>NW_022991064.1:2752558-3975312 GCF_902827175.1 Gymnodraco acuticeps | reverse complement strand
CATCTCATGTCCACCAAAGAAAATGGTACTCAATGTTCCTGGATGTGCTGTGCTCTTTGGTGCTTAATAGGCTTAGATAGGACTTTAGAGGATTGCAAGCAATAATACTACTGAGTTCTGAGGTTTAATTTCATTGGTAATATCACCTTGGTGGCCTGAGCCTCAGCCTTTATCCCTCTGTGCTGCTATGAATCAAACCTTTGCCTCCTCTCTCCCACTCTGTCTTGTCTTGTTCAAGTATTGCCTACAGTGTGTAAAGTTTGCTTTTGCTTCGGATTCTGGGATCCAAATGATGAATTTATCCCATTGCATATTTGACTCTTTCACACACACAAATCCATACACAAATGTGTGCATACGCTAGCATTTTCACACACTTGAGTATGAGCTCATACACATACTTTCCCCGAGTGGTCTTTATTATTATAATTCCCACAAACAGTGCAGAGGAATGGCCGCCCTCGCACAATCATCCCTTACGTCTGTCTGTTCCTTGCCATTATTTTTCATACCCGCTGCTCTCAGACTGGCTGCCTCAAAGCCGCTCTAATTGCATTGGAGATCGGCCTTTAAAGGGTTGCCATGGTGACCGGTAGGGCCTTCACCGCGTCACATGCCTCGCTCGCTTTCCTTACTTTAGCTAAAGCTTGATCGCTCGCTTTCCTGCTCTCTTTCCCTCTTTCATGTTCCCCCTCTACTTCCTACCTCATCTATACTTTTCCAATTCACTCCATTCACCCTTAATTATTTCCCACTTTCCACGCAGCATGATGAAAGTGGGGGGGAAGGCCTCCCTGCGGATGAGTTTTCTGCAGATGTGGGAGGAGATTGCCTTGCCAATAAACATTTCACATGTATGGTTACATGCTCACGTAAACACACACCCGCAAACACTCCCCCAAACACACACACGACTGTGAGTACCGTCACGCTGTTTGAGCCAGGGGTGCAACAGCAGGGACTGAATGGCAGCCCAGAGTGTGTGTGTGTGTGTGTGTGTGTGTGTGTGTGTGTGTGTGTGTGTGTGTGTGTGTGTGTGTGTGTGTGTGTGTGTGTGTGTGTGTGCGTGTGTGTGTGTGTGTGTGTGTGTGTGTGTGTGTGTGTGGTGTGTGTGTGTGTGTGTGTGTGTGTGTGTGTGTGTGTGTGTGTGTGTGTGTGTGTGTGTGTGTGTGTGTGTGTGTGTGTGAGTGAGAGCGTCATCACAGGTGGCCGGCACTAAATACAAGCCGGCTGACAGCTTTTACAATGAGGAGGTAAAATGGTCTGTCAGGAACAAATACCTGGTCAGAAAAGTTTGCCACACTTCAGCTTTAATCACTGAAGTGCAGGTGAATACGCAGCACACAGGAATAAAGCAGTAAATAAAAAGGTATATAAACAAGGACGACATCATTGCAATTTCTTCAGGGTTTTTGATTTATGGTTTTGTTATGTTTTGCATTCATGCTGAACAATGGCGTTGGGGATATCATTGATTTATCACCAAATTAAAGTGTCTGTATGTCGAGTTTCTTTTTCTGCTAAAGATAAGATGTGAAGTAAAATACATAAGAACCACTGAGAGAAACCAAAGGATCTCACACAAAGGCAAAACTCTGATCCATCTTCCTATGTGTTTGCAGACAAAACCACTGCTGTATTGTTTATAATAATTGTTTAGTTGATACTTTTTCTATGCAAAATTCCTTTTTTGCCAGAAGCTTGAGCACATTCTTCGTAAACACAATATTTATTGTAGGGGTTTTGCTTGATTCCTCTGAGAAACTTAGTTTAATAGTTAAATGAACACATCAGTGGGTTGCAAAGGGGCGGAACATTTCCGGTACATTTCCGGAAAGTTTCCGGAAAGTTTCCATGGGAATTTTGGGAATTTTCCATGGGAAACAGGGCATTTTGGAAATATTCGATGCAAAATTAAACAAAAAACATGACATTTCAACAGATTTAAAAAAAAAAAAAATTTAAGTAGAACAGAACAAGTTTTAATTATTTTATTGAACAATTATTTGTTTCATTGAAGAACGAAAACCGGAATGTTGGGTTAAATATTACTCATCTGTGCAGTGTGCATGTGATGGAGGAATGCACAGTGCCTGTAGGGGGTGTGGTCTCAATAGCCATGCAGTAAGCAGTGTGCTATGGCATGGATATTCAAGTGTACTTGAATGGCATCTGTTTGTTTTAGTCAAGATTATACTAAAATATATGTTCCCCAACTATATTAAAGTTCCCTAGGAAGAGCCAACCTTAAAAATTTTTTAAATCCCCAGTTTATTCCCATAATTTCCCCTTGATTCCCATGGAAAGTTTCCATCTTTGAAAATTCCCGGAATGTTGCAACCCTACACATCAGTGAGTTGAATTCAGCCCTGCCGAATATGAGTGGTCTGCCTACGTTTTAATCTCCACAAAATGTATACTTGTGGTCTAAAGTTTGCGACAAACAGTGAAATCAAAGTGTCCTTAAGTTCACCTTTACATCCCTGCAGCAAAGTAAACAAAAGTGAAACCACTCCTTAAAAAATACACAAAATAAAACAAGAATATTTCTGAGAAGATGGATACACTTTGCGGGTTTCACATTCAGGCTGTCCAAATGGCTGCGGATTAAGTGGCTGTTATCTGTGACACCTGCTGTTTAAACAGTAAACTAGTCCAAGTGTGAGTGTGTGTGTGTGAGAGAGTGTGTGTTTGTGTGTTTGGGATGACATTGATCTGCAGCCATGTTCAGCTGGGTACTGATACAAAGCAGGCACCAGGGGAAGTCAGGGCCCCAGTAGACATGCCAGATTATATCACACCTACACACATACAGAATGTCTCTCTCTCCACTCACACACAGCATGCGCACACACACACACACACACACACACACACACACACACACACACACACACACACACACACACACACACACACACACACACACACACACACACACACACACAAGTTCACACAGATAAACAGCGACATGAGCAATACAGCGCAAAAAGCCCAACAGCCTGTGCAGCTCTATTGAGCGGTGTAACCTGAGCATGAAGAAGACATAACTGCACAGTGTCTGTTTTTATTTCCCTTCATCTCCTCTGCTCCCACGGGGCACGGACATTAATGTGTGTGTCACACATGTATTTCTGCGACAAGTTAAACTCAGCGTAGGTAAAAGCCTGTGCTGATCTAGCCATTTCCTCTTAACATCAGCGGGCAACAAGCCACCGGGGAAAACTACACATTCTACTTACCTCTACCTCTCCTTCATACTGTCCCTCCTCCTCTCTGCCTCCTTTGGCATCTCCTCCCTCTCGTATACCATCTAATCCTTCCCAATGTGTATCCATATGGGCTTTCCCTCTCTCCCTCCATTCTCTACCTCAGTCTATCGGTCCACCTCCTTCTCATTCCTTCACACACAAGTTCGGTCCCCCTCTGTCTTCTTCTGCCTTCAATAATTCAAGCGGCTTTTCTCTTGCACAGTATATCTGGGAGGTAGCAGTCCCTTCAGAGACACAGGCAGCGAGTGTGTATGCTGAAAGTATGCGTTTGAGTGCTCTGCATGTTTAAAAAAGAAGAAATGGATTTCAGGGCCTTTGATGCTTCTATTTTGAACCATGTGTGTTCAGTGTCTAGATAGTTTGGGTGGTTCTAGTCTTGTTGTTTGTGTGAGTGTAGAGATGGCAAAGAGAGAATGTTCGGGCCGGAGGAGTGTTTGTGTTTACTGGAATGCTGTAATTAAATATTTCTAAGCAATTGTGATATAAAAGATTACTTTACCAATGTCGGGGTGTGCCCGACTGCCCGTGTGTGGGTGTATGTGCTTTGCTACAATATTGTATTATATTAATTGTTATTTTTGAAAGAACAATCAGCAACCTCTGCGCGGAAGTACCAAAGACTGCAGTTCCCCAAATGGCCACTTGAAGCTGGCTCCAAAATCGAGCCAATCCCCATAAACACCATGTTACAGTAAAATGGCCAACTTACTTACTTACTGCAGATTTTAAAACATGTTAATAGCCTGGCACAAAAATAGGTTAAGGTCTATATAGCTAATGTCACATTAATAACAAACTCATTTTAATGTAGTTCCCCCATTTCAATTAAATGCAGGCCTAAATAATCATAAAGCCTAGAGTGTCAAGTGGGTGTTAACTTTTCTGGGCGTTGAAACAACTTGAAACCCTTTTAACTCAGTAATACCACACTTAGTTAACACTTATATGATAGCAAGACCTAATGTGAACTTAAAAAGAGCTTGTGCAACCGGGTCCTGGTTGTTAGATAGATGTATGGAAGAATAGAAAAGGGAAGAGAATGGAAACAGAAAGCTGATATGAAAGGAATATGCAAACTGAAACACACAAAGCAGATTAAGCCCAAAGCTGTGTGTGAATAAAGAAGCTAAATCAGTTAAATCGTCTACTGTCTGGAGGCTTCTGAGCGAGAGAGAAGAGCAGTCAAAGGGAATGATGCAAAAAGATAAAGCCAGAGAAAAGGAAAGGCTGCACCATTGTTCCCTTCCCTAGCTAAAGGGAATTTTATGTCAAGTAGGAAAGCAGCTTCGGAGTGTGCTTGTACTGGCCTTCAGATAATTAAAATGGGAAACCATTCGACTTGACAAGGACATTAAAATCCAATTTATTCACATTATGAGCCCCTTGCTATTCTGAGGTTATTTTCGACAGCTCCTCCCCATACACACATTGCTTTATGAGCTCAAAATAGCTTTGAGTGTCATCAGCAGTATTATTCAGGATTTGTCACTTTGGCCACTTCACTACGACCCTGGCGAATGCAAGCCTGATCACTCTCCATGACCGCTCGACCATCAATGTCCATAAATGCTTGATAAATTGATTTGAAAGCTGGGGGTGGATGTGACTACGCACACAAACACACACAAACGTTAGTAGGGGTGACTGAACACACATCCTCCCGCTACTCAAGCGCACAGCACACTGACACGCACGCCGATGGTAAACGCATCATGCGCGCTGCCGCTATAACACAATCATTAACATGAAGAGGATGATGATGATTGTTATCATTAGTTCAGCCACTAATAAATGGCATCGGGGTGCAGGTTAGAGTCTACTCACTGATGGGAGGGCGAGTATGACATTTCACCAGTCTGAATATTACTTCTACAATTGCCTCTTGACATTTCTGCATCAGACTCATATTTAGGCCTCTTTCACTGGGTTCGCACGACTGTTTGTGAGTGTGTGTCTCTTTATGTGTGTGTGTCGAAAACTGGACGATTAATCCTCTTATTCACCACCTCTGCAAACATTTACAGCTGTAATTTCCCTTCCCGTCTGTGCTAGTGAGTGTGCTTTTGGGGCTGCCAGTGTATCTGCATGGACCCAGGCTCCAAATCCCCACAACGGCAACAAACACAACTCAGTCAGGACTTAATTGAGTTTACTACTTTATCACCTTGCTCTCAGTTAAATAGGGGATGTTTTTTTTATAGAGGAGTTTTTATTTTTGTCGTTTAGGCGAGAGAAGGTTTAAAACGTTGCGAGGGATCACATAACGGCAGTTTGAATCAAAGGCAGCCTGAACAGCATTGATATTCCTCCACTTTACAAGGCTATAAGGAAAAAGTGTGCATGCGTGCGTGCGTGTGTGCTGTTTCTTCTACATTGCCCAACTTCAAAAGCAACGTCTCCACTTTAATCTGCTCTTCTCCTGCACTGCGGACCCAAGGAAAGACAGAAGAAAGACTCTCTCTGCCACTCCCATCCCTCCTTCTCTTCGCAGAAATGCCTCGTTTTTTCTTTCTACTGTTATCCCTCAATTTTTCTTTATAACACGCAGATGCACAGCACACAGGCACTTACCCTCTCTCTCACCCACACACACACACCAACATTCACATCCTCACTGTGTAAACACACAGCTCTCACCTCACATACCGCCTGGCCTTAGTGCGACTTACTATAATAGCCTCATCCTTCTTTCTTCCTTTGTCTTACACAAACACACAAACTGCATTGCAAAGTGTTGGTGCAGTGAGGTGGATGTATCAGGCATATTAAGTCATACTAGAAGGGCTCCGAGCATCGGGGTGGGGGTGGGAGAAAGCTGGCACCTTGCGATTTCCACCACTGCAGCGTCAAAAATTGAAAAGCCAATTCCAATTGGGCCCCAGTAATTAGAACTGACCTGAATGGCTGCACTGAATATGGAATGAGAGGGAGAAGGGCAGAAGGAAAACAAGGACAGAAGACCTCAACTCGAAGACGTATCGTTTCAATGGATGAATGTAAATGTAAACCATGAAGGTTATCTGTCCGCATAATGGCCACATGATTGTATCTGACAGTGATGTTGGTTACATATGCAGGACTGTTGCCTAATCTTAAAGAAATAGTACAACATTCGAGGGAAAATACTTGCTTTTTTCCAACATGAGATGTTTGACATCAAAGTTGAACCAAGTATTACTGTGAAATATGATTTACATTCAGATGATTTACTAGCCAAACAAATCTAGCTAGCTTTCCCCTATTCTTTCAGTGTGTATAGAGTGGCGAAGTCCCGCCCATCTACTTCCGACCCATGGGACCTTATTTCGGAAAAATTATGTATTGAAGTTAATGGGGAGAGAAAACGTATCTTTCGATCCAGTTTGAATTGTGCCACGAATTACACATATGATGTTTGTCAATCTTAAAAAATAATTTCCATGTCAAAAAAGTCAGTCATTGTCGTAAAACTGTTGAAATATAAGACTATGAAAAATACGCAACTAGAAAGACTACAAATCCCAGAGTCGCGTAAGTGATGTCATAACTGATGTCATAATTGTTTTACTCCTCTAAATATAAGAGATATCTAAGATAAGATAACTGTAACAAGATGCCTGTCTTTTTTTAGAACATTTTTTCTTATGTCCATCTTCAAAAATTCAGAGTCCGACTGACAGTTTAAACATGGTCACAGGACCTGTCAGCCAATAAGACACGTTTATCTCCATGCAACTCTCTGGTGATTGGTCTGGTGTCTTGCCTCTGTTGCATTCACTGAACACGGGAAATCACACTCCTGCCGTCCTCTTTAGTGTCATGATGAGATTCAGGTAAAGCACGGTTAATGTATTATATTATTGAGGGAGAATTGTCCGGGGCTAAAGAAAAAAGGTCAAGCGACACGCCTGCATGACATTCTTCTGGATGTGTTTCATTGTGGTGATAGTGAGGGTAGTCAATCCCTTTTTTGGCAAGACAGTAGTGACGGCCATCTTGGTGACGTGTGTTGTTGTGTGAGACCAGAGATGTAGTTCTTTGAGCGGTTTCACACAAAAAAAGTCTTACTTCACAGTTTTACGGGGGAAAAAAAGTGTTTTAACTTGTAAAATTATCTTTTAAATTGACAAACATCATATGTGTAATTTGTGGCACAATTCAAACGGGATCGAAAGATAACTTTTCTCTCGCCATTGACTTCAATACATAATTTTTCCGAAATAAGGTCCCATGGAGGTCCACCGGAAAGGGAGGGACTTCACCTCTCTATTCTAAGCTAGGCTATAGAAGTCCTAATTCCAGCACACTACCTATCTTCACTTCTTAGGAGGGGAACAAAAAATCTGGTTTTCCCAGTTATTCCTTTAATATTGTTTACTTCCTTTTATTAATTTTTAATTATCTTAACTAAAGGTTGGGTTTAAATCTGTTGTATTTTTTATGAGGCAAAGTTTTCATAAAATCAAACCTCACAAATCAAACGCATTCCAGTTAATTTAGAAAAACCCTTCAAACAAGTAGATTTGCATTGTGAAAGTGGCTTGATCTCTCTCCATCATGAGGTTTACCAAATCGTTTTAAGAAAAAATACCCGCTTTGTTTGTGAATTTTCCAACAGAAAACATATTCCAAACAGAAATGTCCCCAATTTGGCTTAAAGGGAACACAGTCCTGCTGTTACATAATCCCTCAACCATTCCCCCTTACTGCACCCCCCCTCCACTTTTAATCATTTCACCTCCCCTCCTCCTCTTTCCTTCCCCTTCCTCCCATTTCACCTCACCTTCACCCTGACCATCCTCCCTCCTTGATTCCTTCCGTTCCAGCACCCTCATCGAACCTCTCACTCTCTGCCTGTCCTTCATCTCCCAGACTCTCAATCACCACTGACCCTAACATATTTTCTCTTGAACTCAACCCTCACCTTGTCCATCTACCTCCAAACCCTCCAAGCCAGAAGGACCAAAGCAGAAAACCTAATATTGGAAGCTCAAAAATGAAAGGAGAAGGGAAGAAGGGGAGAATCGAAGTTAGAAAATGTCAAGAGTGAGTGACGGGATGAATCATATAAGTTGAAGGGGGAGCTATGTATATATATGAGCTGTGGGATTTGCTCTCAAAGTGCACACACATTTCTGTGCCTGCACAAACATAAACACCAGTTCCGAGAGCTGTCAAAGAAAGTGGTCACACTGGGCTGCCTAGGGCGCAGCAGTGTGAGCTCAGAGGACAAACACACACACACACACTCATACACACACAAACACAAACACACACTCCCATCACGCTCTTAATTCCTGTCCGCTTTCACTTAAAAGGAAAGCCAATACAGAGCAAATAAATACTATTTAACCTTTGCCCACTAACAATTTGGAGATTGGTTCTGCAAATTGCCTTTTAAAATGGAATTGAACGATTAAATGGAAAGTTGTGGTTACAACCTGCCAATGAATTATGTGCATAAAGGTGATAAAATGCTCTCAGTCGGTAATGGAGAACACAGGCTGTGTTTCAGAATCTGAACAAGGTAAAACATGAACCAAAAGACTGTGTAATCCAATCAGTGCTAGTTTGTTTCCAAAAGAACATATCTTTATATGGTGTCATGCACATCAAGGTGTCACGCACACAGTAAGCAGTAATAAAACACCAAAACACTGTTGTGAAAAATACAAAAAAAGATTGGCAACAACAACCTTTTTAATTTGTCCAAAGCCCCAACAAATGTATTGACGAAGCAAATATTTCAAACACTGGATGAACATCCCTAGGGGTGTGAAAGTAAATCCATGATGAGCACAGCTAACATTGACAAAGAGCTGAAAACCAGTAGCATGATACGGATGGTGGGATACATACATTCATGCATTTACAGTCATGGAGTTTATTAAGTGCACCCACACATATACCAAATGGTTCGATGTGTGTAACTTACGCAGACATAGAAATACACACACACACACACACACTCACACACACACACACACACACACACACACACACACACACACACACACACACACACACACACACAGTGGTGGTGAATGTATCCCATTAGTCTGTGCTGTAGGAACCAGAACTCAGGCTGTGCTCAGTCTCTAATGGTCCTGTAGCCCTCCGGTGATCCAACAAATGCAACTGACTGTCACAGTGGCAGGCAGGTGTGTGTGTGTGTGTGTGTGTGTGTGTGTGTGTGTGTGTGTGTGTGTGTGTGTGTGTGTGTGTGTGTGTGTGTGTGTGTGTGTGTGTGTGTGTGTGTGTGTGTGAACTTATAGTGTTGCCCCCTGCTGAGCTTGTCTCTTGTCTGTTTATTCACCTGCTAATGGCTCTGCTTTTGCCAACAACGTTTATACAGCAAGGACTCAAACAACATACAGTACACAACTTTTGTTTAACCCCTTTCACACATGCACTGAGATTATCTAATATTATCCCAAAAAGCTGTATGTAAAACATATTTTGGACTTCAAACCAACTTCGCAGTGCAACCTCATTTGTTTAAAGTCTGGGAATATACCTTTGAGTCCTTGTGTGAATAGAGCCGCTCATTGTCTGGAGAATTCTCGGCAAACAAGTGGGCACGTTAATGAAGTTTTGATGATGGCTGGCGTGAAACTGCATGAAAACAAACATCCGAGGCTGAAGAAAGGTAATTAACAAAGATGCCAGGGAAATATCTCTTGGGAACTTCTGGAAGTAATGGCTGATCAATTCAAACACCAATAAGAGACTATTTATTTTATGACCAAAATACAAAGCCACTATTTGGCACCACCCCTTGCGTAGTAAGTATTCCTGTTAAATGAGAACTATTCTGTGAAAGGTAAACCATAGACATACAGACAATATTTGAAATGAACATGTGTACTGCTACTGCTCATACTGTCTCACCTGTCTTCATGTCAAAGCCAATAATTGGGTTCATCTTTCAATTAAATTGTATTCTCTCTGGATTATGCCTCGTATTTGAGTGTGTTTTCTCATTAGCTGTGGCTGTCACATTGCAGACAGAGGTCAGGGTCCTGCAGGATCATGTCAGGCTGCTACACCTCTGTTCCCCTCACACACAGCCAGGTCAGAGCTGTGTGACAGCTGTGGGCCCTCCTGCTTCTCTGACCTTCCTCCAGACCAGCCACATTTCACCCAAACTGGCTCCGACTAGAAAATTAGCATTGCTGTTATAATGACATGTTGTAGAGTTTACAGTTTTACTCTGGGAAAAAAATTGAAATGACAGACTTGCAGACTAAACCCAGTTCTGTGCAGAGCTGTTTTCATCCAACTGTCAAATTATTATTGTTTTAAATAATGAACTCTATCATCTGGAAAATCAAATAATGAGGCTTAAATAAATGCAGTGTTTAGCGAAATCATAAAGTGACAACTAAATGGAGATAGGCTGTCAGGAATCGATTTAAATTTGGAAAGTTGTAATCGTAATAAGGTCTCAGCTAATGCCATGTTTCTTGGCAGCTTAAGACGACAACTTAAGAATGTGCAATATTACAATTTTTCAACAAAGGAGCACATAATCACTAAGTAGCACTTCATTATATTCAGTTTTAACTGTTAAGATTACCCTTTATTTATTTTTTATCCACACAAGGTCTTCTTTGATAGATGTATTATCAATTGTTTTGTATAGTTTCTGCATTGCCAGCATCCTACTTTGCACATTTGTGATTCCACATACTGCCAATTGTATTTTAAACTTTAATGACCAAACCCAAACTTGTGGGGATTGGGAGTGCTATGGATCATAGTTAAATTGGTTTATCATATGTATGTCCGGTGACAAGCAATATGACATAAGACAGTGAAAGTGACTGTGATATTGATTTGTAGTCTACTGTTAAAGCCTGGAGTTTAGCATTTTGGCCGTCACCACCAAAAGTGCAACTAAAGTTATTTTGACACAACCAAATCCTACAATTAACCTTATATATTGAAGACAGGCTGTACAAGTTCTTAAACTAAAACATGAACAACACCCTCATCTGATAACACTAAGACTAGTGATTTGAACCCCAATCTAAATAGAAATGTGTTTACTGAGGTAATACATCAAGAGAGATGTGTGGTAATTTTCTCATAGACAATCTTTTACACATTTTTTGCAACCAGTGGAGTTGCTCTAGCATAAGGCACTTCCGAATTGGCTTTTTACTTTTCAAACTTTCAAGTTGCAACTTGTATGTTACACAGTGACACATCACACTTCACAACTTCATCCTAGAGGAGGCTCGGCATTGTTGGAGGTGTAAAATTGGAGCTTGTAGGGCTCCACATTCGTCATCACTGGAAATAACTGCTGACAGCAGACAGCACCCACTGTACCATACTTCTGATAGATGGCCAATATACGACAGGATTTTTGCTTCATCTACCTCTCAGATAACTCAAAGACAGTCCCCCACAGAGACAGAGGCACTATAAAGAGAGAAAAAGGACTGCATATGTGTCTCTGCACGTGCTTGTTCTGTGAAAGACACCTTGAAGCATGAAGAAGACCACTAATGCTTTCCTTCTCAAAACTCACATTTGGTCTGTTTTTTGTGCTCCCTCTCCTCTGTACCACCACATCCCAGTGTGACTCAGCAGCACCCCACTGATCAAACACCGTCTAGTCCTGTCTCTGCTCCATTTCCATCTCACTACTCTCCCTTTCTCTCTGACAGACAGTCAAATGCTCCCACACACAAACAACTCCCTAAAATGCACCCTGAGGGACCAAACCTGTATTCTTTAAAGTAAGAAAGGAGAAACCTTAACAGAAAAAGTAGTGAAGAGAGAAAACAACAAGATAAGTTCATAAACACAACTCTATTTTCTGTTCCTCTTCTTTCCTCGAGCATTGGTGCACAGCAAGCATACTGAGAGACAATGGGCCACATTGTCATTCTTTGGAGCGCCTTTATTTTATAATGACTTTCTCCTCTAGACTGTCCCTTACACCCTGAATAGACTGGCAAGCACACACGATCACAGGCTAATATGAAGAGAAAATGCTTTCTTTAAAGTCTCAATCTTTCCTTTTATCTGCAGGTGTTAGAAATCATGGCTGTTAGACCAAGCAATCTCAGATGAGCTGCCCGACAGTCCAACAGATTAGTGATCATGACAGAATGGATAACACTGATAGTTATTAGTGCAGTGGCTTGTGGGAAACAATCCCCCCAATGATTAGGTTTCATGAGAGCATGACATGGGCTCAAATGACAATATCAGCCGGCATCCGAGGAAAGAGTGAGAGAAGATAACAGAACTGTGTGGGTGATCTTATCTCTGTGGTCTGATCTCAGTGGTTAATGAGGACAATCTCCAATGGCACTGCCTCCTGAACACCTATGACACCAATACAGAATATCTTTAATGTGTGCCTGATAGAATTTGGTTTGATGCGTCAAAAACAAAAATCGATGTTTCCTTGTTTACAGAGATTTATGATGAAAACAGTTTACTCCAAGAAATTACTCGGCTGTGATTGCTCATTTTTTAAGTTCCAAAAATAAATGTGAGTATGCCCCCGCTATCAAGTTGGAGATGATTGAATTTTAAAATGGAGTAAATACACCTGTCACACACCATAACGTAGGAATTGGCTGTGTATATTCTTGGCTGTAATATGGAAGTTTGCTTGATTGGGAATGAAATTGAACTGCCAGCATTGCTTTTGCGGCTCTAGATTAACCTCTTTTCATTTATTTTCTTTCATTCGAAGAAAAAATGTATGTTTAATGGCTCCATTAGTTCAACACAAAAAGATACTCACATTGGTATTGGTTTTGGAATTGGTATCACAAGAGAAAAGTCGAATCTTTCATCATTACCTCCAATAACTACAACATGTGTATCCACGTTAGAAAGAGGTTGTGTCAGTGAAGCAGGGCAGCCTCGCTAATTTAAAACATTTACCAAAGCTAAACATTAACTGACTATGGGTTCCTAACATCCCTGACACCATCAGCTCCAAAATCTTTAATTGAAATGGTTAAAGAAAGGTTGTCCGTAGGAAATGGAAAATTAAAAGTTGCCTCATGAATCAACATCCAACGTTTTGTTAAAGTGTCAAATCACGACAACCATCCCCTATACTGACTTTGTGGCTCTATAACCTTGTCGCAACGGTCAAAAGCCATGCGTAAACGCTATTGGATATCTGATAAAACAAGTGATGTCAATTTTCCTTCAAAGAACACTCCCTTTAGCTTAAGGGTCAATGTTAAGTATAAATAACAAAGCTAGCATATAGAGGGAAAATAGACATAACCAACCCTGAGTCCCTTCCTCTCTCTTGATATCAATATTGCAAGCTTGCGAGCTGGCGTATGCATGTCACCATCAGTGATGCCTGGCAACAATGCCTTCAGGACCTCCTGCATTATTCAGAGAGCCCAACAAGCGCTAGGGCTCTGCCATTATCTATTTAAATCTGAGTGCAGGCATGTCCCACTGAAAGCGTGTACTTGCACCGCCACCTGCCCCGCTTACAAGAGAATGAGAGGGCTGTAGAGAGAAGGCAAGGGACCGCTCGATGTAAAATAGGTAGGAAAGCATACACTGGGAGAGTGATGCAGGCCAACATGTTATTGTTGTGGGGAGGGGGTGACAAAGGGGCAGGGAGGTAGAGGTCACAAGTAGATGAGGACGGAGGACAGGGAGGAATTAAGCCTGACAGCTATTAGAGTGAGGCTGAGGGGTTAGAAAAATGTAGTGAAATGAAAATGGGAGACACAGCCTAGAAAATGGAAGCAGGGTAAGAAGCAAATATTAAGAGGGCATTAGGGAAATAGGCAGAATATGAGATGGGGGAGGAGGGGTGGGAATAAGATGATGAATGGAGCAAAGAGAGAAGGGGAAAAGGAAAAAAGAGGAAGGAAGGAGGAAGTATGAAAGGAGAGGAATGGTGAAAAGTGAACAATTAAAGCAATAAGACAGGGAATAGTGAAGGCAAGATAAAGCATGCAGGGAGCCAGAGAAGAAGGAGAGGAAATGAAGGAAGGAATAAGTTAAAGGAATAACTGAAACTCAGCAAAAGAGGAGAAAAGGCACACAGACATTTTAAAGTGATGCACCTCGTATGGAGAATGGGGCTAAATAAAATGAATAGCTATTGTATGATGTAGCATTTAAAGACTACTCCTCTCCATCATTTCATATCTCTCCCCCTCCCACCATGCTCCCCTCGATCACCCATTCATCAAACGACTGCCTTCCCTTCATACTGAGTCATCGACACAATTGCTCATCCACTCCATTAGGCCATCATCCCCCCCTTTCTTTATCCGCGCGTTCCCCCTCCTGCCTCTCCATCCTCTGATCATCTTTAGGTGAAACACATCCCTCTTATGCTGCCGTAGTAAGGGGGACAGCAATGCCATGACCATAAAAAAAATTCAGTACACTACTTCATTTAAAACGGCTTCAAGTCTGCTCGTGTCATTCCCATTTACTTGCCACCGGGGAGAGATCATTTCAGATCCGATCAATCAACTTGTTTCAGGGCTTCTACATGAAAAGTGTTTTATGATTCTTCTTTTAAAGAAGGGAATAAAAGAGTGTTGATCTGGTTTAACACAAGCTGCAAATGTTAGGGTGCTGTTGCTAACTAGCTACAGTTCGCTGCAATGATAAATCGTCAATCGGAAAAAAAGCCAACTATTTTGATAATAATAGCCAGAACATCGATTTACTGTTTAATCTTTAAGGTCTTTATTTTGCTCATACTGTCTGTGCTGCAGCACCTCTTTTCACCCTCCGTCTGAAACCAGAGCCCAGTCTGCTCTGATTGGTTAGCTGGCCGGTTCTGTTGTGATTGGTCAACCGCTTAGAGATGTCCCGCCCCCTTATCACGTATGTGTTGGAGCGCTAAAAGCATAAGTTGTACAGTTCGGTCACTATGATACAGAAGTAAACAGTGCCCCTTTAAGACAATGTTTTCTTCTAAAACACGGTATATTATTTCAGAACAGAGATTTGCCAGGCATGGTAACAGTCACCAAGTAGGGTGGGCGGACGGTCAATTTATTTCAAAGAAAAACATTTTAATGATATTTTAAAGACATGTTTAACATACTACTAATCGAATATCACAGCTATTTGCATTTACAGTACTAAGAGTATACACTCGATTAACATTGACATTTCCTCCACATTGCACATTTTATGTTCATGGAAACAGTGGGTCCAATCAATGCAGTCATGCAGGAAATGTTCACAACTAGGAGCTAGCTGCTTATGTTATATCTCCTGCACAAGATTGTCATGGGAAGCACTCAGCTGAATGTGTGTATTCCCCCTGACAATTACTATAAAATAAGAATATGCAATGCAAACACACATCTCCTGGGCAGCGATCAACGCAGTGGGAAACATGTTGGATAGGTTGTACGCTATTGTATCTTACTGTGAGTACAAGGACATACACACACTCAGAAACACACATGAAGTCCTATTTTTATACTATATGACTTGTGCAACGAATGGCTGACTCATCAATCATGAAACACATAAATTCATCAATCATCAAAGAAGGCAACATTTAAAACCCACCCTTCCACACACAAACACACATTCCTCTATCAATGTATGAATGAACATATGCTAATATGATTCATTTCCACAAGCACTTGAGCCACAGTCCTCAAATCAGCTTCTCTCATACTCTGCTTTTCTCCCAGTCCCTCTGATTTTACCCTGAAATGCTCAGTGATCATTCTGCCGCAGTTTTCAATGCAGCCCATAATCATTGCAGCGCTCGCTCATTTATACTGTCAGTCAGAAAGAAACAGAGAGGGCCAGCTGACACCCAACACCCATCCATCCACCGCTACCCCCACCCCTCAAAAACACACACACCAACAACCACTCAGACAAACACACAGAGTGGGCAAACAGACAACCCCAGAGTTTAAAGACCCCCATGCAGAAAGGCCAACTCGCCTGGCTAGAAATGGGCACGGGCTGTGGCTTGGTAGGGTGGAAAGGGGAACAATTTCATGCCCAAGTGCATAAGAGAAGAAGACGACACTGGGAACACGAGCAAACATTTTTCCACCCAGATAGGTTACAGCAATTACCCTCGCCTATTTAACCTTACCGCTCGCCTACAAGCTCTGTTCATCCACAAGACCATTCAAATACAAGAGATCGTATTGGAGGGTTGGGGGTTGGGTGGGTATGTTTCTCTCCATTACATCATTTTCAGCACAATGAGTCCCCTGCACGAGTATTGTGAGCATGTAGTGTATAGATCGCGGTTATTAGCTTGGCTTGACCTGCAACAATGGCAGCGGGTGAGATTAAATGCTGATCATTCTGTGGGAGAAATGTGTCAAAACAAGGTCCTAACTACCCAGGAAGAGCAGCTCCATTATATCAACAGTGGAGGTGTCTGTATGGATATGAGGGGGAGTGCTAACAATTCAAAGAGAAGTGTAAAGGATATGAAAATGCATCCATGTGTGTGTGTGAGAGGCCCTCACTTCACCTAACGTGGATCAACAATACAGGCCTTGCTTTTGTATTAGTGTTTGTCATGTCGCCAACACTCTGAGACTGCCAACATGGAGTGAGGAAGAGAAAGCCCTTTTGACTCAGAGAGAAAGATTGGCATTAATATTCCTACAAAGACACTTAGAAAATGTCAGGGTGGTATTAAGCACAATTGGAGCAGCTTTAACATCTATTTAATACCTAAGGGAATATTATATTGACCCTACTGACATTCATTATTTTTGCTCAATTGCTGTGCATGTGGATTGCATTCCTGCAAAAGTCAATTATACTGTTAATAAGAATAGTTCATATCAGTCTAACAGAGTACTTGAGATAGGACAAATTATAATAAAACCAAAGAAAAACCATTTTACTACAAGTAACTTCCTGTGAAATAATTTGTTGCACACAACACATTTGTTTGCAGGAGGATAATCCAAAAATGCTCATTAAAGCAACCGTTTAGCAACAAATAATTTTGATTTCCATCAGCCGACAAAAGACAATTGGATATTGCTACAGGGGAATTTTCAGATATTTCATCCTACACACATCCTCTAGTTTTTAAACGAAGATTAATAAATGTTAGCCAATGCCAAGATCCTCATTGTTACTCTCAGATTTTGGAAAGCTCCCTCCAGAGCCAGAGGCCATTACACAAGTGTTTTAACAGGCAGTTAGTACTACTCTTAATGAGTGTTCTGTGTAAAATTGGTGTCTCTTTAACTTTTCCAACACTGTGCATACTGCATCCAATTCTTTAAAACTGTCTTAGTATTTTTCTTGTCTCTTCAAATTCATGGAACTATCCTAAATGACTCATTCCACTTAATTTTAATTGGATATAAGTAATGCACCTGCTGCAGTTTGTGAATGCATTGTGTTCATGACTAATATTGTCGACAACAAGCTTTGACGATAGCTGATTTGTCATCTACTTCGACATTTAGCCAATGCATCATCCACATCCATGTACCTGCACTTCAAGCTTCAAATAACATCTGCAGAATGTAATCATCCCATTACTGCATTTTTACAATGTCCGTAATCTCTTTCTGTTGGCTCTGTGAGGAATAAGTGGATAGGACATTAAATGACTAATGTTACATCCCTTGATTAACTCAAAGAAAAATGTTATACCGTTAATTACGACAGGAATGTTAGCAAGCGAGCCAGATTAAACCATGATTCAGTCATGGTGGCCCCCTTCAGACCCTGAGCTGATTATTGCAAAAGAAAAGAAAACTGCTTCCTGGTTATTCAGATAGATAACCACGCCCATGCGTCTTATCTCTGCACATCTGATCATCAGAGCTGACTTTCATCCACTTATAGAGGAGTTTGCCTCACATCTGTCATTGTACTTTGATTTGTTTTAACTCCCGTTGCCATGAGAGGTTTAATGATATGGCTGCCAAAAAAACTGCTTCCATATTCATAAAAGTTGACTGGTTGATGTCTTGATCACCAAACAACAACTTAAAACCTTACCTCCATAAAGCACATGACAGAATATTGCGTGCATATATTGTACATGAAGGCCCAGCAATCTGCTGCTTGTGTCTGTGAGAGGCCAATAAAACCCCCATTGCTGGAGTGGAATGCTCTTTATTGATATGCAATATGCAAAATGGCCTCTTTATGGCTAAACACTCAGCATGGTTTATAAGAGTCAGAGCTAAGGGGGGGAGACAAATGAGCAGACAACATAAAAAGAGAGTGAAGCGGGAGGGAATATGTGCACAGCCATCTTTCTTTCTATCCTAAATTGTTCTTTTGGGCAGCACTCGTTCATCGAGATATTAAACGGATACACTAAATCAACATGCAGAGGTTTTCTTTAAAATAGCACCATCTCCTCTGCCTTGCCTTTTTATGCTGAATTGGTCGTCTTTAGAGGCAACTGTAATAATGTGAAAACCCTCAAAGCCTTTCACCTTGTCATCCAGACCATTGCTTGCTCAATACTGCGGGAATTTAGCACGGAGCTTTGATATACTGCGGAGATGATAACAAGGAGCTTTGTTGCAAAGGGATACTCTATCAGTACCAGATTATATTGGAAGAATAAAGTCATGGTGATTCTGAGAGCAGCTATTAACGACAGGGAGATCTGATAACATTGTTTCGGAAAAAGGACCACACACCATTACGTTTCTCAATGATGCTCAGTGAATTACATTAAGCAAACTACGTTTCTGGTCCAAATTAAGTTTCCTTATAGTATGATCTTGATGATAAAACGTTGGCACTCATTTTTGGCATCTTTTGGGTGGTCAAACTGAGCTTGTGGTTTCTATTTAACTACACCAGCGGCATGGCTCAAGGAATGACAGTGTCAGTCTGTCGGTCACTTTGGTCAGAAACTGTTTGGTGAATTGCCATGAAAATTAGTACAGACATCCATGGCCCCCAGAGAATGAGTCTTACTGACTTTGGTGATCCACCTGACTATTCATCATTTCCCACAGGCAAAATACATTTTCTGGCTTTTACAGAATATCTTAAAGGTGACATGTCATGCTTTTCCGGTTATTACCCGTCCCCTTGTGTGTTATGAAGGTTTTTATGCATGTAAATGGTGTGCAGAGTCAAAACCCTCAAAGTACACCATGTAGCGAGTAAACTCTAACAAAGAAAATACCTCCCCAAAACGCCTCGTTGGAGATACGTCACTGTCCATTTGATTCTTCCGGGTACATCATGATGTCATGTCGTACGGAACGAAATGGACCAATCCGTGGAGCCGTTACGTTACGTCCGCGGAGCCGTTACGTTAAGGCCCCGCTGATTGGTCCAAATTGACCAATCCACGGACTTCCTCACACACTCAGTGCAGGCAGCTCTGCTGATTTCTCCTCCCTGGCTGCAGGCTGATAACAGACAGTTGGGATCGCGGCGAAATTCTCTCTGCAGACCCATTCTCTCTGCAGACCCATTCTCACAGCGTTTATCAACCCTTTTCTTACTCAATATCAAGCCACACTTATTGTTTTTACTTCGGCTGTGACTTTGTGTGTGCTCAGCTGTGTTTCGCTGTGTATCGCTAAACAAAGAAATCACACCTCCACGGAGCTCAGCGCGATTCACAACGTCCCGACTGGTCCCGACCAATCGGAGCATACTGGGCTCACAGGGAGGGGGGGGGCAAGAGCGGCAACGAGCCGTTTAGTGGAGAGAGTGAATACTGCTGAATACACATACTATACCAGTGCAGGGGCGGATCTACCGGGGTGGCATGGGGTGGCAACTGCCACCCTAAACAATAGCCTTGCCACCCCAGTTAGCATCTTTGTTTTGAAAGAAAAGTTGTGGCTCATCGGACATTTATGAGAGAAAATCTCTAATGTCCGAGTGCAAGTGAATGCAGCACAAGACGCGAGTCTTGTAACCCCTCCCCCGGCCCTGGCGCGAGACTAGAAATATGATCGAGAAGCATTTCGGACCCAAGTAGACGGAAGGAATGAGGTATTTGCGATCTACAATGACAGAGAAGAGAATGTCAAGTTTGGCTGTACTCAGCATTGAATCAAAACGCACTAAAGCTTTGGATCTTAATACGTTTGTGAGGCGTTTTGCTGAACAAAATATTAATCGCCGCATTCAGCTGTAATAGACATGCCAACTTGATGCTCTGCTCACGGATGACTCGATGAGCATAACAAACTATTAAGATGATGACCTTGTATGCGTGTGTATATTTTTTTTCTTTGAGGGGGTCTGCCCCCAAAAAACTGTTTTAAGTCCTGAGAAAGTAAAATCAGACGGTGTGTAAAACTACACTGCCCAGCCAACAGAAAGTAACCACTTTGATTTAACCAGGCCAGTAGACAAGGACTTTCCACTGGATAATAACTGCAGCGATGTATATGTTTTAGCTGAATACACGTTTTTTTTTTTTTAACCCTAACTGATGCAGTTAGTCACTTTTTTCATATTTGTTCTTTCTGATGTAAAGTCAAGGTTGTAACTGTATATCAATAATGATATAATTACTTGTTTTTCAAATTTGAAGGAGGGTGAGCAAGCATCTTGATGAACATTCATCATTAACTCCTCCAAAAAATATAGTTTATTCAATAATAAATGAATATGTGAATCATAAAAGGGATTGACAGCTGATAGGAATAATATGATTGTTAATAGTATCATATTCATTCAGACAAACATCGATGAGACAGTTAATGAATGTACTTATTGCAGCAGTCTTCATAGATTTGGTACCCCTGCTGGTCTAAGATTGAAACAAACTCATTCAGTTATTGTTCAGTTAAAATTCATTAAATTACGTCTGCCACCTTATATATTTATATGTAAGGCTTTACTGATGTGCCACAATAATATCACCTAATGTCATTGAGTTAAAATATTAATATTGTGGCTTTCCAAGTTAACATTGATTGTAAGGGTGTAACGGTTCACAAACATTTCGGTTCGGTTCGTACCTCGGTTTTTAGGTCACGGTTCGGTTCGGTACGTTTTCGGTACAGCAGAAAAAATTATCACAAAACATTAAAAAAAATATTTATTTTTTTAGTTATTATTAAACTGTGAATATTCACTCAAATAAATACAAAATATAATAAAATAAACATTAAGGTGCAGCATTTCGATGAACTGAAATAATCTGTATTTGAACTGTACTGTACTAGTACCTAAGCAGCCAGCTTGACATTAGGACTTGCTTGTCATTGTATTTTCATGTTTTTTTAAAGAAAAATTAACTTGTCCACATTGCTTGCCGAAAGGGCAGATCTGCTGGCACTAACAATGTCTCCTGCTGTGGAGAACACCCTCTCGCTAGGGACAGAGGTAGCAGATACAGCCAGGTAGCGCTTTACTAACATGGCAACATAAGGATATTTGGCGTTTGTAATAGCTTTGGCTCGGTCTGAACTTGTTGCGAGTGGTGGAGGCTTAAATGCTAGTGGGAGTTGGGTTTGCACTTCAGTCTTTTTTCTTTTGGTACCGGTGATATTCACGTTTGGGTGATGCCTTTTCAAATGAGTGTGCAAGTTTGATGTATTGCCAGCCGCGTAACCAATGTTAGTTGAACAATCCCGACAAACAGCTTTGGTTCAGTCCACCTGTCTTTGTCCGTCATCCTTGTACGTAACTGCGAAACCAAAATGTTCCCAAACCGGAGACTTCAATGATGCTGGAGGATTTTCGAGCTCAACTTTATCTGCGTTCGCCATTTCCTCAAATTACTGACTACATTTGAACGCATCCCTTTGACCAGCTCTCATAGTATGCCTCTCGTCCAATGAAATGACTTGGTCGCTCTATGATATATATACCTAAGATTACTTCCAGAAAGTTGTTCATGTTCTCAATTTTTTACATTTAACGTTATATTCGTTCGGTACCCTTCGGTTCACACGTGTACCGAACCGAAGGGCCCGTACCGAATAATTTCAGTACGGGTACGTGTACCGTTACACTGCGATTTAAATCAGCATATACTTCTGCCAGGGGATGCCACCCCTCAAAATCTCCTGCCACCCTCTTGCCACCCCATGAATATTTGTCTAGATCCGCCCCTGTACCAGTGGTTCTCAAAGTGTGGGGCGCGCCCCCCCTGGGGGGCGCAGAGGCATGCCAGGGGGGGCGCGAGAGACCAGGAGGAAAAATTGTTATATATAACAAAAAAAAAAGATTTAAAAAAAAAAAAAAAAAGTTTAATTATTGATTCGAAAATAATATGATGCAGTACTATTACATCTGGGTCTCTCTGTTTCATTAAAGCTCGGCTCTGTGTGTGTGGAACGAGCCATTTTGTGTGCGTGAGCGAGAGAGAGAGCGCACCGGTACCGGAGATCGTTGCTGTTAGCTTCTGGTGCTAGCGAGCTACGCTAACAGATATAAGGAGTTTTTAAACAACAAAGTGGAGGAGAGTCCTCTCCTGTCAGACTGAGAGACTCAGTGAGCTAAAGGACTCTCAGTGTTATCTCAGTGGGTCTCAAACGTTTGGGTCACGTTTATAATGATCATTATAGTTATAAAAAAATAAGAGAATAAATGAAAAACAGGTTTGAAATACTATATGACAGTAAAAAATAAATAAAGTTTAAAAGGGTGATTTGTAAAATATCCATAAAGAAAAAGTAAATCTGTTTACAGTTCTGTTTCAAATGGGTGTTGAGAGATGTATCTAGATCTCTTCATTTTGCTCTCAAAGTGCACCAGATTGATGCTTTAACTTCAATATTTAAAAATAAATCTTCCCGGGGGAGCTTGCCCCCGGACCCCCCTATGTGAGGTCCACACACCACCTGTACAAATAGCACTTTACCCCTGCTTACACCTATATGCCGTGAGCTGATGATCGAGCCTTCATTGTAACAGTCACACTGTGTATTTGCGTGGGGAGTGTTGCAGTAGAACATTCCTCTGTAGCGCCCGGTACATTCATGGGAAACCCTAAATGTTTGAGCGCCCTCTATGAAACGTCAAGCTACCCCACAGCACCCCCAAAATAAATCTCTGGCGCCGCCACTGAGCCCGACTATTTGTGTTGGGGGGGCCCGACTTTTTTTTTTCTCCAAAGGGGGGGCCTGACAGAAAAAGTTTGAGAACCACTGTACTATACAGAGATGCTGTATGAGAAACCAATGTGATTTTGGAACATTGAACAATGTAAATCTATTCTAGTATACCTCAACAATGGAATTATGATCAGTGGAAATGGCCATGACATGTGACATCTGCTTGATGGATTGAAATAAAGTAGGTATCATTATTTCTAGTGGGTGAATCAAACTAGGTTTTTCTTCTAGTTTGTCATTTGTCGTTTCAATGAAATGTCTCGACAACTGTCAAATAGTTAGCCATGACATTTTCTGCACTCATTGCAGCCACCCTTAGAAATGTTTTAATGATTTTTGTTGATCAGAAATCCTTGGTTTTTCTTCTATCATGCCCACTAGGTCAAAATGTATCATATTATTTGCATAATACATGTAAAAATGCTTTCCAATCAGCCTCTGCTACACTTAGTGTAAAGTGCTAGTAAGCAAATTAGTTGAGTTGCTAACATGTTAAACTAAGATAGCGAACAGGGTTTCAACATTTTAGCAGCTTATCATTAGCATGTTAACATCATCACAGTGAGCATGTTAGCATATTTGTTCAAGCATTCAGCTAAAATGCACAGTGAGACTTTTTAATCTTGTGAGTCTGTACATTTAATGATCTAATCAATGCTGAGGACAATTAATGAGTGTACTAATGCCTTTAGTATTGACAAAATCATATAAGCTGTCAGATATTAGACATTATACCACTTTGGCAAGACATTGTTTGTTTCTGAAGTAAATATGCAGGATAATGAAGTTCAAACATCTCAATATCTGTTATATTCTATGTACTGTCATGAATAATCAAGGTGTTTCTTGCCACATTCCCTGCATCTATTTCCCTCCCCGAGAACGGCGTGTGCAGAAAGGTTAAACAGACGCGAACATGCCATTTAATCTTCATGCACCTATCAAGACGAGGCATCATTAACGAGCCTTTTAGGAGATGGTGAAAATAAATAGTGGGATTTTATGCAATGCGATGCAAGAAATGTCCAACTCATTGCCTATTCTTCTTTTCTTAGTTCAAGAAAATCAATTTTAAGGATAAATGAGACTTGAGTCACAGTGAACCTGCATTTTGATTGCATCTTGCTTTGTTAATGTTTTGCATTTCCTAGTGAATATAAAAGAGACGGTTTGATTGGACAGAGGAGGATTAGGATTATTCCAAAAATGTGCTTTGAAGAAATGCGGAGGTTTTATTCCCTGTTGTGAGATTTTATTGAAGATGTACAAATAGAAAAGTGATATGGTAACTGTAATATCTATATATTGTGATGTTTATAAGGTAACGTTATCAAGTGGAAGAACACTTTATTTTCTCTGTATGAACAATTTGTTTGTGGTTTGGTCCTGTCCTTTCAAACGGACTCCTCTTTCCCATTTGATGGACAAAATGAGCAGGTTCTCCATCTTTATAACAAAACCTCCCTTTTCATTTTGCAGACCGAAAAAAGTTAAATTGGTTGAGAGTGTTACCGGCTGTTTCCCAAAACTGCAGGGCAAGCAGAACGGACTCAAGAGGAAACCAAGAGATGCAGAAAATAGTCAATGGGATACAGCATTCACCCACCATTTCAGAACATTACAGTTTCATGATTTTAGGGGGAAGATGCACTGAGTATTCATCGCCAATGTGTACTTAAGGAGCTGAGGAGTTGATGCACTACTGTCGCTTTAATAATTCATTACACTGACACTAAAAACCACAGTATAGCTGGTCAGTAAACACCCCACTTTGTTATCCAGTCATATTTGGTTTCATGTTAAGTGGTTTTGGAGGCCCTTGGTGTTGGATGCAAGACCGTTCAGCTAATGTATATCACATAGAACATAGAAGCCCCTTTAATGCGTTAACTGTAACACACAACAGATACATACACACACACACACACACACATACAAACTACGCACACACTGAGCAATATATATCATTGAATCAGAGGCAATACTCTACTCCCTTTAATTAACTCAAAGTGCATTACTGAAAGACAACACAAGCTTAAATGCCTAAAGTCCAAGGTTTACCATAGATTTCCCACAATCCTCAATAGAAAGCATTATTAAACCACATCTGCGCAGTGTGGATAAGCCATGTTCTATGGTTTATCCATCTGATATTTCACACATTATCCACATAATCCAACTAATGCTATAACATACAGAAAGGCGGTGCCAAAAGAGCGGCTGTATTGCAGCAGGCATTGAATGTATCAGACAGCAAAAGGTTTATTAACTGAGATCATTCATGTGAGAGCAGAAATGAGAATGCTGATCAGCCTCCTCCATCCAAAGCAGCGCCAAACGGGCTTAATCGAGAGGCACGATCGCACTGCCTTTAATCACCCATAACACACAGGTGGAGCAAATAACTGTGGAGCATCCTAAACGCTATCAGAAGCCCTCCTGGAGTATTCCTGGACTGGGGGGAGGGGTCCTGAGGAATTATCTCGCCCCCTGTCCCAAACAAGCGCCATGCAGGCTCGTTTTACGCGGCTCTCGCATATGGTTAATTAAGCTGTTGTGCACCTCTGCTTTTACAGTGGGAAGGCGATACTTCTGCAGCCTGCGCGAATTCCTCTCCGGGACATATAACACACAACTCACAACACACACCACACACACACGCAGCAGGAGCAAACAATTACGCACGAATGCAACTCTGGGTTCACCAACATGTCCGAGCCCTTTCCATACTGTATGTGTTTTGATGACCATTTGGAGCTAGTGAGTTTGGATGTGTATGTGTGTAGGTGTGTGTGTGTGTGTGTGTGTGTGTGTGTGTGTGTGTGTGTGTGTGTGTGTGTGTTGGTGTGTGTGTGTGTGTGTGTGTGTGTGTGTGTGTGTGTGTGTGTGTGTGTGTGTGTGTGTGTGTGTGTGTGGGGGGGGGGGGGGGGGGTCGTCCTGCGTTGGCAAATGGCGTAACTTCACATGTTTCCCCTGTCAAGTTGACACAGCTGGGAGCCCCGCTGACAGCACACCGACCTGCGCCTGATGCTCAATGGAAAGCTGCGCCAATGAACATCTAATCGCTGTCTTCTCCACGTACAGTGAATGGCATGCACTGAAAGGATAGTGAGCGTTGAAACAATGCAAAGGAGCACCTGCCATGTACAGTCAAACTCCCTCCCCCACACAACCGCTTTTTGAGTGTCCTTACCTTAAAGTCGCGGTTTTGTTGGCGATGTTCTCCCTCTACGTTATCTTCGCTGGAGTAACAGAAACAGAATCACACGCCTATTCCGCAGCTCCCCGATCACTGTGTGGAGGAGAACGGAGGTATCAGAGAAACAGCAGTGAGAACCAGCGGTGCCTCATTCCCTATCTCTCTCCCTCTCCCTCTCTCTGGTTCACAGGCAGGGCTCACCACTGAAATATTACCGGCAACCGATTGGTCCACAGGATCCTCAGCGGCCCCTCTGCGCTGCTCTAGGAGGGGCCAAATAAAACCGCGGGGACCGGGAAGGCCATCACACTGCAAATGAATCAATCTTGCAGCCCATTCAGCTACAGTATAATGCATGGTGTTTTGTTTGATTAAAAAGAGTAATGTATGTTTCTATTCTATAGCAAGACCATCTGACACGTGTTTCCAATGCATTTCGTCACTGCAAAAAAAATGCTTTCTTTATTGGTTGCCAAATGCAGTAGGCTACTTTGCTCTTAAAACCATACCTGCCTTTACAAAAGTAATACTTATTACTGACTCATAGGTTAATTATTGGAGGATCAAGGTCCTCTTAGATTTCCCAAGCTGTATACCTGTTATGCATTACGGTATGATTAAAAAATCAGATAAATGTCCATCTAAATATTGACAATAAACACACAGGATCGCGGTCCTCGGAGTAAAACACCTCAGTGATGACTTTAGCAGCGTAGCCGCCCATTCTGAATATGCAATTACGTCAGGCACTTAACTTAGACAGAGCTATTGTAAATGGGTCAGAGCAGAGAGAGAGAGAGAGAGAGAGAGAGAGAGGAGGAGGAGAGAGAGAGAGAGAGAGAGAGAGAGAGAGAGAGAGAGAGAGAGAGAGAGAGAGAGAGAGAAAGAGAGAAAAGAGTTACATTGTGTGTGAGTGTGAGTGTGTGTGTGTGTGTGTGTGTGTGTGTGTGGTGTGTGTGTGTGTGTGTTGTGTGTGTGTGTGTGTGTGGTGTGTGTGTGTGTGTGAGTGTGTGTGTGTGTGTCTGTTTGTGTGTGCTGTGTGTGTGTGTGTGTGTGTGTGTGTGTGTGTGTGTGTGTGTGTGTGTGTAAAAAGTAGTTTTCAATAGGCCTTAGGGCCATTTCATGATTGCAAGCAGGGCCGGACTGACAATAAGTCAGGCCGGGAATTATACACCCATGTGCCGTTTTCCTGGATTTATTTGTGAATATGTACAGCGTTGCTGCCCATAGTGATAGCCCTATAGTTTAAATATACTAAACTGTAAAATGTTTGGCTGTAAAATTACAGTAAATTACTGGCTACTAGTTGCATGGATTTCACAGTAATTTACTGTAAATAGTTCACAGTAATTTACTGTATATATTTTACAGTTAATTAGAATAAAAGTACAACTAAATACTGTGACTTTACAGTTGCCATGCCCATGGAACTACTGTGATATAGCAGTACAGAGCTGTGGTATTATGGTACTTTGCTGTACATAAATTACAGTAATTACCTGTATGTTCACACTATTACTGTAGAAGTAATGCAACACAGTAGCCAGTAATTTACTGTAAATATACAAATCTAAATAATACGATAATATATTGTAAATTTGACTGGGATTTTACCATATACACAATTCAATCAGCTCAATCAACAAAGAAAAACAAAGAAAATGCCCATTTCAACTTTGTATTACTCCATTGAAGTGCAAAGTACATTTCACAGTGGAAATGTTGTTACGGACCCAACCTCTACTCCGCGGTAGTGGCTCGTGCGGAGACTCGCAACATGAAAGAATACACGCAATAGCCGGTACTTGGTAACGAGCATTTATTGATAATCAGCCGTTTGCTCACACAAGCGAAACAAAAAGAGGTCTGGAGGACTGGCCAAAAGGAACAAACAGAAGGAGAGAACCCGAGCCAGCCACACCACGGACCGTAGGATCCAGAGCTCCCCCCCCTAACCAGAAATCAAATATAAACCCTATGGGAAACAAAATAAAGTCGCGAAAACTGGACTATCAGGTCCTCCAGGCTAAACATAAACACATCTGCAAAAATATGGCCTACAGCTCAAAATGGCAAAGAGGTATTCTAAGGAGAGTGTCTCCCGCGTTAGGATAGGCGAGACATCCTTCTCCTCCAGCTTCTCTTTATATATAGACACGAGTGGAATTTGGAACACCTGGGCAGAGGCGGAGCCAGGGAGACAGAAAACAAGGAGGGGAGCACTTAACACTTGTCTACACAGACATCCACTCAAAGTCAACACGTTTTCTGAAGAATGTGCTGACATGGGGGTTTAAATTGCCATGCCTCTTTTTGGCTTTCGAGCCCATCTCAAGTTTAATGCCCAGGAAGCACCTGAAAAGAATAGGCCAAGACCACAATTTCACTTTTACATAGATGTATATGTTGCCTCATTTATTTTAAGGCACATGCAGCGGTGCCCCTTTCAATGTAAGTAAAACCTGCACCAAAGAAAGAAATTAGTATTTAAAGCCAAGCAAGAGCGATAAAAGCAAGAAAATCACTTAATTTGTTGTGTTATCACAGAGGATGGTCTGAATACAGTATTGTACTGTGAAATAATACAGTAACATGTTGTGAAATCCTGGTAATCATTGATCCTGTACATTCACAGTAATTAACTGTGCCTGTATTGATTTCACTGTGAAATTCAAAATTACAGTATTATATTGTGAACATTACAGGTAAAGACTGTAAAGTGGTAAAACAGTAATTTATTGTAAAATATTACAGCTAAATATTGTGAAATCATGGTAATATTTTACAGTGTATCCAATAATAAACATATGGACAGGGGTTACTATTTAAAAAAACTTGCAAATGTATTTGGGAACCTATGAACATATTTTAAGTGGGGGTGGACCTCAAATCCTCTAGGGGGGTCCGGGGGCAATTAATTTTGGAGTTAAATGCATCAATCTGGTGCACTTTGAGGGGGAAATAAAGAGACTACATCTATGGAAACACCCATATGAAACAGAACTGTATACATTTAAATAATCATAAAATCATAAGAACATGGCCATAACCAATAACATACCATATCCAATATTATTATGTTTTGGTTCATTTATAGTTGTGAGTGTCTGGGCTCCTGAATCAGCCTCTCTTGTCTCCCTCCTCTCCCCCTGCACCTCTTTGAGGCAGCAGTAAAGACTAGTTTTAGTTCTAAGTTAAGTTTTAAAAGTGTATCTTACATTTGTTCACCTTTTTAAAATGTTTTTTGTTTTTATTCATGGGTATTTTACTAATCACTCCCCCCTCAAATGGAAATATGTGTTTACATAAATGGTGACCAAAACGTTTGAGACCCATTGAGATAACTTAGACTAAGTTAATCTAAACACTCAGAGAGTCCTTAACCTCACCTGAGCTGTAGTTATCTCTCTCAGTCTGACAGCAGAGGACTCTCCCTCCACCTTATTGTTGAAACAGCTCCTTATATCTGTTAGAGCAGCTAGCTAACCAGATGCTAACAACAAAAAATACAAGTAGGCCTAACCGGTGCACGCTCTCTCGCTCGCTCGTGCCACACATACACACACCCTCCCGAGCTTGAATGACACACCAATCGAGGGCTTTGATTTATGATCTGTATGACAGTGGCCATGTCGGCAGGCCACATCATGTAGAAAGACAGTCGCCCTGTGTGAGGCAGACCCACATTTGCGCAGCGTTGCGTTCACAATACATACAAAAAACAAGTAGTATTAATAAATCAAATGTTCCTGATCTTTTAAGCTTAATGTTAAAAATGTGTTAATTTTTCAAGCAGGTGTCTCATTACAATGTGTGAGGTAAAGAGAAGGCAGTGACAGACTGAACAGGTTTGCATACGTTTGTGTGCAACCTGGTTTTTTTCAGTTCCTAAAGGGGAACGCCACCTTCACAGGCGCTGTGCACTGCGTTAATTTCTCTTCATGCTGCATAAATACATTCATCGCTGCTGCTATCACAGGGACAGAAACAGAGGCTCCTCAGAAGTCAGTGCAGAAGGACCTACAGTACACCCACGAACCTTTTAGGGTAAAGGACCCTTTAAACTGTGGCCATCATGTTGAGATAAGAACCTACACCAAACTAACATAGCCTACTGTATTGTCCCTCTCTGATCAGCTGTTACGTGCTCCCCTCCTTGTTGTATTTTCTGTCTCCCTGCTGCGCAGGTGCACCTGGTCTGCCCCTGGCTCCGCCTCTGCCCAGGTGCTCTTAATTCCACTCAGCCGGGTTATAAAGAGAGATTGGAGGAGAAGGATCGGTCGCCTATCCTAATGCCGGAAGACATTCTTCTTGTGATGGTCTCTCTGCTGCTTTTGAGCTATAGACCCCATTGCTGCTGATGATTTGATGTGTAGCCTGGAGGACCTAGTAGTCTAGTTTTCCGTGTCTTTATTTTGTTTCCCATAGGGTTTTGTTTGATTTCTGGTTAGGGGAGGGAAGCTCTGGGTCCTACGGCCCGTGGTGTGGCTGGCTCGGGCCCACTCCTTCTTTTTGTTTCTTTTGGCCAGTCCTCCAGACCTCGTTCGTTTGCCGGATGGCTTGTGTGAGTAAACGGCTGTACATCAAATAAATGATCGCTATCAAGTACTGGTTTTTGGTGTGTTTTCTTTTATGTTGCGGGTCTCCCCACGAGCCACTACCACGGAGTAGGGAGCGGTTCGTAACAATACTGGCCAATGAGGCAACACATAGTTTACCCTCTTTGGGGTTTGATAAAGATTCATGGTAAACCAAAGCACTTTCAAAATGAACATGAGGTCTAGTAAAAAATGACATTATTCGATGGCCAACTGGCAACCATTACTCCTGCACTTTAATTTACAGCTGCAGCCCTTTAAGAAACAAAAGCACTGTTTACTAATGAACAGCGGTGACAGATGTGGAACAGCTTGGTTGCATTGCCAGCATTTGGTTTCAGCACCATGGTCAGTGACACTGATGGTGTTACTAACTTTTTCCACCAGAATGCTGATATTAAAAATAAATGATTTGACTTTCAGCATGAATGTGTCAATTCAACCATTTCAACAACAATTCAGAGTGGTGACTGAGACTGAGAAATTGATATAAAGGCCATTAAATGTTTTAGGCTTAGTTTATTTGGAGAGAAATGTATTTTTCTCCTGGACGACATTTGTTTTTGACCTACATAACGTTTCCAGTCATAGTACACCAAAGTTTTGTTTATGGTAGATGGATGGGTCAAAAAGATGCTGGACTTTGACTCAGTAGGCAGGCGTTTGTGTTCTGAATAAACTAAAAAGTCCAGGTTGACTATTTGAATTGACAGCCATAACTTAAACAACATAATTAATGACGAAACTATGAACTATAAAACCCAACCAAGTGTTAAACATGCACTTTTGTTTTGTTTTGACAATTTACAATGTGTTAAAAACTGCAACCACCTGGATGAAATATGTTTCCCTTAAAAGTAATTGAGAATGAAGTGTAGTAGGTCTAGTTGTCACAGCGATTGCAGAAGGAGAGGGTTACAGTAATTGTATTAAACATGCCCACCTCCCACACTGCCATTTAGCACATCATTCAACCCTGGGGCCTAAGTTTTGCTTTAGGCAAGTGTGTTTTAATCACGCTTTAGAATATTAAGCTCATTGTGTTTGTGGTATCTCTGTCAATTACACTCCAGCTCTGCCATGGCACTCTATTTTCCACTGAGATGTAACTCTTCTCTCTCTCTCAAGAGGGAAGAAGAGAGAGAGAGAGAGAGAGAGCGAGAGGAGAAGACAGAATCGCTAGCATAAGCGCTTAGGCTCTCATACTAGCTCTCTCTCTCTCTCTCTCTCTCTCTCTCTCTCTCTCTCTCTCTCTCTCTCTCTCAAAGCCAATCTAATGAATATTTATCGGTTCACTGGGTCAAGGTGTAATATCCATATTTTCAACATGACACAACACACATCTAACCCCTCATGTATGTGGCAAGACATTCATCACAGGGCTCAAATCGTTTATAGCTCGGCCTTGCGCCACCTGCTTCACCGCCTGCTAGCAGATCTGTTTGTATCTTCATTGTCACTCATCCCAACTACACTAAAGCCATATGTCAGGAAGCCCTGACCCCAGCTCACTGTGGACAATTTCAACCCACTAGTTGCTATTTGCACACAGACTTTCCTGCAGATCTGGAGATTGAAGTCCAGAATTGCCATGGTCACATTTAAAGTGGAAATGCTATTCCCCCCCCCCCCCTAACACCTGCTTTCGCAGTCCGTGCTAGCAACGCAGATATATCCCATAAGAATAAATCTTTAGAAAACAAATGAAAGTCAATGGTCAAAAACAAATAGTAATCTTTCTCTCTCACCTGCTGCCTGGGAAATGCAAAGTCTTAAATAAATACTTTGCGCTGCCTTTTCCCCACATCCCATCAGCATATACAAATACACATCATAGCCAATATTTGCAGTCCTCCACTATTTTACATCACTGTAGAATTCAAGAGGTGATTGGTGACAGAAATGAAAGTATGTAAGTAAGTATTTGCAATGTATAGAGATATACACAAAGCATTAATTACATTTTAATCCAGTTATTTATCACATAAGTACCCACTAGAGGGTTTTCCTTCTTCGCAGGCTCATGTTTACTCATGGTTGCAGTGCATTATCAATGCCAATTGATAACCGAAAAAAAGGAAGACAGCGCCTCAATTGATCCTCAAATAAATGCGATGAGCTCTATCCATGGCTAATCCCCTTTGGGCCTTTATATGTGGGGAAACTTGCTGATCTGTCGTGTCCTCCTTTTCTAATAAAGCTGTCATCAGCTGCCAATGTGCACTTTCATGGCGTCGCTCCAAGCTGGCTGAGATCAATAGTGCTTGTCAGGGAGGGGGTCCCTAGGCGTAAAAGGGCTCGGAGACACATGGTAAGTAGACCAGAGAGGGGATCTAGGCAATGCTCCTATTGGATATGGACAGTTCAACAGTGAGACAGGACACTGTGTTTAACCATGGGATGTATAGGTCATGCATAGATATAGTATAAGCTAATGGGAATTTTACCAAGATTTCGGAGCCAGTGCCACTGAATTGTCCAATAAAAAGGGAGGAAACCTGATAACAAATGTCTGAGATGCAGGATGCAGCTGTATTGAGTTGTTAGTGTAGTGTGATATCACCCTTCTCCCATCGGCCTACCATACATACCGTATTTTTATATATATACTGTATTTTTATATATATATATACTGTATAGACTGTATATATACACTTCAGAAGATATACAGCTCTGACATTGTCATGCATATTTCATCAAACAACATGCAAGGCTGTGGAACACATAGCTCATGTAGCTTTGACATCTTTACTAACCAGGCCGCGCTGATAGACACACACCGCTTCCTCTGCTGGAAATGTACTGTTAATGTGACGGACTGAACGATTCGTCTGCTGTCCCTTTCAACATCCAAACACACAACCACACGATACAGACACACAGCATTATCTCTCATTATGTAACCCCAGAAGAAGAATAAGTGATGTTTTTACTTAGTCTTGCAGATTACAATATAAAACATGTCACATGAACATACCTTTTCCTCAGAGGTTGCTGTGTTTACACTATCAGCCAAATCTATTTTTCATTTTAAGACATTCCTTTCATATGAGAACATACATTATTTCAAAGGCAGTGCTCCTGTGTATGGAGCCTAAGAGGACTATTCCTCATGGATAACACAAAGGCAGCCTATCATCAAAAGAACCAGATAGCTGAGCCAACAGTATGATAAACTAATTAGAAACTAAGAGTCAGCACCCATGTTAGCAGCTCTGTAACGCTATACTTAGCCACAGTGGATCATTGAGCTAACATCAGCATGCTTACACTGACAATGCTAACATGATGATGTTTAGCAAGTGCAATTATTACAATGTCAGTGACTTTAATATCCATTAAAGTTAATGCACTATAATTAGCATTTAACCTAGATTATCAATTAATATGTAACCCACATCATCGTACCAGGACTGAGGACATATACTGTATGTATAGGGAGGAAGTAGTGACAGATTGGATAGAACTGAAAAATGCAGGTCTTTAACCCAGGACACCATTCACTTGTTAGGTAACTTTCATACGCCACCCTTGCAGTCATTTGAACCAAAACAGAATCTTTCCCTAAACCTTTCTAAGTAGTTTTGTGCCACAACAGATCCTGAAATGCAGGGGTTTGCACATAATGACAGAAAGTGCACAAAAAATAAAAAAAATAATGATAACCTAATTATGGCACAAGAAGAAAGGATTAACAAATTCATCCTGAGCGGATCATGAATCCGCTCAGGTGTATCTGAGTATCCAACACCTTGACAGATTGTTGAGATATTTCACTCACACAAGATCAACAATATGCCAAGAGAGAGAGAGAGTGAACACATACTATACAGAGATGCTGTATGAGAAACCAATGCGATTTTGGAAAATTGCACAATATAAATCTATTTTAGTATACCTCAACAATGGAATTATGATCAGTAGAAATGGCCATGACAAATTGAAAGTACTTATTGCCTGAGATCGCATGCTGTGGTTTTATTAAATGTGCCAAGTGCTAGGACTGTCTTAGGAAAGAAAGCTTTTAGATGTGCAGCTCCACTAACATGGAACAGTCTGCAAAAAGAATGGAAAATTACCAAGCTAGTACCACTACATGTTTTTAAAGCTCGGTTGGATGCTACAAAATCAGATGCTGTTGGTACCTGTACTTGTGGTTAAATATGTAAATTGTAATCCCTGTACATGTTGCTGTATGATGTCCTTTTGTTGTTCTGTTGTTTATGTCTTCTTGTGGAACCTACTGCTGCAGGTCTCCCTTGAAAAAGAGATCATTGATCTCAATGGGATTTTACCTGGATAAATAAAGGTTTTGAATTGAATTGATGACATGGGACCTTTAAGTCTGAACACAGCAGAGAACAGCATTATAAAAACAAAAATAGTGCATGTGGGTGCACACTTACATTCTCTATCTTACTGTTACATAAATCCCATGAATGTTTGAGATTAAGTTAGCTTCATCATATCTCAATCAGTGATTGATAAAGTTTCTATCGGGTCACTATCAGCCTGTCACTCATTATTTTCAGGGAGGGGGCGGGGTTTGGAGGAACGGAGAGGAGACGGTGATCGCGGAAGCTTTCCTCCTGCCTTCACAAACTTTACACAAGTATTTATCAACTGAAAATAGCAAGAGGACATTCATACTCTGCAATCCAAGACTTGATTAAATCCAAGACTTGATTGTGTCTCAGCCGCAGCGACAGGGCCTGATTCAGAGCGGATCATTCTGCTGTTGGTTCTGCTGTTGGTTCTGGACTGGTGTTGGTGGAGAAAGCAGACTGCTCCGTGTGTGGTGTCGCCGACTCGCTGTGCCGTTGTCACGTCTGTTCCTTGATCTCTGCGTCACCGACCAATTTGATATTCGTGTGACAAAAAAACAATTCAAAAATAACAAAAACGTTATTGTCTAGCCGCGGCCGAAAAATCAAGAAGCAACCTTACTACGTTATAATCGATAATCGAGCGGCGAGCTACTGAAAAGCCAAGTCTGCCAATACTTTGTTTACAAAAAAACACAAATGTCAACCTCATTATGGCATTAAGAAGGACCCCAGAAAGTAAATAAATCACTACAATCAGTGGAATTCATCTTCTGGGGACCATGAATGTCTGTACAAAATGTTATGGCAATTCCTCCTATAGCCTATGCTATTTCAATCTGCACCAAAGGTCTGGGAAATTGCTATCCCTAAACCTTTCTTCTGATATGAGTATGAATGAACATATGTTGGTTTGACACAGAACACTTGTATGTCAGTAAATAAAGAGGGATTGGGTAGAAGATATTCTAGCCTGTTTATCCTACAAGGTTGGTTGCAGTTAATCATTTAGCAAAGCAATGTATGGTTGAATTACCAACACATCCTCACTCCCAGGTCGGCCTATGTTGACGTTATGTCAAGTCCTGTGTCGGCTTTTTCCAACGCAAGGGGGGGGGCCTTAGCGTCCATTTTCAACGCAAGAGGGGGGCCCTTAGCGTCCATTTTCAGCTTTCCGGGATGTCCATATGCTTCTATGGACGCTCATGGAAGCACGGCATTCGTTTGTGTCGGCTGCCCTTAAAGGCAATGTGAGCGTCCATTCTCATTGGATAACGGAGAATTGTACACCCGGAAGTAAGTATTCCCCTTACTGTCGATTGAGTTTACAGTGATATCTGCACTACTCATCGACTGAAAAACACCAGATTATCCTTGTTAATTACACAACGTTGATTGGTTTAAATTGTGTGCAATGCTTTTGTATTTTCCCCCTTCGATTCGGAGAAACACATATTTTTTCGGAGTGAAGGATGGCAGAAGACACGACACTACCCAGAATCCCCAGCTATCGTTTGGACTACACCATGTGCTCTGTTTGACGTCACGTGATCTTCAAATGCCTATTTTAAAGTTAGTTTGGCCATTAAAATGCGTTTTAATGTCATTTGATGCGAGAAATATGAGTTGTTATTTCAGATTATGTGTGCAGTGGATGTACATGATCTTTAGTTTGCTAGTTATTACGAAGATTACTTCAGGAAATTGCGTCCATAACGTTTTCATTGGTTGGTTGATTGATTGATTGATTGAAAAGTTTATTAACAGCTTGTATATTGGGTACAGTACAGTACAGCTCAAAACATACAATTGTTAAGGGGATGCAGACCAGAGAAAGACTTTCGTCTTGTTTCCATCAGGGTCCCCCATGTCCAATTCATCATGTCATTTAAGACAAGACATATTTGACATACAGATGGCTTATTTACAATTTACATACAGGTGGTTTTTTTACATACAGATTGCTTGTTTACAATTTTCATTTTAGATTTCGTTCTAATACATCCTAACCGGACATTTAAGACATACCAAGTCTACAGATATACAGTTAGTAACAGAGTCTAAAATGCGAGTATATTGGGGGGGGGGGGGGGAAGCTGTCCATTGAACGACAGGTTGAGATTTGTACCATTACCGGGGCCAGTTTTGCAATGCTCTCCCCCGAAGGTGCTCTAGCTAGGGACGCTGCTATCGATATTATTTCTGTTATGTTGTGTAACTGTTTAATGGTGTTATCTTTATTGCTACCCCCTTCCCCGTCAATGTATAGTGTTGGTCCACAGCGCAAACATATTAGTTTAACAAAATCCGCATCTAAAGATACGTTATTTCCCCCTGTGCAATTCCAGTCTCACATCTCAGAGCACATCGTCATTAACAAATACCGGAAACAGACCGAAAACATTTAAAAAAATAATAATAATACTTTATTCCGAATGTGCTTGCTTTTCTCTTTGGAAGTCATCACATACCGGCATTGTAATACACGGTTCGGCTGCATTAAATATTACATATCTGCCGTAGTTCTGTATTTATAGAGCCCTGATGAGAAGACTTCTAGACAAACATGAGGAACTGAAAACGTGACGTGGATCATAAATATATCAGCAGTTAAACAACATCTTACATTTATTTTCACACAATACGTCTCCTTGCAGTATCAACACTAATTCGGCTGACTTTTATATTTGATCCAATTGGTAGATAGGCTGTATTTACACCATAAAGGTGCACAGCTGATATAAAGGGACACCTAGTGGTTAAAGCATGTTATTGAATTTCATTATTTGTATTATTAGATATTAATAGGATCCCTATAAAGTATATTCATTACTCGTTATTCTCTACTAATAGTTAATTAAAGACTGTATATAATGACTATTTTGTACATCCCTTTCAAGATTTCAAGATTTTCTAAGGTTTATTGACATATCATATAGGCCTACACAACTATGGTGTAGTTATGCATTGAATGAAAAACTTGGGTCGCAGGTTCCTCAATAGTGCATTACAAGACATCTATCAATATTTGTGCATACCTCCAGCAATGTTAACTATGTTGAAGCACTTATTTTAACTGATATTATACATAATGTATTATACTCTTATAAGATGTATGTAGATATTTCATCTCCGGCCTTGTCAGGTATTGAACAATCAATAAATAAAGAACACAGAATTGTTGAATATAAAACACAGAATTTGTGTGATTATACTAAATGATTTACAAATAAACACCACTGCATATTTAACTGTTACACATGCTGATGTAACGCAAATGTTCCAACTTGGGATCAATAAAGTATATCTTATCTTAAGATGATCGATGGCTACTGCCATATTTGCAAAATGTGCCTCTGAACCTTGACAAGTGCATGTTTCAGGCTTATCAATTAATGTAATGTAATGTTATCAATTAACAACAGGGGTCACAAACATAAGACCAGCTGTTAAATAAAGCTCTTCTGACCTTAGCTGGCATGTGTGTATATATATTAATGCTGCCCATTATGGGCACAAGCAATTTTCACCCATTTATTAATTATATGTTTTAAATGTGAGTGTTTCCTATCCCCTAAACCTCCGGGGATGTACACAGTTTAATACTGGCAACTTCTTATTATGGGAAATACGAAAACGTCTTTTAAAACTACAACTCCCAGTAGAGACGTGCCATAGATAGAGAACATGTTGCGAAACAGAATAGCCAGCATGTGTAGTTCTGGGGAAGGGGTGGGGGAGGGGGGGGGGACGCGGTGGTCCCGTTCAAATCCAGTTTTGGACAGTCTGCCGTTCGAGGCTCGGCGTAACCCTCGGAGCACACTCTCCAATCACAGAGCTTGAGGACTATCACGGGGTTTGTCAAACAGAGCACATGGTGTAGTCCAAACGATAGCTGGGGATTCTGGATAGTGTAGTGTCTTCTGCCATCCTTTACTCCGAAAAAATATTTGTTTCTCCGAATCGAAGGGGGGAAAATACAAAAGCATTGCACACAATTTAAACCAATCAATGTTGTGTAATTAACAAGGATAATCTGGTGTTTTTTAGTCGATGAGTAGTGCAGATATCACTGTAAAATCAATCGACAGTAAGGGGAATACTTACTTCCGGGTGTACAATTATCCGTTATCCAATGAGAATGGACGCTCACATTGCCTTTAAGGGCAGCCGACACAAACGAATGCCGTGCTTCCATGAGCGTCCATAGAAGCATATGGACATCCCGGAAAGCTGAAAATGGACGCTCAGGCCCCCCCCCCCCCCTTGCGTTGAAAATGGACGCTAAGACCCCCCCCCCTTGCGTTGGAAAAAGAAAAAGCCGACACAGGACTTGACATAACGTCAACATAGGCCGACCTGGGAGTGAGGATGTGTTGGAATTACAGTTCCACCATTTGTTATTCATATAAAAAGAAAGGGACCTCAGCTGTCGATTAGATGGATCTGGTTGTTTTGTTGTTTTTGCCTTGGTTTCATTTCAGCCCATGAAGATGCACACCTGTTTTATAGGTTTTAACACATGACAGAAAAAGTTCTGAAGGATTTTTCACCCTCAAAATTATTATTTATTAACCTCACACTGAATTAATGTCCCAATCCCACATTCATATCCGCATCATTGAGTTCACTGATGTATGCTCAGGACTGAATCAATCATAAAGTACAACATTGCATGTTAAAATGTGTCCAGCGGTGAGGAATTGATTGAAGATGAAGTTGGCAATTAGTTTCATTGATAATTGTTCCGGTGGGAAGGAACACAGCGAACACAGGAAGGCATAACACATCTCCTGAATGGAAACAGTCCCATTACTCTCTGTCGGCTGTCCTCACTTCCCTTCTTGCTAATTCATCTATAGATGTAATGGCCAAAGAAAGAGCAATAAACTGATCTGACAGAATGATTCACTGTCAATTTGCCAGACTTTTTATAAAGCTTCGCTCTGTCGGAGACGGACCCAGCCTCTTATCTCTTCCTATAATCTACTTATTGACACATATGATAGTGCAGCACTGATTGGAAGGAGAATGCTTCTCTGCAAATACTTTAATTTGACTGAGTGCTGTGTCACAATGTGATAATTGAAGTGGCCATTAGCTACTTGATTTGTACCAACGTGATGTGGTGCTGAACAGCATCATGACTAGCGAGGCTAGTTTTTAAAGTTGTGTCATCATGCATTAAAGATATCTGAATAGGATACTTACAATCAATCACTGCTTCAATTTATTATAGACGGAAGCCGGGGGGTCTGATGCTCATAGCAGTGTGCAGCCTTGAAATTGATTCAAGATAATAAATGTAGTCTTCCAGCAATCCTTTTGTTTACAGTTGTTGGCATTTTTCAGGCATGTATAAAAAATATGTGTAATGTGTTTTGTAAAGCGCTTTGAGCATCTGGAAAAGCGCTATAATAAATGTAAGGAATTATCATTATTATGTTTTTTGAAAAGAAGCACATTTGTATTGAGTATACTGCCAAGATGTGCCTCAAGGTTTTGCATTACTCCATACACACACTGGGTGAACACAGAGAATCTGAATCGTAGAAACATGTTAGACTTGTTTTGGATAGCCACATGTCCGCAAACAAAACCTGTGTACAGGCTGTCTGAGCCTTGAAGAAAGAAAGGCTCAATTTATTATAAGCAAAAAAATAAGGTTAGATAATGCTGCATAACAGAGCTCAATACCATCATCTATTCTATAATACCACAAAGTAGAGTTTTCTATTATTTACATGGGCAGAGTTTAAACCGTGATATGTCATTAGTGGTCAGTAATTAGATAGATCACGTAAATCTAGCACACAGACTCAGAGTAGTGCTTTGACTTACATTTTATTTGTAATTCAGTAGATACAGTTTGTGCATACAAATTATTGCATACATTATGAAATTAAAACATTGTAAACCTTATGTTAAACTGAATACATACTTACTAAGCAACATACCTAACTGTCAAATGTATTCCAGCAGGGGAATAAGTAGTCAGATTATTTGCATAATTACATTTAGCTATACCAGACTATAAAAATAAAAACACTCCAGTAAAATATGTACTAAAATAAAATCATGCACATATTGTCAACAACGTGTACCTTAAGTGTCCATGTTCAATAGACCCTGTCAGTGTTATATTATTATATGGATGTTATTGATGATGAATTCAGAAGTATAGCCCACTTTAATGTTGCAGTTGGCAGGGATGAAGCTTATTTTAAAAGCTTTATATATAGTTGTGTATAGTAGCACCTTTACAATTACCTCGTTTTTTGCAGATGTATTAACTTGTATCCAAATCTTAATCTATAAAGAAACTATATCAGTATGCAGTAGAGTAAAAAGGGAAGTGTAGGCAGACATGTGAATACTCAACAAAGAAAGTACCTTGGGTAAATGGATTTTTTACAACTCATCCTTCATCCTCATTTTAATATTGATTGGAAAAGAAAATAACTTGACCTAAAAACACAATTTCCCCACAGTGTGGTCACAGTTTGAAGTATGTGATCTTGATGTAAGACAGTGGCATTACCTATTATACTGATGAGCAAAAAACCTCGAGTTTTACCGGATAATGTAGCTGATGTACAGTTACGAGCTCGAGAAATTGACTCAAATAATTAAGATTCACATTCCAGACATGTATGCGTCATGTGTTTTTCGGAAATATGGTGAATGGCGCCATTGTGTGGCGTCATGGAAAATTACACGAGTGTGCACGGATGACAGAAAGACCCGTTAGTCATATGATTTTAACTATTCTTATGAAAAATGAAAAATATTATCTGATTGTGGCACCGTAAGAATATGCTAAAAATGACCAATATTTTAAAATAGAAAAGAAAAGAAAACAATAAAACCCATTTGATTTACAATGGATTGTAGAAGACAAGTACCAACGTGTTTTTCTTTCTTACCAAGTTACTTAATTTGAATGTAATTATGGAGCTGAATTACAATACTACTACTGACTGTTTCCTTTTCCCCTTTAAACACGACCATCTCAATATTTCCAGTGCCCCTTCCTTCCCTGACTTTTAAGCTTCTCCCCCCTCCTCTCACTTTAAAGTAATCAAAGTCAGGCGATGTTCCCCTTGTAATTAATGCACATTGGTGGTCTTTAAACAAAGTTAAAACCAAAACGCCCGAGCGCAGTTAACTAAAGAGCTACTTTAGGTTCATACATCCCATTTCCTGGACCAAGTTCCCGAGGGAAGGGCCAAATAAGCAGGCATGGGAAAGTTCTCCGCACTTTTTCCGATTACATCGATTCTTTTTAAAGAAGGCATAACACAAACCGACTGCTTATTGCCACCGTAGCGGAGGGGGACATTAAAGTACACTGAGTGCTGAAACCAGTACGCCAATAAGGAGACAAATCCCGCTTTACGAGAGAGAAAGGTAAGAACATTTCCCAATTAGGAACAAAACACAGATTAGCATTGTTTATGTCGAACAAAAAAACACTTTCATTGTTTACAAAGGACATAATATGTCCCTGCAGCTTTAATTTGTTGTCAAAGAGTGAATGATGATGTTGTTTTAAATCCCCTTAAAGAACAAATATTGTATTTATTATAATTGACTTTTAGTGCCGAGAATACTTTTGATTGACTATTGGAAGTGAATTTAGCTTTTATGTAATTATTTTATGACTTTGTGCATTCCGATCTAATACATTTCAGGATGAACTTCTGAATGTGAATTTCTAATTACAGTGAATCTTGAGATTTTTAACTATTATTTATTTATCCTGCTTAGTTAAAGACATATTTTTAAATGTGTACTGGTAACAAAAAAATAACTAAGTAATCAAATAATAAGAATAGAAAAGGCTGTACAATAAAGAAAACGTATTAATAGTCTGTGGCATTTATGATAGTGTTTTACTGTATTTTATACTATATATGTAGATTATGGATTTATGAATTGTCTTATTTCATCTTGTGGTTCTCTCTGATGGTTCTCTCTTACTCGTATGTTGGTATTCTGTAGCATATGTAATACACAGTACTACTTTGGCCAATACTCTCAGTGGTGGATCACTTTTGAACTTTTTTTGAATTATGAGTAGACGTGGATAGGAGAGAGAGGGGTATAAAATGCAACAAGGGAATCAAACCTTTGCTTATCTGTGGCTCGGCTACCAAAGCACTCCCCAGTTATCATGTTTTTGCCAGAATCCCTGACAGGCCATTGTCTTGTCTCATCCTGTCAGAAGGGTTCGTGTTTTCACCATTAGTAAGTTTTCTTTTCTCAGAGGGGAAGAAATAACAAAAAAACATAAAAAGGTCTAAACAAATAGACAAGTGTCACAGCAGTGCCTCAACTCTCCCACACACAGGATGTTTATTCAGATGCGTGTGCACGTGTGTGTGTGTGTGTGTGTGTGTTTGTGTGTGTGTGTGTTTGTGTGCGTTGAGCTTCCCGACAATAACTGACTGTGTCACTTATCGTTAACACTTTCTATTAATCTCCCCTCAATACTTTTTATCAGCCACCTTGTGATTTGTCGCAGCGTTAATTGATTCATAAATTCAATTTGAACTGTGAATGTAACAACAAAGAGGTATAATGTTAAAGTTTGAGGGGCTTCACTTCACTCCAGTTTAAAGAGTGAACGTGTACACTAGTTCCTTTCATATTTAATGTCAACTTACCATGTGTTTTTGTTTTACTGCCTTTTAGTGTATGGAGGCTTTGTTTTTCACCCTAAAAATGGTGTGAGCTCATGGAATAACTAATAAGGGGCGCTGCAGCCAGATACACATTTTTCCACCATAAAAAATACACCATTATACTGTAAAGGTTAGAGAAATGCAGCTCATTTGTTGCTTATAGAAATCATTAAACACTTACGCATAAACTGCGTGTTAATGAAAAGCACTTGAGGATTTTATAGTGGAAATAAAATGTAGCAATTAGGTGTTAATTGGCACATTCAAGCCAATCTGTTCAGCTATGGAGCAGTAAATGAGTATGTGGATAAACTATATGGCCTGCATAACAAATGCAACACAAGCAGAAAAGTATAAAGGGATCCAGGCACTAGAAGTTCCCATTGGAGTGAATACATGAGTAAACTCTGAAGTTTCTCAAACATTTTCTCATCTTTCCCTATCTTTTGTCTACAAACTGTCCCTCTTAGGAGCAGAGGATGTCCAGAGCTGACTGGTCCTTCCTGGAGCACCTACTGGAGGAGGGTCAGGAGTATTCAACAGGCGTTGGCCGAGTCTGGCTTACTGTCCTCTTCCTGTTTCGCATGCTGGTGCTGGGAGCCGCTGCAGAGTCTGCTTGGGACGACGAGCAAGCCGACTTTGTCTGCAACACGAAACAACCTGGCTGCCCTGCCGTGTGCTACGACAAAGCCTTCCCCATCTCCCACTTTCGCTACTTTGTCCTCCAAGTCATCTTCGTGTCCACGCCGACCATCTTCTACTTTGGATATGTGGCTATAAGGGCTGGGAATGCCAAGAGAAAAGAGGAGGATGCGGAGGAGGATGCGAAGGAGGCGGAAGAAGGTAGTGGAGGACGCAAGAAAGGAAAAATAGAAGTCAAATGGGGCAATACAAGTGCGACTAAAGACAATGCACAAGAGAAGGAGAAACAAGAGGGTGGTGGGAAACGTGGAAGAGCGGAAAAAGCTCCACCTGAGGCTCCTAAACTGAAAGGCAGGTTGCTGTGTGCATACGCATTCAGCATCCTGTTAAAAGTCCTCTTAGAAGTTGGCTTCATCCTCGGGCTGTGGTTTCTTTACGATGGTTTCATCATTGCAGCGAAGTTCCAGTGCACGGCGTCCCCCTGTCCTCACACGGTGGACTGCTTCGTTTCTCGACCCACGGAGAAGACCATCTTCACCATCTACACTCAGGTGATCGCTGCCATCTCTTTGCTACTCAACATCATAGAGCTCCTCCACCTCCTTCAGCTTGCCATCTCCCATCGGCTGGAGAAACGCTACCATGCCGAGCAACAAGACTGCCTACCTCGGGCAGAGCAGGTACCGGCCCAGCAGGAGGCTCCAGAACTCCCAACGGAGCCATCAGAGCCGTACAATGCAGGGGGTCATGTCAACTTACCCGTCCAGGGAGAAGAAGCCGCATGCTACCAAAACCCCTGTGAAAGCTACGGGGATCTGGCTATAGAGGTGAACTGGGGATCTAGGGAGAATATGAATGACCTTCTTCCCAGTTACGTGAACTGCATGGGGGCTATGAGGACATCCCATAACCCCAGAGTCCATTATAAAAAACATGCACATCATAATGGGAAAAACAGTAAGCCTGCCCATAAAGCACATTCAAAGCAGAAGCATTATGTGTGAGGCAGTCAGATGTGGTAATGTATTGTTTATCACCATGAAAGCTTTGTTTAGTCTTCCAGTTTTTGTTTTTAGATAAATGTAATCCTGCACATGACACTTGACTGTCAGGAGTGCACAGTGAGAGCTTAAACGAAGGAGAGACTAAGAACAGCTACTGCACTGTGATCCTGATGCCTCGGAGGCAGGCAAGCAAACAGCGATTTACCAGATAAATTGAATTATTCAAAACAAAGATTTTGAGAACACTCCCCAAGGCAAACAAAATGACACTACACTATGAGAGAAGACTGCAGTCATAAGATGCCATAATGTCTCATTTTAGGGTTTTAGGGCTGAATGCTACAGTGGAAAAAAACTGTGCAATGGGGGGTCTGCCGAGGGGCTGGGGATATTCCATGATCGTGTTTGAGGGAGTATTAAGATTAAACAGATTTAAGCGTATTCCTCTGAGATTTGCACTGCAACCCCTTGAGTACTTTAAGACCCCCCCTCCTCCTCTGTCTCCCATGGTTCTGTCCCCACGATGGAATGTATGCTCTCTGGATCACGCTCTACTCCCAGGAGGATAATGGCTACGTGGATGCAGGCATGCATGCATGCACACACACAATGCACTTTTCCCCTTTCACCCAGTGAGTGTCTGTCCCTCAAGTTGGGGATATGAACTGGGGAAGTTGTTGGTAAAGCGAATGAAACCAAAGGAATTCTGGGATTGTTAATGACTTATAACCATAGCATTTTAGCTATAAAGAAAGAGGCAGAGAGGACCACTGCATTGTAGTTTATGGGAGCTGAATAATGGAGGGAAGACAAGCCACAAGTCTTTTTCCAGAGCTTGAGAGAGTTAAGATGCATTAGCGATTGCACACGGAACGGACTGAAAGCGGTACACAAATGGACAGATCTTTAATAAATGGAAATTACTGAATAATTGTGCAAACTGTATTGCTTTTTTTACGTTTAAAGAATGATGAAGAAATACCAGTGTTAATATTTATTATTTTGTTTAAAATAAAGTTTCAAGTAGGCCGCTACTCTAAATGAATGATGACATTGTCAATTGTTGTTATAGTTTTCATATCGATATAACACAAACACTACCGCACTATTCCTGTTCAAAAATCAAGTCCCAAGTCTTAAACCTTGATGTCTTAATCAAGTTATTATGCGCTCTTTACCAAATGTAATGTCAATTTGCAATTTCCTTTTTTGCTGCCCACCTCATAGTTTTTGTATGCAAACAAAATTGTCTTTTGGTTTCTTCATGGTTTGCTTCAGCAAATTGTGTGGATCCTGTTGGATTAGATCAAACTCAGTGGATCTGGGGAGTGAATTGTCAATTTCCTGAGACAGAATAGGGGTAGATTGGTGGATTCAGTGTATGAAAGGAAATTCATAAATTTTTGGAACATTCATTTAGTCTTTCGGCTTATAGTTATCATTTTCAAGTAAAAAGGCAAAGTCCAAGGGAAGTCATCTTTATTAAAGTCTATGTCATTGAATGTGTGAAACATACTATGGATTTTATACAGAGACTGCGTTCCATACATGATGGTTTTATTACCTTTTCCCCTCTGAAGGGATGAGATGTCTGTGGAGGGAGAATGTCTCTATCTATAGAGTGTATTGCTTCTGTGTCCGACTGCTATCCAAATACTGCCACAATAGGGAGGCTCTGAATCACTCAAGATAAAGCTTTTTGGGAAGAATAGAAGGAAGGAGGTGTGTAGAAGTGGAAGAGTCCTACAGGCTATCGTGAGCAATACCTTCTCAGGGGGGAAAATGGAGGGAATTAACTCTGATTTATTGGCTGTTTTCAACTCCGTAGCTCTGGCTGCACAGGGGAGAAAGGCATCAATTATATGCCAGTAAAGGTTCATACAAGGTGGAACAGCGCTTTATACAGGCTCTATTTAATATCCCCTGTGGAGTCCTGACTGTTAAAAGCTGTTTTTTGTGGAAAGCATTTGAAAAAAACCAACACCTTCAACAAAGGTGTTCACCCAGGCTCCGAATGAATGCAGCCATATGTCTTTTCAGAATTGCAGCCGAAGCACTCTGGAATACGGTGCTCATTTCCAGCAATTCACCGGACTTTCTCCATGATGATTAGCTGTTATCTATAGCAGGAAAGAGGGTTTATGGGAAATTAAAGTGAGACAGGTTCTCATAAAACAAACCCCTTCAACTGTGTGAGGCCAAATGAGAGCAGTAACAAGCAGCTGAAAACTAAAATTAAAAACACTTTCCTTTCCTTTCATTGCTTCAGTTTTATCAAAATGTTTTACGATCTAATAATAATAATCTGTCCTCAGAGTGGAATGTGTTTTTATTGTGGGCAGCCTCTCCCTGCTGAGGATAAATTGGCAGATACTTTTGAGAGAACAATCCAAACAGAGCCTGCTGAAGCTGCCCAGTTCAATGCATGTTCACAAAAAGTTGGCTGGCATATCCTCACACTCTTGTTATCTCAGTGTGTTGGTGCAAGTGTGTGCGCACTTGTGCATGCGTCCACGCGAATGTTCATGTGTGTGTTTTCACAAAAAGCCAGAGGGTCACGGAACAGATTGCACAGGGCGACCCATATCGGCCGTCTGCTGCCAACCAAAGCCGTCAGCGGAACAGCGCTCTCTGTTACATTCATCTTCCTTATAGCCGATCAAACTGAAGAAACCCAACGCCCTGTGATATTCTTTCACAACAACATTCCAGTTTGTTCCTCTACAGTTAATATCTACCCAACAGAGAAACTGTAGCCTTACAATCAAGCAGTTGTCATTGATTGGTTACTTGATTCTCACATCTAGACTTTTCCCAAAACAATGAAATCAGACACACACTACTTTCTGAGGATATTCCCACAAAAACTTGACAATGCATATAATTGTTTGTGTAAAGCTGTGCACATAAAAGTAGGAGTTATTAGCTGGGAAGACATGTAACCTCTGGGATCAGCTGCTATTCTCACTGCGTTTCCTGACATTGTTGGAGTCACTGCTGAAGCATTTCCTCACGCTGGTCACACATTTAAAGAAAGGCAACATCTCATGGTGAGTGTTGACAGACGCACAAATACACTACAGTGCACAACTTGTTAGACTGTAAAGAAATTCAAAGTGCTGGCAAGTAGACTTCAGGCTCCAGCAGGTCTTAAAAAAAGGCCAACAGTCATGGCAACTCTACTTAAGGATATCCTTACAGCAGTTCCTCAAATTACCACCTGAGGCTACTTTCAAAAGCAAATCAATCCCCAAGGCCCAATTTAACAGTAGAACTAAACAGGTTTAATGCCTGGTACTAAAAAAACTCTTTAGTTTATATATACAAATATTCAAACACCCCCCTTTTTATTATATTGTGGCATACAATTATGCATTATTAATAGGGTGGTGAGCTGCTTTGAGTTACAGGTGGGTGCTGCCCCAGGTCGCTAGCTGCTAGCTGTCGCTAACCAGACCCACATCCGCCTCACGGCATACCTCTTTAGAAATTAGGCACACTCAGCCCTGCTGGTCTTTACAGTATGTGCCAGGCCTGTTGAAAATGAGTTGCTCTGTTATCATACTTTCTGCCCACTGCACTGCCAAAATACTTGAATATGAGCTTGCCAGAGATACTCAGTGCTTAAAGGCACTGAAAAACAGAAGCAATAGTTAGACCAAGGGGGAATAAGATTGTCAAAGTTATGCAAGATCTATTTATTCAAATTATTTATTGGAAATAATTAACCTTGCAAAGCAAAGACCACTTTTCAGGGATTTTTTGACGTGTGTATTTGTGAAAGACAATGCGTTGTGTGCCAACTCTCTTTGTTTCACCCATACACAGAATACCGTCACACAGCATTCTCTGTATCCATAACAATATTCCATCCAAGCACGCCAGTCCTTAATTTGGGCATTTGTGATGCTCAACAAAACAAGAGAAAATGCTTTGAGCCATTACTAAATTTAACTTTTGGATAGAAAGTGGGTCTCTATCAGTTTCCTGTTCCTGTATTGTTTTTATGCAGGGTCGGTCGCTTGGGATTGTTCACCCTGACAATTGGGCTGCAGTGGGCATTGTTGCATTGTTTTGTCCCAGTTCCCCGATGCTATGTTGACCCAAAGTCGAGGCCGCTCCATCAAAGGCTAGTGAAGGATGAGGGAAATGGGCAAAGTGCCCGCTGTGAGCCTGGAGTCAATTAGAAAGGGCTGGTACCACTTATAGCTCTCAGAAAGTGTGTGTATGAGTTGGGGTGGGGCATGCAGAAGGCTTGCTTGTATATGTTTATTTGGTGGTCTCACTTGAGCTATTTGATGTCAAGCTCAACTACAGGTAGACATTAGGACTGATGGCAGCTATCGACTGTATATGAGAAGTGGACATAGTCACGTGGTGTTGTTTTGGACAAGAACTGACACGAGTAGTGTGCAAAGTTCAACTGAATGCTGAAAAAGGTTTTTTTGCAGAACCAAAATGTTACAATTACCAACCGAAAAACAAATTGTGGAAGTGGTAAACCTTATCACACCTTATAACCTAATTGTTAAGATGAAAACACTGATGACCCAAATACAGTACGGCATAACATTGCAGCCACAATCGCAAAGTAGCCATCCCCTTTATCGTCAATTTTACTCTAAATCGGAATGTCGTTTAAAAAATGTAACATACGACTTAAAACTAGTAGTTCAGACTAAATGATTCGAAAAGAACACCTAAATAACACATATCACACATAGATCAGACTTAGTAAACTGGTATTTTCTTTGGATAATCCTCAACCTCAATTGAATTTTTGGAAAGAGTTATACAGAATGGAAAACATTTCTGATCAGGATCTTATTGGAGATTTAAAAAATCAAAACCAAAAAGTATGTTTGTATTAGATTATTGAGAGACACTAGGTCTCAGTCTGTTTAGTCAGTCCAACTACAGTATATTACTGCATCCTGGCTGTCAGAGAGTTTAGAGCACATTTTTCATTCTTAAAATCTCAATGTGGAAATTTACATCCACATGTTTTATCCTCGACTTCCCCTACAAGTGTGAGCCTCTTCAAATGTTTACGTTTCTGCTTCTTGTCTGTGTTTGAGTTTGATATGTGTGTGTGTGTGTGTGTGTGTGTGTGTGTGTGTGTGTGTGTGTGTGTGTGTGTGTGTGTGTGTGTGTGTGTGTGTGTGTGTGTGTGTGTGTGTGTGTGTGTGTGTGTGTGTGGTTGTTTAATAGGGGATGTGGTGCCCTTCCAGCATGCAGACAGCATCTATTGTTCCTGCAGCAAAGGGAACTTCGTCTCCGGCCTGTCCACTCAGGATGTTGGATTGGACCTCCTTAAAAAACAAAAAAAAGGTACAGCCAGCATCACCCGCACCCATTATCCCTATTACCCGGCAAGAACAATGGAGCACCTCCAACATCCCCCTCCTCCTTTCCCAGGAGCCTCGATGCTCCGTTCCCACAGTACTGTCCAGTTCTGGGCCATTGTTAGACAGGCGACATGTCCTCTGATTTTTCCCAGGAGTACACACACGCCTTGTCAACTCTCTTGACATCATTTAGCTGCCCCTCCACCTCCTCATCCTAACTCTCATGTGGAAACTTCCAACAGCTTGAAGTAATTGCCTTTCTGAGCATGCACAAGCAGGGTCACAGGATTGGAGCGGGTCATTCGTCTGATAGTAAACTTAAGAGGGGAGAACAAGCTGATGACTGCGGATAGCAAAGCTTTCTCCACTCGGGTGCCAATGTAAATCTGAACCTCATGGTCTTTTCCCTTTCACTAGCTGGCCGGCTAACACGGCAGAAATTATCCTGGCACAATGAAAAGGTTATCATCCATTAAGAGAGCTCCTTGGGCTCGGGAAAGATGGACCTTTCGGTTTCATTATTTAACGCAGGAAAGGCCGCGGGACTGGAGTAAAAGCAACACTAAAATAATTGTTAGACATCTCTCTAAGTGCTTGCGAGTTACTATGTGTCGGATTTTAAAAGCTTTATAAAGTTCTCTTTCTGTTTTACCACACCAGTTACTTCACCATCTTCAATCAATGGAGGATTCTTATTAAACGCTTTGTTCTCGACCACATCACTACTGGTGTTTTCATAATAAAGAACTCTGGATTCAATCTGTGGAAACTTTTCCCTCCTACTGCCGACACAGGGAGATCAAAGGTCATGTCGGGTACATGACACTGAAGTGCTGAAGTTGACAACAAAATATTCTTTGAGCTCTATAACATTTTTAAAAAAGCATACCATCATCAGGTTTCGTCGAAGATGAATCACAGTTTTTGTCAATGTGTTATAGAAATCTGTGACATTACTAATGGATTGTGAGATAAAGAAAGCTGCCCTTAACAGGACTAAGTTAATGTTAGCCTTGTTCTGTAGGGAGGAATGTTTTCCCCCATAACTTGTGTTATTGTACATCTGGCACTTTAGTGATAAGATGTTTATCAAATGCACCAATATGGGCTATACATAAACTGTGACAGTCACTGCATCGATGCTCACTGTTATAGTTGTCCCACTAAAGATTAATCAAAGTAGATCACACAAGTAGATTCACCTTTAGTAGTCCCTATTCTTTAAACGTGGCTTTAATTAACTAAACCTGTTATCAGGGTAACATGATCCTGTTAATTATCAGCAAGCATACCGGGCTGTAAATAAAAGGATGAATTGGTGATCTTCTCATGAAACAGCGTGCCCTTATTTTGAAATAAAGTCAACATGAGTACAGAGTTGGAAACATTTACTAACATGAGGTGGGCGAGGTTCGCAGTCTTTGTTTTTACTTGCGGAAGACCAAAAATGTCCCCATTGGCAACACGATAATGATCCCATGGCTATTATAGCATACAATTATGCATTTTATTATATAAGGGTTGAATAAAGTTGTGTTTGTAGTTGACCCATTTTTCATGTTTGCCTTATGGGGAAAATAAGTGCTATTTTCTATGTTGTTGCTAACCATTGACACATCTCAGACTGGAATCATGAATGTTGTGCCTTTGTGTTATAAAAGAGGCATTAGGTAAACAAACTTAAAGTTTTTGAATTCTAAAAATGTCCAATTTTATAAAGATACGATCTGGAGTTGGTTAAAAGATTTGACTGTGAAAGGTTGCTTTTTTTAAAGCAGAAATGTTTGTCTCCTGGAATCATTGTCTGTGAATAAGCCAGAACTTTGGGCTTAATTAAGGACTTGTTGCCAAGACAACAGCTGGAAAAGTCCAGACTTTGGGAATGGGTTGGTCTTTTCTTTTATCATTTCTAATCATACCAGAGGCAGAATTGTCCACAGGTCAAATTCCAAAAGGTGAATGAGTTAGCCATTTCCCTATTTATCATTGTTTTGTCTACCATGTTACCACTCAAATCATGTCCTCCTTGTAGCTAAATAAGCAAAGCCATTACTTCCTTCCTTTGACTTTGATGTCACGTTATCTCCTTGGCAGAGGTATTGTTTCGCAATCAAGCGGGACCAGATATTTGTCCGGACCTGAATGGGAAACAATGTTGCTGAAACACAAGTGACAGAAACTTTTATTATGTGACTTTATCGGAAGACATCATTAGCTGGAACTGGTGACTAAGAAGATTCTTGAGAGAACATTTACTGAAACGTGAGTATATAGTAGCAAGCGTACAAGCACATTTCCTTTATTGATCATCATTTGTTCCAGTAACACCAGACCATCCAGACTTTTTAGAAAGAAGGTATTGTGTGTAGATTTTCCAAACAACAGGACTAAGCAGCTTAAACTTCCTGAGAGACCCCCCACACTGCTGGCTTATTGTGTCGCATACCATTGAAACGTTACATGAGAAAAACATGAACTAAGAGCTGTCTCTCTTCGCTTCCTCCGCTTTTATGTTCACAATAAGTCCTTTCTACACATACAGAAAGTATTAAAGGGATAAACACTCTGACAGGCTTGGAACATTAAAGATATTCCATCTTTGTCAACTCTTGTATCATGTATGTCATTTAACAGCAGGGACCCATTTACAATCATGTCATAGGACCACAACTAAATATAAATAAAACAGAATACTGGGATACCAAGAAGGTTCATACATGAAGTATATGAATTATAGTGTCTCAGTTGAGTTATTGCTCAAAGCACGGTCAGGCATGCGCGACATCAAGAAGACGGTGACTGGATCACATACTGAACATAAAAGCTATATTTGACTTGATTAAAAAACAAATATATGTTTTTCAGTTACCCTCTAGCTCCACAAATAGAAATGTACACATCAAGCTGTTATAGGAGAGCATGTGTATGGCTGAGGTAAATGAGAAGTATGGGCCCTCTGGTTCCCCCTCCAATCTTCCTTCTTGGAAAGGGTAAACGCAAGTCTCTCACAAACACGGGTTAGCTCTCTTGAGGACGGTTCCTGTTCAGAGCAGCTCTAGGTGTGAACTCTAGTTTCTCTTTCAGGCTAACCACCTGAGTGCTGTCCAAACCCTCTTGTTCCTGCAGCTTCCTCTCCTCTCTCTGCTCCAGGATGCTCTTTTGCTCCAGAGGTTTAGGGGTCCCCCTGATAAACCACTCCAGGTGGTAGCCCACTGCTCCCACTACGAAGGCCACGGGGAAGGTGATATAAGGGGCATAGGTCCTTGCCGCCGCCCAGTATAGAGGCCACATGACTGCACTCCGTGATGGCTCCCGAGTGCTCCAAAGAGAGAAGAAATAATTGAGTTGTAAGTGTGTTTTAACATTAACGGTGGATTACAGTAAGAGGTAAGATCTATTTGAACATTCAACAGCATTTATGTAATGCAAACTTGTGACTGAATTCAATACAAGACTGTTACACACATGAAAGTAGGTAGATTGTATGTTCCATCAGGTTTCAAACCATACGAGAGAGAAACTTCTGTGAAATTGTTTTCGTTCACATTTTAAATGATCAAAACTGGTAAGGTAATTATATTATTTGCTTTGAAGCATGGGATGGCTCAAATGCACTGTGTTTATAGATACATGTGTAGTTATGCCACATTCAGGACTTCAGGCAGACACCAGACCATCTGTCCTTGTGCCTTTTCTTAGCTCCAACCAACAACAAATAGCTTACAAAACTATTTGGTGGAATCAATGAGAAGGCAGAGCGAAAAAAAATAAAAATAAAGTTTATCTCCGAAAAGGGTTACGACATTTTTGAAGGAGGGTAATGTATAGGTACACATTTCAAAAGGTAAACATGATCGTTGCATTTGTTACCATGTTGTTTCTTGCCGAAATGAAAAGCATTTATTTTCGATTCAGAAAATGGGTGTCGTTACGTCGGACGGCGTATGGTTTATTTTATAAATAAGAAACAACATTAAATTGGTGACATTTAATATGGAGTTTGGCATTCCGTCGCTGAACCAAGCCAAAGAATGGCAAGGAAAAGGGCTCGAATGAACTTAAAACAGCATGTGAAAATATGAAATGTGTCATACTTATTTCGTCAGGACTTTTGATAAATTAATAATGAATTATGCTACCAAAGTTTACGTTACGGCGTAAGAGTCATTACACAGTACAGACCGGCTACCCTGAATTAACAGTAAGGTTTCAATACGAGCAGTGACACTGTTATGATGAAAGTGCAGCCTCTAGGATTATGAGAAACAAGTCACTGTGGTGTGTCTCTGTAATATTTCGATGATAACATTGTTTTCTTTCATAAGTCTTCACTCACCTCTAACGTTAGCACGTTGGTGCTGCAGTGGAAATACGTCACGTCCGTCCGTGTGTTGCTTCCTGGTTCATCTGGATTGGCTGGTCGCTTTGAACCATTGACTGTATAACCAAGAAGGCTTTGTGTTTTAGCACCATCCAGTGGTATATTTAGTACATTACTTTAAGATAAAATGCCAAAATATGCATTTATTTCAGGATACACAAAGCAAACCAACAATGTCTAAAACGACTTATGCTGCTGGTTGGTACCAATCCATTGCAACAATAAATATAGAACAGTATTCAAGATCCTTATCATGTGGATCCACTGAAGCAGAAAATGAAACCAGATATCAGACTTCATTCAATCGGGTCCCATTTATAGAATTTCTAAAGTGATTCCCAATAAGTCAATTTAATATATCTTGTGTTTATATGGATGCTGGGAAAAGGTGCACATTCCCATTGCTCATCTGTTCGACATTTGTATGAGGCTCAACTTGACTTGTGTCTTTCTGCGAACACAGGATTTCTATATGGGGACTTTCATTTCCTGTCCTGTCTGATCCTTTAAGAAGCGGGGGACTGCACTCCCCCTCTATAATATGTGTGTAGGTAATTTGCAATGCATTGTAATGTGACTCAGGTCCAAAGAAGGGAATGTTCACAATCATTAACTTCACTAACAATATGTATGTTTTGATTATGCCTCTTGAGGGGGTACATATTGTATGTTTAGTTTAGTTTGTCAAGGTACAATTGAGAGAGCTACTATTTAGCTCCTGATTAAAGAAGATTGATGCCACCTGGGTTAAATTGGCCCTAATTTCAGCGATACTCCCTGATTGGTCACAGACAGCAGGTGACAGGGTATTAAATGTTTTGGAGGACAGCAAACGGGTTGGTCTGTGTTGTTCAATCTCTGGGGAAATGGAGGGTGCACACGTGTTTTGTTAACTACAGATGACCCTGAGTGGTATACCTTTTGAAATGGATAATGTTCCCCATTCTTGAGGCTTTTCGAAATATGTTTTAATCTTAAAATCGACGCCTTCATGCTTCCCACTCATACTACCAACCACCCCATCACTACCATCATCTTTGCCTTACAATCAAACAACCTCAGAAGAATGTGCTTTGTGACTTTACCTTTCAAAGAGAGCTGTGCACCAACATTACATACACATGTTTGTCTTTTTCTAGGAGACAAACAAATACCATCTCATTCTGTGTTCAAACCAAACATCAATGGCAGTCCTCCTCAAGCAATACTCATGAAAGGCTGATACATCTGTCATCAGTGTTGTGTGACACGGTGACAAGGCATGAACTTGGGCGACAAACCTTAAGATAGCATAGATAGCTTCATTCAAAAGTGCAGTTTGGTAAAGGCAGAGTCACTTTCAGAGGCTTATGTCATAGTTATGGAAGTTTTGCTTTTTGTTTACTTTATCTGCGTATGAGGGATGCAGAGAAATTGAGTACATTTCAACAACCAAGCGGAAAACCATAAATTGCAGCATTGACTATAGAAGGAAGAAAATATGCTACTGTGGTTTCTGGGAAGTGAATCGGTAAATGTTCTTTGCAAGGCTCTGTATGATTGATGACACTGATATTTCAGCTCCGGGGTCCAAAAGTTTTTCACAAAACTATACCATGCAGGGCTGATCTATAGCGATTTCAAGTCTGTCGTGGAGCGATGGCCAGTTCTGACTCATTGGTCATTTGTGCAGAGGCAGATAGTTAAAAAAAATTGAGCTAAATCCAAATGTTTGAGTCACCTGAGGTTGTTTGAGTTCAAATGACTTGTGAAATTATTGTGATTAACTGCATTCTGTGTGGGTGATTATTCTTCATGCTTCAAAATGATTATTTTAAGCAGTTCCTCCCTCTATGCTGTCCATCTTGTAGTTGCCAGGACTGGCATGCGATCATTCCTGTCAGATAAAGTGAAATGTGCTCACCCCCCTGCGGGAAAACAAGACTAGTAGTGCCAGTTCTGCTTCACCAACAACCTTAGCACTGCCAGGATTATTTCATCAGCTCCTGCTTATTAGTAAATGAGATTTAGAGCTGCACTAGCCAAGAGTTTAATAACAAATACAACTATCTAATTAATCCCAATCACAATGTGTGGCTGAGAGTCTAGCGTAGCATCCTCACTAACTGAAGCCACACAGACATGCTCTATCTGCCCAAGTTAATCACAGTTGTCAGGCATGGTCAGTGGTGGGAAATGTCCTCATTACACAGGAAATGACAAAAAGGTTAAATCACATGAACCAAAGAGAAAAGGCTGCTGCTACACTCTCCATGGGCTAAAAAAGAGGAGAGGGAAGTGAGATATTGCCAAAAAAGATGCACAAGAGAATCTGATGGATCGGCTCTGAATTTGGAAAGAGACGAGGGGAAGCAGGAGGGGCTCTTGACACAGACTGTGATCAAGCAGAGTAACAGATGGTGAGGGAAAGAAGGCCAGATGTGGAAGAGGAACACAGACAGTCCTTTGCTTTGCCAAACTGTCCAACAAGGGAAACATTAGTAACTAATTTGGGAGATTTCAGGTCAAAGGTCATGAGTAAGGATTGGATTTCTACTAGCCATGAAGGCTTTTAGAGACAATACAGTCCACTTCATTAAAAACTGCACTTTTGCTGAGATAAAATATAAATTCTTAAGTGATATCCCTCAGTTCAAGGAATCAGTTACTGTTCTCTTCCATTTTGGACCAGAAAAATAAATCTTTTGCCAAGCTCATAAAAATGTGCTGAATTTGTCTTGGTGACAGTCTAAAGTGGTATTGGTATTACTGCTGCATTTACACAATACTTACCCGTACAGTTAAAACACTACATACATAAATGGTTATCAAGCAAGAATACGAACACTCAAAATGTGATATCAAATCATTTATTTGTTTTTGGCATTAAGAACCATTTTGGCCATGACTGATTTCAGAAAACAAACCTCAGTGGAGTGCATTATGTTCTAAGAACTGGATCCGTAAACACAGAAGATCCATTTCATTGAGGGGAAATTGGCAAACTTAATAGGAAACACTTTTGTCAGGTCACTTATCTCTAGACATTTTGTTAATCGATGGTCAACACTGGCTTGCTTGAGGGGAATGTAGCAAAAGTAATAGTACATAATTATTTTATTAAACACGTAGTTATAGAGCTTTGACACTCAACTTAAAGTGAGAGTGGAATAATACTGACATAATAAACTTTGGCCTTATTTGCTTAATTACATGCATAACAATAAAAAGCAATGCTCAGTGAAATGAGCTAATCATTGCATTGGAATACCCTGCTGAATATTGCTGATGTACATATATTTAAAAGGCTATTGTTTAAATAGAACAGGAACATGTTAATTTGCGAGGGAATACATTTGCAACTCAGCGTAATTATTGTTAACAGTTGATTGTAGGCACTCTACTGTAGGAGCAGAGAAATTATACGAGTTTTCACTTAATATCTACCTTCTCTATTCAAGTTTTTAGAATGAAACATGTGTAAACAGGTACTCTCTTGAATGTCAGTTTAACTATTCAATCAAAAAAGAAACCTATACGTACAAAGTAAAAACATCCAGTAAGGGCACCTTAATAAATGCGAGGTTTCAAGGCTTTTTATACATACAGCCACAAGCCATGGAAGAATGCATTCTACCTGATGTACTGTGTATTAAACAGCAGGTGTTGGCACTTATGGTAGAGCATTAAAAACTGAGAAAATAGGACCTGAACATGGAATGATGCAATGAATCCACAGTGCATCACATGAGCCTGGTGATGGCTCCAGAGATGAAGTCCTCATAGTTAAGGCGGATGTGGCCGGTCATGCCCGTGTCCTTCTCCCTGAAGGCCTGCGTCATGCTCTGCAGCTGGGTGCACACCTGGATGAAGCGGTCCAGCTGGATGCCGGGTCTTCCACCTTGCACGGTGAAGCGCCGCACCAACGTCTCCGAGAACTGGGGGCTGAGGTTGTAGCCCATCTGAGCGAGCGCTGGGGACAGGAGAGGGACAGAGGAAAGAGAAAACAAGTGGATTTTAGTCATTTCAACATTGATGGAATAATTGTAGAAGACAGCTGTCTCCAATAGAGTGGTGCAGGAACGAGTCCTAAAACCCGGAGTCCACTTCCGGTTCCCTCGTCTCAGAGTCAATGGGTTTTTTGAACATGTTTTTGGAAAATAGCTGGAAATAAGGTCTGTGGTTGACACACATTTAAGAGACGGCTCACGTTTTGTTCTACGACATTTAATACATCAGCAGTGACCCCGCTGGTGATTTCTGAAGAGTTTACGTGTCTGAAAAACGATGGTTGTTAACAAGTGGCTGAATAGGACTACAGAAGTTAGTTGTCGAGGACGTTGTACGTCATTACACCGGAAACGTAAACACTCGCTCTCAGTTTGTTTGCCCCTGTTCTGCTTGAAAGCAAGTACCTGCCTCCTGCAAACTGTTAAAACAAACGCTTCAACTTGTACAATTTTGAAGCTGTATTTTTGAATATGAATCTTAAGTTGGCGTGACGTTGAAGCAGCGACCCTGCTGTAGTTCGTTTATAGTAGTGGTTCTCAAATGGGGGTACGCGGACCCCTAGGGGTACGTTGGAGTACTGCAGGGGGTACGTGAGATTTATTTCATGTTAATGGTAAAAAAAAACATAAGTAATGCATTTAAACAAACTACTAATAGTAGATTAACTACTTTATTCAAAGGTTTACAGCAGAGGTGCCCAGTACGTCGACCGCGGGGGCAATGCTGGTAGATCGCGAGTCATTCATAAAAAAAGAATCCTGTTCCGTTAAAATAGACAAAACAGGTTTTGATCCCTCCTCCCTTGGCCTCCCTACCACTTAATTCAGGAGTTTACTTGATTGACAGAAAAAGCGACCTATCGCTTTCCAGTCTGTTAACCCAGAATGCAAAGCGATACAAAATCAGTCAAGTGCCGGGAAAACTCAAATTAAGTTAAAGAGACAAACAAGAGACAAACAACAAAATGAGTGCAGGACCGAGCAAGAAGCTAAAGACATACCACTTCCACACAGAATGGGAGGAAGAATATTTGTTTGTGATGTCACATTCAAAGGTTATTTGCCTTATTTGTAAAGCAAGCGTCGCTCTGCCAAAGAAAGGTAACGTGGAGAGGCATTATCGGAGTGTTCACAAGGCATAGCAGCGACTTCCCTCCGAGTAGCGAGTTGAGAAAGGTCATGTATTATTGCTACACAAATATTATCTCGCAATCTTAGTGTCGCCAACTCGTTTCTAACATGCAAAAAGACAAACAAATGTCGGTGTATTTTCGATCTTTCCAATCGAGACGAGATCTCTCTCCCGTCTGTGCGCGAGGGGGCGGGGCAGTTTACACACACGCGGCTGCTACAAGCAGCAACACACGGAGGAGATGGCGGAGAGAAGCGCTCCAAGGTGTGGTTAAATGTTACCCGTCTTGAGGTGGACAATGCTCCTTGCCAAGAGAGTTCAGCATGTGAGGGCGGTAACACGAGCAATGTGTCAAACATTTAGCAAAAGTGCACCACATCCAGACGGAGGAATGCACCGGGTTCGACTGTCTTTCTAGCAGCTCTGCAGCCCCATCCACGAGTAACGTTTCCACGTCAGGTGTTATGTATGCTAGCAGCAACACACGCAGTTAACTCAATGATTCAAACATGGGTTAATGATTATAGGAAACTGAGTTACTCTTTATTTTGTTAAAGTTTCAGCTATTCTGTTCACAGTTCTGTCATCAGATTATTTAATACGATTTGTTAAAACATTGTTGTTTCTTTTGATGTGAAATATTATTTATTTAATTTAAATAAAAAGCAATGTTAGTTTTGTTCACAATTTGTTAATTTAATAATATATGTATTTTTGAATCAAGTATTCATCTTTATTGTCTTCATTGTTAGTTTCCACATGCCTAAAACAACCTCAAGCTAAATCTAAAAGTTGATGGCTAAACAAGAGGGTTTGAGAAATTGTGCAAGCCATACAGTAATAGTCTGAATAGTCAATTAGTCGTTAAATTAATCGATAGATTAATCGATTATCAAATTAGTCGTTTGTTGCAGCCCTATTATCCCATGTATAAATAAAACGTGTTATTCAGCAACCCTTGCAATTTGGGATTTTATTTTTGGTTGGTAGACCTCGGTGAGCTGGTCATTTCAAAAGTAGCTCACCAGCCCAAAAAGTGTGGGCACCCCTGGTTTACAGTAACTCTGGATAATAACATGGGAAAATAAACGGGGTGCTCTCTTTTCCTCTCCCTCTCCTGACAGCCCGTCAGTCTCGTGCAGCTCGCTGAACCTGTAATAAGTGACCCGACAGGAAAGAACACACATATTTCTTATAACTAGTTTAGCTAGTTCCAGAGTAGATGAAATAGCTAAGTGTATTAGGTCACTTTGAAAAAAAGGTTAATGATATTCGCTCTTCTTTTTCGGATTCACCTTTACTCACCGCTGGGTCACCAGACCTTCCTTCCACCAACACACTAACCTCCTTTTCCCCTCTCTCTCCAAGTGAGGTTCTTACCCTCATTACCTCTGCCCGCCCTACCACCTGTCCTCTGGACCCTATCCCTTCAAACCTCCTTCAGACTATCGCTCCTGATATTCTACCATTTCTCACCCATTTCCTCAACACTTCTCTAACTTCTGGTCACTTTCCAAACAGTCTCAAGGAGGCAAGAGTAAACCCTCTCCTAAAGAAACCCACTCTCAACCCGTCTGATGTTATAAACTACAGGCCTGTCTCTCTCCTCCCGTTCCTGTCTAAATCACTTGAACGCGCTGTCTTTAAACAACTCTCCTGTTATCTCAATCAGAACAACCTTCTGGATCCGCACCAGTCTGGTTTCAAGGCAGGTCACTCCACAGAAACTGCTCTCATTGCTGTCACGGAGGAACTGCACACTGCCAAAACTGCATCCCTCTCCTCTGTCATCATCCTGTTGGACCTGTCTGCTGCATTCGACACGGTGAATCATCAGATCCTCCTTCGCACTCTCCAAAAACTTGGAGTTTCAGGCTCTGCACTTTCCCTCCTCACCTCATACCTGAAAGACCGTACCTACAGGGTGACTTGGAGAGGGTCTGAGTCCGACCCTTGTCAATTAACTACGGGGGTCCCTCAGGGCTCTGTTCTTGGTCCCCTCCTCTTCTCCCTGTACACAAACTCGCTCGGATCAGTCATTAGCCCGCATGGTTTTTCTTACCACTGCTACGCTGACGACACCCAATTAATTCTGTCCTTTCCCCGCTCAGAGACCCAGGTCGTCGCACGCATCTCTGCTTGTCTAGCTGACATCTCTCAGTGGATGTCTGCTCACCACCTCAAGCTCAACCTTGACAAGACTGAGCTGCTCTTCCTCCCGGGAAAAGATTGTCCAACTCTTGACCTGACAATCAACATCGGCACCTCAGTTGTTTCCCCGACTCAGACTGCAAGGAATCTGGGTGTGACCCTAGATAACAACCTGTCCTTCACTGCAAACATCGCTGCTACAACCCGTTGCTGCAGATACACGCTTTACAACATCAGGAGGATACGTCCCCAGCTGACTCAGAAAGCGACTCAGGTTCTGGTCCAGGCTCTCGTCATCTCACGCCTAGACTACTGTAACTCCCTCCTGGCTGGTCTACCTGCATGTGCCATCCGACCTCTGCAGCTCATCCAGAATGCAGCGGCTCGTCTGGTCTTCAACCTTCCTAAATTCTCCCACACCACTCCGCTCCTCCGCTCCTCCGCTCCCTTCACTGGCTTCCGGTAACTCCTAGAATCCACTTCAAGACACTGGTACTTGCTTACCATGCTGCGAATGGATCTGGCCCTTCCTACATCCAGGACATGGTTAAACCGTACACCCCAGCGCGTGCACTACGCTCTGCATCAGCCAAACGACTCGTTGCGCCCTCGCTGCGAGGGGGACCCAAGTTCCCATCGGCGAAAACACGTGGGTTTGCTGTCCTGGCTCCAAGATGGTGGAATGAGCTCCCCATTGACATCAGGACGGCAGTTAGCTTGCACATCTTCCGGCGCAAACTGAAAACTCATCTCTTTCGACTCCACTTCGAGCGTTAGAACTATTAACGAAGCACTTTTATACTAATAAAGGGCTGGCTTACCTAAAGCCAGTTGAGTAGCACTTGAAATCTTTGGCTCTATGAAACCTGATGTACTTATATGATTCTGTTTTCTTCAAGGTTGTGTCTTCCTGGTCGAATGTACTTATTGTAAGTCACTTTGGATAAAAGCGTCAGCTAAATGCAATGTAATGTAATGTAATGTAATGTAATGTAATGTAATGTAATGTAATGTCTAACTGTATTTTGGTCCGCTCACCGGTCCGTCACAGCGGCGGAGCTTTGATCCGGAAGAGCTGCGTGTTCTCCGTCAGCAGCAGCTGATCTGATCTCTCTCTCGCGTCCGGTTATACTTCACTCGCGTTTATGTCCAAATCTATCAGATCTAGCTAGTTCTAGCTAATTATAAGACTGCCTGCTTATCAAAGGACACCTAAACAATAAGCGTTGCTTGGCAACGGCTTGTGGCTGCAAAGTATAGCGCAGCATTATGCATATGTTTAATGAGGGGTCAAAATCCCATGCTCATAAAATGCTCATATTTTTTGTTCTCTTCATTCCCCACGCCCCAAAATAAATAAATAAATAAATATACACATTTTAGGAAAAGTAACGAAGTTTGAGCAGTGTGGGTTTTATATTGACAGAGTTACACATAGTTTCAAAACGCAAAGTGTAATTCTGCAGTGGCCTTCCTGTCAGAATGATAAAGGTCCTCAGTGAAGCACAAACCCATGTTTCACTACATTGTAAGTACAACTTATTAAAAAGATCAGTTCAATGCAACTAATGTCGTCTTAGTGTTATTGCATGATATTAAAATTGGTTTGCCATGAATTTAGTGATGGATTGTAAACAATTGAAATGTAGCATTTTAGTGTTTCTCAGTTACAATGTTGTTGTTTTAATAACTCAGACTCTGATGGTGCAGCAGCACTGTACCTCTTTATATAGGCATCTTTTCCCTAACAAATAGTTTTTGCACTGATCAGGGGGTACTTGGCTGAAAAAAAATTCCGAAGGGGGTACATTATTGAAAAAAGTTTGAGAACCACTGGTTTATAGCATAACGTTAGCATTTGGCGATTAGATTTAAGATTCGAACATTATAAAAGTAGGGTAGACATGTGGAGATTATCCGGCAGAACAAAACATTTATCAAACAAGTTTGTTTTCCACAGATCTTATTTTTTACAATATTCCAAAATCCTCTGGAGAAATCCTGTTGCTTTTTTGTCGAGGGAACCCTTGCGCAGCTTACTTCCGGGTCGGCCTACAAAAATACGTCATCACTGCACCACTCTATTATGGTCATTTTTATTTACAAAATGATTCCATATCCAACTTAATTGTAGCATCTTTAACACACAAACGAGGGTACCTTGGTGTAGCTCCGTGCCACTGATAAAGCCTGAGCGGTCTCTGTCAAATTGTTGAAAGAGCCCCCTCCACCGCTGCATGAATTCCCACAGTGCAGAGAAGCCAAAAATGTCCATTCGGCCCGTCCTCGTCTTGTCAAACATGTCTGAAAGGAAACACAAAGCACAGCACGTCGTTATAGTTTACCCCGTTCTTTCAAGGCGAAATGCATTTCCAGAATGTTTCCAGGAAGTCCTCCATCATGGAACTTCTTTTTGAATTTCTTGAAAGTAGCACACAAAGGTAATAGGAAACATTAGTCACTGGCAAACCCAATTGGAATGTCCGGATACCTTTGCAGCTCACAAACAACAAGACAACATGACTCAGTCGTTATTTAAGCTGACTACTGTCTACCGGAATTTCTAGTCTATATAATGTAGAAGTAAACTTTACTGTATGTACCATCAGTTCATATAGGATAACCTGTAATGTGATATGTGAGTTTATGCGCTATCAGTGGGTTTTCTTCTGAGGGTTGCTACAGTATATCATATTGGACTAGGTTAAAGATCACTTACATGAGGATGACATGTAATCAACGAAGGTCTAAATGTCCTCTGCTAAATTGTTTATTTTGGGTGAGAAAAAATATTCAAACACATTTTTATTGTAATATATATCTATTTAAAAAGGGACAATGCACACGTGCTCTGGACTTACTTTAGGCAAGTTTTCTGTATCTTATACTGTTGCACTGACATCAAATGTTTTACTTCAGTGAACAGTGTTTTTTGGTGTGTTATATTCTTATGTCCAGAGCTTCCACTCTACAAACCTTCTTCCTCACCTTTGCTGTAGCCATTTAGCTCTCTTAAAGTATTTAACATAGTTGAACATTGTGTCACTTTGCCTCAAGAAACACTATTAAAGAATTTAACAACAATCAAACAACACACTGTAGGCCATGTTATTTGGCTGTGACTGTGTGACTTACTGATCATCATGAGGCAGGTCTCGTCGTTGAAAGCAGACCAGTTGGAGTTGACGAGTGCCTGCTTCAGCTCCTTCAGATTGATGTAGCCACTGCGGTCCGTGTCCACAGTGTGGAACCACTGGAACGCCTCTTGGCCAACACCGGGAGGGATGTTACCTAGAGAGAGGAACAATCAGAGTAGTTATTGGATGGTGGCTCAGACGAACTGAAGATGCCCATCACAAAAAGAATGTTTTCTTAGCATTCTTTCCAAGCTTGTTTTCCTAGCATACCACTCACTGCTTTCCAACAAGTGGACTAGCTTTATTTATTCTCTTTATTACTTCCCATCTATTTCTTAGAAGTCAATATTTCACTGAAACTCTCAGGCTTCTTAGAAATGAAGCGGCTGCCTCATTCAGATGCAAAACAATTATTTATTTATTGAGAGATGAAGAAACACTCTGCCTGAGAGTCAAAGCTGCGAGCACTCTCTCAAGCAGGAAAATGATCACGAAAAATAATACATCTGTGCTTGACTCAATCTTTAAGCTGTGGTGCTTAGAAAGCACTGATTTAAAAAACTCTCTAAACGTAAAAATAAAATGCCAAATGTAATTCTACAGCTTAGTACAGTATACAATTAGTTGATACAGTGTTGGGTTGTTGTAGGAATGTGTGGATAACAGAAACAAAATGTTACAATTGTGTGAGATCAAGGTTGAATTAATGCTTTACGACAACTATAGAATGTAAAAAAAATCCTGTATCTTATTAATTTAACTAAAATACTGTATAATCTTCCAGTAAATAGAAAAAACAGCAACATAAGGCATCTCAAAAGTTGTGAAACCAGTTTGGATTCTCTTAAAGAATACTTCACCAACCTTAGTTAAATAGTCTCAGTGTTTCATAAGGCGCAGGTTGTGAAGCAAAGGTAGGTGCAGGGTCAAGGGTTGAGAGAAAGTGAATGGAGGGAGAGAAAGGGGTGTTAGAAATAATGGTGTAGGACAAGTGGAGGAGTGGGGGAGGGCTGATTGTCAGAAAAATGAATGGGTAGAGAGGGACAGGTGACAATTTAGGCCAGAACCTGATGGGATCTGTCCCTGTGGGGAGTGATCATTGGCTTTCAGGCTTAGCTGCTACGGGAAACCGTGTACTCACACACACAACACAATCTTTACCCTATCTGTCTCTTACTCTGTTTAGCCTTCACTCAGTATTACCAGAGTCATCACTCCAGCCGTGTAATCCTGCTGAGGGGCACAAACTGAACCCTGTCTCTACATGACGGTCTGGGAACGCAAGTCATTTTCTATCCATCATCCCAGCAGAGAGGGAGGGAAAATGAGAGAGAAGTGATGAAGAAGAGGAAAGAGAGAAGCCACCTCATGTTCAGAATATGCCTGTTTAACTCCCACAGGCAGAAGCCACCTACAGTAATAGCTAAGAGTCACCTGCAGGAGCATGCTGTCCATAATGTCCTCCTTGCGGTTGTCCACCGTAACCCCCATAATGCCCGGCGGGGGCAACCCCTTGTCCCTGTCCATACTGCCCTCCTTGAGCTGGGGCACCATAGCCACCATAAGGAGCTGTTGGTTGACGTGGGGCCCCTCCATGTTGGGACCCTCCATGTGGGGATCCTCCATGTGGGGATCCTCCATGTGGGGACCCTCCATATGGGGCTGAGGGGTGTCCCCCGTAGGGACCGCTGGCCCCCCCGTATGGGGCACTGGGTGGTGGGTGGCTGCCTCCTGGATAGCCCTGCAGGGACAGACAACACAAGTCCACTAAGAGTATGTACAAGGAACAAACTGGCCATTATACTTTTGAGATAAAAAAAAGCAAGACAATAAACTTGTGTACCACACGTTTTTATATATCTAAAACACATTGCTTGTATGCATTTTAAGATGCCTTGTTATTATCACCAAAGGCACCACCAAGGATGAATATAAATTGAATTGTTATTTGTATGAATTCATACTATAATATTATTAATAGTGTTATATATGAAGCCCACTGTTGCTTACAGTATAAATAATCAGACGGTTTAATACAGGCTTTAAGAAGGCTTAATATTAGACCCTGGAAAAGGGGTTTCCCCACTTTTACTTTTTAAATTCAACATTTTTTCTATTATACTTCTGTACTTTTGTGTGCAGGAGTAATCGTTTAGTGAGGCACTTTTACTTCTGCTTGGAAATATATTTTCCATAAGTCAAAACACATGCAAATATCGATACTTTGCTTAGAAAGACTACAATACAATGTACAAAACAGAGATAACCAAGTCTCAGATCAAACGGGAGCACTATAATAGCTAAAACGTATTGTTTAACGCTAACTACAACTCCAGCAATGTTAAATATAAAACCCACAGCTAGCACAAACTACTAAATGTTATTAACAAGTAGCAACAGCTTACATCGTTTACTCCTATCCATACAGTAGCAAACCAATGAATGGCTAACGTTGCGTTAGTTAGTATTAGTTACGTTTCATTAATGGAATACAACAGATAATACAGTTATTCCACAATATTAACATGTTGGTATAATTAACATTGAGTAAAGTATTTAGATACCTGGCCGTAGTGAAAACTCATGTTTGACAGACTTTACTTCCTTCAACAAGGTTAGCAGAGAAGGCGGATGCAGAACTGTCCGGCTAAGGGCGTGGACGTAAAAAATACTCAGGCACGCTATTGGTCAATTTGCACGTCCGTCACAAAACAGCCCGCGTCACCGGCTCCTGATTGGATAATAGAGTGGAAAAGGGATGACGACAGGACAAATAAGTAGCCTCTGAATCACTGTTCCCAGAGCCATCGGCAAAGTTATTCTATTTTTGCTCTCATAAACACTGCCCAATACTTAGTGAGTTAGTCACTCACACTCAGTGTTATTATATAACAGATACTGGGTTTACTGTGTCTACTTGAGTTTGTAACAGTATTTTTGGAATTTATTTCAATCAATGTCTTACTATTCCTATAATTAATCAATGCAAAAGGCACTGTTTTATGGCACAATTTGTAATACTTAGCTGTCATATTATTTCAATGGTTTCTATTTATAAAATATAACAGTATTTAGCTTTACATCCAATCAGAATATACATTTTGATTCCTAGGGTTGCTACAGTAACTAGTATCATTGAGTTTTGACATACCAATAATCAATATAAAATACTCTTTTACTCAAATAACTAAACTAATAAGTGACTTAAACCTCTGCCAAATATCGTTACTTTTACACAAATGTCTCTCTGAGGTACTTTATAATGCACTTCTATCTTGTGTTTTTCCCATATATTTACATCTGAATCAGTTTCATTAGCATATGTTATGCACACACGCACACGCACACACACACACACACACACACACACACACACACACACACACACACACACACACACACACACACACACACACACAATGAATTTCACTCCAGTTTTAAGATGCCCTCACACACAGTTACAGGAAATGGATTATAATTGTAAAATGAGTTTCAAAAAGAACAAAGGACACTGTTAACAGCAGTATAGCTTTATAGTTTCACAACAATAAATACAACACATAAAATATATCAGGCTTTCTGTGTTGTTCAATGTTCGTTTTAATGTTCTTAAGTATAATTGTTTAGTGGAATGAATGTGTATCACACCTTCATTAAGTAATTCTGAATTAAACACAAAATGTCCACATGATTTAAACCGACTCTCGACAAAATAAAGAACATTTTCTTCATATTGTGTTTCTGAAATAAAAAAAACCGTAAGTGACTTGTGCCGATTACTGTTCCACCCCTGAAGTAAGTGCTTTGTTGCTTTATCTTGTTTTATGCAATAGGGGGCAGTGTGGTTTTTTTTCAGGAAAATGTATTGCGGTCTGTAAAATGCCCGAAAAGTAAAAGAATGGGAGATAAATATCCCAAAGTCTCCACATTTTATTATATTTTTAATGTGTTTCTGGTCCTCTTTCAGTTGAGACAGTGTAGATGAAGGAGGTCAAAGGTTTGCACAGAGCGAAATATCTTTGTGTTGCGCCATCAATCAGAAAATACTGCATTAAAAAAGTTATTTCCTGCATTTTTCTACTGATAAAATGTGATATAAATAATGTACAGGCTGTCAGATTGCTGTAGTTCACTAAACAGAGACATTAACGACATGTTTAGTGTTGAAAATGTCAGAAAAAGTGAAAGAATAGGAGATAAATATCCCCAAATCTCAAAATGTTATTATATTTTGTGTGTGTTTGTGGTCCTCTTTCAGTTGAGACACTTTAGGATGCTTCTGGAAAAGACCAAACACTGGAGCCTCATCCCAATACCCCTCCTCGACTCCTCTCTTCCTCTCCTCTGGGACTTGACCCGGAAATTGATCAAGACAAGCCATGTTGAAGGACGTCCCAATAGCTGAAATGCACACGGAGGAGTCGAGGAGGGGTGAGGGAGGAGACGAAAGGGAGGATACATGCGAGCAGACTACGCGGAAGTGTTTTCACTACTCGCGTATAAAAGCCCCGCCCCCATCTTCACAGCTGGTCGATTTCAACAGAGGAAAACCGACAACTGGGTTGCGTTCCAATTCTTTCACACACACATACGGGTTTTGGGCCGAGGGCGACACCGTACTTCCGGTATCCGCCATTTCACACGAGGTGCAACCAGAATATCACAGTCTATTGCCTTAATCAATATAGTCAACTCTAAAATACCACGTATATGCATTGGCATGATAATATTATTGTGACAATGAGGTATTCACCTGGTGTTTCCAGAAGATAGACGGAGATGCTGCCAAAATCGACCGAAGGCCACTTTAGAGAGTCGTTTTTCCATACATCTGCAGGCAGTCTGTAAGGGCAATCGGACAACCCACACAGCTCTAGTTTACACTGGTAACGACCTAGAGCACACCCCTCAAGTCCAGAGATGTAATCCGAAGACATGCAGCGATTTCTTCGGTCGTTAATTCAGAAAAAAAAACCTAGTGCACTCTGCCTGGCTACGTTAGCTAGCTGTTTATATTAGCACCTCCAGGAAAATGGCGTATTTATATATATATATATATATATGGCGCGCGTTGCATTGTGGGTAGCTCGTGACGTCACTGTGTGTGAAAGAATAGTCCATTTAGTTTAGCAACCTTCCTAACGGAGTGAAATGACCCGGAAGTCCCTCAGTGGCAGCCATGATAAGTGCCGTTCCAATTATCTAAATGAAAGGAAAGGAGGTTTCAAACTTCCTTTATAACCATCATTTAGCGTACTGTAGGAACCACTGGACCTCCCTTACCGAAAGGAGAGGAGAAAATGCTGCCCCACAATGCATTGCAGCCGCAGCATTTGCCGTCACTCAACAGTCGGCCGTTCACGGAAACAACCGATTATGACCGAGAAATTATATCATGAAAGTTACGGTGCTTATTACACATTTTAAAACGTATGTGTTAAGTTGCCAAAGTGCTTTTTGCTGAACGTTCATCAGTATTATAATCAGAAAGAGAAATATGAACATTAGTTTTTACTGAAATGATCAAATAAAGTCAACATCTCACAGTCTTTACTGAGCTATGTGGGGTTTGTTAAACTTTTAAAAGATGTTTGAATGGTGATATACACAGTGATAGATGTTAAGGACTAACGTTTATAATAAATACATTTGTATTGATTTTAAGATATTTTCATCGTTCATACAATATATTGGGATCATTTGTATTAATGTGGACCGGAGGGAGAGGGTGACGAGCATAAGTTTCACTTTCCTTTTTTATTTCAATTCCAACTTTGGACATGAAGAATATGTTTCTCTGTTGTCCACGTTCATAAAGCAAAGCAACAGCATCAGAGCACGGTGCAGAGTCTCTAGATGAGTTTACAGTAGTCCCTCGTTCTTATTAAACATCCATGTTGTAGTCCGCTATAGAAAACTGTAGTTTCCATAGTTTCCCCACAGCAGCAGACGCACGTTCAGGACGTCCGCTGGCGCATCATAAACACGTCGGATAGTGAAAGTGCATTCGGATTCTCTAAAGTACCGCAGTCTCTTCTCCTAAGTCCTTTTGAATTCTCCTATCCACTATCCCTTAACCCCGTGACGTTTCACTCAGAGGTCAAGGAATAAGATATAGGGTTAGAATTTAGGAGCTGATTTTCGGATTATCGGAACGCAACCCTGGAAGATGAGTGGAAAAGCGTCACAAGTGCTATAAGTGCTCACAGCTCCGTGGGAATTATTATGTGCAATTCATTTCTAAAAGGCTTTCACATTACTATAATTATATATTTATTTAATGTAGGCTACATTTTACAACAAAACGGAACACAAAAGCAGGACCAACCATCATACATTGAATTCCTTGACTAACAAGAGAAAGATTCATTCATTTAAATAAATATTTAACAACAAATGGGCCGGTTCTAAAGGGTTATTCAGTTAAGCCCGATGAGAGGGGATACAGCTGTGCACATGCCATCATTAACAGACGTCGTTTAAGAGTGACGTTTGAGTGATCGAGGCCATCCCAATTAAGACCTGAGGACTCCTCTGTCCTCGCGTCACCTCCTCGTGTCTCTCGCTCGCATCTTACGGAGGCGGAGCTAAGACGCAAGGAAGGGAAGCGAGTGAGTGAAAGGAGGAGTCGAGGAGGGGTATTGGGATGAGGCTTGGATGTCTTTCAGTCGCCAACATGTGTTTTCGAGACACTGATATTAACAGGGTAATCCTGCAGGACTCAAATGCCTCGTCGGGGGTAACGCTGCCTTTCCCGCAGCGTTACCCCCGGTCTGCACGTTGTTTCTCTTTCAGAAACACAGAGGCCTGTTTGTATGATGCGATCACAGACACGCTGCAAACGGTGTCCGCCAAAAGTCGAGTCCAGTGTCTATGGAGTGTCATTTGTATTTGCTATAGTTTGGGAAGATTGAAAATCGGTAGGGAAAGCCAGCTAAATCGGTAGGCGGTAGAAACATGTCAAAAGTGGTAGACTACCGCCCAAATCGGTAGGGTTGGCAGGTATGAAAGCACCTTACATTTTCTTAGACGTCTCTTCTTCAGACTTCATGTTAGTGAGGTTTTGGACGGAGGCTGTAGGATCCACTCTGATTGAACTCTTGGACATAAACTCTGACCTGGGCTTTGCCAGTGGCGTCAATTCGTGATTCTCTACGAACATCCTCTTGTTTGCCATGTGTTTTTTCTTAATGAGTTTTTGGACGCGTTTGCAGATGAGGTAAACCATCTCACAGATGCACATCAGGATGCACAAAGCAGAGGAGACAACCATGAAGATTGTGAAAATCTTCTTCTCAGTGGGACGGGATGTGTAGCAGTCCACCGTGTTGGGGCACGGCTCCAGGGAGCACTTGGACAGGCGGGGCATGTCGTAGCCTTCGTAGACGTAGTACAGGATGTAGAGGAAGCCAGTGTCAAAGCCTGCCTTGAAAATCAGACTGACCTATGATAACATAAATTAAGGTTAAATTAGTACACAGACATTTAAGTCAAATGAGGCAACAATCTATATTCCTGTCCATCCATCCAATGAGAATATCCAGGGGATGTCTTAGTCACTACTGGTCTACAGATGATTATAACTTGTGAAAAACAATGCATGACCTATAAAGATGAACATTTACAAATGTTCAGATCAAAACTCTAGCAGTAATGCTATTTTATTTCAATTTCAGAAATATGTTGGACTGTTTATTTCTAGTGTCTTAATTTCTCTTACTGTATGTACATTGCCTTGTTTTTTATGATGCTGCAACACAAACATTTCCCAAATTGGGATCAATAAAGTACATCTATCTATTTAGTGTGGAAGAATGGGGAAACTTGTTTCTGACGTTGGGCTGCAGAAGAAGCTGTCAAAACTGTTTTTCTGTTGATCAGGAGAAAACAAATGATGTATAATTACACCAATTTCTGGCGTAAATAGAAGCTTATCTATGACGATTAACAACGACTAATTTCAGTTTAGTTAAGGCCTGAATTCATCTGTGGCTGTTTTTTGTTGTTGTTGTGGCATGTGAAGAAAAACACATTCATGTCCTCAGGTCTTACCACGTACGTCCACCACAGTCCCCCACGTTTCTTCCCAGGGTTGGCGTACAGATGCATGCCTTTGTGCGAGTGGGTGTACTGCACGTCCTTCTTCTCGCGATACTTGACGTGCCCAACAACCATCAGGGACGGGCATGTGACGAAGATGAGCTGCAGGGCCCACAGGCGGATGTGGGAGATGGGGAAGAAGTGGTCGTAGCACACGTTGGTGCAGCCCGGTTGGGCCGTGTTGCAGACAAAGTCCTTGTTCTCGTCACCCCACACTCGCTGAGCCGCCACCACGTACACCATCACCCTGAAGACAAAGACCACGGAGAGCCAGACACGGCCGAACACGGTGGAGTATTTGTTGACCCCGCTGATGAGGGCCTCCAACGCAGACCAGTTCATAACTGCTGCCTTCGAGGTGGAGCAGGGGATGGAGGAAGCTGAGGGAGATGAAGAAGCTCCTCAGAAGAGCAGGTAGGATGAACTTCTTGATGGTCTAAATAGAAGAAAGTCAAAGTAGATTAAAAAAGGATATTAGTTCAAGCACTTGGAGATGAAAACTCTTTACATTTTGTAGATTATTCACACTGCACATTTTTCTTTTCATTTATTTTCATTCTGTAAAGCAAATATGAAAGCATTTTTTTTAATGGACGCTCAAGTAAATTCATATTACACTTCCTACAGATGGAGGACTTTAGACAGATTTTTTTTAATAAACGGTGAGACTTGATCTAGTAGCTGAGATCTCTTCACATCCCTAACATTGGGTGAAAAAACCAGAGCCACTATCCATAATTCAACACGGTAGTTCCTTTTGTTATATTTTCCCTGCCTGGAAACGCACCCAGCTTTTAAAGTCCACTCAGTTTCTGTTATAAATATGTAGGTGTTGTCTCCTCCAGAGCAAAGGAGATATCATAAAACTGATTTTAAAGTGTAACCCTCCTATTGTCTTCGTTTTCCCCCCTTACTTTGGTGTTCACGCTCAAATTTGACCGGTCCTGTTTTACCTGCTATTACATTAACACAAAAAACATTAATCATCACCAAATTTCATTTAACACCCTTTCAAACTGTACATATTGTATCAGACTACTGGTATACATGAAATACCGCAATAAATATACAAAGAATAGACACTGAACATGTATTGCGTGTGCCAGGTGTGATCCATGTGGGGGGATGGGCACATAAGAGCGGGAAATGTGTCAAATTGTTCTGTGTGTGTGTTTGTGTGTGCCAGGTGTGATTCACATGGGGGGATTGGGCACATAAGGGGGGGGGGACATCTAGAGTATGTGTGTGTGTGTGTGTGTATATTTGTGTATTTGTGTGTGTGTTTTATCTGATCCGGATGGTTACTAATTCCTTTTCTTTATGGCGGAACACCATGGGTGTTACAAAGTTGACTAAATCATCCAAAATTCAATGAAAGTGGTGGTCAGCAATTTTATATGTTCAAATATCTACTGTGTAGGATATCATAAAGCCTTAATGCAAGGCAAGGCAAGGCAAGGCAAGGCAAGGCAAGGCAAGGCAAGGCAAGGCAAGGCAAGGCAAGGCAAGGCAAGGCAAGGCAAGGCAAGGCAAGGCAAGGCAAGGCAAGGCAAGGCAAGGCAAGGCAAGGCAAGGCAAGGCAAGGCAAGGCAAGGCAAGGCAAGGCAAGGCAAGGCAAGGCAAGGCAAGGCAAGTTTATTTATATAGCACTTTTCAACACAAGGCAATTCAAAGTGCTTTACAAAAAATGAAAGACATTAAGAAAATGGCATTTAAAATCAGTCATTAAAAAGAAAAGCTAATAAAATAAACATTGAAAGAAAAAAATACATGGATAAAAGTTACAGTACAGTCTAAGATATGAATAGTTCAATTAAAAGCAGCGACAAAAAGAAAAGTCTTCAGCCTGGATTTAAAAGTAGTAAGAGTTGCAGCGGACCTGCAGGTTTCTGGGAGTTTGTTCCAGATATTTGGAGCATAATAACTGAACGCTGCTTTACCATGTTTAGTTCTGACTCTGGGGACAGAAAGCAGACCAGTCCCTGAAGACCTGAGAGATCTGGATGGTTCATAATTTAGCAGGAGGTCAGAAATGTATTTTGGGCCTAAACCATTCAGTGCTTTATAAACCAGCAGCAGTATTTTGAAATCTATTCTTTGACACAGAGGAAGCCAGTGTAAAGACTTCAGAACAGGAGTGATGTGATCCACTTTCTTAGTGTTAGTGAGGACTCGAGCAGCAGCGTTCTGAATCAGCTGCAGCTTCCTAATAGATATTTTAGTGAGACCTGTGAAGACACCATTGCAGTAGTCGAGTCTACTGAAGATAAAAGCGACAAGTTTTTCCAAATCCTGCTGTGACATTAGTCTTTTAATCCTAGATATATTCTTTAGGTGATAGTAGGCTGATTTAGTAACTGTTTTAATGTGACTGTTGAAACTCAGGTCAGAGTCCATGACTACACCTAGATTTCTGGCTTTATCTGTTGTTTTAAATATTGCAGACTGAAGCTCAGCGCTAACTTTTATACGTTCTGCCTTGGCTCCAAAAACCATTACCTCAGTTTTATCTTTGTTTAATTGGAGAAAGTTCTGACACATCCAGTCATTGATGTGTTCAATGCACTTACTCAGTGTTTGAATTGGAACATAGTCTCCTGGTGAAATTGTTACGTAAATGTGTGTGTCATCTGCATAGCTATGGTAACTTATTTTGTTGTTCTTCATTATCTGAGCCAGTGGTAGCATGTAGACGTTAAAGAGAAGAGGCCCCAAGATGGAGCCTTGAGGTACCCCACATGTCATATTTGTCAACTCAGATGTGTATTTACCTATAGAAACAAAGTTGTTTCTGTCCTTTAAGTAGGATTCAAACCAATTTAGAACAATCGAATGTAAAACAAAAAAGTTATGATTGATGAAAGTAGTAAATTGGTCAGATTTGACCCGAAGACAACAGGAGGGCTTTAAGTTGTACTGTACATGCATGGGAACTGAACTTGATGTGTAATATTTGTGGAAGGCCCATTTAATGATTTGCACATTTTCAGTGGCTTTATTGATAATGTATTTACGCATAGGATTTGCAAAACCAATTGTGGTTGATTTCACATTTGATAAAAAGACACCACTTAACAATTTAGATTTTCTGATCATATAATTCGATACAATTTCCATTTTCAGGTCAATTTAACTTTATTTTGAATTACCCCTGCCAAGGAAGTCATGATTGAGGTTTGAAATAATTGTCTTTGTTGTCTGAAGGATTACTACTGGAGGCAACAAAACCACCTGCCATGATTTTCACATACATTTTCTAAGTCACAGCAGATCCGTATTTACAAAGAGCAACCACTTAATTACTGACTCATTATACATCAATGAATGATTCGGAGCCTCCCTTTCCTGAAAAGACAAACCAATACTCCCAGCTCCATTAGACAGATATTTGCTCAGTGTGTCTGATCAGATGGCCGCGGCCATCTCTCTAATCCCAAATTCATTTTGCAACCTTGATTCTTCAAAGGCCTGTAAAGGGATAGCATTTCATTTGTGAATGTTAAGCACGCCTTAATCGTACCACAGGACCCGTACTCTGAGAAAGAGAGGGACATTTATTCAAAATATCACTATGTGGATTTAATGGTCTGATCGTGTGTAGACTTTAAACATGCCACTGTTATGGAAACCTGCATAGTTGTTTCTTTGTGTGTGGGCGTGCTGTCAGAGTTGTTTGGCTGCATGTGTGTTCTCTTCCTCTGGGGTTCGGTTTTGTGCAAATGAAGAAGAGTTTGCATGTGTGGCATACAGAGCCATTAGTGGGTTGATATACCTACATTATTAGTAATTACATGGTTAACATGATTTGCATTTAATACAGCTCATGTTCAGAGTGTGGTGAGAATTGTCTGTGTCCATCCATCCATCCATCTTCTCCCGCTTATCCGTGGTCGGGTCGCGGGGGTAGCAGTTCCAGCAGAGAGCCCCAAACTTTCTTTTCCCTGGCGACATCAACCAGCTCTGACTGGGGGATCCCAAGGCGCTCCCAGGCCAGCGAAGAGATATAATCCCTCCACCTGGTCCTAGGTCTACCCCTTGGTCTCTTCCCAGCTGGACGTGCCTGGAACACCTCCCTAGGGAGGCGCCCAGGTGGCATCCTAACTAGGTGCCCGAACCACCTCAACTGGCTCCTTTCGACGCGAAGGAGGAGCGGCTCAACTCCGAGTCCCCCCCCTGATGACCCGAACTTCTCACCTTATCCCTAAGGGAGACACCAGCCACCCTGCGGAGAAAACCCATCTCGGCCGCTTGTATCCGCGATCTCGTTCTTTCGGTCATGACCCATCCTTCATGACCATAGGTGAGGGTAGGAACGAAAATGGCCCGGAAGACCGAGAGCTTTGCCTTCTGGCTCAGCTCCCTTTTCGTCACAACGGTGCGGTAAAGCGACTGCAGTACCGCTCCCGCTGCTCCGATTCTCCGGCCCATCTCACGCTCCATTGTTCCCTCACTCGAGAACAAGACCCCGAGATACTTGAACTCCTTCACTTGGGGTAAGGACTCATTCCCTACCTGGAGTGGACAGTCCATCGGTTTCCTGCTGAGAACCATGGCCTCAGATTTGGAGGTGCTGATCCTCATCCCAGCCGCTTCACACTCGGTTGCGAACCGATCCAGTGAGTGCTGAAGGTCGCAGACCGATGAAGCAATTAGAACCACATCATCTGCAAAAAGCAGTGGTGCAATCCTTAGTCCACCGAACTGCAGACCCCCTCCCCCATGACTACGCCTCGAAATCCGATCCATGTATATTACAAACAGGATTGGTGAATTGTCTGTGTGTTTTCTGATAAGGAATGGTTGGTTTATTGTTGGAAAAATGTAGTGTTATCTAGTAGTATGTAGTGTCTAACTCCGACCAGCAGAGGGTGCGTTCGCTACACGGTGTTGGGGACAAAGAGAAGTCTCGCGTGAATACGTTCAGAGAACGTAAACATACACTTGAGTGAAGTCACGGTGAGTGTGTGTGTGGCGAACTGTGATAATAATATATATATTTTGGCTCTTTGCAGGTAAGAACGGACAGTTGGAATTGTGTAATTGATGAGTGAATATGTTATGTGTGAGTTTATGATCCCGGTTGGACTTTATGTAGTAGTGTTTATGAACGTTACTTGTTCAGCAAACGTAACGTACTGAAAATGGCTAGCCAGTAGTTAGCACTGGTGGCCTTGTTAGCTTGAGCGAGCGTGAGGCGGGAAAGTAGAACAATGAGCCGGTCTAAAGAGCCCGGACTGCTCGTGTATAGTTAATAGATAAATAAATAAGTTAAAAGAGATACATAAGTGATTTGGTTAATATGACAATGTTAGGTAGACATGATTGGCTGACTGTATCGGAGCAACAAATTGATATTGAATGTACAAGATGAAACTGGTCTGGAATAGCAATGCAACAGACATGATTATTGTTTGGATGTTGATGCAGATGTTCATTTTGTGTCTGTTAGTATAGTAAATACGTGCAGAGAACGTAAACATACACTTGAGTGAAGTCACGGTGTGTGTGTGTGTGGCGAACTGTGATAATAATATATATATATTGGCTCTTTGCAGAACAAAATAAAAGACTTTCAAATTAAATGTGTAGTGGAGGGCAACTTCACTCTGTACCACGCTACACATGCAGGTGTGTGTATGCATGTGTTTAAAGAGATTCGTGTTGAACGAGGGGGGCAAACATCTTTGAAATACATATCTGATTTGGTTGTGTAACTGTAAACACAGGGAGTTTCTGTTCTGTCAGATAAGGGCTAAGATTTCTCAAAGACTTATTTTCAGCTACTGAGAAAAAAAGTACTTCTCGTATAATACATCTACATCTCATTCTGATGAATGCTCACAGCGAACAAGTTGGATAACAGTCTCGCTGTCCACTGTTCCATTTCACTTCTGTCTCATCTAATCCAGAGTGTTTGAATTCAGAAACACTTTGCCAATGCTTTTTCGCCATCGCTGTGAATATTGAACTGTCAAATCAGATGCTCTTTTCTCTCTCATTCAGCATTCTTGACTATTCAATTTCACAGCAAAAAAACGATTTGACTCAATGAATCACAACATGGGCTACTGAGAGCCAGACATGTTCAATCACTGCTGACTTTACCTGCATTTTAGCTCTCCTTCTAAATGAAGAATACAACCGGTGGTACAGTATGAATCATGCATTGCTTTTGCGCAAACGTATAGAACATGTGATTTATCAGCTCGATTTATCTTCCAATTTCATACCGAATGCACACATACACAAACTTTGAGGTGACATTCAGTTAGGATAAAAAAAACAACAACTTCAGAGTCAACAGTATATCTTGTCTCAGAGAGATGGCAAAGCTGGACCACAATTTGTTTTCCTATTTGCTCTAGATTGCAATGTTGCCGGCCTCGTCTATCTCTTTGCCGTGTGTTTGTCTTTCTCTTTGTTGTGACAGACGAGACATATCGTTCTTTCTCGGCTGAAATCCTCAGGTTATGTGATGCATTTTATTCCAATATTCCTACTTAGAGTGATGCAAATTCAGCACTAGTGTATGGCAAGCCGATTTAGCTTTTATTCATTTCTGGAGGATATCAAAACATCTATTCTTACTAGTAAGAATACAAATTCTTGATATCAAAAATTGAATTTTAACTAGTTCAAATGCAAATTCTTGATATCAGAAATTAAATTGTAACTAGTTGTAATGTGTATTTCTGATGGGAAAAAATGCGATTTTAATTAGTGAGATTTGCATCGTTTTTCTCATTCATTTCAATGGGAGTTGGAATTTGAACTAGTTCAAATGCCAATTTCTGATATCAGTAATTCAATTGTTACTAGTTGCAATTACATTTGAACTAGTAAAAATATCAATTTCTGATATCAAGAATTCAATTTCAGCTAGTCGAAATGCCAATTGTTGATATCAGAAATACAATTTGAACTAGTTCAAAATCCTTTTTTCATATCAGGAATTTAATTTGAACTAGTTATAATTCAATTTTTATTTATAACTAGTTACAATTGAATTCCTGATATCAAAAAAGGGTTTTGAACTACTTCAAATTGTATTTCTGATATCAACAATTGAATTACTGATATCAGAAATTGCCATTTGAACTAGTTCAAATTCCAAGAATACACATTACAACTAGTTACAATTGAATTTCTGATATCAAGAATTCACATTCTTACTAGTCAGAATATATATTTTGATATCCTCCAGAAATGAATAAAAGCTAAATCAGCTTGCCTTACTAGTGGCTTTATGAAGAATCAGGAGTGAACAGGTGCCATATAATTGGCAGCTACGGTTAGAAATTCCCCTTTTACACTTAATTGTTTAAACTTGATCCTCCAGGCAAATCTCCATTACAGCCTCCTACTCCCTGCGTACACAGCTGATACTTGTCCTACAGGTTGAGCGACGTGCAAATACTTTTCCATCCACCAAGTTCCCTTTGTCTGTAGTCAATGCTCCCAGCTAACAAGGCGAGGTTGAAGTTCTCTTGTTAGCCTTTATTTCTGTCTCTTTTTCTTCTATCAAGCAGTGCCTGTCTTTGTCATTCGCACATCGCTCTTTTTACCTCCAACCTGATTTTATTCAATTTTCCAAGGTAACACGTATCAGCCCGAGGACTAAAGCAAAAGCACGTATATTTTTATTCCTAACGCTTCCAAGTTATCTGTCTTTGTAAATATCATTCTTTTGTATACACCACGACTGAGCTTCTTTTTTCTGACATATAAGATCTTCACTTATAATAGAGAATATCCTTGCCCTTTTACTGTCCTCTTTCCTTACACTATCTCTTGTCCTCTTTGTAGTATTAAACTGATATCAAGCTGAAATGTATCTACATTACATCTATTCTCTTGATCTAACATGTGTTCCTAATACAGATAAAGCCCCTTACCTTGGACACGAGGAGCAGGGTAAAAGAGAAATGTCCTTCCTGGGAAGAGTGTGTGTCCCTGCAGGCCTTGTGACAATGTTACTGACTCTGTAGCACCTGGATGTTTTGAAGGGATTGGCTTTGAGGTGTGGACCTGCTGGAGGAGTCAGGTATGGGAAGCATGGGTGGAGAATCACTAACTGATACATACATAATCGCACACACTAAAAGAGAAAGGAAAGGGAAACAGTTGACCCAGATAGTTGGAAATAATGCAGATTCAAGTGATTATATCGAACAAACGAGAAGTGAAGATAAAGGCAGGTGGCTAATCAGACACACCTGCTTGAACTGTTTTTTTGTTCAAGTCAAAGTAAGTAAATGTCCCAGTCCTAAACATTTTGTGTTGAGTCCCAACAAAATCAGTGCACCTGTTGCCAATTTTGACGTAGGCATAGCTTTGCGCATTATCTTTTGTGTACTATTTATTTGTATAAGTTCTTCATGGTTCTCTACTGCATTTTGATTGGATGCTGTCAGATTCAAACAAAGTAAATCTGGGGATGTTGACTGGCTGGGAGTAAAGAGTGTTAACGTTGAATCAGGAAGGGAAACTTATGATTACATCGTATGTGATTTAACACCAACTTTTAAGGGTTGAATCCCAGCCCTGGGCCTTTAATACATATCATGCTCTCTCTCAAATTCAAATACAATTCAAGGAGAAGTTTTTTTGACATATATCAAAAACATGGTGATACAACAGAGACATTAATCAATCATGTTAACAATATTATGGAACTGAAAAATCAAGGAAAGAAGCTGAACATAACTGAGGGATATCATCAGCGTAAAAATAACATTAGTGTAATGTCCATAACAGTATGTGTATGCCTATGATTTGTGTGTGTCTGGTCACTCACTGCTCCTCAGATTCTGGGTGTTAAAAACATATTCTTCTGCTCTCTATGTGCTCTACTAACAGGGTTAACATGTTGTGGATGTCTGCTATTTGGTCAAATGAAGGATGTGTGCTTTTACATTTGGGGAAATATTTAATTCAGACTGGCTGGAGTTTTGTGCAACTTGTCAGAAAGTCTCTCTCTCTCCAATGTGTTCAGTGTACTCTTAAAAAGGCACAAATGCAACAAAAACAGCATTTTATAATCTTGCTTGATCTTTGGGGGGGTTCAAATATTTTCAATTTAAAAGGCAGAAGTCCATGGGAAGTCTTGAGTCTTTGGTGTTAAAGTGCTAGTTGATTAACAAGTCTGTTTGGATTTGGTCTAGTAAAGTAATCACATATGTGACTCGAGTCTGAATGAAAGGGTGAGGACACGTGAACACTTTGCTCTTTGTAGGTTTTAGGCCTTTTAACAATAATCTCCCACTAAGTAAAACCTACGTCCATGTACTTACCTTTCTATTGTGCACTGGGATGAATGTACCTGCATACAAAGAAAACATGTCCGTCTGAGTGCTACTCAAAATGAAACTTAGAAGAAAAACAAAACAATGGAATGAAAAGGGAAACAAAACACAGGGGGAATTACATTCAATTGTTTTTTAAATGCAGACTTGCAATGGGCTTACTGATAACACATATCAAACAAAAACACACCCAAAAAACCCGCATGAGATCATATTCAAATTCCAGTTTTACATACTTCTTCCCAGCCCTTCCACACATGCACACAAATGAACACATAACAGCTGATCCCTGTAGGAAATATAGATACAAGACAAGTCTTCATGGGAAAAACAATCCACAGGAGGGAGGGGGTGTTAGACCTGTTAGGGAGTTGTCATTACTTGTTTGTATAAATGTGTTGTCTCTAGTTTCGTAGGAATATGCTGACACACCCACTTGTGGTCCGCCATTAATGCAACACATACGGGCAGAGCAAGCAAACAAAGATACACATGGTGCACTTTAGAACAGGAACATGTGGAAAAACAAACAATCATGTCTAAAGTATTTTCTTAGGCAAGAAAACAGACCTTAGGGGTATCACTAAGTGCAGGTAAGGTGTGCCAAGGTGATTCCTTCCTTGAAACCTCCCTATAAAGCAGGTTGTCTCCTTTTGTTACATCACACCTTACATCATAGCAGCCATTCGTTTAAATATAAGTCAGATGCTTAAAATAGAACAGTCTGCAAAAGGCTGGAGTCGGCAATAAGTATTCTTCTTGCATACTGCAGCAGACATGAGGAAGATCAGACAGAGAGAAAGATTCATGTTTCTATGAAGAATATGTTATGCTCCTCATTGGCCTCTAGAGAATGCTGATGCTCCATCATTTTAATACAGTGCTTTTTTCTGGCCGAGGGAGGGGGGGGGGGGGGAAGGCGAAGTTAAGCTGACAGAGAAGCAGAAGATCTCATCTCTCCTATTAAAGCTAAGCAGCCACATGATCCATGAACAAGAAAGAGGCTGCATCTCTGAAAAATACAGAGTTGGTTGTCAATAGCGATACATCTAAAGACAATGTATTTATTCATACTAAGCAACAGATGAAATAGTGAAAACAGAAGCCTTTTTGTGGGACTGAATAATGCTCATGCTGTTCTCTTTAAGTTGATTATGGCTCTTTTTATTAGCCATGCATCTCAGACAGCATAATTGACACATGAACCTCCATGCCTTCACTTATTTTATTATCTCATCCTAATGCGGGTGGTTAACACTGTTGCCAGGTAACAATGTTGGTGACGCAGGTTGAATGCACTGGCACACACATTTCGACTGAGTATACGGTAAGCTGCTAAGAAGTTAGAACGGAGCAGATCTCTGACATCTTTACGTTGTGTTTGACTTTAATATAATTCCCTTCCTATACATTTGTGAGGCATTTAATCTTGTTATGAAATCAAACCATCCAGTGATGTAGATTTCACAAAATATATGAGTGGCTGGATCCAGCAACAGGCCACACATTCACAGATATTTGTGTTTTAGGTGCAACAAAATTCCAGTTTACCGAAGCTCTGATTAAGACAGAATACTTTGTCCAGAGGAAAAGGCTAAAACCCAACTGGAGCAAAGCCTGCGAGCTGCTTCAGACAGTCAACTCGAGCACCACTGATACATGTGACATGCCCTACCCCCTCTAACAACAAACCAAACACATTCTCCTATATCTGACGCTCTATTTAAGCTGCAATATTTGCCATCTCTCCCTCTGCCTTGCTAATGATAAGATAAGATAGTACTTTATTGATCCCAATTTGGGATTTGTTGTCGTTGCAGCAACATACAAAGACAAGGCAATGTACATAAGAGAAATTAAGACACTAGAAATAAACAATCCAAAATGTTTCTGAGATAACATAGCATTAAAAAGTAAAAAAATATACATGTGGAAATACAAATTTACAGTCACAAAATATAAAGCAGGATATTATATATACATTAATTGTGCAACGAATGGATTATTAAATATTAAATAGAATTTACATGTAAAATAATGCTGCTTCTATCCTGTTTTAACACCACTGCACATCCACCTGGCTCCAGGGGATAGTTTCTTAAACATCACTCCTCAATGACCTATGTAATACACACACACACACACACACACACACACACACACACACACACACACAGGAATAATCCATCCCAGAATACATTGCTATCATTAGACCGTCCATTTTTGTTGTATGCCCCTCCACTTACAGTAGTCATGCATTCCACATGATGACAAAATGAGAGACACAAGAACAATGCATCCTCCCCTTGCTGTTCTCCTTATGTGGGGGAGGCTAAAAGACATCCAGCTGATTCATTATTGACCCAAATTAACTCTAACTAACAGTATCAACTCCTGTAACACTGTGAACACTTTACATTTATTGAAGAAGACTACTGTATACGCTTTGGTCAGGCAACCTTCCTGGGGTCATTAGTAATTCTCTAATGTACCTGTCTGAACACAGATTTGCAAAAGGTCACATTTATTCAAAAAGAGTGATGCATGTTTTGTCTGGAAGAGATCTGAGTCAGAGCACTTTCTAATAGAAGATATATGAACAAAAACAAAAAATACATGAGTAACTCTTTCAGACTTTGTGACAAACATTTAGGAGAGGCTTCCTTGAAAATCTGGGTTCACAAGTGTTCTTACTGCTTGAGGAATGAAAAGCAAATCCCATTGAAGGGTAGAGGAATATATCAACGGATGTTTTTCTTTCGATAGCGGACAATATTTTAGAAGAGTGTGGCTAAAAAGTGAACATTTTCCAAACCCTCCTTAAGCTTCCGACATAGAAACAAGAAAACTGAATCTAATGAGCGAACCACTGGATCAACACCTCTTTCCCCACACTGCCTGTATAAAGCACTCTGCTGTGTATCCTAAAATAGTGGATTAAGCCCCTGCACCCCTAAATGCATAGAGGAGTCTTGTTGCCTCTGTCTTTTTATAGGGCAGAACCCCAAAAGACTGATTGGATGAGCATGCACATGCATATTCTTGTAATGCTAAAGCTCCTAAATGAGTCCCATTAGAAATGTGTGAACTAAAACTGAGGGGAGTTTATTATCTGCCTGGTAAATTGAAGACAAATCATGGTTTTAACTGAAGCATACTGATGTTTAATTCTAAAGCAATTGGGAGAAATGTAAAACCATGCACAAGAATACTGTCTGTCCCAACAAACTACAAAGATGGAGAAGGCACAGTTCAAATGAGTTCATGGTATTATTTGAGGTTCAGTGTAAATATAGGAAACATAACCAGACATTCTTTTGACATGGGTCTGTTTGTTTTTACAAAACTATCACTATTCATTTGACAACAATACACTGATGTTTAAAAAAAAATGCAACAGAGTGCATTTCACTTGTCAGGTCTGAACTGTTTTACTTCAAACATCCAAACATTGCTGAATCCATCGATGCTGACACAGTCATCCTGTCTACTCCACTGTCTCTCTGATCATCCTCAACAAACACCCCCCCCCCCCACCTCGCACAACTCAACCCTTCCACCTCCTCTTGTTTCTAAACCCTCCACCACCACTCATCCCTTTTCCCAGAGACCTGTCCCATTACTGTCACAGTCATTGCTCCAGCTTGGGTCATCCCCCGGTGTGTCAGAGCTGGTGACATGGAGCCACCACCCCGCACTGTGTGTTGTGACAGTGCCGTGTCTCCACCGCCACTGTGGATGATGTCAGTATGCCCCCTCGAGGAGGTCACCATCTTCTTTCTCTCCTGTCCGGTTTCTCTCTGTCCGTTACACTGACTACGCAGGATGCCGGTTTGTGGAAAATAAAGCTTTTTCTCACAAGAGATTGACTGGAAGAAAAATACACATAGCTGATTTATGCTGAGAGCGCTGATTGCAGCCACCCAAACAACCGTTAATTATCCTGAGTGTTCTACAAAATCGTTCAAAGTTGTTTAAAAAGTGTGAAATGCCTGTACATAGACTTTGCTTACCACTTTGAAAACAATTGATTATACTTTTCACAAAGTTCATCCATCCATCTTCTCCCGCTTATCCGTGGTCGGGTCGCGGGGGTAGCAGTTCCAGCAGAGAGCCCCAAACTTTCTTTTCCCTGGCGACATCAACCAGCTCTGACTGGGGGATCCCAAGGCGCTCCCAGGCCAGCGAAGAGATATAATCCCTCCACCTGGTCCTAGGTCTACCCCTTGGTCTCTTCCCAGCTGGACGTGCCTGGAACACCTCCCTAGGGAGGCGCCCAGGTGGCATCCTAACTAGGTGCCCGAACCACCTCAACTGGCTCCTTTCGACGCGAAGGAGGAGCGGCTCAACTCCGAGTCCCTTTTCACAAAGTTGACCATGGCATTTACTGAACTACAGGAATCCACTTTAGCAGTGTACACACTACACGAGAATAAAGCTGGTTTTGGCTCAATTCCTCTTTCAAACAATGGTCTTGAAAGCCCTGATTTTATAATGTTTCTGAAGATTAAAGTTGCCAAAATGTTCCTGTTGTGTGATGTATTCTCATTTTTTTTACACCAACAATCTGCTCGGAAGTCTATCCTTTTAAATATTAAAATTCGACATGTACATTTTCTACTTTCTTGTTTATTTCTAGTCTTCTTAATTTTTATTTTACAATGCCATATCTTTTATGCTGCTGCAACACAAACATTTCCCAAATTGGGATAAATAACGTATTATCTTATCTTATCTTATTAGACGTTATATTTTCAATATCTACGAACCAATTTCCTGTTGTGTGTGGGGAACCTCAAGGACAGCTGGAAAGTAGAAATACACATTGTTGGGCTTTCTCACATCATCAACATCTGTTAGGTTTTGAATATATGTTGGCCAGCCTTTAAAAAACTCTTAAGCCGTTGAATACCAGTAATAAACCACGATTTCTCCACCTGTTATCTGGAAGCAATCTGCATCGTCCGAGGGTTTTTCATTGGTGTTTACAGGATGAGAACATCTCTGCCCAGGAGGAAATCAAACTTTTAACCTCTTTAGTATTTCCATGGCTCGTAGCAAGGACTACACTAGAATTCATTGTATTACTGGGGCTAAATTTAGCTCTACCCTTCATCTGGAGGAGATTCCGACTTTTAACCCTGGGACATATAGCTTTACACATATGTAGCTCGCACGTGAATATGTATGACCCATTTACAGCTTCTAAGTTCAAACTACTCCAATGGAATCATTACAAATAAATATGGATAAAGAGATATCCACCAGCTTACAGTCATAGCATAAGCGCTATATAGTTAACCGCTTGCTAAGAAAGGCTGATAGATAAGTCTTATAGATCTGCTAGTAAAAGTAGTAATTTGATCCACCAAAATCCACAATATTAGACCAGCTTTTTCAAAATGTACTACAAATTCAAGTTTTTTTTATTATAAATGCAGAACTGTCTTTGCTATTAAAATACCACTAATTTGCATGTTATGGATTGGGAGAGAAGTTTTGTGGTACTAGGGCATTAATTGTTTTCTTCAGTTAAGTTTAGTAAGTTAGAATGTACTATTCCAAAGGGCAACCCTTCCTTTGTGTGTCTGGGTCTGGCAGGGATCGTGGTGTTTCAGGGAGCTGTGAGCTGGGTTAGGGTTTAGGGTTAGGGTTAGGGTTCCAGTATATTTTCCCATAATACTGTTGTCTGAGATTTTTGTTATTAAACAGTGAACAGTCTATGATGCCTGCTGTTTTTAAATCACGTTGGACTACTAACTGGAGGTTAATTGTTGACCTTTGGTAATGTAAGTTCTCAAATGTTCTATCTGGAAAACTGAAATAAGGACAGGGAGGCTGTGGCCTAGTGGGTTAGTATGCAGATCTTCAAATCAGAGGATAGCAAGTTCAAATCCCACTGCATCCCTAGGTAAGACACTTCACCCCAAATTGCTCCCGTGGGGATTGCCCACAGTATTGAGTATGTAAGTCCATTCGGATAAAAGCGTCTAACAAGTGACATGTAATGTAATGTGGACATCCTTTGTTTGAAAACCTATGTAATCTCTTATTATATATATAATGCATGAAGTTATTCAGAACAGCTTTAATCAGCTTGGAGAGTGGTGCCTCAAGCATGTGACCCTGTTAACAATGCAGCGTAGGATGATGCTAAAGCTAATGCATGCTCAACAGGTGGTATTATGGTGGATCTTTGGCAGATTGGTTGTCATTCCTTTGAGGGTTTCCTTTTTTAGTCCGTAAACCACTTCTTAGCATGGAACATATTCATAATTGTTTCATAAACATCCTCTTATTAATCTCTTCGTACACTTTGTTCCAAGCCAAATGCTGCTCTTGTGATGTCCAGGGTGCAAGTTAACATGTTCTGTTATTCTTAAGAGAATTAGCAACATATTACAACACTTTTAGAAGAATGTATCTGACTCTTGCACAGAAACAGCAAAAAGCTTATTCAGGATACATTTAATGCCAGTTCAAAACCAGCACCTTCCTTAGAATACATTTGTTGTTGTCATTCTGTTACAAAATAGGCCTTAATGTTGAATTAAGCATGCTTTCAGATACAGTAAGGTGACAGATTTGTGACTTCCTCCACTTTCACAAAATATTTTCACGCAAAGCAGATTTTGTAATTTTGTCATGTTATTAAAGTGTTCTTAAAATAGTTTGCTATCTCTACATTTGAGTTTTATTTAGTTTTATGTATGCACCACGACACCAAGTCAAATTCCTTGCACGTGTCAACCTACCTGGTAATAAACCCTTTTCTGATTCTGAATAAAAATGGGAAAACGTTTATCTAAAACACTAATTTCTGTATCAAATTTCATGGCAATCCATTCAACAATTGGCATTAGATTTGATCCTGCATGCATTATGGCTATCTCTGCCAATCTAATAGTTAGTAAAATATATCAGAAAGAAACAAAAGTGTCAAACTGTTGTCTTTGGAGAAATATAATCCCACACCTTCTGGCGCTATTTTAAACAAAAGTCAGTGGAACAAAAGTACTAAAGATTTATCCTTTGTTGAAAAGTTGTTGAGACATTTTCTTTTCCAGTGTAAGACCAGCCAGCATTTTCGTCCCTAAAGCCATGCCCCCAGCATCAATTAAAAAGCATTGGACGGGGTTAAAAAACAATAGATATTTATAAAGATTTTACAGAAACCTCCAGGTATGCCAATTAATTTTCTTAAAGAGACCTCAGGTGAATGGTACAATTATTATTAAAATGGTCGATTGTTAACGTCATTGTTAATCACAGTTTTCTCTCAAATTCCATGCAATCAGGGACTTCTACAGACATTTTTGGATGTGCTCACTTTCACTCTTTCCTCCAGATAAACATTTTCAGATGATTTAACTTCACTGTTGGCTTGTGTACAACATGCCTAATTACAGATTCTAATTACAGAAAATGACAGTTTTTCGGCTGGTAACGAACCAATATCTTTAAACAGGTGCAATGTGAATTTAACTGAGGCTTTTGTGGGTAATATTATAAATACTCTTTTGTGGCTATAATCTCAAATGAAAGCTATTTTTATAAATGTATTTGTTTGCTTTTTCGGAAATCATTCCAATCAGGCATTGATGCCAATGCCAAGTTTGTACCTCAGCAGACTCCTGTTCAGCGTCTAAAATGTCCCAAGCTTCTTTTTAACAGCCCCACTGTAGCTTTTCGATTTTGCTGATGCTGTGCAGCTCCAACTAAATACCCACTTATTTGTTTCTCAAATGAAATGATACAACTTTGTATGACTTGAGATGACAGAAGAGTTGGTTTATACATACGGCAAGAAAGAGCTTTGGTTCTCTCCTGCTGAAATATGCGGGTCCTGTCAGTCAGAGCCCTTTAATTATCATGACATGCTCGATAGAGTTTGGTGATTAACGTCTAGAAACGATTGTACCTCTAATGATGTGGAGGTATTTGAGAGAGCTCGCCCTGTAGTGTGAAAGTGACGGATGAATGTTAAGAGGAGCTCCCAAATTAGTTGAGGTTGAGAACTTGTTCCCACATTTCCCACGCAAACCAGCCTCATATAACAAGTACACATATGTGCGATAAAGAAAAAGCTCTGTTTGACTCATTGCAGCCTATACTGAGGCTTAGTAAGCTTGAATCATGACAGTGACCTTTTGTTTCTACCGTAAATGAGCCAAAAGGCAAGGCAAGGCAAGGCAAGTTTATTTATATAGCACTTTTCAACACAAGGCAATTCAAAGTGCTTTACAAAAAATGAAAGACATTAAGAAAATGGCATTTAAAATCAGTAATTAAAAAGAAAAGCTAATAAAATAAACTAAACATTAAAAGAAAAAAAACATGGATAAACATTAAAAGAAAAAATACATGGATAAAAGTTACAGTGCAGTCTAAGATATGAATAGTTCAATTAAAAGCAGCGACAAAAAGAAAAGTCTTCAGCCTGGATTTAAAAGTAGTCAGAGTTGCGCGGACCTGCAGGTTTCTGGGAGTTTGTTCCAGATATTTGGAGCATAATAACTGAACGCTGCTTCTCCATGTTTAGTTCTGACTCTGGGGACAGAAAGCTGACCAGTCCCTGAAGACCTGAGAGATCTGGATGGTTCATAATTTAGCAGTAGATCAGAAATGTATTTTGGGCCTAAACCATTCAAAGCTTTATAAACCAGCAGCAGTATTTTTGAAATCTATTCTTTGACACACAGGAAGCCAGTGTAAAGACTTCAGAACAGGAGTGATGTGATCCACTTTCTTAGTGTTAGTGAGGACTCGAGCAGCAGCGTTCTGAATCAGCTGCAGCTTCCTAATAGATTTTTTAGTGAGACCTGTGAAGACACCATTGCAGTAGTCGAGTCTACTGAAGATAAAAGCATGGACAAGTTTTTCCAAATCCTGCTGTGACATTAGTCTTTTAATCCTAGATATATTCTTTAGGTGATAGTAGGCTGATTTAGTAACTGTTTTAATGTGATTGTTGAAACTCAGGTCAGAGTCCATGACTACACCTAGATTTCTGGCTTTATCTGTTGGTTTGAAGATTGCAGACTGAAGCTCAGCGCTAACTTTTATACGTTCTGCCTTGGCTCCAAAAACCATTACCTCAGTTTTATCTTTGTTTAATTGGAGAAAGTTCTGACACATCCAGTCATTGATTTGTTCAATGCACTTACTCAGTGTTTGAATTGGAGCATAGTCTCCTGGTGAAATTGTTATGTAAATTTGTGTGTCATCTGCATAGCTATGGTAACTTATTTTGTTGTTTTTCATTATCTGAGCCAGTGGTAGCATGTAGATGTTAAAGAGAAGAGGCCCCAAGATGGAGCCTTGAGGAACCCCACATGTCATATTTGTCAACTCAGATGTGTATTTACCTATAGAAACAAAGTTGTTTCTGTCCTTTAAGTAGGGTTCAAACCAATTTAGAACTGTTTCCGAAAGTCCCACCCAGTTTTCCCACCCAAAAGGAAAAACCTAAACATCCATAAATCTAGCATGGATTAAAAAAATTAAACTTTGATGCTCATACAGTATGGACGTTGGTAGTTAATGTGCTACAGAAGTTGGACAGCAATACATTACTAAATGTTTTGGCTTCAGCGCAGATGCAAAATGACATGATTTAATTTGCTTTAATTTGAGCGAGTTTTGGTAGCAAGTAAGACATTTCCCTTCATTTTTGTTTAACAACTTTGCAATGACTTTCACACTTAGCTGGTAATGAGCAGTGCCACTCTCTTCATTCATCTTTTGTCAGCCTCTCTTTTCATTCCCAGACATTCCCAGACCCGGACAAAGCTCTGTAAACAACTAAACAGGGACATCAAACAAGTTTGAAACCATGGAAATAAAGAACTTTATGATAGACAAGTATTGTGCCACCTCTATATTCAAATGAATAACAAATGAATGCATGCCAAAAAAAGTAGTCCTGGAATGAGATGTATTTTTCTTTGAGGAAAGTACTTTATTAAGAAATAAAAGGTCTATTTTTTCCCCCAAAACAACCCTGTTTCACCATTTTATTGATTAATGCAGAAAAACGGTAATGAAAACGGTGCTTTCAGCGGACCAATCTAACTACAACACATTGTTCAGGCTCCAGTAACTGGAAACAATGGCCCCTGATTGCAACCCCCAATCTACAAATCTCAGTCAGCAGTGAGGAAATCTAAGAAATCATATAGCGTTTTTTACCTAGAAAGTGCAAAACAAGTGGAGAAGAATTGCTAAAGCTTTCTGACCTTGTTGATGAGAGTGCTTTTTGTCACTTGAGTGCATCCTTAAAGGATTGCTGTGCTTCTTCATCACTGTCATGGTTTTGGATTGTTGTTTTCATTTCCCACCTTTTATTTTGAAATGTTTTCCTCCTTGTGTCTTGTCTGGTCCTACTTCCTGTGTTTGCTTTCCTGTCTTTAGTTTCCCTGGTGTGTCTGATTGTGTTCACCTGTTGCCCTTGTGTTTCTGCCCCCCCTGCCCAGCTGTGTCTTGTCCTGTGATTTCCCTTCTGTGTATTTAGTCTTGTCTTCCCCTGTGCTCTATGTCTGTTCGTCGTCGTTTCATGTCCCTGCTACCTGTCGTCTCTTCGTGTCCGTATTCCCTGCCTCGCCTATGCTCGTCTATGCTTGTCCATGTCTCCTGCCTGTTCCCATCTGTAAGTTTGTTCCTGTCTGTCGTGCTCTCCGGTTTTGTTTTTGTTAATTCGTTTCTTGTTTTTCATATCTTCGGCTTTTTTTATAATAAAGCTCGCTTTTTGTTAACAAACCTTTTTGTATTTTTTAACTGCACTTGGGTCCTATTTTCCCCACCCTGACAATCACCGTTCAGGGACGTCACCTTTGTCTAATTCTATAGATTGTGCCATGTATCAACAGTATCGTAAATTAGCTTATGATCATGTCCCTGCATTAATTATGTCAGCATGATGAAATTGATTATCATGTGTCACGATGACCGAGCGGCCATGGAGGCAAAGAGAAGAGAACGAGTCGAAAGGGTGTTTCAAATAGAAAATATTTTTATTTTCCTTCCCTAAAGCATGTTTTTGTTGCTGTAGTATCCTACAATATAAACTTTCCAATTAGGTCTTAGGCTTTTATTCAACAAAAATAAGATATATTTCAGGATAGTACATATATATCTTTTAATTAAAAAGTTAACTACAACATTTCTGTTTCTTTTCTTTAGCAATTTATCACTGAGAACCAGTAGCATACACACAGTATTTTTCTGAAACAATGTGGCTCATGGAACAGTTAACTTATAGAACATGTTAAAGACTTTGAGTTTTAACCTTTTACTTTAATTAAGTTTCTATGCCATTATGATGATACATTAAACTTGTGTTATGTTTGAATGTCCTTGCCTGCTTTGAAAGGGTTGGGCTCTCTGAGACGTTGGGCTTTCTGAGACGTCTGAGCAATAATTGCTGCTATTTTGTCATCTATGGATGTCACTGAAGTGGCACTCTGCCCCCCTCCTGTGGCACTGACATCGCTATTGTGTTCTGCAATTCAGTTTTTTTTCCTCATTCACTTCAAGGTTAATCCATTTTTTTTCCAACAGTGGAACATTTCTTATTACAGGTGACAAAGCCTCCACAGCGATTGTCTGTCCTGAACACTTTTATTCTGGGACAAGCCACTTATGAGTGTGCCAGATGTAGCATATGGCTTTAGAGGATTATCATTTAGCAGTAACTCAAACTCATTGTCAGTGTAGTTTTTCTTTCATGTCTATCTTGCCTCTTTTGATGATAATGCAGAACTACACTTAGCTTACTAGAGAGAGAATATTTTTACCAATATTTTATTATGTGTATAAAACGTTTGAGCGTAATAATGGAAAGGTTTTGGGATTTATATTTACATACATACATTTAGTTGAAAGGGTACTTCAGCCAAAATGTATAACACTTCCACAAAGTTGGAAAGAGAAACATTATATTTAAAATTCTATATTGTGGTGACCACCTATTTAACCACTGGGACATAATTCAAACTTGGAACTACAGTTGCGGTTATTGTTCCCACACGGACATGTTATGGGTTACCTATAAATAGTGTGTGCCCTCTTGGCTCTCTCTTCTTGTCGACCCGGGCTGCGACCCGACAACATGTCCTTTGCAGCTTGTGAATAAATCACTATTCTTGCACCTTCCTTGCACCGCCTCTGACTCCATATCTCTCGGCACTACACTGGTGACCCCGACAGCGTCTTGAGAAGTTTCCGAGACGGACCCGAACACGGCAAAGGAAACTCAGGTTTCTTTCTCGAAATGCCGGGGATTGATTGGAGACGTCCCTGGCTGCCACCGGCGCGAGGACTGAGGCTCGGTGCGCGCCCCGTGGAATGGCTGGGGACGTTGCTCGCCAATCCCGCATCGGCCTTCCGGCTACAGGGAGACCATGCACGACCTGCTGGGTCGACCAGCAACCCGATTGCTGCCTCGTGGGCTTGTTACTTCGGGGCGTGCGGCTGCACGTCCCAGCTGCGCTGGTTGACGGCAGCTAGCGGCTAACCACGTGGGGCTAACGACGGCTAGTGCTAACGGCTATCAGCCCTTTTTATTTATTTTTTAATTTTTTTTTCCTGGTGCCGGCGAGGAGGTTCGACCAGCCGGTTGACCTCATGTGGACACTCTCACCTTTTTCACCACCTCCACGGCGGTTCCAGACGCCACTCACGTTTTCATCGACGCCTGGGTGGTGCACTCCTGGACCCCGTCTCGCCTCGACGGTTTTGGACGTCGCCCATGCTGCCATCGGCCCGTGGGTGGCGCGCTCCGGAGCCTGTCTGGCCTCTCCTGCCTTCCGGGGATATCCAGACGCCACTCACGTTCATCGGCGCCTGGGTGGCGCACTCCTGGACCCCCTCTCGCCTCGACAGTTCCGGACGTCGCCCATGCTCCATCGGCCCATGGGTGGCGCGCTCCGGGACCCTGTCTGGCCTCTCCTGCTTTCCGGGGATACCTCGACACCTGCCGAGGACTTCGTGCCCGCCGCCGTTGCACATCTGCCTGCGGCCGGTTTGCGCTCCTTCCTCCCGGGGGGACTGCTCCTCTCTTCCAGGGATACCTCGACGCCTGCCGAGGACTTCGTGCCCGCCGCCGTTGTGCGTCTGCCTGCGGCCGGGTTGCGCTCTTTCCTGCTGGGTTCTCCGCGACACCTACTGCGGCCCCCTTACGACGGCCCGCCCCCGGTGTGGGTGCCCTCGCCCTCGTGAGGGCCCCTGCCCTCTCCTGCGGCCCCCTTTCGTGGCCCGTTCCATGGCCCGGTCCTCACCTGCGGCCCCACCCTCCTCGGCCCTTGTGGTGCTTCCTCCACGGACGTGGGGATATATATTTTTTTGCCATGTTTGAATTCTGGGGGGGCTTGTGTGGTGACCACCTATTTAACCACTGGGACATAATTCAAACTTGGAACTACAGTTGCGGTTATTGTTCCCACACGGACATGTTATGGGTTACCTATAAATAGTGTGTGCCCTCTTGGCTCTCTCTTCTTGTCGACCCGGGCTGCGACCCGACAACATGTCCTTTGCAGCTTGTGAATAAATCACTATTCTTGCACCTTCCTTGCACCGCCTCTGACTCCATATCTCTCGGCACTACAATATTGTCATTTAGTCTCCAGTACTGCACGCTTCATTTCCCATAATGCTTTTCAATAACATATTTGATTAGTAGTGCTGTAGCGACGCGTCGACGACGTCGACTTCAAAATATCGCCGACGACATATTTCCGCGTCGACGCGTCGCTACATACACGTGGGTCACCCAAAGTAAAGCTGCATAGCCTAGACCGGAAGCAGCAGCTAGCTGTGGTGGCTACCATTAGTAGCTAGCATTTGCTCTCCGATTTTTACATACAAATGGAATTATGGATTATAAATTCAATCATTTTTTTATACATAGACGTTAAAAACCTATGGATTAACCGATTCAGCCGCGTTTTTTCTCATTTTAATGCCATTGAACACGTCTTTTGATCAGATTGACAGCTACGGTGGTGAGACGATCTCCCTAGAAGCTCTGTAAAGGTACGTGTTGTGATGACTGTATTTGCTTCCCCTGTCGCGAGTCCGGATCACTCAGTGATGATACTATATACCTACATAATCTGTGGAGTCTCAGCTTTAATCGGATATATGGTATGTGCAGCTACGATAAGTAATAAGGGTACTTTTATCTTGAGTTCTGTGCCAATGTCCGTTAGCATTTTTCGCTCAGGGGTCATTTAGATGCTTCTTATGAGACTTGTGTTTTGTTTTGGTAAACATGGTTTTGTATCGTCAGTTAGCTGAGATTATTTCCGTTAATCTGGTATAACACATTAATAGGTTCTTAAATATTAAGATCCCCTGAGACACAGTATCGTGAAAACATTTTTTTTACATTACGTTTTTTATGAATTGAACAACAGAAAAATAATCGTTAGATTAGTCGACTAATCGATCAAATAATCGCCCGATTAATCGTTTTCAAAATAATCGTTTCCCCCCCAGCACTATTGATTAGAGCCTCACTGTTCACGTCATTCAATAAACAACCTTGAATACTCCAAACCCTTGAGGAGGCGAACCTGATGACACCAACATTAATCATCAGGGTTATTATTTCAAAGGTACCATGTGCAGTATTGAGCCACCTGGTCTAAAGAAATAGCTGGCAGCAATTCACCTTCACTACTGGGTCTGTACAATCAAAATCTTCAGTTATTAAAAAAGTAATCGTTAACAGGAGGGCAGAAATATCCACCGGAACACCAAAGTGCTGAAAACTCTGAGAGCCGGTTAAAATAATACTGTCTTTTATTTTCATCTGCGGTGCCGGAAAATTGTTACTTTTCTCATCGGTGAGTAATTAGCGATGTCGCAAGCAGTTTTTATGTTTCTGACACTTTAAAATGAATCCAACCAACTATCTTTTAAACACTTCACAGAACATGGCAACAGTTTTCGGCTGCTCTTCTTCTTTTTTCTCTGGACTGATGGCAGACAATCTTCTCACTAGTGGAACACATGGTATTACAAGGCAGGACGGGCTAGGGCTAGTCAGTTAGCGTGCTAATTTCAGTAGATATCTATGTAACACAATACATCGAGCGAGGTCTATGACACAACTTCAACATTGTCACATCATCACAGTAGTTCATTTTAATGCTATTAAATTCTATTTTATCTCGTTTTATCACCACTGTAAAGTGTCTTTGAGCACCTGAATAAGCGCTTTGAAATTAAATATATTATTATTATTATAAACTAGAATTATGGCCATATCTTACACAACGAAACTTTGATACTGTGGTGACGACCACTGTATTACATAATTCACTCATGGAACTACAGGTTGGGGATATTGTTTCCGCACGGACATACAGTACTGTATGTGTTGCTACCTGTATATATTGTGTGCCCTCCTTGCTTTTCCCCTCTTCTCTACCCGGGCTCCGACCCAACAACATGTCCTTTTCTGCTCCTAAATAAAGTTCCCTTTTGCACCTTCGATGCACCGCCTCTGACTGTGGACAGTATGACCCTTTTTGAGCTTTTTCTGGTGCCTGAGAGGAGGTTCGACCATGTTTGGTCGGCCTTGTGTAGACCCTCTCGCTTTTTCACCACCTCGACGGCGGCTTCGGCCACGCTTTCATCGGCGCCTGGGTGGCGTGCTTCTGGACCCTGTCTCGCCTCGACAGTTTCGGACGTCGCCCATGCTTTCATCGGCCTGTGGGTGGCGCGTTCGGGACCCTGTCTGGCCTCTTCCCTCGCCTCGACAGTTTTGGACGTCGCCCATGCTTTCATCGGCCTGTGGGTGGCGCGCTTCGGGACCCTGTCTGGCCTCTTCCCTCGCCTTTGCAGCAGCTTCGGATGTCGCCCACGCTGTCATCGGCGCCTAGGTGGCGCACTTCTGGGCCCTGCCTGGCCTCTCCTCTAACCGCGGCTCACGGTTCGCCTCAACGGCGGCTTCTGACGTCGCCCCGCCTGGCCTCTTCCCTGTCCACGGCTCCTTCCTCCCGGGGATGCCGCTCCTTCCTCCCGAGGACTTCGTGCCGCCGCCGCTGTGCCCTCGCCTGCGGCCGGGCAGCGCTCCTTCCTGCTGGGGACCACTGGGATATTCACGCCCGTCCCCACGTAGCAGCACAGCGACCTAGCTTTCTACAGTTGGCGAATGTGTTCTTCATTCGCCCTTACGACGGCCCGTTCCATGGCCCGGCCCTCACCTGCAACCCCACCCTCCTCGGCCCCGGTGGTGCTTCCTCACGGACGCGAGGATTGTGCCATGTTTGAATTCTGGGGGGGCTTGTGTGGTGACCACTGTATTACATAATTCACTCATGGAACTACAGGTTGGGGGTATTGTTTCCGCACGGACATATGTGTTACTAACTGTATATATTGTATGCCCTCCTTGCTTTTCCCCTCTTCTCTTCCCGGGCTCCGACCCAACAACATGTCCTTTTCTGCTCCTAAATAAAGTTCCCTTTTGCACCTTCGATGCACCGCCTCAGACTCCTATCTCTCGGCACTACAATACCAACTTTCTTTCAACAACAGTCAGTTCTTTAGTACATTTTGGAATTTGGTTGGCATATAATTTGCTAAATGCCTTTAGAAGAGTCCTCATGAATGACAAAGCGCTTTAAAAGCTGGACCACTGGACCAGAACATATTAATTCAAGAAAGTAGGCTAAAGTGAGGGTGGCAGTCTTTGAGTGTTTGAAAGCCTTCAAACATGCACTTAATTAAAGTTTGTTTTTGTGTGCCACCAAAGAGTACTCTTTGTTTGTTATGCAATTTTTTTCATTTGATCTGTAATTACCTTGTTCTTTATTAGTGCTTATATGTGCATGTGCCTTGCAAGTATAAATGAAAGCTCAGTACCTCAGTACACACATCCATCCCAAAAGTGATTACCGAGGGTGGGAGAGGTTGAGAAAAGAAGTGTCTTGTCTCTCTTCCAACTTCTTTCCGGGCAAACAATCAATGATGGCCCAGCAACAATTGAGTTACAATAATTTAGTGTTTTCCCGCTGTGCCTTGATGCCGTCTACTCCCAAACGAGGCTTGATGGGACAGGGAGGAAAATTGAATTTACTTAAGTCACAAGGGGAGAATGGCACCTAAGAGCTCCGGTTATTCAATCGTAACACCTTTCATTCACTTGCATCCTTGCCTTGCTTTTCCTCTTCCTTTTTGTAAACTCCCTTTCACATGTGTGCATTAAATGCCTGGCTTTTTGGAGAAAAGGTAAACAGAGACAATAAAGTATCTAATCCACAGACCTGGCGTCTTCTCCATCTGCGTGTATATGTTTGCTTTTGTTGACTGTAATGGGTGTTGGAATTAGTGTTTACAAATCTTTAAAGGATTATATGGGTATTTCAGGCAATTTCTTTGACTAAAAACAGCTTTTGTTTGCTTGTTGCTTGTAACCATAATCTCTTTTCTCTTCACAATAACAACTAGAAAAATGTGTTGAACGTGTAAGCGTTTAATAGTTTGTGATTACATTACGGTAAATGCATGAATTATGATTGCTATTCAATCATGTTTCTTGTAAACATAATACAGTAGCTTACCTTTTTAGTGACTGTTATAGCTTTCCTATTGTCAGAGAATATTTTAATCCGATCTCTTTGTGTCTTGAGTTTCTCAGCTATTCTGAGAAACTGTTAATTTACAAACATATGCTTTTCGTTAAGTCGCATATGCTCCTGCCTGTAATGTGAGAAGGACACAGGTCAAGAGGTCATCTGCCTTCCTCTGGGTGAGAAGTTTGGCACAACGGGTCTTTGTTCCAATGTCTGGTAATGATTAAGGTAGGAAAGGCGGGTTTTTAGGTTCTTCCTTTAAGCCCCTGTCACACTGTCCCGAAATTGACACCCGATGGACACACGATAAAGGAAATGTTCAAATTCGGCTGTGATCGTAACAACATCGGGCCATTCGTGAGGGCATCTAAGCCATCGTATGACCGCCGGTGGAGTTTCTCAGGCTCCGGCAGCAACTTTGTGAGCGGCAACTTCGTAAGGCACTCGTGAGGGCATCTTGTCAAATCGTGTCATCTTCGTGTTATCATCGGTGCATTCACCCTCACTCTGATCGGGGCGAATGCCCGATGGCACCGATGATAACAAGATGCCCTCACGATGGCCTTACGAAGGGCAAAATTGACACACGTATTCAACACGAAAATGAACCTTCGCAAGGTCCTTTGGCAATTTTTTGGCATGCCAAAGATTTTGCCACCGCTCACGAAGTTGCTGCCGGAGCCTGAGAAACTCCACCGGCGGTCATACGATGGCTTAAGATGCCCTCACGAATGGCCCGATGTTGCTACGATCACAGCCGAATTTGAACATTTCCTTTATCGTGTGTCCATCGGGTTGTTTTATTGCACAACAAAATCATGTAAATATATTATGTAAATAACCCAATTTGTGTTCTGTGAAACTAAAAAGGATATAATATATTATTTTGAAGGACAGTTGACAGGAAGTTGTTGTTGTTATGGAAACAACATTACGGAGAAAACGTAATATTTTCTACATATAACGACGGATAAAGTAAAGAACAAAGTCTGAAGATATCAGTACAGTATCATAGTACTGTAACATAATTGTTTTTGGTACTTTCATTGCAGTTCGTGTGTGGTTCAGGGCCATCTTCGTGCGAAATTCACAATTCCATATTCGTGTGTCCATTGGGTGTCAATTTCGGGACAGTGTGACAGGGGCTTTAAGGATATAGATCCATGTTTCTACTCTTTGTCTTTAGAGTGTTGCTAGGTGGCTCACATGAAAGTGTGATATACTTTGTGATCTCTCTGGCCGTATTCTACTCTCAATAAATAACAGTGTTTGACTAAAGCCGCTCCAGCTTCCATCCTTTCCTGAGCCTTGGCTCTGCATTGCTGCAAAGAAGTTTCACTCACACCTATGATATTGAAATCTGCAGGTCCAAATACACAATATAATATTTAATCCTCATTCTGCTCTACCATGCTGTTTGGTCTAGAAACATACGTCAAGGGGAAACCAACCTCCATTAATCCTAAACCTGAGCTCAGTGTACTTGTTACCAGGAGTCTTACTCAGTCTGTTAAAAATGGCTTCTGGCGCACTGTAGGAGCTGCACTTGGACCTACTTTGAGACTTAACAGGAATCCAGTAAAACATTTTGGGGTTCTGGATTTTCATCTGTCGGGCGGTTTTTGAGAAGTTGCATTATAGGTAGTAATTTCTTGGATCCAGTGTTAAGGGGCTTAATTATTACAAAGGACTAAAAGTACTGCTTAGATTCTGATTGCTAGTTCCTCACTCGACTGAGAAGCAAGACGAAAACACTGAAGTAGCCCTATAAAGCAGATCTACAGTAGCCATGAATAAACTGTCATTCAAATCGAGCCAGTCTGTTCATTCTTGACCTTTCAACATCAGTCGATGAAACAAACTGAACTCAAGCTCACCACTTGTTAGTTTTTGACCTTTTGACTGTATCACGTCTTTAACAAGAGCTTGAGTTTGCTCCGTCTTCAAGGAACTGTAGATGTTTAAACTTTCCATGATTCTCCAGACCAGTGCACAATCACATAAAAGTTTAGCATGGCACTCAGTCAGAAATGAAACCAAAAGATAATGTATTGCATCATCATCTGTATGAGTTCATGTTTGAGTTCAATTGGTTTCTTTGTTGATTGTTCGTCCAAAGAATACACAAAAAACTATCTGCTGGATTTAAATGAAACTTGGCGGAAATGTGTATCATTGGCCAAGGTAGAACCCATTACATTTCCGAACTGATCTGAATCACCCGGCGAATACACAAATAATTTTTTGACTCATGGAGAGGGCCTTGGTGGAGGGCTGCGCTCTTTGAGTGCCCTTCTAGTTATAATAGCCTATATATTTACTCCTCTCCTTTCATTCAAATTGGATCTCTCTGATATGGCTTGAATTTTTCCTGGATTTGAAAATGAGAATAAATCCTCCCCTATACACTGAACAAAAATATAAATGCAACACTTTTGTTTTTGCTCCCATTTTTCATGAGATGAACTCAAAGATCTAAAACATTTTCTATATACACAAAACAACCATTTCTCTCAAATATTGTTCACAAATCTGAAAAGATCTGTGATAGTGAGCACTTCTCCTTTGCCGAGATAATCCATCCCACCTCACAGGTGTGGTATATCAAGATGCTGATTAGACAGCATGATTATTGCACAGGTGTGCCTTAGGCTGGCCACAATAAAAGGCCACTCTGAAACGTGCAGTTTTGCTTTATTGTGTCTGGGGGGGTCCGAAAACCAGTCAGTATCTGGTGTGAGGGGTAGGATTAGGCTTAGGGGTAGGGTTAGGGTTAGGGTAATGTTGTGAATCGAGTGGCCCATGGTGGTGGTGGGGTTATGGTATGGGCAGGCGTATGTTATGGACGACGAACACAGGCCACTCGATTCACAACATTACCCTAACCCTAACCCTAACCCTACCCCTAACCCTCACACGAGATACTGACTGGTTTTCGGACCCCCCCAGACCCCCCCAATAAAGCAAAACTGCACGTTTCAGAGTGGCCTTTTATTGTGGCCAGCCTAAGGCACACCTGTGCAATAATCATGCTGTCTAATCAGCATCTTGATATGCCACACCTGTGAGGTGGGATGGATTATCTCGGCAAAGGAGAAGTGCTCACTATCACAGATTTTTTTCAGATTTGTGAACAATATTTGAGAGAAATGGTTATTTTGTGTATATAGAACATGTTTTAGATCTTTGAGTTCATCTCATGAAAAATGGGAGCAAAAACAAAAGTGTTGCGTTTATATTTTTGTTCAGTGTATGTCTGATATTTCCTGAGACATGTTGATGCAAAGCTTTATTTTTATTTCTGGATGTAGGGATGAATGGTCAAGTCTTGGCTCAGTTCACCTAAGGTCCCCCCAAAGTCAGAGAGATTACTGAGGCTGTTTGTGGGAGTGTGTAGTATGTGTTTCAGTGTGTGGGCCACTGCGTCCGGCTCCTTCTTGTTCGAGCTCCAGTCTGTGGAGGTAATGAAGATCAATGAGAGGAATGGTGGAGGCCGGCTGAGATCCAGGTACTGTCTCCCTGTTTCAGGCCAAAGCTCTATCGATCCCCCTGTGCTCCACTCTGCCAGCATCTGATAAAGGGCCTCTGTACACACACAAATACACACACACATATAAACCTCACACACAAACTCACTCATGTGCACTACCAAAGAAACACACCAAGTAAATGGGCTTAGTCCCTAATGCTGGGGAAAGAGTTAAGCCCCCATCACCCCTTTACAGTTTTCTCAAACACCTAAAGGAAAATGTAGAGCTCACATTTCATCATTGTCAAATAATGGTAGCTGAGTATTGCTATTGCAAATTGCCTTGTGGTCGTGCTGCTTCAAGTACACTTTGTAAGCTCTTACTTCAGAATGCAGACAATATAAATACAAGTGTGTCACGCATTCAAGAGCTGTTCTCTTCGGCAATTATGAGAGAATAGATCCTGCGATAATAGCAGTACATTTTTAATGGTTGTTATATTTAGAGATCAGAGGTGCCTGAAGCATTATACAGTATCGTGTAGAATTCAAAAAGGCGCACAAACACTTTTACACTGATATGTGTGTACAGACAAAAGGCAGTTTGTGCAAAGCAACATAATATGTTTCTGCGCTTTCAGCCTTTTATATTTAAAAAGTATTTATAGGGAAACATTTGCAATAATAGAGCTTTGTACATCAGGTAGCTTTTCTGACTTATATTGGAAATGGAGTACATTTCCCATGGACTGATTGCAAGAAAGGAAAAATCTATCATCCTTTAGTTTGTGCACAGTCTTATATTTCGATGGATAGATTTATATAAATTAGTTCATTGGATTAAACAACTTTGGGTTTTGTTCTATGATTTTGTATTTGTTTATGTAAAAACTACAATGACAGACATTCAAAGCTCCATTTAAAACCTCAATAGTAGCTTCAAATATTAAAAAAGAAGGTATATTCAGTATTTCTTCTTTTGGAGCGAGTTGTGGGAGCTTTTAGTCGGGGATCCATTCTGCTCACATGCACTAATGTGAGTCAGATTTGGTAAGGTCAAAGCTATACAATATTAAATCCTCCATCTTTGCTCACAACATGTTAGCCTTTCTTATCCTCAGATATGCAGAAACCATAGATCATTAACTATTTCATTGCTATCGGCTGGTATTGGCTGAACAATAATCCATATCCTGCGTCCATCCTTTAACTGATTTAGTTTTAAGAGCTACTCCTTGGCCTTTACACTGGCTACATAATGATATTCAGATTGGTACAAATTGTGTAGTCCCTGAATGAAAGGACACTCCCATTGAAATCCCCGTCTTCAGATGTTGGAGGAGGACCTCAATATCTTTTACAGAAGTGCCAAGTTCAAACTCGAAATCCTCAAATGATCACATTATCCCCAATCGCCTTTTGAGATTTGCCCAAGATCTATCTCAATATGTTCTAAAAGGTGCTAATTGACTTGGCTTTCCCAGAGCTGTATTTCCAAGCGAAAAAGTTCAGAAGAGATTAGATAAGTGTATTTTCCAGACAAGTAGCTCCTTTTCCTGCTTTATAGTGTTTCAGGCAATTACAAAGACTCTGTGAGTGCCAGAGCCTGGCTCGGCACCACTATTTCATTTGAATGAAGCCAGAACAGCCTCTTCCTCAATGTGTGGTGGCTGGTCCTGGGCCAGTTTCGCATGTCTCCCCCTGATGAGAAAGGTACGGCCATGCAGGAGACTAAGCTGCTCCCATATCTGAGCCAAATGATAGTGTCTGAGCAGAAATTGCCATGGACTCACAATTAGCATGACAGCGCCATTAATGTTCTCTGAACTGCACAAACCACTCCATGATGCCAAACATGCATTGAATTAATTGAACTAATTTGCATAGCTTTGAGAAAACAGAGCAGGCTACATGGTGGCCTGCTACTTCTTATTTCCATCTCTTTTGGTCTGTTTTCATTTGTATGTGTGCAAGACGGACAGAGAGAAAGAGAGATGTCCAAAAAGTTCAAGCAGGCGTTAGCTGTGGGCCAGTGTTAGCCTCAGCCACCCTCTGGTTGCATCTCTCTCTGCCAGAGTATATTTCTCCGTCACAACAGACATTTCACTTTTCTGTCTCGTCTTTGTGAGCGAAACAGACAAAAGCTTGAATACTCCTGGCTTTCTCTAAGCAATGCACGGAGCCATCTGGTCTTTTTTTCCCCTCCCATACCCTCCCTTTTTTCTTGCTCTCTCCTGTCGATCTCTCCATCTTATCATCTCTGCCTTTGCGTCTCCTCGGGCGAAGCTTAGGGAGGCAGTGCTCTTGGATGGATGGATGAGGGGATGGTGGGTGGACAGACAGGAAACACTTGTCACCCATTACGACAGGCGAGAAACACATTATATGATTCGCGTGGCATTTTTTTCTCAGGGTGCCTGATATGCCCATCACACAGCTCAATCCACTTAGGGATGATGATGGGCCACTCGTCACATTCACGTCAATGTACGGGAGGCAAATCCGGGAGGAAACAAACATGCAAGCTTTGGGTGTGTAAGCAAATTCTATTGTTTAGATGCATGCATGCACACACTCGCATGCAGGCTCGTCAAGGTTATGAGCAATGCAATTACATTAACCCTTGGTATGATTGAAAGCATGAAGCGCTGGACTGTAGGCCCTTTACGTGCCCCAATACTTTATCTGCTCAAATACATATTGCAATGTAACACTCTTCTGTTGCATTATCATAAAGCACACATATACACGCACATACATAGCGAGCTCGGCCCTGGTGTCGTACACCACCCCTCAGATCGGTGATGGTGTTATGCATTTTTATGTTGGGCCGAGGCCTCTCTCTGAATAGGGGTGTCACGGGTGCGAGGTTTGGTAACCTTGTGCTTTATTGTCTCAGGCTTGGAAAATGGGTTTTATTCCAAAGGTGAAGATGAGATAAGGCTCTGTCAGGAATACAGGCCTCTCTGCCTCTTACCCTCACTGCTGGAGGCTTATTGCAGCACAGAGAACTAGCTTTCCATCTCCCCCTCGCTCTGTCTTGTATAGATGTTCCCCTCTGCCACTTTCATTACATTTGGCGCTTTCTTTTCTGCTTTGACTTTCATGTTCTCTAACTCTTCCCGCACACCCTCAATTTCACCCGTCTTCATTATGCCGTCATTAAACCAGTTCTGATTTCATTGCGATCATCTAACATTCCGCGCCATGGATTCATTATCGGAATCTTTTATTGCTTTTTCTTTTTCTCACTCAGCTTCTGTCTTTTCTCTGTCTGACCCCGCAGTAAGATGGCCCCAGTGTATAGAGATTTGACTCTGCTTTGAGTTCTTGCGTGTGTCTGATTGGATGGGGGAGACAAAGACAAAAAGATACAGATAGAAAGCTAGACTGTGCATATTTCTCACATTCGAGACATTTGTCCTTTAGCCTTTTTCTCTTTGAATACATTTGTACTCCGACCACTACTTTCCATCCTACGCCCTATTCTCCCCATGCTGTCTTCCCCAGCTGAGGCTAGGGAAAGTGAAAGGCCTCTGTTCCCCATAAATTGCTACTGCTGGATAAATATGTGTGCAGCTGTGCTGACACTTTACCTCTAAGTGCCCCCTGTTGCCTGGGGTTGTCTGGCTATAAATTGTCCCAGGCTGAGAGGCAGGAGGCTGAACTCACTGCGTGATGCTTCTCGATTATAACAGATCCTCTTCTCTTAAACCCCGTAGGGAGATACGTTTTAAGATGACTTACATATAGCAAAATACATGTTTTATAATTTATAAATAACTAATAGGCCTACCTGTTTTGAAATGTTTACTTATGGCGCATTTCCACTGCAGGGCCTCGCTGGGCTTAGTATGGTATAGCTAGGCCTTAGTAGGCCAGGCTCACTTTAGGCTGCGTTTCCATTACAGTTTAGGAACTGGGGTAGTAACTATAGTAACGCAGTGTAGGCGGAGCCGTGGCGTCATCTTCAATGCGAAATACAAAACCAACATCAGCCGTTAGCTCTTAGCACTCAGAGCTCACAGCTCCTCATATCTGTTCAGAAACTAGACAAAAGTTAAACAAGTACAAACCACAGACTGTCTGTGTCATGGCGAATACAGTCGCTGGTTTATTTGTGTCTGTAGGCCGTTGTTGTGAGTGTGGACGGTCGGAGCATATACTGCGTTAGCTTAGCAGATCTCCATTCAGAAAACACGCATTTTAAAAGGGTTTTTCGCCTGCCGTCTTGTCTGCAGACTTGTCAAAGCATTAATTCATGGTTTTTAATAGTTAAAGCATTTTATTGTCATTATACACAGAGTATAACGAGATTCAGAGTGCAACTCTGTCCCGGTGTGCAACAAATACAAACACATACATAACACTAAAAAACACGGCAATAGGACAGACAACATACACAATTATACGGGGGAATAAATAGTTAAAAATATTGATATAAAAATAGTATATAAAGTGCATTAAAAGTGTGTGTATGTGTGAGAATGGTTACGGTTATTGCAAGGTTAAGATTTTTTACTAACCAGTATCAGTACGTTGTTACTTCGGCATTATTTTGAAACGTGTATTACAATTAAATCACGGTAAAATATGTTCATTTTGTTGTAGTTGCCAGCGATTCTCTCACTAGTTTAGCATATTCAGCCCGGTTGTTGGCCCGGAAAGAACCTGCATTTTGGAGAGTAGGAAAAACTGTGAAACAGTACCCGTTAGCAACAAAAAACAGGCCGGGTTTGGCACGGCACGCTTAAACCGTGCTACGCGCTGCAGTGGAAGTCATTGAAGATGACGTCACGGCTCCGCCTACTCTGCGTTACTATAGTTACTACCCCAGTTCCTAAACTGTAATGGAAATGCAGCATAAAGTGAGCCTGGCCTACCAAGGCCTAACTATACCGTACTAAGCCGTGCGAGGACCTGCAGTGGACATGCGCCATTTGAGGACCAATGTGTCAGAGCTGGCCACAAGCTCAGAAGAAATAGAGTGTAGGTCCTAATTAGTTAATTTATTTTGTTGGTCTACTAACCTATTGAAACATTCTTTGCATTGAGTATGAAGTTCTAAAGAAGGCTGAAAGGTATTTTAATATTATTCTGTTTCATTTAATCAAAACAATATGCAATGTTGTCTTTTGAATCAAAGATATAAAATGAATACTGAATGAAAACAGTGATTTAAAAGTAAGAAGTGGGAACAACTCAAACTAAAACTAAATAAGCAGATCTAAAAGGCTCTGTGGCACACTAGACTTCTAGAAATGACTACATGAAGGTATTCAAAGGTTGTGGGCTCTTGTAAGACCACAGTTGACATTTATACTATTAGTGCAGACATGTAAATGCTTGTAATTGCTGGTAAACCAATTACCAAAACTATCAATATTGGCTATCAGCAAAATGGTTATTTTAAACGTTAGTATTGGCCCAGAATATCAAAAGGTATACATCTCTAGTCCCCCTGCAACAAATCATGCATCTTTTCCCACTGAAGGTTTAAAAGCTCCGCCCCCTCTCCTTTCCTCAGCACCTGCTGCGGTTCTGCTAATTAGCTAACTTTTCTTATACCTGCTGCCACCTCCATTTTGTTGGCTCACATATGGCATCTGAAAAACAAGTTAGTCTGCTAAAAGTCCAATTAAGTTCCCCCTAAAGAACTTTGTGGAGAGACAAATCTGTTTAAGCCTTAACCTAAACCTGGAATTATAGTTTTCCTGTACTGCTGAGCTTTTTTACCTTGGTACATCATTGGCTCTTTTTAAATGGATTATATCTTGCTGCTCTCCGGCTGGGGAACACAGCTTCACTTCACCAAGGTAAGTGTTTGCTGTTGTTTTTCTCATTGTATTTGCTCTGTTCTGTTGTTTTTTGTTATATGCTACAAGGTTGCTGAGATGCTGGTTGTTTGTTTCCCCCACCCACCCCAGGTCTCTTCCTGGGCCATATCGTGTCTGCTAGCTGCTAACTTTTGCTGTCAGGTTGCTGCTTGCTATCTGCTTGTGTTAATTCATACTGTGGCTTAGCTAATTGTTGTTTGACACATGCATTGTGGTTGCATGTCTTTAATATGTGTAGAAGTGCATTTTCAATATTCATTGAGTTTTAATGAGAACATGTTTTATAACAGATTAGCTTCATGCAAACTGTTTATCTTGTGCACATCTCATTAACATGCTTCACAAGAAACTAAGCATGTTCATTTTGTTGATATAGCACAACTGGCCTACTTTTATATTAAGGTCATTTTACATATTAGAGACACATTTTAACCCAGAGAAATAGGCTTTCCAATTGTCTGGATACGTATTTTCATATCATAATTTCATCTAAACTGCTGAGTTTCTAACTGCTGCTACACTCTGCTGCACTCATTGCCAATCGTAAGCTTCTATCTGTGCATAGGCTTCTGATGTTTATCAATGCAGACAAATGTTTCATAAAGAGAAACCGTCTGCTGCTCCAAGCTTTGAAATGTTTTTGAACGCTTAAGTTAATTATTCAGTGCTGCTGAACTGATGTTGGACTGATTTGTTCTGGATTTATTCATCCTAATTTATAGCATATTCCTCACAATAGCTGAGGGTTTTGTTGTTGACTTGTCACATGATCTCTGATGCATGTGCTCATGCACAGCAGATTAATAGATGGTGTTAGGTTCTCTATCAAAGGTGTTCATTTCTAAGAAGGTTTATTGTTGTCACTGCCTGCTCTGTGCTTGTGGGAAGTGATGAGGCCATGACTTGAAGATCAGATATAACATATTAACTCTATATTGACATCACTACTTTTCCATTTAATTTGGTTGATTTCTAGTGGTAATGATTTTCAATGATTCACTGAAAGACATGCAAATTGTGTCCATTTTTGGAAATCTCACTCTCAGGAGGAATCGTATTTACCAAAATCTTAAGCTATTTCTTTATCACCATCTTACAAGAAAATAAAGCATTATTTCTCTTAGATCGCCTTTTTATGTGTTCATAACGCAATATCCCTTAATGAAGTAATGTCTGTTTTCTTGAACAAAATATGGTCTTCTGGCAAACACATGTCAAAATGAATCAAGTAATTCATATCATAATAATATTGAGGGTATTAACGTCATATGCCTGATTCAGACATACTGACCCTAACACATTCTCCTGCTGTTTTAAATTGATACAAAAACAAAACTAGTTTTTAGGACCTCACTAAAAGGTTTTCTGTTTGAGCAGCTTAATGGAACAAAACATTAAAAGAAGGGCCCTGGATTTAATTAGTGTCACCACCTCCCGCTATGCACCCGTATTTTTGAAAGAGCCAACTCTATTGAATGTTTGTTTGGAAGCTGGACAAGTCAAGGCTCCCACTAAAAGCAATGCAGCACAGCACGCTAACATCTTTGTTTGTGTGTGTGATTGTGAGTTGTTTTCTTTGAGACATATCAAAGGCTATTATTTCTTAGTTTTCTGTGAGGGTTTATCTCACTGCCTGCAGTCATAACTTGTGGCTTGGTTAAAGGGTGCATGAATGAATAGGGCTGTTTAATAAATACACACTTGCCAAAAAAACAGATATAACCAGAACGCCAACTGTCGTCCCTCAGATGTGGATAGAGAGGATGTTAATTGGTTGGACAGAGGAGCACTGTTTGATCTCAGAAGAACACAAGTCTTATCAATTCCCCTAGGGAGCCAAATAGTTCAAGCTTAATATCTGGCATTGGCTGGAATAATATATATATATTGTGTACATTTAAAGTCCATCTAAATAAGTCTGCCCACTTTTAAGGGCTATTTCAGAAGCAGCAATCTTATGCCACCCACATTTACTGAAGCTTCGTCAAGGTCATTATCATGAGTGGATGAGTCTGTAAGATGCGGTTTACTTAGATGCTGGCTCTGATTGCCATGTCTGATTGGGTGCTCCTTCATACACAAAAAACACCTGAGCCCCGTGTGTCACTTTACTCCCACTGCATACAAGTCCAGGGTCATAATCAGACCACTTGTCTTTGTTGTGCAGTGGCAAGCTTGGGCTGTAATTAAAGAAAGTTAATTTGACTCTTCATGTGGAGTAAAGGATATTTTCATCGCAAAGACAATATGCTTGCCTCTTGCCTGATTGATGCTGTCGGATAATGTGCACTGGCGTGTATTTTGTGAGAGTGTGTGACTAATCTATTGTGCTGCTGTGAATGGCCTTCCTATGACAGTTCTCTCCTCCAGATTGCCATAATACATCACAGATGCGCTCCCTTGTTGCCTCACCTCCCTTATCTCTTTTACAGTATTTTTCCGCAAGGGACCGGCTCAATCATAGTTTTGAAAATACCAACTGCTATCTGGTAGAAGGTTATGAAAGTGTTAAGCATTGTCTGATGGTACCTTTTGTCCTCATAAGAAAAAACCTGTCAGTGAAATATGACACCACATGGACACCGTTTGAATCTGGTGTTATTGAAGAATGTTTGCTATTTAATATTTTTTTTAAAACAGCGATTGAACATTTTTCAAAGCATTTAACATTATTGGAAGTTGTAACGGAGCGAGCTGAAAGGCAAACATGATCACGTTTGTTGGTGGGTGCCGAGGAACAGTTATCAACTGCATTGATGCAGCCGACAAGCAGTCTTTAAAATATACAACATCTGTTTCTCGGAGCGGTACGGTAAACTTTGAAATGGTGTCTATCTACATCCACAAGCAGCGGCGTTCCACATTAACACTTTGGTTGGTGGGGGTGTTACTGACAGAGTGAGAGCTTGGTGAAGTTGAGCGCCGGGGTTTGGACACCCCTTCTGTCACAGCGCAGAGAGTCTCAGCTCTCTGTCTCAGTGCTTTTCTAGGTCAGGACGATCACAGCACTGCAGCAGAACACACACACACACACAGGCAGCAGCGAATCCACACAGACAGTCACGACAGTTTACAGTGTGATAGCAAAACTAAATCCAGATGCCTGAGCAATGCGAACATGCATAGATAAACGAAAGCACAGACAAAAAGTTTTGAGAGCATTTCAATGCAGACACACACAAAGCAATTTGTTGCCTCTTTCACTTCTATTGAGCCTGTAATTGAAAGACCAGCATAAAGCACTACTGTACGTCATTTACACAAGGTCAATGAGGAGGCACTCGAGCAAAGATGTTTTTTGTTCATGCACTGGGCATTAGAGTTAGAATACATGGGCACTGTGGTTCATCATCATCCCCTCGGTTAGTTCATATGAATCATTTGTATATATATTCAGACTCAATCACACAAGTGCTGCCTGTCAAATATTGTTTACTGCTTCTCCAAGTAGGAATGAAATATTGTGGAAAATGAACATTTCATATTTTATCATCTAGGTGCTGATGCGACATTTTTATACAACACAAATATCAAAACAATATTGTATTCAATTTCTGGCTTTGTTGTAAGTCTTCTTGGAGGTTGCTACAATAGAGTGGTGCCCAAACGAGTCCTAAACCCAGAAATAACTCAGCCTTTTACCACTTCCACTTCCCTCGTCTGGCAGTCAATGTTATTATTGGCTGTGTTTGTGTTTAGAAGTCTGAGATAACATCTGTGGTTAAAACAAGCCGGAGAGATGTTTCTGTGACATAAAATACGTCCGTAATTAACCCACTTGTTAATATCCTAAGAATTTGTTATTCTGGGCTTTGTCAATTGTTTAACAACAATGTTATATACTGGGTTTTAACAGAGTCTGGGGTGTGCTGCAGCACTAATGTTTGCGTGCCTTTTTTTTGCTGCCAGGTTGTGCGTGTTTGAAGTTAACAATGGATGCCTTCAGGTGGCAGCAGGGATTCAATCAGCTGAAGGGAGGCTTTGACATTTAGTCAAGAGCTTAGTCTGAGTATAGTCACCAATTATCAGCAAAATGGCATTAGACTGAACACATCTGATCCTTGTCCTGTCTTTAAATCTAAATATACAACTTTCACTGAAACACCTCCATCATCAGCTCTTTATCATCCTTGTGCGTTTCTCTTTCCGTTGTTATGCTGTGTGCAATTCATTAGTACGGTGGCCGGCAGGTGCAAACTCGGAACAACGGCCCAAAACGCATACATTAGCAGGAAACAGCTGCAAATCCTGAAATAAAAAACAAACAAATCCTGAAAGCAAATACAACAGAAAAACGCTGCATTTACAGAAATGATGCAAGCTAAATACAACACACAAACCCCGAAAAAAAACGCAACAAAAAAACGCTGCACGATATGCAAAGTCCAAAGCACGTACAAATCCCAAAACACATTAAAAAAACAAACATTCCAGAAGTGCTCCAGGCCTCTAGGGGGCGAGCTACGTGGAACAGATTGATGTCTGACCAGACATAGAGAGAATGAACAAGAGTGCTGCAAATTGAAGCCGGAGGAAACAAAGTTGATCGAAGTGGAAAAAGTCGATATATAAGAAGGTAAGTTTTTTTGTTTTGATACAAAGAGCGTCATATTTACCCAGCTAGCGTTAGCTTGTTTGGTAAAAGAGTTTGCAAGTCAAGAGACAGCACTGTGCACCTAAATGTAACTATTGACATCATATAGATATATTATAGGTGCAGAGAGGAGTTGGTTGCCCCAATGTAAATCCTAATGTGAGAGTTAAAGGACGGTCAACAATATAATGTACCTCGGTCAGTTTGGATTTATCGTGGCATTTATTCTTAATTAAAGTGAATGTATTTTATTTCAGTCATTTGTGTGTATGCAGATGGGACATTCCAAATGTTCCAAAAGTGAGCACTCCACGAATGGACAACAGTTTGCTAGGGTCAAATAAAACATTGTCAACATATTATTTTGTGCCACAAGAAGCAGAATGTTTTAACAGTACAGTAGTTTGAATATATTTGTTGTTTACCTTTATCAGACCTCTCAGGCACCCACAACCAGCGTCTGATCGGGTAAGACTAATTCAAAATGTAATTATACCATGTAGGTTTGAATTTGTGAACATGAAATCAATAAATGCCTTTGTGTGCCAAGACACTGTCATTAGATCAACTGCACTTATTTCCTGGGTAAAAATAGGATGGAGCACCAACCCCATCCCAGGAAGAGGTCCAGTCTGCCCCGGGTCAGAACAACTAATATAGGTCAACGATGTTGACAGTTGCATCGTGACACAGTTGTGTGGTGTGTATCTTTTATTTTTACGTTTGTTTGTATAGCCTCCAATCACAGTGGGTAACATTGCCAGGAATCAGAACAATTATACTTTCATACATTTCCAAATGACACCCACAACATCTCAGTGAAGACGATACAAAAAACACCTACAAATGTTTTTCAAAGATCAGATATTGTTTCTTTCATCCATTTCAAATGTTTACAAGGATTGTGCAGGAGTATGCCAAAAGTGCTGTTGTCAGTTTAGAACCCAATGTATGGAAAAAAAACAGGAAGAGGATCGACATCCTTTTGTAAATATGACTGTCATGCATATATTATGTATTTGAAAACAATTATTCAACTGTCTTCTCACTGCAGCAACACATGCACTTATCATTATTGATAGCCAGTCTGAGCCAGAAGACAAAATGGAGCAAAGGTATTAATTGTTACTATTACCACTTAATTTTTCTATACTGTAAATCTTATTACTAGCTTCATCATTTAATATTACAATACATCACTTTGTCTTTCCCAGCACAGAATACCTGACTGCGGAGGACATTGTTGCAGAACTCTCTGCAACAATAACAAATACATCTTGCAGCAGGTTCAATATTAAGAGCAAATGTGTGGGATGGAGCAATCCGTGGCTTCAAAGGTGCCTCATTCGACCCCTCTCATGAGATGTCAGTTAAGTTCACTGATGATGAGGGACGAACTGAGAATGGAGTGGACACTGGTGGTCCCAAGCGTGAGTTCCTGACCCTCCTTATGGAATGCCTGAGAATGCGAAGAAAGCATCACGTCAGCAACTGTTTGTGCCCCATGGCGGTGTGACTTTCCCAGCCGCTCACGGTCTCAAACTCTGATTCTAAATGTATAATGTTCTCTAGAAAGATAGAACTAATACACAATTATGAATGTATAATATAATACACATGTTTTGTGTATTTAATCATGCATTGGTCTACAATTTAATGATGGCTTCTACATATTTCACATAAACAGACGATGAAATAATTTGTCCTTCATGTTGATAACTAGTGCATCTGCCAATTAGTATTCTAAACAGAGTAGTGTGTTGAATCCTTATTTCTTGCATTTGAAACTGTTGTGTTCAACTTCTGCCAAAAACTGTACATGTTTGCCACAGAACACTTGAACTGTCCCCAGATGCTGGCCACAGAAAGGACAAAACATGGCAGCCTGAAAAGACATACATTGATGTAGTAAATCAAAAACAGTCTAAATAGTGGTTAGCTAAATAAATAGAAAGATACATCATGTTTACCGTTGAATCTTGGTTTTGTCTCTCTCTCCTTGAATGTCTTCTCTATATTTGTTCTTGAGCACGTCTAATGCACACTACTCTCCTGTCATTACTTTGTCCCTCTTCACATGTCACTTCTCTTTCTCTCTCAATTCAATTCAATAGCTTTATTAGCATCACCATAGTTACAGGTAATTGCTAAAGCTGTGTATAGTTGCAACATCTATACATACATATAACAAACTGCTAAGAATTAAAATGTCCTTTTTCCGCAGTACTCACTATGGCCCGTGTTATTTGCCTGCACTTGATTTGTCATCTCTTTTAACAATGTTCTTCCCTCACTTTATCTTCTCTTCACGTGAAGCTCTCTTCTGCTGGTGTAGTAGTTAGGCACGCTAACGCTAGCTATATAAATATGACGCTCTATGTATAAAAACAAAACGTACCTTCTCCACTTAAATGAACTTGATTTCCTCCCGATTTCCAGCACTCTTGTTCGTTCTCTCTATGTCTGGTCAGACATCAATCTGTTCCACGTAGCGCGCCCCCTAGAGGCCTGGAGCACTTCCGGAATGTTTTTTTTTTTAATGAGTTTTGGGATTTGTACGTGCTTTGGACTTTGCAAATCGGGCAGCGTTTTTTTGTTGCGTTTGTTTTCGGGGTTTGTATGTTGTATTTAGTTTGCATCATTTCTGTAAATGCAGCGTTTTTCTGTTGTATTTGTTTTCAGGGTTTGTTTGTTTCTCATTTCATTATTTGCAGGTGTTTCCTGCTAATGTATGCGTTTTGGGCCGATGTTCCGCGTTTGCACCTGCCGGCCACCGTACCATTAGTCATTGCAATACACAAGCTACCAAACAAATTACATTTTTTTGCAAGACAATACTAACTTGTTAAAGTACTGTCATGAAATTACAGCCCAGTGACGGGGTAAGAAAGATGCACGAACATAACATTGATGGAACATTCAGACCTTTTTTTTAGATGAAATGGACTGCTATTTATCAAAACTACTAGTTGGGTGGTCAAGAGCTTCTCCTGATTCAAATAAATGGGCTTTCAGCCAAATTGACCGTGCCAGGCACAAACTAACCAGCTGTTCTTGAGAGACTTACTGAACATTCTAGCAAGTGCACTACTGTACAATAGGATGAAGGTTACTTTTTATGCTCTTATTTCTGAAACTATTTTCAAAACCGCCTTTCCTTTAGTGGCCACTCAGATTCTGTCCAAAGAAAAGTAGCTGTTGACAGTGCAGCGGGATGAAGAGAGAGCCTCAGTGATTTCAAACGCTCATTGATAAGTTGCTATGTCAGTCTTGGTACTCAGCAAGAGAACATTTTGAACCAGCAAGATAGTGTGCATATCAAAATGGAGGGTAGCGCAATATTGCCAAGAGATGAGCAGCCTTTAGAAGAGACAATACAGTTTGCATTTGAGGGATAAACAGAAGAGAAAGGATGGGGGGGAAAAAAAGCTACACAAACAAACCAAAAACACACAATAATGAGCATTCCCCTGACTGGTTTGATTGCGTAACTCAGCTTTCACCACTGTCTTTTTAGCTGCCTCCCAGGAGTACCTGCTGTGCAAAAGTTTGCTGGTTCTCTGGATTGTTTTCCCAGAAACTGAAGATCTGAGGAAGAAAAACAACGCTTGCAGATTATTATCTGTAGTGTCTGAATGTGTCCTGAAAAGAATACCACAAAGGCTTCATCAGATGGCTTAGTGATAAAGCCATATTCAATCTCAACTATATGAGAGAAGGAGTTTTATTGTTCATTGTTCACAGGCAAACTGGTGCTCTGACTGACAGCGACCCCATGATGTGCGATCATTACCTTACATTGTGACATTCCAGTAAAATCCATATGCTACAGGCTCAACAAGGCTTATTATCTCACCACTGACTCCACTCCAACACTACAGAGACTTACTGAGCTATTCATCTGTTCATTTCTCTACCTCTCTCAGAGGAGTTGGTGTGTGTGTGGATGAGGGTCTGGTCACACCGTGGAAAGCCACAGAGACCTAACAATAATGTGGCAACGTTGCTCAACATGGCGTGAAATGACTTTATTGCATTTTTACATTAAAAGCACTGATAGAATACATTTCTAATAGAAGGGGCCTCAGAGCCCCAGGGAGCAGGCATGGGGTCTGCCAGTCATGCGAGGTGATGTACAAGTGTGTGAGTTGAGAAAAAGAACAAGGTAATCAAAATGGCAAGTAAAGCATATGAGACATGTCAAGTCTGCACTGTGACATTCTCATACACAGACATCCTTTGGAATGTTGCTAATCAGTGTTGGGATGACAAGAAAAGCATACATGATTCCACAAAAGAGCCATGTGACAAGGGAATGATTGTATGCATGAACAATGTGCAATGAAGCAGGCTAAAGGATAGATGATGTGGTAAGACATACTGTCGTGCTTTGTGATTGGAATACTAAACTATGTAGTATATTAACCAGGCCAATTACTGCCAGATGTAATTTATTAAATGTAATACTGTACGTAGTTCTTCTTCACAATTCCTTGTCCTCTCTGGAAAGTGTACTATCTAATCAATGAGAAGATTGTTGTAAAAGAAGCCCTTCAGGCATGTGATAGCATAGCTCGTTTCTGAATGTACATCTGTATTGGTAGCATGTCCCTAAAATAATTCCTAGCTTTTCTTGCACAACTCAAACCGTTCTGTACTAATTATTATTATTATTATTATGGCAAAACCTTTATGAATATAGTTTAAATTTGTACTAAGTTGACTTATTACAACTACATAGCCTAGTCTTTGTCCCTGTAAGGGAAACTTCTGTGTAGCAATGCAGTGGGAGTCACCGACTCAGGAAGGAGACACGGTAGAGCAGGAGCTTTGATGTCAAACACTGATGATTTAGTTGGAGTTTCGGCCGGAGAGATTCATATCACAAGTCACAGCAGTCACGGTCTGACTGCACGGGTGGATTGCCACGTCAATTCTGGAGCGCCTCTCTCTCGTTAGCCCATTTAACTGGTTTCCCAGAGAGTAATCAACATATTTTGATAAGATAGTTGAACCAGTTGGGCACACTGAGTTACTTACGTCCGTCATTTATGGCCTCGAAGATGTCATACCTTGGAGTCCACAAACAACAACGAAGGAAGTGTCCCAGTGCACCCACAACAACAGACCATCTGTGACCTAGTGTTGACCGGTCACAGAATGGGAACAATAACATTATGGCTGAAGCAGCCTATGTCCTTAAAGGAGATAAACAGACGTGAGGGTTGGTCCTGTACGTCATATCTAGGAGTCTAGGTCAATAATTTCCCTAACAGTCCCCAAATTAATCCATTTGTTTTTATTACCAATGAAGTTATTATAAAGACATGTTCAGGTATGGCTTCTCATTTTGGGTCAACATTAACCACCACTTACTTAAAGGTGGGGTAGGTAATTCACTTCAGAAACACTTTTTGTTAAATTCCATGGAATGCTCTTAATATCCCGATAGCAATGAATAAATGAAATGCTTTGACAATAAATGTATACAAATATTTCATCTGTGGAAGCCGTGGCGCTGTAAAAAGCAAGTCCAATCATCTGAGCCGGCCTGTCAGCAGGCAGATGATTGGATGGCCTACCTGCCTGTCAGTCTTCCATCTCGTGCACAAACTTATCTCGTGCCCTCATTGGTCATGTGCGGGTCCGTGTGTGTTAGAGGAGGGACTCTGTAAGGAAGTCTGAAGGAAGGGGCAGATTTTTTCGGTTGTGTACTTTCAAATTCTAGCGCACTCGAGCTGGTTTCTCCATTCTTACCTACCCTACCTTTTTAAGTTATATATTAATACATGCTGCTGCTCCATTTAGCAGCCAATTACACTTTTGGCCGTTGGTTAATGTGTCTACAAGTTAGTGTCTGTGCCCATCAAGGAGTTGTTTGTGAAATAAACATTCATATATATTTTAGTGAAAAACAACAGGTTTTAAATCTGTGTTTTTCTGCCCTGAAATTGATTGTTTCTTGCCTTTTTCACCTCTGACTGCAGCTCTCATTATGTTGTTTCTCGGGCCACAAAAACATATCGTAAGTTAAAAACTACAAAACTTAAAGATTCAGCCAAGTTACTTTAAATGAATTCCTATTCCAAATGCTGTCAAAACACATATCCTTTGGTACAACCAGCCAGTGTTGTTTAGGTTACATCTTGCTAACGGCTCACTCCCACACACCACTGCATATCAGCCTCCAGATCTGTGAATTTGCCCGTCCACTACGTGCCTGGACCAGCATCACACTCAGCCCTGTGATGTGTGTGATCAACCCTCAACGGCTGCTGACTCGCAATGCTCTGCAATCATTTAAAGAGTCTCTTTGGCTTTGGTTGGCTGACACATTGTGGCTGAGATTTCAACATTAAGAAGAGTTTGTTGAGAAAAACACTTTGTCTGTGCTGTCATCTGAGGAATGGGTCTCATAACAGCTAGTCTGACCAAAAATCACTTTTTAAATGTGCTATATAAATAAAACTTGATTTGAACATTACTTCTAAGGGCACATTTGGTTTTCTCTGCCCTTTGTGTTTTTAAATTACCAGTGAGCACTGGGTAGCCACAGAAGAAGGAGAGATGATAGGAGGGCAGCAAAAGCCCCATTTTGCCTTCAAAAGGCAGCCGTTATGCTTTCACATTCACTCGTACAACATGTGAAAATGCTGTCAGCCCCAAAGTAAGCCAAGCTCTTAATTGCCTGGCAACATGTGCAAATAGCCCATCCTCTGGTAGGGAACGAGGCTAATTCAAGCTGAAACCCATGGCCGGAAGGACTCCAGTACATAATGTGACCTAGCAACAACATCACAGGATCGCTAGATGGACCTGCCTAATGTGTGAGGGTGTGTGACGGAAATGAAACACACATGGAGGGATACAGAGCGAGTCAGATGAGAAGCTGAACAACAGATTCTGGTTATAATCATTAGAAGGCTAATCACTAACATCTGCAGTGCACCATAACACAAGCGAGGGAGGAGGAACATTTAGCCATTGCTGGTTTGTGTGTGTGTGGGGGTGCATTAACATTTATTTTGAGCAAGACTATTGAGGGCCAAGGCAAGTGAAGCAGTAGGAGATGTGATTTGGGAAATAGCCAAAGGGCTAAACAACCAAAAGTACCTATCATTCAAACAAGACACACGACAGTTACAGCATTGTCCAAATGGAACCAAAGACATGTTTTCCTGTCTGTCTTTTCCATTACTGTCACCATTAGTTACTCTTTTTCTGTCCCCATGCAGACCTCACAGCCTCGGCTAATGGATAAATAAAGATGCCATAATACAAAACAAACTTGGAGCAAAGACAATAAATAAAAGAAACACGTTTTGATGTTTGCTTATGTGTAATTTTTCTTCATATATTTATTTCTGGTACTGTCTAATATTGTTCTTCATTCAATGAACAACCTTAATGTATAGTAAGAAAACAATGAGCCAGTGTATTCTGTAAGAACCAGTTATCAGATGATTGAATAACTACACAAAGCTGATACATTAAAGGGTGACACAGGGGAGTGTGAGGAGCTAATGTAATGATCAGGTTCCTGATGAGATGGATGATTGCCACTGGTAAATCCTCACACACGCTTGCTTTCCTGCCTGTACAGTATACGTTTCTCTTCCTTTTTGCTCGGTTTACAGAGATTACTGAGCAGGGCCACTCTGCCAGTTGTTTTTCCAGCAGCCGTTAGACAGTTATCGGGGCAGAGAGTGTGAAATTATCTTTCACCATGGTGAGTGTCCACTCGTCCTGTCCCATGCTCCACTGCAGCATCTAATTGGCACCTTACTGATGCCCTGTGTCCCCACAGAGACACTGTGCAGGCAGACTGACAGAGAGAGGGTTGAATCTGCACAACATGCTCACATTTACCAAGTCACTGTCACACTCACAAATAAGCAATGTTTTATCAACGGCACTTTAACGCAACCTTTTACCATTATTTCAATCCTTAATTAAAATGTACTGAATCCCTGCTTATGAGTCACTCAACAAAGGTGAAGCATTGATGCAGAAGATGCCTACAGATGTTTTCTTATTTTATTACATTATTTTGAGTAGCTTTTAAAATGAGAGATGCCTGAAGAGCTATGCACCTTGGTTAATGATTCCTTAAAACATATTTACATATTGTAGCAGGTGTTTTGGAGAACGTATCAAAGATCGAGCAGATTTAACATATGGAAATGAGTTATTCAGTTATAATGAACCATCTTATGCATCATGTATAACAGGATCTCGCTTGTGCCGAGCTGCTCTTTAACTCTGTAATTTTACTTTATAATTAATTGTCTTACAGAGTTGTACCCTCTGACATTTTGAAAAGTTAATCACACTGATATTTGTGATTCACAAGATGAACATGGCCAGAATGATAAATTAACACCTGAGTAGACCTGTAAATGTGTATGTAAATACCACCCACTAGATTATCACATAAGTAGGCTGCCATCACAGGTTTATTAGAACAGCTGGAATTTAACATCATAAATCTCTTGTGTCACCTTTTTTATAAATTGCTTTAAATTTACGATTTAAAAGGGGCCTATTATAACCCTTTTTCAGGTCCATATTTGTATTGTGTGCCTCTACTGTTACATGATGTCTCCGAGCTTTAATGTTCAAAAAGCTCTTTATTTTTCTCATACTGCCTGTGCTGCAGCACCTCTTTTCACCGTCTGTCTGAAACCAGAGCCCAGTCTGTTATTGTTAAATGAGTTATGTGGAGTTAATAGCTTGTACTTCTTGTCATTATTTTAAATTGGATTAATACAATAATAACTTGATCAGCCCCAGGTGTCCTTACATCAATTAATAAATATAAATCTGGTTAGTGGCAATACAATAATTTTGGTACAGCATATCCAAACCCATACAGGTATAATGTTTTTTTCCACACCACCTTGAGGAGGTATATAGCTTTGCATAATCCTTGGTGCATTTCGGGAACATCCACAAGGTCTTCAGTTCATTTTAGCATCAATTCAACCAGAGCCTCCTTGCATATTGCTAAGAGTGAAGGACTCTGAGGACTATGAACATATATAAAACCACGGCCATGGACCATACAGAAATCATGCAGTCCTTCATTTCTACATTTTTCTTACCACACTATGTATTGGATCCCCTGGCCAGCACAAAAATACATCTTTAATCCTTTAAATGTAATTGTTTGCCCAATTTAAATCATTTCAGTTGTTTGTAGGAAAGTTTAAACATGCATACAAAAAAAATGGCAAGTATATGTTATGTTTGTGTGCAATTTAAGGGTAATCCAAAATCATTCTCTTCTATAAACAACCAAATCTGTTAAAGTTAATCATGGATTTAAAAAATATACGAAGCAAAGATGTTGCACAATGCTTTACTGGGAGTACTATATACCATGGTCCCAAAAATAACAAGCTCTGCTGTTAGGTGGCATCAAACCCAAGAGAACTTCACATACTGTAAGAAATCGGCTTAGCAGACAAAAAATAAATATGCAAAGTTAAACCAAGACAAAAAAGTTGGAGAAATAGAAATGTGGACTTTGAAGCAGTGTATGGGATCAATTGAGAAGGAAAGTCTGATACGAGAACATTTTAGAAATGTGATTGAAGTTTAAATGGAGCGCAGGAAAAATAATTGAAGGAAGTTGAGAAGAAAGATGGAAATTGAGGAAAGAGACAAAGCAACTTAGAGATCAGAAAGAGAGAGACAAAAGGCTCTGCTGGAAGAAATACCAGCAGCTAAAGAGTGATAAACTCCAGTGGAAACATCTGAGGATGAAGTAGAGGGACACAAAGGTACAGAATTGACCAAGAAATATATTGACGGGCCAATAATAGAGCAGAGAAGGGCGAGCTTTGTGCAGAGGGGGGCAACAAACCTGAACACAATTTAAATGTCAAGAAGAAATCCCAATTATCCAACACTGCTGACATGTCGGCAACAATACATGATAAATAGAGTTGCTATCGAAATTTAAATTCATCTCATTATGTATCCGTTTAAAAGAGTCTTGTAATCCATCCATCCACATCCATTGGCTGCCTCAAGATTTTTAAAGGTCATGTCGTCTGTTTTGGGGGATTTTTTTTCTGCCGGATTAGTGTTTTTAAGGTGGTTCACAGTTTTATGCTTGCTTTTTGAAATTGAGACATTGAGCCATGAACTTTGAGATGAATGTTCTGTAGACCAAAATCCCTTTTTCCATTTTCTGCCGAAGCAAACACCCCACGCCTGTTTATCAAATGCTGTATATAATTAACCCAAATTCTTATTTTTCTCTTTGGTGTCAGTAATATCATTAATGTGCTTTCAGAGAGTCGGCACGAGAAAGGCAGTGAGAGACGTGTGAAGGGTTTGCACTGTCAATAAGGCCATAGTGCAGGCCTTGGGTTATTAATTCCCTTTAGCATTTTGTCCTTTCTTATCCTCTTCAAAGTCTATTCCAGCAGGCCTGACAAGTGGTAGTGATGCATTAACACACCATTTTGCTGCCTCAGAGACCATCAGCCCCACACAAGACAGACTGATAGAGACACGAGAAGCCTGGGGGATCAAATAAATAGATAATGAATTCAGCCACCCTGATCCAGCAGTGAAATACGGTAAATGGCCTTTGGGATCCAAATGTACTCTATGACTCGGCCTTCAACAACATACCTCGTTAAGAACAGTTCACACCTTCACTTGACAACAGCGGCACAATGCCGTTAAGCATCTGCCGTCCTATTCCTTGCCACGTATAATTTATTCATTTTTCCATCTCTCTCGCGTCAATGCAAAAAAATAGCTGGAATTGCTAAAGGATACGTACCATTAACCGGTGACGGGTCAGAGAGAATCAGAGGGACCACACTTCTGCTCACCATTAAGCCGGCTGTAAGGAAAGACCATAATGTGAGGAATGCTATTTCAATCTGCAAACTGTAATTTGATAGAGGAGAATACCAATAATTTGAGGCAGCCGTGCAAGATTCTGGAGGGGGTCTTTGGATATCGTCCCTAGATAGTGGCCTATGGTAATGATTTATTTGCAGGTTGGTTGTTGCACTTGAGCCAGTGTTTCCGCCAGACCAGGGCTCAGAGGGCGTCCACCCGAGAGAGTCACGTGACTTGAATTTTGAATTGAGCCGTCCCTTATAGTAGATAATATCTCTTTACGTTAGTGATGGGAATTACGGCTCTTTTTAGTGAGCCGGATCATTTGGCTCGGCTCACTAACAAGTAGAGCTGGCTCTTTTTACCACAGTTTACCACGGAGCCTCAGTTTCGCCGCTGCGAGGCTCCGGCGCTCGCAGTTCACGTGCATGCTCCACCGCTCATCGCGTCCAAATCGAGCACGTTCCGTGTTGTCCTGTGGCAGGCCCCGTGGGTTCAATACTCCGAAAAGAATCCCAATAGGCTCCTTTGCCCCTCCAACAGAGGGATGTCCTTGTCCTTTTTCCTTTTCGTCATTTCAAGCAATCTTTTTTTTTTTGGACGCCCTCGGCTCGAGTTCAGGCCGTTCCGAGCTGAATAAGGCCGTCAAATGACGGCAAGACGCCCCCCTGGCGGAAACACTGGCATGAGCTTCTAAAACGTTTTTTGCTTTTGTCTTTTAATTTGGGGGGGAAGGGAAAGCAGGGCAGAACTAGATTTTTTTTTTTTTTTAGATAAATGGCTATGCAATTATTTTTGAGTTATGCAAACATGTGTTTGCTGTATGAGTCACAGCTGGTGTGGGTGGTGTTTTTCCGTAGCCCTCCGAATGCAACTCAAAATAAAGTGCTCTGTCACTTGGTTCACTGGAGCCCCATAGGAGGACACAAAGCTTCTGCGGAGGACAAAGACAAATTAATAAGCAAATAATGACGAGAAAGAGATTAAATACATATAATTTATTTGCTTATTTGTTTCTCGGTTATTACTCCTGTACTTGCTTTGTGTCACAGCTAGCATTTGTTGAGCCATACTTAACCTCAGAAACACAACAAGCTTGTGCTGCATCTTTATCTCAGCGTGCAGAGAACAAACACAACATACTTCTGTTGAAGGGCATGTTCCCTTATAAGATGATGGATGTAAACATGGTGAGGCATAAAACTGGCAATATAAAACATGCTTATGTGCACTTGCCTCGCGATTGGCTCTGCGTGTTCTCTTGGCACGGTGCAGAGACCACTCATGTCCATACTTTACAGCTCGACCCGCAACGATAGCTTGTATCCAGCAACCTTAATCCAGACGGTGAACTGCTCTTTGATTTATACTTGTGTCAGACAAAGGGCTCTTGGCACTGCCGTGCATGAACAAAGGTGGAAATTATGTGAGATGTAATTCATGAGGACAGAATGGACAGCCATAAAGGGATTCCAGTGATGACTGCTCAATGTGCTTCAGTGGGCCTTAGGGGGAGTAAGTAAAGGGACATGAGGTAATATATCTCATACTATTGCACATAATATCAAAGACGTACCTTCCACACAGCTATTCATATTTTCCACCCAGAGAATCAGACTCCATCGGTATCAGGAGGGCTGAAGTTTATCGTCACCAACTGTGCCCTCATTGTGTGCAAACTTTTTGTTTTTGCATCCATTATGCAGATCTATTTTAAACGGCTAATAATCAGGACATAAGGGTATAGATCGGTAAGAACTAAGTAAAGCACACCGAGCATCAGCAACTTTGGCCTGCAAGGAATTTATTTTGTTATTTTTAGTTCTTTGAGTTCTCCGTCAGCATTCTTTTCTTTTATTCTACCCCCCTTGGCTTCAGCTTACTTAACACAAATATGTCTACGCACAGTGTGTGTGTGTGTGTGTGTCGTAGTGTTTCTGCTCTGCAGCTGTGGCTCATCCTCTGTGGGTTTTGACTCGGGTGTGGCCAACTGGCAGCATGTTGGCACCGTGGCACCAGTGTGTCCCCTGGTGATCAGTTTGGGTCACTAGGCTATACACAGGCCAGGGAGTGTGTGCATATAAATGTGTGTTTATCTTTATAAATGTGTCGCCATCAGACTGATGGTCTGTGTGTGGGCTTTCTTTCATTGAACTCATCCAGTTGAGCCTAGAAACAGTTTGAAGATTTTTTTTATATATTTCTTGCCAACATAGCCCATTTTTCTTTTTATTATTCATATGCTTTTGTAATGGATTTGAAGTAATTAATTTTCCAGTTTTAATCTTGTGGTCAAATAACAAATAATAAACCATCAATATTTACCTCACTCATCTTAACAAGAAAAAAAGAGGATAAAAGCAGATTTTAACTGGAAAATAAAACGGTAAAACTCAGATATGATTCAAGATGAGAAGTGGCAGTGTTAAGAATTGGAAATGATGGTGGAGAGATTACTATTCCACCCCCTCCACTGAAAGGGGCTGGTAGTGACGGATGAGCTCATACATCACACACACCACAGTGCTGACAGCTGCCACTGTCCCAGCTCAACTCCGACCCCTCCGCTTCATTCATCGGACTGCATGTGTGAACACACTGCAGGCAAGTGTTCGCCATACTGACACGAAAACATAACCCAGCACACACTTGTACACACTCCACATGCCGAAACTAGCTCCCACATTCACACACTGCATATTTATGCTCATATACTGCTCAAACATGCATACACCTTCACATACAGAGATATCCCTCTAGGCTTAATCCCCCGTATTTGCCATTTTTCCAGTGTAGTGGTCCTGCAAGTGGGTTAATAGTGTGCAGGGGGCTCAGACGCACCCTCTGGCATTGGCTAATGGTGGGTACGTTTAGCGTGAAAATGCCACATTGACCCCACTCAGGTACCGCTATTACTCACACCACCACACAAGTGTTCCCAGATTCCCAGATGTTGGTGGGTCTTGGGTTGTTTTTTGTCTGTAGGTCTTGATGAAATGGACCCACACGGCCCGTCCACACAGCGGCGTGCGTTGACGCTTGCCGGCGGGCGTGTCTGACACTCGACCAACAACCAATCACATGATTCTCCCGCCCCTGACACACAAGCAGCGGTTTGATTGGCTAGAGCTTGTACTGGCATATGATTCGATTGGCTGACGCTTCTGCCGAGGCGTCAAAAGTTGAACATTGCTCAACTTTTGAAGCGAGCAACGCCAGCAACGCTCCACTTCGCTTCCCAAAATGCAGTTCGGCTAAAAGTGACGTCACCCCATTCAAAGTGAATGGGCAGAAGCGTTGGAAGCTTCAACGCACGCCGCTGTGTGGACGGGTCGTCAATCCTCCAGTGGTCATATATCATCTGGAGGAAATAACACGGGTGAAGGGAGACGGATAGCTCTGATGTGGATGATGTTTGTTTAACTGAAACGGAAAACATTGAACCTGCATCTGCATTATTTTTCATGCATTCTGTCTTCAGAAATACACTTTACTGTAGGTGGCCCATGTTGAAGTATGATGCCCTACAATAGTAGTGCTTTTGCTACACTAGCAACGATGTAGGTCCACCACTTTGGTCGATACTGACTTACCTCAACCAGTTCTAGATTATATGGCATGAAGTTATTTACGGTCATTCATAGTCTGTGTATGGTCCTGATATACAATATACTAATTTTGTTATCACAAAGTTAAATGATCCTTGAAAAAAAAGTCTCATCCAATCAAGTTATTTGTGTTATATTGTCCTAAATTTAGAGTTATCATGTACTCTAATATAGTGGAGATTTGTCTTTTTTCAGGCCATGAGGCCCCCTGCAGTCAGGAGCCCTACAATCACTTAAACCTCGGCATAACCGTTCCACCAAAATTGACAGTTGTTTTTATTTTCAATTAAACGCTATAGCAGCTGATTTCCCTAATTGTCACATATTAAACCAAAGGGGGGGGGAACTAATCAGAGAAATCAGCTGGAGCTTGGATTGGAAGTTGAAGGAAAAGCTGCAGACTCTTGGCACACCGTGGCACTCGGGTTGAGACCTTCTGCTCCATGTGTCTACGCCAAGCTAATCACAAGGGTGCACTCGACTTTTTAATCCCGTGTTAATGTTTCAGAGGCAAACCAACCCTCTCTTCTTCCCGTCATTTACAAATCAAGCTTATGGCTTTATGATTTAGGTATATAATAGATATCCTATGTCCAACGAACCAGATCAGTATCTCTCTGTTTTTGAATCACAGCTCAGCCGAGGCTCTGGAGTCTCTCCACAGGCGATGCATGCATGCCTCCAGAAACCCTGTTATTATTACTTTACTCCCGCATTTACTATTAATGCTGCAGGCCCTAATAAATCCAGCCTGATTTTGCCTTCCTCAGATCGTACTCAGCAAATTGGCTTTGCAGTCGAAAAGGACCTTTTCAAAGCATGATTCACCATGCGTATCATCAGTGCAAAAACAACACACTGCTAAGCAGTAAAGCAGCAGTTACTAACAGAGTGGCCTGTGTACAACACAAAATGTGTGTAAAGTAATAAAAAAGGATAATATTCCATAAGGTTAGTGAGGGATTTTGATTTGCAGTTGAAGCAAAAGTATAAGCATATGATCTGCTAAAAATACTAATGAAGCATACATACAATAAATAGAGCTAATTGTGTTTTTACTGCTCCTCTAACTATCACATAGACTTGTCAATTGTTCTGTCGCTGTCCGAGGGTTCCCTATTCACTACTTGCTGCTGCTTTTATCCAACACATGATCTATACTTTATAGCAGTGTTTTTAATATGTTTTATCTGCTAATGTATCTCACTCTATTCAGTTTACTTTCAACAATAACAAACTGGTACTCAACATTGCAAAAACAAAAGCAATGGTGTTCGGATCCAGACATATGTTAAGCAGCAATCCCAATTAAGCCTGACGCTGGCTGGTCAGCCGGTGGAACAGGTAAACGAGACTAAGTTGCTTGGCATTGTTCTTGATTCTGGTTTACAGTGGACAAAGCAAATTGACAGTATCGTAACTAAAATGGGAAGGAGCATAGCTGTGGCGAGAAAATGTACAAAGTATGTAACACCAACCACTTTGAAACAAGTCATTCAGTCTCTGGTTTTGTCACATCTTGAGTACTGTCCGGTCATATGGTCATCAGCAGCAAAAACACATTTACAGAAATTACAAATAGCTCAAAACAAGGCTGCCAGACTAGCTCTCCACTGTTCGAAGCACACTCATATTGGAGTTATGCATAGAAACCTATCATGGCTTCCAGTTGAGAAATGTCTGCAATCTCGTGTTATCACTTTTCTAAAAAATGTCCAATTTAGCAAAAAAACACTGTATTTTTATGATCAAATAGTTTACACAAGAGACGAGCATGACCATAAGACTAGACAAGCTACATCAGGCCATCTACTGGCACCTAAACCCAGGACACATCTTCTGAGATCTTCTGTGTCTTATAGAGCTATAAAGGAATGGAACTCATTGCCAAACTACCTTACTGAAATAGAGTCCAGAGCCTCTTTCAAGAAGAGATTGAAGGGCCGTCTACTAATGACCATGTACCCTTGTGAGCTGTGAACCCTAATTTAATTTGATCGCATGTTGTTGATGATATTGGTGATGTTTTTAATGTTGTTAATGTTATTAATGATGTCAGGACTTATGTCCTAAATGTTGCTGTATTATTGTTGTATTGTTTTAAGTGTCGGACCCCAGGAAGAGTAGCTTTTGTCGAGAGCAAAAGCTAATGGGGATCCTTAATAAACATAAACTTTCAAGTCCAAGAGACCAAATCAGACCAAATAATTGGGTTGCATTAGAAGCCACATCCGGATGTATGCATCACATATTGGAATGCTAAGATGTGGTTGGAAGCATTATTATTAACCAAGTACTGATGTATATCCATATGCCAGACGGGTGTTTAACAATGCTAGCAACATGGGTCTAAGGGTGGATATGGATATTGGTTTGTTGGCCAGTTGGTTCTGCCCTGTTGTCCAGAATAAAATATCAGTATAAGCTGTGATCATGTTGGTGCCTCCAAACACCAATCGCCACGTCAACAATTCCATTTGTAAAGTACTGTGGTTTATTACCAAATACCTTCAATATGAATGTCCCATTAGCCTCCACACTTGCATTCAGTGCAAGGTTAGCGTAACGTAAACATGATGAACATAGTACTTGGCGGACATTAGCATGTAGAATTGTCATTGTGCGAATATTGGCATGCCTAAGTACAGCACACAGCAGCTTGGCTTATTTAGACCTTGTTTGGTAACATAATACAACTTTACCATGGAAAAAATAATCACTGTTTCACAAGTTTATTCAGTGACAATGTTTATCTGCCTTACAAGTTGTTCATCTAACTGTGTGTGGACACAATAACCTGTGTTTGTTCGATGATGATGTTAAGACGGTGAAAAAAGCCTTGAAGTGGGAGCTGGATGTAAGCAGCAGTCTGGCGTTGTTAGTGATTTCAGGACAACTTGTCAGCTACAGTAAGTGACAGAGGAACAAGCAAAAGCTGTTATTGTTGTGGCTGTCAGGCAGAAATTCGGGACAACACACCAATCCCTCCCTCAGACATTTATCTATTCTTCCAGCTGCTTGACTTAAACCTAAACAAACACTGTAACTATGATTGCTCTCACTTCTAGACATTTTTCATGACAAATTAATTAGGATACCTCTGATTGGGGACTGAGTTTGTGTTTGCCAACATTTCACAGTAACAATCAATTTAGCATGATACTGGTGAAATAAAAACTGAGAAAGTTTTAAGTTAATTTTTCTGCACAGAAATAATATGATTGTCTCAGTTATGAGGGATTCGTGAAGGTAACTGAAATGACTCACTCAGGAGCTAACATTTTGAGGGGAGTGAACTCAATGTACTTTATTTTCCATTCATTCACTTGTTGCTTTTGTGAGAGATTTTACTGCACAATGTCTGAAGCTTTGCAGAGCTTTGATAAGGTTATTGATCAAAACCAAAGACTAGGATCACACTGGAGCTACAGTTGATACGTCTTATAAGCCACTCTTACCACGAGTGAGCCACCTTCTTGCAAAGTTTCCATATAGACCAAATAAGAAGGGTGCATTGAAAGTCCACACAGCTGTTATCGTGTTCTCCTCTACACTGGCTGCCTCATTGAGCCATATCTAGCATTTTGTGAAAATAATTTGTATGCCTACATTTTCAGTCGCTGTCTTTCCACTTTAGATGTTCCCACCCATTTCACTCTGACGGAGCCTACACACGGCGGCGTGCGTTGCCGCTTGGCGGTGGGCGTGTCTTGAGCTTGGGGAGTCAACGCGACCAACAACCAATCACATGAATGTCCCGCCCTGGACATACAAAGCAAAGCATTCATGCTACATCCATGCTGGCTAAATATACTGTCTATGCTTGCTAGCTGTCCATTCAAACGAAGTACACTGGATATAAACTCCCCAAACAGGCGAAAACCTACCAGTTTCACCCACTGTCTCTGCCACCTCCCCCCATGCCTGGCTCCTCCGGTTTGTATCCCTGTATGTAAAGAGGGACTGGTCATATAGTACCGCCACGATAATTTTCTCCATTTTTTGACATATGGGAAATAACTGCGGTCTGGCTCTCCCAACATACACGCGGTTTGATTGGCTAGCGCTTGTACTGTCAGATTTGCATACGCGGGATTTGATTGGCTGACGCCTCCGTCGAGTCGGTAAAAGTAGAACATTGCTCTACTTTTGCAGCGAGCACCCATCCGAGCACCGCGAGAGAAGCTACGCTTTGCTCCCACAATGCAGTTCGGCGAATCGTGACGTCACCCCATTAAAAGTGAATGGGCAGAAGCGTTGAAGCGGCAACGCACGCCGCCGTGTGTAGGGGCCGTGAGTGGAGACCTGAATCTAAACTCTAAGTGGTTCACTTAAAATTAATAAATGTCAGGTGTGTGTGTGTGAAGTTGCTGTCAGGGTGGGTTTATCACAGACTGAAGGATAACCTCATATGGTAAATACACCAATCGGGAACAAACAGGGGAAGTAGAAAACACTTACTCGCTGTAGGTGGTGGGTTTTCAAAAGATCTTTCAGCATGTGCTGTTTGGGAACATTTTTTTTTTTTAGGCTTTTTTAGACTTAACAGTGCCGTTTTTGCTGTATCTCTAAATCTGTTTGCTTTGTATCTTTTGCTAACATCTTTATAGTAAATATATAAAGCTAAAGCCAGTTAGCCTAGCATAAAGACTGTATACAGTCTGGCTCCTGCCTACAAACACCTATACAGTGTAGGAGTCAATAATGATCACAATATGTCTTGTCACAGCTCATGTTTGGAGACACCTTAAAGAAAGGCATCAGTAAAATGGAACTTCTGTGTGAACTATTCATATCTTAAACTGCACTGTAACTTTGTATTCATGTACTTTTTATTAATGTATTTTTTTCTTTTAATGTTTCTTTTATTGTCTTTTATTTTTAATGACTGTTTTTAAATGCCTTTGTCTGAATGTCTTTCATTTTTGTAAAGCACCTTGAATTGCCTTGTGTTGAAAGGTGCTATAAATAAACTTGTTTTGATTGATTAGTACAGACAGTTTTGTTTAAAGACTACGTGATTATTTCAGAACTATGAGCATTAACTTCCTTAAGCCATAGGCACCGTGTGGTTGCCAGGCAACATACTTTAAACTAGGGATGCTCCGATCGCCAATTTCGGGGCCGATCGCCGGAATCAGTATCGGCCGATCGCCGATCCGATCGAGTGGGCGGGGCCTAAATGGAAGATTTAAACTTTAAATCTTCCATTTAAAGTGATGTTTAAAACTCAGTTAATGGGGCTCATTCACTGGAGCTTCCACAAACAACAATCAACTTAATTATTACATTCAAATGATGTACATTATTCAAGTTTACATTCACTTTGGATAATAACACGGGAGAAATGAGCGGAAGCGCTCTCTTTTCCTCTCTCTCTCCTGACAGCCTGTCAGTATCTCATGCAGCTCACTTATCCAGTACTGAGTGACCCGACAGTGAAGAATAAATATATGTATAACTAGTTTAGCTTGTTCCAAAGGTAGATAAAATAGCTAAGTGTGTTACAGTAGGTCTAACTCTTGTGTGTTTGCTCCGCTCACCGGTCCGTCACAGCGGGCGGAGCTGCAGGATTTCTGCTTCACACGTGCGTTGCATACCGCTATTTTACTGTCTTTTTCGGACACCTTAAAATAATGCCAGACCGGTGAAGCCATTTTGGCGAGCTTGTTTAGCCGCACACAGAGAAACGTGTCATGTATTTTACGTCATGCGATCGGCTCTCGCGATCGGCATGTTTAGAGAGCACCGATCGATCGGTAGAGAGTGAGTATCGGCCGATATCGACCGATCGATCGGAGCATCCCTACTTTAAACTTCAGGAAATTGGATTTAACATTTAATTAAAGAGCATTAGAGCTGTCTGTCGGCAGATGTTGTCATGTGTTGGAAGAGGTAGACTAGCTGTTTCCCTCTGATCTTAATTTTACACAAAGTTAATGTGAGTGGTATTTTCTTCTCACCTTACTTTTGGCAAGAAGGCTTATATGTTCACAGATTGTCAGACTACCTGGAAAAACGTTATAATACATTTCACAATGTTGGCTACAATTCAGAAACATCATTTTCATTCATGCTTTATATGTAAAGCAGGATTGTGACATATGATATATAGACATGTTTTGAGATGATACAGATTCTTGAAGTGGCTTTGTATCATGTTTCTATAAATCCCAGTGAGTGGTAGCTCTTCCCGAAGTTTGTGAAAGAGAACTGCCTTAACTCTTTTCCCAATTAATGTGCATCTCACGCTCTGATTATGTGCCATTCAAACAGAATGGAATCAATATGTGAAGAGGTCACTTCTGCCCCTCCACTGAATTTAATTTTATACCTCATATACATAACACATCTTCCTTTTTTAATATTCGTACCAGATCTGATTTTCAGCCTCAAACATAAGACTCTCCTTTGAGTGGGAAAGGTTCACCATTTGGCTTTTAATGAACCAAAATCACAGCAGTTTTAAAACCTCACCTATAGGCCAGTCAGTGACACTAACATTAGATTCTGCTCTGATCACAGCTCTGTTTTAAAGTTTTCAAAGAAAAGCTAGGGTTCTGTCATCGGGAGACGGCTGCATTGACAAACTTCTTTCATAACACAGTGAATTAAGATCTTCTAGCTTTAAAGTAAGTAGTTTATAAAGAACAAAGGATCCTGAGGGACACGGATTGAATAACAAATATCTTCTAACCCAGAATTACATTCATTCATATTCATGCCTACATTTTTCTTTTTGAAGGCTGGCTGTCTCCAATTTGATGACATATTGTGGCCTTAACCCAACTTTTCATTCAGCTTCTGTTTTGAAATGCAGCACTTATTATTGAAAGATGACAGAAAAGGGTAACTGTCAAATGTGATTCAGTTTGAAAATATAATTCTGCAGCACTTTGTTTGTCAAGGTCAACAACTTTTGTTAACCCCATGGACAGTAGCCATGGTACATGTTTCAGTTATAGGTCAAAGGTAGTGAATCAGGCTTTCTTGTGAGACTATTTTTTAAATTAACATTATTAAATACGCTGGGGTATTCAGGAGTTTGGTGCCTTGCTCAAGGCCACATGACATTGAGGTGAACTGGCACTTCTCCAGCTACCTGTCCACACTCAGTACTTGGTTCTTGCTGGACTTGAACTGGCCATCTTCCAGTTCCTAAGCCACATACTGAACTCCTGCCTCCGATTGCCCCAGAGTGTCAAACTGACTGAACTTGTCTTTCTTTCCAACAAAGGAAGCTAATGCTCATTTGCTCTCTTTGTACGTTCAATGTACTCCTACGGTAGCGATGATATTTTAATGCTGCATTTTTAAACTAGCTTCTTTCATAAAGATGGAGCTCTAGGGTGTAGACTTTTGACATGTATGCCCATGTAATGAGGGATGAAATGACCTGAACCACTCTTTCCGCCTGACCAGGCTACATAAGTGGCCCCCAGTGTGTACCCAGCATCCCCGAGGCAGGATCCCTTGGTTTCAGTCTCTCCAACAGAAGCTTCACAGAGAATAAATGGCCGTTCCATTTATAAAAACTAATGCACTTTCTTGACTTAAATGTCTGCTTCAAATGTTTCTTCTCATAGACCTGTCATTACTACAGATAGCAGTTAAAGCAAATTACTGAGCTCCGCTGCTATAAATGGCAATTTGTTCACAGTTCTTTGACTTTAGGCGCTCTATTTTATTTGCTGTGTATATGTCCCAGTTATGAGTAGCAACATGGAGTTATGGTTATAAAATTAATTGATTAATTGACACTAAAACTGCCAAAAGTTATCCATGTATGGAATGTGATGAATGGGCTATTACTTACAAATCCAAAATGGCTTGAACGAGTCAAAAAAATACATTCCAAAAGAGACTCTAAACATAAACAAATTCCTGTATTACAAATATGTTTTTGATGTTACATACTACATTTCCTCTTTTCTTATTTTTTCCAAGTTTTGACAGTTGTGCCTTTGTTTTGTACATTTTAACACACACACACACACACACACACACACACACACACACACACACACACACACACACACACACACACACACACACAGATACACACACACGTCTTCTGTCCTAGTACCAGCCCATATCTCTATTTCTGATTAATACTAGCCTGTGGTCATCCATCAACATATGCCTGTCATTACCCCAATCGAATCCTCACTCTGAAATGCATTTAGAAAAAAAAGAAAAGAGGATCTGACTTTTTTTGCTCATCGTCCCATCTGGTGACATGGATAATTAATCACCTAAGCGATGTGCCTCCGTTCTTCATTATTCAGCCTCGGAGAAGAGGCTGCGCTCGTCTGTGTGTGAATGTGTGTGTGTGTGTGTGTGGTATGTAAGAGCCGCGACTAAGAGCGAGTTCTGGCTCACTATTTCAGCTTCTTTATGGCAGCTTGTTTGCTCGGATCCAAACACAAACATGATCAGTTTAACAAACAGTACTGCTCAGGCAATCAACCCCCCTCGGCTACAGTATGACAGCACAACTAATGAGGGACATTTTAAACCAATTCTCTTTCATGTGTTACAGGAGTGAGAGGGTCACATGGATTTTATAACTTGCAAAGTAGCTTACAGAAGAGCAACAGTGTGTCGAGTAGAATGCTCAAAATCCTCTAAGAGAAAGCAAGATTTCAACTATGCAGAGATCTTTGCTGCCAAGACCTGCAGGATTTACTGATGCTGGAGCTTTGCCAGTTCAAAATGTGGCCTTACAAAAAGTGCTGCAATACTTTTTGGTAAATCTGCTGGTTCAATGAAAAAAGCTTGTTATTTTTCAGTCCCTAAAAAATGAATGGCACATGTGGATATTGTTCCTGCTCGGTTCATTGTTTCCTCCCACATCTTTTTTAGTAGGCTACAGGCTTAAAAAAGCGAAATAATAATATATGATTGGAAAATGTGTTCCATTTGGGTTTTTCAGGCTTCACTTTTGTTATATCATACACAAAAATAGTTTGAGATGTTTGCAAACAGAAAATGTGTACCTGCTACTTTTGTGTGTCAAGCGTGAAGGTAAATATGATGTGATGAATGTTAAATGGCTAGAATGATATCTTGATGGTGTGCTGCATATCTAAAGACTGCGGCGTCAAGCTGTGAATCAATTACTTGCTGCATACAGGTGGAAAATATGATTCAAAGTTGGCGAGTTTCCAAGTATAGCATATACGTAATAGTTTACAGTATTGAGGTCTTTATGCTTTATTATGCATCTTACTTCCAGAGAACGCATAGGTCATTATTCAGCGTAGAACAAAAGGGAAAGCAAGGGAAACGCATTCCTCTGAGCTTTCTTGAATTCTGACACATTACAAATGATAATGCTAAAAGGAGCACCATTATAATCCTCTACATAAGAAAAGTTGTGAAATACATTCTTAGCTAATATCAAACTTCGAAAGATACCTTTTGACCTCCTTAATGGCTTTTAAATACTCAAAAACTTCATGTAACATTCTTATACCGTTCGACAAAACATGATGTGGCACAGGGAACCCTAACCCATTTTACCCATTTGATAACACACACTGACAACTCTTAAGTTTGAGACTTTGGAACGTTTTCACTCATGAATAGTAATGGTTCTCATTAAAGCGGAAAAGTAGAAAAATAAAATCATCTCATGCTCTAACCCTAACCTTTCCAGAAATACTCTGTAAAATGTAATTATTCGGTTGGATTTAAACGGCTTCAATATCAACCACATTATATAAGAAAAAAGGAAACATCAAAGCATATGACCTTTCTACATATACGCACATGCACCACAGATCTTATACATGCCCATATCTTTATCGTCTCACATACATTTATAGATCACATAGTTAATGTTCCGCATACAGGGTCAAAGGTCCAAGCCCTGTGATTGGCCGGTGTTAATACAGCCTGGTATATATTCTATCAGAGACCACCATTTCAAACACACCCCGTTGCTTTTATGTATGCTTTGTAGCTTTTGCAAGCACTTTGACCTGAGGTTACAGTAACACTTACAATTACTCTTAATATACAGAAGATATATAATAAGATGTGGTAAGAACTGTATAATGCTTCATTGTGGATACACACATATGAACACCAGACATGCTGCCATTGTGCATTGGTGTTCATGCTTCTTGTGCATTTTATTTTGTCCGTGTTCCTGACAGTGGCAATTTCACGTTAGTGGCTTCTTAAAAAATTAAACTATGTACACTTCTGGTTTTGAGTCGACCAGGAGGTCTGTGACACAAGGCCCTGAAATTAATTGGCAATTTTTCCTGAAAGGCAGGGGAAGCTAGGACTATTTATATAGTTGTAAAGGTTGCATTGTTTAATTTGTAATACTTTTACTGCATTTGTTGTGTTGAAGTGGCCACCACTAATGATATCAGTCACCTAGACTGAAAAAACCCTTTTTCCAGACGGTTCCAATAATCATTTGGTGCCATTTACAGTGAAGTCTGTTAAACCTGCTGTACAAAGTGTTATTCCACTCCATCCAAACAAACACAGACAAACAGTATTAGAAAAAAAACCTTTTATACAAAAAAAACAAACATACATTTTACAGTAAACGAAAGCAAATTCTAGTATGAAGAAAGTATAGGTTTTCAATTTGTATAGGAAAAACAAAGTGGTTTCTTTTATAGGGGAAAAATGGTCGATGTGGCTGCTATTTACACCAAAGTGTGCAATTGATTTTGTTCTTCTGCTAAGGAATGCCTCATTATATATATTGTTGCTTGGATATAGAAATAACCAGCGTGATAGTGCGGTCGTCCTTCAATCGGTAGGTTACTGGTTCGATCCTAGCACTTGCAGTCAACGATGTATCCTTGGGCAAGATACTCGACCCCAAGTTGCTCCCAATGGTGTGTGAGTGTTAGCTTACTGAGCAAATGGCACATTGTTCTGTCCGCGGGGGGGGGGGGGGGGCGTAGTAATCAGCAGTGAACCGCTTCGACACGTGTATTTTGGTTTATTCATGGCATTCTTTTTGTTATTCTACAGTATTGTTGTTTTATAGTTATTTGTTTATGTATACAACCCAATTTGTGTTCTTTGAAATTGAAAAGGATATTGCATTGTGTGTTACTTTCGTTGCAGTTGTATATGTCTTAAGTGTAATTTGGCTTGGCTTTCTATTTTGTATGGATATGCTTTTATTTTGAAGGAGAGTTAGCGCAGTTGACAGGAAGTTGTTGTTGCTATGGAAACAACGTGATGGAGATTAATGGAGAAAAAGTAATATCTACATATAAAGACGGAGAAAGTAAACTATAACGTTTATGGTTAAGTGTTAGCACCCCCCGAAGAGGCACAAGCGCTTACGTTGATATTGGAGATTTCAATAAATAAAAAATAAAAAACGGAGACAAAAAACAAATATCCGAATAAAGAAATTGAAACCCAAATAGTACTCCAACGAACGAATATTCGGCTACAGGCTAGTGAGTTTTGACTTGAAGAATGTAAATCACTTTTCTCGCTAATAGTTATCTTTTCGGCCTTTATGATTGGTCATTTTTGTAGCTTTAGAAAATGTCTGGTAGTTATTGTAATTTCAACATTGCCATATGTACAGTATAGGCTGCAGTGCATAATAATTAATAGATTTTAAAGAATATTGTACATCTTTTTAAAAATAAGTATTTATATATCCAAACCTTATGCTTGACTGTAATGTAATGCTTCTTGCAGGCAATTTGTGTAATCCCCCCACTGTGTATTGTGTAATGGTGATTCCGGTCTAAAAAGGTTCATTTTGTTTCAGCACTGCTTAATATTTAAGAGGATCTTTCTCACTTTGCTCCCTCCAAATATTCTCCCACGCTGGAGCAGTGTTAAAATGAGCGCCCAGTTTCATGGCTAATTTAATTGTCCCTTCTAAAGTATTAACTGGCCGAAACAAATGGTCCAGAATTGCCACTGAACCCTAGCAGAATCAGCCAGTAGAACCAGTCCCTTTTTTACTCGTATCAGCTTGGATGGAAGGATAATAGCCACCATTTTGCAGTTGTAGTCATATGCTTTTGTCCACTGTTCCTTCATGGGGCATTAATCAGCATTTGGAAAATCTGAGTTCTCAGAACCCAAAGAAACTTATAACTCCCAGTTTTACAAACATACAGTACGAGTGGGGAATGATTGGGTTGGGTAATACATTTGCAGAAACATCCAACCTCCATCCTCCCTTAGCTTCCTCCGATTTCTCTCTAATGAAATCCTATCATGTTCGCTAATCAGAACTTTATTACACCATGTTAGAGCAAAATGAGTGGGTGTGGGGAAAGTGGGAGAAGCAGGGATTTGGCATGACAATACAGCTTACATTTGTACATGAATCCCAGAGCTGGATGGGAACATGTTGTACTGTGGTTAGACATTAGCATACAGTATGTGCATGAACAATGCTGTCAGGAAGCATTACGACAGCCATGTTCGAACAGTTTCGTTGGCTGGACTACAGCATATTGGATTTAAACAAATACCACGACAATGATGTTCAAGAGCTTTCAAAAGTGTTACTGTGTGATCATCAATGTACCATACTCATTTTAAAAGTTAATTCAAGGTAAGTTAAGCATAATAGGATTTGTACCATTATTCAACTGTACTACACTCACTGAAACACCTGTTTCTCAATTCATGCAGACAGGAGTGAAACATTAATAATCACAAATACAGTAAAGTTATGTTATAGTTATAAAACAGTGTAACCAATGTGTTGAGTACGTTGTTCCTTTCACTTTACATTGTTAACCATGTGTTTTTAAAACAGCTTGTGTAATTCGGGATAAAATAGGTTTCCCTTAAAAAATATTATTAAGATTGCAGTTTAGTTGTACAGGAATATAAATCGCATAGACATTACATTTCACTTGTTAGACGCTTTTATCCAAAGCGACTTACATACTCAATACTGTGGACAATCCCCACAGGAGCAATTTGGGGTGAAGTGTCTTGCCCAGGGACACAACGACATGCTGACTGCAGTGGGGTTTGAACCTGTGACCTCCTGATCCGAATACCAACTCACAACCCACTGCACCACACGCCTCCGCATAGGAGACAGGGAAGCCCATGATAAGTAATCTCTAAATATTTTAACTATACATTTAGTACGATCATCAGGTACATTTTTCCATTGTCCGGCGCCTAGAAGGTGAACTAGGACCTCTCCAAGTACCAGACCACACTCCATATTTCAGGTCTGGTCAGGGACTTGAACCGCCGACACGATTCTCAGTCCAAGCCCCTACTGACTGAGCCACTGCCAGTAACATTGTGTTCAAACATAGGTTTTGACAAAGTACAGCCTTTTAGACTCTATGGTCGTGTTTTTAAATATTATTTTTTATAGTTCTACAGCACATGCAATAAAGACAGCATTTAATTTCATTATAATCAGGTCATGAGTGAAATTTTTTTATAACATTTTGAATAAAAGGTTCCTCTTCTTGACCACCCTTCACTTTATACCAGAACACTATGTTCTCTATTTTATAGTGCAAAACAGAAACAGCGAATGTCCTCATTCAAATCTCATTGTGCATCATTTCTGATGGCAGTTCACTATATCTCCTCTCTTTAGATTAAGATGTTTTTGAATTAATTTAATGTACACGTGTTTCATGCATGTTAATGTAATTGTCTTCTTGAATATACCCGATGGCCTCTACTGCAAGGTTCAGATAATGAAGCAGCCTCCACCTTATTTTCTCTGCATGCCGCTTTATCTCTCGTTCCATTTTTCAAGTTCTGTCAGCCCCTCTCGTTCCTGCTCTCTCCCTCTCTCTTCCCCCGGTGGCTATCGCTGCCAAGGACGTGCTTCCAACAGCATGAAGGGTATCGCTGCTGCTGGTTACAGGCAACTTTCCGAAAATAACGACTGCACAGTAAAAGTCTGCTATACGACGTGTATGCACAACATGCACACAATTTACAGTGGAGATCATCACGATACGGCACCCTGTCATTTGTCTTCCACACTCGGGGTGACATAACTGTTTGTAAATCTGTCAAAATAATGATTCTTTATCTCTGTTGATAATGATATCTGTTCCTGTTGAAGGGGTTTTGTGCAAAATGCCCTGAATAGTGTGTGTTGGTGAGTGTGTGTCTGCTGCGTGTTCCTTAAGGATGAATTGAGGGTAGGAATGAGACATTAGGAGGATGAGCAATGCAGTGACGCAAGTCTTGTATAAAATACATTTGTTGGAGACAATGACATGTTTATTTTCCAATAATGAATCACTGTAGCACACTGCTTAATGCCAAACAGCCAGACAGGGTACTCTGTATGGGCAAAAATAGAGACTGAGGTAACTAGCTGAGAGGATCCTGTTGATAACAAAATGTTGTTTGGAGAAGTCCAAAGTGTTCCTGTCTCTTTGCATGTCATCATAACACCAACAATCTAACATAACCTTTTTGTTAAAAGTCTGTAACTTCTTATGTTAAAAAAAGAAAGTTTTCCTAGGAGAGAGTTTCTTTCCTTCTTGACCTTAACATTTCCTGAACAGCACAGCAATTACAAAGCCTGATTGAAAAATCTTTAAGGCATATGATGTTCAAATTAAGATCAGTGTTGGGTGTAATGCATTACAAAAGTAATGGAGTTACAGTAATGTATTACTTTTTGCTGTAACGAAGTAATGTAACGCATTACTAATGACATTTGGGTAATATATTACCCGTTACAATTCTCAGTAACGCAGTTACAACACATTTTAACCCGAAATTAAATGGTGTTTTTTTTTAAGAATTCACTAACATCGCGAGACATTCCGACACCAGAGAAAAATTGTGCGGATTGCGCCGGGTTCCCTGATCAGCCTAAAGAACCTAAATCCAAAAGAACTACGCGTCCCCCATAGAGCTCAGTTTATAACTCGAACCCTGACCAAGCCGTGTAATAAAAGTTGTTAGGAGCCTTAATGGCCTACACAGTTGTTATGCTATACCACATTGCCCTTCACTGGATGTATAATGAGCTGCACTAAACTACATTTTAGCATTTTTAAAATACCTAGCCATTATTTTGCGGTTATTTTGGTGACTCAAAAGTAGTTACTTGCCCAACACTGATTAAGATGCATCTTACACAACCAAGTTCATACAGGGTTTTTAATATATACAACAGGCTCAATATTGTGTGTGTGATGAGTTGAAGAAATAGTAGCTTTTTTAAATGGCATCACTTATTTAAAAGGTGCTTACTGTGTGTTTATTCCAGAGCTCCCATGAAATGAGTTGCAGTATAGAAAGTAAACATATTTTATTCTCTTTTTATCCAGCTCCATGAGATTTGTCTGCAATGCAGTGACACAAGCTATGGCAAATAATTAAATAAAGAATATATCAAGATACAACCTTGGGTAAGTGTGCAGATACAGCTTCTGCAACCCAACTGCACATCTACCCACTACAAAAACATATCCCTCCTTTTTCTGAAATTGCATCACGGCCTCGAGAAGAAGGCATCCATATTTATAAGACTATCTCCGGGACAAGAGTCACTCGGAAGGTTGAGGCAGGGCAAGAAACAAGGAGAGCATTGGATTAAAGGTCAACCCAGTGTAGATCCCTTATTGCAAAATGTTCTACTACTACCGTGCTGACTCCCAGAATCATGCTCCGAGAACAATAGGTCCCTTCAAAAATCTTGTTTATCTTCAAGAACAATAGCCAATCCCATAGGGCGCTATGAATATGATGAATAGCTCGTCGGTTGGTAAGAAATTCCCAAATTACCATCTAAATGACACTGTAGTAGTAATTATGATGATAACAATAGCAGCTGTGATCAATGAGATAATACTTCCATTATAAATATGACATCTCATGGAGAAATAATGGGGATCATGTACTGCAGTTAGCTCTTATGATGTCCTTTGTGATTTGGATAATTAGAAAAATGAATGGGTCAATGACGATGCTGCTGAGGACGAATCCGTACATCAGACAAAACAAGCTGACAATGGATGGAGCTGCAACAGTTGTTGTTGTGGATGATTTCTAATGACAAAATGAGCAAACGGCTGATTCCCTAGGAAATGTCGATAAGTATTCTTTGTGAGAGCCAGTTTCTCGGCTATCTGTGTCAGTCTTTCTTTCACTGAAGCCCTTGGAACTCGCTCAGTGCAGCCTCGTAGAAATGTGCACCGAAGTCTCAGCCTTGTTGTTGAACAGAGGGGAAGTGTGATGGACTAAAGCACATCGGAGTGCGCTGTAACCCCAGCCTGCTCACCTCTGCAGAAGGGGAGTATTCAGCAGCAGGCCTGATAACACAGCCGAGCCACTCAATAGCTTTGTCTAGCTGGCGTGTATTCAGGCCTGTGAACCCTGTCCAACTCAATCTGCCGCTATTGTTAGGCTGAAAATGCTACAGCTGTTTTGTGAAAGGCTACAGCGTTATGTGGATGTTCTCTCTCCGCCCTTACTACCGCACCTCTCTCTTTGTACATTTGTTTCCTCCCTCAAATTGTCTTGCAGTGTGATGACACTCTTTTCTCTGACTGCTGTCCTTCATTACCTGCAATGTTTTTGCTCCTCTTCCACACCCCCCTGAGTGTTGCGGCCTATTATTCTTTGTTATTTTCAGTCTTTCACCTGCTCTCAATCCTCTGACTTGCGTCATTCTGTTCGCAGCATTGTCAGTCTGCGGTTTGTTTTGAGTGCCAAATCATTTTTGCTTCTTTTTATGTTTCACAGAGCAGGAACATTGACAGGAGACATGGAAGTTCACTTACCAACACACGAGCAGCCCGGAGGCACAATCACAAACCATCAGCTTCATAATACGCCTATGTCTCCTGGGTTGGGGTTTAAAACTACAGCTAAAGAGGATTAACTTGTTCCATAAACACTTCACTAGTGCGGGATGTAAGAGTTTTAGCTAGACGGTTTTTAGTCAGTCATCTTTAAAGATTTAAGCTGAACATGGTCAAATGTTTATGTAAAAATAAACAGTTTTGGACAAGCCTACATTATAAAGTGGCACAGCAAAAAGACATAATCCTTCACCCACTATCCGAGCATTCACTATGCTGTGAAACCAAACCTAGAAAACCGTTTATAGGAAAATATGAATAATTTTGAAAGAACATTGCAAAGTGGATATTTTCGATTAAACACTCAAAACCCTAATGTATCCGGCTTAACGATAAGGATACTAATTGGTGATGGTCGAAGTGCGTAACAAGCTACCAATGACCAATGCAGATCAAATCCATCTATGGACAGCTGCAGTGTTTAAGTAAAAGAGGCAGTTAAGTCTCCAGTTCACGCGTCAAGGAGAACAGCCACAATGAAGTGTGCATTGTCCTGAACACAAGCATCCCTTTACATTAATCGGTCAAAAGCAACATTGGATAATGCCTGCTCGACCTGCTCTGCACTTCTGATCCACTGAATTGACCGCCATACTGTCTCTATCAGCATTCAAATAGACCATCTTTCGATTTAAGTTGGACATTTGTCTCGTCTAAAATGGAAACCGCACCCATTTATGTGTAAATAGCCCTTAAGGAAACACAATGTGGCATCCCCCACAACAAACTATATTGTGCTCAACATTGGTCATGTATACATCTGTGTTTTGGAGTCAGTGTACAATCATTGTTCATTTCATTGATGCTGCTTTCCAATAGCCCTCAAGTGAATCTTCTAATTTGTTCATTCATATATTCCCACTGCATAAATACTTTTGGATGAAATAGCCTATATAGCATGTCATTTACCATTTAAGAACGTAACATCTTCAAATTGCTTGGTTCGACCAGCCAACAGTAAAACCCCCATGATGGACAGTTTAAAATGACTCTGTAAGAAGAAGAAGTTCAGCTTGAGTGGACGTGTTGCATCATGTAAGGATAACCAGTAACAAAACATATTGGTGAAGCTTTGATATGCCACATAGAAACTAGACGAACTAGGAATTTAAATTGGAAATGTAATTGTGGTACTTGAAAAAGTGCTGATGCATAACTAAACATCGCTAAAAAAAACTTGTTTATCTCCTGAAAGTTGGCACTCGCTCAAAACAGATAAGATAAACACAAACGGCAAGCTGATGCATGCAAAGTGATTGGGAAACTAGAAAATAGTACACAATGCTGAGCAGAGGGTTTTATATGCATTGGATCTGCAGTCATAGATTTGTCAGAGTACTTCTTCTTAACCTGTCCTCCTCTTCAGCCGCTGGCGTTATCCTTCAGTCTCACTGTAGTCGATAATGCCAAGACGACATCACTCAGGTTGAAACCGTCTGTTTGATATGCGCTGGGAGGCCTTTGTGCCTCATCACATTTTCTGTCTGATGTCCGGTGCTGCTCTTTAGGAGAATTCATCACGTCCCGTCCCCATCTTGTCCTGCACCCTCCAACACACCCTGAAGGTAAATAACAACTCTCCGACCTCCATCTTCCCACATCCCTCCAGTTCTTGCCTCAAAAGTCCTCTACCCCATGCTCATACATTTTCCATCCAAAGAACCATCAGTTTTTGCTCACTTCTTGTTTTTGTATCAGATTTACCCACAACCATCCCTCCCTCCCTTCTTGATTGGCCTACAAAATAATAGTGCTCATCATTTTGTAGGTTTGATTAATCATTTGGTGATGCAATGACTAATAGGCAGCTCTGTTAACCCCACATGGCCACCCTGTAAGATTCCTTATTAAGCTTTTCTGCATTTCACTCTGCTGTCCAAAACTCCAATCCAAAAGCCATTCCTCTTTTTTCTTTTACTGGTGCCTGCTCTCTTTTTGTAACCCCCGTTCACTCCCATTACTGCCGTGTCTCCTAGTCACACACACTTACCACCGCCACCTTGGAAATGTAATTGAGGCAGTTCTTGTGTGGCGCTTGCGTAAGGAACCGGGTGACACCGAGTTGGTCTCCACTGGCACAGACACTAACTACCTCCTCAGCCATCCAAAATACCCAACACAACTTAGGTGATTAAATTAGCAAGTTCTACAGCGAGCACTTTTGATGCATTGCAGAGTTATGCTCTTAACGTATTCCACCATCACCACAACCTTTATTCACTGCACTATATCACATTTACTCCCCCTGCTTTTTCATTTCATCTTAGTTGGATGTTTGAGAAGGTAATAAAATTGTATTAAAAGTAATTTAATATCTTCATTAGTTCCCTGACAATTGATGACTCACAATTGATTGAGTCTGAGCAATATGTACTGCATAATGTAAATGTGGTGGTGTTTTCATATCAGATTTATTTCTTCTGAAAATGTTTCAAAGCAAAGCCGATGTGTTAGAGAGGATTACTGTACAAGCCTTTATCTAACAACGCCATTTACATTTTGGTGTCAAGGTCAGAGTGATCAATTGATTGGTGTACACTACTGTAGCAACATTTAACAGTGCTGTCGATGTAGGGGAAGAGAGGAGCAGAGGGAGAAGAGAACACTGACTGACAGGAAACAAGAAGCACTGCATGTAAAGAGATGCAGATGTGGGACTATATTGGCTCTCCCTCTAGATTCCCCATATACCCTTGGCAGTCTGCAAAATTAAAGATCATTTTTAATCACTTTGATAATGGAGGCTTCTTTTTTTGTTGGAGGAAGCTCTGATAGATATAAGAGTTTATGGGAGTTGACAAGGGACATTGCACTGAGGGCATTAGAACTGGCAGCTTGTCAAACTGCCCACTGGAAAAGAGCAGCAAGTTAAGAGAGGAATACAAAGACGGGAGAAGGGAGAGGGAGAAAGGGAGAGCCTCCGAGGGCAACCAGCAGACAGGACACATTTCCACTTTGCTTTCTTCCTGCACTTCATCCTTCACCTCTTCATCTTCCTATCTTCCATCAATTACAGTAAGGGATGCAGGAGGGGTGCGGAGTGGAGTGCTCTCATTAAGCAACAACAAATAGCAGGGATATGAGAAATGTAATTACCTGGGGACCGGACTCCGGAGATTGTTCTGGTGATAAGGAGAGTCTTTACCTCTTAACCACATCTTTCCCTCGTGGAGTGGAGCACAGTGACTTAAAATCCACCGAGAGGGAAATATTGTAAGACATGTATTCATGATTCCACTCTGTTCCATTTCTATTCCTAGAAATGCGTGGATGACATTTTACTGTAGTGAATATTTATTTTCATTAAAACCTGGAATATGTTCCCCCACTTTGTTCTATATGCTGATGCCATACATAAGCCTGCGTTGCATGTTATATTTTAGTAACTGACATCCCTTATGGTGTCAGCCTTTTTTCAATTAACGACAATCATTTCCCTCGCCACTCCGCATATGTTCTGGACCGATGATGCTCTTTAATATCTCAGCAATTGTTCCAAGGCCCTTTAATTCTATCTCTATTCTATCCCTCTCCTCTCCTTTATGTCATGTCTTTATCACTGTAATCACACGCTTTGCCTGTAAGCAGAGTAACTGATCACACAGGGCTCGCGTAGCACAGGCTTTAATCTGCATTAGCCTCACTGTAGCCACGCAGGGTGCCACAGTGATGATTATCTTAATTAAAGTCTGTGTCATTGGGAAATGTGCACAAACAAGCAATAACAACACAACCTCCCAGCCACAGCAACACCCACTTCCATAACAAGCCGACGCTGCACACCCCCCCCCACACCCACACCCCCCCCCCACACCGCTCATAGGCGTCAGCAGCGGCAATCAGATATTCAAGTCAATAACGCGACCTGAGAAGAGGGAAGAAAGGTGCAAATAAGAGAATAAAAATGGTCGATGCGATATTCCAGATTGAATGCCGACGCTTTTGGGTTTTGTTAATAATTGTCAATATTTTCTAATCTCTTGCGACGGCCGGGAAGGTGCATATCGGAAAGCGTTTTTGGTATGCAAATGAGGACGCTATTGTCATCCAAGATGGATGGGCACAGGAGATGGGCTGAGGGATGTCAGAGAGAAATAGGATGCAGTGAAATTTGTCTCACCCCTACACACACTTCTCTAAGCATTCATTTCATTATCGTTATCACTTTCCCTTGCCTTTGCCAATATTACCTTTTTGTTTTAAATTCCCCCAACAAACTTGCCCTGCTATTGTCCTCCATTTACTAAATATTTAGTGGGAACCCTTTATTTATGTATTCCCCCTCTGTCTGTCTCTCTGCTGTTCACAGATACTGCAGAGATCTTCCTCCCCAGGTCACATGCAGGTCATTCCCACTTTGCCAGCCCACAGAATAACCTCTTTTCTCAAAATACAAAAGCCTTTCTAATTGGTGAGCTGTGCTTCTATGTAATTATCTCGGAGGAGGGATATTCTGCTGTTGCTGCAGAAAGCTTCCCCTTTTCTCAAAGTTTCCCATTCCTTCATTACCGGCCTGTTGTAATTTACGACATAGTGCTAATTCGCAGGGTAATTCGATGAACCCCAAATTAACCTGGCTGGCTAGTATTTTCCCAATTAGCTCATTTCCCTCACCCACTCCATCGTCTCGATGATTAAGAAACATGGATGTCCATGAGCTGGATCAAACGCTGTCAGCGGAGGAGTCGGTGTCGCTCCGTGTCTGGGTTCACTGGAGCACGGCATCCGTATATTAAGGACAGGGATGACGGGTGAATTACAGTTGATTAAGATCTGGTAATCACATCCCCTCCCTGTAATATTGTCACACTACGGTGCCAGCCTCATCTCCCAGGCAAGAGGATAGCTTGTCGGTGCTGTGAGGTGGAGGGAGCGGGCATCAGGGGCCATAACTCATTACCATTATACCACAGAGAACTGCTCCTTAAAATGGCTTCACCTTAACTCCTAATTTACCTTCATCATATTATTGCAGGGTGCTCCCCTCCCTCCATTTCCTGCCACATCAGCCAAGATGTAATTGTGTATTTCAGCAGATGGTTAAGCAGCACAGGCCAGTTAGTATATCAATTCATAATTTGTCATGCAATCAGCGGTTGTCGTTTAAAGCGTAGAACAACCAAGACTGTAAGAGTGCTTTTACATTACCGCTAAGGCATCACGCCGAGTGCCATGTGCCACACAGCTGCACTTGTGTCAGTGCTTTGATCCACACACTGACCATAATTGATCTTCTTTGAGAAGTTGTCAAGTGGCTCTTATTTGACAAGCCAATTGTTCTACTCCCTGCCTCTCTGTGATAGTAGGCATTACTCATATCACTGCTGCCAGCTTGACTTGGACATGAGACTGGTGAGTGGTGGCCAGTTTGGTTGTATCGTAGCCTACCAGTGTTGTAGTCAAGTCACCAATTCACGAGTCCAAGTCACTCTTGAGTCACCACTGTCCGAGTCCAAGTCCGAGTCACCAAGGGAGAGTCGTAGTCGAGTCCGAGTCAACCAAGGAGTGTCCGAGTCGAGTCCGAGTCATCATTACCTGTGTCCGAGTCCAATTCCGAGTCACCTAAGAAGAGTCCAAGTCAAGTCCGAGTCCCAAGTCTTCATGTATTAATCTTCGTGGATATATTTTTGAAATGTAGCTGCTCCTTTACATTGCTTTTATCCTGTCATTTTATACTAATCTGTCTATTGAACTGCAGTGAAGGGAGTTTGGCTACAATTCTTGTAATAGGTGCTATACAAATATAAAGCTTATTACTAATATTATTATTATTATTATATATAAATAAACTATATTTAAAATGAGTTACCTTTTAGAGAAGTGATTATATTTGTATGCCAATATGTTCCTATGGTAAAGTTTTCGTTTTGCACTTTTATTTTGATAGTAATAAGATCGTGACTCTTATTTTGAAGGAACTTTTACCGGTTAAATCGGTTTACTGATAACGATTTAGTCCCAGAAAGCACATGGCTACTTGGCATGCAAAATGATTCTGCATGTTAAGTAGCCATGTGCTTTCGTGTTATTTTTTGATTAGATCACGTTGCTCTGATGATAGTGTTCAACAGCCTATGTCTGAACTCGATCCTTAGAGTAATGTGTTACGGAGCCTTCTTCAATATTGTTTCCACAGAACGAGCATTTTGCGCTGCTCTTTTCCAATGTGGAAGCAGAATGTGTGAAAGCATACAGCACGATGCGGGGTGTGTCTCTATACATCTTTAGACTGTAATAGCGGGGCCCAGTACGTGAACTCGCCTCGCAGGTGCACACGCCAGGATAGAGGACATCAGACTCCAGAGAAAATTTGCTCGAGTCCAAGTCAGAGCGTCAATGTGCAAGTGGAGTCCGAGTCATCGTGGGGGGAAAAATTCACGAGTCCAAGTCGGCGTAAGCGAGAATTCACCAGTCCGAGTCCAAGTCGGCGTAAGCGAGAATTCACCAGTCCGAGTCCAAGTCGGCGTAAGCGAGAATTCACCAGTCCGAGTCCAAGTCGGCGTAAGCGAGAATTCACCAGTCCGAGTCCAAGTCGGCGTAAGCGAGAATTCACCAGTCCGAGTCCAAGTCGGCGTAAGCGAGAATTCACCAGTCCGAGTCCAAGTCGGCGTAAGCGAGAATTCACCAGTCCGAGTCCAAGTCGGCGTACGCGAGAATTCACCAGTCCGAGTCCAAGTCGGCGTACGCGAGAATTCACCAGTCCGAGTCCAAGTCGGCGTACGCGAGAATTCACCAGTCCGAGTCCAAGTCGGCGTACGCGAGAATTCACCAGTCCGAGTCCAAGTCGGCGTACGCGAGAATTCACCAGTCCGAGTCGGCGTAAGCGAGAATTCACCAGTCCGAGTCCAAGTCGGCGAGAATTCACCAGTCCGAGTCCAAGTCGGCGTACGCGAGAATTCACCAGTCCAAGTCGGCGTACCTAGTCTCACACACTCAACCACCAACACAATAACACACACGGAGTGAATAATACACTTATTTTATCGCTTCCTGTCATTAATGCTTGGAAACGGTTGCCTCCACAGTGCGCTTCGTGTGACTCCAAAGCCTTCGGTGTCTCTTTGAGTGTTCACAGAGCGGACAATGTCAACCACTTTTCCTCTCAATGTGGAAGAGAATCAGATATAGCAGAATGCGCTTCACACAGTAAGTGAAGTGACATTTAAGACTTGATTTCCTTTAAGAGGAGCTGGTTCATTTGAATACAGTAGTTAAGCTTGATTTACGAGTAAATGCTCATTAATGGGTAAAATCACTAATTTATTTGATATTTCTCGAGATACACATATTATCTAAAAGGTCACATGTGAGGCATTTGCTATATTTATCTCACTGCTGTCATGACAGATACAGAAAGGCTTGATAGCTTATCTCACTGATAATCATCTTTTGTGTGGACGTCTGAATCTGTGGATCATAACAAAGCGACTTTTTAAAAATGTGTTTTTTTCAGTATAGAGCCATTGTGGCTGCCACCTCTGGTCTACTCAAAGACATCTTATTTTTCCTAAAGAAGGGACAGCCACATGATATTATTAATTTTTTTTCCCAGCACATTTTGTTCTGTTCAAGAAGGTATCACAAAATCACTTTTGGTGCATTTAGAAGATATATCATTTCTTAAAGATTGTAATAGGTTTTCAATTTGATACGGTCCATTTCAATTACGGGAGAATTTGCTTAAGTAGCCCCACTGGACAAAAATCTAAATGGAGGTCTTAAGTTGGGCAAATGGGAGAGCAAGTTAAATGGTTCTTGACTCGTCACTGTACCCATTATCCACACCCTGGGCGGCACAGCACAAATATCCATCCTTGACCCTGGATCACACCCTCATCACTCTTTTTTCTCACCCCCCCTCACATTATTCAACACGTTGTCACTAAGAAGAACATTGTTTTCCTTGCGGGGGAACCTCTTCAACCTGTCCGTCATGTTCATCAGCAGCAATCCGTTTCTGAATGATTGTTTAGAAATATTTTATTGATTTGTTCAGACAGGTTTGGAGGAAATCCACATCCCCCTTTTTGCTTCAAGCTGATTTTCTGCCTGTCAGAGTTATCGATGGGAACACATTTCCCATAAGGGTGTGTGATAGTTCCAAGAAATCAATCAGGGGTCAGGGGTCGAGACAAAGTTATCAGGAAGGTATTAGATTAGCGGCCTCAATGAGTAACTACCCTGGTGGGTTGTGCCGGGGGTATTAACAAGGTAGAAGTGCGGGCAGTCTGGGTCAGAAGAGCAATTAGATTACCCAGAAACACATATTGTTAACATGATGTTTGTATCGAGTCACACTGGGATGTTTGGCTCCGGGCAACTGTTGCTAAGCTGCATTTACTGGCTCATTGTTTTTAAATGACTGCGTATGATTTTCTTCTCCTTTTCAGTTCCGTGAGTACCTGTAAATGATCTAAGTATGAGGAAAATACTTACATTTAATTGAACATTCACTTCCTCCTTTTTTTAAAGCAGATAGTCGATATCTAAAAAAGGAAGGGCTGAGATGCTTTAAACTCCATACATATACATCAAAATCACTAGATGGCACTGTTCCCACTTTCCCTAAGCAGACCGTCTGGCAAGTGAAGAATCCCTAATGTCTAACAAGGTTTCCTTATCTTGTGCTACATATACCATCCAAGCAAATCTTATATAAAAACCAAAGCAGGTTAGAGCAAATGTTTGCAAGTCGGTGTGCTTGACGATGTTTGATTCAGTCTTATCAGATCGAGGTGAAGGGCCTGCAGAATTAAAGGCTTTAAGATGATGGCGCTTCAATTTCCATTCAAAAGAAGCTCACAACGGCACTTAGAGGACACAAATATTTGGCTGTTTTGAAAATGGGTAAAGCCATCATAATACCCAGCCACAGGGCTTATCCCATGTTAGTATTCTGTAGTCATCAGATGCAAGCCAAACATCTGCCGTGCACTGAAACAACAGCGGCCTAGACAGGCAGCCGGTAAAGAGGGAGGATGGGATGACTGCGGTGGTCTTTTGGATCACTGCTTGTGTCACAAACAACCTTTTTGTTTTTCCTGCCATCATGGGGACTCACTATCTGCATGGCTGGAAGGCACGCAGACAGAGAGAGCAAACAACCCACACCTCGCTGCTCCCCGGTGCTTTCTCCTGTTTGAGGAACACAACACACCTGCTCCACTGTTGTGAAGCACGAGAGAGATAAAGGAGAAGGAGAGAGGAGATATTTACAAGGGAATCTCTAATTCCAAACATGCCAGGTGACTCTTTTTTCACCCTAGCATCCACCAGCCATGCTCTTGAGGGCTGTGTATGAGCTGGTCATGTTCACTAGAATTCATAAGCGCTACAGGAATCCAATGTTCCTCTCTAGATCCATACCACTAGTGCATTGCAGAGCAAAGGGCTTACAAACTTAAAATATTATTTCTTGAGAAGTTGGGAAAAGTGTTGCTGGATTAGGCTTATGTTGTGAGGGTTTTGCCCTCTGCACAACTGCTTCAGTGTGCAGAAACATGGAGCACATATCACATTGTGTTATGGCATACTGTCGGTGCACAGCACATTCTGTACCTGTGCAACCTCATCACCCTTTGCAGATTGACACACATTGCTTTATAACCCTGCATCTGCCAGATTCATGCATGCAAATAGAGAAATGCATATTAACACAGATTAAATTATACTCTTTGACCCGCATTTCTCACATGCGGATATCATTTCCTACGCACACCGCATGTGCATATTCTCACATAATCGGTTAAACCCGTCTGTGGAGTAGATTGGAAATACACTGTTTTACACACACACTCACACACACACACACACTCACACTCACAATCACACACACACACACCTCTGCCCTCCTTTGGGATTATCATGCTTGACGTCTCTCAGACTGAATGGCTGTTTTCACACTGACAGGACTGGTGATCTCTGTCTCGGTCTGCTTCTGAGAATCATTGAAACCTCCCGCCAGCCTGCGCTCAAACTCCAATCCCTTTGCTTCATTGTGTGTATGTAAATCTCTGCCTAAGTGTAGGTGCTCCTCAGGAAGGGAGAGTGAGGCAGACAGACGGCAGCAGTGATAAAGAGAGCGAGAAAATGAGTAATCTTATGTGAAAGACACCAAATCCAGGTCAGGCTGCAGAGTCTTCATCAGGCAATGCTTCCATTTTTATTACAGGTACTCAAATGGATCCAGTTAATGGCAGATTGTATACCAAAGAGCTGCTATGCAGTTACGCAAATGATGAGCTGATGTGTCAGTCAACAGAAAGTTAGTCAACGACATGATTATATAACAATTCTAAACTTTTTATTGTGAAATTATGGTTTTCTTTTTTTACAGAGTATTCTTTCAAGCAAAAAATGCAAAACAGTCTATCTATAAAGCTTGTGGGGACTTGCTGTGTTTCTCTGATTTTAGTTCAATTTAAAATACCTCTGTCCCTCAAGGAGCCATTGAGGCAAACAAACTTCCCAACACAAGTTCACATTAAGAATTAATTACGAACATAAAAAAACTATCTAAAAATACTAACATTACGCCACTACATTCCCTTCATTGTAAAATGAACATCTGGGTGTGGGGGGCTGCTGCTAAGACAAACATTTCATATTTAAAGGTTTCACTTTGAGATCAGCTGGATTGATTTTAAACAGTTTTGTAATGTTTACAGACAATATTGATTTATTATTCCTTAGTCTTAGTAACCCTAATCCTGTTAATGCACTATTGATACTTGTATCCATTGTCTTGCATGTGATTCTGTTGGGTTCAGGGATTTCCCTTTTTAACTGCCACTCTTTCAAATCCAGATGGACTTTTTATACGACAATCTTGTGTCTTTTCTGAGGCTGACGCACGACCCTTTCCTTCACCTCTCTGTCCTTAACTACCACTCTCAAACATCTGGTAAACACACTGTTACCACACTGAGGGTTTTCCATAAGAGAGGCAGTACTGGGAAACCATGTTGTCCACACAGGTGCATCTCATACATATGTGTTGCGTTTATTCACCTTTATTTGTCACATAACAGTAAAATCACTCATTGAAATGACAGATGAGTGTCATTTGGGTATGAATATGAGGAAATACACTCCAGGCCAATCAGTGATGAAATGATCAGACATCATAAAAAACACATGGACATTTTAATGTGAATGGACTTTGTGACTCATTTAATTGCTGTTGCCCTAAGTCAGTACAGTACCATCAAGCATCTTCTCTTGATATCCTCATGGGAACGCCATCTCTCTCCTCTGAAAGCAGCCATGACTTCAAGCCAACCTCTTGGTAACTCTCCAGCACGTATTTATGTTGGTGAGATGGGGTATAACTGTGTTTATGATGCTATAAAACCTTTTTGGCCAAAGCCCTCGCTGCCCACGGTGCGTCTTTAGGTCCATCGTAAAGCAGGAATGGGCTCTGCCCTTGGAAAGGTACTGCGAATATTAGCGTGTGTGTGTACACCCTTATATGTAAAGTTGGTCATTACAGGAGCTCAGGTTTCAGTAGCTATCTTTATGGTTACAAACACAACATCATTTGGACTGCTTGCATATGAAACCCAATGCCCCTAAAGTGAATATGCATTGTCATGTTATCTTAACTACTTCCTCCAAGCAACCTTTTATTAATAATTGAATATATAACAACATGATTAGTGTACATTGACTATTATGCAATAAAGTGAAACTCCAGCCAGTCTGCCTCTACAATAGCAAACACTACTCACCCTCTAGGCTTAAAAAAATTGCCTGTAAAAAGTTGAACTTCAGCCTAAAGAACAGTATGGATGCCTGTGGTGACATGTCTAACAACAGGAAAAAGCAAAACTTTTCTGCTGCCAGTCGATATGCTTAGTAGCTCATTTCTTGGAAATCATGGCCATGCCCGCTTGTCAACCCTCAAGGTCTACTAGACAATGATTGTTTACAGCATGGAAAGTGAGCGACTGAAATATGCTACAGGGAGGGTTTTATTGGTTTCTATGGACATTATAATACTTATTTTTCAGTTTTGAAAACTTAAAATCATTGGAACCCATATTTCTGTAAAGGGAAACACAAAGATTACATCCACCGTTCAGACCTGCAGCAGCTGGTTATTGAATCCTGAAAAGGCAACATTTTAATTAAAAATATGGTCACAAATGTCTACAAAACTTGAAATCAAGGACTCTATAGTATACTGTTTCTTCCTGAGAAAGCATGATGTCTAGCACTTCCATTACACAATAGAAGAACAGCATAAAAGCCTTGCTGCTCTCAGAGAGTGTACAATATGTGTTTCTCAGATAACATTTCATCTTAAGGACTGCTCACCAGCTCCAGAGTTCAAGCAGGAGTCACATTTTCAGATAGCATTTCCACATGTGAAAGGGAGCGAATTATTGGACACAGACGCAGCAGTAAGAGGGGGCAAATGAAATGAAATGAAACAAGTGGCCTTTCTTTAATGTCAAGCAGACAAACAAGTTCCTGTCAAAAGGGTTAATTAGAAGCCTTTGCGATAAAGTTGGTGTGTCCGTTATAAATACAGGTTCCTATACATATGCACACATACTGATGTAGGGAGGAAGTAGGGAACCGACAGCTATCACCATAGGTGGCGCGTGAGGCTCAGGTTTGGGAAGGCTAAATAACTTTTTTTTTCATCTTACGCTGCCCGCCTTTGGTGTCTATAGAAAAGAGATCAACTCAGTGAAAGCACCGCCTGCTGACTGATCAGAGCTCAGTGTGCGGAGTTTAAATCTATCAAGTCATATTACAGGAAAAAGGAAATGCAGTTTGAACTGCCGTATGCAGAGAAGACGCCGACGTGTCGCACTTATCATTCATATCACACTGACATCACATCATCAATCAGATCATCGATCTCACATCGATATCACAATATTTCCTTATCTGAGTCAGCTTCTCGAGCCGTATCTGGCCGTGCAACACTTAGTTACATTGTCATATACTAGCAGACGTATTATTTTAAGCAACACATTAAGTTGACGAAACACTCAACTCAAATGTAATAAAGTCAGATCCCCTCGTGTTTTAGATGGGGCAGTATAATAAAACTGTTGTACGCTTTCAAACACTCGGTAGTTTATTTTTTAACGAGTTGTTCTGTATTCTCCTTGCAGGTGCAATGTGGCTTGTATCCTGGATTATATGTTTAAGTCATCATGGATGTTTAAAGTTCATATTTGTCTAATATTAGTTTACTTTTCATTAATGAAGTATGATGTTGCGCTGTCAGTACACTTGTCCCTGTTTGTGATTGGTCAAATGTAGCTAACCCCGCCCCTTTCACGTGAACGCGCTCTCAGCTGGAGAGAGAAACCCTGGCTTGATTTACCGAGTTGATAACCAGCGCCGTAGGACCGTTTAGCGAGATCGCGTTTGTTAGGGTTAGTTAAGATAACTCAAGCATATCCAGGGTCTGTTGAACTGGCTTCGTGGTACAGGGCACAGGTGGCTGCATAGCAGCGCTAATGTCAAAGACATTATATTTTTATTTTACCAGGATGCAGTTACACAAATATTTGGGAAGGCTTAGCCTTCCCTAGCCTGCAGCACCCGCCGCCCCTGGCTATCACGATCAATCCAAACTGTGTGGGTGTGTATCACGGTGTTTCCATGTAATGTACATCAGGCTTGCCGCAAGCAGTCAGTTTCAGGTTGGTCTCATTACCAAGGTAATTCCTCGGAGCAACAGCTCGGTAATGGCAGGAGATGGTAATGATCCTTTAATAGCCCTCCTCATTGCCCACTGGCCAGATCCTAAAACCCGATTTGCCTACTGTGCCCCCACTGAGCCGGGAAGATGAATAGAAACCTAACCATCATTATATCTGCTATAGAAATCAAATCAGAACACCCATAATCGACTTCTCTTCCCTTTGTCTTGTTTTCAAACCAAAGTCTGTACATCTCTTCCCTCTGCTTATCCCCCTGATTTTCTGGAGCTTTTTCCTTCACTTCTCATTATTTTGCTCATCTTTTGTGTCTTTGTGTCAAGGCTCAGTTTTCCATTTCTATACTTCAAAAGGCGTCAGTAAATCGGATTCTTTTTTTATTGGCATTTGGAGGCAATGAGGGATGACACGATGCAAGCTTGGAGAGCAAAGCAACCAAAACTGTGCCGTTCTCACGCAGTGGAGCATGGGATGTGAGGCTAGAAAGATGAGCTAGGCTAAGCGTGCGTCAGCAAGTGCGTTAACATGTGTGTGCTTGCGAGTATCTTATCATTCTTAAGCATTGAACTAGGCATTTTATCACCCCTCAAACTTGCAGGAAAAACAACAGTAAATGTGGGAATCTATTGTGTGTTTGAGTGCGTGTCCGACCCCTGTTATCTGAAGGGAGAAAATCGAGGAAAGGGCCAAAACTCCACACTAATCTCCTCCACATATGGCTGGGTTTCTCACATATCCTTGATAAGATTTATAGGGATTAGTTTGTCCCCCTAAAACAGTCGGGGTGTGGAAAAGGGGGCTGTCTGGAGGGTCCTTTTAATCTCTTAACCATCGGCACTGTTGACACTACAGGCCGATACCAAGAGTGAGAGCATTTCTTGGTTTGATCCGGAAAATAAGTGTCCAGGAATTGCTCGGTATACCAAGCAGTGAATGAATAAGATAAATAATTAAGTTTCCCATGTGAATGGCCACACATGTATGGTAGTTATGTGCTTGCAGGGTGGTGTAACAATCTTTCTCCTTTTCTTTATCTCTCTTTCACTGTCTCCCTCTTTCTCTTTGGCTGTCTCGCTCTCCCTCCGTCACTATGTTTGCCTAAATAATTCAGCCCAAATCCAGCCAGGCTTTAATCAGGTGTCTGAACTTCCCCTCATCCGCATCTTCAGACTTGCTGGCTGCTGTAGTCTTGGGACACTTACATTTAACTGAAATTATGTATTTGTGGCATCAATGCTTTGCACTCTATGAATATAAATAAAGCTATTGAATCTGTCTCTAAACTATTATTTTTACACTAGCCAAACACAAGATAACATGAACTTGAAATACTATAAGTGACATAACCTTACATAATCGTGCATCATGACTGGTGCAAAGGCCACATGTCTTTTTAACCAATTTAAACAAAATTGTATTTGATGATTTCAACGATCAAAGTTTAGCCAATACTAGAAATTCTGGTGTGAACTGATATTGATATTGGGGACTTCAAAAATATTGTAAAATATGTATTGACCAATAATTACATGAACATAAACAAGTATTTTTGAGTATCAGCGATAAGCATAAATCCAGCAATTATTGAGCCCCCGTTAATATACAATAGCAGTTACCTTAAATCAAGACAATGTTGATGAAAGTCAAATGGCCTAAAGCTCCAGAACTAGTTGGTACTCTGAGATGATTCTGTTTTGATTGGCCAATCAAGCGAGCAGATGATTGAATGTTCTGAAATAATAATTAAACTACATATGTAGATGCAATGTGACATAGTTTTCAACCATAGTTGAACCATCATTTGCATATATATTTCTCTAATAAAGCTACTGTACAGTAGATACAGCTGAATTACTAACGAGATAAACCGGTACAAATCTCACCATGGCTCCGCTGCCTGAGGCCAGGAGGAGGCGCTGATGGGATTCAACTCTTATCAGTCTTCTCCATAGGGGATACAGTGCACATAGGGTATGCAGACGGGTTGAGAGAAGTGATTTGTCAGGGGCGACATGTCCTGCAAACAGATTTCTATAAAGCTGTCAATGTGCAATCTATTTTACATGTCTCCGTGCTTGTTTGTGTGCTTGGAACGATCAGTGGTCTGCAGTTTCACTCACAGGTGCTTGGCAGCTTCTCTCCCCTTTTTTTTTTTTTTAATTAGGGAAAAAGCTTTTGCAATAAGGGTCACAACTGAAGGAGTGTGAGAGGATGAACAATATTTGCATTGTAAAATAACCAAGCCTATTCAGCCAGAATAAATGCAAGAAAGCCTTTAAGGGTAGAAGAACAACATGAACATCTTTGTTACAGTACACTCTGTTTCTACCTTTTGGCCTTTTGCTCCCAACAAAGCAAGCTTACAGGTAGGCCTTTCTTCCAGTTTGAACTGTTAAATAAAGGTATTTTTGTGACTATACTGTATATAAAAGCAAAGAGGGTTGGAAAGTGAACATCACAATGTATGAAAAATGTATGTCTGGGCAATATGTGGAACTGTACAGTGTAGGTAAGAGTTGAGGTAAAACATTAATAGAGCTAGGCTACCATTAGTGATAGTGCCCTGTTTACTACAGCATAAAGATGACCGCACATATGGTATTTATAAGCATGTTGTTTGGGTAGAATTAAGTGAACTCGCAAGTTTGGAATTTGCCACACATGCTATCAAATCAAGTTTTATTTATATAGCACATTTATAAACGATTTTTGGTCGAGCCAAAGTGCTGTACATATAATAAAAATAGCCTACAGTAGAGACACTTTACAGCAAATACAACAGCACAGATTGTTCAGAATATCAGTATGACAATACGACACCCTCTATCCTTAGACCCTCACATCGTACAAGGAAAAACTTCCAGAGAAAACCCACAGTTTAAGGGGGAAAAATGGGAGAAACCTCAGGGAGAGCGACAGAGGAGGGATCCCTCTCCCAGGACGGACAGACGTGCAATAGATGAGATAATACATTTTACAGCATATAGACTGAATGTTAAGAAATGCATGTGTCTGTAATAAGAAGATTAATCCACGAGGATGTCAGCTACAATCCTGTGGAAGCCATCAGGGAGGCAGCAAGACGAGACCCAAGGCAGGACCGCAGAGACCGGTTCAGCCACGACCCGAACGTCCACGACTTAATCCAGAACTCGGGATAGAGGATCCAAGACACAGGACTACAGCAAGAGGATCAGCCTCGACTCCGGATCCCGGCGTAGATATAGATACAAAACAAGAAAAAAGATTTGGCTGGGTTAATCGGAACAAGAGAATACACAGACACAGACAGAGAGGGAAAAGGTCATTGGATAAAAGTTATTCTTGATAACCCTCTAGAAAGATCTCATGAACTTCCCCACTCAATCTATCAAGACCCGAGCAGTTCTATTAGCTATAGGATAAGTAACAGAGAGAGGGAGCACAACAACATCAATAGCCTGTGTTAATCTGTGAAGGTTAAGTTGTGTAAACCCTACATTTTAACCAAGAATATTTTATTTTCTGATTTTTCTTTTTTTAGACGAGCCATTCATGTGGGCTAGTCTCTCTCCTTTGTTCCTTGGTGAGCACGAAGCCTCCTATTTCCTCTCTGATGTCCTAAATTAAACACAATGAAGTTGCCAAGATAGCGTTAGCATCATTAGCAGCGGAATAATGACTTCACACAATGGGCTGTGCTTTAGCTGCTCTGTAATCACTAGTTTGTTCTTTTTTTGTTCACCCTGCACTTAGATGACTTCTTCCCCACCTCATGTGTGCAACTGTTTTGGCTCACATTATGCTCGTTTATACATCTCTCTTCTCCTACACTCTTCTTCAAATCCTAAATAGGCCAACATTTCTCTAGTCGCCTCCAATTTCTCTCTGTATGTCAGCCAGTCGGAGGAATTAAGTCGCTCTCCGTCATTCTCCCTCCCTTCTCTTTCTGCGCCCCGCTGTCCACTTTCATTGTCTGCCTGGTAGTACTTTATAACTCTTTTCGTGTTTCAGGTGTAGCAATTGGATGACATGTGGTGAGTTGTGGATTAAAGTGAATGTCAATCACCTTCTTTTTTATCCTCTTTCCTTTAGGCAATGCTCCCTGGTGGCTTTACACACCTGCAGGGAATTTTCATTTCTCTCTCCTTCTCTCTTTTCTCTTCTGGTCTTTCCTCCAAAATCTGATTATCATGCACCACATGCTAATTGCATTTTTCAAGTAACTGTAGCCCGTCTATTTCCTCACCAATTTTCCGGTTCTTTTTTCTCCCACTTTATCCCGTTTGACTTCTCTCAGGTTCCACGTCTCATTTGCCTTCCTTGATATCTGTCACTACCTGTCTGTCCGTGGCTCTCTGTACTTCCCACCTTCACTTCCCACCTTGTTATATCTGAGACATGTGAAGACTACAACATAAAATCTCTCTACCTTTCCTCTGATAAAATCACACAGAGCCGTGGCTTCAGCCAAATCCACTAAGCTTGTGAAGGAAATAAGAGCTTTGAGAGAGAGAAAGATTGGCAGAATGAATGGAAGGAGAAGAGGTGAATACGATATTTTATCGGTTGAAGTTCAGGAAGTAGACCACCGAAAGAGACGATCACACAAACTGGCCTCTAAATAGCTACCAATTTCATTAGCACCCAAGTGCTATGGTGGTCATGATTCAATGGCAGGAAGGAGTGATCTTTTTAAACAGGGTTTGCCCTTTTTTTGTCAGGCAAAGAGCAGTCTTCGGTAGTTATCCCACCATAGCTGCATGAGACACTTACATTTGGAAAGAGGTTGATGTATGTGTGGGTGTATAAGAGGCTGGTATCAATCACAACAATCAAATCAAATTAGCCCCTATACAATTAGAGCAATCATCACCACAGTGTGCGGACATTTCCATAACGGGGGGGGGGGGGCACCAGACAGGCTGCCAGTAAGTGGAAATTGATCTTATCTTGTTTCCGAGTTGGAATCCCAGGGAGCGGCTCAAATAAAAATGCAAAGCCAAATCAAATCAATGTCTCTAATTTGGATGGATTTATAACCATTTTGATGAAATCCTGCCTGGAAGGAAATGGTTAAGTCTTGCATCATATCTGCATAACGGATGGAACCAATCCGAATATCGCTGCAACAACTTATGAGACATAATTAAGCTTGAGAATTGCCATAATTTCAAAGGTGCCAACAAAAACATTGATACAAACACAATATTGTTAATTTCATATTTATAGGGCTGCGCTGTATTTCAATTTATTCAGGTTTCAAGCTTTCAGATGAGATATACTGTACATATATATATACACACACACACACACACACACACACACACACTGTACTCTTGATCTGCCATATTCCCTTTCCACTCCTAAAACAGACAACATGGGTATAGGGTGGAGTGTAATGGAAAAGGTTGTGAATATACTCTAACATACTATTTTTCACCAAGATGGACTTATTTTTAAGTATCTTTGCAAAATCATTAAGATAAACTCTCACTGAGGAAATATCACCCTGGTGGTTCCTACCCCATTAACAACAGGGAAGTAGCACTCAGCTACACCTTACTTCAATACGAAACCTATCCGATTCACGAAGCTTTTTGCAACCATCAAGGGATGATGTGACCAGGCTGCTATGACAGTTTGATTGAACTCCTCCACTCAAAGTGTTTTTGTGCTTGTTCGTCAGATCACAAGCCTCTTTTGGGGTTTCAACATTGGATGAAATAAATGCCATAAATTGGGCAGTATTTTGAAAAGCTTCAGCACATCAATCAAATGGAGGCTGTAGATGAAACACAGATATAGTACACACATCAGATGGCCACAAGGACTCTTTCTAAACGTATGCTCCATCTGTCACCGTATGTTGAAGTGAAATATATTAAATATCATTTTGGTGGCTTGTACTGTATATACTGTTTATAATAAAATAATAAGCCTAAAGAGTTATTGAATGATATAAGCCATTTTTATTAATGGATGTTAAACAAATGTAAATGGCCACATTTCTGGTTTGACTTTGACATCCCTTTGGCAACAGCTGATTCAAAAGATTGTAAATGTAAACATGTAGAACAGCTGTGCAGGTCTTCATTTGATGTCCCCTGTGGGAAAAATGACAGTGATTAAATCTATATAAACTGGATATGGTGTCAGTGTCCACACATTATATACTTCACTGACAATAACTCTACGCCTATAGGGGCCATGTTTTACTGTTGCGCTCGCTACCGTGCGATACTTTTCCTGTATCTATAGTGACAATATGCTTGTACAATGAACTCTGCCAGTGCACAATAAGATACTTGCCTGGAAATCTGCCAGCCCCTGAAGTGCTCACTTATCGTGGAGGTCCTTTTTCTTCTCACAGAAGGGGTTCAGGTCAAACAGCCATTACCAATTCCTAAAGGCAATTCCCTCCACGTTTAGCCAACGTAGCACTTTGATCTGAACTAAATAACATTAGGCAACCATTAGGGCAGTGAGCATGGACCAGTGAATATATCAGTGGAGGGAGGTGGGTATAATCTTCACATCAACCCTTCAAGCAGACATCAATCTTCCTTCCTTTAAAACGTGTTTTACGGTTTATTTTTTCTCCTCGGGTCTGATCCAAAATAAGCTTGATAGGTGACATCAATACATCTGACACTTGGCAGTAAATGAGCAGTTGAACCTTGTGAAACACATCAAATCAGTTTGAAGGATGAGAGAACAAAAGAGGATGCCAGCTTTGCTATTTGGACACTTATCCTTGGTGGATGCTTTGCTTTCCCAGCTTGAATATTCTCCTTCATCTGTCAGGGGAACTTTGTTCACCTTAAGCTTGTCCACGTGTTACCCCTGCCAAGACGAGACGGTACAAGAAAGCCGGCTTGACAAATTCAACAATCTTTCAAAACTCATTTTATTTTATGGTTGAAAGAAAGGGAAAGACTTCAGTGTTGTTGCACTAAGCTATGAATAAATAAATACATTGGATCCAATCCTGTCATTTTGAGTTTAATGAAAAGTACAAAGCGTCTTATATGATGCAAATTAAACATATCCTCTAATTCCATTTGGGTATGCTTACATCTGGCTGCTTTAACCTGTTTTTGCAGTAGATCTTGTTTTAAATCAGCTCAGGAGACGGCAACGACAGGTAGCAGACGTTCCTACGATGACACAGTTCATTTAATTATCTGGGGTAGTGGGTTATGCAAATGTTGACTTCAGGGATAAAGTTTTCCTTTATGTTTTATAGCCATATTTTATGGGTAGTTAATATAAGGCATAAAAAGGTCATTGAAGTGAAGAGAGTTGAAGTGAACTTTTAAAAAGAAAGGGGGAGACGTTGGGGGACCAAGGAGTGGGAGATGGAGAAGTAGAGTAATGTATCATGCTGGCAGAGGTCAGGCAAGACCAGGCTATGTAATTAGCTATAGAGGAGCTTGGTAATCATGCAACTAATACAGTGTTTCAGCAGATAATTAGTCACACTACTGTATCAGGGTGTCTCGTACATATACGGTTTATATAAAGAGACTTATTTGTGAAGTGCGGTGTATGCATAAGCTCTAAAATCAAAGCAGCTACATATGTATGCACACTAATGCATGTGGGACTGAGTTCAGATCGTCTTTACATGCACGCATTCAGAACAACAAAGCTTAAATAACCTCCCACCATCACCCCCCCCCCCCCCCCCCTTGTTTTCTTTCCGATCCACGCCTTCTCTCCGTCTGCGGCGCATCATCCAGCCGCCTCCTCAGTGCGTTCACAACGGACCCCCCAGAGAGGGGGCTAATGAGGGCTAACGATGGGAACGCATGCTGCTGTTTCCCTTTCATTAATGGTTCCACACTTGCGCACGGAACACAGCTTTTCATCATCAACAGACTGCCATCAGCGTCAGCTCTTCTTCTGCCTCCATCGATCACCCCTCGCTCTGTCTCTTACCCTTCACCTCTTTCATCACTCAAATTGAGTGGCTTTCCTCCGTTTTTCTATACTTATCTTCCTCGGCTCTCGCTGGTCTTTCTCCTACCACCACCGCCTCCTCTATGAATACTAACATGCAATAATGTGGTTCTAATTACTGCTCACTGCCATTTCAGTGAGCAGACACCTCTTCTAAAAACGGACTTATCGCTCCTGGCAACTGAAGACGGCAGTTACAACATCTGGCCCTCAGGAGCGTGTTTAGTGATTCTCAAATACATATTTAATCCACCTACATTTGACCAATTAAAAATAATACATTCCTGTGCAAATATGGGCCTATTTTTCCGACATTTATAGTTTTCTTTTCAGTTCTTGCATGCTGGCTGCCGATAGTCTCAGCAAACCGCATGTTAGATTCTTTGCATTAAAGGTTTGTTAAAGGGGCCGTATTATGCCATTTGGTGTATTTTACCTTTCCTGTAGGTTATAGGTTTGTCTGCATGCTAATGGTCTGCAAAAGCTAACATCTCAAAGTTCACGCGAGAGGGAGTTTCTCTCCCACACACTCCCCTCATGCCTGAAACTCCTCGATTGTTGTCCTTTGTTTACTTCCACGCCGTTGTGACATCACCAGGTAATAGTTGTCAAAGAGGTGATCCACTCCAATAATCAGATAATGATGGTTTGAACATCTTCAGAAATAATGAAACTCCTTTTCAGTATGTTGCTGTTCAAAACACCAGACCTGTTTTTCGTTTATCTTCCAAAAGTACATTTGATTAACTGTTCAATATTAATAATAGCTAAGCTTGTGTAAAGACGATAGAAATCTGAGCTTTTCAGTAACTTGGATAGACGAATGGACAGAAACATCCATGCTGTGTAAAAGCACGCCTCTTCTCTCCTTTTCCATTTCATATGTTTCTGCACTGAGACACAGGTTTCATTTTCCATAGCTCTAAAAGACACATTTACAAGCTACCAAGAAAAATGAATAAAACATCAAAGCCGGTGCACAGGCAGCTGCAGCGGCTCACTGTGGCTTCTCCGCAAAGCTTAGGGGACAGACTGCACTTCATGTTTGATACATGTTTGGCACATGCAACTGACTCTATTAACATAAACATCTCAGGGATTTCCTGAGCCCATGTAGCCTCAATGTGCCCAGTATGGTAGTATGAATACCTGCCATACAGGCCTGTCAATTACATGGAGTCCGCTGCTGCTAATTAACACCAGAGAAGAAAGTATAGGTGTTGTTTTTCGATTTTGTCAGAGAAGTGTGACTTTTCTTCTGCTCGTAGGGTTTTTCTTTTCATGCAGACAAATCTAGTTGCTTATTTTTGTTTATTTTGAACTTTTCCAGAAGGGAAATGGCTGAGAAACTTGCTGCGAGGAAATGGAATACCTGTGGTTTGGTTTTTGTTTCGACACTCAGCGTAAGGGACTGGGAGTGCTTCCAGCTCTTTGCACAAGATGGTTGTGTAGCAGATGTGTGGATAGCACTCAGATCACCGGTGGGCTGCCAGTGTCCCCCCCGCCATCCACTCTCGCTGACGGTCATTGATGATTTCAATTTTGCTGTGAGATTCCTTAACGCTCGGCTTGGTGCTGGGAATAGATGTATCGCCTGTTGCACTTGCTGTTTTTTTTATTTTGGCTCCAATCGATTTGGTAAGCGATATATAATTAGATAGCATCTCGCTTCGTTATCATTTCCCGTGAACAGCGGTTACTACACATGACGGCCATTCTCCTTTTTAATCCTCCTATCTCTCATGGGTTTGTCTTTGTTTCTTACCTCCCTATTCTCTGCTCCTCTTCCCCTGAGCATGCAACTGTGACTTTTTTAATTCTCTTTCATTAGTGCTCTAAAATTCTCTTTCTCAGACAAATGTGTTAATTAAAGCTTTCTCATTAAAATGTCACTGCCAAGCTCCCTCTTCTCTTTCAAAGTATCAACTCTTCCTCACACGTTCCCGTCGTGTTCCCGGGGGCTTTGTGAGGAATAGTTTCCCTGTTGCTATGGCAGCTCCCTCTTACTGATGTGTTTTGTCTGTGGAGCCGTGGGTCAAGTGGCTGGAGCAACACAGTGAGAGGTTTCCACACCACTTCACTCCTGAAAATCCTGCTCACAGTTAGTGGCTCTTAAGTCTTTGTGCCTTCACGGTTTTAACTGTAATTACATTGTACCTTTCAGCTTCAATTATCAAGGAAGAAATATGTCATATTTTCTAGTTATTAACTCTTAAACATGAGAAAGTACTGCTTGTTTCAATATTACAAATTGGTTTTGGACTCTGGCCAAATGTGGCAGATATTTAGTGCTTTTTCTGACATTTCATAGACGTCATTAATTGAGCAACATATGTGTAGCTCTTACACCAGGTAAAAGTAAAACAACAACAAATTACAAATATTTTCAACACTTAAAGGTGGGGTAGGTAAGTCTGAGAAACCGGCTCGAGATACACTTTTTGTTATATTCCATGGAATGCTCTTAACATCCCGATAGCAATGAATATTTTAAGTGCTTTGACAAAAAATCCATAAAAAAATGTCCTCTGTGGAAGCCGTAGTACTGTAAAAAGCACGACCAATCACCAGGGGCCTCATTTATAACGCCGTGCGTAGGATTCACGTGGGAAGGTTGCTTATGTAGTAGAAATCCAAAAAATAGGTACAGACATTTTCCGACATTTTCCGATTCACCAAACATTGCGCACCGGCGAGGAAAGTGCGTACAGCACTTCCTACGCCGGTTTCCCTTTATAAATCACAACCGACTCGAAATGCGGTGCAGCTTTTGCGGGCTTCACGTAACGCCCATATTTGCCTATAAATAGTCAAAGAAACGCCCATTCCTTCATTCTGACTGACTTTATGAAGAAGATCGCAGGAAATGACGACAGAACAGCTAAAAAAGACATCTCACACCGTGTCAGATTTGGGTTATTTTGGGGAGGTGGAGATAAATCATATTGTTTGGTGGATGCAGTTTGAACCAGAGTAGCAGCATGGAGGTCGGATCGTCACCAAAATAAATAAATAAGTGGCCCGAAAAAGGTTAATGACAAAAACAATACACATACCGGGGACAGGAGACACCCTCTTGATGAGAAACTGTAAGAAGAGAACGGAGAATCCCTCCGGTGTGGAGTCATGACGACTGGATCTGAATTATGTTTTTGTATTTGGTGGTTTGTGTTCCAGCTGTCGATCAGCTGGGCGCAGCTTCTCCACTGCAGCCTGTGCGTCTCAACCCCCCCCCCCCCGAAGCAAACCCTATATCCACCAGTTAAAGGAAATACAACCAATGTGTTGTGTTATATTAGCTGTACAATTTACCATATAGGGTGTTCTTAGTTTCCATACCTCCTGTGTTTTACGAGCGACTTATCAAGTCTTGGCAAACGGCATAAAACACGATTAAACATGATAGTATATAAAACCATGCTCGTATCTACAACCTATAGAAATGCAAAACGGCGTCAGTTTAGACGTAATTCTGTCCTCCTGCTTACCGCATCATTTATGAGAAAACATTCGAGGTGGTTTTCAATAACATATCCGTATTTATTTATTTCTCCAAGTTATGTTTTTGTGTGCACTGAGGAGTCGCAAACAGGCGTTTGTTTAATCATTTTAAGATTGGCTTTAATCAATGTTTGAAAATGAATTCTTCATATGATAAATGAGAGGTAACATTTTATTGATGGTATTATTTCCACATATTTCTCTCCATTCTTCCTTCTGCCAACGCGGTGTCGCAGTTTCTCGTCTCTCCCGTTGTTGTGCTTAGTGCGTACGCATGGGTCAGAGTTTGCTTGGAGGACCGCACATTTTCCCGTCAAGTTAGTATTTTATAAATCGCAAACATTGCGTAGAAACTGGCGTACGCCATCTTTTGAGCGTATATCCCTTTTATAAATGAGGCCCCTGAGCCGGCCCGGCTAAAATAACTGGATGGCCTACCTGCCTGTCAGCCTTCCATCTGTGCACAAACTTATCTCGTGCCCTCATTGGTCATGTGCACGTTCGTGTGTGTTGGAGGAGGGGCTCTGTAAGGAAGTGGCAGATTTTTTCCGGTTGTGTATTTTCAAATTCTAGCGCACTCGAGCTGGTTTCTCCAAAATTACCTACCCCACCTTTAACCCTTCTCTTGCGTTTCAGATCAAAAGTGACCGAGTGACTTTGTTTTTGATCATAGATATTGTTATATTGTTTTTCATCCAATTGCCTCAAGACATTATGTTATCCTCCACACTAGGCCTCTCAACCAGTGGCGGCGCCAGAGATTTTCTCTAGGGGGTGCTGTGGGGTAGCTTGACGTTTCATAGAGGGTGCTCAAACATTAAGGGTTTCCCATTAATGCACCAGCGCTACAGTTGAATTTTCTACTGCAACACTCCCCCACACACACACACACAGTATACCCGCGACTGTTACAATGAAGGCTCGGTAATCAGCTCACGGCATATAGGTGTAAGCAGGAGTAAAGTGCTATTTTTACAAGTGGTGTGTGGACCTCACCTCCTCCAGGAGGGTCCTCACCTTCTCTAGTGGGGTCCGGGGAGATTTTTTTTTAAATATTGAAGTTAAAAGCATCAATCTGGTGCACTTTGAGAGCAAAATGAAGAGATCTATGGATATACTGTATCTTTCAACATACATATGAAACAGAACTGTAAACAGATTTTCTATTTCTTTATAGATATTTTACAAATCACTCCCATTTTAAAACAAACCGTTTGAGACCCACTGAGATAACTAGACTAAAGTTAACTATCTAAACACAGAGTCCTTTACTTCACCTGAGCTGAGGTTATCTGAGACTCTTCGTCTGACAGGAGATAGTTCCCCCTCCACCTTGTTGTTGAAAAAGCTCCTTATATCCGTTAGCTTGGCTAGCTAGCACCAGATGCTAACCACAACGATCTCCGGTAGATACCCACCGGTGCGCGAGCTCTCTCTCTCGCTCGCTTGCGCACGCACACAAAATGGCTCGTGCCACACACACACAGAGCAGAGCTTGAATGAAACAGACCCAGAAGTAAGCTACTTGTACTCACGAGGCCTATTATGTGCAGAATCCCTCTCGCTTTCAGTTGGTTTTGATTGAGTGTCCACATGTGGACGTTTAAGGATTAAAAAACGATCCATTTGTCACTTTGCTGTTAGCAAATAATGTGGGGCTCCAGCTAACAGGAAGTCACTCAAGTGTCACAAAGTAATTTAGCCTATGGATAGGTCAAAAATCTAATGGGTGCTGGCCATTGGCCTAATCATATCACCTGTGTTGGCTTTATGTTTTTGGTCAAACATTTGTTTGTTTCACATTTGCATTGATGTAATCAATAATTTTTCTGATTTAATTTAATAAAAATAATAATAATAATTTTCGAAAAAAAAAAAAAACATTTATTGGGGGTGCTTAGGGGGTGCTTTGGCAATCCTGGGGGGTGCTTCAACACACACACACACACACACACACACACACACACACACACACACACACACACACACACACACACACAGTATTATTGTGTTGCATTGTTGGAGAAGCCTGTGACCTAAGATTTCAATGACATAATTACTCTGTAGCTATGTTAGTTTGACCATAAAGAACCTTGAACACACACACACACACACTGTATTATTGTGTTGCATTGTTGGAGAAGCCTGTGACCTAAGATTTCAATGACATAATTACTCTGTAGCTATGTTAGTTTTACAATAAAGAACCTTGAACACACACACACACTTATTGTGCTTATGTCCCCGCACACCTTCCAGACAAAACGATTTACTCTAAGTTATGGGAACCTCTCACTTTCTCGCAGTAAATGCCCCTCCCTTGCTGTCTCTCATGCAGTTATATTTGTGCCTTGCTCATATTTGACTCATTGACACAATGAGTAGGCGACCGATTTTCTGTCAGAGATGCTCTGGACAAATGTTTTGAACCAGAGATAGAGGACGATGTCTCAGAAATGGAAGACAACAGCGATCCAGACTATGAGCCTGACCGACAGTCAACAGACCAGGAAGCGGCCCCTGAGGGAGAGGAGCCCTGAATATTTATTTTTCTCTAAATGTTCATTGAGGAAAACCGTATCAGTGTCTTATTTTATATTCATCACAGTGAATGCAGTGAATGCTGAACTTGATGGGCCCACCAGACCATATATAGTACATATAGTTGAAAGTACACAATGAAACACTGACTTGCTTGTATCAAATCAATACATCCCAAAACATCATTGGAACGGGAAGAATCTCAGCTACAACACTAACTAAAGCATTTCCATCTCCAGTAAACACAGCCTACATGGCAAGCATTTTTATAATATACAGTAATGTACAGTATGCACTATCTTTTAACTTTCTGCAAAATGATAACATGAAATTCACCCCTGGTGTCATTCTGTGTGTCATCTCTTGATTATACTTGCTTTGACTGTTCAAATGAGATGCCAACCATCACCGAAAATAGTATGGGAAGGGGGGTATGACCTAAGCAAGAGAAGGGTTAATGATCTGACAGCACATAACATCAATCAGTTCATGAATTATTCTTTAACTAAAGTTGATTTAACATTTCTTTCAAACAATTATTGCCCTGAAGATAATGAACACCACAAACATTTGGGGTTCTCCTGTAAAAACGAATTAAGACTGAATATAAAGGTCAATGAACATACAATATATTCATGTCTATAAGCTGCCATATTGTTGCATAATTGTGAAGAGAAACTCAAAGTCTACACAAACAAATGCACATAGCTTCAAGATAAACACACTCTGGTTGGGGTAAAACACTTGCATTCATTTGTCAAGATAAATCACAAATACAAGCACGTTTCACGCCGGCTTCTCCCCTTTATAAACACTTTGTGGATAAGAGACAGGTTATGTGTGAAGGACAGAGACGTGATTTCTCCACATACTAATTTAGCATTCTTTCAACGTTTTGTTTCGTTTCTTTTGAACTCCAAATTCCAGAAGAGACATGAATCTCATTACAGATCATAAGTACTAAATCAAGAAATGTTAATTAATCAAACAAAGCAGGGGGACCACCTGGGAACTCTACAAATAGTTCGCACTGTATACTGTGGTTCTGTTCAACCACTTGTGAGAAGTTTGGCTAATTATCAAGTTGTTAAATAAAACTTTTTGAAAGTAAATAAAGTTTATTTCGACAAATATATATGTCAACCGAATAGAGGAAACCATTTTTTGTTTAAAGATCCAAAGTATCTGAATTGGAACATTGATATATCTACATTTGGATTGTAACATAAGTGCAGAGGTCGAAAAAAGTACTCCGTTCATGTACAGAGTGTAGGAATACTCTGTTACAAGTAAAAGTCCTGCATTCAAAAGTTAAAAACCCCCTGCTCTGTGACTTTGGAGTTTTCTAGGGTCCCTGCATACGGTGAGCCTAATGTCTCTGTCCATGATGCTGAAAAGCCAGAGATTTTTCTTTGTGTGCTGCTGTACTTATTAAGATCAGAGTCACTGTTGCAGCAAAACAGTGTGTTGTATAAAAGTATCATTAAATCTCATTTAATCATAAGTATTACTGTAACTTCATTCTCTGTTTATTTCCCACGGTTTTAATTCACATTTCCACTTCCTTAGAACAGACAAAAGGCTGTCTCTCTCTACAACCATTGGTTTGTAATTAACATGAATGTGAGTTAAATCGTCTGGCCAAATGTTTTCCTGCAATCCAATCCACTTTATTTCTATAGCACATATTAAAAACAGGGTTTACCAAAGTGCTTCACAGCAAACATAACATTATAATAAAATATAATATTACAATAATAGATAAAAGGCACATATAAGAATTAATACAAGGTACACAAAGGCTATGGACAGACAATAAAAGCATAACAATCGATAAAACATACATAGCTCAAACTAACTCGAAAGCGAGGGAAAAGAGGTGGGTCTTTAGACGGGTCTTAAAAGTTTGGAGGGTGGTTGACAATTTGACATGGGGGGGGACAGGTCGTTCCAGAGCCTGGAGGCGACCGCTGAGAAGGCTCGGTCTCCCCTGGTCTTTTTCTTGGTTTTAGGGACTACTGATCAGCCGAATAATGTATATAGCTGTATGTACATTTCAACCGTCTGGTCAACACTTCCTGTAATGTACATTTGCTTGCTGAGGACCTTCCCCTTCCCTCCTTCTGTAGTGTATAAAGTGTTTGTTTGTATTTTATGTTGTGTATGGTCAGATCTTGTACGAACCTTTTGGTGCAAGACTCTGTCCTTTCAGCTGAAATAGATTAACTCTGTTAAATGCTTTTTGACTTTTATTGACTTTGTTAAATAACAAAACTTTGCTTTAAACTTCTATTGTTTGTTCATTTCTTGCCAAACAGGTTGTTTCCATTTTTGTGTGGAATTTCCTCCACACAGTGCAGATGTAACCCACCCTCCACCACCTCCTAAATGGACTTCAAAGCGTTCTTAATCATAACAAAGACATTCTGAGATAAGTGTAAGTAAGAATGTAACACATTTTTGGTAAGGTATTTTAATCCAAACAACTGTATTTTGGCAATGGATTAAATGATTTTCAGTACTATGAAAGGTGTCACCAACAGAAGATCCTAAAATACAGAAAAGCAAACCCAAAGTTCCACGTTTTTTCAAAGGAGTTGGTGGAGACTTAAAAGGATCTAAAAGGTGTATTTTGGACTTACTCTTGTTAAAAATGCAACCATACTCTTTCCGGTTTGCTAATAGATTTCATTAGGGACTATAATGCTTCATATGTTGAGCTCTCAGCTTGTTCTGATGTCCCTAAATGGGCAAAATGTAGCTTTAAATTGATTTGTTTGCTATTTTGCTCTACCAAATAACTGATTCAGGGTAACAAAAACACAAAAACAAAAGGCCATGACCTTACTGTGTGATATTGTAAAAGCCTCTGCCGTCTACATGAAGCCTTTTCAAAGGGAACACAGACAGCTTTTGTGTGAAACTTCATCATATAAACATAGGAAATGTTTTTTTTGCAGCTACACAAGAAATCTTTTAGCTGGCACCGAAAGCAGTGTTCTAACTCCTACACAATCAGTTTATATCAATACACAGACATGGAGTCATCACATTTTTGCGGTGAGATGCTGTTGCGCCATGTTGCTGCATCTCGGTGATGTGCTCATCATTTCATGTTGGGGCCGGCTCCTTTGAATTCTGCGGGATTTGAAAGCTTCGGCATAGCCTTGGAAAAACAGACACTGAAAGTGCACTTTGATAAACATATATCTTTAGGCTAGATTAAAACAGAGAGCAACCAACCCAGCACATCGGTTGTCAGTGTGCAGCTCTTTTGAACATTCTCCAGTGGGAGTTATAATAAGCCGCCTCCCCCATCACCCAACTTTCTGCATTTTGATTTCTCTGCTCACACTGCTGACACAGAAATTGGACATATGGAAGCACATAGGAGGAGTAGAGCTTGTAACACTGCCATTTTTCTGCCATCAGACAATATTACCTGAACGTAAGGATTAGGAATTGCTTTCCCTAAGTCTCAACATAGTGACAAGTTCGACTACATAAAGACACGGGAAGGAGGAGAAAATCTTTCCACATTTAAGATTTGTCAAATGCAGTGGCGAGCCGTGACTTTTATACCTAGACCCTCTGACCCCCCCCTTCCCTTGGACAAAAAAGAAGAGATATTACGTCTCAACGTAGACTTCAGCGGAATATCAAAACAGCAGCCCGGGGTGCAAAACGCATCAATGACAGCGACCCTCTACCACACAAAACAACATAATTTATACCTACACCTATCATGACAGGGCACCCACAGCCAAGTAGCAATTACAAATGAATTAAGTCACGTCGGCCCGCATTGAAAATGACTTAGGCCTACCTTTGATGATCAAATCACTGAAACACAAAGTCCATCCTCCGGTCCTTTTGGATGAAGCACTTGCGTGTCATTCAGCTGATCCTTTGCCACTCCAGTTTATCATTGTAACTCAATCTTGAAAATGTCTCGGTTAATAATTTCGCAACGATGTCCTCACTATCACTGAAGTGAGCCATCATGAACGAACTTATGCTAATTATAAATCTATCGATCATAAATCTATCGATTAGATTTATGATTCGAAAATAATAAAAGTAGGGTATGTGGATATTATCCGGCTGAACAAAACGTGCATTTATCTAACAGGTTCGTTTTCCACAGACCTTATTTCCAGCTATTTTCCAAAATCCTATGGAGAAATCCCATTGCTTTCTGTCGAGGGAATCCGAGCGCAGCTTACTTCCGGGTTTTAGGACGCGTCACTGCACCTCTTGCATAGACCTCACAGCGGGCGGAACTTGTCATAAAGTCCGCGAAAATAAAGCCCGCCCATTTAGAGGGAAGATATGATTGGTCAATTGTACTGTCATTTGACATTACTCTCTCGTTGAGTTGCGGGCCCTCTGTGAACCAACAAGCCCTCCCGTCTTCACAGTAACTCTCGCAGAGACGGCATTTAACCCTAAACATTCCAACAGAAACTGAACAGGCAGATTCGAAGGATTTATTTCTTTGGAAATATTATTTTAAATACAATTAAATCAAGTTATTTTGGTAAAACTAATGAAAAATGTAACAACAAAAAAATATTAAAAAAAATATTTTAAAAAAACGTTTTTTTTGTAATGTTTTCAAATATTATTTTTTAGAATATCTTAGGCCCTCACAGAGGGCCCTGACGGCTCGCCACTGGTCAAATGTGTTATTTTCTGTGACAACTGAAGGGAAATAGATGACATGTAGTTAGTGATGAGTTGTTTTCAATCTTTTTCTCACTGCTGGTACCTTGGAATGTTATGTTGTGCATGAATGAACACAATGTCTGTATAAGTCAGAAATGCCGTTCACAGGGGTGAATACGGAGCAGGGTTTGGCTCGGAGCCTTCCCCCCTGTGTCTTCCCGAGATGCCATATCAAAGATCAGCAGTCAAGTCTCGTTCCTCCTCTCATGGCATGTCTGTGCTTCATCTCCTTTCCAATGCATTGCATTATTGGCTTTCCACTTCCTGTTGCCTCATTGTCTGCACCGCATGCTGTGTGATGAAAGGCCAATCAAGTGGAAAAAGAGGCTCCTGACATGGAAATAAAGTGCAGCACATCTCCACTTATCTTCCTGCACTCAAAGCCAGTGAAGTAAAACTTGTATCCCACTCATGTGAAGACAAAATATGTGAGTGTGAGCGAGTATGTTGGAAAACATAGATGGCCTGAGTGTAGAAGAATACTCTTTATCACCATTTTTGCACAAAACTTGTTGTTCTATAATTCATGGGCTAGGCTATGTACAGGAAGATTATAATGCATCACTGAAGTGTGTGTGCCTGTGCAGGAAGGAGTGTGTTGTGTAAGGGTTGAGTAGATGAATAAGGATCGTTAAAGCAGCCAAGGATGTCTCCAAGGCTTCCCGCCACAGGCTTTTCCCTCAAGACAGTTTGGAAATGTCACCCCCTTATGGCCCATTTCTGAGTTCAGGGTTCCCGTATATTGTGTAATATTACAGCATAATTCCCATCATGACTCAATCTGTGCCTTCATACTCTTTTAAAAATCCACAGCCTCTCGGAGTCATTTGAGGATATTCTGGGGCAATGCAGCGAAGGCAGTTCCTCGGTCAGATATTGGAAAAAGCCTGACATTTTCCCTCAGTCTATATTTCCCCTCCAAATTAGTAAATCATTGAAACAAGTCAAATGGAAATATTACCCATCTCACATTCAGGACACATGCAATGACTCAATCGTTATCCATAGACTGATATCAGTGTTGGATGCTCCTTCATTGACCGGCCTTTTACCGTGACATTCAGAAAAGTCCATTTTTATTATAGCCACAAACGTATAGATAAATGTTGAACATATACTGTTGAAACGGAGTCGATTCAGTGATTGGGATGTTTTGATTACAACAAGTGTTCAATAAACACTCAGTGTTGCCGGCGGGTTTTGAGTCAGTGCATTGATTTGAAATGCACTACTACCAAAATCCATCTCACTAAATGTATGAGTTTCTTTATTCTTCCCTCTCAGAAAAATATCAGCGATGTACCACACTGATCAGTCTTCCAATCACTTTATTTTCCCCCACTTTGTCTTTTTCCTTGTAACCTCAAACCAAGTAAAAATGTCACCCAGCATGAACGATGCCAGCTTTTTTGATTCATGGACTTTTTATGAGTGTCGTAGTTGGACCATTTAGAATGCCAGGTCCTAATGGGATTCTCATTCAGCTGGGTGTCTAGGTGTGGTATGATTGCTAAAACTTTTAAAAAGTTCAATCAAAATGAATTATGTGAGCAGTTGTGATGTGGGGTCACAACAGGGTCCCTATTAGAAGTTGGACATGGACTTCACAGAACTGCATATTTGAAATACTGTGAGTCCTGAGACCAACCAGGGAGTTGCTCCACTAACTCAGAAATTAGAGAGCTGTCAGTCTGCCAGTCTGGTTTAGTCGAGTCTGGGGAGGGTTCCACTTCTGGTGAATTCAGAAGTGGAACCTCATACTTCCAGTGCCACGCAACATTGGGATATTCAGTGCTACCTTGCACAGGTAGTCATCATCACTGGTCTGAGGGTTTGGTTTTTAACAGCATAGTACAACCCAGTGTTTCCCACAGCATTTGATTCTATGTGTGGAACCTTAACCTGTTCGGGTGGCCCACGCATCCACCCCTCCCTCAAATAACAAAATACATGCAAGTTCATGGCTACTGCAGACAACGTTCTTATTGCTCTGTGTTGCGTTGTTAATTAGTGAGACACACCGGAGTTGAGGATCTGTGGGGTTTATTCTCCCAAAAATATAATTTACAATTTACAACAAAAAATAATATGCTGACAAATGAATCGATGTATGGGAAACACTGCAACCACCTCTCACTACAAAGTATTTATATCTGTGTTATTCTGGTGAGCTGGCCAGCCCTGAACACCTCCTTGAAACACTTTTAGGTGGGAAACACTTCCTGGAACTGGCTTTTTATCCTTTTGAAACAAAACTGAGCTAGCATGTCAACAAAATGAACCTGCAACCACATAGACCACCAATGATATGTCATTGTGTTAACTGAAAGTGAAGGGGTCAATATCAAATTGACCCCTTCACTTGTCTCTGCGGTCCTGCCTGGGTCTCGTCATGCTGCTTCCCTGATGGCTTCCACAGGATTGTAGTTGACATCTTCGTAGATTCATCTTCTTATTACAGAACCATGCATTTCCTAACATTTGGTTTTCCTACCTATGCTGTAAAATGTATTATCTCGATTTACACACAGCATCTATTGCACGTCTGTCCATCCTGGGAGAGGGATCCCTCCTCTGTTGCTCTCCCTGAGGTTTCTCCCATTTTTTCCCCTTAAACTGTGGGTTTTCTCTGGAAGTTTTTCCTTGTACGATGTGAGGGTCTAAGGACAGAGGGTGTCGTTTTTCTCATACTGATATTCTGAACAATCTGTGCTGTTGTATTTGCTGTAAAGTGTCTCTACTGTAGGCTATTTTTATTATATGTACAGCACTTTGGCTCGACCGAAAATCATTTATAAATGTGCTATATAAATAAAACTTGATTTGATTTGAAAGGAAAGCAACACATAACACCAGTAGACCTCTATTTACGAAACAAAGTTTTAAACTTCTATTGTTTGTTCATTTCTTGCCAAACAGGTTGTTTCCGTTTTTGTGTGGAATTTCCTCCACACAGTGCAGATGTAACCCACCCTCCACCACCTCCGAAATGGACTTCAAAGCGTTCTTAATCATAACAAAGACATTCTGAGATAAGTGTAAGTAAGAATGTAACACATTTTTGGTAAGGTATTTTAATCCAAACAACTGTATTTTGGCAATGGATTAAATGATTTGCAGTACTATGAAAGGTGTCACCAACAGAAGATCCTAAAATACAGAAAAGCAAACCCAAAGTTCCACGTTTTTTGAAAGGAGTTGGTGGAGACTTAAAAGGATCTAAAAGGTGTATTTTGGACTTACTCTTGTTAAAAATGCAACCATACTCTTTCCGGTTTGCTAATAGATTTCATTAGAGACTATAATGCGTCACATGTTGAGCTATTTACGAAACAAAGTTTTACACTTCTGAGTACCTCTGAGTTGGAATAAAATAATAATAAAGATTGAAAATCACGAGTCACAGTAATACATTCTTTAATTCAGCGGCATTGCGCCCAAACACCGGATGCCATGTATTTTCCACATCACTCCTACATTTCTTTGTCCTCCCTTTGTGAGCAGAGCTTCATTTATTTTCCATGGGATACAACACCAATGTTGCCCAGTGGGCAATACTTTGCAGGCTAGTTTAACAGCCCCTTTATTTCACAGTGAAGCTCCCTGCAGGATATTCGCTTCTAAAGCCTTAAGACTCGTCTTTGTTGAGAAAGGTATGGAAAGGTGTTTTTTATTATACTCTTCATTCACAAAATGACTGTTTCCCTTTTTAATAATTCACTGCCACTCTGTGTGGTGTGGAGATATCTGCCAACAGCTGCCGGCTATTGCATCTCCAGGTAATCTCGTGTGTGTGTGTGTGTGGGATGGTATTGCTGTATGGAAGTCATGCTCCTGTTCACAAGACCAGCTCCAACCAGCCATGAATGACTCGTAGGCAGCCTCTCAGAGCATGAGCGGAGCCCGCTATAGGGTGCATTAAGACGTTGCACATTTATGATCCATGAAATTTCCCACAGCAAAGTGTGTTCTGAAAAAAAAGGAACGAGAGCAGGTAGCGAAAGGGCTTGTGCACAGTCGAGGCTACCTTTCATGATCATGTGCTTCTATTCAAGGGAAAAAACAAACCAGTGTGGGGTTCAGGTGGAGATTTTAGTTGCAGGGGAAATAATGGTTTTCACTTTAAAGTGTTGTGCAGTGCACTGTGTAGTTTGCCGTCCTCAAAATGCCCATTTGATGTTTGGTTGCGTGTTAGGAAGGAAAAACGGTGCTGGCTAACACTTTTCATTCAAAGTCTACAAAATGCAAGGATCAAAGCACGTCTAATTCAAACAAAAGGTTGGTTTGTTTTTGGTTATTTTCACACTATTTGTTCACGTACAGGGATTAATATCAAATTGCAAACCATACTTTTAGTCATTTATTTTCCCAATGTCAATTCTGGCGTCAAAACAGAACATATATCAACAATTACAACCTTTAGAAATGTTCACATATCTCCCCGGGCAACAACTGGAGGCTATGTAGAAAAATTAACAGGGAAAATACTTTACACAGTGTTCTCTATCCAAAACATTATTTGTTTTACACCCACACTTTTGATTTTATTGAGTATGCTTTCTATATTTGTATATCAAAATTGGATACAAATTCAGATAAGCTAAGTTATTTTATACATATTTCTTGATATGTTAAAGAAATTGACAGCGAAACTGACGTGTGGTTTTTGCCATAAACCTGAGAAACTAATTGCAAGGTCTGATTTTAGGTGGAATTAGGGAAACATTTCAGGTCCCTTATAGGCATCATCTGTCAGTCCTAATAAGGCCCACCCACAGGCACATTGTAGATTTGTCTTGTATTATCTCTCCGCTGTTTATCTACATAATTCATGTTAGTACTTTAGTATTGAGTAAAGGTAGTGAAAGCTCAGGGAAGAGGGCCGGTTCCCATGACAGCTTTCCAATATCTTCAACCTGGTTGTACAAGACAACACATCTTAGCCTTGGAAAGTAATTAAATAAGTTCACTCCAGTACTGCAGTAAAGTACAACTGAGATAATCTACTCAACAATTGATTTGTTATGCTACTTAAACTCTGTTTTTAACCTCACTGTATTCATCCGACAATTACTAGTTTATTCTCATTAATGTTTTACATGAAACATATTTGATAAACACATACACAATCAATTAAATAAAGATTAAACCAGTTGTTCTGAGACGCATAACCCCTCGCAAAGAAGCTATGTGTGGGATCTGTTCTCTCCTTTCAGATACGTTGTTAGCGGATTTTTTCCTGTAAACTTAAAATGTTTTATTCAAATAAACCTTTGAGGCATACATACATTTTCTTTTACATATTTTACAAAATCTGCATTATAGAACATCGGAAATATAAAAAATGCATTTGTCATCTAAATACTCTAAATGATATATATTCTCGGACCATTTAGAAAGGGGACCCACCCCCCTGTGTTAATGGCTAAATGTCTAAATGAAAAGCCACAGTAGTTAAAACTAGCTCCAATTCCACCAGCTACAATAAAATACCACTTCATATTGCATCAGTTTTAATGATCTAAACATGTGGTATTGGGAATAAAAGAATATATATATTAGTCAAAATCACATGTATTTGTACTAATCTTGAATGCAGGACTTTTACACTTTTGTATTGGTATTTTAACTTAAGTAAAGGTTCTGAATACTTGTTCCACCAATAGTTAAATCACCTTTGCATGTGTGTCATCCTCCTGTTTGTGTAACAAAATGAGTCAGGAGAAGAGTAAGAGTGAAACCAATCTTTTGTCACAAAATGTTACATCAATTAAAATGTAAAAGTGACTCACAGTGGAGGCGCAGCAACAGAGCAGCTCAGTGTGGTGCATTATGGGGCAGAGTCATCTGAATTCCTGATGACGCCTCGGCTCTCCGGGGCAGCGGCAAAGCTAGTCGTCTGCAGAAAACGGCAGAAAGGCAGCAGATCAGCGGGGAGAGGTGGGGTTGGAGTGAGGGCGCGCTGTGGTGGGATAGAGCATGATGGGTACGAGAAAAGCCGGGGGTGTAAAGGTGAGGTGGGGGTTCAGGTTGGCCCATGTGTGTGTGCTCTCTGCCCTGCGCCCTCTCACCCCTCAGTCTCACGGTGGGTGATTAGCCTGAGCAGGTGTGGGGATGGTGACCTCTCTCCTACTGTATATTGCCCATAGTGAGGGGCACAGAGATAGGCATCCCAATGTGTAGGCAGCATACATGTTTAATAAATGAGCTGGGTGGATATGCTGTGTTCAGGACATTTCCTAATACTTGCAAAATGTTTTTTTCGACCTTATGTCCAAGAACACCAACGACTCTCATTCAGTAAGTTTGATAGTCTCATGTTGATTTTTTTTTTTCTATTTTGCAAATGTAGTTCACAAATGCTTTCTGTTGTTTCGCTATTTGGTAAATCTCAGTTAAAGGGATTATAGCGAAATTAATTTGGATAATATTTATACATACGTACTGATGCTGCCGGAATGGTCTGACACCAAGGACTACTGCTGACTGCAAAACATCTTTTCATTCTTGCCTCTAATTAAATCTGAAGAACAAACAATACAATAAACATGGATGGCCCGCATTTTTGAAGGCCAATTAATAAGCTTTATTAAACACAAATAGCAGATGCACGTCTTTCATAAAAGTAAAACTGAAAGTTAGTTCAATATAATGTGTGCATCTGGACCCGGTGACGACATTACCTATTGACGCAGCAACCACTGTAAGTTATATTCTTGTTTAATTAGACTTCTCTGTTTCATTTATTCGACTCTGTATAAATTGTTATTGTAGCTTAAACGGCTAAATCGCATTTGAGAGATTTTAAATCTCAGATCTGCTCAGGCGAAACCTGCTTTACAGGTCTCAGCACTCAAGCCTGCATTAATATAGGCACGGCCAGTCTATTGTCGCCCATCAGCTGTAGATAGTTAACTAATTAGAGGGCCGTGGCCCTACAGCTGTGTGAACTGAGCAATCAGGCGTCCATTTTTGGGTAGCTCTTTCCTGGAGCGTCAGCTTCAGTGTCAGACAGCCGAAGACTGACAAAGACATTGGAGTCCTGCGGGAGTAAGACTGACAAAGACATTGGAGTCCTGCGGGAGTCACGAGGGAGGCAAAGAGGAGGCAAATCCTACTCTGATTGAGCTGGTGTCTTATTTATCTTTTCTTTAGTTTTCTAGCCCCGCATGCTATAATCATGTGTATTTTCTCCATTCCTGTTCATGTGTCTTCTCGCAATTATCACTGGCCCCGTGTATCTCCTAATCGATATAACCGGCCTGCTCTCGTCTATCCCACGTGCTCCACTGAGATCCAACATCTAGTTTCTGGTGGCCTGTGGAATTGCCAGTCAGCTGTTCCCAAGGCTGACTTCATCTCTGGCTACGCCTCCCTGCAGTCTCTGGATTTCCTTGCTCTCACTGAGACCTGGATTACTCCATCCAACACATCCACCCCAGCAGCTCTCTCCACTGCATATTCCTTCTCCCATACACCCAGACCCACTGGCAGAGGAGGTGGCACTGGTCTCCTGCTCTCTCCCAAATGGAGCTTTTCCCTCTTCAAGCTACCTAACTTCACTCCTTCCACCTTTGAATTCCATGCCGTCACAGTAACCCATCCTATACAGTTAACCATTGTTGTTCTCTACCGTCCACCAGGCGCCTTGGGGGACTTCTTGGAGGAATTAGATAATCTCCTCTCACTCATCCCTGAAACTGGCCCTCCCGCTGTACTTCTCGGAGACTTCAACCTCCAGACGGGGAAGATAGACGAACTAACATCTCTGTTAACCGCCTTTGCTTTCTCACTGTCTCCGTCCCCACCGACTCATAAAGCTAGCAATGTCCTTGATCTCATATTCTCAAGGAACTGCTCTACTTCTAACCTCTCTGTAAACCCGCTCCACACATCCGATCACTTCTTCATTTCATTCTCTCTATCCCTTTCCAAACATAACAAACTAATCTCTTCCCATCCTGCACTTGTCCGCCGTAACCTTCGCTCCCTCTCCCCCTCTACCTTTGCCTCGTCGGTGCTCTCAGCCCTCCCTTCCTCTGATTCGTTCCATCTCCTGCCTCCAAACTCTGCTGCAGAAACTCTCCTCTCTACTCTCTCATCCACTCTGGACTCGCTCTGTCCTCTCACATCTCGGCAGGCTCGTCAGTCCCCTCCTGCTCCCTGGCTAAATGATGCACTGCATGCTAATAGAACCGTCCTTAGGGCAGCAGAGCGGAAATGGTGGAAATCCAAACACCGTGACGACCTCCTAACCTATCAGGCTCTCCTCTCCTCTTTCTCTGCTTCAATCTCTCAGGCAAAAAGCACTTTCTTTCAAGATAAGATCCAATCTTCCTATTCCAATCCTAAACAACTATTTTCCATCTTCTCCACCCTCTTGGACCCTCCAAAAGCTCCTCCCCCCTCCTCACTTCTGTCAAGCGACTTTGTTACCCACTTTGAAAAAAAGGTTGATGATATTCGCTCTTCTTTTTCTGACTCACCTTTACTCACCGCTGGGTCACCAGACCCTCCTTCCACCAACACACTTACCTCCTTTTCCCCTCTCTCTCCAAGTGAGGTTCTTACCCTCATTACCTCTGCCCGCCCTACCACCTGTCCTCTGGACCCTATCCCTTCAAACCTCCTTCAGACTATCGCTCCTGATATTCTACCGTTTCTCACCCATTTCATCAACACTTCTCTAACTTCTGGTCACTTTCCAAACAGTCTCAAGGAGGCAAGAGTAAACCCTCTCCTAAAGAAACCCACTCTCAACCCGTCTGATGTTATAAACTACAGGCCTGTCTCTCTCCTCCCGTTCCTGTCTAAATCACTTGAACGCGCTGTCTTTAAACAACTCTCCTGTTATCTCAATCAGAACAACCTTCTGGATCCGCACCAGTCTGGTTTCAAGGCAGGTCACTCCACAGAAACTGCTCTCATTGCTGTCACGGAGGAACTGCACACTGCCAAAACTGCATCCCTCTCCTCTGTCATCATCCTATTGGACCTGTCTGCTGCATTCGACACGGTGAATCATCAGATCCTCCTTCGCACTCTCCAAAAACTTGGAGTTTCAGGCTCTGCACTTTCCCTCCTCACCTCATACCTGAAAGACCGTACCTACAGGGTGACTTGGAGAGGGTCTGAGTCCGACCCTTGTCAATTAACTACGGGGGTCCCTCAGGGCTCTGTTCTTGGTCCCCTCCTCTTCTCCGTGTACACAAACTCGCTCGGATCAGTCATTAGCCCGCATGGTTTTTCTTACCACTGCTACGCTGATGACACCCAATTAATTCTGTCCTTTCCCCGCTCAGAGACCCAGGTCGTTGCACGCATCTCTGCTTGTCTAGCTGACATCTCTCAGTGGATGTCTGCTCACCACCTCAAGCTCAACCTTGACAAGACTGAGCTGCTCTTCCTCCCGGGAAAAGATTGTCCCACTCTTGACCTAACAATCAACATCGGCACCTCAGTTGTTTCCCCAACTCAGACTGCAAGGAATCTGGGTGTGACCCTAGATAACAACCTGTCCTTCACTGCAAACATCGCTGCTACAAACCCGTTGCTGCAGATACACGCTTTACAACATCAGGAAGATACGTCCCCAGCTGACTCAGAAAGCGACTCAGGTTCTGGTCCAGGCTCTCGTCATCTCACGCCTAGACTACTGCAACTCCCTCCTGGCTGGTCTACCTGCATGTGCCATCCGACCTCTGCAGCTCATCCAGAATGCAGCGGCTCGTCTGGTCTTCAACCTTCCTAAATTTTCCCACACCACTCCGCTCCTCCGCTCCCTTCACTGGCTTCTGGTAACTGCTAGAATCCACTTCAAGACACTGGTACTTGCTTACCATGCTGCGAATGGATCTGGCCCTTCCTACATCCAGGACATGGTTAAACCGTACACCCCAGCGCGTGCACTACGCTCTGCATCAGCCAACGACTCGTTGCGCCCTCGCTGCGATGGGGACCCAAGTTCCCATCGGCGAAAACACGTGGGTTTGCTGTCCTGGCTCCAAGATGGTGGAATGAGCTCCCTATTGACATCAGGACGGCAGATAGCTTGCACATCTTCCGGCGCAAACTGAAAACTCATCTCTTTCGACTCCACTTCGAGCGTTAGAACTATTAACGAAGCACTTTTATACTAATAAAGGACTGGCTTACCTAAAGCCAGTTGAGTAGCACTTGAAATGTTTGGCTCTATGAAACCTGATGTACTTATATGCAGGGTTCGTCCGGGTGCTTGAAATCCTTGAAAATGCTTGAAATTTGACGTGGTGTTTTCAAGGTTGGGAAAGTGCTTGAATTTTGGGAATGGTGCTTGAAATTGAGATAAAGTGCTTGAAAATGTAAATGCTTTACTTTTACAATAAATTGCTGTCTGACTGAATAGTTCGCTTTTTAGATTAAAAGAAAAGAATTGCTTCGCTTCTACATAAAACAGCTCCGCTGCGGCCTTCCCGCGCTATGCGCGCGACCTGCAAGTGTTTGTGTTATGTGTGACCTGGGCATTCTGATGAGCGATAGATGACTGTGTGCCAGGAGGTTGCCGTTTCAACAAGCGTTGGCTAGCAGAAGACAAATACAAGCCATGGCTAAGACGAGGGTCAAGCCCACGAGTAGCCTCCTGCAAAGTTTGCAAAAATAACGATGCGAGAGTCTGCGCTGACGAGCCACATGAAAGGTACGCCGTAGTAGAGCATTTTAGATTAGGCTAACGTTGCATGTTACGTTTGTTTAAGCTAACGTTAGCGAGCTGATTAGCAAACTCGATTGACAGATAATATTAATTGCAGGGGACAATCATTTCAGAGGAGCGTAACCTATGTTATGTGCATTACAGTTGCCATCGTGTGGTGTTCAGAGGATGAAGCACTCACGGCATTTCGTGTTATAGTCACGAAATATAATCTATTGATTCGACACAGAGCGATTTTGAAAGCAATGTATTTCTACTGGTAGTATGTTTCGTGCCTAAACCAAATGTGACTTGCTCTATCGAAATCAGTCACATTGACCCGAAGACACATCTTCGTTTGTATTACTGGTCTGGGGGAAGCTCGCGAGTGTGTTTGTGTATTTTTGCGTTTGTTTCCCGGGGAAACACTCACAAGAAACACCAGCTGTTGTTATGCCTGCTGTGACGTTAAGTTACTCAGTTCTCCGCTTGTAATTATGCCGAAGCTTCAAAGTTGTATTTATCATCTGAATTTGCCGAAACAAGTTTAATATTCTGAAAGCCAAGACTTTGTTTATTTGAAAACAGATGAAAACAAACTGTCTTTATATAAAATTGAAGTATTATACAAGTAAAACTACATTTTGCTTTAATCCCATGTAATTGTAGAATGAACACAGTCTTCCTTTGAAGAAGTCAGGTGTCTTGAGTAGTCAGCATTACCTACAAATCATTGTACACATTTGTAAATATTATTTTCCACTTGTTACCATTGTGAGTCTATTTCTATGCAGCTCTGCGTGATTTTGTGGCTACAATTCAGACTAATACGCTACCAGAGGTGGAATAAGTACTCAGGTATTGTACTTGAGTAAAAGTATAAGTACTCAGATCTTGTAGTGAAATTATAAGTACTCAGATCTTGTACTTAACAAAAGTAGAAGTACCAGAGTGTAGGAATACTCTGTCACAGTAAAAGTCCTGCATTCAAAATGTTCCTCAAGTGAAAGTAGAAAAGTATTCTCATTAAAATATAGTGAAAGTAGCGACAGTAAAAGTAGTCGTTGTGCAGATTGGTCCATTTCAGAATAATATATATGATATGTTTTATAATGATTGATCATGAAAGTGTTCTCAAAGCTGGTGAAGGTGCAGCTAGTTTGAATGACTTTGTATACTGCAGGGTAGCTTGTGGATTTACTCCAGGTGGAACTAAAGATTTAACACTTGATTAGATTTCACATCATTCATCCTGATCTGTAAAGTAACTAAAGGTATTAAATACATCTAGTGGAGTAGAAGTACACCATGTACCTCTGAACTGTAGTGGAGTAGAAGTACACCATGTACCTCTGAACTGTAGAGGAGTAGAAGTACACCATGTACCTCTGAACTGTAGTGGAGTAGAAGTACACCATGTACTTCTGACTTGTGTTTACTGCCAACCTAAAAGTACCTCAAAAATAGTAATCAATAATGTATTGAAAAGTTATTTGGCTGATTGTTTTATATTGGCTCAGACAGGTTATATGGGACATACAGATGGGTCACTCATTTTGAAATATTAAACTTAGTTTTCTTTTCTTTAATTTTTCATCCTCGTGTAGAAGGCTATCACGAAACACACATTTGGTTGTTTATAGCATAAAGAACATCTGATTTAATGTGAGGTAGGGAAATAATCATTTGAGTATGTGTATATAAATATGTAATTTACAACAGCTGTAAGATGCTTGAAAAGCTGGAAAATGCACCTTGAAAATGCTTGAAAAGTGCTTGAATTTGACTTTGGAAAAGGTGTAAGAACCCTGTATATGATTCTGTTTTCTTCAAGGTTGTGTCTTCCTGGTCGAATGTACTTATTGTAAGTCGCTTTGGATAAAAGCGTCAGCTAAATGCAATGTAATGTAATAATGAAGTTATTGTTGAAAGCCCAATCCACTGATATTACACACATGATGGCTGGTTTTGAAACCAGAGTCCAGTCTGCTCTGATTGGTTGGCTGGCCGGCTGTGTTGTGATTGGTCAACCGCTCAGAGATGTCCCGCCCCTTAGCCTATCACATACAATGTGTTGGAGCACATAACTTGTGGGAAAAAGGAATGAGCTATTTAACCACTCCAAGTGGAAAAGCATTGACATAAATTTGACTTATTTAAGATCAGACGAAGAGGATTCTTCTATCGTGAGAGGGATCCCTCTGATTTGCCATTATGCCATGGCTATTTAGATAATTACTTTGATAGTTCCATTTGCTGATAAAAGCGTGCAATGGCATTTTATGATGAGTACATTACATAATGGTCTGAATGCAATTTGCCCTGTGGTTACAAACACCCATTGAACATAGGATTATCATCTCCGTAACGCTTTGTCTTCCTTGTTTATGGTTAGCTTTGCCCTTGATATTCAGTGACCTTTTTAGGATCAGTGTTTTCAGTAGACTATAACTGTTTACATTGGTATACATACACCTGGAAATACAAATAAATCATTCATTTAAGGCATTAGTGTCTGAATCGAGAATAATAATGGAATCCAATAGCACAATATTGTATACCTCTTTCTGCTTACTAAAAGGCAGTATTGTGTAAATAGTACAGTTTACTGTGTTACTTGCTTTGTGTTTCTTGATAGAAAACAAATATAATAACTAATGGCTAAATGGAAACATTTGACTGTGACTACACTATTCTAAAAATAAATAACGTAGAACTACAGCCAATGTAAACAGAGCTTATGTATGTAGGACAGTGCCTTGTTTTCATCTGATTTTGAAGGGGTCACTGCTGTTCTCTTTTCTGAGTCTTACTGTGTTGTTTTCTCCCCCATGTGGGAAAAACATGTTTAACAAGCGTGAGGAGAAAACCATAGTTCGTCCAAGGACTGGAATCCTCTGGGAGAGTAATTAGGCAGATTGGGTAGAACAGGATTGTGAGCCTACATTTAGGAAGGTCTGGGATTAATAGGAGAGGAAAGAGGACATTGGCATTCTTAAAAGACAACAGAGAAAGTGCTGCAAATACATTTAAAGTCACACTCTGATCCAAGCAAGGATTCTGAAACATTTAGTCAAACTGCTTGAGTGACAATCAACCATCGTTAAGGGAGCCTAAATTATGCAAGGAAAGTTTTTGACAGAAATGGACTGGAAAAAAAGAAAGCGGAATAATTTAAACCTTTTTTTTCAGTAGCATAAAAAAGTACTGCTGCTTGATGAATGAGAGTTAGGTAATGGCAGGGAAGTTTCCTCCAATGAAGATGTTCATACATGTTGACAAAGTTTCCAGTTACATTAATCACAGGGTAGACAGAGTTGATGCCCAGCGCTCTATAGCGAGAGAATCAGCACAGTGATTTGGCGACATGAATGAGGGAGCCGATCTATGGGCGCTAACACGACATGGCTTTAAGTAGGGCGGCGGGATGGGGAGAGCTGACTTTAAAGAGATCATTCTGATAAATAGACCTGATGAGGCTGGATGGTTGAGTGTTTGTCCACGGGCTAAGCGAGCTGAGCCGTCACGGTGGTAGTTCTGCAGCTCTGATGAAGTGGAAGGGATTATGACATTAAGTTGGGTAAGCGTCTCTGATTTTGAAGGAGGTTTCTTGCAGCAGCATTAGGGCTGCACACTGCTTTAGATTCACAGTAGGGGCAGAGCTATATTTACTAGGTTGACTTAATGGTGACATTTATGGTTTAAATTGAGCATCTTTCTCCTAAAAATAGAGATTTATCTTTGACCAAAGCTGAAATGTATTGGAATGTTGCTTTGATGGTTGTCAGAAGATCACCAAAAACATTAGGATTCATACTGTGGTCAATAGGTCAAAAATAAATGTCTGACGGGGACACGTGTGAGCTCCTTCATCATGACGACAATGTTTTGTTGATGCTGAACCACAATGACCCATATGGAAAAAAAAAGTTTTATATCCTATCAACTCCTACAATATTTTCTGGGTAAAAACATTAACTAAACTTAACACAAAAAGTAAGGCAATTTGTGTTTGGTAGATGATTTCCATGTTGTAACAATGCTTTTTGGCAATTGGCTGAGGAGATTTGTGCACCCCATATACTCAGCTCTGCTGCTCATCCCGCAAATGATTGTTCCTCAAAAATGTGGTACCATTGGAAAGGTAAGAAAACAGGCTTTCCAACGGTATAAGATGTATTGCCATGTAAGCATTGTTACAACATAGAAACCATCTACCAAACACAAATTGCTTTACTTTTTGTGTTGAGTTTATATCCTTGATTGTTTCTGTGACGAAGGTAACTTCGTCACTGTGGACTGACGGCTTCGGGCCTTGTAATATTGCACATGTGGTTTGGTTTGGGAGTGTTCCCCAAACCCGTTTTGTCTGTTGCTCCTGATTGTGTTCACCTGGTGCCCTGTGTTGTCTCCTCCCCCCTCACCTGTGTCTAATTGCTGATTAGTGTGTGGGTATTTAGGCTCTGTTTCCCTGTCTGTGTGGGTGGTAGTGTGTGTGAGATCCTTGTGGCTGGTGACTGTGCTCACGTGAACAGCAGATTGAGGCTGTGTCATATGTTTGAGTAATAAATGCCCACACCGGGTTGTATTTTGGACGTTCTGCCTGTGCCTCCTTGCTTGGTCGGGCCGTTCAACGGTCAGCTTCACAGTTTCCCCATTCACAGGATAGTTTAATGTTCTTATTTTGTAGTCATGGAATGTGCATATTCCTAATGTTGTTGAAACATTTTTTTCACAATGTTTCTTGATCTGGCAAGGCTGATTGGCATTGCATTGTGTAAGAAGTTACCATTTGAGTAGAGGAGCTACTGTATGATTATCTTTGCTTCTGTTTCTGGGAAATCAAAAGAAGCCCCATTGGTTTTCAACTGGTAGTGTCTGGCATTGCATCACAGGACATTTACATCAAGTCAAACTATTTTTAGCTATCCCCTGTTAAGAAAAAGCCGACTGTCTTGATTTTTGAGTCCATAAGTATGAGCTATGCCATACTATTTCTGCTTTTTCCAGAATGTATATAACGTAGTATCATGTTAGTGATTTAACCATCCAAACGGTGCTACAAATTGGTACTTTCTTGCTTATTTAATGTAAGGTTTTGCTCCTCAAAATCAATAGAATGCTAGTCAATATAAACATTAATCTGAAAACGCAACCTAAACAAAAATCCCTGGTAATGAGTGCTTTGTAACCACAATAGGTTTTACTCAAATCCCACCGTGGGATGACCGATGAAGGCATGCCCCCTGACGGGTTCAGAACAATTCAGTGGTATTCAAGCCAGGTTAATTGGCATTAACTGGCTTTCTGTTTACAAGGCAGCCCACAGGCATTCTCTGCAGCGAGAGACATTCTAAGCAGACATGACGGCCAACATGGGATTTTCCTGGTGTGTAATTTTGCTTTACAATAAGTGCCGACTGAGGCCAAGTCACTGTTGTGCTTTGATGTAACAACGGAACGGGTCATGGTGAAAATGTGTGGCCAGGCATGGCTGTGAAGGTTTTATGAACAGAATGTGGAAGAACAAAAAATGAAGATGCCGAACACACGATCTGAGAAAGACACAGTCAGTACCAGTTCACCTTTTCTCCCTTTGTTTTAATGTCATTGTTTATTTCATGACACTAACTTTCATCAACTGTCAATTCTTTGGAGGATTTTTCATTCAAAATACCTTCTAAACATTAATAATACATTCATGCAGGGGAAGTAAGGAAGTTCATGTCTTTTAAGGTGTCTAACTTTAATAAATGCTATACACACAAATGCATTTGGGAGATTTCTAAATAAAACCCTGCAGGAGAACTATATTTGATATGTTTCTTATTGCTCAATAAATGCATATTATTGGTGTTCAAATCAGACTTTATATACAGAAATGACAAATGTGACAGCTGTTTTTAAGTAAGGAGTTTACACAAATTGGATGATGAAATTGTAAGCAGAGGAACAAACATCAGTACATCTATAAAGACAATACCAACTGGCTGCATTTTCATTTGAAAGTTAATATAAAATGTCACTTCAATCTTGACATTCTAAAGTAATGTTTTTTTAATAGTTAACAACCAGTTGTGAATACTCTATGCTTTCAGTGTAATGTTTGACAAAAACGTCATCTGAGGACTATGGAAATGCTAAAACTCTCTGTAAAACTTGGGCACAAAGGCAGTAGAAGGACAAAAAGCTAAATCGCAGCCATATCACAGCGGGGGTTCCATCTAGCTAAGTGAAGATGTGAAGTGCAAAATACCTCACACCTAACACCCAGGCCTATCTCTAGCTCTGACGCTCGCAGAGAACATTACCGGGAGAGAAGCTGACGATGTGAGTTTGCATCTGTGTGTCGGCGGGGAAGAGGACTGAAGCAGCTATTCTCTCAACGGACACCATGTCTCCTTTCAGCAGCTTGACACTCAAAGAGGTCTCTCCCCCTTTTGTTCCCCCTCGACACTCTCCGTCTCTCGAACTACACGAGCGACCTGTGCAAATCCCAAAACACAGTTCCATTAAAACCTTTTGGCTTCTGACAAGGCCCCCCCGAATATGGTGCCGCCTTCAGGGAGCAAGGCAAGGTTTTAGTCATGTCGCCCTATCTCTCCCCCTTAAGTGAGAAATAACAGAGAAAAAGTGTCAGGCTGATTCTCTGAGACTCGCTCTCATGTGTGCATACAAAGGACACAACCCAGTCTCTGTAACAACTGTTAACCCTTGAGAAGTGACCTGTAAAATCCATAGCATGTATTTATTCAAATGCATGTCAGCAAGACTGATTCATCTGACAGCTTTAATGTATGCCTTCAGAGGCAGTTTGTACAAGATAGTAAATAATACATCAAACAAAACGCGTTGATATTTTTGACATGCATGCTGAATGACATAGGAAGTCAATCCGATTTCCATAATACGCATCTGTCGAAGCAACATGGGGGAAACAATAGGCACTAATGAAAATGTTATTATTTGCAGAGAATGCCTGCTTTGTATAGTCATGCCGCATGATAAACAATCTACTCATTCACAATATTATACAGTCAATCAAGGTCTTTTTTTAAGTTTATTCATGAGGCTGACTGCACATGGTGGTGATGTATTCATTTGGAATGAACAGAGATATATATAATGAGCATGACATTACACAAAAAAATGCATTCATTTCAGAACACAAACCTTTATCAAGATGGGAATGCAGTACCGATGCAGCCTTACATTTGACTTAAATTTCCCCTTCACGAACAAAATTCACAAAATATACACGGCGTCCAATTCGTATTAAAACTATAGAAACCCGTTTTTAAAAGAGGAAGATATATATGTTTAGAAAGCTATGACGGCATCAGCAACACGTCATACACCGGGAATGGACTGATTGTCTCACAGCATCGCTCCTCCTTCATGTAATCTGACACGACACATCAACCTGTCATTTGGACGAGAAACGACCATCGAGTGGTTTTGTTAACGTGGTCGAGACAGACATGAAATCATCATCATGGTACCTGCCAAGTGCCTGCTCCTCAGGGATGGCGGCTATAATATCGGACAGGGCCGGTCGTCAATACGCCTGTTCTTCTTCCCTGAGTCAAAACATTAAAGGTTTGATTAAGAAGGGCCTCGCCACCATGACAGGAAGAAAATTGGCTAGAGTAGGTCAGCCAAAAATGCAGGATATGTTCACACACTCTACAGTACCAGATTGAAGTTATACTGAGATTAAAGCATTAACCTAGTTTCTAGTAACCCAATTCCCCTTATAAACCGAGTTTACACCAGTAGGAATGTATGATGGTCTACGCCGGGTTAATGCCCAATTTGTTATTTCTTACAGTGACGCATCAAAGACACTTCTGCTGCAGTTTCAAAACGATTGGCCGACATTACATTACATTACATTGCATTGCATCTAGCTGACGCTTTTATCCAAAGCGACTTACAATAAGTACATTCGACCAGGAAGACACAACCTTGAAGAAAACAGAATCATATAAGTACATCAGGTTTCATAGAGCCAAACATTTCAAGTGCTACTCAACTGGCTATAGATAAGCCAGTCCTTTATTAGTATATAAGTGCTTCGTTAATAGTTCTATCGCTCGAAGTGGAGTCGAAAGAGATGAGTTTTCAGTTTGCGCCGGAAGATGTGCAAGCTATCTGCCGTCCTGATGTCAATGGGGAGCTCATTCCACCATCCTGGAGCCAGGACAGCAAACCCATGTGTTTTCGCCGATGGGAACTTGGGTCCCCCTCGCAGCGAGGGCGCAGCGAGGGCGCAGCGAGTCGTTTGGCTGATGCAGAGCGTAGTGCACGCGCTGGGGTGTACGGTTTAACCATGTCCTGGATGTAGGAAGGGCCAGATCCATTCACAGCATGGTAAGCAAGTACCAGTGTCTTGAAGTGGATTCTAGCAGTTACCGGAAGCCAGTGAAGGGAGCGGAGGAGCGGAGTGGTGTGGGAGAATTTATGAAGGTTGAAGACCAGACGAGCCGCTGCATTCTGGATGAGCTGCAGAGGTCGGATGGCACATGCAGGTAGACCAGCCAGGAGGGAGTTGCAGTAGTCTAGGCGTGAGATGACGAGAGCCTGGACCAGAACCTGCGTCGCTTTCTGAGTCAGCTGGGGACGTATCTTCCTGATGTTGTAAAGCGTGTATCTGCAGCAACGGGTTGTAGCAGCGATGTTTGCAGTGAAGGACAGGTTGTTATCTAGGGTCACACCCAGATTCCTTGCAGTCAGAGTCGGGGAAACAACTGAGGTGCCGATGTTGATTGTTAGGTCAAGAGTGGGACAATCTTTTCCCGGGAGGAAGAGCAGCTCAGTCTTGTCAAGGTTGAGCTTGAGGTGATGAGCAGACATCCACTGAGAGATGTCAGCTAGACAAGCAGAGATGCGTGCAACGACCTGGGTCTCTGAGCGGGGAAAGGACAGAATTAATTGGGTGTCATCAGCGTAGCAGTGGTAAGAAAAACCATGCGGGCTAATGACTAATCCGAGCGAGTTTGTGTACAGGGAGAAGAGGAGGGGACCAAGAACAAAGCCCTGAGGAACCCCTGTAGTTAATTGACAAGGGTCGGACTCGGACCCTCTCCATGTCACCCTGTAGGTACGGTCTTTCAGGTATGAGGTGAGGAGGGAAAGTGCAGAGCCTGAAACTCCAAGTTTTTGGAGAGTGCGAAGGAGGATCTGATGATTCACCGTGTCGAATGCAGCAGACAGGTCCAACAGGATGATGACAGAGGAGAGGGATGCAGTTTTGGCAGTGTGCAGTTCCTCCGTGACAGCAATGAGAGCAGTTTCTGTGGAGTGACCTGCCTTGAAACCAGACTGGTGCGGATCCAGAAGGTTGTTCTGATGGAGATAACAGGAGAGTTGTTTAAAGACAGCGCGTTCAAGTGATTTAGACAGGAACGGGAAGAGAGAGACAGGCCTGTAGTTTATAACATCAGACGGGTTGAGAGTGGGTTTCTTTAGGAGAGGGTTTACTCTTGCCTCCTTGAGACTGTTTGGAAAGTGACCAGAAGTTAGAGAACTGTTACTTACCTTGATATTGTTTTTAATTCTGCTTGGAAACGGGACCAAACTGTGATTTTACTCTCGTCATTGCTGTTAACTGATTGGTTTATCATCATGTAGGCAACTTGTGATATGCAACTGAATTCATGTGCAAAGTGATAGCGATATAAATGAAAAACCTCAAATTACAGAAGAGAATCAGCACAATAAACAGTGTACGGAAAGACAGGAAAGCAAGGTATGTATCAACCTTTTATGGCACACATCAGATTTCTGATGCAACACCACTTTAAGCGACACTTTGTTTAAAGCCTGCAGCATCCTTTCGGTGTATCATTTGAACTTTAAGTTTGCGTACATTAGGCTACTTCTCTAGAGGGAAAATGTGCCTTGCAAATGGTTATTTCTTACTGAAGTGCTGCCTTAAAGATTTATTTTTGCAACAAATCACTTGATATCTGCGTAATTCTGCCGTAGTTTACTGTGTTCTGAGTTCGCTTGTATTGCTTAGTTTTGCATTATATGGATTTTGTTTACAGTTCTTTAAAAGACACTGTACATTATTCCTACTTTTAGTCAGTTATGTGATTACTCAACAGAATTACACTACAGTTTCTGGGTGACTCACTTCCTTTGTTGTGTACTTTCTCTTTATCCAGAAAGTAAATTGATTATAGAGCTTTAAAAAAAAAAAGAGTTACAATTTCATGAGTCGACACTGCAGCGTGTGAGTTAAAGTTCACGTACACCCACTGAGTGGAACTTACTCTTAGCGACATTACTCATTACTATCTAGGATCACTTCATCTATGGAGAGCTGCTCATCTATTAACATCTCTGTGAAAAGCCTCCATTTTTTTAATGGAAGAGGAGCCGTGTTGAATTAGGAGCGCTGACAATGCTGCTAATTTGCATCCAGCAAATGGGGCTTTTGTCATTACGCCAAGAACAAAATGCACGGTGTAAAGCTGATCTGACCTAAAGTCCGTTGCCAAGTGAAAGACACACACAACTGCGGGTTTAAAGCACACACACAAATGTACCCATATACCTTGCAAGATACCCTAACCAGTATTTGAACAAATGTATTTAAAACCAAATTAAAGTTGTCTGCTTTTGACTCCTTTAGTTATTTAAACTAAAACATACAAAATTGGAGAAAACACTTTTACACAAATCATTTAGCAAGGTATCTCCATGGTGAATGCCTCCTTTTGTTTGTGTTGCTCTTTAAACTAGGTCACATGACTCCTTCCCACATGAACATTTTTGGGAATGATGGTCTGAATTAAATGTACTGTTTAATTATTATTTTATTTTTTTCAGCGTTTAAAACAGACATGATACAAATGAATGCAATAACGAAACATTTAATTAATAATTGAATAATCTGTAGTATCATTGCCTGATATCAATAAACAACAAAGCTTTAGCTAATTACACGTCGGAAAAGGGGTCGTTTTTTTTGTTAATATGTTAAACAATATAAATGTACAGTATACTTCTAATCTTTAATAATTTATATAATCATTCATATAATATATATCTATATATACAGGCAAGTTAGGAGAATGGTCTCTAAATATTTATATATATATACATATGTACACATACAAATACATGCACAAATTCCAAATATGATGTTGTTTTATTCAAGTTTAATGATAACTTATTGCTGTTTAGCCATAACCTTCACTTGTACATCATGAACACATCTTTCATATGTCAAGATAATTAACACAGAGCAGAATACATTCAAATTAAAACATTTATCATTATGGAAACAAATCTTTTTTGATTAAATCTATTTATTCTGCTTTAGCTTCAAGGCGCAAGGCAAGTTTATTTATATAGCACCTTTCAACACAAGGCAATTCAAAGTGCTTTACAAAAAACGAAAGACATTAAGAAAATGGCATTTAAAATCAGTCATTAAAAAGAAAAGCTAATCAAAGAAACATTAAAAGAAAAAATACATGGATAAAAGTTACAGTGCAGTCTAAGATATGAATAGTTCAATTAAAAGCAGCGACAAAAAGAAAAGTCTTCAGCCTGGATTTAAAAGTAGTCAGAGTTGCAGCGGACCTGCAGGTTTCTGGGAGTTTGTTCCAGATATTTGGAGCATAATAACTGAACGCTGCTTTACCATGTTTAGTTCTGACTCTGGGGACAGAAAGCTGACCAGTCCCCGAAGACCTGAGAGATCTGGATGGTTCATAATTTAGCAGGAGGTCAGAAATGTATTTTGGGCCTAAACCATTCAGTGCTTTATAAACCAGCAGCAGTATTTTGAAATCTATTCTTTGACACACAGGAAGCCAGTGTAAAGACTTCAGAACAGGAGTGATGTGATCCACTTTCTTAGTGTTAGTGAGGACTCGAGCAGCGGCGTTCTGAATCAGCTGCAGCTTCCTAATAGATTTGTTTGTGACACATACAGTAACACATAACAATACGGAGTAAACCTTATCCCAGCTTCCATCTGTCTCTTATCCTGTTGTCTTGGGATGCAGTGGGGAGGCAAAACACAACATAATTCCTCCCCCCATCTCCTGAATACTTCTCCAAATAAAAAGCCATATAAAAATCCATGTGATGGATTGATGAGCAATGAATTTGCCTGGAGCATCTGCAAGGGGTACAAGGGTGAGTTGCCAGCTGATGACACAGCGACGCATTAAAACTGAAGCACTTGAACGATAAAACGCAGTCACCGAGCCTCAGTCGCATTGCAACCATCCGCCACAAGTTTTGTTGGAGGCAATTTACTTTTACACCTACTGATTTCTCATCTCAATCTTTGAAGTGGGTGGCAAAGGAGTTGAAGAGATGCACAAGACAGTATCAGCCTCTCCTTACCTGCAGCTCCATTCACTTACTCACAGCAAGGGGCTAATTATAATCCTTTTCACCCAACTGCCACATCAAAGTGCACGCATTGACAGCTGCCCATTGATATACAAATCACTGATTGGCGGGGCAGATTATATTTCACTTCCTTTTGTAAAATAATATATGGCTATACTGTATGCTGATATTATCCTTTTATTCTCATTCACGCGTATCTAGATTAAGTGGGAGGCGATGCAGTAGCTGTCAATGCTTGCTTTTGATAGCAGTTTTCCTATTTACGCATCAAAACAGTGAAAAACATCTCCAGTAATGAGCTGTTCCTCCCTCCCAAGCCCCCAGACCCCAGCTGTCACAGTGAGCGGTGCGTCCTACACTCGTGTAGTGTAGGACGTGGGCTGATGTGTGGATGATAATGCCATCACAAGGATTAGTGTCTGTGCAGAGAGCGGTCTGGCGGCTGTTGTCTCACACTCATCACTTCCCCTCTCTCTTTCTGAAGTTAAAACAAAGCCTCACCGTGCAACAGACGACTCAGATCTACTTTTCTTTGATTTCAGACTTGACTCGGTGACACTTGACAGAACCAGGTCTTGCAACGCTATCCGGTTTTGTTTGAATGTATACATTTGTAAATACATCTCTGGCTACCTGTATGCAGTTGCGTCATTTGCATAGAAGGATCCATTTTTGATAAGTAGAAAATGCATTTACGTTAATTCCTGTGTTGATGCAGGCTCCTTTTGTTCCCTTTTATGTTACTTTGATTTTCGAAGAGATTATTTTCAGCGTTCTTTTCTTGGATTTCACTTCCTAGCAGTATTTTAACCCCAAAGGGATGCAAGATTATCAGATGGCTGTCTTTTCAGACTTGGTGCAGGGAATTGAGTTAGACGTTTCAAAGGCGAAATACTGCCTTTGTTACCGGAAATTCTCTTTGAGATCATAATGCAGATATACACTAAATTAGAAATGGTATTTTAATGCGCCAATTGCAAACCAACAGAGACCTTTTTTCTCTTCTCGCGATTCCTCTTTCCTGATCAACTTCCTGATTTGCATCTCTCCTCCTCCTCTTCCTTCTGATGACTGATTAGTCTTTTTTATCATCCTGTTAGTTGGCTGGTGCAGCAGAGAGAGTGGATGGCACAGTCTTCTGTCCCTCCACTCCCCAGACTGCTGCCCTACCTGTTCCTCTGCCTTGTCATGCCTTATTAATGTCTCTTTCTCTGACACGGCTTCTCTTGCACAGATTAGATGTAATTAACCTTTTAAAAAGAAGCATCCTGGCCAGCTTTTAACTGTTTAACTACAATAGCATCCGCTTCTCCTGTGTATTCTCCCTTCTGTGTGATCCACACTTTTCCCCCGATGTTCTCTTTCCTAACTCAACTGTGGCTGCAGGTTTAACCTTTATCTTCTGCCAATCTCCCAGACATTGCTCTGCCGCCTTTCTCAGTGGCTCTAACTCAGCATGAATTTTTAATGTGTCCCTCACATGTCAGTGTCAAGCTGCAAGATAGACAATCGCGGCTGAGACGGCAGCTCAGAAACAATGAAGAACACAAGATGATAGAGATATGAGGGACACACCAGTTTCCCGAGAGGATAAGCGTGTTAAAGGGGGCGATAGTGCTGCTGAAAAGGTTGCTTAACCTATGGAGAATGAAGGCAGAAAGAAAAAAACCTTTATGACCTCTCAGCTTAACCTTGTGGGAAAGGAGCTCTCACAGCGCAAGCATGAGGGACAGAGATAATGCAGTATTGGACCTCCTAACGATGGTTATTTTATTCATAATGGCTGTGTATATCACTGGTGACCACAGTGACACATTTCGCATTTCGGCCGAGCGGGTAGAGATTGAGGTGTCAGGGATGGAATGACTTATGGGTCTGTGTGACAGCAGCTAATCATACTAGTCTCATACAACAACATGCAGGGTGATAAAATAGAGGAGACACACACACACACACACACACACACACACACACACACACACACACACACACACACACACACACACACACACACACACACACACACACACAGTCTCCTTATCCTTGCAGACTAAGGCTTGACCTTCAGAATGGACTCTATTAATTACACAGACTCTTAGGCAGCCCTGTCAATTTAACTTCACACGGGGTGTTGCTCCTTAATTTAAATGACAAGGCAATTAATAAAAACAAGGCTAAGGTCACCGCCCATATGATGTTGGACTACCACTTAATATCATCTGAGAGACTCTCGGTGTGTGTGTATGGGGTATTTTGGTGAGAGGCTTGGGTATATGCATAAAAAAAATAATGATGTGAATGTCTTCTTGTCATATACCCTCTCTCGCTACCAAGTAGCCACTCATCCGCCCACCACCACCACCGCCACCACCCTCTTTCTTCAAGCATCCCATTTGGCCCCCCAGAGCTGAAAGACAGAATGTCCTTGCTGGGTAATTATATTATGTTTGGTGATAGGGGATCATAAAACTTAAAGCACTCTAATACCTGGGAATTGGCTTTGGGTCTGGCTGTGAGTCATTCTGTTGTTTTGGTGTTGTATCAGGCCTGCATGCCTTGCCCGGCTTGCCAGCATGTTAAATAAATAGGCGGGCAAAACAAATAAATCAGCATCCTTAAGAATGCAACGTGCGCCCACTTGCTTATTTAGAGGTTTAATCCCCGGACAGGTGGTCAGGGTGATATTATTGAACTATATGGCGACATAAAGCCTCCTCGCCTGCCTGCCACCGCCTCTTCCTATTGTCCTTGTGAACTTCCCTCCCTCCTTCTCCCACCTTCCTCACCCATGCGTTCCCCCCCCCCCCCCCCCCCAGGCCAGCAGGTCACAACAACAGGGAGAAATCCTCCTCCCCAGCCATAGCAGCGGGATCAATACATGCTCAAATTATCCTTCAGCTGTAATTAAAGTATACCACAAAATCCTCACTTACACTCTGTCCCTCACCCTTTTCTCTGCTCACCCTATGGATGTAGTCCCCATGTCCCATACCGGCCCCCCCTCTATTGCTCTACGCTGGCTGCCTTCCTCCACACACACACACCTCCAGCTAAGTGATCCACAGTGGCCTGTGCACACCAAGAGTGATGGTTGAGTAATGACTATGGATTACTTCATTATCCCTCCCCTAACAGGCTGGTGGGGTGCTTACATGGGTCTGCCTTTAACAAGCTGATAGGAGGAAGGGCACCTGCAAAGAGGGGAAACACTCCCAGAGCTCATGTCATGGATGTTAAACACCAAGGCTTGCCTTTATATCCCAACAACGTCTCCCTCCCCGTCCGTCTCGCAGTTTTCTTCTATGCCTCAAAAGTTTTTCATCAAAGTGGCAACACAAGCACAAATATATTTTTAATAAAATGTTACCGCTTGTCGTCATAATCCCTTCCTGTTATCTATTCCGACCTTCTTCACAGGTTCAATAGTCCGAGTGACAGAGATGTGAAGTTGATCAATATCTTATCATCTGCTCGCAGACAGTAGCCGCTTCACTTTCCAATCAGGAGGGAATGAAGGATTTGCTTTCTGTTTGTAGTTCTCATTCATAACACTCCGTTCGATGTCTCACTATGGGATGCGCCTCATCGCGGAGCAAACAGAAGCATCAATCTCATTACGCCAATCCTGATTGGCTGGTGATCTTGACGTCAGCGTCAGGGAATTCACCCCCTATAAGTAGCTTGCGCCACGACGCATGCGCCATTCAAACACCTCTTCTCGCTTCAGAGCACATCTCTATGGTAGCCGGACAAGCTTAACGGTCCACAGACTGAACCCAAATATCCATTTCGGTCGACGGGCGCTCGCCGGCTACTCCTTCTGCTTCGCAGGAAGACGGTAATTACTAACGCTAGTTATTGTTGAAATCGACCTCGACGCTCTCTTTCCCCGGAAAGAAAGCTAGGTCTGACTTTTTCAAGCTAGCGTTAGCTTGCTTCCTCACTACCGACACCACGGTAGCGAGGAAGTTTTTTCTTTTCTCTTCCCCACGGAGGAGGAAAGGATTAAAGGAGCATACTGTCACACCAGTCAGTATTCTCCGGGAATAAAAGACCCACACCGTCCTTTTCTCCGGATTAAGGACAGGGTGGTAACCTCTTTTTCTCCCGACCTACCTGTTGAGAGCGGGTCCTCTCCACGCCACGAGGCGAACAAGATGGACGCCCCTCTCCCTCACACCAGAGGAGTCAGGGACTCGGTGGCTCGACTCTGCGGCTGCGGGTTGAAGATCTCGGGCACAGACACGCACCAGGTCTGCTCGTCCTGCCTCAGGCTGGAACACGCCCGAGGCGCTATCGACAACCCCGGCTCGTGCGGACATTGTGTCCGCTTCACCGTAAAGAGCTGGGGCTCCCGGTTAGACCTCACCATGGTCTCACCCGCGGAGGATGTCCTCGAGCTGAACGACGAAGAGGACGCCTCGGTGTTCCTCCTGTCCGAGTCGGATGAACATGAAGAGGACATCTTCATGTCAAAACATATAGCAGCTAGCGTGGAAGCTAGCGTGGACGTTAGCCTCTTTTATCGCGTTCACACCATACAGTCTATGGTTCACACCAAAAAGAGCCGGTACTAAAATTAGTTCATGAGAACCTTTTTACCCCCACGAAAGTCCCTGCTAGAGAGCAGAGAGCTGCTAGAGAGCAGGGACTTTCGTACGGCTCTCTTGTGAGAAAAGAGCTATATTTCTGATTGGCTGGAAGGATTGCAAACCACGCCCTGTAAAACTCCCAAAAAGTTTGGTGAAGCCGCCATTTTATTATCCTCGCATTAGCATTATTAGCATTAGCATTAGCCCAGCGCAGAAACGCAGAGAGACTCTACTTATGGCAACACAAAATAAAACATAGGAGCGGTGGAGATGAGGAGGTGTCGGCGTTCTGGCGATTTACTCGGAAGGCTTCAGTAGAAGCTGCTGGGACTCCCAGCAGCTTCTACTGAAGCCAGTCCCCAACTCCGGGGACTTCCGGCCGGGGACTTTGGGCGGCAGTATACGCCGTGAAGTGGTTTGCGGCCTGCCAGTAAACCCAAAGCAGAAGAAGAAGAAGTGACGTCAGCGGCTTCATTTGTTCTCATGAACTAAGTTCTCATGAACCTTTGTGGGAAAAGTACTGCGGTGTGAATGCGCCTAATGGTATACTAAAATCCATGTGAAAAAAATTGCTTCTCACTGTTCTCAGGTCAAATATTTATATGCGATTAAAAATGCGATTAATTTCGATTAATTAATTACAAAGCCTCTAATTAATTAGATGAATTTTTTTAATCGAGTCCCGGCCCTAGTATTTTCACATCCCAGTATATTACCCACACAGGAAATATCTGAGATTCGCATTTCAGGGGATCTGTTATGAATACAGAGTACTCCCCTTCGGTCTGTCTCTCAGTCCAAGGGTGTTCGCCTGGCGACCTACCTGGACGACTGGCTGCTTCTCGCACAGTCGGAGCAGGAGGCTGTTACGCAGACAAATGTCCTCGTAAAGCACCTGCTCAACCTGGGTTTCATAATAAACACAGAGAAGAGCATGTTGTGCCCCGCGCAGACTATACTCTTCCTGGGTTTACACCTGAACTCGGTGCCCTTTTCAGCTCGCTTGTCAGCGGATAGAGTGAAAGCTTTCAGAGCTTGTCTCGCTCTTTTCCAGCTGCGCAAACATGTTCTCTTCAGATCATGCCTGCGATTGCTGGGGCTCATGGCGTCAGCCATCCTGGTCGTACGACTGGAACGCTTACACATGAGGGAGTTTCAGCGCTGGGTGGCCGCCCTAAAACTAAACCCGAGTGATGGTTACTGTGAAATGCGTAATGGCACTGCGCCACTGGCTGCACCCGACTTTTCTAGTACGAGGTGTGCCTATGGGTGCTGTCCTTTCACGGAAAGTGGTCACCACGGACGCATGTCTGACAGGTTGGGGAGGTATTTATGAAGGTCGCCCGGTGAGGGGTCTCTGGAGCAGAGACCTCCAGCGGGCGCACATAAATTACCTGGAGCTTTTAGCGGTGTTTCTCACCCTAAAACGCTTTCTGCCTTTCCTCAGGGGACATCACATCCTCGTGAGGACAGACAATACGACCACAATATCGTATATTAACCGCCAAGGGGGTTTGCGTTCTCTCCAGTTACACACACTGGCGCGCAAACTTATCCTATGGAGCGGGAGACGTCTCCTCTCTCTGAGAGCGACGCACGTACCGGGAGTGATGAACCTCGGGGCAGATCTACTGTCCAGAGGTATACCACTTTATGCAGACTGGACTCTACATCCAAGGATTGTGAGCCAGCTGTGGGTGCGTTACGGCAGAGCCGCGGTGGATCTGTTCGCATCGAAAGACAACGCTCAGTGTCAGCTGTTCTTTTCGATGCGCGATCTAAATGCACCGTTAGGCGTGGATGCACTCGCGCACAATTGGCCCCCGGGCCTTCTGTACGCGTTCCCACCCCTGGCTCTGATACCCCCAACTCTGGCCAGAGTGAGAGAGCAACGCCACACACTTATTCTGATAGCTCCGCACTGGCCAGCTATGTACTGGCTAGCGGAGATATATCAGCTGCTGTGCGGGCAGCCATAGCAGCTCCCACTACGCAGGGACATACTGTCCCAAGCGGGGGGGGCGATCTTTCACCCACACCCAGAGCGCTTGGCTCTATGGGCCTGGCCCGTGAGTGGTACAATCTAAATACAGTGTGACATGATGCTGACCCTGGCAGCTGCCAAGCGAGCCAGTGGCACTCATGCACTATCTGTACAGTTTTCATGCACTCAGTTTGCCCCAGGGCAAACAGAATGTGGTTGAAGCCCAACCCTGCCTTTATCTTAAGGCGGTCGGTTCGGGTACCACATTTGACATTGAGGCATCCTCCCCGCCACTGTATTCCTCCGGGGAACAGCCGCCGGATTTGCCGTGTCCAGCCCGTGCTTCACGCACGTACAGGGACAGATCAAGGGTGCTTTGTCATAATGACCAACCCCTTGTGTCCTGGGCTAACCCTTACAAGGGCAAGCCTGTTACTAAGCAACGGCTCTCCCACTGGTTTGTGGAAGCAATTGCTTTGGGGCTCATACGAGTCAGAGTTCGCAGGCACCCTCGGGTCCAGGAGCTCTTTCGACTCAGGGTCTGGCTGCATTCTGGACTCTGTCCAGGATGTCTCCCATCAAAGACATTGGTGCAGCGGCGAGCTGGTCCTCGCCGCTCACTTTTGTCTGCCTCCTAACAGGCTGGAAGTTCTGCTCCCAGTGTGACTCAAGCAGTGCTGGGCACCTGGTTGAGTCAGAGCTCTACCTGTTAAGTTCTGGTTGGTTTGGTGATTTTCGAGATAAGCTCGTCTGGCAATACGGGAGCTACAATTTCCCATAGTGAGACATCGAACGGAGTGTTATGAATGAGAACTATAGGTTACTTACGTAACCCCAGTTCTCAGAGTAACATGAAGTGAGATGTCTCACCAGACGGCCCTCCTTGCTATGGTGAAGCGAGAAGAGGTGCTTATTTTGAATGGCGCATGCGTCGTGGCGCAAGCTACTTATAGGGGGTGATTTCCCTGACGCTGACGTCAAGATCACCAGCCAATCAGGATTGGCGTAATGAGATTGATGCTTCTGTTTTCTCCGCGATGAGGCGCATCCCATAGTGAGACATCTCACTTCATGTACTCTGAGAACTGGGGTTACGTAAGTAACCTATAGTTTCTGATTAAAGACAGAATTCCATTAGAAAATCACATACATCCGACATGTTTTTATTTCTTTTGACAAACTACAATTTACTTGATGTGGTGCTTTATTTCTCCAATTACATTAACAAGTTCCCCTCTTGAGGTTCACCTCCTCACAAATGCTGCACAACCACAGAAGAAGCTAAATAACATCTAACTGAACTAAAGTGTGATGGATAAGCAGCTGAAGTGCTGAGACCTTTCCATCTTCTGAGATCAGGTTTTGAAGATGTTTTTGGAAGTGGTGTATGCAGGAGGATTCATTCTGCCCTTGGTCTGCCTTTTCGGCCTTCGCTCTCCTCTAAACGTTTTACTGTTGGATGTAGAAGTCTTTACTTTGCTGCAAACGAGGGTGAATCATTTGTTTTTCCTTACTTACTCCTTCCTTACTTACTGTTGTGGCCAGTGCACTCTTCTTTGCTGCGGTCTGCTGGGAGGGGCAGCATAAGAGCTGGTGCCACCAGCAGGATCAATAAACTGATCAGGAAAGCTGGGTCTGTCATCGGTATCAAGCTGGACCCCTTTGAAGCTGTGGTGGAGAGGAGGACACTGAACAGGCTGTTGTCCATCATGGATAACCCCACCCATCCTCTCCACCTGCAGCTGGACAGTCAACGGAGCTCCTTCTCCAACAGACTGCTGCAGCTCCACTGTCACAAGGACCGATACAAGAACACATTCCTGCCAATAAATCAATAAATCACCTCTGGCTGGAAGAGAACTCCCTGCTCCATAGTTTCTCTTATTATAAAACCAAGTATTTCACACATACTGTATATAATCTGTTCAATATTCCTTATGTCATATATTTTTGAATAATATATATTTGCATATCTATATTTATAATATCTATGTATATTTTCTATTTCAACATGTATCTTTTCTTTTCTTTTCTTTCTATTCTTGTTTATTTGTAGTTTTGCTGTATTGTAAAATGCCTTGTCTTTTATGCTGCTGCAACAAAAACAATTTCCCAAATTGGGATCAATAAAGTACCATCTTATCTTATCGTACTGTATTTGGCTTTGTGTGGAAGGTCCTATGTGTGAATTTGACCACATAGATGTGCTTAAGTATAAAGGCTTGTGGCGTTTAACACCCTGCATGAGGTCTATTAATTAAGAAATTGTCCGATAAGTATAGTAGCTGTAAAAAGTAAGATGCTACTGCGGGCTAAATAGCCATTTATCTATAATAATTGGAAATAACAGCAGCAAAAAATATTTCTCACAATCAGCTTTTGACCACTTCCAACATTGTTCCCTCAGTTTCTTGTTCCTCACAGGTTTTATGGATGTGAATGTGTGGTTACGGTTTCTTATTGAAGCTGCAGATTATATTCAGACAGTAGAAATGATTTCTGCCAAAAGACAGAACATTTTTCAAATTACACTCCCCAGTGGTCTGCTATTAACAAATGTACCAGCTCTTTTGATTTTGCAAATATCTGGAAGGCAACTCTCTTTATACAAGCTATCCATAGTGTGATTTCATGTGATTATTGTAAACCAATTAAAAGTTGAAATCTTTTACATTGGGGAAATGTTTGGTCACACTTTTGCATTTTCTTTAAGGATATCGGATTTAGCTTCAAGGCAAGGCAAGGCAAGTTTATTTATATAGCACCTTTCAACACAAGGCAGTTCAAAGTGCTTTACAAAAATGAAAGACATTAAGAAAATGGCATTTAAAATCAGTCATTAAAAAGAAAAGATAATAAAATAAACATTAAAAGAAAAAATACATGGATAAAAGTTACAGTGCAGTTTAAGATATGAATAGTTCAATTAAAAGCAGCGACAAAAAGAAAAGTCTTCAGCCTGGATTTAAAAGTAGTAAGAGTTGCAGCGGACCTGCAGGTTTCTGGGAGTTTGTTCCAGATATTTGGAGCATAATAACTGAACGCTGCTTCTCCATGTTTAGTTCTGACTCTGGGGACAGAAAGCTGACCAGTCCCTGAAGACCTGAGAGATCTGGATGGTTTATAATTTAGCAGGAGGTCAGAAATGTATTTGGGCATACAAAACAAAATCATACATATTCTAAAGACATTTTAATTCTCCAAGGTCTCAGCATATCCCATGTATGCAGTTTGTGTTTCTGCTGGTTTATACATCTCTTTGCACTTTACTGTTTTTCTTCTTCTTATGTTCGCCATCAAATCCTGGGTGAGAGTACACAACGTGATTGGTTGCCATGCATGAATAATACAAATATTGATAGAAGGGGGCACACACAACAATTACAATCTCCTGCAAAACCTACTGTTTTATGAGGATTGGGATATTGTTTGTCTGCAGTCCTCAGACTCTATTGTGTTGGTTTCATAATAATAATAATAATAATAATTTCAATTTATATAGCGCCTTTCACGAAACCCAAGGACGCTTTACAATGGGAAGTAACAAAACAAAAAGTAATAATAATCATACAGATACAGAGGCTGAAGAAAACAAAAACAGGAACAGGTTGCTGAGTACTGTATATTAGTTGAGGCCAAAGGCCTGAGTGAACAGATGGTGTTTGAGGTGTTTTTTGAAGGTGTCCAGAGTGTCTGCATTCCTGATTGCACAGGGGAGAGAATTCCAGAGGGTGGGGGCTGCGACACTGAAGGCTCTGTTGCCAAATGTTTTCAGCTTGGAGCGCTGGATGGAGAGCAGCCCTTTGTCAGAGGACCGCAGGTTCATGCAGTTAGAAGTGTGTTTAGGAAGAGTGTTCTTTCAATGAGGATTCATTGTGTATTCAATTCAAAACCTTTATTTATCCAGGTAAAATCTCATTGAGATCAATGATCTCTTTTTCAAGGGAGACCTGCAGCAGTAGGTTCCACAAGAAGACATAAACAACAGAACAACAAAAGGACATCATACAGCAAAATGTACAGGGATTACAATTTACATATTTAACCACAAGTACAGGTACCAACAGCATCTGATTTTGTAGCATCCAACCGAGCTTTAAAAACATGTAGTGGTACTAGCTTGGTAATTTTCCATTCTTTTTGCAGACTGTTCCATGTTAGTGGAGCTGCACATCTCAAAGCTTTCTTCCCTAAGACAGTCCTAGCACTTGGCACATTTAATAAAACCACAGCATGCGATCTCAGGCAATAAGTACTTTCAATTCGCAGAGAGATCAGGGAGCAGATATAAGATGGTAGTTTATCCAACATGGCTTTGTAAATGAAAAAGTACCAGTGACTGAGCCTCCGTACAGTAAGTGATGGCATAACCGCCTTGGTATACAGGGTACAGTGATGCCTAAGTGCTTTACAATTTGTCAAAAATCTCAGTGCACTGTGATACGCAGCATCTAACTTGCTCAGGTAATTGGCAGGTGCATTCATATATAACAAATCACCATAATCCAGCACAGGTAAAAAGGTCACAGTGACTAGCCTTTTCCTGGCCTCAAGCAAGAAACAGGACTTATTTCTGTAAAAGAAACCTAGCCTAACCCTCAGCTTTTTAAGCAGGTTATTGACATGAAGTTTAAAAGTGAGACAGTCATCAAGCCAGATACCCAAGTATTTGTAACAGGTAACCACTTCAAGTTGTATTTCTTGCGTAGTTACAATATCCAAAGCAGTGTCTGGTGTATTTTTAGCTTTAGCTTTAGAAAAGAGCATTACCTTGGTTTTATCCACATTTAAAAGAAGCTTAAGCTCAGAGAGCTGAGCCTGAATAGTGTTAAAAACAGCCTGTAATTTAACAACAGCCTCGTTAATCGAGGGACCTGCACAGTACATAACGGTATCGTCCGCATAAAAATGTAAGGTTGCTCCTTCGACATTTTCACCTAAACTATTAATATAGATAGAGAATAATAGCGGACCTAAAACTGAACCTTGTGGTACACCATTAGTGATGTTTAACCACTCAGAAGACAGCCCATCAAACTGAACGCCAACTGTATGCCAAGGCAGTCATTTAATTCCTTTCCAGTATTTCTAAAAAATGCCTCTTATTAATTCTAGTTTTCAAGCCTTATTATATCTTTAATATGGAAACCCTCCCTGGAACCATGATGGGTAACTTTTCTCCTAATTTGAATCTACAAGCAGGCGTTGAACCTTCTGACTTCAGTACGCATCTGCCAGCTGGTCTGACTGTCTTTATGTGTCATGCCAAAAGAAAGAAAAATAAAGGCATTCAAGGCAAGGCAGCTTCAATTATGAAGCACATTTCAAACCCAGAGGCAATTCAACAAAGAAAAGCATTACAATTACATTTTAAAGCAATAAGAAATACATGAATACTTTCAATAATAATAAGACGAAATGGAAAATAACAAAACAAAATAATCAAGATACAATAGAATGGACCAGTAATACATTTAAATTGCTGTAAAAGGTAGCCCTAAAAACAAATAAGGAATTAAGAGTGTTGTACAGAAAACCAATAAATCAAAGCATGGAGGAACAACAGACTTTTTAGTTTTAAGTTGGCTATAGGGTTGTTTTACATTTTGAGATGATCAGGAAGTTGGTTCCATCTTTTTGCAGCAAATAAAAGCAGCTTCACCCTGTGTGGTTCTGAACTATTACCACGTCACTTCTTTCTTGAAGGAGGGCGTATGCTTTTATGGTTTTCGCCTTTCTTGTATTGTGTGATATAGATTTGAGTGCATGTCAATGGTCTGCAAAGGCTAAAATCCCAAAGATCCCTCCTGAGGGAGTTCTGCAATAGAGGCACAAAAAAGAAATATGACGCTAAAAATGAGCAAAATCGGGCCCCTTTAAGATTTAAGAGCTCTGCTGAGTATATAGTCTTCGGTGAAGTGAGACATTTAGTTTTGTGATTCAACAATGATCAGCGGCACTTTCAAATCTATTAGTAACTGGAAACCAGCGTGAAGATTTAAGAACAGTAATATGTCCAACTCTCTTGGTTCACGTAATGACTCTGGCTAAGCTTTGAATGAGAAAACTAGTGATTTAGTTACAATAGTTCACTCTGTTAAAACACAAACATTTCTAAGTTGTTTTCCATCCATCCAAAGCTCTTGAATCAAGCGGAGCGATAACAGTCATGAACAACCTCTCTGTAGATCTTCTCTATCCCATGTGTGAGACTCTCATTTTCCTCATGCATCTTTATGACTTGTTTTAGGATGCATGCACTTTTTTAAACGAGTGCTCTGCCATAAAATGACAGTTTTATGAAGCTTATGATATGTACGTGTGGTTCATTTTGTCTCAGAAGTAATAACGGTTTATTCTTTATGTAGTTGTGTGTTTAGCATCTACTGTGAATGGCTCCATCTAGCCCTTTTCATTTAGATATAGATAGCTTTTGGAACCCTAACGATTATGCAGATTGCTCCCCTTTATACTGGTTGACTATTTGTCCTTATTGTTATTGCCCAATGTTTCTTAGAAATGGCACTGCTACATAAGTGCAATACATAAAGTATCAACAAGGAATTATATATTATAAAAAGGGCTAAAATAAAAAGCACTGGAAATATGAAGAACTACTGTTGAAGTTCGGTTACATATAACGGATATTTGTGTGTGTCATAGTTGGTTGATTGCTGACTTACATAAACTATAGTTGGGTGAAGGACTTTATGTCAGAGAGCAAGGTGGAAGTGAAACAGAAGTGGACAAACTTATTTTCTGATGTAAGAAAAAAGGGCAATGGGGTGAGATGGCACCAAGCAGAGCGATGGATAGTAGCTGTTGTGTTTGAGCACATTCTGTACATCAATTGGGCTCAGTGGCGAGCCGTGACTTTTATACCTAGGCCCTCTGCCCTTCCCTCGAAAAAAAAGAAGAGATATTACGTCACAGCATATACTTCAGCGGAATATCAAAACAGCAGCCCGGGGTGCAAAACGCATCAATGACAGCGACCCTCTACCACACAGAACAACACCATTTATATAAACACCTATCATGACAAGGCACCCACAGCCAAGTAACAATTACAAATGAATTAAGTCGGCATGGCGGCCCACATTGAAAATGACTTAGGCCTACCTTTGATGATCAAATCACTGCAACACAAAGTCCATCCTCCTGTCCTTTTGGTGTTTGCTTCAGCTGATCCTTTGCCACTCAATCTTGAAAATGACTCGGTTAATAATTTCGCAACGATGTCATCACTATCACTGAAGTGAGCCATCATGAACGCATTTATGCTAATTATAAATCTATCGATCATAAATCTATCGATCATAAATCTATCGATTAGATTTATGATTAGAAAATAATAAAAGTAGGGTGGATATTATCCGGCTGAACAAAACGTGCATTTATCTAACAGGTTCATTTTCCACAGACCTTATTTCAAGCTATTTTCCAAAACCCTATGGAGAAATCCCATTGCTTTCTGCCGAGCGAAGCTTACTTCCGGGTTTTAGGATGCGTCACTGCACCACTTGCATAGACCTCACAGCGGGCGGAACTTGTCATAAAGTCCGCGAAAATAAAGCCCACCCATTTAGAGGGAAGATATGATTGGTCAATTGTACTGTCATTTGACATTACTCTCTCGTTGAGTTACTATAGCGGGCCCTCTGTGAATGTAGAGAGGGACCAACAAGCTCTCCCGTCTTCACATAACTCGCAGAGACGGCATTTAACCCTTCACATTCCAACAGAAACTGAACAGGCAGATTCGAAGGATTTATTTCTTTGGAAATATTATTTTAAATACAATTAAATCAAGTTATTTTGGTAAAACTAATGAAAAATGTAACAAAAAAAAAATATTAAAAAAAATATTATTTTTTATTTTTGTAATGTTTTCAAATATTATTTTTTAGAATATCTTAGGTCCTCACAGAGGGCCTAGAGGGCCCTGACGGCTCGCCACTGATTGGGCTTGACTGCAAGTAATATTCAAGGTCTGGTTTTATCAAGCTGCAGTGCCCTTGGTTTTTTCATAGGCTGACTTCAGTGTATTGAAAGAACTTGAAGCAGCTACACAAGACACTAAAGAGCAGATAGGACACAAAACGGGCAGAATCAAGGGACAGCTAAGTTGTAAGGAGGGGATAATAACTCAACATCTTAATATATCTTTGAAGGATTAACACCAAATTTAGTTCAGACATTCATAGTTCCCAGATGGTTCCTTCTAGTTGCTTCGGTGATGTTCTGACCTTTCTTCTGGCACCACTTGTATCTTGACAATTTTGTTTTGTATTCAATATCTTAACCATTGGATAGGTTTGGCATGCATACCTGCAATACTATGAGCCTCAGTGGTACCTTTTTCTGTTTTGCCCTTAATAATCTAAACGTGACCTAAAACTAATCAAATATTGATGGCTCATGTGTTTACCATAAAATGTGCTTATGTCAAGTTTCTCTGAGAACTCTGTCTACATTACAGTGACAATATCCACTGGGGTCTGCCATGATCCAGCATATCTGATTGTATCTTAGACATGCCTTGCATGCAATTGGAGTAGCGTGTGAGATGACTACTGATGCATCATGGGACTTTTTCATTCATGTGGGGGTTTTTGACACACTATATATATAAAAAAAATCTAAAAACTTTACTACAAAAAAGCTGACTTACATCTACAGGAATCAATTAGTCATTAAGTGTTGAATTAAAAAATGAATAGTTTGTAAGTGAACAATAATACAAATATTTGTAGCTTTTCAGTAAGCCATTTCATTGGTTTGTCATATTGTATTGTGAACCCTTGATCGCCACTCAAAGACATTGTTCTACAGCATATTTAATTTATTTAAATTTTAACCATTATTTTGAATGATAGATATTGTTGGGAAAATACTGTCTGTACTCTTCCAATATCAGAGTAGCACATGATAACAAAGGCCCTACGTAGCTGTGTACGTTACCAGATCCTGATACTAGAAGAGCATCAGGACTGTTTTAGGCATCTGATAGCTATGTGATTAACATGATGATTCAGCCTCTATGGAGAGAGACATAATGACAAGCATGACCATTTCTGACGTGGGCCTTATAGCTAATATAAAACTAAACATTGAATACAGCTTTGAACCGGTATTCCTGCATCTTGTGACTGTGTAACTCCCTCTCTTGTATATCAGCATGTGAAGGACACTGTTCAGGAACTAGTTGTACCAAATGCTCTGTATGTGATGACTACTTCCGTTCTTGCAAGGATAATAAATACATGTATCCTGTTTTGAAGCTCGAGCCGGTGACGAGTGATATTTTTCTAACAGATACATTACGTTTTGAATAGGTATGTTTTCGAATAAAATACTTTATTTAACATCCTAGGGCTTGACTTAAAGCTCCAAACATCAACATTTGAGTGCTTGTGGCCGTGCACACAAACGTACACCTGCCTCTGCACAAGTTAGACTATGCATGGATGAAAAAGGATTTCTCCCTACAATATTGAGTTTTAATTTGTATGCTTTTCCTCTTTTACTTTGTACTGTAGATAGTGTTGTAAGCTCTTCTTCCACACAGCCTTCTCATACTTCCCTTCTCCATGAACATGTTTGAGTATGTGTGCCTGTGCTGCTTAAATGATTTACTCTCCAGGGGCGAGGTCTCCTAAGATTGGCCCTCCTCCATGCATGTCCACTCCATTCAACGTCTCTCTATAAAGCAACTGAAGAACTGCTGTACAAGCGTTTTGCTTTATTTTCACAAAGCATTTTTACTGCCTACAAAATCACTGCAAATATATTTTCATGTTCGTCGTCAATCTTGGCTGAGCAGGGGATAAAGGCCTCCAATGCTGGTGTGAGAGAGAAATCATATAGGCTTCCTAGCCATAGCACATTTCATTGTCACTAGGTATCTTTGACCCATTTGACCTTCGCAGCGTTGTCCTCTATGTCTTTTCTCTGATACGATCACAGTAAAGGTTGGAGTTACAGCACACCTGCTCATTGTGTTTTACGATAGTGTTGATCGCCTGCAAAGTGGTTCATTCTCCACAGGTGACTGGTGCTCGGTCAAATAGAGTTGCTACTTCACTATAGTGCAGTGTGTATCAAAGTGTGGGTTTTTATACGTGCTTTTACAAGCAAGGACATGTGTATGCGTGCTCGGTTATGTGCATGTTTCCATGAATTCAAACATACTTCCCATTAATTTCTTCTAGACAAGGTCATTTCGGCATGAACCCGGGTGTGTGGTACATCAAATGCTAATGATTTCCTGCTAAGGCCTGCACTATGCTGGATGCAACCTTTTTCTAATGTAATGGGCCGACTGTGGCTGCGAGGGGGTGCGGTCGTCTTTCAACCAGAAGGTTGTGGGTTCGATCCCAGCCCATGCAGTCGATGTATCCTTGGGCAAGATACTTAACCCTGAGTTGCTCCCGATGGCATGGCCAACGGTGTGTGAATGTGTATGCATGTTAGGTCCTAGAGTAACATACACTGCTCTGTATGAATGGGTGTGAATGGGTGAATGACATGTAGTATGTAAAGCGCTTTGAGGGGTCGTAAAGACTGGATAAAGCGCTATATAAGTACAGTCCATTTACTATTTACCATTTTAATATGCTGCAAAGGGATGAGTTTCCGGAGATAGTTTCTAGAAGGTGAAATCATACATGTTCAATCTAATTTAATTAATTATGCATTATTTTAGAGAGGCCCTATTATGCTCATTTTCAGGTTAAAGTTTGTATTATGTGCTTCTGCTGTGACAGGTTTACATGCTCTGCTCTGATTGGTTAGCTGGAAGACTGTAATCATTTGTCAACTGTTAGATGTCCCACCTTATTGTACAATGTGTTGGAGCACTTGCCAATTGAAGCACAAGTGTAACGTAGTGATGTCACTATATTACCGAAGTAAAATAAGGACTACGAGGCGTTTCAGGCAGGGGGGGGGGAGTGTGTGGGAGAGAACTTTGGGATTTTAGCCTTTGCAGACCATTTACATGCACATAAACCTATAACACATGTGGAAAGGGAAAACCCCTGAAAGCATAATAGGGCCTTTTTAAACTTGCTCTTTAGTTGATGGGTTCGTTAGCTTTAATGGTTAAAGTGCGTTATTGACCTTTCCAAAAATAATGGTCTTGCTGGGATGGACACTTCGATTACAAACATCTTTCATTTGAATCATGTCACTTGTTGTTTATCAACCACACAATGAAGTGAGCCACTGTGAGATCACTTCATACATGACTGAACATCACATCCTGCCATCATCTAATAAATAGTCTTGTTGCCATTATTTACTGTTACACTTTTACTTGTTAATCCTAGAAGAAGAAAAAATGCTTAAAAAGTATTTACGTGATTACGATGATTGATTATGTTCAATCATTATCCTCGTAAACAGCACAATTTGGCTCGAGCCAAACTGACTTTAAACAAAAGACATAAACAATGGTTTTAATGTTGTGAGGGAGGATGTGATTGCCAGCAAAAGCTGTTACGGATAGGTTTCGTTGCTAAATTGGTGCCATGCGTATCATATTAGACCAATCAATCAACCTCAATGATACAGATAATTAGAACATACATTTATCAAAGTGCAGGGATGCCTATTGGAGTGTAAAGCAGCATCAAGGAAGTGTTAATGCAGTTTTATTAACTCCTCCCCGTCTCTCTTTCTGTGTCTTTTCCATCTATGTCTGTCCGTATCTTCATCCATCCTGCCTGCTTCTCTTCCTCCATCAATATATTTTTCATTTGAAATGGGAAGATGGAGAATGAGAGTGGAAGAGGAAGTGGCAAACAGACGGATTTCTCTTGCCGATGCTGATCTTCAAAGTCTTATTTATGATTCATTGACCCCCTGCCTTGCGCTACTGCATTATATATCCATCTCCGCCAATGAGGCAACTGCATTATACAAATTGGCATCACACACAAAAGTGTTTCACAATTTGCTGCACATTTTCTTCTCTTCTATAACACACACAATAATCCGTCATTTTGTCCACAAAAGCCAGAAGAGCATTTAGCAGTATGTCATTAAAATGCCTTCCCCCTTCAGATGGAATGTTGTATTTAATCAGTCAAATCAATAATATATACCGCACACATTTCAACAACTTTTAGTATGAAACTTCACAACTTGAATTGCAAATTAAAGGTCACTGACCCAGTGCATTTTTTATTTCATATATATATAATTTTGTGTATTATGGCAAAAATAAAGTTAATAGCATTTTTTTTTTGCATCTCAATCCTGCTTCCTAGCACACACACACACACACACACACACACACACACACACACACACACACACACACACACACACACACACACACACACACACACACACACACACACACACACATATATTATTCCCCCTCTTCACTGCGAATCCAGGGCCAATTATGCACTTCATGATCTGTGGTCAAAGGCGCTTCTCAGACAATCACCCTAATGAGTTGGGCCTCCTCCAAATTTAGAAAGCTCCATCACTTGGGGTGGGCACTTGTGAATGTGTGTGTGCTTGTGTTTGTATGTGTGTGTGAAGTAAAGAGATGGAGAGAGAGAGAGAGTGCTCCTGCAGATTTACACACACAGTTTGATACTGACTGTTCCCATGTAATTTTCCACTCACATCCATCATTTTCCAAACACCATGTTATGGATAAGCTGTAGTTAATTATACTAACCTTAACACATATTTGATATGACACATTATCATATCGTTGGACACCAACACTGACTCTTTAAGTTATAACTTAAATCTTATTAAATTGTTATCCCGCCATGTTTTAATGAAGCTGAAATGTATATTCACAAATCTATCCAACTCTGGAATTACTGCAATAACTTCGAAAAAGCCTACCAGAAGGACTTCATTAAATAATTCATCTCGACCACAACAGGCTACAAACAACATTTTTTTCATCGTTTCGCTGTTTTCCTCAGTCTGAGACAAAACAAAAGCTTTCAATGTGATACTAAATCACTGCTCCAGCTCCCTAACACAGTCATTCTCTCTTCACATACTCATTATCTGGGGCATTGAGACGGGTAAAAGAGGCAATGTGTTTGTATAATGAATATTTCATTTTTCACTTAAATGAAGAAGCCACCACAAAGGCGCTGATAAGATGCTGTTGAATACGAGCAGACTTGCGTAACTCCCCCACAGATCAGGATCAGTAGCAAAAGTAGGCGAAATGGAATGAAAATGAAAATACTGATAATGACTATTTCTTATTATAGTTTACTTCAGAGTGATAGAAATTATTGTATAGTTTGGAATGCTTTTCAAATACTGATTTAGTCCTGACCAGTCAGCCCATTGTGATCTCAAAACACACTGGGGTGGACAAGTATACGTTCTCTAATAATAATAATGGGTTTCATTTATAAAGCACTTCATATTTGACTTCAAATCCCGAAGTGCTACAAGCAGTGAGCATGAACAGTATAAAAACAACAACACGGTAGAATGAATAAAAAGCAATAATAAACAAACAATAACAATAAAATAAAAGGTTGGTAATAGATAAAAGGTCTAGGGAAAGGCTCTATTGAATAGATGGGTTTTGAGGCCTTTTTAAAAGCTTCCACGGTCTGTGGTGCTCTTATGTGGTCGGGGAGAGCATTCCACAGACTGGGAGCAGCCGAGCAGAAGGCCCGGCCTCCCATAGTACGGAGCTTGGTCCTGGGGGGTCTGAGGAGGTTGGAGTAGCTGGTTAAATGCAGAGGTTACATTTCACTGTGTGAGCTGTGTGACAATTAAATCAGAATCAGAATACCTTTATTAGTCCCACAGAGGTGAAATGTGCATCGTTACAGCAGGACAGAGCCACAGACAGCTTAATGTTACCTATGTTAAGATAAGTTATGATATAATAAAAAATATAATATTAAAAGTAAAAGAAAAATACTTTCCAAAATACAAATCCTGTAACAGTTCTTAGGATTTAGCAGCCAGGTATATATTACAGTTATTAATGGCATATATATAATGTATATATAGCACATATTGCAAATAGTTTGATGGTATTTAGCAGGTTAAAGCAATTAAAGAGGTGTTGATCCTCCAATTCTTAAGATACCAAAGCCTGGTGCAAAAACAACGACACAATACATTTAAAGCGTTTTGTGGGTGACCGTATGTTTTTTTTCACGATAGGGCATCCACTGCATAGTGTTTGCATCACTAATTCTGATGTTAGATCAGATACTGTTAGCGAATCTGTTAATTAGATTAAGGGAAGTAAACACTGCAGCATCAAGTGCTAAGTAAACCTAACTAATATCAAAGAGGCCCTTTTATGTTTGTTTGGGTTTCCCCTTTCCTGTAGTGAGTTATAGGTTTTAGTGCATGTAAATGGTCTGCAGAGGCTACAATCCCTGTGTTCCCTCCAGAGGGAGTTTCTCTCCGGCACTCTACCTGACACGCCTCCATAGAGTGGTGCAGTGATGACGTATTTGTGTAGGCCGACCTGGAAGTAATCTATCGATCATAAATCTATCGATTCAATTTATGATTCGAAATTATAAAAGTAGGGTAGACATGTGGTAATTTATCCGGATGAACAAAACGTGCATTTATCAAACAGGTTCGCTTTCCACAGATCTTATTTTTTACAATATTCCAAAATCCTATGGACGAGTCCCATTGCTTTCTTGTCGAGGGAACCCATGCACACCTTACTTCCGGGTCAGCCTACAAAAATACGTCATCCCTCTATTGGACTCCTTTGTTTACTTCCGTAACATAATGACATCACCATGTAACACTCACGCTTCTATTGGCTAGCGCTCCAACACATTGTACGTGATAGAGATTTCCCGCCACTTAGCCTAAGTGGTTTTCCAATCACAAGAGAGCCGGCCAGCTAAATATAAGGTAAAACAAAACGATTAAACTTTACATTAGTCTTTCTCCTAAATTCGGAAACATAGGTTTTAATAACACAAACTAAAGCAGACATCCAACTTGTGTCTAGCCTGTCTAAGTCTTTGGGGTGCAGCTTTATTTTTGATCACCTGCTCTCCCTTTCTCCCTGCCTTCCCCTGGGTCTGCAGGCGAGCCTCTTGAAGCGAGAAGGCAGCTCTGGCGGTTTGGAATAATTAGATAATAAGTCAATATCTCATACAAGAACGTGTCAGTGCTCCAAGAGTTTCCCCTATTTGGTATTGTAGTTTAACTCACATTGGTTTGTGAGATAATGAGTCTGTTTTTACTTGTCATTTGGGGTATTGATTAACAGTTGAGAATCCCTCCTGCATTTTGTTGGCTCTTTTTTTGTGACTGCATTCAAAGATTAAAATGTATTGATGGTCTTTTCAATGTCTGTTATGTTGTTCTAATGTAGCTGCTGCCTTCTTTGATTTCCAAGTTTTTATCTATAATCTATATTTATTTAGTACATTTCTTGCCATCTCACTTATGCTTTATTTCAAAGCTTGTTTGTTGCGTGGAGACTATTATAACTGTCTTCCGACTGAACAATTTGTTGTGAGTTTATTGCATAGTTTTTCTTCATTAATTCAGCTTTTCTGTATCATGCTATAATGGGGAAGCTTGACAGGTATAGCAACATTAACAATGAGGTGTGTGCTTAGAGAAAGGTCACTTGGAATAACCTTTAACAAATGAGCGCACAAAACTACTTTTTCTTCCAAACTGCTTGTTGCAATGTCAGAAAATCCAATTTCCTTCCCTATATATATATATATATAAATCGTGTAGCTGCCATCTTATTACATTATCATTTTAAATGACTTGGCATAAACTTCTGAAACATATCCGCCATCTTTAATAACTTCTATACAGCTGCACACACACAATCTGTTTATTTTAAATGTTTTCTAAAACGTACTTGTTACAGTATGGAAAGACCAATGGGTCATGTGGTGGCAGTTTGTGAGGGAAAGGGCACTGACATCTCCAGCTTTGAACAACAAAATGCTGATGTACAAGCGGAAAACAGAAGGGTTAAAGTAATTGATTGTGGCCCCTGGCTTTAACAACAGCTTAGGTGGTGCAATGTGAGTGTTTGTAAGTGGTAATGGTAAATTAACTGCATTTATATAGCACTTTTCCAGTCCTTGCAATCATCAAAGTGCATTTAAATATAAGAGTCAGCATTCACCCACATTTATAAAAGTTGATACAAATGTCAGGGAAGCTAGAATTCACACACTCGCACACCATTGGCCATTCTATCTGGAGCAGTTTGGGGTATCTTACCCTAGGACATATTGACATGTTTACTACAGGGGCCGGGAATCGGATAACCATTGTAATACGAAAACTTTACCTCTTGAGCCGCAGTTGCCAATAGTATTAGGAGCCATTTTGAATTGGTATGACTGCTACATTCAAAGCTAAGTGTCGGTGGCAAAGAGCTTGTGTGTGACTTTTCAAAAACATATACCCACACACACCAGACACCAGATGTCTCGTAGCTGTGCATTATGCATTCAACAAATCCCCTCCAATGTCATGTACAATGTGATAACTTTTCATGCTGTGCAGAAATACATTTAATGCCTGATTTAATGTACATGCAGCAGTGCCCGCTGTGTGTATGCATGAGTGACTCTGAATCCACACAGGCATCTTGTTGTGTGTGTATGTTTATTTGTGTGACTAAAATGGAATAGAGAACCAACCATGATGCTGTTTGAGTTTTCCTCCATGAATGTTTTCGGAAAATAATCATTTCATACTGTCAAATCTCTATAATAACAGTTTGAGCTTGATCATATAAATACAGATAACTACACCAGTGTCAAATAGTAATATACGCCAACACCGCTTTGCCAAATTGCTTTTTATCAGCAATCTATGTTTAAAAAATACTATTTTTGGAGGTATAATTAAATATCTTGCAAGCTGTAGTTAGCAATTTGTGCTTCCACTTGATGATCCATTTTGAATATTCATTAAGGAGCACGGTTGCAAAGAGGTGAGCCGAGCAGGCCAGACATCATTTTTTCATGCAATTACCTCCAGCTTCTACTCGGGGTTCCCAAAGTTCTTCAAGGCCAAATAGGAGTTGTAGGCCTTCATTGATCTGCCCTTGGGTTTTAACCTCAAGGTTATATTAACCAAAACAGATCCTCATCTGGCATTGGGCTAGTCCTCATATCCATTACACTTTGCAAACAAACCTCATTCGTCCTGTTTCCACCGCATTGTTTGTCAAAATGTAAATCAACCAACCACCACAGAAAAGTTATTCAACATCTTTGAGATCACAGCCAAAATATCACCAGATGCCAAACTACTCAATCGCAAACAACACCACAATGTCTTTTTTTTTATTGCAAACAAGAGAGGGGAAAGCATACACCATTGTGATGCACAACATTTGAATGAAAGCATGAGTGTGAATACAGTGTTTGCTCGGATGCATGTGAATTATCTGAACAAAAGCTACGACATTGAAGTCAAAACATGTGTGAACATATGTCATCCTTATATTTGGGATAAAGCTGAACCTTGTACGTGCTCAATATGACTTCTACTCAGTGCACCTGTTTTATAACTTCAGTGCTAAAAGAGAATCTGGCCCTGAATGTTTCTAAAAACACAAAGTACTCTTCAATTCTTAATGTAGATTTAAAAACAACTCTACACAAACCACAGGTTTAAATAAACTGCAATGTTCTCCCGTTACAACAAGGCTTGTTATTTGATTGTTTAAGTGGTTATTGTGTTCAGGAACCCGACATCCGCTGTGATGCGTAATGAATGGAAAAAGGTGGCAATAGAATCCAGGCAGATCCACGGAGAGAGACAGGCTGGGAGATGAATGAGAGATGTATTGCTTACCAGATTAGGTTTGTTTTCCAATCATCTTCTTGCCATATACCATATTGATTAAAACCTAATAACCTCATAAGATGCTTTCCTCCACCTTTCTCATCCTCCGCCACCCCTCCCTTCTTTCCCCTCTCTTCCTCCTCCTCTTCTTTTCCTCTCTGTCCCCAAAGAGAAACGACTCACCGGCTCTCTTCACTATTAAAGAATCGCTGACAGCAAATCACTCTTCCTGACCTCAAATTTGAGCCTTTAATTTTGATGGTATCTATCAATCATGACAAGGATATAAAAAAAAAAGAAAAAAGGATTGGCTGGGTTATATATCCGACCCACGATTAAAAGATATTACCTTGCAACACACACATCAATCTGGGAAAAGTGTCAAGCAGACAAGAGGGTTAGGAGAGGAAAACAATCTGGCAAGTTGACGACATCCGCTTTGATTGGTGCAACATTTGGCTGACAAAGCTTTGCATTTACTTAGGCGTAATCGCTTGACATTTTGTGCCACTCATATTTTAAACATTGATGCCCCCTTAAAGTTTCATGAAGGTGAAGGCAACCTTGTGGAACAATGCACTCTGCTTCAGCAATATGTTTTTGCAATTGTAATTCTGTGAACCTTACATGAGCCCTGAGTCTGTGTTTACCGTGTCACCACTCTGTTTCACAAGTGTCATTCTCCTACTGATACTAATACTTCCACCATCCATATTCTTCTTCATCAAGCTGTCTCTAATGGGTCTTAGAGCATAGTTTAAAACTTTCTCTCCTCCTGTCAGCGCTCTTCACATCCTCTCCTCCATCTGCACCGAAACATCCTATTATGACATCCCATCACACTTCAGAAGCCTGATGAGTCTTTATTCTCAAGAGAGATACATATGCAACAGTTTTTGAAGGCATTTCTCACACACATGTAATGACACATGCAGACACAGAAGAAAATGAACATAACCTTCCTCTGGGTTATATTTTACTGGTAATGGACCGCTGTTGGTTTTATTGCCTCTAATCATGAGTGATGCTCAAATATCTCCCTTCGCTTCCTATTGGCTTCTATTTCTCTTTATGTTTTCCCATCATTGTCTCTCTATCCTATTAAGCTTTCTTGTCGTTGTTGCTCTCACTTTAATCTCCAATAAGAACACAATAGAGAAGATCGTTTAGAAAGCTTATAGAAAGAAACACTCACACGTCCCCTGCCTTGTACATGACATTAACGGAGGTCCGTTCAATTTCTTGGGATCATTTAATTTCCTTTCCATTCTTTGCCTTGTTCACAGAAAAACAAGTCTCGGTTTATTAACCTTATTAGTGGTATTTGCATTCTAATTAAAGGGGAATTTACTAGCCCAGCATGGGGGATTAGTGCAGCACGAGGACTACTGGGGCATGTGGCAGACGGCAACCTTTAACAAGCCTCGCGCTTTCATGTTGCAAATAATACAGTGGCTGGTTGCCTTTGTGGATATGCCTTGCTTCCCTCCATGTCTCCGCATTTACGAAGCTGTTTCTTAATGTTCAACAGCTTCACAGAGGGGAGTCACTTAGCTAATCCCTTAAGTATGCCATGTTCCATGTTCCCCATGTTATATGCAACCAAAACACTTATTAAAATGTGCTTTCTTCATAGCTACGGGGAATCAATCTTACAATTAAACACTGGTTTGGAAAGGTGGCAGTATAAAGAAATTACTTCATGGATGTAGGGTGCCAGCTGTACTAACTTATCAAACTGTTATGGCAGCATAATCCACTCGTTGCATAGAGGGCACTCCAAAAAGTCTAGTTTGAGTAAAATAACCACAGTTTGTGATATTCTGATTGAAGTACTGCTCTGGAAAGTTACCACGGCAGCAATCATTTTATATGTTGTTGTCACCATCACAAGGTGAACAGTATGTCTTTCATGTTACAAAGTGACTATTCTGTCACGACTGTTTGCGTACACAAATTACATATTTTTGCAGGGTGACCCTACGTTTTGTCATTGTAATGAGAGGGCTGTATTGCTTAAATGTCCCATGTCATGCTTTTCCGGTTATTACCTGTCCCCTTGTGTGTTATGAAGGTTTTTATGAATGTAAACGGTCTGCAAAGTCACAAACCCTCAAAGTACACCCTGTAGCGAGTACAACTCACAGCTGTCTATGCTGCCCCAGAACGCCTCGTTGGAGATTTCTCTTTTTATTCCTGGGTACAGTGATGTGACCATACCCAAATGGACCCTGTGGAGCTCCACACACACACACACACACACACACACACACACAACACACACACACACACACACACACACACACACACACACACACACACACAACACACACACACAACACACACACACACACACACACACACACACACACACACACACACACACACACACACACACACACACACACCACACACACACACACACACCACACCACAACACACACTCTCTCAGCGGCGAAACTGTGATGCGCTGGGGGGGTGCTAGTGGCTAGACCTCAATTTGCTAGTGGAGCCTTGCAGCGGCGAAACTGTGGCGCGCTTACACTGTAGGTGCGCCGCGTTTGGGGTTGCGGGTGCTAGTGGAGCCTCGCAGATGGGGGTGCTGCAGCCCCCTCAGTACCCCCCCCCTTTCCGCGTCCATTCGCGACATCTCGCTGTCTCGCAGCTAGCAGGAAATGACACCAGTAAGCCAGCTCACACTGTCCTCTCCTCGCAGCAGCGAACCTCGCAACGTCCCGCCAACACGGCACCCAGACCCCACGCAGCATTCTCATCTGTTTGTCATTACTGGTGTCATTTTCTGGTTGCTAACGCCATTGTAACACATAAACACTGATGTTCCGCTGTAACGGTGGTGGACTCATCAGAACAGAGTGGGCGAGCTGACCAATCAGAGCACAGTGGGCTCACAGGGAGGGGGGGGGGGGGCAGGAGCTCCAACAAGCCGTTTAGGACAGAGAGTGAATACACAGACTATACAGAGATGCTGTATGAGAAACCAATGTGAGTTTGGAAAATTGCACAATGTAAATGTATTCTAGTAGACCTCAACAATGGAATTATGATCAGTAGAAATGGCCATGACATGGGACCTTTAACCTTGCCATGTTAGTATCCTCAGCAGTTAACAGACTAGTTACATTAGTTTGCAGTTAGGTCAGGATGCTGATAAATATTCAAGCTCATTTTTGCTATATGTGAAGTGAAGAGACATCTGGTTCGGGTCTCGTTAGCTTGGAAAAAGAGAAGAGCCAGCTAAACCCATTAAAATCCATTTGTTTAGAGTAGTATGGTGTGTAAAACCTGCTAGGAACAGACTTCTGGAGCTACGCTAGCAGCTGTTGGTCAGTAAATATTACAAAACCCCAGGACTAGCTGCTTGTTTTACCACAGAGCATTGTTCTGTTTTTACATGTTAAATACAGAGGAGGTTGATGTGGTGGTTTTTATGTCTGCTGGTCTGATAAACCAAGCCAAACGTTTTCGGATAAACAAGGAAGGATTTTGTGAATTAGAGGGCTGCTGCAGAAAAGTAAGACAAATGCAAAGATGGCAGAATGTTGAGACGTAAGAGTTCTCATTCTGTCCATCTCGGTTCAGTTTCTCTCCAGCCTGAATGTCATTCTGACGTACTTTCGGACCCATATTGACTCTTCGCTATTTAGTTTCACTGGTTCTGTCAGGCCTGTCTCGCTGGTCATTTTCAGGCTGAGTGGATCACTGTATCTGTCTCTCCGATGACCCTTGCTTGCCTCGCTGTAGAAATGTTGCTGGCTTTAAAGAGACCATGAGAACATCTAAATTGACTCGGTCTTGCAGAATGTCGTATTCTCTCCCACTCTTCTCCTCTCTTGTCGTGTCGTGTCTTCTTTTGTTGTCCCTCGTGTAGTCACCTCTCCACGACTACCTTTTTCCTGCTGTAAGCATTTTTCCTTTTCAATAAGAGAATAAAAACATAACGGACAAGGGCCGACATAGTTCCAGGCAACTTGTGTTGTCAGAAGTGTTCATGGCTATAGATGGCTAAAAGTGTCTCTTGGAGAGAAGCATTTCTAGAACCAGACAGGAAGCTCAGACTAAAACTCTTAGGAGGTCAGAGCATGTAAGTGAGGTGAGCGCCAGATCAATGTGATCAATATGAGCCAATGATTGCTTGGAATCAGTCAGCCTCCCTTTATAAGTCAAGGACAAATGCATGACTTCACTGCAGCTAACATGATTCCACTGTGGGAGGGATTCAATATATTCTGATGTTAAAGAAGAGGCAAGCCAAAGCCTCTGTCATTTTCTTTTTCTTTCATTATTTGGTTATTTGATTCTAATATCTAACACGTCTCTTTTGTTTACTCTCTTTAGTCCTGTTTTAACACTCTTTTAGCCTATTTGGCCCCTGCAAGTGCTTGCAAAAAACAGTTTTAGACCGTGTACATTGCAAAGTGCTCCATCTGGCTTTTTTTCAGACATTTTAATGTGCTCATGCCAACATAAGATGTAATGGAATCTGATCTTTTCAATTCTAATTTGAACCATATAAGGTTCTAATTTTGACTCGCAAAGATACCTCAGTCTGAACAGCCATATTGGATGTTTATGTCACTTTAGATCTATATTTGTCCCAAGTACTGCCAGAAGTGATTCAATTTAACACTCCTGGCTCTGACTCCACTTACATCTTTGTACACAAATAGCACCCATAGTTTAACAAAAGCCACTAATTAACTTAGCAATATATCAGAAATGAGTTTGTTTATGAATACAGCCTTAGCTAGTACATACATTATACAGGTGCAAATGCAAACACTATCTAGAATTGGTGGACTTATTTGAATTTGTACAGACATGTGAGTGAACTCAGTTTGGGCACTGCATTGGTGCGGAGATTAAGGTGTGAGCGTATATAGGTTTTAAGGAGGAGGAGCCAGCCCCATGCTGTTGGTTATGTGATTTAGATAATGACAGCAGCTGTTGTTCTGTGAATATTTTTCACATAAGTAATGTAGGCTTTCACAAAATGTATTGTAATAGTGCAACAAAGCAGTATTTAACACTTTAACTAAAATCACTCTATTTTTTATAAATGTTAGCCATTTCATGAAGTGTCCATGTCTTTCCACGTTTCTTTTGCTGTCCCTTTATCCTCCATCTTTGCGCTTTGATTGTCCTGCTGTTAACCGCACTCAAACTTGAATAGCTGCTTCCTGTTTATTTTGTGTGCTCTGTGCTTTCCAGTCTGATGTCAAACGTGTCTTCAAACACATAATTGTTGACCTCATCATTCTTGTTTGGAGTATGAAAGGTGTCAACATGTCCCTCTCACAGAGCTTTTTAGATAAAGAAACAAAAAAGCATCTTTCTTTACACCGTTTCTAAGACATTTTGAGGGCTTTGGAGAAGTATAATTGGACAGTGAAGTGTAAAACTTGAGAAGAGTGGAGTAAGTGAGTGGCGTTTCATTTGCATGTGATTGTTAGGGATCACGGTGTGCATGTGCTTTGCGTACGTGTGTTTGTGCGGAAGAGGGAGAGAAAGAGAAAGAAACGCAGACAAAGTGAAAGAATTTAAGACATTTTTTACCAAACCCTTTTGCTTTCCAAGAACATGATTATTTTCAAAGGGTGAGGACTCAAAATGGAAGAGCCATGGACGCACTGAGCCATGAAATTCCCATTTTCTGCAGAAGTTTTTATTTGTACTCCAAGGTTTCATCATGCAGAATACATTACACTCACCAACCTGTGTGTGTCAAGGCTTTGCATCAAAATAACACCAACATCCGGCTACAAATTCCTTTCAGGCTGGTAGTCCAGATTTCAGTTCTCAGACAAAGCATGCTGTGTAGCAAATCTATGATACAGCATATCAAATATGACCACATTAACCTTCTTCTATGTGATTGGAGTCAATATTCCCCTAATCCTTTCATTATTTCCGAGTGAAATGTGTAGTTTTTAAGTATCCACTTCATCAGCCTAACAATTAAAGAGTAATGCAATCTCCGTCCCTGCTTTTACTATCAAATCTGCCTCTCCATTTGTTTTTGATCTGGCTGTTTGGAGAAAGCAAGTCTTGATCTACTTGGATGTAGTATTTTTTGTTCCTTTCACAAAAGGCAGCTGAGGCTGAAAGCTTCTCAGAAAAAGCTTCTTTCATTGATACTTATTTTCTCTGAGTTTCTTTGATCTCCGGGTTGCACATGGAGGAGTTGGCTTTGGCGATGACTACTCTGTTCGCTACTTAGAAACTATGGGGTATAGTTACAGTGTTTATGATGAGATTGTAATCAGCTGTAATGTGAAGCTAAACAGTGCATTATTATGCAAGTGCACATGCATCCAAGCAACAGTAACAACGATATAAAGAACAAAGAAGGGTGAGTACCAAAGCTTATCATATTGCAGCTCTCCTACTAGCTTGCCTGCCAAACAGTGTCGTTGTCAATTGAAAATACATTCATAAGAGACTACTTATGTTTAATATATGAGTGATACGAACGATACCACCATGTCCCTGTGACCAGCTAAAGGTTTCGGATATTGTTGGGCTATCATGCTTGACAAGTCCCCTCAATGTTACATGTATCTGGGCAAGCGTGCCATCTGATTGTCAGGTTTGTTGGTCTCTATTTTCCAATACAGGAACTGAAGGGTTGTCCACCTCCTGTATAATCACACTGCTCAGCTTCCCTGGGATTGCCTGCATACATTAAGGTCTGAAAGATCATTGATTATCTGAGAGTTAGAGGGACAAATATAGATTTTGCCCCAAAGATGCACAACAGTCATGTTTTGTTTTTATACCATTGCATATAACTAGAGTGTTCTGAGAATATGTAAGTGTTATGAGACAATTCTTTTTCACCAAATTATTGAGGTTTATATGGTGTGGCTCAGGTCGTTACGGAAGTGATGGCACCATGGATGGTCTTCTGGTACTACTGTGTCCTGGTCCTGCAAACCTTCATCAATGGTCATGATCTTTGGGTAGTTATCAGAGGAATGAGTTGAAAGCAGCTCGGATGAAATTCTGCGAGTTGGATGTTCTTATTTCTGGGCTGTTGATACGTTACTTTGGCAGAATAAATTGGGGTAGTCAACGATTGGGAAGCCCTCCTACTTAACGTTTTTAGGAAAGGCTTTGGGTTTGTTAGTGCAATTTATGGCTCACCAACCTTAAATGTTAACACAGAGAGAGATCAATAAAACACAAACACAGAAATGGTTGGGATTAATTATTATTCAGTTGCGCAAAATACAAACAATAATATTGGAGTAACATCACCTTGCTTCAACAGCAACCAATCGCAGAAATGTCCCCAACGACTAGAAGCTTCACACAGGAATATATAGCTACTGTATGAACACACACACATTTGATCATTCAGCCAACCACACAAACGTCACATGTTTACTTGTTATATGTTCCAGATGTCGAAAGTTCACTTATCTCATGACATCATTAGGAATAATTAACTAACAAAGGCTTAATTGTTTTATCTAATCAGCGCCTCTTCTCTGCAAACTTAACTCAATAACACATTTGTCTTAACTAACCATGTGACTAGGCCTAAGACTGATACAACAAGACGATGGGGCCTCTCTGACCTAACTCAACAACAGACTTGGTATAGCTTATCATGTGACCTTAATGAATAAGCCAGAAATACGCTGTAATAAGGATTCTTCCATAACAGGGACAACCAAGATAATGCAATTGGTACTCAAAAAGCTGGAAGTATTACAACCGGACCTGACTTTTAGCTGGTCACGTTGACATCTAAGATTGCTTGGTGGAACTATCAGATGGTGTGACGGCCCCAGAACCTTGGGCCTGTGAGTGTGCAGGTGTGTTGCAGGTCCTGCGATGGGGTGGAGCTGAAGAGGCCAATCAGCGTGATCGGGGACACCTGGCCGGAGCTGAGGTGCTATTTAAGCCCAGCTGCCCGGAATCACATGGCGGTCCTGACTCTCTCCAAGCCTGCTGCAGAAGGACTCCCACTGTGATCCTTTCCCCTCATCCATCCTCTCCTGTTTTTGGTGTTGCCAATAAAGTGCCATGGTTTTTGGAAACTTTGAGCATCTCTCCTTGTTTTACCTGTTGTGGCCAACGGGCCGGTCATAACAGATGGTAACATGCATTGGAGCTGTACCCAACTAGTCCCTTTGCCATTATCAGAATAAGTGACTAATAGATGAATTTGATGAAGTAAGGAGAGATACTTAACTAAGTACAAATTCATCATTCTCGCTTTTTTGTATGTTTCAATAATGTGACATGCAGACATACATCTATTTGCATTATTAAGCCTTTCTGAGACTCCAGAAATACATTATTATAATTATCTGGCTAAAACAGGATTATTCATAAAGGACATTTGAAAAAAAAACATTTCTTTTTTTGTAGTGAGTGTACCTTGGCAGATATGGAGAATGTTTTGATGGTGACTTACATTTTTACATCCCCCTTTTACAAGTGGTTTACACAACTCAGATCACCACTAACTGTCTTTAAGCCTAGAGAAAATCAGTGGGGAAAAAGTCAACCGCAATTAACATGATTATTGAGAAGGAACTTGGTTATTACATGTAATCATGTTTAACACATCCAACATGGGTTAATGTGTTAGTGGAGGATTGGGAAAATGAGTTTAAATATTACATTTGTCATCAGGCAGGTGCCAAATCAAGGAAAAACACTTTCATTTACCCAATTACCATCTGAGACCAATATTACAATAGCGAGGTTCACTCATTAAGTCATTGCCAACATATTTGATTACTTACCCTGTCTCTTTTGTCTACTTATCTCTCCCTCTACTTCTTTCCCTCGCACACTCTCCCCCTCAAGGCAAGGCAAGTTTATTTATATAGCACTTTTCAACACAAGGCAATTCAAAGTGCTTTACAAAAAATGAAAGAGATTAAGAAAATGGCATTTAAAATCAGTCATTAAAAAGAAAAAGCTAATAAAATAAACATTAAAAGAAAAAATACATGGATAAAAGTTACAGTGCAGTCAATTAAACATTAAAAGAAAAAAGTACATGGATCAAAGTTACAGTGCAGTCTAAGATATGAATAGTTCAATTAAAAGCAGCGACAAAAAGAAAAGTCTTCAGCCTGGATTTAAAAGTAGTCAGAGTTGCAGCGGACCTGCAGGTTTCTGGGAGTTTGTTCCAGATATTTGGAGCATAATAACTGAACGCTGCTTCTCCATGTTTAGTTCTGACTCTGGGGACAGAAAGCTGACCAGTCCCTGAAGACCTGAGAGATCTGGATGGTTCATAATTTAGCAGGAGGTCAGAAATGTATTTTGGGCCTAAACCATTCAGTGCTTTATAAACCAGCAGCAGTATTTTGAAATCTATTCTTTGACACACAGGAAGCCAGTGTAAAGACTTCAGAACAGGAGTGATGTGATCCACTTTCTTAGTGTTAGTGAGGACTCGAGCAGCGGCGTTCTGAATCAGCTGCAGCTTCCTAATAGATTTTTTAGTGAGACCTGTGAAGACACCATTGCAGTAGTCGAGTCTACTGAAGATAAAAGCATGGACAAGTTTTTCCAAATCCTGCTGTGACATTAGTCTTTTAATCCTAGATATATTCTTTAGGTGATAGTAGGCTGATTTAGTAACTGTTTTAATGTGACTGTTGAAACTCAGGTCAGAGTCCATGACTACACCTCAGGGTCGGCTCTAGAACAAATCGAATGGGGGCGGCAATCATTTACCAAGGGGGGGCACACACTGCCGTCAACAACCAACACACAAACACCAACGCAACTTCAATTTAAAAAAAACATGCTGTAAAGTCTATTGTCTTTCACACACATTGCAGGGGTGTAGTGCTATTGTATAGCGCACCTATGACTTGTGCATTCATGCACGGTTGTGGCACGATCACCAAAACAGAAACATATAAGGACAGAGGGTGTCGTTTTCTCATACTGATATTCTGCACAAACTGTGCTGTTGTATTTGTTGTAAAGTGTCTTTACTGTAGGTTATTTTTTATTATATGTACAGCACTTTGGCTCGACCAAAAATCGTTATAGAAATAAAACTTGATTTGATTTGATATGGACATAGGCCACCATATAAAAAGTATGCAAATGTATTTAGTATCCTATCCATGTGAACATGTTTTAGGTGGGGGTGGACCTAACCTCCTCTAGGAGGGTCTGGGGGCATGCTCCCCCGGGAAGATTATTTTTTAAATATTGAAGTTAAAAGCATCAATCTGGTGCACTTTGAGAGCAAAATGAAGAGATCTATGGATAGCCTACATCTCTCAGCATCCATATGAAACAGAACTGTACACAGATTTACTTTTTCTTTATGGATATTTTACTAATCATTCCCCTTTTAAACTGTATTCTTGTGTTACTGTCCAATAGTATTTCATACCCGTTTTTCATGTATTCTCTCTTTAACAACTATAATGATCATATAAAGGTATTCCTCGAAAATACTTACATAAATGGTGACCAAACCGTTTGAGACCCACTGAGATAACTTACACTAAAGTGAACTATCTAAACACTGAGAGAGTCCTTACCTCACTGAGCTGACGTTATAAGATCCTCTCAGTCTGACAGGAGAGGACTCTCCTCCACCTTGGTGTAGAAATAGCCCTTTATATCCGTTAGCATAGCTAGCTAACCAGATGCTAACAACATTCCGTTACCACTCGCGCACTCACAAATGCGCTCGTGCCACACAGAGCCGAGCTTGAATGAAACACAGAGACCCATGTACTTGTACTGTACTGTATATCATATTATTTTCGATGGCTTTACTGTATAATCAGTATAACAGATGAACAGATCGCCACTGGGCTTTCATCTAAACACACAGCCACGTAATGATAACAAAAAAAAGGTCGGGGGTCATTGGTCAAGCAACACACCAATCAGAGAGCAGCAGTGAGCACACCTCAGGCTGTGTTTTATATTTGTATTCTTTATTTTATGATGTATTTCACGCAAAAAACCTTTAGTAGAAACGTTTTCACTTATATGATTAAAAAAAGAAAAAAACGGCAAAGTGGCAAGGCTTGCCAACCCTGCGTTGGGGGGGGCACAGTGACTCATTTGGGGGGGCATGGCCCGCGAATGACCCCCCATGACGCCGACCCTGCTACACCTAGATTGCTGGCTTTATCTGTTGTTTTGAACATTGCAGACTGAAGCTCAGCGCTAACTTTTAAACGTTCTGACTTGGCTCCAAAAACCATTACTTCAGTTTTATCTTTGTTTAATTGGAGAAAGTTCTGACACATCCAGTCATTGATGTGTTCAATGCACTTACTCAGTGTTTGAATTGGAGCATAGTCTCCTGGTGAAATTGTTACGTACATTTGTGTGTCATCTGCATAGCTATGGTAACTTATTTTGTTGTTTTTCATTATCTGAGCCAGTGGTAGCATGTAGATGTTAAAGAGAAGAGGCACCAAGATGGAGCCTTGAGGAACCCCACATGTCATATTTGTCAACTCAGATGTGTATTTACCTATAGAAACAAAGTTGTTTCTGTCCTTTAAGTAGGATTCAAACCAATTTAGAACTGTTTCCAAAAGTCCCACCCAGTTTTCCAGTCGGTCTAGTAATATGTTGTGGTCAACAGTGTCAACGCAGCACTGAGATCTAATAATACTAACACTGAAGTTCTGCCACTGTCTGTGTTTAAGTGGATGTCATTAAAGACCTTTACAAGAGCAGTCTCAGTGCTGTGGTTTGGACGAAAGCCTGACTGGAACACATCAAAACAGTTATTTAAATGCAAGAAATTACTCAACTGTTGAAAAACAACTTTTTCAATGATTTTACCTAGAAATGGCAGGTTTGATATGGGCCTGTAATTATTCATTACTGAAGCATCTAGATTATTATTTTTTAAGAGCGGTTTAATGACTGCAGTTTTCAGGGCCTGTGGAAAAATACCTGAGTGAAGAGATTTGTTTACTATATGAAGTAGATCTGAGGCCATGCAAGGCAAAACATCTTTGAAAAATCCTGTTGGAATAATATCAAGGCAGCAAGAGGAGGATTTCAGAAGTTGTATAATGTCCTCTAGGTTTTTATCATTAATCTGATGGAATTGTGTCATGATGTCTGAATTGATGTTAAGTGGAGATAGGGACAACACATTTGCTGTTCCTGATGCAGAGGCACTGACTGCTTGTCTGATTTTCTGAATTTTGTCAGTGAAAAAGGAGGCAAAATCATTGCACGCCCTGGTGGATAGAAATTCAGAGGCTACTGACACTGGGGGGTTAGTTAGTCTGTCGACGGTAGCAAACAAGGCACGTGCGTTGTTTTAGTTTTTGGTAATGATGTCAGAGAAGAACGATTGTCGTGCGTTTTTCAATTCCAAATTATAAAGGCCAAGTCTCTCTTTATAGATTTCAAAGTGAACCTGGAGATTTGTTTTTCGCCACCTGCGTTCAGCTTTTCGACATTCTCTTTTTTCTGTTTTCACGGTCATGGCCTTTCTTCATGGAGATATTTTCTTGCCAGACACTTCCTTTACCTTAGTTGGAGCAATGGCATCTATAACATTTTTAATTTTTGAATTAAAATGATCTACTAGCTCATTTACTGAGATGTTAGCAGGGGCAAGTATGGAAGAAAAATTCTGAGTAAACATTTCCCTAGTGTTTTCAGTTAAATATCGCTTTGTGGTTACCTCTTTTTGAACATTTTTGTGAACAGAAATAGAGCTCTCAAAGAAAACACAGGAATGGTCAGAGAGTGCAACATCAGTCACCACAACCTTAGAGATATTCAGACCCTTTGAGATAATTAAGTCCAGAGTGTGCCCCTTATTGTGCGTGGGCTCCGTCACATGCTGAGTCAGTCCATAGCTATCAAGAACACAAAACAGTTCTTTAGCCCCTCTGTCCTGGGGGTTGTCAACATGGATGTTCAAATCACCAACAATGACTAGACGGTCAAAGTCAATACACACTATAGACAGCAGTTCAGTAAAGTCATCAAAAAAGCTTTCACAGTATTTGGGTGGTCTATAGATATTTAGGAACAGAGCTCGAGAGGAGCATTTCAGCTGAAGGGCCACATATTCAAAATAATCAAAGTTTCCATAAGATGTCTTCCTGCATTTGTTAGGTTTCCCGAGAAGTGACTGGAGATGAGAACCCTCTATGCAAGCACTACAACTGAGACTGTGGTGAAGTGTCAAAAAGGCTTTATTTTGTCCACGACACTGACAAGGAGTTGACGAAGCACACGTAGAGGGAAGACGTAGAGCTGGGCTGCTCTGGAGGGGAGGCTGGACGTGGCAGGCAGAGCGGCTGGAGTATGTGGATCTGGAACAGGAAAAACAAGCAGGATTAGGAAATGATCTCCCTTCACTAGGAGCATCAAAAAAGTCACTAGGAAAAAACACTAGTAGGCCTGGACGATAGTTTACCACTGAAGAATAGACGAAGAACTGGCGAAGTCTGAAGATGGGAACCAGGGTTTTAAGCAGGTGCAGGTGAGTAGTGGCAATCAGTGAGATGAGCAGCAGCTGAGGCGGTGAGTTGGCGGGAATCGGAATGTAGGTAACCACGCCCAGCCAGGGAGACAGACACATAGACAAACAGACAAAACAAACACAGACAGGGGAAAAAGAAGGAGGAAGTACTGCAGATCCTCACAGTACCCCCCCCCCTCAACGGGAGCCTCCTGGCGACCACCAGGTTTATCTGGATGAGCCCTGTGAAAGGCCCTTATCATCACTGGGTCCAGGACTCGGGAGCGAGGGACCCAGCATCGCTCCTCGAGGCCGTAACCCTCCCAGTCCACCAGGTACTGTAAGCCCCTTCCCCGGCGCCTGACGTCCATGAGACGGTGTACCGTGTAGGCAGGATGGTCATCAATGATACGGGGGGGAGGAGGGGGAACGGTTGGAGGGCTCAGATCACTGGTGTGAACAGGCTTAATCTGGGAGACATGAAAGGTGGGATGGATTCTCAAAGTTCTGGGAAGCTTCAGCCGGACTGCAGAGGGGTTAATAATCCTTTGAATGGGGAAGGGGCCAATAAAGCGTGGGGACAGCTTCTTGGACTCAGAGAGGAGAGGAATGTTCCTGGAGGATAACCAGACAGACTGACCTGGGACGTAAGGAGGGGCAGCTTGTCTGTGGCGGTTAGCTGACCGTTGGTTCCGAGCAGAAGTCAGGAGGAGAGCAGAGAGAGTGTCTCTCCAGATCTTCTGACAGCGACGGACATGCTGCTGGACCGAGGGGACTGCTAGTTCTCTCTCCTCTTCAGGGAACAGGGGCGGCTGGTACCCTAAAGAAGCCTCAAACGGGGAGAGACCAGTAGCAGAACAGGTTAGGGCATTATGAGAGTACTCAACCCAGGGAAGATGGGTGCTCCAGGTAGAGGGGTTACGGTCAACGATGCAGCGGAGAGCTGATTCCAGGTCCTGGTTGGTTCGCTCAGTTTGACCGTTTGACTGGGGATGATATCCGGATGTTAGACTGACAGAAGCTCTCAGGGATTGACAGAACTCCTTCCACACTCGAGAGGTGAATTGAGGACCGCGGTCCGAGACTATGTCAGAAGGGATCCCATGTAGCCGGAAAACATGTACAGAGAGGAGTTGGGAGGTCTCCAGGGCTGAAGGAAGCTTAGGAAGAGCTACAAAGTGGGCAGACTTAGAGAACCTGTCAACAATGGTGATAATTGTGGTGTTACCCTGGGAGGGAGGCAGGCCGGTAACAAAGTCCAAGGCAATGTGTGACCAGGGACGACTAGGAATCGGTAGAGGCTGGAGCAATCCTGCAGGTGTCTGGTGGGAGGACTTACTCCTAGCACACGTGGGACAGGAAGACACAAACTCCTGAGTGTCCTTGTTGACAGTTGGCCACCAGAAGTGTCTCTTAAGAAAAGAACGTGTGCGGTTTACTCCGGGATGGATGGAGAACCGGGAACTGTGGACCCACTTTAGGACCTTGGAGCGAGCAGCATCGGGAACGAACTGACGGTTCGGAGGGCCGTTACCCGGGTCTGGTTGCTCTCTCAAAGCCTCCTGGATGGTGTTATCAATCTCCCAAGAGAGGGCGCCTACAACACAACTCTTGGGCAGGATTGAAACAGCAGAGGACTCGGGAGAGTCAGGCGAGTACAGTCTGGATAGAGCATCGGGCTTTACGTTCCGGGAACCTGGACGGTATGTGAGGCTAAAGTTGAAACTGCTAAAAAAGAGAGCCCACCTAGCCTGTCGGGAGTTCAGCCGTCTCGCTGACTGGATGTAGGCGAGATTCTTGTGGTCTGTCCAGACCAGGAATGACTGCTTGCTGCCCTCGAGCCAGTGTCTCCACTCCTCTAACGCCAACTTTACTCCCAGAAGCTCCCTGTTTCCAACATCATAATTGCACTCGGCAGGAGAGAGGCGGCGTGAAAAGAAGGCACAAGGATGGAGGATGTTATTAGGACCAGCTGTTTGCGACAAGACAGCACCCACCCCAGTGTCTGACGCATTAACCTCCACAACAAACTGCTTCTCAGGGTCTGGCTGGATGAGGATGGGAGCAGAGGTGAACAGGGACTTGAGTTTGCGAAAAGCCTCATTAGCCTCAGGGGTCCAGAAGAACTTAATGTTGACAGAGGTGAGTCTTGAGAGGGGTGCAGCAACCTTACTGAAGTTCCTGATGAAGCGGCGGTAACAGTTGGCGAAGCCCAGAAACCTCTGAAGCTCCCTCCTCGTAGTAGGGGTTGGCCACTCCACCACAGCCTTGATCTTTCCAGGATCTGCCTCCACTCTGCCTTGCCTGATGATATAGCCCAGGAAGCTGATCCGGTTCTGGTGGAACTCACACTTCTTAGCCTTGACATAGAGCTTGTTCTCCAGCAGTCTCTGAAGCACCAGGCGGACATGGTTCTCGTGTTCCTCCTGGTTCTTGGAGAAAATCAGGATGTCGTCTAAGTACACAAAGACAAAGCAGTTAAGGAAATCACGCAGGACATCGTTGACCAGAGCCTGAAATACTGCTGGAGCGTTAGTGAGACCAAAAGGCATGACAAGGTACTCAAAGTGACCTAAGGGAGTGTTGAAAGCCGTCTTCCATTCATCCCCTTGATGGATACGGATCAGGTGATAGGCGTTCCTGAGGTCTAGCTTGGTAAACAGGGTTGCCTCATGGAGAGGTTCAAAAGCAGAGGTGAGAAGGGGTAATGGGTACTTGTTCTTAACAGTGATGTTGTTTAACCCACGAAAGTCAATGCAAGGTCGCAGTGACTTATCCTTCTTACCAACGAAGAAGAACCCGGCACCCACGGGAGAGGAGGAAGGACGAATAATCCCAGCAGCCACTGAGTTAGGGATATATAGCTCCATAGCCTCCTTCTCCGGATGGGACAGGTTGTAGAGGCGGCTGGTGGGTAGAGGAGCCCCAGGAAACAGATCGATGGAGCAGTCGTAGGGCCAGTGAGGAGGAAGGGAGAGAGCCCTCTCCTTGCTGAAGACCAATCTCAGGTCGTGGTAGGTCGTAGGGACTCCAGTTAAGTCTACAGAAGCGGCAGAGCAAAAGGCAGAGTTTGGGGAGACAGGAGGCACGGCAGAATACAGGCAGTTAGCGAGACAGTTCTGATCCCATTCAATGATCTCTCCCTTAGCCCAATCAATGTGTGGGTTGTGGGTGCGAAGCCACGGATAACCCAATACCAGAGGTGTGGAAGGTGCAGAGATTACCTTTTAATTGGATGAGCTCTCTGTGGTTGCCGGAGGTGATCAATGTCAAAGGAGCTGACTGTGCTGTCACTGAGGAAATTATTTGCCCATTAAGTGCATAGGCTGTTAGAGGTTCATCTAAAGGCTCCAGACAGAGTCCCAGCTGTTCAGCTAGCTCACGGTCCAAAAAACTATCCTCAGCTCCAGAATCAATGAGGGCTTGTAGAGGCAAAGTCATAGTGTTAACACAGATCTTGGCAGGTATTAGAAAACGACTCAAGGAAGGGGGTAAAGATGATGGCTGTGGACTCGTCAGGACCCCCAATCTCACTGACGAGCCTCCACGTTTGGGCGTACTGGACAGTTGGCAATGCCATGCCTGGCATTGCCACAATACATGCATTGGCCAGCACACATCCGGCGATGACGCTCCTCCGGAGAGAGTCTAGCACGCCCCAGTTGCATAGCCTCCTCGTGAGAAGAAGTGCGCACGCTGGGCGGCGAGAAAACGGAGGGAGACTTAAACACTGAGGGGACAGGGTAGGCGGAAAAACTGGGCTTACTGTGTGAGACTGGTGGATTCCGCTGTGTCCGCTCAGCTCGGCGCTCCCGCAAACGACAGTCTAGGCGGGACACCAAGGAAATCAGATCTGGGAGATCCGCTGGAACGTCTCGTCCTGCCAATTCATCCCGGAGCTGATCCTTTAATCCTCTCAAAAACACCGCCTTGAGAGCCGCCTCGTCCCAACGAGCCTCTGCAGCGAGTGTGTGAAACTCGATGGAATACTCAGCTACAGTGCGGTTTCCTTGTTGTAAACTAAGCAGCTGACTCTCGACGGAGCCAGAATAATTGGGATGATCAAAAACAGCAGAAAAACGATCTGAGAAGCATTCAAAACGCAGAGAGTCATAATCCACTGAAGAGCTCAAAGCCTCTGCCCAGGTGAAAGCCTTGCCACGGAGCAAACCCAGAACGTAATTAATCCTGGTAACATCAGCGGCAAACGAAACAGGACGCTGGCGAAAAACCTTGTTGCACTGAAAAAGAAATCCTCTGCATCTGTCTACCTCTCCGTGGAATGGCTCAGGGTTGGTGATGGGGAAATCCTGGCGTGGAGTAGGAAAAATAGCTGGATTGGGAGTGGCATGAGAAGCTGCAGCCGAGGTAGTTAGAGCTGAGATCTTGCAAGCTAACTCAGAGACATGATGAGCCATGGATTGATTGCTCTCTACTAACGCCTGAATAAGCTGGTCGTGTTGACCCAGAAGGGAACCCTGACTAGACAGGGCATGATGGACTGTGGCGGGATCCGCTCCAGTGCCTGCGGGGTTCATTATTGGCCAGTTCTTCTGTTAGGTTTCCCGAGAAGTGACTGGAGATTAGAACCCTCTATGCAAGCACTACAACTGAGACTGTGGTGAAGTGTCAAAAAGGCTTTATTTTGTCCACGACACTGACAAGGAGTTGACGAAGCACACGTAGAGGGAAGACGTAGAGCTGGGCTGCTCTGGAGGGGAGGCTGGACTTTAAGCAGGTGCAGGTGAGTAGTGGCAATCAGTGAGATGAGCAGCAGCTGAGGCGGTGAGTTGGCGGGAATTGGAATGTAGGTAACCACGCCCAGCCAGGGAGACAGACACATAGACAAACAGACAAAACAAACACAGACAGGGGAAAAAGAAGGAGGAAGTACTGCAGATCCTCACAGCATTGAAGGGAATCATTGAACAGAATAGCAACTCCACCCCCTTTCTTATGCATTCTTTCCTGACTCATAAAACTAAAGTTGGGAGGGGTTGATTCGATAAGAACAGCTGCACTGTTATTTTGTTCAATCCAAGTGTCTGTTAAAAACATAAAATCGAGATTGTGCTCAGTGATAAAATCATTGATTAAAAATGTTTTTCCTGCCAAAGACCTGACATTTAATAAAGCTAGTTTAAGTTTGTTAAACACACTATCAGTCATGTTTTTTGTAACAAGCTGTGGCTGACATGGAATCACTGCTAAATTAGATAAACTCACACAAACGTTTGAGCGCTTCCTGTTTCTATGATTCACCGCTCTTAATCTATTACCTATCAACACAGATATCGGCAAAGCTACTGGCAGGCAGGGCCCCGACATGTCCTGGAAAGAGTTGAGAGTGCCATACGCCCTTGAGCCTGGACCCATCACATATCAGTAAGAGTTTGTTGTGTTTTGTACACACACATCCTTATCAGGCTTCGGAGACTGCAGATGCTTTCTTGAAGGGAGGGGAGGTGGTTGACGTAGGCACGGTGATGGAGACGGGCGAGATGGTGCGGGGGGTAGAGGACATGCTGCCAGGGGGGGGAGGTGGTTGACGTAGGCGCGGTGATGAGGACGGGGGAGATGGTGCGCGTCTCTGCAGTGATTTTGGTGGGCGTCGTTGAGGAGCGGGGGTAAAGGACATGCTGCCAATCCTGCGTATCGCCTTAGTTTGGTCTTTGAACTCCAGGAAGGAATCGGTGCCAACCCTCTGTATCTCCTTTGTGTGTTCAGCGATCTCCAGGAGGGTGGGCGAGGGTGAAAGGGTGAACGGAGTATCCTCAAAGGTGTTGACAGGGGGGGGGGGGGGGTGACGGGCAGTGGAGACTCCTCCATGTGTGTCATAGGTCTCCCATAATCAGAACATTCCTCAGGCGGGTGCAGTGATAATTCTTCAGGGTTTTCCGCGTGATGTGTTGTGTCTTTCTCCTGTTTTGATTCCTCTTGCCGCTTGTCCTTGGCAGAGGGAACAGATTGATGACCCAGGCAGTTGAATATGTTAGAGATAAACAATTTCACTCCTGACTTGTTCAGGCAAACTCCATTTGCCTTGAAAAGATGTCTGCGAAAAGTTAAAATTGTCAATAAAATGAACAGAATGGTCAGTACAGGCAGTTGAAAGCCAGGTGTTCAGTGCAAACAATCTGCTGAATCTCTCCACTCCTCTTCTGACTGGCGGTAGAGGGCCACTGATGAACACCTCTGCATTTAGAGAGCTGGCAGTTTCCAACAAACATTTAAAGTCTTCTTTCAGCACTTCTGACTGTTGTTTCACAACATCATTTGTTCCAATGTGCAGTACCACATTCTTCACAGTTGGATGTTCAGCCCCAATATGCAGGATCTTCTCAGCCAAGTCAGAGACCACATCCTTGGGAAAACAGAGTACTTTGGTGTTGTTCTTATTACACAGACCTTTTACATCTCTTACAGCAGAGTCACCCACAATCAGAGTTTCAGGCCCAGTCGTTAGCTTTCCCTCTAGCCTTTTACTTTTGGAGTAGCTATTGGTCCTTACCCTGCTGTGTGAAGAGGACAGGTTATCCAGGTCATCAGATCTCCGGTTCTCGGTCAGCAGAGCGTATCTGTTCTGGATTGGCACACTTGGTGGTTTAGGAGGATTGTTTGTAATTCTCCCTTTAGCAGCTGTCCACTGCTGTTTCCTAGTATGAATAGGGGTTGAAGAGGCGCTCTTCCTGGGTGATAACAATGCAGGCCAGCCGGTCGCATCACAGATTTCGGAGCTCTGGGCTCTGCCTGTTATCCGTCCTCCCAAATCCCATGGAAATGATTTACTCTTAGGCTTTGCACCCAGAGAGTTCCAGGGAGGACGACCACTTGTAGATTTATTACCCGGTACAGAGCCCTCCTGTTCCTTGGAATCCTTGTAGCTGCTAACTAGCTGTGAGTTAGCATACCCTTCTCCATTACTTTGCAACACTGGTAAAGTGGTGTCATTCCCACGACATAGTCCATTCACTTCCACGTTAACTTCCAACCGTTGCATTTTCATTTCCAACACAGCCATCTTCTGTATAAGTTTCTGGAAGTCATCTGTAGAGAACGGAGGCATTTTGCTACCAACTAGCTAAATAGCATGCAGTAGCCTACCAGGCTTTAGCTGTTGCTAGGCCACGCTACTGTAAGACTGACGTCGTCGTAAAAATGTTGAAATATGGCTGAAACCCTCCGTCTATTTACGAAGATGAACTGTCCCAGTGATAAGTTAATGTCCAGGAGCCGCTGCTCGAAGTTTTCAGAGAATAAGAATAGGAAAATCAGCATAAAAAGTAAACGGAGGCAAGAGCAAGCAGAAAAGCGTCTGCACTGTAAGAAAGATAAGCAAGAAGAGAAAATGCATCTTATTATGCAAAGGCCAAGCTGTAGAATTAGCAAGGTAATAGATGTGATCCACTTGCTAACCTCAGCAGTCATGCACTGAATATCAAAGAGGGTCTTACACTGAAGTGAGCTGCATATTGCTGCGTAGGCCTTGTCATCAGTCGGTCGGAGCATGTGTGTGAGGGTGTTGTGCTCCGTCACACTTTTGCTCAACATGTTTCCAAGGGACAAAAGTTAACGATCAGGATGTGAGAAAATGTTACAAGAGATAGGGAATACATGGAATGTGGTGGGGTGAACATTTGTATTAGTATTCCAGCCTAAACTGGGTCATTACATGTATTAAACCCCATCCTCAATCCTCTAAAGCCATCTTCCACTAGCCGAAAACGGTTTCAGAACTGGTGAAATGTCTTAACTTTGGAGGATTTTCTTCATGTCTCAGTCCCTGGGATGTCATCCCCTCAGTACAAGATGGAATAGAAATGCAGGAATCAATACACATGGGGTGTAAGAAACATGTTCTGACAGAATCAATGTCAATTGCTTTGCCTAGCACTGGATGCACTGGCAGCTGTGGGCTGACAGGCACTCTTGCCCAGCTGAAATGACATTGCTCCTTTTAGTTGCATACCAAATGCAAGGCTAGATTCTGATCAGCTGAGGGCTTGTACTCAATCTGCATAAAAGACATTTCAAGCCTCGCAATGTGACTTTCAGAGAGAGAGAGAGAGAGAGAGAGAGAGTGTGTGTGTGTGTGTGTGTGTGTGTGTGTGTGTGTGTGTGTGTGTGTGTGTGTGTGTGTGTGTGTGTGTGTGTGTGTGTGTGTGTGTGTGTGTGTGTGGTGTGTGTGTGTGTGTGTGTGTGTGTGTGTGTGTGTGTGGTGTGTGTGTGTGTGTGTGTGTGTGTGTGTGTGTGTGTGTGTGTGTGTGTGTGTGTGTGTGTGTGTGTGTGTGTGTGTGTGTGTGTGTGTGTGTGTGTGTGTGTGTGTGTGTGTGTGTGTGTGTGTGTGTGTGTGTGTGTGTGTGTGTGTGTGTGGGTGGGTGTGTGTGTGGGTGTGGGTGGGTGTGGGTGTGTGTGCATTTGCTGCGCCTGAGTCTGCCTGTGCGTGTTCCAAAAATGCTGATTTGCACGCTTGAAGGGAGCAGATTTTCATATATTTAAGGGCAGGCCCATTGCTAAGCTATGACAGGCTGAGGGCACTGATGCATTAGAAAAGCTTGTGTAAACCATAAGCTGACGGATATTGAGAACACACACAACACACAGCTATAGTCCACTCATCCATTCCTGTATTTACCTTCTTCTTATTTCCCTTTTCAGCTTGCTTCCTTTTGCTATCTTCATGGCGATATAGCTGTCTATCTACTAGCAATTAATTAGTAAGCAAGTAATTAGTATTCTATTTTTGCACTGATACAACTCTAACCTTAAGATGTTTATGTAATGCTTTAACCACTATGCACACAACCGAATGAAAATAATGTGATATGCTTGGGGGCCAACGGAGCCCTGCGCCCCCCCCTGAAATCCAAGGTGTTTAAAAAAATAAATAATTTTTTTTTTTTTTTAAATATACATATATATAGCATCAAATTGCAAATAATCTATAAATACTGTCACTTTTCACATTGAACATGTGCTCTTTTATTAAATAAACTAACCGCTTCCATTTTAAGGTGTGAGTTTAGTGTTTTTGACTCTAAGAAACACTGATGCATTAATCAATAACAATAATCCACAGCTCCTCTCTCTGCTCCAGAGGATTTGAAAAAATATATATCCCAAAGCCACCCCCACCCCCCCAAGCAGTAAACCTAGGGGAAACACTGTATACTGTATACCACTATGAGAAACAGGTATGAATAGACACCTGGTATCTACACTTATTTTAGGGTTGTTAGCTTTCACACTGTTTATTGTTTTTATAATCTGGTTGAACGCTTTTATGAGATTGCAATCTAGGCACTACTTATAATCGAAGTAGAACTGCCCTTCACCAGTGATAACCATAAATATGTCCATCTCTTTAAATCTTCTGACTGTTTTCAAAAGCTTGGGGCCGTGTCAAAATTGCTGTCAAACGGAGATCTGATGTGAGATATGTTATGCCCTTTTGGACCTGTGATTTTATACCCAGCAAAGCAGGCCACATTTACCATTTAAGTTAAACAAGATGTGGAACTGAATGATCTGGACTGGTCATTGTCAATAAGATATCATCTCCATTACAGTTTGCTTTGAAATAAGTGTGATACCGGTTATGGCCTGCACAGACTCTGTCTCTGTCTTGTGGATGTGAAAAGGATGAGATACTAAACCATAGTTTTTGCTGCTTGATCCATTGTACATATGTTAGACCAGAACCACACTTCAGCTGTGAAATAGATAACCACAATACCCTTTCAAATATCATTTCAGCATCAAGTATGATAACAACAGCTGGGTGCTGAAGAGATGCATCCTCTCACACTACATGAAAACATCTTCTCATATTATGAGCAGCATGGCATCTGCAATAAAACCCACTTGATCCAGATGAATTAATGAAGAAAATACTTTCACAAGACCCATCAGAAGAATCTTTGCAAACACTTCAGAGAAAGTTCTAAAACCAGTTGAATAATGCATTGGAAAAACACTGAGCTATCATAAATAGAGAAAATAAAGTGAATCCTTAACCTTCATATTGGCCGCCATGTGCCCCTTCATATTTTTGAAGCCATGACTTATGACGTATGACTTTTCCGAACCACTTGAGAATGTATAAACCAATAAAAAGGGAGCAGGATATGTAGAGGCATATAAAGGAATACTATTATAGAAATCTGGAGAGTGCTGAACCTATATGGGTTGTTATCTGCAGACTGTGGAAGGATGGAGGGGAAGACAGGAAGGGAGACTCTCTGCCTGATGAGGCTTTGAACACCCATTGTTGGTTTGGAGCGAGCAGAGGAGTGATACAGGGACAAGCCGGAGAGATGAAGAGAGATAGAGAAAGGGAGAAATGCAGAATGTGAGAAATGTCAGCCCTCAGGAGAATACTTGGCCTTGGCGATTCCCTAGCAATGCAGAGCTTGTGTTTTCTGTTTTACAGTTGCATTAACTAGCAAAAAGTACAAGACAAAACAAACTCATACTAACAATGAAGCACTTAATATGACAAATGAAGCAATGACCTGAAAGCTGCATAGATCTGCAGGAAGACTGTGAGGAAGATTTTCTGTTCTAGCAAACCTTTGGAATAACAGATTATAGTCAATTAATCTAAGTGAGTAGGAACATATATCCGTAAGCAGACTCTATACTAACTAATGTGTAGGCATAGTAACAAAAAACATCCATAGTGGCAGCAGCATATCTACGTATGTGAGAAATGTATCTTACGTACAGCTTCTGAAAGTCTTAACAATTGCTAACACTAATGTCTTTCTGTCAACAAATCCTCAAAACAAGTATTACTTATAATACTAGACAATAATAATATCATGTTTGAAAAAAACAGGAAGAAAAGTCTTGAAGAGTCTCTGCTACATAGAGTAATTTTTAGCAACCCCAACGGTGGTCTGTAGAGTTGGCAAGGTCCGTCAGTCAGTCAGTAGGGTCAGCCCCACTCTAGTCCAGACTGAAGTATCTCAACTACATGATGGATTGCTATGGAAGTTTGTTCAGACATGAATAGTTCCCGGAGGATGAGGCTTACTGACTCTATGGAACCTTTGCCTTTTTCTCTGGCATCGCCATGAGGTTTACATTTGTGGATTTGAGTAAAATGTTTCAACAATTGAAAGGTTTTCCATCTCCCCTCTAAATGGATTGGTAATTGATTAATTGTGCCCAACATTTTCGTTCATGACAAAACTCCTGAGAAACAAATAACCATACACTCATCCTTTATATCAACACTGTACCTGCTTTACTTCAGCACAGAGCTGCCAGCATGACTGTAGACTCTTAGCAATATTGTCTTGTTATTCTAAATCCCATCTAAAATTCATGTCTCAATAAAAATTAGCTGTCTATCCTTTTTTAGATCCGATCCAGAAGTAATGGATTGCAAATGGCTTGGTTTATAATGATGCCCTAGCTGCCTAATGCAACTGATATTTTCCAGTTGATGTCAAACTAAATTGCACATCACTGTTGTCTTTCCAATGCTGCACAGTAAGTGGGACATTCATTAGAACACTTGAGAGGTAAATGCATAAATCAGTCTGCAGATTAGTCTAGTGGTTGCAAGTGATACTTATATAAGTATCACTTGGAGAGCAAGCGATGAAGAGTGGATTTTATTTTGTTCTCTTTACATGACCCTGTTTTCCCTCATAGCATTTTTCCTGTCCTCCCACTTATCTTTCTGTAGCACCACGAGAAAAGAACTTGGCCCGACCTGCAGGCAAGAATAGAGCAAAGGCCATGAGACCATCCATCTATATCCATTCCCTCTCTCTCACTCTAAATGTGTGACAGAGGTCACCTTGAAGCTAGACACTTTTTAGATGTACAGCAGAGGAGGTAGACACATGCACACTGGCACTTAGCCCTCGTTCTGTCCTTGTCCATCCCTAACCCTTCCTCTCTCCGTATCCTCAGATATCCTTTCCTCTCTTCCTGTCTCTGACCTCTTCTGTTACTTGTTTCCACTTTAACCTCCTTGAGCATCTCCTTTTCCCTTCCTCACAGCCACAAGGACAATGGCATACAGAGAACACAGTTACTGCACTTTAACTAATTACATTTCAATTAGAATTTTTTTGATGAGGCATCCTAAATGTTCAAGACAAATATCCCTTAGGACAAACCTATTCTTAATATTAACACACATTTTCATATAGACCAGTTGTTGTTATACCACAGCATGTCTAACAAAGCTCTACTGCTCTTAGCAACACATACACTGCATCTCTTGGTATGTGTTTCACAATAAAAGCCTCCCCTTGGTTTACCTGTTGTTGTGGTTGTTGTTGTTGTTGTTGTTGTGTAGCAGCAGAAGTAACAGCCCTGACTTGTTTGTAAGGGAGCAATAAGGACACTGACTCACATATCTGGTGGATGAAACTGCAAACAAGAAAATAAGAGTGAAACTCAAACTGAAAGTTCTGAGTTGATTAGCTGCATAATAAAAGCAACACATTAATTATCAACAATTTAAATTAATTGCTTCAGTCAATAAGCATCAATTAGAAATGATTGTCTGATTGTAGAAACTTGTAAAATACACTGAGTTTAAAACAAATGGTCTAATAAACAAGTTATTTGAAAAGTTGACGGGTTACATTTTTTTTAATGTTCCTCTACATTGCATTACGTCCTCTGGGCACCATGGATATCTGTATGAAATGTATGGAAATTCCTCCATCCAACCACCTGGTAGTTCAACATTGCCATGCAGTTTGCATGTGTAAAAATGTTGCTCAAGCTCATGCAATGCAACCCCATGTGATCATGTGTAGACAGCCTGATGAAAAGGGAAGTGAGATCATGTATCTGCAAGCAAGACCATATAACCAAGGTTAGTGTAATCATCAACTGAAGTGGAGAGCATGCTTAGTACAGCACAGCAGGGCAAATGTAGTCTACTACTTTACCCATGGAAGAACACTATTATTACCAAATGTAGTGTCTGTAAACTGCAGATGTTCCTAGAAAAACACTATTATTATTACTCCTATTCTAAGACTGCAGTGACAAGCTAGTAAAGCTAGACAACTAAAGTCACACGAACAAGTGAGATTCCTTTCTCTCCGCTAAACATATGCAGAACACCCTTTGCTATAACATGTTTTATTCAAAATGTCAATGTGCTGCTCAATTTCACTGCTGCCACTTCCTCACTTGTCAATGTAAGGATCTCCACATTCATCATTGCCCCTGGTCTCTTTGCATTCAAACCACCTTCACCCCCTCCTGTCTCCAGCTTTTAGGCTTCAATTCTAGTCTTGTTGGGAAGAAATGTGTTATTGTCACCCCCCAGTCTCCCTATCTAGGCCTTAATGTATTCTGCAGGGAGAGACAAGGTCAGGAACTAAACTGCAATCACTCATGCTGTAGTCACATATCAATATGGCTGACTGCACTGTACTTACTGCTACTACCACTAGTTGGGACACCTTTAGTACTTGTTCATGTTTTCCTCTCATTCACAGATGAAAACTATGATGGATGGCTTTTGATCTCTAGTTCGGTCTACTAGAGCCACTGTATAACTATTTTAAGTTATAGTAATAATGGTCTTAGTGTGTAATTAATGAGGAAAAACGACTATCAACGGGGATGCACCCTACAGGAACATTTGGCAACGTTATCAGCAAAATGGTTACTTTTAACAATTTTATTTAATTTTTTTAATTTGGTTTTTACAATGGTTTCAGTACATGCTGAGACTGCCAATTTGTACAAAAAGTATATATACCTTATTCTGGGAGCACTGCATTTGTTAATCTTTTTTGTTATCACTGTTGTTCTAGCTCAGATCAAACATGCTCTTTCCGTAATAAAGCGCGCAATTGACTTCTTGAGTAATTGGTCGATTGTGTTGCAAAGAAAAGGACTGCAAACACAGCAAGTCTTCAAAGGTCATATGCACACCCCTACAAGCACACACACACACACACACACACACACACACACACACACACACACACACACACACACACACACACACACACACACACACTCCAGGATCTTCCTGAGAAGGACAGATGCCCTTATTCAGCATCGGTTAACAGGCGATGTGAGAAGACATTTAGAGCAGCACATTTAACATCCCCACCTTGTCTCTCACCCTATCCAGAGTTGTTTATCTTCCGCCCTTGATAAAGTGAAGGGCCCATTGTGTGTGTGTGTGCGCGTCATGAACAATCAGTCGAAACATTTCCCATAGTCCCAAAGCAGATCAATTGACCTTCCACAGACATCTGAACAATGAAGAGTGATGGACAAAATGGGAGAGAGGATCAGTACCGTGGAACTGTGCGAGAAACAACGACGAGGGAGGAAAGGAAGGTAATATGCAGAAAGAAGGGGAGAGGGATTGTGGAGCAGTAAAGATGACAGGTAAGGCTGCTGGGAGACTGTGCTAAGATTAACACTTATGAGTCATTGAGTAATTTATAACTATTCCACAAGTTCTAAATTTGTCCTGTAGAAAAACCAATACAGTTATTTATTTCTAATTTAGATTGCTGGTGTGTCTCTGGAAACTAAATGACACTTTATCTGCATTATAGCTTCTTGGTCAGCCGTGGAAGTTAGAACTGTTTGGACTTAGAATATATATATTCAAATCGCAATGTAGCACTGACAGGTATATATTCACTTTTGTTATTTGGTATGAGCAAAATATTGCACATTCATGCACCCATGCCATGATTTTTTAGGCTTTACATTAGAAGTGTTTTTGATTTTAAGTTATTTGGTCATTAAGTATTGTACAAATAAAATGTTGACCTGATGACAGTGCTTACTTAAAGGGGACCTATCATGCTAAATCCACTTTTGTATGTCTTTTACATATGTGTCCCCGGTGTGTCAGGGAACTCACCAAGTGTCAGAAAACACAACCCTCTCTGTACTGTCTATCTCCCGACAGTATGGGTGGAATCAAGATGGACGGAAACAACTCCTAGTTTTGGTGATTTAATCGAATCTAAATAGGTTGTTAACCTTAGAAGAAAAAGGACAACAACAATACACAAATTAGGATCACACATATCCCATACATATTAAATCACATTCAATATAATAATCACACTTACTAGTGGCCTCTCCTGATTCCTCAATCTCAATGACGTTAATTTATGTATCCCCTATACACATCAATAAACCCCGCGAATCTCCATCCAGATTTAAAGTCACACTCACATAAACTGAACCCCATTAATTGAACCCTCATACACCCAGTACAAACCATACATTTACAGCACACTCTCTCTTTTCCTCCATACCCAAATCTCTAAAAACGGGGCTGCAACGGATCTGATACAGACTGGAAATATCTCTGACGTCAGAAAAAAGGAGCTCCGCCTATATGGGTAACTCTCCACCTATCAGGGGAATGAGAGGTTGCGTGGCATGGTAACAGCATGGTAACAGCATGGTAACAGCATGGTAACATGACGCTCGTGCCACGCCCCCCTCCTTTGCAGGGGGGCGTGGTCAGCTGCAGCTCATTTACCACAGAATCAGCCCTTGCAAAAATAGGGCTGGAATAGAGCGAAATGAGAGAACAGAGAAAAATCTGTTTGGTATTTTGAAAAAAAAACTTCACAGACATGTTTATTTAGGTATGGCCCTACAATATATTATTCAAATATAGCAAGATAGGTCCACTTTAAATTCAGATTTTTAAGTTAGATATTTAAATCTATCCATTCATTGTTGAGACATTAAACAGAAAAACCTCAAAAGACAACCTCATGGTGTTGGATCACATCATATTTTATCATCTAAATCTGTATTAAATGTTATGAAAATCCTCCAAATCAACCGCCTGTTAGGCTTAAGGAGTGAGGATGATAGCGTTATCATTTATTTTTTCTCAAGCTCATGCAAAGCAACCCCCACTGATCATGTGAAGACTGCCTAAGGAAAAGTGAAAAGAGAGATCATGTAGACTTATTCTGAAGAAAGTAAGTCTGCTACAGAATTTGGGAAGAGATAGTAAACCTTACCGGTTAAGAATGCATAGGATAGTAGAAAGAGGGAGTGGAATATGAACCAAAACAAACCAGTGCCAAACCCCAGAAAAGAACATTTTTCAAACAAACCCCGAGGACAGTCAGATCTCTCAGCAGCCTCTCTGGAATCCCTCTAAATCTATCCCAAATCCAACCTTAAAAGAAACTGTGAGCAAGAGAGGGCGCATGTAGGCTTTGGCCATCATATTCTGCCTGCTACCGCTCACAGTATAAAGGCCGTGAGCTCCCAGAGCTGCTGACTGAGTGTCTTTCACAGCCAACAAAACCAAGGTTGTGTGAAGTCGAATGGGCTTGTGTGTGGGAGCCTGTAACGATTAATTATATATATTTCAGATTTCTATACCTCCTATTCACATCAGACAAGTGCAATAATCTTCTAGTTCAAGAACTCATATCATATAAAGAGCTCTTTTTGTATCATTTCCCATACAAGCATCACTGCTTTTAGAAGGAGTTGGTTGACAGAAAGCATCTCTCAGTGTTGCCATCTCCTTTTGACAGAAAAACGTTTCAAGTAGCTGGTTGAGTGACCCCGGTGTCTTATGTTGACGAACTACATCCTTCTCATATACAGTCTCTCTTTTTTCTTTCACCTCAATTCCTTCTCAAACTTAGGCTACTGTAAAATATTTTTTTGAACTTAGACTAAAAGTATATATTTTGTTATTTTCATGTGCTTAAGTCACTTTTAGATAGAACATGTACTCAAGTAATGTATAAGTATATTTTTGATGCAAATACTTTTGTACTTTTACTTGAGTAACCTTTTGAATGCAGGACTTTTACTTGTAGAGTATTCCTACATTCTTGTACTTCTACCTTTAAAAGATCTGAGTACTTAGGCTTTTCTCTCCATATGATATCATTAGTACTCTCCATCCAGCGTCCGCTCACAGAGAACATACTTAAATACAATATTTAAATATGACTCCTTCTCTGAGCTGCGTCCGCCTTTTTTTCAGCAAACTGTGACCTTTTGTGTTAGTCAAACCCCGGAAAACTTTCACGTTTAATGTCCAGTTTTCTGCTATTCTATTTCTATGAACACAATACTGTATAGTCTTGACCTTTTTTAAATGATGCAAATAATGGTAAAATGTTGAAAAGCGAACATAGTGATATTGTAATAATTGTTGCTTTAATATTCAGATAAACAATAGATGAACCTTTAAAATGCATTATCATGTTGTTGGTGGTCTAACTGCTCAGCACACTTTTGGGGAGTTTATATTTGAACTATGAATTTAATTTTAATGAGCTTATCATTAATGCATTAAATATGTCCTCAGGAAAATACATGCAGCCATTACTTCTGAAAGTTGTAGAGCAAACGGCAAACTGTTTTTTTTTGCTATTCAGGTTGGATATAAATCATTGGGGAGTTAAGTAGAGATGTAACTACCTGCAACACTTTTCTTACTTGCTTTCTAAAGGATATAAGCTCACAACTTATTTCTATACACACACCAAAAAGATATGCCATATTGAAAATGTCATGGAGTAATAAATAGAGATAAAGTCTCAGTGCAGTGGCAACACTTGCATACGATGATGTCATGAGGCCCTGTTTGTATAGAGAGACTGTTGAACATTTGAATGTGTAATTTTCTTAATTTGTAGCGCTGCCACAAGCTGCTAACATTACTGGACTCAGAGGTGTACTCATCCTTAAATGTGGTTTTGGTGCTTAGTTTCAAAAACTCATTTTCTCCTCCCTTTCCCCTGATGATCGCTGAGGACTGGAACCAAGCTAATCTTCTTTGTTTGTTTCTTTGGCAGCCTCCTGACGCCTCTGTGTGTTCTGAACTCTACAAACTCCTGCAGTAGTTATTGTGTCCCTAGATGACCAACAGGTGCCTCTGCAAAACACAGAATGTCACATACCAGCAGCGGCTTCAGACATTGACTCGAGTCCCTAGCTGTGAAGTGGCTGTTGACACCTAGCAGGTAGTCAGGACGGAGATGCTCAGAGACAAGAAGGCCTGCAGGCTAACAGAGCTGCGTCATAATGGCTGCTGACCGCTCAGGTCAAAACATTAGGCCCTGCAAACATCCTCTGTTTCACACTCCGTTTCTTTGTGTGGTTTTTCCAATCTCCTCATTTTGGATTCATGTAAGGACTGAGGATTGAAGTCATCCGGCAAAGATGGTCTGAAGGACTTAATGACCTATTTGCGGAAAGAAACTTTGGAAAAAGTATTTAAAACACTAGTATTTAAGTCTGATTCTGTTGTATCATTTAGAGAACCAACTGTGCATCAATCAAAAAATATGCAAATGAATATATTAAGTATTAACCACTTTCTTGTTAGATCTACTTTATAGTGAAAATAAGTATTTAGATGTCACTCAGAATATGTTTAGCCCACCAAAGGAATTTCTTTCGATGTCTATTTCATCTTGACAAAAATGAATGAAATTGCTTCAAACTGATCAGTTTAATGTCTGCCTCACTGATAGTCAGTAACCACAATGCTTACATTACAACCCTAATGAGTCTTGCTCACTGTTGAACCCTGGCACACAAATGCATCACCTAGTACATCATTTATTGGAAACAACTAGATACACATTTTTGGTTTGTTTCCAAACCCTTAGAAGCGCCATTTTGCCTTAGATGATACATTCATTCCCTGGATATTGTTGGTCTGTCGTCAAGCTTGAAAGTATTCAACCAGACTTCGGCAGTGTTGTTTACACACAATTGAACACATAAATGCACATTGTTACGCCACAAAGCACTCGTATCGTGTAAGCTATAACTTGTATTTATTCTTTGCCTTGTGTGCCATGGTTGGTTTACTGATACACGCATGCATGCTATGATATCATGTACTAATGCTGCCATAAAGAGTGGTTATATCATCTTCAAGGACAGATGTCATCCCTGGTGGTTACATATTTATTTAGCTTCTTTTATTGTATCCGCTCACGCCAAATCAAGTAAAACTGTACTTCTTCTTTCAATCCAGTGTGAAGATATTGCTGGTTTTCAGAAATATAGCATTGGAATTATGTCTCTCATGCTTTGTTATCAACAGGTGCAAAACACAACACATGTAACTATATGGTTAGAAGGGGCCCTAATGCTCATTTGTGTTTCATATGTGTGTTTTGTGTCTCTACTGTGACATGTCTCCTTGGTTTAATGTTCAAAAAGCTCTTTATTTTCCTCATACTGCTGCAGCACCTCTTTTCACCCTCTGTCTGAAAACCAGAGCCCTGTCTGCTCTGATTGGTTAGCTGGACGGCTCTGTTGTGACTGATCACCCGCTGAGAGACGTCACGCCTATCATGTATGATGTGTTAGAGCGCCATTACAGAAGTAAACAAAGGAGTCCAGTCGAGGCGTAAACCCCAACAAGCATAATAGGGCCCCTTTAATATCCTCCATTGTACACTAACTCTGAATCCTGTCCGTCTAATGTTTTGGTCCCCGACAGATACACACTACCGTGAACCTAGAAAACTAAAATAACTGCACACCACTTTGATTGATAGGGGAACGTCAATGTTAATTATATACACATAATTAATAAAAGCTGGACAAATAGTGCAACTGCTGTGTCAGCATCCACACTATTGACTTTATCTCCCATTGATGAAGTCAGTCTTCCACACCTCATGTTTGCTTATGCTGTGTTAACATTCAAAATGACCTGTATGAAGCACCATTAGGAAATGTCATTTGGGCCTACAGGCATTGTTTTCACACACACACACACACACACACACACACACACACACACACACACACACACTCACACTCACACTCACACACTCTTGTGACACAGGGTGCTACTGTTGCTATGGGTGATGCTTAAGCTGCATCGGTTAAGTTAACAGTCAACTGCTCTGTCAACTCATTTGTTATATCCCACATCTGTTTCTCTGTGTGTTTCCCACACACAGTATTATTAGCAACATCATAATGTGCCATATTAGGGGCATAATCAGCATGTGAAATGATAGTCCTTATGCTTTATAATTATCAGAGTATATAATACAGATGTACAAATGTGCAGTTTGACTTTGGTTTGCAAATATTTTTGGTTCATAGCCAATTTGAGGGTTTTAAAGTATTGAAAAGAGAAATTATAATGCTGCAGTAGCTCTTGCTTGGTGCAGATAAGAATAAAAGTCCTACATTAGCAGGCTGTTTTCCCCCCTGTGATACATGCATTTTCACAGTGCTGCGATGTGTCAAAACAAAATTAGGGTGAGACACTTTGCTACTTTGTTCCTTGTAGTTAAACTTAGCCAGCTTCTTTATTATTTAACAAAAGGGTGTCTTTTTTTGTTTACCGAGCAGTATAAAGTTGGTAAGAGAAAGTAAAAGACTGCTTGTCATGATTCACAAGATTTTATTTATTCCTGCAACATCTTTGCTGCTCAGTCATTGCTGTCTTATTGTAGAGGTACACCACTTTTTTTGCCCCAAACTAACCATCGCTTAACAAAAGTGCAAAAATATCCATACTTCTCTGCTTCAAAGGAGTTGTGTTGCCTTACATTAGCCTGTAACTGGGCATACTGTGAACATTTATTATATATTACATTACATGTTACTTGTTAGACGCTTTTATCCAAAGCGACTTACATACTCAATACTGTGGGCAATCCCCACAGGAGCAATTTGGGGTGAAGTGTCTCAGGGACACAACGACATGCTGACTGCAGTGGGGTTTGAACCTGTGCTCCCCTGATCCGAACACCAACGCACAACCCACTGCACCACACACCTCCCAATATATGCTTAAAATGGTTACAAAAGTGTGTCATTAAAAGGCATCAGTCTTATAAACACCATCACATTCTTGTCTAATAGATATAAAACACACAGCTCATGCTGATCACAGGTGTAGGATTTCAGTGTTTCCTGAGTGGTTTGCTGTGTTTATCAAGCTTTACTAAATGTTGAATAGACATCAACACACAAAGCTGCGAAAGACTTGGCATACAGAGTGTATAGAATATCTACTGATAAAAAAAACGTATTCAAGGCCTTACAGTACAAGCATTTACTGAGAACCATCACACGACATGGCAAAGTATTAGCGTTTGGTTATTAATGAGCAAAGCAGGAAGAGAAAACTGTATTATATAGAGATATCTAAATATTACTGAAGAGAAACCTGAATGGTAAATGCTTTTCAGGGCTCAACCTTGAATGTTCAAACAATGTCACAGTTACACAATCATGGACTCTGCTTCCCTGCTTTCAAGACCGAGCTGAGCTAGAACCTCTTATGTTTTGTTGTTTTTCTCTAAGATACATCTTCTATTATAAAAGGTGTAATTGACTAAGTGTCAGTGAAGACTGAAGTGTGATATTTACATGTTTTGTTGCATCTCAGCATCAACGAAGTGCCTTTTATTTCAGTCCCTCACTCGATCAATTGCTGTTAGTTATACAAAAACATTTTCATTCTGAGACTTTAAAGATTTTTTTGGATTACTGTACATCAGTAAGAGTGAATGATTAGGGTTGGAAATGTGTTAAAAAGGTCAAACATGCTTACGTTTTCCTTCCTCCACTCAGCACCATGACTCAAGGGTTCTTCGTTTATGAAAACCAAAAGCTGAAAAAAATGGTTGGTCATAAAAGAGAGACGTTTGCCATTTTTCAGATCGCTTCTTTGTTCTAATAAAAAGTCCTGACTGTCATACGACTGTGGGCCGTGTTTATTAATGAAGACAATATCAAAGTAGAAGTCCATGTTCAAAGGAGATAATAGATGGTGTCGAACTCAATTCATCCAGTTTATTCTCCCTGTGTTTTGATGACAAAATGATTGAATTATGTTAATTTCTTCAGGAACAAAAGACTGTTTTGTCCCTGATGGTTATGCTGTTCAAAGTATATTTCTAAACCTCTGTATTGTTGCTTTCTAACCATTATTCTGAGTTGATCTACTTAAAGGAGATAGACAGGCTTTCTAAAGAGTTGAGCAGAGGTGCAAGGTTTTCATGGACATTGATGTTCTTTGAGGGGCAGACTTTTGTCCAACTGCAAGGCCTTGTTCTGTTGAGTGAGGCTGAATTTGATGGCGGTGCAGGAACCTGGGGTTTCACCATCAGGGTCCTTTTGGGGGCCGCTCAAAGTATGGTGGATACGCTGGAACTGCTCCACTCTCTCCACAAGTTCTTCCACCTTTTGTTTGAGCTGTCTGGAGCTTGAAACTGCACTGAAATCAGCTGCAAAATAGTCATGATAACATAAGGCCCTTTCTTTACTGTAATACAATTGTCATCTATCCCATTCAATATCCAAAGAGTAATTATCCATAAAGGGTATTACATGTACCAAGTTTCAAACACATCACTGGGATAAAAGGACACATTTTTTAAAAGAGTAAGGGTTAGTTCTTTGTGACCATTGTATTAAAAATGTTTGCTGTTCTATAAATGTTAGGGAAATATATATATTTGACAGGGATAGTGCCAGTGTTTCATATAATGTGGTGAGGAACCCACATAAGAAACTCAACAGCCCATCAATGTCATGTTACACCACAGACTATATGTCACTGTCACAAACGCACCGCAGGATTGTGTCGAGCATGTACTTCTTTCATATACACAAACCAAAACCCCCACTAATCATAAATCATACACCCATCTGGGAGCAATGATTGATTTCATCACAGTGAATAAAAGGCGGAATCAGCCTCGTCTCTCTATTCCTCACAACCCCTGCACCTCTTCCTGCTGTGCTCACTTTGCCAATCCTATGAAGCTACAAAGTAGACAGCAGCAGGGGGGTGGGGGGTGGGGGTGTGGTGTGTGTGTGTGTGTGTGTGTGTGTGTGTGTGTGTGTGTGTGTGTGTGTGTGTGTGTGTGTGTGTGTGTGTGTGTGTGTGTGATGTGTGTGTGTGTGGTGTGTGTGTGTGTGTGTGTGTGTGTGGTGTGTGTGTGGTGTGTGTGTTGTGTGTGTGTGTGTGTGTGTGTGTGTGTGTGTGTGTGTGTGTGTGTGTGTGTGTGTGTGTGTGTCAGTGGGAGTAATGAAGCAGAGGATGAGGCTGACATGAAGTCTATCAGAAGGTGTCACTTTGGGTTAATCCTGATATTATCCTGTCCGTATACACTATGCATCACATACATATATACACACTAAAAGTATGACTGAGTCAGCCTTTAGGACATAGCCACACACATCTAAACCCCACACACATGCTCCCACGTCAATTTTGTTTGGACATAACCGTAATTTAAGAGGTTATTGTCAATTAACACTACTTGACTATCTCCCTTAGAGCAGCTAACCTGTCACTGCTTCCATCATTATAACTAAGGCCGAGTTAATCGACATTCCACTGCCATGTTGATTTTGTTCTCCCAGGAAATTGGTCTCCAAGGTCTGTAAGTGGCTCTCAGTGATACAACATAATACATTTAAGCACAATGTGCTCCCACTGTCAAGAGATTTGGAAAGTAATAAGATACGTCATTAATCCCAGCCGAGAAATAGATGATTACACTGGCATGCTTTTAGAGTCATGTAGTATGTGATCATTTAATAAAGTGTGGATAAAATGATCTTGATTTTTAATATCTTAAATACAGTTCATGTTCTGACGGAGGAGTGAAAAGCTGGCTGTAATTGACAGGGACAAAATTATATTTGAGTCTTTCCTGAAAGGCTTTTATTTAAAAAGTTAAATAGATGAAACATAAACATAGAGACATAGAAATATACATATGAAAGGTTTGAGGTTGGGGGGGCTTCAGAAGTTGTGCTACCAACAAGCTCTATGATTGGAGTTTACTGCTGCCTTTATCGTATAAGGTTCAGACTCCCCTGCTGTGTCTGTCGCACCCAGCTCCAGCTTTTGTGTTCCTGCAGAGCCATAAATATTTAAAAACTGGTCATACATAAAGTTTCAGTTCGTAAAAAGGCTAAGTCCTTAACTAAAACTGGTGGGCACTGTAGTTAAAAACCCTGAGTTTATGAGCGACCCTTTATTTATTTTTATAATGTGTTGGATGCTGAAATAAATAAATGAATTGGACAGGGTTCAACCAAAGTTAAACTGTATTGTTTTTGTCTGCCAAAACGTAAATATCTGATAATGAAATCACATCAATCTCAAGCCAAAAATCTGAAATGTATTCTTAATATGTTTTTGTTTCATGAAGTCATCTAATTTGTTTTTGTTTTCATTGTGGCAATATCTCCCTGTGGTGTTACATCGGCACTCAAACACGCTGTCAATCAAACAAGACATTCCTCTTTACCCAGCTGAGAATAAAATAAGCATTTCTGATTATTTCCCAAATACCTTTTTCCTTGCTTTTAATAATACTAATTCACTACCAATACAGAACAAACATGTTGACATTATTTTGTAAACTGCAAACAGTGACTCCAATTGGACTTCATGTTACATTGTGTTTGGCTGACTATGGCACAGATGTAATAGATATAATCAGGCTTTGCCTACACAGTTAATACTTGATAACAAAATCATTGTTAGCTTGGTCTTTTCATGGGACTTCAAATTAAAGGTCACCTATTATGAAAAATCCACTTTTTCACGTCTTTTATACATCAACACGTGTCCCCTCTGTGTAAAGAGATTCTGAACGTTTCAGGAAAAAATATTCACTCTCTTTTTGTCCTGATCCATTTATATAAAATTTATATAAAAACCTGTCTGAAAATGAGCTGATCAGATTTTGGCCACTTTATGATGTCATAACGATGTTTTGTCTTGTGTAACCATTAGCCAATCAGCAACCAATGTACCAACCGTGGGGGGGCCCCCCCTTATCACCTGAATCTCCTCCAAGAGCACCATTGTGTTCTTTGTAACCAAATCTCTCTCAGAGGGGCGTGGGGAGGGGCTCCTTATTTTCATCTAAAGTAACAAACAGAGAATCAGCACTTTTGAAACAGGGCTGAAACAGAGGGGATTATGGGATACCATACCGCAATGATCTGTTTGGTATTTAGAGCCATACACTTTTGTATATATCTCAGACCTATACTATAATCAAATCAAGTTTTATTTATATAGCACATTTATAAACGATTTTTGGTCGAGCCAAAGTGCTGTACATAAAATAAAAATAGCCTACAGTAGAGACACTTTACAGCAAATACAACAACACAGATTGTTCAGAATATCAGTATGAGAAAAACGACACCCTCTGTCCTTAGAACCTCTGTCCTTAGACCCTCACATCGTACAAGGAAAAACTTCCGGAGAAAACCCACAGTTTAAGGGGAAACATGGGAGAAACCTCAGGGAGAGCAACAGAGGAGGGATCCCTCTCCCAGGACGGACAGACGTGCAATAGATGCCGTGTGTAAATCGAAGAGATAATACATTTTACAGCATATACATCGAATGTTAGGAAATGCATGTGTCTGTAATATTGATGAAAAACAGTATGATAGGGGACATTTAAAACACCTTTACAAAACATATCTATAAGTCAAGAAAATATCCTTATTTCTCTCTAAAATATATCTGGTCTTGCTCTCTCTGCCCTGCGGCCCTTCCCCACGTGGGTCTGCATTTCCTAGCAGTGCTTGATGTATATCTGACCTTTGATGTGGTCGTTGCATGTCCCGGAGCCTTAGGCCCAATTAAAACTAACAACCACTGAGGCCCTCGAACCCTCCCTCAAACCTACTCTTTGTCTCTCTACTGCCTCTTTTTGTCTCCCTCATTACTTTTCCTCTCTTATATACTTCCTCTCAACTCGTCCCCTCTTGCCCTCCTGCCGCTGCGCACCTCTGCTCTCCCTTTCCTCCTCATTTGTGATTCAACCCTCTCCCTTTCTTATCCTTTATCTCCTTTATTTGCAGTCCATCCCTAACACAAGGAGGCCTGCCTGTCTTAGCAGTCTCATCTTCTCTCTCCATTGTCACACAGCAATGCATCATTTATAGGCACACAGATTTTAGCTTTCCCCCTCCCGTTGGGTGATATTTATGCTGGGTACCTCAGAACACAATTTTCACAATATTGCTCATTTCCTCATTTGATACATGGTCTGCTTCATGGGGAGGCAATATCCAGACCTCGTTTATTTCATCCAAAGCACATTTGGTAATTTCAACAAGTGCAGATGCTGTAGTCCCAGAGCAGATTCATTGTGATGACTTATGGTCTAATTAATCAGTTTACGTGAGTGGGGATTTAGCCCCCTGCGTCTCTTGTTGATCAGTTGCCTTCATTTATTTTATAGGAGATGCAATAACAAACAGGATATTACATTCACATGTACAGCATAAGCACTGAAGGCAACAATGTTAATTATTAAAGAGTTACCAAACACAAAATCCACTTTTACCAGTAGTAATGATCTCAGTCTGTATATCAAAGAAGTAGTATATATTTATAACTACTTTGTTGATCTGTTTTATATTGTTCCGGGTAAACAGGGACACCATGCAGGGTTCACTCAACTTCATTACTTCATTGCAATATGAGCAGCTAAAATATTGTAGAAAAACAAATGGAATACATTATCAGTCAACAATCAGCCATTTCAAACGTAATCAACGTATTCAATTGCTGATCAATTGTTATCACTATATTCGAAAGTTTAGATCGGGTCAAATCCCCTCACAGCACATTGGGAAAGTAGAAAAGACCTGAATTAAAACAAAAAAGGGTTTATGCAACAAAAGTACTTGTTAGCTATTGATTAATAGAAGTATTTTTGTAGTCCTAATTACCATCTGGACCCTCAGTAGTGAAATAAGAAACTAAAGTCCGGTCTGTATTATGGAAAAATAATACATTTTCTTGGCCTAATTTACTTAAAAAGAAAAGAGTATTTCAGGCTGAATATGGCTTCTGAAGACTTCAAAGCCATGTGAAACCCTCATCACATTCAAACTACACATTCATGTTTACATAAGAGCCAATGCATATGGATTAGCTCCCACATTTCAGATTGTGGCCAGCGGAGGGCGACTGCTGGCTCTGAGCCGAGCCTCTCTGAGCGTCAGGTCTTCCTCCACCAGGTCCTGACCTGCTGTCTGCCTCTGTGCCCCTTTCTGTTAAATAATGCATGCAGACTGCTGACCTCCCTGACCCCCCCTTACAGCCCCTCCGCTCTATCTACCAATCACTTGTACTTACACTCTACATGGTGAGTGAAGGTCAATGTATGTGGCAGCAGACATGTAAATGTGTAGATATATACATCACTGAGGATAGGTTGAGTAAGAGATACAGGTCTTTGCCTGAAAAAGACTAATTCAGACAGCTATAGAGACTTTAAATAGAGTGTAGGTGTGCAGTAGAGTATCTTAGCTTCGCTCACATGCGATATACTGCCTTATCAGAATTTGAGCAGTTCACCAGGTTTCAGACAGGCAGAGTCTTTATTCCCTGTCCCTCACTCACACATACATATGTTCTGCCTTTCTTTCTGCACATCTCCTCCTCCTTTGCTAACGGTGTGATTACAACATGGATGGCTCTCAACACAAAGAAGCGGTTAGACCCGGAAACGACTGCTTTTAAATGTCTTATCTTGAAGATTACCATAATCATGTAGCTGATATGCCACACTTCCATTTCATGTTGAAAGGATGTTGAAACATGCGTGCTCTGCAATTTCAAACAAATTGTGTTTACGTACAACACATATGAGTGTGTGACTTGATCCCCTTTGGGACTCTTTTTTTCAAGTATTTTACTACCACATTTGTTTCTATTTAAGTGCTTTAAAGGACACATCTCTCGTTCACTGCTTGTAGTTCTCATTCATAACACTCCGTTCGATGTCTCACTATGGGATGCGCCTCATCGCTGAGCAAACAGAAGCATCAATCTCATTACGCCAATCCTGATTGGCTGGTGATCTTGACGTCAGCGTCAGGGAATTCACCCCCTATAAGTAGCTTGCGCCACGACGCATGCGTCATTCAAACACCTCTTCTCTCTTCAGAGCACATCTCTATAGTAGCCGGACAAGCTTAACGGTCCACAGACTGAAACCAAATATAACCATTTCACTCGACGGGCGCTCGCCGGCTACTCCTTCTGCTTCACAAGAAGACGGTAATACTAACGCCAGTTAGTATTAAAATCGACCTCGCCGTTTCTTTCCCCGGAAAGTAAGGTAAGGTTTTGATTTTTCTCAAGCTAGCTACGCACCTGTTGCTAGCTAGCTTCCCCTTACTACCGACACCACGGAAGCGAGGACGCTTTTCTTTTTCTCTCTCACGGAGGAGAAAAGGATTAGAAGTATATTGACACACCAGTCAATATTCTTTGAGAACAAAGGACCCACACCGTCCCTTTTTCTCCGGATTAAGGACGGGTTGGTAACACTTTTTCTCTCAACGACGTACCTGTTACGAGCGGGTCCTCTCCACGCCACGAGGCGAACAAGATGGACGCCTCTCCCCCTCACACCAGAGGAGTCAGGGACTCTGAGGCTCGGTCATGCGGCTGCGGTTTGAAGATAGCAGGCACAGACTCACACCAGGTCTGCTCGTCCTGCCTCGGGCTGGAACACCCCCAGGAGGCTATCGACAACCCCGGCTCGTGCGGGCATTGTGCCCGTTTCACCCGAAAGAGCCTCCACCGACGGCTAGCACACCAAGCTAGCTTGTTGGAACAGGACTCCCTCATGTCCACTGATTCGCCGTTTGGCAATCAAGACACAGGGGCGTCCGCCGCAGAGACTGAGCCCCTCACTGTGTCGGTCTGGGGCTCACTAACAGCGGCAGCTGCGGAACTGGGATCCCACGCCGTGTCAGGCCGGGACCCGGTGGCGGCAAGAGACGCGGGAACGGAGCCACACGCCTCACCAGGCGGGAGCTCCCGGCGAGACCTCACCATGGTCTCGCCCGCCGAGGCTCGACCTGCTCCGCATACCGCCGATGGAACTGCTGGTGGCAGCCCACCTCCTACCGAGGATGGGCCCGTCACCAAGCAGGAACCCCACGCTGCCAGCGAAGGTGGACCGTTTCCAGTCGACCATGACTGAACGGTCCTACAGAGCCGCAGCGTTGTCCGCCAGGGCTCTGAACGTTTCCTCACTGCTAACCGCATACCAAGCGGAGCTCTGTGAGGATATGTTGAGTAATCCTGGACCGGCCGTTCTGGATGAGTTGGCCGCGGTCACAGACATTTGTCTCTGTGTCCAACGCTGCGCCGTCCAGGCCACGGGCAAAACAATGGGGATCATGGTGGCTCAACCTCACCAACCTCCCAGACCGGGAAAAGGAGGATGTGCTTGACATGCCCATCGTTCCCGAGGGGATTTTCGGCTCCGCTCTTGCCTCCATGCAGAGGAGATGCGAGTCGAAAAAGAAGGAGGACGAGGCCCTCCACCTCTGCCTCCCTCGAAGGGCCCAGCCGCTGCCTTCGCGGCGGCAGCCCTTCGTCCAAGCTGCCCCGAACCCTGCTCGGTTCAAAATACCGAAAACGCAGAGGTCGCAGTCCGCCCCGAGTCCCCAGCCCAGGCAGGGGACGAGGGCGAGCTGGCCTAGAAAATCTCCGGTTCCGGCTGCAGCCCAGGCGCAGCCAACCCAGAATTTCGGCCAGCAGTCGAGGAAGAAGAAGCGAGCGGCGTGACAGCCCCTCCTTCTCCCCTCTGTGACAGAGCTGGAAGTCTACAGTTCCCCAGCTCTAAATGTGTTCCCGCCGCCTCGAGAGATGCCTCAACACCATCCTCAAGTCTGCATAAACACATGTCACACACTTATTGATTTTTCTGTCATAAAACATTTTCCGCTGACGCATCCAGGCTTCGAGCCAAGGGCGCAGCTCGAAAAAATGAAAAGAAAAACAATAAAAACAATAAACAGTCCGTCAACTGTTCCCCTTCTGAGAGCAGCTACGGCCTCTCTCAAAGGGCGGACAATTGACGGGTCTGTTAAGGCACCACCGTCACGCGCATGCGCAGTGCCGGCTGGGGCTGTAAAGGCACCACCGTCACGCGCATGCGCAGTGCCGGCTGGAGCTGTAAAGGCACCACCGTCACGCGCATGCGCAGTGCCGGCTGGAGCTGTAAAGGCACCACCGTCACGCGCATGCGCAGTGCCGGCTGGAGCTGTAAAGGCACCACCGTCACGCGCATGCGCAGTGCCGGCTGGGGTTGTGAAGGCACCACCGCCACACGCATGCGCTGTGTCGGTGGGGATTGTCGAAATGGGGCACCACAGTGCTCAGACACTGGAGGGCCCCATAACACAACAAATAGAGACTCAGAGGGGAAGAGACGTGACATCTCAGCTGGCTCTAAGGAGCATACAGCGGGAGATGCTCACGACATCTGCTTGGGTTTCTCAAGACAGTTACACGGAGCTACAGACTCCAAGTCACCGTCACCCCCCCTCGCTTCTCGGGCATTCTGCATTCGCAGGCCCGAGGAGAGTCAGCCCATATTCTGGAGAGAGAGATTCTCTCACTCCTAGAAAAGAGGGCTATATCTATTGTACCCGCCGAGCAGAGTCAGGGCGGCTTCTATTCCAAGTACTTCCTCGTTCCCAAACGAGGAGGGAACGGAATTCGGCCAATACTTGATTTGAGGGCTCTGAACAAATATCTAAAAAGATATAAGTTCAGAATGCTCACTCACACATCTCTGCTGCGGCTCGTGCGACAAGACGACTGGTTTACATCAGTCGACCTGAAAGATGCGACCTGGAGCTTTTAGCGGTGTTTCTCACCCTAAAACGCTTTCTGCCTTTCCTCAGGGGACATCACGTCCTCGTGAGGACAGACAATACGACCACAATATCGTATATTAACCGCCATGGGGGTTTGCGTTCTCCCACACTGGCGCGCAAACTGATCCTATGGAGCGGTAGACGTCTCCTCTCTCTGAGAGCGACGCACGTACCGGGAGTGATGAACCTCGGGGCAGATCTACTGTCCAGAGGTATACCACTTTATGCAGACTGGACTCTACATCCAAGGATTGTGAGCCAGCTGTGGGTGCGTTACGGCAGAGCCGCGGTGGATCTGTTCGCATCGAAAGACAATGCTCAGTGTCAGCTGTTCTTTTCGATGCGCGATCTAAATGCACCGTTAGGCGTGGATGCACTCGCGCACGATTGGCCCCCGGGCCTTCTGTACGCGTTCCCACCCCTGGCTCTGATACCCCCAACTCTGGCCAGAGTGAGGGAGCAACGCCACACACTTATCCTGATAGCTCCACAATGGCCAGCTATGTACTGGCTAGCGGAGATATATCAGCTGCTGTGCGGGCACTACGCAGGGACATACTGTCCCAAGCGGGGGGGGGGGCGATCTTTCACCCACACCCAGAGCGCTTGGCTCTATGGGCCTGGCCCGTGAGTGGTACAATCTGAATACAGTGTGACATGAAGCTGACCCTGGCAGCTGCCAAGCGAGCCAGTGGCACTCATGCACTATCTGTACAGTCTTCATGCACTCAGTTCGCCCCAGGGCAAACAGAGTGTGGTTGAAGCCCAACCCTGCCTTTATCTTAAGGCGGTTGGTTCAGGTACCACATTTGACATTGAGGCATCCTCCCCGCCACTGTATTCCTCCGGGGAACAGCGGCCGGATTTGCCGTGTCCAGCCCGTGCTTTACGCACAGGGACAGATCAAGGGTGCTTCGTCATAATGACCAACCCCTTGTGTCCTGGGCTAACCCTTATAAGGGCAAGCCTGTTACTAAGCAACGGCTCTCCCACTGGTTTGTGGAAGCAATTGCTTTGGGGCTCATACGAGTCAGAGTTCGCAGGCACCCTCGGGTCCGCGAGCTCTTTCGACTCAGGGTCTGGCTGCATTCTGGGCTCTGTCCAGGATGTCTCCCATCCAAGACATTGGTGCAGCGGCGAGCTGGTCCTCGCCGCTCACTTTTGTCTGCCTCTTAACAGGCTGGACGTTCTGCTCCCAGTGTGACTCAAGCAGTGCTGGGCACCTGGTTGAGTCAGAGCTCTACCTGTTAAGTTCTGGTTGGTTTGGTGATTTTCGAGATAAGCTCGTCTGACAATACGGGAGCTACAATTTCTCATAGTGAGACATGCGAACGGAGTGTTATGAATGAGAACTATAGGTTACTTACGTAACCCCAGTTCTCAGAGTAACATGAAGTGAGATGTCTCACCAGACGGCCCTCCTTGCTATGGTGAAGCGAGAAGAGGTGCTTATTTTGAATGACGCATGCGTCGTGGCGCAAGCTACTTATAGGGGGTGATTTCCCTGACGCTGACGTCAAGCTCACCAGCCAATCAGGATTGGCGTAATGAGATTGATGCTTCTGTTTGCTCCGCGATGAGGCGCATCCCATAGTGAGACATCTCACTTCATGTTACTCTGAGAACTGGGGTTACGTAAGTAACCTATAGTTCCTTGAATGCCTGCAAACCCAAAAATTGCGAAATAAGTGCCAACTTTTTTTTTATTTTTTTTTATCCACGCAAAGTGTTTGACTGCATGGCGATATGCAGAACACAGTATTTAGATCCCATTTATCTCTGAAGAAGTATCAGGCCATAGCAGTCCAGAAGTTGATTATCCTAAGGTTGGTGGCTCATGGGATTGTCAGCCAACTTACGACACAGGCTCGTTCATCTTGCCCTTGTGCATTGTGGGAAGATGCTTTGCGGCACGGATGGCAGGGGGTCAGGGGTGATGGATGCGGGAAAATGTGGGGGTTGTCAGAAAACTCAGGCGACAATCTGGGCTTTCTTGGGCCGCGTCACGGTGCCCCTCCAGGTATGATGGCAAGAGCAGAGGCAGCGTGTGGTGAGAGTACGTGAGCACTTCCTGTTCAAGGACGAGTTGGGGATGCTGCTGGTTCACCTCATTCTTCCTCTGTACCCTTCCCAAAAGGGACGGACAGCACTAGGACACATTGCTATCTTGAACAGATGCAGACGCATACAAACACATACCTCCACGCACTTGCAGGCATACAGAGTTATCAACTCAAAAAACACAGACTCAGTCACACGCAGGCTTTACTTAGTTCCTTCTCTCTCCATGCGTGACCCCTGATGAAGGGGTAGCGGAGTCCCTGGCAGTTCTTCATTGACATTCAGGATAGTGTCTGACTGGGCGAGCGTGACGCAGTCTAACTACAGACAACCCCTACACATTCACTGGTGGCCAGATTGACTTGGTATTCCTCATGGCACCACTCCTAAACCACTTACTGGCATTAGCAATGCTAATTCAGAGAGGTGCGGGGAGATGGATTCATCATACACACTACCTCGCAAGCCTTTTCTCCCACATACACATACAAAGAGTGTCACTGGCTGTCATCTGCCCCATGAGGAGGTAAACAACGGTGTGATTAGTGGATTCTACATGTTGGGTAGTTATAAGGTGGAGACAGGCTAGGCATGAAGGACGAGCTGTTTATTGTTCCTGCAATGAACTCTAAATGACTGATGTTGTGGACATCAATGGTTCCTCTGTCATACTTTTTCTTAAGATACTAAGAGTGTCAATTAATATCTAGATGCATGGGCCACCTCTGATACGAAAACAATCACTTTGTAAGGTTACAATACACTACAAAGTGATTTAAAGGTGATTGAGCGTACTGTTTACAGCTTAGATTTGATACATTGGGTCAATTTAGGCCAGTCAAAGAAGAAATTATGAAGAATTCATTTTTCACTCGAATCCTGCAGGCTGGTTGTTTACATGGTTTCCCGGGACAGTGTCATCCATTAAAATGCAGTAATTTCCACCACACTTAATGGGCACATGTCATTGTGAGTAACACCACCAATGCATTAGCCCTGTGTGTTGTGCCCCTGGCATCGTTCATTATTAAGCTTTATCTGTTTTGAGGACTGCAGATACATTGTCAAAGCTTCAAACAGCACTAGACATGACAGAGTTGTCTTTTAGGGGACATATCATGAAATACTCACTTTTGCAGTGCTTGTGAAAATAGATTTGGGTCTCTGGAGTGCCTACCAACCCTGTCATTTGTTTTGTTGGCAGCCTCAGTCAGAAAACATGGGATTCAACAAGCTATTCAGAGGCTGTACCCCCCATTACATCAAAGTATTAGAACCAACGGCTTCTGAACTACTTTTGCAATTATTTTCTAGCAAGACATCAAGGAAAGTTTGTCTTTTGGAACAGTGAACTGCGTATTCATGTCCGAGCAGAAAAACAAATTATGACAATAAGATTTCCCCTTTTATCAAGCTAGAATGTGGGTAGCACAATTATGTGTTCAGTTTTCGACAAATAATCGATTTCACAGATCAATTTTGCACAGAAATCTTTTTGGATCAATACTTGATAAAAGTGAAGGGTAAAGAGCGTCCCTTGAACAAATGAAAACATATACGTAAATGAGAAGTGGCTTAATTTTTACACAACTGATTTTCAGTTATGTGACCAAATATCTCTTTACTTCTATCACAGACTCATGTTACACCACAACAAAGCAACAGTTTTCATGTGTATAAAACCACCTAATTAGCATTCATGTGTACATCGTTTTATTGGCTTGTGCAACTGGATTCCTCTTGGAGAGGTTGAACCCCCCTTTTCATTTTTGAATGTTACACCGTATACACCACTAGTCAGTTAGCCAGAATTAAGCGAGCATATTTCATGAAGCGTGGCATATGAGCCCCTTTTGAAACAAGATGTGAAATGTCACAGGCACACAGGGATGTGCAATTACTTTCGGCCCCGGCACACACGGGAGAATTGAATATTGCACATTGAAATTCAGCTAGGATGGCGACCTCTGTCATCTGATGCTGTGTGATTTATCTAATTTCCCAGTCACTATCAAAACTCACAGGACAGTGGGGGCGTTCTGAAGTTTGTGGTATCATAATCATACCAAGCAGAAGTCGATTCACACACCGTATTAAACACCGGAAGATAAGCCCCGGTGTGGCCACTTAAAACTAATAATTTGAATAATTGTATTACAATGTTAATAATAGAAGAAATGTCCAGAGTCAAACTCTTGAACAAATACAATCCATTAATAGTTTTATGGGTAACGATTTCTTATTCCAAATTATAGTAATTTTCATGGAGCAGCAATGAGGTGTTATTTAAACATGTTAACATTTCAAATTGTGTGGTTTACGACTTTTCAAAGTCAGCGGCTATGCCTCATTAGACAATGAAAAAAAGCCAAAACACTAAAGGCAAATGGTAATTATAAAACGCGTACAATTTGACCACATCAGAATTGTTAAATGATCATTCAACTGTAACTTTAGACGGAATTTCCTGTTTTCTTTTTTTATCATTTCACATTTACTTGCCTGAAATTCACCGGCTCTGAAGGAGATTAAACTGAAGACCGGCATGTGATCATGACATTCACCTTATGCATCATGTATGACAAGTCCCATGCAATATCTTATCAAATAAATATGACAAATGTTTCTCTGTCATGTTCCTCTTCCCCTATCCTCGCATTGAAATCATGTAACCGGAATGTCTACCCTCATTTTCAACTCCTTTCTTTTTTGTTACATTACTTTACTGCATATTGCTGCTTTGAAATCCTGAGGTGAAAAAGAAAACACCTTTGATGTTCCATTGCGAAACTTCAAAGCACTGCTGTAATTGACCTTGAAGTAATTAGGCAGTGAATTGTTGATCCTGACATGAGTTTTTACAGACTGTAAGTCCCGCTGGTTAATGCAAGCTCAGAGCCGCACTGTACAACTGCAGTCACATGGTCTTTTTGATGAGTGGTCAGAGAGACAAATACTCTTTTATCTCTGTACACATGTTAACTCAAAGGCATATACATACAGTAAGGACATAAAGATGTGTACTTATATATAGAATCACCAAAGTGTGTGGGTGTGTGTCTGCAGGGTCCTCTGAAAGTGCTGCTCCTATTGAAGTGGCCTCAGTGTCACTAATGAACCTTCAGGCACACCGACAGGAATCAGGGCCAAATATGGTGTGTGTGTGTGTGTGTGTGTGTATGTGTGTGTGTGTGTGTGTGTGTGTGTGTGTGTGTGTGTGTGTGTGTGTGTGTGTGTGTGTGTGTGTCCTAGCATTACTATACTTGTGGGGACCTAAATCTGTTTACACAGTCACGTGTGGGGACTGGCTTCCCTTATGGGGACAAAATGGAGGTCCCCATGAGAGGGATCATTAATTTTAGGGTGAATACTTGGTTAGGTTTAGGGTAAGGTAAAGGGTTAGGGTTAGGCATGTGTTGGTTATGGTTAAGGTTAGGATAAGTCTCCAGGAAATGCATGTAAGTCAATGTAATGTCCCCTGAAGTGATGTATACATGGTATGTGTGTGTGTGCACGCGCGTGTGTGTGTGTGTGTGTGAGAGAGAGAGTGACATCTTGTGGGGCTAAGGAGGCTGCGAGGCGGCGATAGCACTGGCCTCTGTTGTGCTGCTGCTAATCTACTGCACTGCAAGGCACAGGGGGGGTCAAGGAGAGGGCCCGTCCTCTCTGGGAGCTCGACCCAACAAACTAAAAACTCACTCCCTGGCTTCATGTACTTCCCCTCCTCTTCTTTTTCCAACGTGGAACAAAACACAGGTGATATGATCCCTGGAAGCCAGTCCTGTTGTTTACCGTTTTGCTGCCTCAGATAAGGAGAGTTATGAAAGTCAGAGCTGTGTGCAGTAATATTCTTTAATATATAAACAAACAAGTGATTAAAGGGTTTTATTCCTCCTGCCACACTGTCTCTTGATTTGTGTTTGTTCAATGCTACCCAAAAGCAGAGAAGTTAAAGCTTGGATTAAGCTATTTCCCTGGCAAATCATGTGTGATTAGGTTGTAAACAATGCAAGCCCAGCAAATGGTTTTAAACAGCGTTTTTTCTTTTTTAAATTCAATCCTGTCATAATGCCCAAGGCTTAAAACTAACCCCCCAGCGTTTCAAATGTTAGTAATGACTAATATACCCTAAATCCATCAAATTCATTCTGAAGTTCCATAGCCGATATTACTTCCTGGAATATCTTTATTAATTTTCCGAAAAATAATAGTGCTGCATTCAATCGATTTGAACCCATCAGAGTATCTTCAACAGATCCCTGAAAAGAAGTGGCATCTGCCAAAGTAGCTGCAGCAAAGCATTCAGGCTCAAACAACGGTCATTAAGTCAAGGTTGAAATCAGTCAAGGGCCTCTTCTTCTGCCCACTCCCTGCTATGTCTGCTGTGCCCCACAGGAGTAGAGTTCAGTGATTAAAATGTCTGTAATTACTCCACCGGTGTGTACACGGGCCGCGAGTCTGCGTGCGAGTGTGTGCGGCTGTGAGTGTTCAGGAGAGTGTGTATACGTGTAGTTGTGTGTCCATGATGGTGTAGTTAACAAAAGGACACCTTCAATGTGGCCCCCGTGGGGAGAGAGATGCTTAAGTGCTCCCTCTGTGAGGAGTGTTGGATGATTTGACTCAAGGCACTGGCACCCGGAGAGGTGTGTAAGCAGTTTGTCAGCAGCCAAGTATCTGCAAAGCATGTATGTGTGTTTAAGTGCATGTGCTTGCATACAGTATGTGGGGCTAGCTTTATGCATGTGTGTCTCAGTTGAGGAGTGCATGATGGCAGCACGTTAAAGCTACAACTAGGAGGGGCTGTATCGAATAGCTTGTAGCTTCATGTATAACATTCATATTAAAATACTAAATCAAATGTTTTGCAAGTGTCTTCTATTTAAACCTGGTATTTCAGCACAGTTGCAGATAGAGATCAGGCTGTCTTTATAAGCCTATTATACTATTTATAGCATTTTAAAATGCAGGCAGTGTCTGCTTCGGGTTAGTTAAAGCTTACTAGAAAATACAATGTGTTCATGCAGGTGAGTGAAAAGCATGGTTCAGGTTTATGTATAACTTTGTGTGTAATAGTGTACCATTTATTCTTTTCTTTTGCCTTCTTCCCCTCTCATATAATTCTCTTTCTCTTGAACACAAAACATAGTGAGTGGTTTGTCCTTTAGTCCTCTGTGTTTTTTGCTGATCTTTAGCTGCCTTACTTTAAGAAAAGACTAGCATGTTATAAAGCCCCTTTATGAAATGGCCTCAAGTTGTAACAGTGGATGTCTTTAGGATTGTTCAGTGCTGCAGCCTCCCTGCGAGCTGACAAGGTGGCAACAGACAAACAAAGAGGCCTTGATTGAAGTAGCACAGCTATCACAAACACATTGAGATGGAAAAGTCTTGTGTCGGAACCGCTGGTTTGTGTCAGGTTGCATTAAGATGGGAGACAGAACACAGCTTGGTTATTTTGTCTGCTAACATTACCCACCGTGTGTGTTTGTTCGGGGAGATGAGGTGGGCTTGACATGGCCTAGTTATAGACTAATGCAAGCTGTGTGGCAGTACAGTATGACGGTGCCTGCATGTTATTGTTTATACCCGCTGCTCTTCATCTTTGGTGCATTTTCATGTGCATAAGTAGCTGCTTGCTTGCATGTCCACAATCTGTTAATGTAAAGCTGAAGAGCTGTAGCTGTTTGATGCCATGTATTAAACATTTTCTGTGTGATTTAAAAGAGATTAAAACAGAATCTGTGGGCGCTGAATAATTGATTAGATCTTGGATACGGTATGTGAAATTGGCAGTATAAATGTATATGTTTGAATATCATTTTTACTTCAATACATATGTATGCTTACACAAAGCGCCCGCTGCGTGAAGAGTGTTGTTTGAGTGACATTGCGGTGGGATTTGCATTCCCCCTGTCTCTTCCCCAAACACACACACACACACATCGACACAGTCAACTCACCTGCTGCACATGTGTACCACATTATCATGCAGAGACAAGGACGACATTTGACTCACACATAGAGGCTTGGATAATATAAAAGGAAAAATGAGTGGCTGGTAGGATTCACCACTCTTCTTCCATCTGCCACTCGTTATAATTATAAAGAAAAAGACAATACATTCCTGCCTGTTTATGCATACACATGCAATCAAATTGAAAGTGACAGATGTCCTGTTTGTGAAAGTGAAACCCAGTGTAAACACAGCTGTTTGTTGACTGATGTGGGATTGGCTGGCATTTTTCCAATACTCCTCCTTTTGTTGGTAGCTGAGAGCTGAGGGTAGCAGTACAGTGTGGATAGAGAGTGAGGGACATCATAATGATGATGATCATGACTATTATGATCGTGATGGTGGCCCTCCGATTAGTCTACTTAAATCAGAGGGAAGGTCCACTAAGCTGAATATCTATTGATGGAGATGCAAAGTGAAAGAGAACTTCTAATTACACAAGTCAACTTCCCACAATTCCTTTACATATCCCTGACATTCAAGGAAATCAAGTGGGACTTGCTGCTGAAAAAGACAATTTACACAATGTAGACATTTTTATACAAAAGCCAGGCTGTAGAAAATGTTTTACAGTTCTAGTGAAGCTCAGCTAGGTCTGCACCAGATATGTGATTCATGATGCAAACCTTAATAAAGAACTAAAATAACTAAATATATGCTTCACAGTCATGATACAGTGTCAAAATGACAACCAGAAATTAATTAATTCCAATTGTATTTAATAAATCAGATAAAACACTCATGTGCTACAATACTAATAAAGCAAATACAATCCACATTGTGCTACAGGACAAACCCTGTTATAATAATCCAAGTGTGGGCATGCAGCACACATAATCCTGTCAGTGACTCTGGGGAAATGAGATCTCTAATAAGTACATTCAAGACATTCTAATATATTTTTATGGTCTTAAATTGTAATTTCAGCTGTGATTTTAAGGTCAAACCAGAGCGCAGTACTAGAAGAGGCAGGCGTAATGGTCTGGAGAGAGGACAGTATTGGAAATGAGAAGATTTGAGTGTTGGAAGGGAGTAAAGTATTTGTGTAAAAAAGGCAAACGAATGGAGGATTGATGGGTGTGTGTTTAAGTTCATGTGAAGGATGCAAGTATACGCCAAGGGGTCAAGGGTGTGTCGCAGTGGGAGCGTTCAGACCCACACTCCGGGGGGGATTAACGTCTAACAACCTGGAGAGAGGGGAGCATGCAGAGATGGATATCAGGGAGAGGGAAGTAGTGTGTGTGTCAGAGAAAAATACCGAAACAGAACAAGGGAGGATGGATTTTATTTGACAGAAGGGAAATAATTAATGGGGTATCAAAAGAGATAACATATTTTGAACCAAAAGTAAAAAAACATGTCCCTTTCAATAGTTACCAAAGCCAATACAATTATTTATTAGTTTGGTTCGTCAACATGATTACAGAAAACAATTGGCCTGATGTCTATGTTATGTGGTACAAGAGTGTAGCATGGGCCAAGAAGTATAATAACCTTTGGGAAACAAAAGAATCAAAGGGTGGATACACACATTAGTTTTCACTTATATCGTAACTGCCTTGGCGGAGGTCTTGCTTTCCAATTTTGCTTTGAGTTAAATATATAATTAGACGTAATAGGAAGACATTAAGTTCAAGCATGTTGTATTGTGATTTTTGTACAGGCCGTCTCGGCACAGGTAGAAGACATCAAAGGCCCAGCATTATCCCTTATTATCCCTGTGCTGTTGTAACTTCTCCCCATCCACATCTCTTCCAACACCTGCTTCAGCCTCTAATGAAAAAAAAGCTGACACCCCTGCAAAGATCCACACTGACGTCTTTTACTGCATTTATATTGTAATGAGCCTACGGATTAGAATAGGAAAAAGGTGTTTTAATGTGAAGCCTGTCTGAGAGTAATGCTCTCAATCACAGAGATGTGTGTTAACCTCAGGAAACCTTAAAAACCTGGGGAGCAGAACTACTTATTGGTTAAAAGTGAAAGCGTCAGAGCTATCCTTCTTATTTCTTTCAGTACTTCCAGTCAACATGTCATATCCATCAGTTGCCATTATAAACCTCTTACTTCTCCCGTCTTCTTGATTTGTACATATAGCTTATTCCTTGGAAGAGAGGATGTTTAATGCCTTTTGCCAGACCATCATCATCCTTCTCATGATTGACTCATCATGGCCTTTTTTCTTCTTAAAACGGTCTCTTCAGAAGCTCACTACTTCTGTGATTAACCTCCTTCCCTTCCTCCTCATCTTGGTTTTTTTTCCCTCCATGATTCTATCCTCTCTTATTTTCACCCTCATCATTAACATGTCCCCTCTTGGCATGAGAGAGAAACAGGGGGAACATTTAACCGATGACCGGCAACAATTAGAGCGGAGTTAGCGTCCCACTCTGCCCTTGACCAGCCCTGACCACACAGTGAACCGCACTGCAAACAAACAGCAGGGGGGGGGGGGGACCGAGATCTAACAATAGCCTCAACAATTGTATATGTTAATGGCTCAAGTTGAATATTCAAATACTTTTTCTTCCTCCCTGTATAGTGTTGAGACGGTAAAGAAAGCACATAAACATGTGCAGACTCTCAGTGAAACCACCAAGTGCATTAGCGAGCCTGACAAAGCTCATTAAGGTTTGCTGGTGATGAAAGGCGTACACAGCCCCGTCCCACCGAGCTTTATGAAAACGTTGTGACAACGCAGAGTGATCCACTTAGGAGGCGCATAGTGCCCCTCAGGGGGGTGGCAGCCTTCTCTGGGGGTTTTCTTTGCTTTTGTACAGTAGATGTGTGCAGTGCACTAAATGCTCCAGCCATGTCCCTCCATCCTCCTTTAAGGCATGCAGCACGGACACAACTCGCATCGCTAATGAAATAGTGCAGCTCTTAGCGAAAGTGTTAGACACAAGACTTCTATTTAAGATGCTTTTATTGTCATGGCTTGTAAGGGTGCGTTTTTGTGTGTGTATGAAGTCGGAATGCTGTGTTTGTCTAATTAATTATGTCCTCTCTTCAGTGGGCCTTAGGGGGTTGTTTCATAGAAAATATTCTTAAATGAACTACACCAGCACGATAAGTTTCTTTGTCCTTTTTTAAGCTTCTGCTTATTAATTTTCCCTTTTTTTATTCTTTTCTTCTTCACTTTGCTTGGTCTCAGTTTTGAAAGCACAGGCTAGTCCACCTGTCCACTTCTGTACGATTTGCCATTGACTCTGCACAGGGACACTTTTGCTCTGAGATTCCTATACAGTTTGAGTTGGGTCCTCCAGTCACACGTAGCACAAAGGAAGTATGTGAACTGCTCTATTCATGCTGTAGTCGTTTACCTACATAAGGGTATGGTTAAGTGTATCTACGAACAACACATTCTTAAACCCAACTCTTCAAAAACAGCAGCTTAGTCTGTGACCTTAAGGTTCTACTATCAGTTTAGGTGTGGTAGGTAATATATGTAAATGTCTGTTTGTCACATGAGTAGTGTCATTTAAAAACAAACCTTCTTTATGGAAAAGATCACGTTTGACGTTATCTTCATTGACAAACAAGTCAGTTGACACACAAGTGACAAGCAACTGTGACAAAATAAATATTGACGTCGACTTTGAGTGTCATCCTAGACACAAACACCGGTCTAAGGGGTAATTGTCACACACCCAACCATAAAACCGCGTATTTTAGTCACAGATGACCAAACAGAAGATAGTTGCTTAATAAATGTGTGAGAGGTTCAGGGCCAGGCTAGCCTTTTCCCTGTGTGTAGCCTTTCTGCAAAGCTAAACGGCTAATTTACTGTACAGCCATTAGAGTGATAAATACTTCTCACCCGACTCCTGCCAAGAAGGCAAATGAGCCTTATTTCCCCAAATTTCAATGTCAAAATGCCATTTCCATTAGGTCTTTTGTTGTACTTCTAAAGCACATACCAATCCAAAGTTTTTGTCTCTTCCTTCCAGAGGACAGAAGAAGTGTGATGTGCTCATCAAGGCACAGTGGGCACAGGGGGTGCAGGGCACAGATGGCAGCGCAGGTGCGGAGATGCCACCACATCAAGCACAGTCATCAACTCCATCTAAACACACTCTGGTGTGCGTCCATTTCCTCACACACATTTTTACATCAGATCAGAATCCTGTATCTGTCTTTTCGTCCCTACAACTGACGGGAAGTTGAGCCGCCGAACAGCTCTGTACTGTGAATAATTCAATCTAAACTGGAGTCGGAGTGGCTGTAGCTCTTACACATTAAACATTAATGTTGGGGGTAAATGCATCTTTTATCGTAACATGTTAATCCCCTCTGTCCTGCTATACTTTCACATCAGAGCTCTGAATGACAGCGTACTCAGAGCAGAGATTTTCTTTGGGAGTGTTCCTCCTCCAGCCGAGCAACTCACTTATTTGTCATTTGAACTGGTAAGCATAGAGAAGTAAACAAACAAGACAGCCTGAATGATTCCCTGAATTGGCGTTGCATGGGAGAAGTCAAAATAGATGTTTGGAAAGTGACAGCTCTCTTGCGTTTGCGTTCTTTTTTGGAGAACATGTGTTTTTTTTAAACAATCAATGATTTTCAGAGTCCTTGTTTTTGACAAGGCTCCTTGAGTACTTTTTTTCAGTCTATCCCTTGTTCCTTATCATCTCGTTAAGTTAGAACAATTATATACAAAGTAAAAAGTGATATAAGCAGCTTTGGTCTCATTTAACATATTATTGACCCTTGGTAATGTGCAAATTGAGCAATGCAAAAACGCCCTGTCAAATTTAAGGCCAAACGTTCTAGATATAAGCATGCTTGCACTTAAAACAAGCACATTTGGCTGCCAGTGCAGTAAGCAAATTTCACTTTATAAGATGTCTTAAAACAAGTCAGGCTGTCCGACTATCATTATAGCACATACAAGATTAAAAAGACTCATTTCAAGCAATCTAGTTAAACCTATTTAATGCAAAAGAAGCCTATTATCACTCAAAACTAGGGTACTTTTAGCATCAAATTACTTAAAATGAGATTTAGGGAGACGTGTGGCACAGTGGGTAGTGCGTTGGGATCAGGGGAGCATAGGTTCAAACCCCACTGCAGTCAGCATGTCGTTGTGTCCCTGAAGACACTTCACCCCAAAGTGTTCCTTTGGGGATTGCCCACAGTATTGAGAATGTAAGTCGCTTTGGATAAAAGCGATAACAAGTTACATGAAATGAAATTCTTGTTTTTAGGGAGATAAATTAGAACACATGCTCTTAAAATATGTAAACATGACAATTCTTTCAAAAAACACGTTTTTATTAAGTCAGTCCATAACAAACAGGATCATTTATTAAATGAACAAAGCTCTTCAACATATATACATCCTCATAGAACTTACAAACATTGGACACAGAATTCAAGTTCTCTACTTTTTTGTGAATTCTGCCCATTCAGCTATTGCTATTGTTGTATGAATGAGTAAGGTCACGCTCGTGAATACTGTCCTTCAGTACCTCAGTCTGGATGACGGATAGGAGAGTAGCAACACATTTGGGGTAGGTGAGGTGGAAGGTGTTAAAACACCCCATCAGGATGAGTGGAGCCTCGTGGATCATTTCCTTAGGTAGGGTCATCAGTGGGATTTTGCCAACAGCCAGGAGGAGGTTAGTAGAGTCTAGGATGACTGGACTGGTGATGTGCCGTTTCTGGAGAAACGTATTGGGGTCCTCGGATGGCTGAGAGAAACAAAGTAGAGACAAAAAGTAGAAACAACTTAAACCTCAGGGCATATCAAGTTTTATTTCAGTTTAACTGATACTGACTCAGACTCACCTCAAGAACATGGAATAGTGCCTCACTTGCTGACCCAAGCTTTTTGGGTGGGGCAGTTGGGGAAGGAAACATTGAGGGAAGTGCCTTCATGAAAGCAATCGCTTAGCCAGCTGAAAAACAACATGGATACATGATCAAATGCATTGTGCTTGTTTTATTAGGCAATTTGACTTTGACATTAAGCGTTGTGTAACTAAAAAAGTAAGCACAAAAGCAAAAAAATAGTTCTGTGCAGAGCCCAAGGGAGTATAAGATAATCATGGAAAAACTATGCTGTTGGTGAAAGACAGTGTATGCGTATCCCTGAAGCGACATGAATCTTAATGTCACCTTGGGAAATTGTACATAAACTGGTGCTACTTTTTTTTCAAAATTGGCCTGAATGTTGCGCTAAGACAGAGAGCGTGGGATCACCAACATCAAACGGTTCTCCTAGGGATATTGAATGTGCACAGCGAAATGAAAGAGTGAAATAAAAACGATTGCAGTTATTGGATCAGCAAACTGAAAGTTTGGCTGGATAGTGGGGGGGGGGGGCAGCGGTCGGGGTGAATTTATAATATCCCTGACACTTTCACTGCAGGGGATATAAAAAGCACTTGTCAGTTGCACAAGGGAAAGCAAAACAATAAGGGTCACCATACATGACATAAGGTAGTAGTGTTTAAACCCTCTAGTGACCACTACTACCTTATAACTACCATTTTGCCATCATTCAGTCATCAAAAAGGAGATCCTGTCCTATCAAAATAATGAAAATAAGCTAATACAATCACATCCCATGCGGCCATGAAATGGTCACCCCCAACCTATAAAACATCAGTGTTATCTATACATTATGCTTACATGTATCCAGACCCATTGGTGGCTTCAACGACTTGTTCCACACTCCAAAGAACAGCGCATGTTCGCAAAAGCTTTCCCATCTGGCTTTGATCTGGTCAGTGAAGTTCTTGTTGCCTGCCTCTAGAATTCGGCCCATCTCGTCCAAAACCTGAGTGTAAAAATCAATAGAACTTTGATACAGAGAAAACAGCAAACAGATGTTAGATGTCTAAATAATTAACAAGAGATTTACCTTTTTAAGAGTGACACAGTTGTGTCATCAAATCTATCCATCTCACCATGAAGAAGCATTCTGTAATTTACAGGAAAAGACGGCCACTGTCATTTTAAAAGTCAACCCCAAAAAAAATCACATTAAAAAAGGCATCAGACACTAAATTGTAAAATTGCTGTGATTCACTATGAACTAGCTAGGTCGACGTTAGCTAGTCTACCACCACCCTTTGTGTTTTTAACTAGCTGCTAGTTTTTAACAGATACAATGACTGAATACCAAAAGAAAACTATGATATTAACGTCGGCTAATTGTGTGTTCCTTACAGACAGTTTATTTATCTGAGAGTAGTTAACGTTAGCTAGCTTAATTTTTACATACCCCATTATTAGTGAGGTTAAGGTTAGCTAGCAACACGTGCTTCGTAGTTAGCTAGCAATCTTAGCTAATTCAGCTAACAGTTAACCAATGAATGTACTAATACTTAATAAATTGAAAGCACTAATATGTTACATACGCCTATGGACTTTTATTCCTACGCTCAGTTACTAACGTTACCTTAACTGCACTTCTTGGTCGCTGTCCTGCCTCTCTGGTGAAGGTGAAGGTGAACTGAACAACGTGTTACATTCCACTGGCGCTTGGCTTGTGGTGCGTTCAGGTGATCCTCGTGAAATAGGAAATTCCCCGTTTGCCATCATTTGGACACAAACAGCCATCCACTTGTAAACACTGAGGACTGAGGAGGATCTCTCGATGTAAATACTATAGTACTGGCATTCGTTGTTTACATCTTTTAGTGGATATTGTCATTGATCCAGCTTCTGACAAACACATGGTAAATAAAGTCACACATTTTCCGACTTTATGAGAGATACAAACACCACATGGATGCACATTCCAGGTTTTTCTTCTTTCAGGGCCAATGAGAAGCAGAGTAGGGGCGGGTCTTCGCATAATTAAATAATGCAGCAAGCGCCAAATTCGCACACACCACTGAGAGCAATCGTTATAGTCGTCCACATCTGATGAAGTGTGTGAAAATCAAAGTCAAAGATATTGTGATTTTTTTTTTTGTTATCCATATCGCTCAGCCATACATAGTGTGTTAAGCTGTTCATGTTTAAATGTGTAATGTGGCATGGATTGTTTGGTGTGATAAATGAAAAGCACCACAACCTCAGAAATTAAGATATTGTTCTTTGTCCAGTATTGCTTATGCCATAGATAATAAGAGACCAGATAACAAGGGAAAGAGACGTTCCTTGAAGGAAGAGGGAGGGGGTACTGAGTAGCTGGCAGCCCCTCCCAACAGTGTCCTCACTGCTCAGGGACCACAGAGCTGATGCTTGAAATTCATTTTTTTTCGTCTTGCCATACTAGTGCTTAAAATAAGGCTTTTTAGCCTTGAAGTGGATGTTTTATAGACAGGTCCCTTGTTTCTAGTTAAACATAACTAAAATAAAGACAAAGTTGCTTATCAAGACAAGGCAAGTAACATTTACTTGAATTAAGTCAAAACATCTTCCATAGAAAGCACTAGATAAGCTATTTAAACTCAAATCAAGACAAACTCGATTTAGAATCTAAATTTAAGATTATTACACTTGGTTAGATCTGCAGTTTTTGCAGTGAGGCCTGTACATGTAAAGAGTGTGTTTCGATAATAGTGGCAGCGTTAATAAAACACTGTACTGGATTAATTACCTAAAAGATCTGCTCTTCATGCTGAATTCCTAAGAGAACGGGGTGATTTGCTTCATAATGAGGCTTCCTCATTACAATGACAAGTGCTCACGGCTCATCAGCCTGACTTTGAGAAGGCGAACTCAAGTGCACTGTCTCCATTCTTAATTTAAGCTTTTAACAATATAACATGTAACTAAAAAAGCACACTGACAAAATATGAGGTCTGAGATGATTAACTTCATGTGGTGTTAAATATAAAGGTTTGTATCCGATTTATAAGCGTGTGAGGAATAGAAACACATTGATAACATAATATGTTATTTTTAATGGATATAGACTTTAACTCTGTGCAAGTACAACATTAAGAGGTAAAGACACTTGATAGCATCCATTCTCATCTTCTTTGTGTAGCATTGAAAGAGAAAGAACAACAACCTTTGCAAAATTGCACACATACTTTACTGCAGTTACAACTGTACTTCAATAAGCACTCTGGTGAGTCGAACACTTTGCCTAATGACTATTAAATACCTCCTAAAAATGTGCTGGAAACAAGACCCACATTACGAGTTCATGAAAATATATTAGAAGCAACAGTAAAAGGGGACAATATAACCACCCTGCCATTTCCCGTCATCACAGCCAAGTTCCCAGGCGAAAAGAATAAAGGAAAGAAATTCCCCCACTGGCACGGATTCATAAAACGGCCGGTTTCAAAGCACTGTATCAACTTGAAGCCATTTATAACAAATAGAATCCTGTAAAGCTGTCCCTCCACCTTCATCAAAACGGGATTAAAAGTCTGTCTGTGGCTATAGGCACTTAGCACCTACTGAGAAGATTATGGTCTGTGGCTCAAGCAGTGTTCTACTTTGTTAGTAAGACTGACTCTCTGCCTCCACTGAAGGCCGTCTTTATACCTCACTCTTTCAAACTCCCGTCTCTCGGCTCTCTGATCCAGTTCATACCTCTGCTTTGTAAATAGTTGGGTCCATACCCCATGTACGTTAGTGCACTTATGTCTCTATGCGTATCGAGGCTTTACTGTTCTGTCGCATGGCAACAACAGTAAGCATTGCCAGTGTGAGAGAGTAATGGTTATATTTCTAACAACCAGACAGAAAAACAGATAGCTGATAAAGTAGTGCTGCAGTGTGGGTGTGGGTCAGCTGAGTAATATTACAAGTCAAAAGGTGCAGTCTGAAGATCTGTTTCAAAATAAGGCAGAATATTGCTTGTCTTTGTAGACAAGGCTTCTCCTCAACAACATGACATGTTTTGCTGATACAGTAAGTGTAGTGAAAGCCTTTCTATAAAGGCATGTGGTAATTTAAATATTGTACTGTAAGGTTGCAAAAAGATTATAACAGATCATTTCTGGAAAGTTGTTGAAGAGGCACTATTATGCTTTTTGGGGTTTGCTCTTTCCTGTAGTGGGTTATATGTAGCGGGAGGCGTGTGGTGCAGTGGGTTGTGAGTTGGTATTCGGATCAGGAGGTCACAGGTTCAAACCCCACTGCAGTCAGCATGTCGTTTTGTCCCTGGGCAAGACACTTCACCCCAAATTGCTCCTGTGGGGATTGCCCACAGTATTGAGTAAGTAAGTAAGTAAGTCGCTTTGGATAAAAGCGTCTAACAAGTGACATGTAATGCAATGTTATATAGGTTGTTGTGCATATAAATGGTCTGCAAAGGCTAACATCTCAAAGTTCCCTCCAGATGGAGTTTCTCTCCCACACACGCCTACCTGAAACGCATCTATTTGACTCCAATATGAGAAAAATAAATACTTTTTTAAACATTAAAGCATGTAAACATTTCACAGTAGAGGCAGAAAATACATATATGAACCTGAACATAAGCACAATAGGCCCCCTTTAAGATTATATTAAAAGAGCTTTTTTTAATATCATAGACTTTTGTGAGAACAAAAGTTACTAAGACAGAAAACACACAATGACATAACATTCAAACCTCAAACCTGCAATGACTGGGTTTATTTTTGCCATATTATCACCTTTTAAAAGTTGTTCTAATTACACATCCAGCAATTTGGAAACAACATAAATATCACTTTGGATAAGAGTTTCCCATAATATATTCACAAAAACATTACATGTCACTTAGACGCTTTTATCCAAGCGACTTTCATACTCAATACTGTGGGCAATCCCCACAGGAGCAATTTGGGGTGAAGTGTCTTGCCCAGGGACACAACGACATGCTGACTGCAGTGGGGTTTGAACCTGTGACTCCCCTGATCCGAACACCAACGCACAACCCACTGCACCACACGCCTCCCCAAAAACATATATACATTTATGGGAAAGCTACTTCGAAAGCATATTAATAGCATTTAATTCAAAGTTGAAAAAGTTGGACTACAGGAAAGATATCCTGGGGAGATATCTAGTTTGGTTTACTGTCTATAGCTACTAAGAAATTAAAACTATTAAATGGAGCTTGAGTTGGGATTGTTAGGGCAAACTATATACATTTTAAATCTAGTCTATTGTGTGGAAACATTCAAGTCAAAGCCAGCGATGCAAACAAGAGCTGTCTTCCAATACAGCCACCAGAGGGTCTGTTAACATCACCTGAGGGTGCGTTACATCTATGTTTATGTTTACCTCTTTGTTTTTCTCCTTGCGTTTCCATCTGCCTCACCTCTGTCTCCCTCCCTCCGCCTCTGACTCCCCCCCCCCTTTTCTATCTGCCCTCCGAGCCCTATTGATCCGTTCGATTGTGGCAGGCGATGGCAGAGCGTTGTTTACTATGAGATAATTGTCCCATCATTGGAGCTGTGATGAGTGCTCCACTCCCACCCGCTCATTTATTTATTAATGTGATGTGTCACCTGCTCCACACTCAAGAGGGAGAGCCGGGCAGGTTAAACAACTGCAAAGCTCATCGATTGGGGTGGGGGGGGAGTCGGAGGTAGGGAGGAGCGCTTCAGGGTCAAAATGCGTTGTTCAGAATATGTGAAATCATTGGAATGGAAGAACGATTTCCATGGGAATAGGAGCAGCATCAACCCTGCTCACTGCGCTCAGCGGGAATTGTTTTATTACCGTAACGATTGGAAGAATTGTTCTGCATCGACTAATCGAGGAAACAATACGATACTTTTTATGTCTTTTGGTCGAAGTGTTATTTAGCCCACCAGTAATTGCTCTCTGGTTTTTTTGTCAATCAAGAAAGACTAGCTAAGGCAAGGCAAGTTTATTTATATAACACTTTTCAACACAAGGCAAGGGAGGCTGTGGCTCAGTGGATAGTGTGCTGACTTTGAATCAGCAAGTTCGAGTCCCACTGCAGTCAGCATGTTGTTGTGTCCCTGGGCAAGACACTTCACCCCAAATTGCTCCTGTGGGGATTGTCCACAGTACTGAATGTATGTAAGTCGTTTTGGATAAAAGCGTCTAACAAATGACATGTAATGTAATGTAATTCAAAGTGCTTTACAAAAATGAAAGACATTAAGAGCATAAAACACATTAGAAACATTAAAAAGCAAAGATAATAAAACATGAATAATACATGAATAAAAGTTACAGGGCAGTGTAAGATGTGAATAGTTCAATTCAAAGCAGCGGCAAAAAGAAAAGTCTTCAGCTAAGGATTTACAAGGTTATTGCTGAATGCTTATATTTTGTCACTGTCCCTTTTGGATTGATTACATATTTTGGGGATTTTAAGTCACATCAGATATCGTTTAAGGACACATTTCAGACAGGGAGAGGGTTGCAGCCACAGCTAGTGCCGCCCGGTAACTCTGTTAGCCACTGACTTAAAAAAAAGTACCATCCTTCACACCGCAGGCTGCTGCTTTCCAACAGTTAAATCAGCTCATATGTTGTTTGACTTGTTGTATTTTTCATGGTTCTGCAGCAGCAAGTAGATCAATTGTAAAGGCGCAAAGTGCAATTCCTAGCCCCAAGCTCCAAATAAATACTTTAAAGCTTGCTTAGCTCAGTTTTAGCAGGAAAAAGCACATCAAAACCATATACCAACGCCATCTAATGTGGAGTTTTGTGTTGTAATACGAGTTCAGAATCAAACATAATTTCTATAGGTCTCCAGTAGTTGAAAGCTACTACGATGTTTACTCTTTTATAGCTTCTTTTGAGGTCACTTTTGCAGACAACATGGTTTCTTGTTGGTAGCAGGTGGTTAAGATGACCATAAAGGTTGCTTTCCATGAGCTTTAGCCACCATTTTGATAGCCATGGGTGTTTCTCAATCGCGAGTAAAGCTGCTCCAGAGCCACTGGCCGTTTCTCAATCTCGAGGATACTGGCTTCCAAGCCAATATTTCAAGGATGCTACGTCATCAAGTGGCGCAGCAGGACCGTTCCAATGTCCAGCATACTTTGAATTCCACCGAGGCCGCGTCCTTGGTTTGGGGAACATTTCGAGGCTGCACATGGGTAGACTTCACGTCCTTAAAATCCCCACAATGCTTTGCGCACGGACCAATTTCAAAAACCCTTGCGGAGAATGGCTGAACCGACGCAGCACACATTTAAATGGAAGTATGTAGTGGCGTAGAACATGTGTTGGTAAATATGTTACTTTGATACATTTGTTTGTTATCACCAACAATATGTTCCGTGTAAGTAAAGTAAAGTAAATAATTAGATAGACATCGTGAGGTATTTATTTTCGGTACAGTTTATGTTGAAACCGTAAGAGAGAGTGGCACACTTGTTAGCCTGTTCCATTCTTCTTCGTTTTCCGAAGCCGTGGCTTGGAAGCATGCTTGCTTCGTTTCTGAAGGAACTGACTTGGAAGTACGCGACTACCAAGCCAACATCCTCGAGATTGAGAAACGGCCACTATTTCAAGCATACTACGTCATCGAGTGCCGCCAAAGTACTGTTCCAATATCCAGTATACTTGGAATTCTACCGAGCCCAGCGTACTTAGTTTGGAGAAATTTCGAGGCTGCACATGTGTAGACTCCGCGGTCTTAAAATCCCCACAATGCTTTGCGCACAGACCAATTTCCCCAAATCTGTGGCGTAAAACGTAAGACGGGGCCTCTCATATGACGCACACCTGCACACTTGCTAGCCTGTTCCACTCTTCGTTTTCCGAATACCAGGAAGTATTCTTGCCTTGCTTCTGAAGCAAGACGCTCGGAAGACATGTGCTACCAAGCAAGCGTACTCGTGATTGAGAAACACCCCATGTCACTTGGATTTAGGGCAGATTTGAGGCTACAATTATACACTATCGCCTCTCTGGGCAGAAGTGCTATTACAAGACAGGACAGGAGTAAAGCAGCGGCTAGTGGGTTATCATGCGTATTTTAGATACTGTATAGCCTACCTGTAATTGCAAAAAAGTAGAGTTTGATGGAATGTCAATACAGTTGCTTCTTCACAGTCTATTGAGAAATGTGTTTCACAGGCCCTGTCTTACACATTGCACCTTTTAACCATCATAAATCCGTATCGAGGCAAAGAGCATTTCAAACACTTGAGGTGGCGGGCAATAATGGCTCGATGTCTAAAAGCACCTTAAGAGTGTTAGTGTATGAAATTGGGATACAATAAAGCTCTTTGTCTTCTCTGCGTTGGAGGCTTTCTCTGTCCAGCCTCAGTAAAGCTGCACTTATATCATATAAACCCATTCATGCTATTTCATTGTACTTATGACAACAGCTTTCACACTGCATTTGATACATGACCTCTGCACAGAACACTGCTGCAATGGACCAAGAGTAGTACACTTTCTTCTGGATTGATATAACCTTACTTAATGCCATAAAATAGGCAAACAGGTACCATATCAACCCAAATATTATTTTACAACAATAAAAGGCCTTTCTATGAACTTCAAGGTTTTTTTATTCACTCGCACAATTGGATCAGCAGCACTTGAGGTTCACTTAGAAATAGATCATTATCATACAGTACTTTGGGATGGATGGCCATGAAATTAAGAAATTATCTAAAACGATGCAACATTTCCCATCTGCTCTTCTGATATCTGAGAGGCTGTTTATGTGGTTATTCCTGCCATCAACCTTCCCTGATTAAAGCATAACATATCCAGATACAACAAACTCCTCTAATGTGCTTAGGCCAAGTATTGTACCTGACAACTGTGAAAAAGTGATGACAGTTTCAGTCGACACTAATTAGCCAACCTTTTTTCTATGTGTCTGCTTTATTACTATAAATAAAATACAAAAAAAGAATCCCATGGAGACAAATTAAACTGAGAGTGAGGGTTTATCTTGAATCCATTGTCATTTTATAGGTTTCCCTATCTTTTGCCAAGCCTATTTGAATAACAGTGAATTAATTCGGAGATATTAGCTAACCTTCCCAATGGTATGTTTTTTCTCAGGGGGGTTTTCCCGATTTTGCCACTGATCCAGGATCTTTATGGTTCAAGGTTCAAGGTTCTTTATTTGTCATACGAGTAGTTATGTCGTTAAAAATCTTAGGTCACAGGCTTCTCCAACAGTGCAACACAATAATACAGATAAACAGAAAAATATAGTGCAAGTAAATATTAAAAAGTAAATACAAAAAGTAAAATAGTTTTAAAAAAGTGAAATAGCGCAATAAGAGTCTATATGCAAGCTATTGGAATGATATATTAGATAAATAATTACTAAGGAGCAGATGAATGTTATGGATGTTGTTTCAACAGTTTAGGTGATTAACAGATGTTGTTTCAGCAGTTCAGTTGTTTAACAGTCTTATTGCCCGTGGTATGAAACTGTCTCTGAGTCTGGTGGTTTTAGTCCGGATGCTGCGGTACCTCCTGCCGGACGGCAGCAGACTGAACAGTTTGTGGCTGGGGTGATGGGGGTCTTTTATAATCCTGAGGGCTTTCTTCCTGAGCCGCTGGGAGTAAAGGTCCTCCATGGATGGCAGCTCCGTCCTGGTGATGTTCTGTGCAGTTTTCACCACCGTCTGTAAAGCCTTACGATTGAGGGCGGTGCAGCTGCCGTACCAGGCCGTGATGCAGCCAGTCAGGATACTCTCTATGGTGCACCTGTAGAAGGTCAGGATACTCTCTATGGTGCACCTGTGGAAGTTGCAGAGTATCATGGAGTCCATGTTGAACCTCCTTAGCCTGCGGAGGAAGAAGAGCCGCTGTCGAGCTCTTTTGGTGATGGTGGTGGTGTGGAGAGTCCTCAGTGATGTGGACACCGAGGAACCTGAAGCTGCTGATTCTCTCTGCCGTAGTCCCATTGATGGCGATGGGGGCGTGTCCCTCTCTCTGCTGCTTCCTGTAATCCACAATCAGCTCCTTTGTTTTGCTGACGTTGAGATGGAGGTTGTTATCCTGTGTTTAGTTGAATATATAGATTTGCCGAACCTTACCCTGAGGTTAATCCAACTGCAAGATTAAGACACCAATATTTGAGTAGCTTTTGGTGGAAAGGGCAGGGTGGTGTTGGCAGCAGCAACACTCAGAGAAGGAAAGACGTTGTAAAGAAAGTAGAATTGTTAAAACGGAACTCAATGTATACCCAAAGATTAAATCTATTTAGAGGACTGATTAAAACATTATCAGTAGAGCATAATTAGCAGGATAAAACAACGTAATGTATGTATGCTAATGTAATCAGGACACATTAATGCATGATTGTAGCACAATTGTATACCTTGAATAACATTAAATTGCATGTTTAACCAACACTGATTATACGAGAATGATTTTTGAAACATTGTTGTTTTCATTGTCCATGTAATATGTTGGGATCACCAATTATTTATCAGAATCACAATCTTTTACTGTTTGATCTATTATTTTTCTATCTTTTCATCCATTCTAGTGAAGTTTCTCTAGGGTTAGCAGAAATATCTCAACTATCTCAACAGAACAATCTGATCTAATGCAATTCTGTAAAGATTCCCATCAAGCCAAATGGTTATAAGTCCCTCTGTGCCACCATTTGGGTGATATTACTGGATTTCTGATATTTTCTTTGTAAAATGTCTCAAAAACCATTGAATGGATCTCGGCTGGGTTTATGTCATGTCCCCCTCGGGATAAATTGCAATCGCTTATGTGGTAACTTTAACTTTTGATTCAACCCCATCACAAGGTCAATTTCAAACCTGTCCAAATTGCTTAAACATTTGCTATAGTAATTTTTAACAGTGGACTGATCATTATTAATATTTTCTTATTATTCGTAATAGTATATTTTACACACATTCCTTTACAACAACAGCCTTTATTCTGTTTAGTTTAAATAAGCTAATATTGCAAGCTAACATGCTAAACTGAGATAGCAATGTTCAACCCAGTCTCATGGCATTTCGTGTTCACCAACACGATTTTCCCCTTTTTTTCGTGTTGCACAGCACGATTTTAAAAGCAATGTATTTCTATTTTTCTCCGGTCGGGTCGTGGAAGACCGGAAGCTGTGTGGTTCATAAAAACATGTTCTTACTCAATATCAAGCCACAATTATTGCTTTTATTTTAAATCGTGTAATTTCGGACTTTTGTTGCCGTCTGTGAGGAAAATAAATGGGGCTCAGAGCCTCAGAATACGGAAATTTGTATTTTTAAAATCTTTTTTTCCTTCTAATTTGTTATTCTTTTCAAAATAACACACTGTTATTTACTCACCAATAACACACAATTATCCTTGCTTTTATTTATTGGTTTAATTCCATAATCTCGGGCTTTTTTGGCGTCCGTCAGGAACTGAATTTCAAAATAAAAATAACCGGAAACAGACGTAGGCATTTCGAGCGATTACCCAAGATCCTCAGCTATGGTTTAAGCTCGCTTATTGGATGTTTTAGCCGCAATGCATGCTGGGATTTAGTGTTTATATGATATGAAATCTGGAAAACATTTAAAAAGAATAAAATAATACTTAATTCCGAGTGTTCTTGCTTTTCTCTTTGAAAGTCATCACATAACGGCATTGTAATACACGGTTCGGCTGCATTACATATTACAGATCTGCCGTAGTTCCTTATTTATAGAGCCCTGATGAGAAGACCTTTGGAAAAACTGAGAAAATGCCGCCGAAACTGAATACTTGACGTGGATCATAAATATATCAACAATTAAACAACATCTTCAATTTCTCTTCACACAATACGTCTCCTTGCAGTATGAACACTAATTCGGCTGACTTTTACATTTGATCTAATTCATAGATGGGTTATATTTACACCATAACGGTGCACAGCTTATATAAAAGGACTTGTAGTTTTTAAAGATATTACTGATTTTCTTTGAATATAAGAATGTAAATACTGAGTCTGAAATAGTATAGCAATATGCTGTAAAATTATGTGAAAGCATGAATAAAACTACACATCTTCAGATGTTGTACATACATTAGTGTCCTACACTAATAATACAAAGTTATTATGGCTGTGTGTACCTTAAGAGTACATACTTTCATAGGGGGAAAGTAGAAGGTCTGTGATAGAAATATAGAATATACAAAATCAAGAAGATACTATAAGTGATCTCTACAATAAAACAGTTTAGTGCAGGATGTACAAAGATATTAATAGGAGGAGGTGCAAAAGAGAAAAACGAATTAACCTTTATTTAAACATTAAACAATACTTTAGATTAAGGTCTTCTTTTAAATAAGAAAAAAACTTTGGGGGTATCTATCTACAGATACATATTAAGCCTGACAAAGTACTTAACATAATTGCTTTCCTGCAATGTTAACTATGTTGAAGCACTTATTTTAACTGATATTATACATATGAATTATACTCTTATGTATGTAGATAGTATAAGAAATGTGCAGAATATGACAGTTTAATGGTGGAGGTACACACATATTGATAGATGTCTTGTTGAGGAACCTGTGACCCAAGTTTTTCATTCATTGCATAACTACACCGTAGTTGTGTATATGATTATGTCAATAAACCTTTGAAAATCTTGAAATCTTGAAAGGGATGTGCAAAATAGCCATAATATACAGTCTTTAATTAACTATTAGTAGAGAATAACGAGTAATGAATATACTTTATTACTCGTTTCCATTCATGTCAATTAAAGATAAATGTTTAGTCTTCTCAAGCACCAACTATCAAATATCTCTCCTGATTGTTGGCACTTGACAATCACCTTACCTGAATTTTACTCAGGTGTAACTAAAGTCTGATTTAAGGGTTGTTTATATTTCACATCATTAATCAGAATCTGCAAAGTAACTCAAATAAGTGGAGTGGAGTAAAAATACCAGGTTAACCTCTGAATTGTAGTAGAGTAGAATTACAAAGTAACAATGAGCTGTCATGTGGGTATTAATGCTGCGCATTATGGACACAAGTGATTTTCACCCATTTATTAATTATATGTTTTACATTTGATAACACCAATGTGTTTAATACTTGCAACTTCTAATTGTGGGGAAAACGAAAACGTTCAGTAGAGATGTCCCATAGAACATTTTGCGAAACACAATAGCCAGCGTGTAGTTCTGGGGGGGGCGTTCAATTCCAGTTTTGGATAGTCTGGCGTGGTTTCGTTCCATTTCAAACAGCTGTTTGACGCTCGTTGTAACCTTGGCGCACTGCCACTCCAACATCCAATCCCAGAGTTTGCATATTAATCACGGGGACTGTAGTCCTAAACGATAGCTGGGGATTATGGGTAGTGTAGTGTCTTCGGCCATCCTAAACTCAGAAATGTTGACAATCGCAATGATGCTCGAAATGTCCCTTACAGGCCTACGTTTGTTTCCGGTTATTTTTATTTTGAAATTCAGTTCCTGACGGACGCCAAAAAAGCCCAAGATTATGGAATTAAACCAATAAATAAAAGCAAGGATAATTGTGTGTTATTGGTGAGTAAATAACAGTGTGTTATTTTGAAAAGAATAACAAATTAGAAGGAAAAAAAGATTTAAAAAATACAGATTTCAGTATTCTGAGGCTCTGAGCCCCATTTATTTTCCTCACAGACGGCAACAAAAGTCAGAAATTATACGATTTAAAATAAAAGCAATAATTGTGGCTTGATATTGAGTAAGAACATGTTTTTATGAACCACAGAGCTTCCGGTCTTCCACGACCCGACCGGAGAAAAAGGCGTGCTGCAGGCACGAAACAGATTACCAGTAGAAATACATTGCTTTTAAAATCGTGCTGTGCAACACGAAAAAAAGGGGAAAATCGTGTTGGTGAACACGAATCAATAGATTAAAAATCGTGTTGGTGAACACGAAATGCCATGAGACTGGGTTGCAATGTTAGCATTGAGTTACAGTACAGAGAGACCCACATGTCTGCAAGCATGTATGGCTATAGGCTGTTGTATCGGCTGTTTGTAGGGAGTTGGACCACAGTGTCTTAACGGTTAACATTTTGCACACAATCAACCATCCATAACCCCTGCTCTCTAAGGTAAACTTCTTCACTGAAATGCCATGCTAATCTACCTATCTCAGCATTATAAACTGTTTAAATAGATAGAGGTGAGGTTTTGCTACAGTCAAGCAGCTCTCTGATTAAGGTCCTCTTATCTCCGCTGATTGTTGGTGACAGAGCGGGTGAAGATGTTCCTCCTGTCACAATAAGCGTTACTCCTTCTTCGTGACAACATGAAATGGTATGAACATGGGAGCAGCATATGAGCAGCGAATGACAGGAACAGGAGGATGAATTTGTAGTTTTTCCAAAATTCATCTTCTTTGGGATTGACTTCGCTTTCTTCCTCTACTCTAATGTCAATGTAATGGTTTATTACGCGTTTCTGAATCGTCCCTGACAGAGGAAAGCTACATGTGATACTGGCTGTCAAAGGGGTGGGAAAAGTCTCATTTTGATGCACAAAACAGCACCACTTGGCAAATTCTGTCAAAAACAGTACACTATGGAGATTATGAAAAAGTGAAAGACAGGGCGGCATACTATGGAAAAAATCCTGTAAGTCATTATAATGACTTAGCTAAGTCAATATAATGAGATAACTAAGTCATTATAATGACTTAGCTAAGTCAATATAATGAGATAGCTAAGTCATTATAATGACTTAGCTAAGTCAATATAATGAGATAGCTAAGTCAATATAATGAGATAGCTAAGTCAATATAATGAGATAACTATCTCATTATATTGACTTAGCTATCTCATTATATTGACTTAATATCTCATTATATTGACTTAGCTATCTCATTATATTGACTTAATATCTCATTATATTGACTTAGCTATCTCATTATATTGACTTAATATCTCATTATATTGACTTAGTTATCTCATTATATTGACTTAGCTATCTCATTATATTGACTTAATATCTCATTATATCGACTTAGTTATCTCATTATATTGACTTAGTTATCTCATTATAATGACTTACTATCATATAAGAGCAATTTTTAAATTAGCTTTCATCCCTTTACACCAAAGCAACAATAGCAAGTGTGTGGGACACACTTAGCTGAACTAATGGATGCTATAATTGAAGACTACTTTGGACGCGGATTCACAAATAAGGACATTTTAGTGGTTTTGGAGGAATCACACAATATTAAACTAAGCCTACGGACACTACAGAGGAAGCTACAAAAGAACGAGATAGTAAGTCAATATAATGAGATAGCTAAGTCAATATAATGAGATAACTAAGTCAATATAATGAGATAGCTAAGTCAATATAATGAGATAGCTAAGTCAATGTAATGAGATAGCTAAGTCAATATAATGAGATAACTAAGTCATTATAATGAGATAACTAAGTCAATATAATGAGATAACTAAGTCATTATAATGAGATAACTAAGTCAATATAATGAGATAGCTAAGTCAATATAATGAGATAACTAAGTCAATATAATGAGATAACTAAGTCAATATAATGAGATAACTAAGTCAATATAATGAGATATTAAGTCAATATAATGAGATAGCTAAGTCAATATAATGAGATAACTAAGTCAATATAATGAGATATTAAGTCAATATAATGAGATAACTAAGTCATTATAATGAGATAGCTAAGTCAATATAATGAGCTATAATATAATTTCTCCAAGAGCTTTTTTTGCAACTGACTAGGGTTTTTCAAAAAGACAGATGCTGTATGATAAGCTTGAAAACATGTTTCAGTTTTTATTTAGGTCCAATTGGAAAATGTATAATTTGACACTGAGGTCAAAGGTGAGAGGTTCAACAACTCAATAACATTGATCCACTGGGACCATTAAAACACAACTGATAGGTCGGATCATTGACCGGTCACACGCAGCTCATTTATTATCTTGTCATGTCCTTTTGCCTCTTCCATATACTGCAGTTCTGAAACATTGGTGGGTGCCAATTCTCACTGACACCTAATATTGTATGAAATAAAAACAATTCAGTTGCACAATTCAGTTGCTCAATCAAAAACACAAGTAATTCAGTATATTTTGATTCATGTTGTTATCCACATGCTAAGGATATAGGGCATTGAGGCAGAATATAAAATATTGCGCATTTTTGGACTTGAAGGTTATGCTGACTTTCTGGTTGAAAATAGTGTGTGATCATGTTTATCGGACACGCTTTCATAGAGTTAATATGATGTCCTACGGGGACCAAAGAGCTTAGCAGGGTATTGGGACAACAAGTGGGGAAAGGGTTAGCACTCCTAATGTCACAGAGTGTTAAACCTTGGAAGAGCTCACGATTGTCTACGATTTTATTTTTTTTAAACCAAAATAAGAAAAAGAGAAGAATATCCAAGGATAACAGGCTGAATTTTAGAAATGTATCAACCACAAACCTTTTCTGGCTCATCTCAGATTTCACCTCTTTCCAGTACACAGTAACATAGTCACGGAGTAGCAGAAGCATTCAGGCGTTAAGGGCTGTCTTGTATCATAGCTTGAGAGAGAGCCAAAGCTTTAAAGGCTAACTTAATCCCATGTGAGAATACTTTCAGCCAAACTACTGCCTGTAGATTGAGCAACTTGATTGTTTTGGTGAGTCTTTGGATACCTTGCCTAAAATACATCTATGTAAGGCATGACCTACATTGAGAGGAGATAAATCTGCCAAATGGAAATTATGGATCTGCTAAATCCTTGACCAAGAAGTAGTTTATTTTTCCAATTTCTCAGGTCAGTCATTTTTACCGAACTGGTTCCACCAGATTAAAGTTTAATCAGCGCGGAGACGGGTATAATGAATCACTTTGCTGATTTAAATAGTTATTTTTCAAATGGAATTTTGTATGTGCATGAGAAAGTTCATACACTTTAAATATACCACCATCAGTAATTGAGCACATCACTATTCAATGACATATACAGTACGTACATCAGTAAGGGAAACCGTTCAAACGCACTTCAGTTCATGCATGAGTAACGTTAACGTATAACAATTCAAATGTGCTTCAGAAACTACTTCAGTAAGTGAAAACCTTGTCATTCAAATGCACTTCAATAATTTACATGATTAATGCAGTTTGAGTCATTGACCGCACCATTGTTTAAACAACCGCAACATTCACACCTACACATTCAATCTAGCTCAGGGGTACATTTACACATTTAAACAAAATAGACTATACCGTCTAATTCTTAAAGCAAGCACAAAGGGGGAAATGCAGTCACACATATAGGGCCTCAGTATTTATGTTCTATTTGCATGTGTTAACATTTGGAAATATGCATACATTTGGTGCAACATTTACCAATTTCAATGCAAATGAGCCTTATTGCAAAACTGGGAAAAAAATCAGTAATACCCTGCATTCAGTAACAGTGAGATTATGATCATCTTCAGAGGGTTGGCGTTAGCTCATTGAGCACATACTGTCTATAAAACCCCCAAAATGTATAAAACCTGAACACAGTTTATTTGTTTCAAATTCGTGTTCGCTCCTGAAGTGTCTTGTCAGTCAAGAACTATAGATCTCTAGTTGAAAATAAAACAATGGGTGGATATATATGTTAGATTATCTGGTTCATTTCTGTCTGCTCTTTAGCTTCGTCCATTAGAGAATGCATCGATATAAAACAGAACATCCTCCTAAATGTCAGAAATGAGCCTGGAGTTGGTTTTGTTATACAGACATCACACAACCAATAGCGTCATCTCTATAGAATGTATGTGTGAACAATGGCAAAAGCAAAACACTTCTATCCTTTTCGTATTTTCTACAAAAAACAAGATGCTTTTGAAGCATCTACGGGAAGCCTTGATCACATCAGGGAGAATGACACAGAAATGGGAAAGGTTGAAAGCTTCATCTTGTTCTCACACACTCAAAGACGCTGCGGTGCTAATAAGAGAGAAAGGCCATTAAAATGTAATTTGGGCCTTATGTTCTGTGTGAGCAGAGCGGAGGAGTGTACAGATTAGCCACTCGTTCCTTGGCAGGGGATGCAGACAAGTGTGTGTGTGTGTGGGTGTGGGTGTGGGTGTGGGTGTGTGTGTGTGTGAACCGTGAACCGTGAAATATTGATTGCTGATGGCCATTTATGGGTCATCCTCTGCTCATTGACCTCTGTGTAATTACCTTTGGGATGACTGGCAGTTATTTGACACTCTGATCTTGTTTACCTCCCCTTCAAGTGCTAGGATTGCAATAAATGAGCTAATAATAGACCCTAAACACCATTAGAAGGTAACATATTGTACATGTTCTCTCAATATGTCACTGTCAAATGACCTACAACCACCTGTATTATGTTCTATGGCCCCTTTGAGGCACTTCTCATTTCCTTTTTGTCCACTTTGATGTATATCTTCCCATTTATCCACAAGGTCTTTTCTGATAACTCAGGCCAAGAACTCAGATCAAAGTTTGATCAAATGAAAGTTTGAAGCCAGTCATCTGAGCAACAGTTTGTGGTTATGACAGTTACCTCTTAAATAATAAAAATTCCTTTTCCCATAGCATTAAAATGTGTCATCAGAAATCAAGGAGAGCCCTCATAGAGGTTTTGACCGTGTTTACTCTTCCATTAATAATTATGTTTTTGCAAATAGTGTATAAATGGAACCATAAGATGTAGTTTCCTTTTGTAAATAGTTTCAGATCTTTAAAGAGTAATACTTCCGCCACTGTTCTTTGTAGTCATATTCTGTTAAAGCTGAATGTGTGTTGGATTTTGCTAGGTGAGAAAACAAAAGCTCTTCTGCACTCTTTAAAATCTCTGTGGGAATATTTAGTTGGTAGTCAGTGGAAACCGACACATTTGGGATTGTTATCTCTACAATTTAGGGTAGCTGTGGTAGAGCAGGGGTACAAAGGTGCGCCTATGGCATAACAATCCCTCCCTGAGACCTCGGAGTGACTAATACATTGTGAGTTATGCACCCAGATACAAAAGCGTGACATTTGGAGAATACTAATTTCTTTGCTTGGGTTACCAGTCATATTTAGCTGTTAAATTAGCTCTTTTATCATTAGCTCTGCCAGCCAATTAAAATGCAAATACCACTGACTTTGTTCAAAACACTCGGTAGCCTTGCTTTGATGTTTAAAAGATTTTAATTTTGGGCATTAATAAACCTTTTTGGCTTTCTTTGAAACTTTGGGTACAAATAACCTATTATTCGATTACATCTTTCTCATTGTTTTGAAAGGGCAGACATTACACAGTGAGTTAACAGACTTTAGTGTAGCTGACACAGGGTCAAGTCTGTCTTAGAAGCCAGGTTCCCATTTAAATCGACTCAGCTTGCTCCAATCATTCTTCCTGTCCGTTCTGGCCCATCAAAAATGCCTTCCTAATATACACTGAACAAAAATATAAATGCAACACTTTTGTTTTTGCTCCCATTTTTCATGAGATGAGCTCAAAGATCTAAAACATTTTCTATATACACAAAATAACCATTTATCTCAAATATTGTTCACAAATCTGAAAAAATCTGTGATAGTGAGCACTTCTCCTTTGCCGAGATAATCCATCCCACCTCACAGGTGTGGCATATCAAGATGCTGATTAGACAGCATGATTATTGCACAGGTGTGCCTTAGGCTGGCCACAATAAAAGGCCACTCTAAAAAATTTCAATTTTATCACACAGCACAATGCCACAGATGTCGCAAGTTTTGAGGGAGCGTGCAATTGGCATGCTGACAGCAGGAACGTCCACCAGAGCTGTTGCCCGTGAATTGAATGTTCATTTCTCTACCATAAGCCGTCTCCAAAGGCGTTTCAGAGAATTTGGCAGTAGATCCAACTGGCCTCACAACCGCAGACCATGTGTAACCACACCAGCCCAGGACCTCCACATCCAGAATGTTCACCTCCAAGATCATCTGAGACCAGCCACTCGGACAGCTGCTGCAACAATCGGTTTGCATAACCAAAGAATTTCTGCACAAACTGTCAGAAACCGTCTCAGGGAAACTCATCTGCATGCTCGTCGTCCTCATCGGGGTCTCGACCTGACTCCGGTTCGTCGTCGTAACCGACTTGAGTGGGCAAATGCTCACATTCGATGGCGTCCGGAGAGGTGTTCTCTTCACGGATGAATCCCGGTTTTCACTGTTCAGGGCAGATGGCAGACAGCGTGTGTGGCGTCGTGTGGGTGAGCGGTTTTCTGATGTCAATGTTGTGAATCGAGTGGCCCATGGTGGTGGTGGGGTTATGGTATGGGCAGGCGTATGTTATGGACGACGAACACAGGTGCATTTTATTGATGGCATTGTGAATGCACAGAGACACCGTGACGAGATCCTGAGGCCCATTGTTGTGCCATTCATCCACGACCATCACCTCATGTTGCAGCATGATAATGCACGGCCCCATGTTGCAAGGATCTGTACACAATTCCTGGAGGCTGAAAACATCCCAGTTCTTGCATGGCCAGCATACTCACCAGACATGTCACCCATTGAGCATATTTGGGATGCTCTGGATCGGCGTATACGACAGCGTGTTCCAGTTCCTGCCAATATCCAGCAACTTGGCACCAACATTGAAGAGGAGTGGACCAACATTCCACAGGCCACAATCAACAACCTGATCAACTCTATGCGAAGGAGATGTGTTGCACTGCGTGAGGCAAATGGTGGTCACACCAGATACTGACTGGTTTTCAGACCCCCCCAATAAAGCAAAACTGCACGTTTCAGAGTGGCCTTTTATTGTGGCCAGCCTAAGGCACACCTGTGCAATAATCATGCTGTCTAATCAGCATCTTGATATGCCACACCTGTGAGGTGGGATGGATTATCTCGGCAAAGGAGAAGTGCTCACTATCACAGATTTTTTTCAGATTTGTGAACAATATTTGAGAGAAATGGTTATTTTGTGTATATAGAAAATGTTTTAGATCTTTGAGTTCATCTCATGAAAAATGGGAGCAAAAACAAAAGTGTTGCATTTATATTTTTGTTCAGTGTACTTCCAATGTAATTGATAGGGAACAGAACCCACTTTTCTCATTACCTTAAAAAACCCATTCATAGGTTTGACTATGGCTTATATGACAATTCAACAATTTAAGAAGGCCAAATGGAGGAGCAATACCTTTCAAAGTGCTATCCTGTCATCAGAGCACAACATAGACTTTCAAGGAAAACACTAAGAGGGAATTTCATACTAAAACAACTGTAGTATTGAACAATATTTACTTGATTTATTACATGCAGAATGTTGTACATTGAAATATATTTGTGCGCACGATAAAGACCGAAAATATTACTTCCTACATTAGAAGCTCATTGGGAAGGGATTGCTTAATGGTAAATAAATGTTTTCACCTCTCTGTACTCTTCCTCTAAAAACTATAATTTTCCCCACACAAACAGGTTTAAATTCTAGATCCAGCTTTTTTGTTGTTGTTAAAAATACAATTAGGAACAATTTACTAAGCAGGAGTGCAGGGTTTTATACTTGTTGAAAGCAAAATTATATCTGGCTTCGAACAAAGGGAAGTAAAGAAAAATAAAGGCACCCAATGTATTTTAATTATCTTTAGAGCACTCAGCGGATATGTTTTTAAAAACATGCATTTTTCACCTGGCAAGCACACAGCAGTATGACTTTTACACATTAAAAAAAAGCTTGCAAAAATTCAAATTATCTAAGGATACGCTCATAAAAACAGATTTGGGACCATACTGACATTTTTAAAAAGCACCTTTATTCTCAATCACATGACTAATTGGTTTCACAGGTTCCAAAGATAATCCTATAGCTTTTAAAAAATAAAATACTCCTTAAAAAGGAGAATGTGCTGTGTCCTTTTAATACGCCTAATTTCCACTGTGCAAAATAAAGAGGTGTGTGATGAGGAACACAGAGGCCGTTTCTCAATCGCAAATAAAACTGCTGCAGAGCAACTATTTCAAGTATACTACGTCATAGAGTGGCGCCGAAGGACTATTTAAATGCATGTTAAATGCATGGTTAAATCATGGGTTAAATGCCCAACATTCTGCGCCACTCTATGACGTAGTATACTTGAAATAGTTGCTCTGCAGCAGGTATACTCACGATTGAGAAACGGCCAGAGTACAGAGAGTGAGAGCTTCGAGGTTTTTGAGGGCAAGGCCACTTACTGTACAAGCAGCTGTTTCAATTGATTATCATTGTTACGTGCCGCAGTTGGTGCTTGTGTGTGTGCTTTTTTGTGTGTGTGTCTCTCTCTCTCCCTGATTGTCTCCAGGTGCAGCCTCTCCCCCCGTTGCTCCCAATCCCCCAGTCAGGGCCTCCATAAAGGACCTGAGGAAGGCTGCAGTGGCCTCTCTCCTTCTCCTCTGGCTGCATTGTGTGCAGCATGTCTCTGTCTCTGTGTGAGGCATGTGTTCTTGTGAATTGTTAGATGTGCTCCAGTTTACCTTTTTGTGTATTGTTTATTTTAGTTTGCTTTGCAAGTTGGCTGGTGAGCCCTTTTTATTTTGTCCATTAAAACATCACTTTGTGGCTTCAGTACACAGTTTCCTCTTTTTTCTCTCGCCCGGTTATTTTGGTGTTTTGTTACTTCCCTTCCTCCTAGTTAGGAGGGAACGTAACAATCATAAAGAAAGAGGCTGCAGGACTTTAAGCAGTGAAATACATATAATAGCGAGTTTTTTTCTCAGGGAGCAAAAAATGCATTCATCTATTAACGCTCGCTGCCGTCTGGGATTTGCATTTATTTATTTATTTATATATTTATTTGACAGGGATAGTGCACATTGATTGACATTTCTGTAAATGCGCCAGAGTCAGCCAACAGGCTATTTTTCGTCTGTAGCTGCTGAACATACCTGAATGCACCATATGTACCCTTATGCTCTGGCTTTTGTTGGAAGCAAAGCTACCCAAATGAATGCATTGATAGCTCACCACAGCACGGGAGTATCTCACATGTGTGCATGTGAAGAAGTGAGCCGGACACAAGTGTTGACACCTAAACACACACACACACACACACACATTGTTTCATTTCGCACATCTTCAGGATAAAACCTGCGGGAACGTCATTTCTAATCTGACAGGATGTAACGACTTTGAGAATGTATTACATGTTCAATTTCACAATGTGCTCCATATTGCATGTCCTCAGGCTTGCATGGCTGCACACAACCTGATGTGAGGAGATGGATATACAGGCTAACAATTCATCTTTTGTGCATTCCTATCTAACAGCCAGAGTTATATATTTTTCAAAACATAAAAGTAATTAGGCTGATAGTAAAGATTTCCATTTTAACTATTGTTATTGTGGGTACTTGTACTGTATAGATCAGGGGTGGCCAACCAGTCAGAGGTTAAGAGCCACATTTTTTCTATGTTTCTGCAAAGAGCCACATCAAACACACAGGCACTGATACCGCTTGTTTCCGTTTTTTTGTTTTCTGGAGACAAGATTTCAACCACGTCACTGATGCATTTTTGTGGCATTGGGATATATATTTTTTTAAATCCTCTGGAGAGAGGAGCTGTGGATTATTGTTATTGATTAATGCATCAGTGTTTCTTAGGGTCAAAAACACTAAATTCACAACTTAAAATGAAAGCGTTTAGTTTATTTAATAAAAGAGCACATGTTCAATGTGAAAAGTGACAGTAGTTATAGATTATTTGCAATTTGGTGCTATATATATTTAAATAAAAAAATAAAAAATTATATATATTTTTTAAACACCTTGAATTTCAGGGGGGGGCGCGGGGCTCCGTTGGCGGGGCGCAGCGCCCCTCCAAAACAATGGTAGGGGAAACACTGGATAGTGTTTAATCAACGATAGGTTTCCCCCCCTCAAAGGTGATTGGTTCACTGCATCGCAGGTATTATTGTGATTGGCTCTTGGGCCACATCAAAATTAGACTTGCTGTCATCCTCTCATACTGACACCTGACACCACACATACACACCGGGAGCCGGGACGAAAGTAACACGGGACGAAAGTAACGGAGCGATTTTATCCGAGCCCAAACAACTTTGACCGGCCAAATTACGTTAATACTTAACAGAGTACAGACCTACTAAATATCAGGTTTAACTGTCAGGAGTAGCTAGTGTTGTCACGATACCAACATTTTGGTTTCGATACCAAGTCAAGAATTGCGATTCCGATTATTTTTCGATACTTTTCTTAAAAAACAGTCTTAAATGTAATTATTGTGCTTTATTTCACACCAGAACCATAACCATAACACAAACTTTTAAACAATGAGAACAATAAATTAAATAAATGACAAGATTTCCTATTAAATAAAATTAATACATGTCTCACAGACAGGCCTCGTGGTGTCCGTAGGCTTGCCCTCACTGTCAGAGATATAGCTCAAATACTTCCAAATTTCGCTTCTGGCGTCTTTTTTGTCAACAAGCCGAGGCGCAGCGGCAGTTGCACTCCCACTTGCAGCCATGCTTCTCGTTTTCTCACATGCTCTGGCAGCTAGCGCGTGCACGAGAGAGGGGAGGGACTTAGAGCGTGCTTGAGAGGGGAGGGACTTAGAGCGTGCTTGAGAGCGGAGGGACTTAGAGCGTGCTTGAGAGGGGCGGGACTGCAGGCACGGCTGCAGTGCAGGGAGTGGAAGCAGAGCGCTGAACACACACGGCTCTTATTAAAACGGCGCTTTCTCACCGGAGTACTTTCCCCCGTCATTCTTAAAGTACCGATACTAATGAAACGGAGGAATCGTACCGTTTTTAACGGCAGGGTGTCGCGGTACCTTTCAAGTATCGGTACACCGTGCAACACTAGTCAGGAGTCAGTGTCTCTCCCCCAAACTCACACATATACAATTCGATATGAACTGAAGAGCCGCATGAAACTAGGCAAAGAGCCGCATGCGGCTCGAGAGCCGCGGGTTGGCCACCTCTGATCTATACTATAGATCATCTCACAGTGGCAATCAACTGACTGAAAAATAAAAGAAAACGGGTAGAAAGTACTTTTCCAATAATTCCCTCTTAAAGGTCCCCTAGTATACTGTTACTCATCAATATATTATAGGTCTCAGATATATACAAAACATGTGTCTGAAGTGTTTGGCTCTAAATACCAAACAGATGATTTCAGCATCCCATAATCCCCTCTGTTTCAGCCCTGTTTCAAAAGTGCTGATTCTCTGTTACTTTAGATGAAAATAAGGAGCCCCTCCCCACGCCCCTCTGAGAGAGATTTGGTTAAAAAGAACACAATGGCGCTCTAGGAGGAGATTCAGGTGATAAGGGGGGGGGGTTACCTTATTGGCTAATGGTTACACAAGCCAACACATCGTTATGACATCATAAAGTGGCCAAAATCAGCTCATTTTCAGACATGTTTTTATATAAATGGATCAGGACAAAAAGTGAGAGAATCCTTTTTCCTAAAACGTTCAGATTGTCTTTACACAGAGGGGACTGTTTATGTAGAAAATACATGAAAAAGTGGATTTTGCATAATAGGTGACCTTTAAAGTGGAATCAATATATGACTCATGAGTGATTATATAATGTGCGCTATTAGTTTTCATTCTTATTTTAACAAGCTGATGAGTATTTCCTCCACAGTAATTGAGTATCTTGTTTGTGCGCATGCCCACACAAGCCTTTCCGCGCTGCCACAGCACTCTCTCTTGATGGATGGTCATTTTCATCGGCTTGCTCATGCTTAATGAACCCTGCACTTCATGTCTTAATTGAATGCTTTTTATGCTCCCATGTTCTGCATTCTACTCCTCTCTCCCCCTCCAGTCCCATCAACCCTTTCTCCCCCCCCCCCACCCACCACCACCCCTCTGTCCTTCCTTTCCCTCTCTTGTTTGTGAGGTAGGACACATCGCAGCTAATGAATACAAGTTCTCTCACGTCTTATGAGGCCTCAGGGGCACGCAAACAAACAGTGACACACATAGAACACACTCTCACACAACACTTAGAGGAGGAGGGAAAGGCCAGAAGAAAATGCAGACTTTTCTTTCATCTTGGCTGTAACATCCTTTACTAACGAAAGCTCTTGAAAACCGTCAATAAGTTCGTAAGCACATTGGGAGCAGGTGCTGGAAATGCCAAGCTTTTAAAGCCCTCATTAGATAATCTATAGCATACAGTATTGCACTTAATTTCAACACACACAAACACAAAGAGACATGTACTGCCAGCTAGCAGCTAAGCCTGAGCACTTCTCTGCAGGGATACTGCTGCCATGCTTTCTTTTGTTTGGTTTTCTTTAGTGTTCATATTTTGTCTGCTGTTTCGTGTTGTTCCTCAGTCTTTCTCACAGCTGGCCAAACAAAGATGTGCTTAGTACATCCATTCAAAATCATAAATGATGCCCTTGCTCTATTGGGAGTTTGTACTTCTAATATTTTGACCATGAGAAAAAACGAGTCTTTATTTTGATGTTCAAAGTGATGGTTAAGCAGGAATTCAACGAGCTCTGATGGTCACTGCATTTTGGACAGAGTGGGCTGTGCAAAAATCTATTCCATTCGCTTATTTCACAAAAAAATCACGACTGCACAACTTTAAAACTGCAAAGAATCATCGGTGTCAACATAAGAAATGATAAATAAATAAGCCCACAAAGACACTGTTAATGGCTGCCATGCATTTCGGGCTCTAAATCATTCCTGCATGCTTCCAGCATCTCATCAGCAACTTCTCCATCTTAAAAATCAGTCAATTGTCACTACTGAACCACACCACTGAGCAAAGGCATTAGCTGCAATTATTTTTTAAAAGAGACCGTTAATCCATGTATTCAATGCAGTACTTGTCATTTAGCATACATTAACACATAATTGAAGTGATTATTATATGTATTCAGAGACAAAAGTGAAAATTAACTAAGAGCTTGTTGCGTGCTTACCAGCTGTGAGTACCTCTGCAAATTAAATTCAAGAGGGAGAGAGAGAGAGAGAGAGAGAGAGAGGAGAGAGAGAGAGAGAGAGGAGAGAGAGATGGAGAGAGAGAGAGAGAGAGAGAGAGAGAGAGAGGGAGCTGCCATCATATCACAAGTCAACAAGGTGCTTGAGTACGACGGAGTATTAGGGCCACACTTAGAAAAAAAAAAACAGAGAGATATTGAGAATAAAGTCATAATACGAGAATAAAGTCATAGATACGAGAATAAAGTCGTAATGTTACGAGAATGAAGTCATAATTACGAGATTAAAGTCGTAGTTTCATAAGTGACTTGAGAAGGAGACATCAGCGTCCTGCAATAAAATGAGGAATGTGGAGCATCTTGTGAAGCAGTACTGTAGTTAAGGTTTCTCAAATAACGAAATACTTAATCTTTTGGCACATCAGCATCAGATTATCATAAGTATTAGAACTTTGAAAAGGTTGTGCAAGAAACTATGTCTATTATTTCGAAGAAAGAACCAAACGGACTTGGAGGAGATTGTCTCCTTTCTGCCGGAGGAAATGGCTGGTTCTAGCCGACTACAAGGCTATCGTTGGTTACATCTACGAGCTGTTCAAAGGGGATTTGTTGTTTCACAAAAAACAAAAAACGATGAGACTTGTAATCAAGGCTTTGGATCCAGAAGGAGTCGAACGATAGCCTTGTAGTGGAATCGGAATGAGCTCCCCATTGAAACATCAGAAAGACAGCAGAAAGCTTACACATCTTCCGGCGCAGACTGAAAACTCATCTCTTTCGTCTCCACTTCGAGCGATAAAATTACTAACAAAGATTTGCTAACAAAGCACTTATATACTAATAAAGGACTGGCTTATCTAAAGCCAGTTGAGTAGCACTTGAAATGTTTTAGCTCTATGAAACCTGATGTACTTATATGATTCTGTTTTCTTCAAGTTTGTATTTTGTTGGTCGAATGCACTTATTGTAAGTCGCTTTGGATAAAAGCGTCAGCTAAATGCAATGTAATGTAATGTAGTCAGCCAGAACCAGCCATTTTCTCCTGCAGAAAGGAGACAATCTCCTCCAAGTCCACTTCTCAAGTCACTTATGAAACTACGACTTTAATCTCGTAATATTACTTTATTCTCGTAACATTACGACTTTATTCTCGTAATGTTACGACTTTATTCTCGTACCTATGACTTTATTCTCGTATTATTACGACTTTATTCTCGAAATCTCTCTATTTTTTTCTTCTAAGTGTGGCCCTAATACTCCATCGTACTTGAGTGACGGAAATATGAAGGTGAAAAATAGTTCAGCCAGCTAATGCATTTTTTCTATCGACCCATTTTTTCACAGATCCTTCATGAGGACACCAAATTTGGTTTTTTGGTTACAGCACCAAATAAGAAAACCAATTAACACTGAAGAAGGGAAATACACTTGTAATCCAACTCCATATTACAACACATCATATTGGGAAACTTACTAAAGTAATCTAACAACTTGTTAGTGGTTTATCTACAAGTTACACATATATATAGAGAAGAGCATCTGCTGCATCTGATGTTGTCCATCCAACAGCATTGAGAAGTTTGCCACAGAAGGAGATTAAAGGGGCCCTATTATGCTCATTTTCAGGGTTCATATCAGTATGTAGTGTCTCTACTGTGACATGTCTCCATGCTTTAATGTTCAAAACGCTCTTTATTTTTCTCATACTGCCTGTGTTGTAGCACCTCTTTTCACCCTCTGTCTGAAACCAGAGCCCAGTCTGCTCTGATTGGTTAGCCGGCCGCTTATAAGATGTCCCGCCCCTTAGCCTATCACGTATAATGTGTTGGAGCTCTAGCCAATAGACGCGCGAGTGTTGCCACTATATCACGGAAGTACACAAAGGACTATAATTGAGTTTCACTTTAGAATTTTTGCCTTTGCAGACCATTCACATGTTCAAAAACCTTTTTAACCCACTAGAGGAAAGGGAACACCACAAACAAGCATAATCAGGCCCCTTTAAACATGCAGTAGAGCTGCAGGCCTCGATAATGACCCAGCATGTCAGTTAAACAATGCACACTTTCATAGTTCTCATTCATAACACTCTGTTCGATGTCTCACTATGGGATGCGCCTCAACGCGTATGCAAACAGAAGCATCAATCTCATTACGCCAATCCTGATTGGCTGGTGATCTTGACGTCTACATCAGGGAATCCACCCACCCTTTAAGTAGCTTGCGTTACGTCACAGCGTCATTCAAACACCTCTTCTCGCTTCAGAGCACATCTCGAATATCAGTAGCCGGGCTAGCTTAACGGTCCACAGACTGAATCCAAGCTAACATTCGGTCGACGGGCGCTTGCCGGTTACTTTTTTGCTTTGCGGAAGAATTGAACAAATATGAACACACCAGTTAATATTGTAATCTGCCCCGCCGTTTTTTCTTTCGAAATAACGGTAAGGTTTGATTTTTTTCTTCAAACAGTAACATACCTGTTGCTAGTTTATCCCTCCGCGCCGACACCACGGCGAGCGGGGACGGACTCTTCTCTCCCTCACACCAGAGGAGACGGAGATAAGAAAGATATTAACACACCAGTTAATATTTTTTAAAGAAAAATCTACCCCGTCGTTTTTTCCTTTCGGAATAACGACAAGGTTGAATTTTTTTTTGGTAACATACCTGTTACTAGCTTGTCCCTCTGCGCCGACACCCCGGCAAACGAGGATGGACCCTTCTCTCCCTCACACCAGAGGAGTCGGAGGCTCGGCTCGGAGGCTGCGGGTTTAGGATCTCGGGCACGGACTCACACCAGGTCTGCTCGTCCTGCCTTGGGCTGGAACACGCCCAGGAAGCTATCGATACCCCCGGTTCGTGCGGGCATTGTGCCCGGTTCGTGCAGGCATTGTGCCCGCTTCACCATCGAGAGCCTCCGCCGACGGCTAGCGCGCCAAGCTAGCCTGTCGGGACGGGACCCCTTCATGTCCGTTGATTCGCCGGCCGGCAATCGGGACATGGTGGCGACCGCCGCGGAGATTGAGCCCCGCGCTGTGTCAGGCTGGGGCTCAACAACGGCGGTAGCCGGGGAATCGGAGCCCCGCGCCGTGTCAGGCTGGGGCCCGGTGGCGGCAAGAGCCGCGAGAGCGAAGCCCCGCGCTGTGTCAAGCTGGGGCTCCCAACTGGACCTCACCGTGGTTCCACCCGCGGAGGATGTCCTACAGCTGGATTATATGGAGGAGGATGCCTCTGAGTTCCTCTTATCCGACTCGGATGAGCACGAAGATGACATCTTCGTGCTTATCCGACTCGGATGAGCACGAAGATGACATCTTCGTTTCATCTGCCCAGGCTGCCAAGCCGGAGGTGATGTCCGCTCCCCCGGGCAAAAGCACTGCCTCAGTATGGACTTGCAGTCCGTGTGCCAACGCGCTGCGTCCAGGCTGGACATCCCCTGGCCTGAAGTGGCCAAGGAGACCTCCAGATCTCGCTATGAGGGGAAGAACTTGCCCCAAGCAGCGAGGATGAGGAAACAGCTTCTCCCAGTCTTTCCAGAGATGCTGGACGAGGTGTCGGTCTCGTGGAGAGACTACCCTTTCAGCAACAAGGCCCCAATCCAGGGTGCCTCCTCTTTGGACTGTGTCGGCATGGAGAAGCTCGGCCGCAGGCCGCCCATGGAACCGCTGGTGGCAGCCCACCTCCAACCGCGGCTGGCTTCGGCACCGAGCAGGAACCCCACGCTACCGGCAAAGGCAGACCGCTTCCAGTCAGCAATGACCGAACGAGCCTATAAAGCCACAGCTTTGTCCGCCAGGGCGCTCAACGTCTCCTCGCTGCTGACCGCCTACCAGGCGGAGCTCTGCGAGGACATGACGATCAAACCTGAGCCTGCCGTGTGGGACGAAATCGCAGCGATCACGGACATTTGCCTCCGTGTGCAGCGCTGTGCAGTCCAAGCCACGGGCAAAGCGCTGGGGATAATGGTGGTACAGGAGAGAGCCAGGTGGCTTACCCTGACGAACCTTCCAGACCGGGAAAAAGAGGACGTCTTGGACATGCCTATTGTTCCCGAAGGCATATTTGGCTCCGCTCTAGCTTCGATGCAGCAGCGGTGTGAATCCAAAAAGAAGGAGGATGAGGCTCTCCAGCTTTGTCTTCCCCGAAGGGTCCAGTCGCTGCCTTCAACGGCCCCGCGGCAGTCCTTCGCTCAGGCTGCCTCACGTCCTGCCCGTTTCAAGATCCCGAAACAGCAGAGGCCACAGCCCGCCCCGGGTCTCCAGCCCAGACAGGAGGCGAGGACGAGCTGGCCAAGAAAGTCTCCGGTTCCGGCAGCAGCCGCTCAGGCACAGCCGGCCCAGACTTTCAGCCACCAGACGAGGAAGAAGAAGAGGGTGGCCTGACAGCCTCCTCTCCTCTCCTCGATAAAGGAGCTGGAAGTTCCCTGTTCTCCAGCTCCAGAACACGTTCCAGTGTTAGATGCTCTTCCCGCCGCCTCGAGTGATGTCAGAACGTCATCCTCAAGTTCGCACCATGAGGGAAATGGACTTAACATCAACGACAGCAAGCTCCGCTGCTCGTTTAAGTCACACAAACACATGTCATCACTATTGTCTTTTAATAAATCATTTTCCACTGTCGTTTCCAGGCTTAAAGCCAAGGGCGCAGTCAATAAAAATGAAAAGAAAGACAATAAAAACAATAAACAGTCTGACGTCTACCCCTCTTCTAAGAGTGGCTGCAACCTCTCTCAGAAGGCGGACGATGGACAGGGCATCATCGCCACGCGCATGCGCAGTGTCGACCGGGGTTGTCAACCTGGGGTACCACCGTGTTCAGACACTAGAGGGCCCCATAACACAACAAATAAAGACACAGAGGGCAGACGACAGGGATGTGACATCTCCACTCGCTTTGAGAAGCGAAAAGTGGAGGATGCTCACAGATTCTGCTTGGGTTTTCAAGACAATAACACGGGGTTACAGACTCCAATTCGCTGTCGCTGTCACCCCCCCCCCCCCCCCTCACTTTTCGGGCATTCTGCATTCGCAAGCCCGGAGAGAGTCGGCCCATATTCTAGAGCAAGAGATCCTCTCGCTACTAGACAAGAAGGCTATATCTATGATACCCTCCGAACAGAGTCAGAGCGGCTTTTATTCCAAGTAGCCTATTTCCTCGTTCCCACACGGGGAGGGAACGGGATTCGGCCTATACTAGATTTGAGGGCTCTGAACAAATATCTCAAAAGATACAAATTCAGAATGCTCACTCACACATCTCTGTTGCGTCTCGTGCGCCAAAACGATTGGTTCACATCAGTCGACCTGAAAGACGCGTATTTCCACATCCCAGTATATTACCCACACAGGAAATATCTGAGGTTCGCCTTTCAGGGTGTCTGTTACGAGTACGGAGTAGTGATGTGTTTTAAGTGAACGAAGGGAGCCGGCTCTCCCCCGCGAACGAGCCGGTTTTGTTTTTTTTTGCGGAGGGATCTAGATCGGCTTGAAGGCACATTATGCAATGTGCACATTATCCCGCTTACTACATGGCCACATTCTCAACAAAGTAACGACATGACTCCCAATATTAATTGAAATGCTTTTATGGATTTAGAAAATGATTTTATTGATTTAAAAAATAGTTTTATGTATTGATTTAAATTGACATGCATCCGCTAAGAAAAGTAGTGCGTTGTTACTGTTTGAACTAACGTAGCAACGGCAGGAACTGCTTCGATAGTGTTTTTGAGGAGCTTTTTGATTAGAGATTTGAAAACATCGTTGCTTGCTTTAAAAGTAGCACAATTCATGATGTCAAACCTTGGAAAGTATCTAGATATCCCTGCCCTAATGCCAAAGTAACTGGCAACTGAATATGTGTCGCCGTTTGATGTCTATCTGGACCGCTGCGTTAAAAGGAGGGTTTCTGCCCCATTACTTCTCTTCTTACTTCTATAAGAATAAAACACGGAGGACGGAGATTTCTTTTTCTCCCCCTCTTCTGACAGCCCAGCAGCTGATCTCAGAGCACGCTCCCCTCTCCTACAGGGGGGCGTGGTCAGCTGCAGCTCACAGAATCAGCCCCTGCAAAAACACCGCTGGAAAGAGCAAATGGAGCGAAATGAGGCATGGCTAAAATGCAGGATCTATTTGGTATTTTGAAATAAAAACTATATTTATATACTTTATATAGGTCGATACAGTAGCCCCTTTTTTAAAATAGTTGTTATAGGTGTTGCTATCTGTTTTGTGTAGCGTGGTTCTACAAGCAAGTCAATGCATTCATTGGGTGGTTGAGTTACACGGGTCTGTAAATGCAATGAAAACAATTTGCCACAGCAAATCATTTATAAATATTAAACATGTAATTTTTACTTTTGAATACTTCAGTACAAAGGTTGTATTGAATAATTTAAGTGATATATGTGCACACATATAATAGTCAAAACAGGGCTACATTTGATTGAATTAAAAGGTATAATATGTGGTAAACTGAAGAGCCGTTTGGGAGCCGAAAGAGCCGGCTCTTTTTGGTGAGCCGAGCCAAATGATCCGGCTCACCAAGAAGAGCCGGAATTCCCATCACTAGTACAGACTAGAGCACTTCCCTTCGGTCTGTCTCTCAGCCCACGAGTGTTTGTACGGTGTACGGAAGCCGCGATAGCCCCGTTAAGACAACAGGGTTGCATTCCAATAGTCCATTTAGCTTAGGAACCTTCCTAACGGAGTGAAATGACCCGGAAGTACGTCACTGGCAGCCATGATAAGTGCCGTTTCAATTCTCCAAATGAAAGGAAAGGAGGTTTTAAACTTCCTTTATAACCTCCTTTAGCTTAGGAACCACTGGACCTCCCTAACCGAAAGGAGAGGAGAAAATGCTGCCTCACAATGCATTGCAGCCGCAGCATTTGCCATCACAACAATCGGCCGTTCACGGAAACAACCGATTATGACCGAGAAATGATATCATGAAAGTTACGGTGCTTATTAAGCTTTTTAAAACGTATGTGGTAAGTTGCCAAAGTGCTTTTTTCTGAACGTTCATCAGTATTATAATCAAAAAGAGAAATATGAACGTTAGTTTTTACTGAAATGATCAAATAACGTCAACATCTCAGTCTTTACTGAGCTGTGTGGGGTTTGTTCAACTTTTAAAAGATGTTTGAATGGTGATATACACAGTGATAGATGTTAAGGACTAACGTTTATAATAAATACATTTGTATTGATTTTAAGATATTTTCATAGTTCATACAATCATACGTATTGGGATCATTTGTATTAATGTGGACCGGAGGGAGAGGGTGACGAGCATGAGTTTCACTTTCCTTTTTTATTTCAATTCTAACTTTGGTCCTGAAGAATATGTTTCTCTGTTGTACACGTTCATAAAGCATAAAGCAACAGCATCAGAGCACGGTGCAGAGTCTCTAGATGAGTTTACAGTAGTCCCTCGTTCTTATTAAACATCCATGTTGTAGTCCGCTGTATAGAAAACTGTAGTTTCCATAGTTTCCCCACAGCAGCAGACGCACATTCATGACGTCCGCTGGCGCATCATAAACACGTCGGATAGTGAAAGTGCAGTCTCTAAAGTACCGCGGTCTCTTCTCCTAAGTCCTTTTGAATTCTCCTATCCACTATCCCTTAACCCCGTGACGTTTCACTCAGAGGTCAAGGAATAGGAGATAGGGTTAGAATTTAGGAGCTGATTTTTAGATTATCGGAACGCAACGCAGGGTATTCGCCTGGCAACTTATCTGGACGATTGGCTCCTTCTCGCACAGTCGGAGCAAGAGGCTATTACGCAGACGAATGTCCTCGTAAAACACCTGCTCGACCTGGGTTTCGTAATAAACACAGAAAAGAGCATGTTGTCCCCAGCCCAGACTGTACTCTTCCTGGGCCTACGCCTGAATTCGGTGCCCTTTACAGCCTGCCTGTCAGCAGAGAGAGTGAAAGCCTTCAGGGCTTGCCTCGCTCATTTCCAGCCACGCAAATATGTTCTCTTCAGATCATGTCTGCGGTTACTGGGGCTCATGGCGTCAGCCATTCTGGTGGTACGACTGGGACGCTTACACATGAGGGAGTTTCAGCGCTGGGTAGCTGCCCTCAGACTGGACCCCGTGCGTCGTGGCGCGCGGAGAGTGATGGTCACTATGAAATGCATAATGGCACTGCGCCACTGGCTACACCCGACTTTTCTAGTACGGGGCGTACCTATGGGTGCTGTCCTATCGCGGAAGGTGGTCACCACAGACGCATGTCTGACGGGCTGGGGGGGTATATACGAAGGTCGACCTGTGAGGGGTCTCTGGAGCAGAGACCTCCAACGGTCACACATAAATTATCTGGAGCTTTTAGCGGTGTTCCTCACCCTGAAACGCTTTCTGCCTTTTCTCAGAGGACATCATGTCCTCGTGAGGACAGACAACACGACCACAATATCGTATATAAACCGCCAAGGGGGTTTGCGTTCTCTCCAGTTACACATGCTGGCACGCAAACTGATCTTATGGAGCTGCGGACGTCTCCTCTCTGAGAGCGACGCACGTACCAGGAGTGATGAACCTCGGGGCGGATCTGCTGTCCAGAGGTGCACTATATGCAGACTGGACTCTACATCCAATGATTGTGAGTCAGCTGTGGGTGCGTTACGGCCGAGCCGCGGTGGATCTGTTCGCATCAAAAGAAAACGCTCAATGTCAGCTGTTCTTTTCAATGCGCGATTTAAACGCACGGTTAGGCGTGGACGCGCTCGCGCACGTTTGGCCTCCGGTCCTTCTGTACGCGTTCCCACCCCTGGCTCTGATACCCCCAACTCTGGCCAGAGTGAGAGAACAACGCCACACACTGATCCTAATAGCTCCACACTGGCCTGCAATGTACTGGCTGGCGGAGATATATCAGCTACTGTGCGGGCAGCCGTGGCAGCTCCCGCTACGCAGGGACATACTGTCTCAGGCGGGGGGACGATTTTTCACCCACACCCAGAGCGCTTGGCACTATGGGCCTGGCCCGTGAGTGGTATAACCTGAATACAGTGGGACTCCCTCAGAAGGTGATAAACACTATTCAGAGTGCAAGAGCTTCCTCCACCAGGTCCCTCTATGACTGTAAGTGGAGGGTGTTTGAGGAGTGGTGCCTTAAAAAAGGACACATCTCTTTTCAATGTCCTGTCGGGGTGATTCTATCATTTCTACAGGACCTGATTGATAAACACAGAGCTTTCTCTACGATCAAAGTGTACCTGGCTGCTATTGTTGCATGCAATGTGGGCTTTGAGGGAAAGACGGCTAGCCAACATCCCTTGGGACCATAGCACCTCCAAGGCGCTAAAAATAAAAATTCAAACATCGCAAAATAAACTGGTCAGACTACTGCTTGACCTTTCATCTAGAACCCACCTCACCTCTGCCCACTTTGACAACCTAGGATGGCTTAGAGTAGACGACAGAGTACAGCTACTTGCAATGGGCCTGGTCTACAAGATCCACTACACCTCTATGGTACCCATGTACATGTCAAAATTCTTCCCAAAGGTCAAGGAATACCATGATCATAACACCAGAGGGAGCTCCACAAATCATGTGAAACCCAGATTTGGCACAAAAAAGGGGGAATACACGTTTCGCAATTATGCCACATCAAGGTGGAACGCTCTTCCCACAACTGTAAAGGAAAGTAAAACTATACTTACCTTCAAAACCTCTCTTAAAGAGCACCTTCGGGGGAGAGCATTGCAAAACTGGCCCCGGTAATGGTACAAATCTCAACCTGTCGTACAATGGACAGCTTCCCCCCCATCTATGTATATACTCGCATTTTAGACTCTGTTACTAACTGTATATCTGTAGACTTGGTATGTCTTAAATGTCCGGTTAGGATGTATTAGAACGAAATCTAAAATGAAAATTGTAAATAAGCAATCTGTATGTAAAAAACCACCTGTATGTAAATTGTAAATAAGCCATCTGTATGTCAAATATGTCTTAAATGATATGATGAATTGGAAATGGGGGACCCTGATGTAAACAAGACGAAAGTCTTTCTCTGGTCTGCATCCCCTTAACAATTGTATGTTTTGAGCTGTACTGTACCCAATATACAAGCTGTTAATAAACTTTTCAATCAATCAATCAATCAATCCTTGGTCTGCCGTTTTATGAAAGGGGCTCGCAGGCTCCTCCCTGTTTCCAGGTCACTGGTGCCCTTATGGGACTTGACAGTGGTTTTAGATGGGCTCAGTCGACCTCCATTTGAACCCCTGGAAGAAACTGACATGAAACACCTGTCACTGAAGACAGTGTTGTTACTGGCTCTGGCATCTGCCAAGCGAGTCAGTGACATTCATGCGCTCTCTGTACTTCCTTCATGCACTCAGTTTGCCCCGGGGCAAACGAGAGTGTTGCTGAAGCCCAACCCTGCCTTTATACCTAAGGTGGTTGGCTCATGTACCCCCGATCACATTGAGGCATTTCCTCCGCCACTGTGTTGCTCTGAGGAACAGCGGCCGAATTTGCTGTGCCCAGTCCGTGCTTTACGCATCTATATGGACAGGTCAAAAGAGTTTCGATGCAATGACCAACTCTTTGTATCCTGGGCTAACCCTCATAAGGGCAAGCCCGTTACCAGGCAACGGCTCTCCCACTGGATTGTGGAAGCGATTGCTCTGGCTTATACGAGTCAGGGTTTGCAGGCACCAACGGGCCTGCATGCTCATTCTACTCGTGGACTGGCTACATCCTGGGCTTTGTTCAAGGGTGTTTCCATCCAAGACATTTGTGCAGCAGCGAGCTGGTCCTCACCGCTCACTTTTGTCCGCTTTTACAGGCGAGATGTCTCTGCTCCAAGTGTGGCCCGCGCAGTGCTGGGCCCCGTGTTGAGACAGGGTTCTACCTGTTAAGTTCTGGTTGTTTTGGTGATTTTCGAGATAAGCATGTCTAGCAATACGGGAGTTTCAATATCCCATAGTGAGACATCGAACGGAGTGTTATGAATGAGAACTATAGGTTACTTACGTAACCCCCGTTCTCAGAGTAACATGAAGCGAGATGTCTCACCAGACGGCCCTTCTTGCTAAGAGGTGCTTATTTTGAATGACGCTGCAACGTAGCGCAAGCTACTTAAAGGGTGGCTGGATTCCCTGACATAGACGTCAAGATCACCAGCCAATCAGGATTGGCGTAATGAGATTGATGCTTCTGTTTGCATATGCGTTGAGGCGCATCCCATAGTGAGACATCTCACTTCATGTTACTCTGAGAACTGGGGTTACGTAAGTAACCTATAGATTCGTGTACGCTTTCACAAGTTGTCAAAAGTTTCTAATCTCTGAGCTCAATGCCAGCTAACTCTGCCCTTGGTAAAGCAATCAATGTGCTCGCTTGTTCCCTTTGATACGGAAATTACTGCCTCTTTTGTCCCAAAATGCTATTGACAAGCTCAAATATGCTGAACATAGACCATTTATCATAAGTGGAATGAGGAAAGTGTGTTTACCTACTGTGCAAGGACACCATACAAGTATTGCAGATAGTCTGAAGATACTGTATTAGTATTGCAGATGCTGGGTCAACTTTATCAATTTCAACACCTGTCACGCTGGCATCCCGAGGCGTGAGACAACAGCAGCCTTGTTAGTATTGAAATACGAGTCTCTGTAATGAAATGGATATTGCAAAGACGGAAGACAATTTGTCTGGCGCTTACTCAGAAACTACAGATTTTATTATGGAGATTATTCTACATCCTAATTGACACAACGAGGTCAATCAAAAGGTGCCAGATATTTGTTCTGCTGGTTACCAATGGACTCGGATATCATTTCACTCCTTCCTTTGAAACTAAACCTGTTTTTCTAGGTCATAATTGGCTTGTTCTGACTAGATTACATAACCTGCTCTCTAAGGCAGGTGGTAATGATGCATATTAGACATATAAGGAAAGGAACAAATGTTTTTGCACAAATTGTCACGTTGACATCTTTGTTAATGGACCGCCAGCCAATACATCTTACTTGACATCGCAGATATAAGAGGCCTACATTTAATAATGCTTAGAAGAATGATGTATCAGGACCTGTTTCTGGTTTTATAAGACAATATAGTAATTTCCCTTAAAGGAAAACAATAATTAAAGAAAACTATTTATAATATTTATATTGCATAACATAATATCTGATTTGAATAAAACATGGAAGGATGCTTCAACAGTTGCAGAGTTACAAAACAGCTGATTAAGGTGCTAAGAGTACACTGCTGACACTATTATAATACATGCTAAACAATAGAGGCCTTGAACTGTTATTCAATGTTTTAAATATTACTTATTGGTCATTTGGTGGCGGAGGATAAATGATGCATGATAAAACACAAATAGTGTGCTTCATTGCACTAAGAACATAAATGGAGTAGGATCCGCCTGACGGCAAAAAAAGATTGGTTTATTTTATCTACTTCTCTCAACATCTGTTTCCATTTTGCTTCAGTCAGGTTATCTGAGTTTGTGAGTGGGGGTGTCAGGACTTTTTAACTTCATTTTAGCTTGGGCCTAGATAAATCCAAAAGTTTAAGAAAAATATAGAACATGCTGTTAAGAAAAGTGTTTAAATGAAAAGGAAACCTATCCATGGCTTACAATGCACAGCCGTCTAACCAAATGCCACACATAGCTCTTGTGCTATTTGCTTCAACAGGCTCTAAAATGCTTATTTTATAGTAATGTCTTGTCAGTTATGTATAAAGGAATACGTACGTTAACATTGCATAATTGCTGCTTGAAATGTTTGGCATTTGAGGAAAATATGACTTGCTTTCTTGTGAAAAACTGTATCATAAGTTCAATAAAAACTCTTATATCTGTCAAACAAAGACGGGGAAATGTGCATTCTGCATTTGACCCATCCTAGTGTTGGGAGCAGTGGGCTGTCATTATGTACGGCGCCCGTCTTTGTATGCGCTTGATAAAGCTTTATCTATTGAGAGTGGTGTCAGTCGTATCCCCCAACTTTAAAGAAAGAAAACAGAAAGCTAAAGAAATATTTCCAAAAAATGTCTTCCTAATAAGTTATTGTATTAAGAGATGATGGCACTATCTGAGTTTTTTCTATAAATAACAATCACAATTAATTGTAGGTAGACAGTGGAAAGTCTTCATAAGATAAGATAAGGTAGTACTTTATTGATCCCAATTTGGGAAATGTTTGTGTTGCAGCAGCGTAAAAAAGAAATTCACATCTTAAAAGTTCTAAAAGTAACATCCATCTGCCACAGGGTGATTTCTTTTAAACGACAAAAAGGTTAAAAAAGATTGTCACATTTGCACCACATCTTATAAAACTTTAACACTCAGCATCCTTGGATTATTCAGCAAAGAACAACGTTTGACATTCTTGAATTAATACTCCCGACCAGTGTTACAGTAACGCGTTACAAGTAACGCGTTACTGTAACGCCGTACTGACAGTAACTAGTACTCTAGTGCATTACTTTTTAAATTCAGTAACTCAGTTACCGTTACTACATGGTGCGTTACTCCGTTAGTTTTTTTATATAGTCAACAGCCAGGCGAACAGAGATGAGAACTGTACTTAAGTACAGTACTTGAGTAAATGTACTTAGATACTTCCTGTGTCACATGCGGAGACGGGCTGTGGGCGTGTTTGTGTTGTTTACTAACAAGACTATCATGGCGGCGGCGGAGCTCAAGTCTAGTTTCTCCACCTGGAGATATTCTCACTATTTCACTTTTGTCGAGCACAAAGAAAATAACGTTTCTGTTAAATGTAAGTTGTGTCCTGGCGGGTCAAAGATCAAACCAGTAATTCAAATCTCTTAAAACAAATGCAAAAACAACATGCTGGGACGAAGCTAGTAGCTATGACCACAGAGACTCAGCCGACGCCACTCCACCTCCACCTAAGCAACAGCGGCTGGATTTTAACCAAGGGACAGTTAGCCAGGGAAAAGTCGATAAAGCCATTGCACGGTATGTTGTAGAACACATGCAGGCTATTGCTACAGTGGAGTCACCCGCTTTCAGGGAGCTAGTTAGCATGATAGCATGTCCGGGCGGCACACGGCATATGGGAGAAAGAATATACAAAAATGGAAAGCCAGCTAATATCGATGCAATCCAGATTGCATATAATGCATATCAAGTTGATCAACAGATTGTATTATTCTCCAATGCAATAACAGTACTGAAATGAAGGCTATAAGGGCATTAATGGGAGCCCTTTTTGCAAGTAACTAAAACGTTACTTTTCACAGTAACGCATTACTTTTGGGTGTAAGTAATCAGTAAAGTAACTGCGTTACTTTTGAAATGAAGTAACTAGTAATGGTAACTAGTTACTGGTTTTCAGTAACTGGCACAACACTGCTCCCAACACACCTCCTCCTCCACCAAATTCTCATCGATCTCTCCACTTGAATAACAGTTGACATTTAAAATGTGAGGGCAGAGGTGGGAAGAAAGCCTCACAGTGTGAGCTTCTCTAATTTCAATCAAATCAGCTGGAATAAACCCAACCTGCCGCTGAGCCCCTTACAGATCAATGGCCTCTGAGCCTTGATAATCTCTTGAATTGATTGGTTGCCTCATTGATCGTTACTCCTGCATTAACCAATCAAACACCTCTCTAGTAAACAAACACGCCAAATAATGACATCCCCGGAAGTTTGGTCCCGAAGGAGAAACGAGTGATGAAGAAAATATGTAAACTGAAATCGCCTTTAGAAGAGAATATCAAATAGTAAGAGTGCTTAATATTTCACTGACTTGATGAAATATGCATTGTAGCTCAGAATGGAGGGAAAATGCAATGATTTGGATGAATTATGTATGAGAAGGTCCGCTGGCGAAAATGACTGCACTGTTGAATAATCGCCATTTCACTATCACCACAGCACAATGAGATTTTGTTATTACTACGCATCACTCAATTCATTTGGAAAGTGCATACTGTTTGCATTTTGTATTAAGGGCCTCACTTGTATGTGCACAGCATACAGATGCTCACTAATGAACTAAAGCACTGACTGGTGTCGGATGTGTCCTCTGCCTCACTTGATGAGTCTCACTGTGGTTCAGTCCCCGAACAGCAGTCCATTACCCATAAAAGTGAACCATTGTTGAGTGACGCAAATATTTATTAGACTGCTAACAGGGGGGGAAATAAGAGGGTCTGTCGAATTTTCATATTTCACAAATGTCTTCAGCAGTAACACAATTACTTTGCATCACTCCTGCTGTCTTCACACGTTGCTGTGTTTGGATGGATTACCCCTGGCCTGGAAAACAGAAAGAGAGAGATTTGAGTGCACAATCATTTCAATGTAATCTTTACACACACATGAAGGGTGATCTCTGAGTCTGAACATATAAGAATACAGAGATATCGCACTATTATCTCAAAGTAAAAAGTAATTCAGAGGACTATCATTCCAAAATAAATAAGAAACAGACAACACAACATGCCACTATTATAAAAAAATTAAACTGGGATCTAATGTATTCAGGGAAGATTTCCTCACCACTCTCACATCACTTTTTTATTTCAAAAACCAAACCATTTAGTCTCACTAGCTTACAGCAGCTAAACATGTCGTCCTTACCTGATGATCAGTTGTGATTGGCAGGGTCATATTCAACATAAATGTCATTAAAATCATGCATTTTCATTTGATATTTGTTATGTATTAGTTCTTAAGCACATATTGACTGTAGATAGATAATCACTTCATTTTTAAATGACCAAGAAATGTGATTTTTAAATGTTGGCAGTATCTCCAGGGCCCAAAGATGGTGCTCTGAGGACCAGTAGGCTGCGGTCCAATGGTTCGGAGCAGCTGATTTAACTGACCTGGGCTCCATTTCCCAAAAGCATCTCAAGGCTGAGATTATTCTGAAATGTAACGACCTTTCTTAAGTGTATATCTTTCCCAAAAGCATAATTCAAGATGCTCTTTAAACAAATTACAGCTCACACAGTTAAACAGGCCAAAAGTATCTTAAAAAAGCTCAAACCAGCAGGGGGAATCCATTTATCCATTTTATTGTACATTCTGAAGTTTGATGGGGTGTATAATGAGTGATGGTGTTTAAGTCAGAAAGTACACATTGTTCATTGACATGCTACACAAATCTCTAAGACACACATTCAAGTTAAGGACGCCACACATGGTGTTGGCGTTGAATCAACGCTGCTTTAAAGAGTTGACATTTGTACGCAAATCTTTTGGACAGAAACTTCCAAACTTGCATTAAAGCAGGATGGCTTCGATAGGCACAGGCTCCAGTGTCTGCCATAGACTTGTGTACCCAGATTAACTCTGAGAAGCACAAACAGTGAAATGCTCTAGGCTCAAGCAAACAATGTTATCAAGGCAGCGTGCAGTCAGGAGTGTGATGTGATGTCGCATGTCTATCCTGGGCACGTCTCCCTGTAAGGGCACCGGTTTCCTAAAGTGCAGTACTCAATGTTTCACCAGGGTGACTCCTCACTGCCTGGTTTAAACTCTGCATCTCACACACACCTAGACAAAAGAGCCGACTGTCTGGAATTCCTCGAGACCCTAGTCTACTTCGAGAGGACTTACAAGGTGGTGTTTTCCATTTGACTTGGTACAATCTTCACTTTTGCCGAAGCTATTTTCTACCGGTTTGATTACATGGTATGCCACTCCGTGAATGCTCAGATTGGACGTGCAAAGAAAAACACTCGACACAGAATAAGAGATCGCTGATACAAAGCCACATTCAAGCCCAGTAGTAGTGTAAAAACAGGGTGTTAATAAAAAAAGCAACACTTCCACAATGGCTTCCCACTGCATCTTGAAAAGCACCATTGTATTCATGACTCGAGTGTGTGCTCTGCTTAAATTATTTGAGTGATTAAAATATCTCACTGCAAATGACAGACACATTTATTAACCCCAACAGCTCCATGGACACATAGAAAGTATTGAGTGCACTCACAATTAATTTGGCATTGGTTAAGTGCTAAACGGAATAGACTTCAGAAGCCTTAACAGATAAAGATGTATTTGGCTAGTAGCCCTAGTATTTGTTTCGTAGCCCTAAGCCATGGCTACTACGCAATTAAGGGGGGAAGAAGTATATCATTGAGGTGTAAAGGAAATGGCTGTGTGGCAGATGAGACCTTTGATAGACAGGCGCTTCAGAGGGCTGCCTTATTGCTGGTTTCTCTTTCAAAGAGAATAAGACACCACCATGAAAAGGGATGCTTCAAACAGGCTCTGTGTGTCAAAGACGAGAGACAATCTTCCAGAAGTGACAATCACAAGATCACTCAGGGCCTGCACTGTGTCCAGAAACAATCTTTCCACCTATCTCGATTCAAGCCGTCCAATAATGGAGCTTGACTGTACAATGACAACGTCATAAACTACAAAGGGGCTCTGCGCCCGTCTTTGGTTTCTGAGAGGAGTTGCTTCTGACTGCACCCTGCTGCTATTTCATGGCTGGCCTTTTCTGTGTATGTGTGTGTGCGATTAAGGAACTGAGATCTGCCTCATTAACATTCATGTATGCATTTGATGTCAAACAGTCTAAATATTTAAGACACTAGAGGGCAAAAGGGAAGAAATCTGTGCACATTCAGAAGTTGCTATTACTGATTGATTGTCCTCACTGATCTGCTCTGTAGCTTCTGCGTGCACTTGTGTCTGCAGGAGTGATTAGCTGTGGGTGAACATGCTTATGATGGGATGGCTGGTGTGTGAGTACCGCAGGTTCATTTTGGTATCTGTGACAGAGAGAGACATCTCATAAATATGTAAATCTGTTTAGGCATGTGTGTAGACGTCAACGTCACTCTGTGTGCGCTGCTGTGTGCGTCTTTGTGTCTTCGCTCACATCCAAACGATGAAATTCAAATAAAAAAATATCAAGGCGAGAATAACATTTGGATGCTGTTTGGATGACAGGGAAATATTGGCCTGGCAGTGATATGCCTTTTATGCCGTCACTTTGATGGTTAATATGAAAAAGAAACTCCTCTCTTTCTTGTTCTTACTTTCTCACAGTTTCTTGCTTGTTGTCTCGCAAAACACAACTCTATTGAACAAATGCATGAATCAGTAATGAAATCTCAAATCAATGTTTTATATTGGCCTCCTACGGGATCCTAGTCAAACAACACATATACAAAATTGTGATAGGAATACAAAAATAAACAGTCAAACACGTTAACAAATTGGTTCAATGCAGATCTTCCTGTATTTAGAGTAACCATTAACCTGCCGTCAACAGTCAGGTTTTGCAAATACCACCACATTGAGAGTTTCAGAAAACTAATAAGCAAGCAGGCAGGGAAGTTCGATTAATTAACTGTTTGAAAAGGTTAGCCAACAGTGAAAGATAAGCAGTTAAAATAGTCATTCCTATGTTGGCCTAAGACTATTTTTTAAAAGATTGAACTGCATGAAAGACTTTAAACAACTTTTAAATTGCAAAAGAACAAAGGGGGTTGGACGTCTTAAATGCTGTTTGATTATTAAAAACCAGACCCCGTCTTTTCTGTAAATTTGAGGGCGTTTCCAGAAGGCCTCGACTAGATTTCAATAACTTAAACATCTGTAGGCTATAAGCTTTAGGTAGGTGAGTTAGAACATAAGATCTTTCCAAGGTCTCCTTAATATTCAGAAGAAATTGGGTATTGAACCGTGGGATACACGTCTTATGAATTGTAATAATTGATACACAATAATAAGTAAATAGTTAAAACTGTTAGCTACGTAACGGTTTAACGTAGTGGATAAACAGTAAAACAAATGTAAATACTTGGCTGAAATTTTTAAATGTTCACTTCTAGTTCATGCTGGTTAATGACATCCGGTTTATATCCTACGATGAGGAGTAACAACTGATATAACGCAGGTTTTCTGTGTGCCCATTATCAACAAACGTCACTGCTGTTTTTTCCGATGATTCACCATCTGATAATGTGAGGCCAGAGACACACAAAGTAATGCAAGCGTCAAAAGACACAGTGATGCTGTGGAGGAAAAGGACAGTGGGAGGTGGGCGCGGGTAATAGTGTGAGGGAGATGAAAAGCGTGGTCGGTCGAGGCGAGCAATGTGAAGAAAAGGAGGCAGGAAAGAGAAAAGAGCATACGGCTGAGGAGAAAGGGTCTAATGGCTGTTAAAAACCATGTCACCCTTTACATCTACTTTCTTTCTCCTGTGTTCCCAAAGTGGCACCGCTGAACCATAAAATGCTGCAGCGCTCACCTCTCCCCTGCCTTGTGTCTGACACAAATCGGGTTGTGACATTTTGACACCGATCGTCACCCACTGTTTGGTGTGGAGTTCCGGTTATAAAACCTGCTGCCGTCAGCCTCCGTCATGAAGGCTCACTGCAGGGAGGAAGAGGGGAAATACAGTGCCACAAAGAGATTGTTCATGAAAAGCATTGATGGAATTTAAGAGGGATTGAAAAAGGTTGAACTAATTCATTTCAAAGATATTTTTGTATTCTCTGCCTTTGATGCAACCATAAAGGGGGATGGAAGAGGTGATAGAAAAGCGCAATTGATTTGTATGGTTCCATTTTTCAGTACAACATCCTACTGCAGCAAACAAAACCAAAGTATAAACACAATCAATCGGACAATTGCCTCCTGGATTTGTTCTTTCGCCTTCATCTATCGTTAGAAATAACAGTTGCGTCCTTTCTGCTGATTGATCTGGGTTAGGGTAATGTTGTGAATCGAGTGGCCCATGGTGGTGGTGGGGTTATGGTATGGGCAGGCGTATGTTATGGACGACGAACACAGGCCACTCGATTCACAACATTACCCTAACCCTAACCCTCACACCAGATACTGACTGGTTTTCCGACCCCCCCCCGACCCCCCCCAATAAAGCAAAAATGCACGTTTCAGAGTGGCCTTTTATTGTGGCCAGCCTAAGGCACACCTGTGCAATAATCATGCTGTCTAATCAGCATCTTGATATGCCACACCTGTGAGGTGGGATGGATTATCTCGGCAAAGGAGAAGTGCTCACTATCACAGATTCTTTCAGATTTGTGAACAATATTTGAGAGAAATGGTTATTTTGTGTTTATAGAAAATGTTTTAGATCTTTGAGTTCATCGCATGAAAAATGGGAGCAAAAACAAAAGTGTTGCGTTTATATTTTTGTTCAGTGTAGAAATATAGAATAGAAAATATTAAGATACTGTAGTGATCTCTACAATAAAACAGTTTAGTGCAGGACGTCCAAAGATATTAACAGGAGGATGTGCAAAACAGACAAACTAGGCTTTATTTAAACATTAAGATTACTTTAAGTTAAGGTCTTCTTTTGAATAAGAAAAAAACGTTGGGGTTATCCACAGATAAATATGAAGTCTGACAAAGTACTTACAGTAACGTCCAATATATTGCATAGTTTATTTTGGCACTTGACAATCACCTTCCCTGCATTTGACTCAGGTGTAACTAAAGTCTGATTTAAGGGTTGTTTATATTTCACATCATTAATCAGAATCTGCAAATTAAATAAAATAAATGTAGTGGAGTAAAAATACCAGGTTAACCTCTGAATTGTAGTGGAGTAGAACAAAGTAGTATGCTGCTGTAACAAAAACATTTCCCAACTTGGGATCAATAAAGTATATCTTATCTTAAGATGATCGATGGCTACTGCCATATTTGCAAAATGTGCCTCTGAACCTTGACAAGTGCATGTTTCAGGCTTATCAATGAACAACAGGAGGGGTCACAGACATAAGACCAGCTGTTAAATAAAGCTCTTTTGACCTGAGGTGTCATGTGGGTATATTAATTCACCCATTTATTAATTATATGTTTTACATTTGATAACACCACTGCGTTTCGTATCCCCTAAACCTCCAGGGTGTACACAGTTTAATACTGGCAACTTCTAATTGTGGGAAATACGAAAACGTCTTATAAAGAGACGTGCCATAGAACATGTTGCGAAACACACAATAGCCAGCATGTGTAGTTCTGGGGGGGGGTTTCCCATTCCATTTCATAGAGCTGTGACGCTCAGCGTAACCTTGTCGCACTGCCACTCCAACATCCAATCACAGGGCTTGATGACTAATCACGGGGTTTGTAAAGCAAGGCGGATGTTGTAGTCCCAAACGATAGCTGGGGATTCTGGGTAGTGTAGTGTCTTCGGAAACTGTAGTGTTTAAACCCCGAAAAAACTATTTTTTTCTTTGAATCGAAGGTTAAAAACACAAAAGCATTGTACACAATTTAAACCAATCAATATTGTGTAATTAACAAGGATAAACTGATGTTTTTTAGTGGATGAGTAATGCAGATATCACTGTGTAATCATTTGACAGTGAGGGGAATATATCCGGTTTTATTATGAAAACTTCGAGACCGGAAAACCTGTTTTCACCCACACTAACTTTACATGGAAGCTGCATACACGTTCTCCTGGCGAGACCTCAAATCATCTTCGTAATATCTATCAAACTATAGATCCTACACATCGACTGGACGTGGATTCTAAGAGTACAGTATACATTTCTCGCCAGAAATAGAATCAAAAAGCATTTTAATGGCCAAACTATTCCACAATTTAGGATTTTCCAGAGAGGGTTATTTGTGAATAAACGTCCCTCCGGAGCGTTTGCAATGAACGGGCCGGGAGCATGTTGTTTCTTACACGACCACTAGAGCACCTCTAGTGGTCGTGTAAGAAACAACATACACTTTAAAACGTGTCTCTGGGTCGTAATAAGGGCATGAACAATCGGCCTATATGGTTGTTTTTTGTAGGAGGACAGGCTGTTATGCTAATGTCACTCTCCTGTGACATGTTTACATAATGTTATGTTCAAAAAGTGCTTTATTTTTGTCTTTGATAACCCTCTGTCTGAAACCAGAGCCCAGTCTGTTCTGATTAGTTAGCTGGCTGGCTCTGTTATGATAGGTCAACTACTTAGAGATGTACCGTCCCTTAGGGCATTTCATGAAGACAAATCTATATAATCTATATAACACACAAAGGGAAAACTAAAAAAAAGCATAATAAGGGCTTAATTTAATGGTCTTCGCCAAACAGGTGGAATATATAGGAGGATATCACCACTTAAAGGGGACCTATCGTGCAAAATGCACTTTTGTACATCTTTTATACATGAATATGTGTCCCCTGTGTGTCAGGGAACTCACCAAGTGTCAGGAAACACAACCCTCTCTCTTTTCCTCCATACCCAAATCTCTAAAAACGGGGCTGCAACGGAGCTGATACAGACTGATACAGATTTGAAATTGTTCTGACGTCAGAAACGGGGAGCTCCGCCTATATGGTCAACTCTCCACCTATCAGGGGAATGAGAGGTTGCGTGGCATGGTAACAGCATGGTAACAGCATGGTAACATGACGCTCGTGCCTCGCCCCCCTTCTTTGCAGGGGGGCGTGGTCAGCTGCAGCTCATTTGCCACAGAATCAGCCCTTGCAAAAACAGGGCTGGAATAGAGCAAATAGAGCGAAATGAGGCATGGCTAAAATGCATGATCTGTTTGGTATTTTGAAAAAAAAAAAAAAACTACAAAAATGTCCTCAAATGAACAACAACAACAACAAGCTCCGTATGTGTTTTTGGAACTGAATAAAGCAAAAACTAGTGATAATACAATTCTAACAAACAATGAGTTGGTGTTTGAACAAATGCAGAAACGCTCAGATAAACCAAATCAAAGTATCAGATAATCACAAAGAATGTTTTGAAACAATCTATTCGGCACCCTTCTCCTTCCTCTATCTTCTCTCCAACTACCTCACCACTCGCTTCCTGTGCCTTCATCTCCTCTGTCTTCCATGTGAAGAGGTGGGTGGATGTGTTCCATGTTGCTGTGAGCTATATGCAGATCTGTGTGTGCTTCTCTGCACCTCCAGGAAGCATTTGTACTCATTTAGTATGTCAAGACATGAGGAGAGAAACTGTCACCACATCTCAGAGTTGCTGTTCTTTACATTGGCTTCCCATAGAAGCACATCATTAATCCATGTGTAGATCCTCGAAGCTAAACTTCCAACCATCTATTCCTGAGTTTCAGGACTCAAATCATCTTCCAGGCAGAAAACAGAAAGCCTCTTCAAACGAGTTGGCTCTTTTCCTCTTCTCGTTTTTCTGCACTGGTTTACTTCTCTGTTGTTCTCTAATTTGGTTCAACGAGGCAATTGTGCCGTGTAACTTTCAAAAGCTTTGTTAAATATTAATAATGGGTTTCATCGCCTCAGTCAAATCTTTACTCATTCCACCACAACAAGGCACATTTCTGCCTCACTAAAAAAGAGAGGGGAGAAAAGAAGGAGACAGCGTGAAGTGTGTGTCCTTGGAGCAGCTATTAGACTATCTGTTTGAAGCTAACGGAGTAATGGGCCTCTCCGGCAACTGCTGATCAAGGTGAAAGAGGGCCGGATTTAGAGTTCTTTCTTACCTTTCAGATGTATGATGCATCAAAGACAGACACATGCAGGAAAGCCTTAGCACGAATAAAGACACCCCCATCGTGGATTGGATTTTGACACACAGTAATTACAAGTTATGGATCTAAATGACCACACACACTTTCTAAAGATAGTCATATTTGGAGAAGATTAAGCATGCAGTTGCTTTGAAGGTGGAGGCTACACGCAGATACACTAACAAACGCTCATTGGAAAATAAGATGATTCAAAGATATGCCCTCAATATTTGCTCTCAGCACATTAATAACAATAAAACTGTGAGATTTTTTACTGCTGTGGTTAAATAGCTTTGTTTAAAATAACAGCGCCGCATCAATAAAGACACACAATTAGTGTCATCTTTGCACCTTTTGGTGGCTGATAAGCTGGCAATAGGACAGTATGAGTAACAGTCGGATTGATGCATTTTTTTATTTCTCCGTCACAGCTAACAACAGAGCAAGAAGTGATATATCTATAGAAGTTTGGATGGGTGAAAAGTACCGTAGAATGTGATCACAGTCGCTTACCTACTTAGCTGGGGACAATTCATTTTCTGAATTACCCTTAATGATATATAAGCATTTATATTTTGTTTTAATGTTTTGCCTTGGCATGATTCTATCCCAAATTCCAATGCAGTAGAGGTGAGTGAAGATTTGTTTGAGGTCCTCACATTTCAAAGAAGTTATTTTACACCACTGAATATCAGCATGTGTGATGATCATCATAGCTTTGATCCTCTGCCCTTACCCGATTTGGCCTGACTCGCTGGGTTTTAATAGTTGGTCTTGTATTTAACTTTCATTTTGATTTGCTATATTCAAAGCTTTGTACAGGCAATGGCAAATGCACTCCATTCAAATTGAGCATGCACATCATAGCCACTCGTTTTTTTTTGTTGTCCTCACATCCTCATCCTTTGAGCCATTCGGTCATTCTTGTTGTAATGCAGCAATTTTATAACAGTCCTGTTAAATCTGGAACATGGGCTGAACTTTAGCAGATTGGAATGGATGTTCTTCTCATGGCTGTTTCTGTCGGTATACACAGAACAAGTTTTTTAACCTACGCCTCAAACTCTTTTTTTTTTACATTAACACAGCTGTTTATACTGGGCATGTAACACCTTGCATTTTACACTCTATGTACATAACTTTAGCCACTAGCATATTTATATAACATATTACATTTGTTGTGGGACTTATGCGTTCACCTATATACATTTTGTGTATAGCTGTGGGCAAGCTAAAAAGCCATCAGTACAGCAGATGTTTGGCTGAGAGCATTGAGGACAGAAAGGTCGGCTGCCCGCAGGAAAAATCTAGCAAATTCATAATCTGGTGGCGACAAATTCAATAATCGCAAGGGGGCACGAGTCCGTTACTGTCCGTCTTTCACCCTCCGTTGGAATACATGACCTCAGTTCTGTGTTAGTTTCACAATATTTGAAGATGTACACACACAGGGTGAGACAAGTTCAACTCATGTGGCAGCGAACAGAAGGTCAACATCCAAAGCCTAACACTCAAAGCATTGAGGAAATTCACAGCAACTGTTAGCAAACCACTGAAAAATAATAAAACAATACCATGGCCTTAAAGCACCTCTTCTCATATCCTCAGGATGCATAATGTATAATCTTCCAAAAGTAGAAAATGATGTATGTATGATGGTGGAGCGGATCAAACAGCCGCCTGTTCTAAAATGCCATTGTGTATTGCCTTGTGATGGTCATAGGACTTATAATTAAAGCCTGCCTCCCCCTCAACTAGGACAGAATAGACACATGTGGCAGCATGGACATTCACTGTGACACCACTAGTAAGTGCCAAGAGAGAGAGAAATAAGAGTAAGGGTTGGGCAAAGGGAATACAATATGATGGAGAGGAAGTTTAAGGAGTGGGAGGAAGGATGAAGAATGATCCCTGACTGTGCTTGTCTTATGAGAGGCATCCATCAGCAGTGACACCGGGACAAATAAAACCCTTTTCCCCATATTCAATTATATAGTGTGCGGCAGGTTTTTACACACTAGTGCACACACGCGGTGACATACACGCTCAACACACAAGCGTACAGACACACATATTTGCACTTCTGATACATGTGTGTGCAGCGCATTCCAATCTAATGCGATTTATATTTAGCATCATTCTCACAGAGGATTTTTAATCTCTACTGATGAAGATGTATTGCACAATAGCTGCACTTTATGTTTGATAAAAGCTGACAGTTCAATGACATAGAATAAGAAACAATGGAGGACCAAGTCGCAGCTGCGGCATGCATGCACAGACTCCCACGCAAATTACAATTGGACATAAACTCAGAGACGAATATTGAAACTGGCTGCTACAAACTTTAGGCACAGAAACAAAAATTGTGATTGTAAGCGGAGCTCACCTGTTGGAAGGGAAAACGGGGACATCTGAATCCTGTAGGGCAGCTGGCTCGATACGCCTGGGCTACAAAATGCTGGAGGAAGAGAGGAGATTAAAAAGTGATTAGAATAATACAAGTGATTGAATGATGGGGAGGGAGAGAAAGGTGAGCAAAAAGAAAGATAAATAATATGTCAGAGGATGAGAAAGAAGGAATCAATGTTGAGCTAGTTTGAAAGCCAAGAAAGTGTCAATGAGGAGTTGGTCTGAGTTATTCCTTTTCGCAGATAAACAGTCTCACCAGGTTCATCTTTGCCTTGGCAACCCAATGAATAAGTTAAGAGATGAATTTAGTGAATTGTCTGCGTGTAATATTTCAGAAAACACAAAGGAACAGCAGAGCAAAAATGCTGCAACACTTTCAGGAAAGCAATTTGGACAAATTGCTTTGGAGGGTTTCCGTAAAGAAAGGTAAGAAACAACTCTGCAATATCAAAGAAATGACATTAGTCATAAAAGAGTCCTATAAAGTTGTCTTGTCACAACGGTATGGGCGACTGCTCGAGTCTCTTGCTGTTATTTAAAGGTTCCATTTCTTAAATGAAAGCTGAACTGAATTGGAGAGTGTATTTCTACGTATAAATGCTTTTCCTAAAGTCATTTTGGCTTGCAAACTTATTTGACCAAAATTGTATTCAACAAAAAGAAGAGTTTTGCTTTTGATTATTATCTAAAAACATATATATCTAAAAATCAAGGTATCTTAATGCATCTGTTCAAATTCCCTAAGGTCACTTCCCACAGGCAGTTCACCAGCGTTGTACCATGTGCTGCGTGAGCATTCCTTATGTTACGTTGTGTGCGTTCGTAAACAGTCTCTCCCTGTGGACTCATTCTTACATTTGGATATTCAGAGCGCTACCCTCTCGCAGCAGCAGCAAGAGTCATCTGGGTTCCCTGTCTGAGGAGAGGCAGCAGCACAGCCAAGTGCACTGAATGTTAATGAACAGATGAAATGGCAGGAAGAGTCCGAGCCAAATGCAACAGCTGTGGACTGATGTGCGGATTAAATGAAAATGACATAATAAAACATTTAGTTAGCTGGCTAAGTAGGTAGCAATTTAACTTACTCCTGTTATTAGCTATGCATACGTTTCTAACTTATTTTGATAGGCATATTGTCACAGTCATATAACGACCGTTTCTTATAGTATCATCAAGACTCAAGAGGAGCTACATTTTGTAATTGGCTAAACATATCAATAGGAAATCATTTATTTTACCAATTTGTTAACATGGCATATTTATTCAAACTACAGCACTCAAAGTGTCTGATTAGATAGACCAAAATACCCATTATGTACATTTCTCTATGTTGTGATTGATATCTCACAATAAAAGTGCTAAGGACACCTGTTGCCAGCAAACATTTATTTTAACTGCAAACTAGACTATCTTGATTCTACATAGAAGTTAAAAACAATTTATTTTAATTACCGACGAATGGTCCTCTCAAATGTTTAATATTTTTAAGTGGCAGCTTAAATTGTATACCCTGCATCCCCCAATTTACAAAATGATTATCATGCAGTGTTGAAAACGTAAATCAGACTACAAACTAATCATGGATATTATTCACCATGCCCATCCAGAGGTTAAGTGTTTTCACCTAAGAGTCCACCAACTAATTACTCTGATCTTGTTTTGACAAAAGGAATAATGTACACAATAGCCGCACTTTCATAACAGATTGTATTTCCTCTCACAAGGAATGGGACAAAAGGGGAATAGAAATTTGAGTTTGAATAAATGCTTTTAATAAAGCCCCTATGTGTAAAATTAGGAAACTCAATTTATTTTTTACAAGGACACTAAAATATCACAACAATTCTACAAATAGCAGCTTTAAATATTAAACGTACAGTAAAAACCATTGAAGAGGCAAAGCAGTCTATATCTGCATCTTTAGATCGCAGTAGCCCTATTAAATGTAACCTTTGTGCCATATTAGATAATTGAAAAACCATTATAAAACCATCATGACACCATTACCACTTCTACACATGAACAATCTCAGCAATGAACCATTCCAATGCCTGCACCGTAATGGTCTGGTTGGTTTATATACATAGTGCCATAAGCAACAGGTCTTAGTCGTGTCTATCCGTCTTTATTCCGTTTTTTGAAAGATGCAAAATAAAGTGGTTGTGTGAGTGACTGAAAAACATGATTTCCTTTAGCTTCATTACCCTGCTTATTGCAAACTTAGCCTTTGATGTTGCCAAAACAACACTTTTAGTAACCTTAAGCGCAATGATGAATAGCTTTCTGCTCTTACGGGCCTGTAATACCACACCATTATACTGAAATCAAAGTGAAAAGTTCAATGTTTTTTATTTTATAATTGTCGTCATTAATCAAGGTTTGTATATGTTGATGGGCTGTAAATTACATCAATCATAAAATCACATTTCGAGCACAGAGGTGGGCAAATTAGCTAATTAGAGATCCAATTGACAATTGCAGTGAAGAGGCAATTCATCATTAATGATATTGCCGCTTTGTCATTTGCATTTGGGCTTGAGAGTAAAATGTCTTGTGATGCCAGGCGCTCACTCATAGCACCTTCCTCCACCTTCGAGCATCTGAAAATGATGCGTGGGCGGGGGGGGGGGGTTCATCCAATACAGAGTGCGGACTGAAAAGTAAGCTAAGCCAAAAACTTCAACACTTGGCAACTTATCTTTGTGTCAGTAATACAGCTTTACGAGACCCTGTAAGTATGTCACGATCTTTTTGTGCAGTGAGAATCCCACTTATTGTATTCTTAACTGTCTTACCGGCATATTTTATGTTTTTCTATGGGGGTTTTATCTCCTAAATATTTCATTTGAAGCTCAGAGAGGTCTCAGGTGTGTACTGAGACTGAAGGTGTTAACATGTGGGCTGCTATAGAGAGAGAGCCAGAGATTTCCAGATTATGAACAAACACATTGATTGCACCTATAACCACATCTGTGTCTCTCGTGCCCACCTCAAAACCAATCTATGGATCTCTCAGGCTTCCTCTATGCTAACTATCTTTCCACCCCTTAGAAACAGTCAAACCATAATAGACTGCATTTTGTAAGGGCTTACAAATACCTTCTGACACAAAACCATACTTTGTTGCCTGGTTACAATATGTATAATTCCCCAATTTGATGCCGAACGAGCTCATATAAGGTCAGCTGAACATGAGGCTACACTGAAGCTAACACCAGCATGAAAAGGTTAGATATGCAAACACACACTTAAAGTGGTTCAAATGAAAAAGCTTGAAGAACTAGTGTGTACGGTGATGTAATTCATGGGTCATATCTGCTCCTGCGCTGATATGAATGCTCACATGGATTTATGCACACAGACTCAGAGACTTGAAGGAGGGAAAGGCCACCTGCCGGAGAATGACAACAGACCTGTGTAGCCTAGCAACAGCTCAGAGACAGGCTTATTTGCTGGAGGAAGAGGGAAGAATGCAAGAGAGAAAACGTTGGCCTGTGTCTCCGCAACTCACACACTTTCACATGCTGGAGGGCACTCTCACATGCCTCCAAATGTGCACCGTTTCTGAAGATCGCACATTTGCAACAGACCATCAATCAGGATGTTAAACTAAACAATGTGGCCACTTGCTTCCTCTTTCTCCGCCTGACAACAACATTTTTAATTGTCAATTTGTTGCTGTTTTTTTTCATTTGGATGCTGTAGCACCCAACTGCCAGCATAGGTATGTCAACTCCCTGACACAATACCAGGAGCTTCACTTAATTGCTCTCTCTTAGAGGTATCTAATATCCAGGATTTGATTACTTAGAGAGGAGTGGTTTAAATCAATGATAAACAACAATTAGGATGGGCTAGTGAAAAGTTAGTAGAATAAAACACTCAGGATTCAGAACATATGTGTGACCTTGGGTCTACCTGAGAGGCTTTGGTGATTTTTAAAGAGAAACACAGATAGTCACGATCACCCATTCACAGCACATTCTCATCCACATGCCTACGCTTGATAAAAAGCTCTTACGGTCTCCTTATCTGATTTTTTTTCCCACTACCCTTTCTCTCTTTCTTGTTAAACTTTAATAGCAGAATATTTAGGTTACGGTTAGCACGAGAACAAGAACAGCCAGGTGTGTGTGAACCACAGCCTCTGTGTGAGATAAGGCAATTACGGAGAAAAATATTTTTAAATGTGTCAGTGACTGAAATGGTCCTCATATCTTTTTCACACTCCATATAAACATTTTCTTGCATCCCTGCATCAGCTGTTTTGCTGCCAACAATACAACTTTTAAAGTCTCCCTCCATCACCGTCACACACTTTACTAACTCTCTCTGTCTGCCCTTCTCTTTCTCTCTCTAACTCAGGCTTGCCTCCTTGCATCTAATCTCTCAGTTGACACCAAGAGACCCCATATTGCCACTTCCACCCAGGGGGAATGTGCGTTGCAGCTACAGTAATTATCCTCCTGGATTGGAAGTGCGGAGGCCAAAGGGGCAAACCTTACAGCGCAGTAAGCCTTGCTGTCACTGTCACCGCCACACAGGAAAAAAAAAAAAAGCTTTCCAAATTTAAATAGGTCGTAGACGGAAAGGGCACAGTGAGGAGAGATTGAAAAAGAGGAAAAAAATAGAGATGTATTAATATATTTTCCGTTTTTACACTGAGGGACATAAATATCCTGCTTAACTGACACTGCAAACTCCCCACTGACAACACACACAGAAAAGTGTTAAAATAATGGCAGGGAAAGAGCTCTTTCATCATTTGTTTGTTTGAGTAAGAGCATTCTGTTAGACAACTTAAAAAAGCTCCTGGTAATACAAATGTTTTTCTCTGTTTCCACAGATGCAATGTTTGGACCTCTGCAGAACAGAGAGGTGCGGATACAGTTTCAAAATACTCCACGTCCTCTTCCACACTGCCCATCAACACTTTGTTGCAAGATCCTTAAAGAATAGTACAAAAATCTAATGTACTTTCTCCAGAGCCAGCACTCAGTAAGCTTAGCAAAAACACTGTAAACAGGGGGAACAAACTAGCAAATGTGTATAGATGAACATGCCCCACCCAATTCTATTTGGATTGGACGACTAACACTCAGGTTGAGGACAAAATAAATCGTATAATACCAACTGTCATTGTGAAATTAGATGTATTTGTATTGATTGACAGGTACGTATAATGGTTTACTTGAGAACGGTTCAGATGTCGACCATACCCATTATATCTGCAGCAACAAGTTGGATAGACTTTTGCTGTGTTAGACTCACCGTTGTTGACTGACAGAAATGCATAACCTTTATTGCATACATTATCATAAATGTATATTGCTCCTATGTGGCTGTGCTTAGACATTGACTCTGGCGGTATATTTGTTACTCTTAATTACATGTTTACACGCAGCTGCTATAAATATAAACCATCTGTTTAACAGAGTGAATTTTAGGATGTTACTAGCAAATCCATGGGTTTATCTGGTCTTTCACATGTTGTTCTTTTGGTGACATAAGTGTTGCTGCCACGTCTACAGTAGTCCTTAATGACCACCTCTGCTGGTACTCTGTTCCTACAAACAGAACCGCCACTGACTATGTGTGCGTACCTCATACAACCCGACTTTAAACATTACAGACTTTTACTTTAATCAAAGTTTTCCGAAGTACAACATGGAGTATTCCAAAAATTAGACTTGTGTTTGTTGGGCCACATACGGGCAATTAGCTGAGTTAAACCATCTCATGTAACCTGATGTACCCTTCTTCAACTCTTTGAATCTATTTTTAAAAACACTTACAGAAACCGACATCCCTTATACCCAAATCAATCTGCAACAAATTTCAAGCCGCAGCAGCAGCGTACCTAAGCCTAAGCCCTTTGACCAATTTCAAGACGGACAATGGGGACAGATAGCAGGAGTAAGCCTTCCGAATATGTCACAGAGCGGAGACGGCAGCTTCCAGCATAAAGATAAATGATAGAGGACAAGTCACATACTCCCTTAAATCAATGTGAGGGAGCATGAACAGACTGAATCTCAGGCCAATCTAACAACTCGTTTTTGAGATATAATATATTGGTTACATTTGTTCACAGCTGTCCTACCCGAATGGAGGACATAAGGTTGTGGGAAAGGCTACAAATATGAAGTTATTGTTTGTGCCAGCTGGAACAGTTAATAATATATATGTTCACACTACGAATGGGTGATAAGTGAATATGTGTTGTTTTTATGGTTCAGTTACAGTAAAAAAGGAACAGATGGGTAGCAACAATAGCTTTGTTGGAATAAGAGATGGGTTTAAACGATTTCCAGAGAGTGCGTGTAACAAAGCATACAATACTTAATAAAGTAGTGAAATTACTGAACATCCATTTCAAAGAACATGTTCCCTCCTGATTGCTCTCTAAAGATCTGAACTCCGAGTAATGTTAAACATTCATATATGTTATTTAAATCAAGATATGTAGCCACTTTAATTACACAAATGCTAGGCCTTATGAAATGTGGTATGTGTGCATAGAATACATGAGCTAAATATGCAATGTGAAATCCTAGGAAGTACCAATGTTATGCTGAGTTTACAGATTAAAGTATGTGTTTGTTATTCAGTTTAAATCTTAATTATATTTTTACCTGATGGGCTGGGTTGTAACCACGTCCAGCAAACCGATTTGGGTAGCGAGGTCTCGGGCCTCGACACATAGGAGCTGTTGCCCGATAGGGAGGCACTTTGTTTGGGAAGTTATGAGCTGCTGTGAAAGTGAAAAAATTAGTAAACAATTACAAAAACAAAATGATATATGAGAAACAGATATTTTTGAATACAGTCCTTGAAGGTAGTTTCTACTTAACTGATATATATTGAGCTATTAAAGTTCATTAGCTCAGAATTTCACTGCCACACTCATAGGGATTTACACACATGTAACTAGAGCAGTGGTTCCCAAACGGTGTGCCGTGAGGCAAGTCCGGGGGCCTATACTACGAAGCTGGTTCAACCTAACCTGGATATGTTTGAGTTAGCCGGTTGGCCTAATCCAAAACATACGCGCTCTCGCTAAACTGTACTACGACGCTGGTTATCAAGTGGATCGCTCAAGCCAGCCGTTTCCTATCTAGTTAGGTGCGCGTTCACATGAAAGGGGTGGTATTTGGAGCATTCGACCAATCACAAACATGGAGAAGCGTACTGACAGCGCAGCGTCAAACTTCCTGAATGAAAAGTGAACTTTAACACTAGTCAAAAATGAAGAAGTTAAACTTTGAACATCCATGACTTAAACACTTTATCCAGGATCAAAGCCACATAGCTGCACCTGCAAGGTGAATACAGCTGGCAAAAGAAAAAGTGTTTGAATGCATACATTAACAGGTTTATGATATCACTGCCCCGTCTAAAACACGATTTGACTTTAATTACATTTGTCTCGAGTGTTTCGTCAACTTAATGTGTTGCTTAAAATAATACTTCTGCATGCCTATGTGACACTGTGAGTGTTGCACGGCCAGATACGGCTCAGCTGACTCAGATAAGAAAATATATGATACATTAAGTGATATGCCGCGGACTGTACTTAATGTTACTCTGATCCGGTTACTTATGTTGTGGTAGATATGTGGTAAGTGTTCTTAACGCTAATGTTATAATAGTCAGATTGCTCTGAAGATGGGAGGTGATATTCTATTAATGTTCACGTTCACACAGTCGGTGATTTTTGCCGGCCGTCTTTCCTGCGACGGCAGCTTTTCTGTATTTCCTTTCTCCTGTAATATGACTTGATCGCTTTAAACTCCGTACACTGAGCTCTGATTGGTCAGCAGGCAGTGCTTTCACTGAGTTGAGCTCTTAGCCTGCAACCTAACCTGGTCCCGACCAGGTTAGCCGCTAAGCATAAGTTACCATGGAGATCTAGCCTACTAAAAAGAGAACCAGCTTCGTAGGACCGGAAACCCCGAGTTTCCCCTGAATTTATCCGGCTAAGCCAAAATCCTGCTTCGTAGTATACCCCCCGGGTGTGCCGTGGGATTTTGTGACAACCATACGTTATTATTGCAATATACAACTACACAAAAATAATTATTTTTTAATTTACTATATCAGTACTTTGTAGGTTTATATGTACGTAATCTGCGCGATTTGCGCGTCCACATCATGTCCACATCTCCACGTGCAGTGCTGCATAAACATGGCTGAGTCAGCGATAACTTTCGAGGGGTGGAGGCAGGGCCGGCGTCATGGGCGGGCCCCATGGGGCCGGGCCCGCCCATCCAGGATTTGGGCCCGCCCATGAGAAATCAGGGCTGATTAAAAAAAATTATATAAAAATATTTTTTAAATGTTTGTATTATTATGTTTATTGTTGTTATTTGTAGGGCTTTGTCATACCATTTATTTTTGTATTAAACTATGTTGAAACATTAGTATAATATAATTTTTTTATTTTGCTATGAAATTCTGAATGAATCTCTGTGCGCGAGACTGGTTTTTCGCGGGGTTGAGTTGTGTGTGTTTTTTTTTTTTAAATGAGACGCATCACAGCAGCCTGTCAGTTTACTGTGGCGGTTAGTTTGGCTAGGCTATTATCCTTTTTTATATGTATCGGCAACAATGGATATTAGGAAGTGGTTCACGAACAATAAGAGCTCACAAAAGGATTGTGGCACTGACAACTCAGCACCAGATGCTGGCAACTTGACGTGTCTCCCGCCACCTGTTCCTTCTCCTCCACCAGGTCCCGAGTCAACGTTGTCAGACGAAGCCTCTTCGGGGCCGGGCAGGAGCAGCAGTTCAACCTTTAGCAGCCCAGGCCCAGCTCCCATTCTAAACGCTCGTGATCTTGGAGATTTTAGTTTTCTAGTTCCAGAGGACCTTGGCGTGGATACACCAAAACAGGTAGTCCTGGATAGTTTCCCCTCTCGGCTCTTCTCCGGGAAAAAACGTAGTTTTGCCAGCTCATGGTACCAAAACCGACCCTGGCTTGAATACTCCGTAAAAGGCGATGCTGCGTACTGTTTCCCATGCAGAAAGTTTAAGGCTCATCATCATGACGCATCGTTCACCATAAAAGGCTTCAAAGACTGGAAGCATGCCTTACAAAAGGGCACGGGTCTTAGCAAACACAGCTCTTCCAAGGAACATTTAGTCTGTGAGAAATTGTGGAGAGAAAAACAAATGCGCATCGAGACTGGTCAGGAAATCACAACTCTTGTCAACAAAGATCAGCTGGCTCGTAACAAATATTACGTGGGCTCCATTATTGACATTGTGACTTTTCTCTCTACCAGCAATCTTCCTTTCCGAGGTGACCACGACTCTTTAGAGTGTATGTCCAAGTCTGGCAGTGGGTTATTTTTGTCATTGTTTGAGTATACCATCGAAAAGGACCCAGAACTCGCGAAAATTGCCCCCACCATTCCCAAAAATGCTACCTACATAAGCCATGATATACAAAACGAAATAATTGACCTGATGAGCAAAGTTGTAATGGAGCATATTGTTGAGGAAATAGGCGACTCCTTTTACACTGTCAAAATGGATGGAACCCGAGACCCAACAGGCTGTGAAAACATTTCAATTGTACTGCGTTTTGTTGATGAGAAGGAGTAAGTCTTATGTCGGGGAGACACGGTGGGGTTCAAAGACTCCTTCAAGATGAACTGGGCAGAGAAATCCCATATGTGCACTGCTTCAACCACCAGCTGCACTTGGTCGTTGTTCACGCCATGTCCGGTGAGAGAGCCATTGAGGATTTATTCAACATCTGTAATGTCCTCTACAAGTTCACACGAAAGCCCACCATTGCTGCACATTACCAGGGAAACACGCTGAAGCGTTTACTCGAACAGCGCTGGACAGGGCACCTGGCCACTGTTCAGATTATTCTGAAATATTTTCAGGATATAGTGGAACTACTACGACACGTTGAAAACTCTGCATCATTTCCAGCTGACTTGAGGATGGAGGCAGCAGGCTTGCTGAGCAGAATTTTAAAGCCAAGCTTTAAATTCCACACCCAGATAATATGCAAGATATTGTCCCTGCTTGAGCCAGCTAACAGGATGATGCAGTCAGAGGAAATGGACCTTCAAACGGCAGTACAGCTTGTCAACACTGCCAATGAGTGTGTTGAGGCCCTGCACACCGAAAAGGTGTTCACGGAGATGTGGAGTGAGTGCGCACAGGAGATGTGGAGTGAGTGCACACAGGAGAGAGCGGATGATACTATCCATCCCGGTCCCACCAAGAGAAGGCGAACTCTTAACACAACTTTGGAGGATTATGTTGTTGAAGAGACAGTGGGAGTGGGAACACAAGAAAACCACCAGATGACAGAGAAACGGCGGCTGTTTTACAGCTGCATTGATGCAGTTACGGGAGAAATTGCGCGCCGCTTTGGAGAGCGAAACAGCGCATTCATGGAGGCTATTGCTTCACTCAACCCGGAAAGCAGCTTCTTCCTGGAGCCCGAAAAAGTGGAACCTTTGCTTAAACTGACTGGAACCACGCTCGTTGATGCTGAGTTCATTGTGGCCAAAAAGCTGATTCTGAAACACGTGGACAGCATCACACCACCAGAGGATGGGAAATGGACATTGAAAAACATACTTGGTCATCTCCACACGACGCTTGAGGCAATGCCAAGTGTTCTCACCGCATTTAAGGTTTCACTTACCTTTGGAGCTTCGACAGCTTTATGTGAGAACTCTTTTTCCACACTGAAAAACGTTTTCAGTGAGCACCGAAGGAGCATGTCTCACACTCGGAAAGCAAATTTAATCCAACTTGGTTTCGAGAAGGACCTGACAAAAAAATGCAAGAATGAGTGGAAAGAGATGTTGCTGAGGAGGTTCCATTCATGTGGGAAACGTCGGCTACAGCTTTATTAGGCCCACCCTGAGTACATCGTGTAAGTAGCAAACAATCATATCACGATGTAGACTAAGCCGTTGTTTTCAAGCTTTAATGTGAACAAAATATTGGGTATTTTTCAGTGTGTTCTTTTCACTGTATGTTTGCCAATATATTTGTTATTTGTTATTTGTTTAATTCCACTTCTTTACGCCAAGAGACACACCTCTGCTTTAAAGTAGTTCGTGCAAACTGATGTTTAACATGTAATTTTCTCCTGATGCTCATCCTCTGAAATTAAAATACATTTGCATATTATATTTGTATATTTTCTGGCAGTATTCTGTTTTTTGCTGCATAACTAAAGCCGTCTGATATTCTATTAAATCTTTAAATGTTAACAGCCTTGACTCAATACATTGTTTTTTCTTAGTACATTATGCAACATTCTCACAGCTTTTTTCTGTAATGTAATTCAATGTTTTAAATTACTCATAGGTAATCCATCCATGGTGCTGAAGTAGCGTTATTTGTGTGCCTCTATCCTGAGCACATGTGTACATTTCCTATGCTCAAAAGGTTTCATTGCGTGCACAAACATAACGCCTAAATCTGTCTGCAACTATATATGCACATATGTTACGTTAAAATGGGGTGGGGCCTGGTGGTCGGGGGGTGGGCCCGCCCAGGTAAATCAAATGCCCGCCCAGAGACGTATGTCTGCCGCCGGGTCTGGGTGGAGGTATGCCCATTATTTTGAGTTCGTCCGAAGAATAGACAGGAATGTGACGGTGAGGTGCAAACTGTGTCCAGGCCAGAAGCTGTTAACCACTGCTGGAAAAACCACGTCAAACCTCAACAAACACCCCCAAAGAACACATGCTTTTTTGTTTATATCACGTAGTCTGTACTTCTTCTCTGTTTTCCGGTTGTTGCCTGTTATGAATGACAAATACACACTACCGCCGCTTGCTGGTAAGGAAAGTTATTGCCACTCACGCATGCGCAGTTCGTACGTGCTCGGCGAGTAAAGTAACGAGTTACTTTATGTAGATAGTAACGAAGTAGTGTAATATTTAATATATTACATTTTTTTAGTAACGACCCCATCTCTGGAGTTGGCGTTCTCTACTCTGATTTACATGAAGAACAACAGGAGGTCACGGCTCTCTGTTGAACAGGACTTGCGAGTGGCTCTCTCCTCAGTGCCACCAAGGATTAAAAAAATCTGCGCGCCCCGACAGGCACATGTATCTCACTAATTTGTAAATCGGCAAAAATATTTACAATAGCACATGTTTCAATGCTGATTGTTGAAATGTTACATTTATCATTTGTAGTTCAGGACCATGGCCAATGCAGCTTCCTTGCATTGACAGTTCTCTGTGCTGAATTTCTGCTGAGTTTCCTTTGCCTCATTTTTAATTTTGTGAACTGTCTGGTTTAAATGAGTGTGTTGCTGCTTTGATGAAGCCTAATTTGATAAAGTTTCAAATTAATTTCTGAAATATTTCGTTAATAAATATTTCATGAGTAATATAGTTGTCTTTGTCACATTTTATTTGGCATTAGTAAATAATTATGCACATTTACAGATATTTTACATGATATGAGTGATAACACGTGTTATAAGGGTTATTTTGCACAATAGGTGTGCCTTGAGATTTGTACTTGTCCTTTGGTGTGCCTTGGGCACAAAAAGTTTGGGAACCACTGAACTAGAGCATTGAGATTTGCCTATTTTTCAAATGCACAAACTTGCACGGTTTTCACAGTGGTTACATCATAAAACGTCCAAACATTCTTGTCACTTTTCCTCTGGTGCAACACATTCAAACACGGCCCAAATCCGATTTTACACAGAAAACGTCCTTTTGTGGAGCACTGCAAACATACAGTATCAGAGAAGCAACTCCTTCAGAGGCAACTGACTAGATCATTCCATTTAGCTGATGGTATCCACAGACTTACAAGATTGATCAGGCACATTTGAAAAACCTAATTTGACTGGATGACTTTAAGCATAAATGTAAAGTAATTCAAATCTCTGAGCTGTCAAGGCACATTTGATGAGTGACAAGGCTTGAAAGCAAAGTTTGAACGTTTTCCAGTCACACATAAAAACCACGGTATGGTAACTGCTCTATAGCCGTGTGTGACTTGCAACATATAATAGCGATCAGGAGGATTTATTGCAAATACGATGTGATAATAATATACAGTATAACCTCTTACATGCATTTCTGTTTGATCTCTGCTTTACAACTGACTAGATTACTTGTCTGTGTTGTTAAATTGCCACTTTATTATTCATGTCAATATCAGACCAAACTGTGCCAGAGATCTGTCAGTGTTCGCCGTTGAGCTTGATAAAAGGCACAAACTAATTGATGCCACAAACAGTAACACTACCACTGGTGTGACATGGATACCACCAATCAGCTCGACTGCAGCCTCATTTGCATGTGGTAAATAATCTCAAATTGAATTCCACGATTAATTTGACAATGATATATTGATGTTTAAAAATGCTACACACGGACCCTTTGATGCACAGTGCATAAAGGGCGAGAGGACGTAGTTAGTGTTGCAAAATAAATGCGCTCAACGAGTGATGATCATGATGAATTCTTCATGCGGCCCACCGTGAAACATTATACTCACACATCTCTCAACTCACACACACACACACACACACACACACACACACACACACACACACACACACACACACACACACACACACACACACACACACACACACACACACACACACACACAGGCCAAAGATGCCAAGGTATAAGCTTACCTTTGGCTCTGTTAATGGTAACTATCTGCTGAAGGATAGAAGGTCTGGCTTTCTCCTGAGGGGCAGCTGCTTGCTTCATGCCCTCCTTGGCAGCGCTCGCCCAGGTCCTGGCATTAACACACACGCCATCTGCACCTGCAACTGCAATACGCCCAGCAAGGGGGCAAGGATTAGCACACTTTATCCATTTTACATGCACACCCTCTTTGTCTGGCCTGTGTCATGTTAAGTGTGATGCAGATGGTAAGCTTAATAGAAGTGTGCTAATTTACGCTGCAAAGGAATTTTCAGCAGCAGTCCCCCTCGGGGATCAACAAAGTGCTATTGAATCAACAGGGCTATGCTATCATAGAGTCAATTCTATCAAATCAGCACTGACTGCATACTGCTGGAGGAATGCCAGCAGTATCACAGAAGCACATTTATTGAGCAGAGCAGGCTTCAGGTTTAGTCGAGCACCTGTTAAGGAAGCAGAAGGGAATTCAAACGGATCTACATATATCTGATTTTCTTTATGATCCTAGCATGAACATGTTCTCAAGGTGAAAAAGCTATTTAGGTTGGAAAAGTAAAGGTGTGACCTCGTTGCAAATTGTGCAGCAGATACTGTATTACTGTACACGTCATACTCCTTACTAAAATGACTAAAGTGTGCTTAAGTTGCCGTTGACTTAATTCATATCTGAGTCCACTTTTATTTATTTTGCACCAACAGCCATAATGGAAGGCTCACCTTGTAATTCACTTTGCCACTGCACAATAATCCCCTCATTATAAAAACATTTTCCCACTGAGTCATCCGACTGAGGAAGTACTTCTCTGCAACGCCGATGCGGAGTCACAGCGTGTTATCACCTAAACAGTGACGCTGTGTGTGTGTGTGTGTGTGTGTGTGTGTGTGTGTGTGTGTGTGTGTGTGTGTGTGTGTGTGTGTTTGCATGTGGGTGGTTGGGGATTACACGTGGCACAGAGCGCTGCCCCCTGATGGATTAAGTGGTTCTGATTTGGCTGTTTTGCTGTCAACACAACTTCGATTCAAGGTTCAGAAAAGTTAACAAAGTAGTGACGTTAAGCCACCTGCTATGTGGCAAAAAAGAGGTTCATTATATGTGTTTTAAAAATGGCATAGAGAAAAAGGGTAACATTTTGGGGGCTGGACTTTTGCTAAATGTGCAACTTCTGAGAGAATGTCTGCCTCGGACAGGTGCTGCTGCCTCTCTCCTGCCTTTAATTAGCAGTGTGTGACAGGGCTGTTTGTGTGAGCTCGTGCATTTGTAGCTCCAGAGACTTAAAACTATACAATTGTATCCAAACCAACTGATAGAAGTGGAAGCATATGAAGAGCACGGCAAGGCAGACACACTGTGGATTTATTACCTCTAGGAAGCGGCTGGTTGTTGGCCTTTAGTTCATCACAGTCGGGGCCTGGAGAGATGCATCGGCCGGCGGAGCCAAATGTTTGAGGGTCCAGCACAGATTTCTGGTCTCCTGCACAGATGGAAGAGACCTCGTGGGGTGCATTTTCCTTCTGCCTCTGATGGGTAGCCCCACTCTCTTGGCATTGGATTTGTGAGTGAGTATGCCCTCCTCTCCCCTCTTCACCTTTGGTCTTGGGATTCCCATCGTGCAATAAACCCAGCGCTTTATTTCGGGGCTGCAGAGCGGGAAAGTCGGCCTGTAGGTCGTAAGCCTCCTGTTGAGTGGGGGCTTCTGGTGGTGCCATCTTTTTTGTGTCGGCCTGAGGCGCTTCTGCCTTGTCTTGGACAGGAGCCTGTGCATAGGTGGTCACTTCTTTTGCCATAGTTGCAGCAGGGATAGCATGTGGGTGGAATAAAAGGGGAATATCCCACTGGCTATGCATCTTCCCTGAGGCTGGGGGCGCTGTGGGACATGGGAGAACGCCAGCCTTCACGGTATATAGAGGAGGAAAGTCTTTCTCTGTGCTAGAAGAGCAGGATTTCTTCTCGCTGTGGGAGCTTGATTCATTAACTGGGCGTGGGATTTCTTTTTCATCTTCCCCGATGTCATTGTTTTCATTTTTTGACTCACCATCATTGCTATCAGTGCCACAACTTCGCACCCCAGGTAGATCTACAGAGGTGTCATCATCGCTAGAACTGCTGTCAGAGCTGCTACTAGTATCTTTCTCATCTTCGCTTTCACACGTCTCCCTGGCTACTTTCGAAGGAAGTGGAGGTTCTTCCTCTTCCTGTGGGGTTTGGTCCTCAGTGGCAGAGCAGAGGGGATTTGTCGCCAGAGGTGGAGGCTCAGTTACACAGCTCTGTTTTGCTCTTCTGCTGGTGCATTGTGGGACGCACATCTTCTTGAAGAAATGTTCCATCCTCCATTGTTGATCTCCGGTGTAATCAGTCTGACATGACGGAGAATCGTAAACAACAGAACATGTTTATATCGCTTCATTATCAGGCTTGTTATAGAATAGAGGTAATAGTACAAGTAAACCACGACGGGAAACAACTTTGGCTTTCAAAGACGTCATGCTCACCACATTTATTTTCCCCTTTGCCTCTTCCTCATTTCGTTGTATCTCTTTTTTCATCTCAGGGTTCACTACCCGTGCAGGCTTGGCAATATGGGGCTGATTTCGGCCCAAGAGATAAGGGCAAGGGAGGATAAAGGCAGTGCGGTTTTGATGTTTTTCCTCCTCATATCGTGTGCTCTGACCCAAATCATCTGCCTGTTTCTCCTCAGCCCTAGACCAGAAGAGAGAAAGACAGTATGGCGGGTTAACACATCTGTAAAACGTGAAATCACAACCACTACAATGTGTAGCGGTGGCAAATAACTTCATGTCTCAAATAGCATTTTCCGGAGTATACATTTCAGGTGACTCCTAGTTTGGAATCTCATAATTATAGTGATCCTGTGGTGTGAAGAAAAGGTCATTTGGATTGTGAACATGTTCAAGAGATGTCTGCTTTGTACATCATATGTTAAGGATACACCTGTTTACCAAGAAGCTTGTTTTGGTAGTGCATAATATTCTAACCTTATTGGATGACCTAAAGGTTAGCCAGGTGATACTGTTTGCCTATCCATAGTTTTGTTGTCACATTGGACTGGATTTTTAGTTGTGTTGCCTCAAGGAGGAGGAAGCATTGGGTCCGTGGCTCCATCCTTATGTGTGGTGTGTCACCTGCTTCAAACCATCACTTTTGAATGAGGCTACTCTTTAGTCACCATCCTGTTGGCTGTCGAGCAGCGATGCGTAACAGACGGTCCGTTGGGACACGGGATGCTTATGATAACGGAGACGACATGAAAGCTCCGGGCGGCCGCTGAGCAGATGGTGTACATTAACATTATACAGAGGGTCTGTGACCGCACAGCAGCCCTACACTGTGATGTTGAGATCAGGGTTAGAAATAGGCCTTAACTTATCATCCATACTACCATCAGGTCATTTTATATAAGCCCATCCAATTCAAGCATTAATGTATAGTCTTCTAAAATTACTGTGTAGGCATGGCTTATAACCAAACTACAGGTCAAAAGTATAAAATGTAATATAACGTTTTTCTTAACAATTTAACATTAAAAGTATGGCTAGAGAAAGAAATCATGACACTATGACTTTGCACCTCTCGTTAGCGCAGACATTGCTGCTTGTTTGAGTAAGCATATATTCATGTCTTACCCACATTTATAAACGTCTACTACAAAGAACTTCTTCCTATCAATTGCGTATATATTAAGCATTACTAAGAAATACAAAATAATAATGCTTTTACTACTTATTAAGTCTTGATAAAGACTTAAATGGGATAGTATACCAATGGCATTTTCCTAAATCAATATACTTTTAGTCATTGGCACAGGCAAATAAAACCACACTCACCATACAACATACAATTCATACACAACAAAGGGAAATGGCATCTTAAGTGATGATTTGTAATACTGCAACTATAGGCTATACATATTGCAACATTTTCATTAGTGGGTCATGAGCCCAGCCACAATTGTGTAGATTGTGTCTTACATGAGATTACCACTTTAAATACAATATGATACACATGGATGTGCATAATTTAACCAAACACTGTGTACTCATGTAAAGGTAATGTAGCAGATAATAGAGACACATCTATTGTAAAAACAAAAAAAACGACATATGACTGTTTTGTGTTGATTTGTGTGTGTAACCAGTTATGCATAATGGGGGTGCTGGTGGTCCCCAGGCTGTGACCAGCTCAGCCTTACCGGTGACTCTGTGTGATGTCTCGAGCCTTGAAGGTTTTATCCAGCTGTATCTCAGGTGAACTTTGACCCTCCTTTGCTCTTTTCCAGATGATTTCACAGACACGATCAAAGTTGTCACGTGGCACGTGGGGATGAATCCAGGTGGAGCGCGGAAAAGGTCCAAGTGCACTCGCGAACATGCGTGGATGATATGATAGCATATTGTTCTCTCTGGTCCTCGCACACATGAGCTTGTCCATGATCTTTGTCAGTTTTCCTAAAGCGTCCAATTGTTTGTTTTTAACCGTCTTTTTGAAAGGAAACATTCTTTGATGCATTCTTTTCATGCTGTCATAGCAACCGCTAAGAATTTGAGATGAATCAGTCCATTCCTTTATCTTATAGTGTGTTAGTATATGATCTCTAATAATGAACCTATCTGAGTGATTCTGAGAATATGGGTTAGATGTGTGCGATAATGCTGCACACCTTACCTACACACACACACACACACGCACACACACACACACACACACACACACACACACACACACACACACACACACACACACACACACACACACACACACACACACACACACACACACACACACACACACACACACACACACACACACACACACATTGGCCCCTCATATTGTTTACCATCGTAAATCATTTAGTAACACACACGAATGTATCCAGAAATTGAATCTGTGTTGCAGAACGACATGTCGAGGAGGAACATGAGCACCCCACTGTTGGCAAAGTTTAATTTAATGTGGGGAGGACTATTTATGACTCCATCTTAGGGTTGAAGGCCAACGTGCATTTCATTATCCCGACTGTTTCCATGCACGGAGCATTGTGGAAAACTAATTATAACGGTCATAAGCAAAAGTGGAAATGACATTCAAATTTACTGTCGAGGGTTCCAGCCTGTTAAGCATCAATTTCACGTTAAGTGAGCAGGAAGTGGACATCTATGTTAAACTGCCGGGCAACCCCATGATTGTTTTTAATGGATGGAGACAATGGCCTCGTTTTGGACCCCTAAATCTTACCATAACAAATTGGAACACGGTGGAGGTCATTTATTATAATAACTATTAATATTATGATTTTTTTAATTACATTTGTTTTTTTATCTTCTGGATTTAAATATATCTAATCTAGTATATCAGCAGCAGCATCAGGCAACCACCAGACTCAGGGACAGTGTTGTGCCTCAGGCCATACGACTGCTAACCTCCTGAGCTTGCAATATTTTTTTTTGTATACATGTTTTTTGTAAGTCTTGTATTGCATTGTTTGAAGAAGCTGTGACTCACCTTCTTCATTACACAACTATTGTAGCTCTGTATAAATGTTTGTTTGCCTTTATTTTAAAAATAAATGGAGCAAATTAGAGCTCAACATTATTTTTGAAAACGTGGTAATATCTAATTCTAGATGCTACTGAGAGTGGGAGAGAGAGGGAGGGTGAGATGGAGAGAGAAAGGGAGGGTGAGAAAGAGGGGGAGAGAGAGAGAGAGAGGCGCGCAGAGATCGAGCAGGTCTGCAGTCTGATTCTTGGCGTCGCACAGTCCTGAGACGAAGCTGTGGCCAAGCGCCGCAATACTGGGAATACACACTGCATATTCCTCTCTATAGTCAGATCACTGACTACACTACAACGCTGGAGAACTTCTAAAACGAGGCGATTTTCTCTTGGATCCGGATACCCTCTTTGGCTCTCCATCATTCGTCGTTTCGTTCATTTTAATCTCGGTCTAATGATGAGTTTAAATGTGGAATATCGGCACCGCAAATGTTGTTAAATGGAGATAAAATAAAGAGAAGGACACATAAGTACTGCGGGGAAAACTGAAGGAGGGATCTCCTGGGTTTTTTTCTACCTGTGCTTGGTAATTTCATATGTGGAGCGGACGTGGGATTGTCGGGATCTTTTTTACGCGTGTTGGGTAGATCAGTGACCACTTGAATCACGTATCCCCCTTGGTTTGCCTTCCCTCCTTTTCTCCCCCTTTAGGTTTGAAATCTATCTTCTCAGATAGAGACTCTGAACCCCTCGGTCCCCGCATGACATGGTTCAGTCCAGCTGCGAGATCCGAGCCTCCTCCATGCATTGGGATTTTTCTCAGCACCGACACCGAGTGAATCTCCTCTTTTTGACCATCTGAGAACTATCGTGCCTGCCAGACCCGAGAAACAGCCCCTGACATGACTACAAACCGGGAGGTAGCACCGGGACTTGTGAGGAGACCGGAATGCGCATACAGGAAAGCGGACGGAATACGGATTTTTGCTATAATGAAGTCGGGAGTGCAGGTGCACCATTGGAGCCGGGTGCTGTTCCTATATATGGGGCTACTGGCCGCCTCAGTAAAGGGTAAGTCCCCGTCTATACAGCTGAACACATGCAAAATGCAGCAGGCTTACCCCACTCCTCCGCCCACCCTCCACGATCCCCGGACTGAATGCAAATCAGCAACACACACATACATACTTACATCCTAAAGGCGCATTTAGGAGCAACCTTGCTGTCCTAATGTCTCCGTTCTAAAGACAAAAGTTATTAATAGAGAAGAGCTGCATGGTTGGGGAGCTATTTTTGTGACAGTGGATCCTCTGGAATTACTGAACCTCTGACTCTGTTGATGCGTTTCATTACATGAATGTTTTAAAGGAAATAAAGGGGGATTGGATGAGCTTCTTTCATGATTTGATAAGCATCATGTGTGATAGCTGCTTCCTATACATGAGGTTGTGTAATGGTACGGATGAACGTTGGCCTGGCATGAGGACATCAGTTGATGTGGTCAAGCAGGCTGCTGATTATCATGCTGTTCAGAGTCCTGTAGTGTGGGTGTGTGTGTGTCTTCTTTCGAGTGTGTGTGTGTGTGTGTGTGTGTGTGTGTGTGTGTGTGTGTGTGTGTGTGTGTGTGTGTGTGTGTGTGTGTGTGTGTGTGTGTGTGTGTTGTTCTTCTTCCTGTTTGTTCCCTCTTATTCCCAGCAATTTTAAACGATTTTTAAAAAGCATGTTGTGTGTAGTTCGATCCCCCTCAGTCTTTCTGTGTGGGTGTCTGTGTATGGGTGCGCGCGCGTGTGTGTGTGTGTGTGTGTGTGTGTGTGGTGTGTGTATGTGTGTGTGTGTGTGTGTGTGTGTGTGTGTGCGTGTGTGTGTGTGTGTGCGCGTGTGTGTGTGTGTGTGTGTGTGTGTGTGTGTGTGTGTGTGTGTGTGTGTGTGTGTGTGTTGTGTGTGTGTGTGTGTGTGTGTGTGTGTGTGTGTGTGTGTGTGTGTGTGTGTGTGTGTGTGGTGTGTGTGTGTGTGTGTGTCTGGTGGGGGCAGGCCTAATTAACTGACTGGGTTTTCTGCACTTGATTAATTGCAAATGGAAATCTTGCAACCGGAGCTGGGCATTCAACAGATTATCATTACTATTAATTTACTTTCACGTCTTCAAAACATAATGTGTTTCTGAAAGGAGAGGCTCAGCAACTGATCCATGGATTTTACTTTATTCTTTCCGTGGAAATTAATAACAAAAGCCCTGTGGCGTTATTTAGAGCCTATGCATTTCGGGGGGAGAACCGAAATCATTTTTGCCATCCCAGAGCAGGTCCTTTAGAAAATCAATCCAACCGTTTTATCACTGTCTTGGCTCCACACCACAGAATGGGCACTATTTTTAGCAAAAGACGAGAATACTGCCATGGCCACAATATGAATTTGACCGTGAGTCATGGCTCCGTGTTCGCCCACTCATACCTTTTGGTTATACAGCACATGATCCACGAGTGAGTGGAAACTTGGCACCTTTTCAACATAACTGAAGCACATCAGGTGTCATGCTGCATAAGTGTGCTTTGAGCTTGATAATTACTATTCTACAGAAACGTCATCCCTCAAGTCTCCCACCAAATATCTCCCACTTGTCACCCACTTGTGACCAAACTCGTGTTATCAACCACCCAGATGGTTTCTGGTGAGTTGTGGGTTTATCACACATACAGCTGAGTGCCCAATGATACTGACAAATCTTCCTCGACTTTCATGTGGAGTAAATCTCATTGCGGCTATATTCGTAGGAGGCTTCTTGTTTTATTCGCGTCCGGGGAGCTTTTTTTATTGCCCACTCGCTGGCCGTTTTCGTCTACTCCTGGAGCCAGTAAAGCGACTCTAACTTATTGCACATATTTACAAAGAACGGGAAAAGTTGGACCATCTATCTTACCGTCTGTAACAACATTTACTTTAAATTGTGTCAATAAATATGTTTGAATACCACACGCCTGCGTGGAGGTGGTCTGGCGCGTCCCTCGGTGCAGCTGCAGCCACCAGCAATAGCCCCATCCTCCCATTGAGCGGCACCAGAGCCTCACGCTATGCTGAGAGGCGGAGTGGGGAGGGAGGAGAGGACCTGGGGATCGTGGCATTTCTCTGCCCACGTACTACATCAAACCGAAGCAAGCCTTGCCAATTAATGACCAACAGTGTACAACAGATACATGATGTCCAAATGGAAAGGCTGCTCATTTCCAGGCTGTGTTTGACGTGTCGTCAGATAATAATGCTTTAATACTTCATTTGTCAACTCACTTTACGCACGTTTCCTGTTAACCCATTTATCATTCCCAAGGGCCCCAGAGATAGAGATGTGCGAACGGTTTTTTTAAACAGAGATATTGAAGAGAGCAGTGTCTCCATGGGATTTAAACCAACTGTCCCAGTGGACCCGTCACTCAATAAACGGTAATAAACCTCCATTCATCTAATCGCACACGAGGAGAGGATGGGGGGAGAGGAGGATGGAGGAGGCAGATTGAGGATGACGTGTCTTGCCTATCTCGTGCGTGTTCCGGCTCTCCACGCCAGCTCCACCAGTATTAGATCATCCGTCAGCGGCGCATAAGACAGTAGCTCAGCATGTCCATTTATACGCAAGATCACGCTTCGTTGTCCTCTCCTCTCTTCCACGAGCTATCCTTTATTCTACTCATGATGCAACTTGCAGTAATGTTATGAAGACTGGAGGTCTCGATGCCCCTTTCCTTTTTTATCTTTTTTACTTCATGACATTTGTTTGTATTCGCACCGTCATGAAAATTCATGACGTCATGAATTTTTCCTACTGAAAAAATAGGGTGGGGGGGGATTTATGATTTTCGAGGCAATAATTAATTGACAAAAAAGTCGTTCAAGATCCACAAATTATAAAGGAAATTCATTTTTAAGACCTTCGAGCACATCAAAAAGGCCAAAAACCTATAACTAATATATACTTCATGAGAAATGGGCGTAGAATATTTTAGTTTAATATGACTTTCTCTTACACTATTAGAAGCCTACAGGAATGGTCATGTGACATCAGATAAAATGACTAGTAATTGAGTGGAAGACTTTCATCAGAAACTCACCGAAGAGATAGGATTTGAGCACCATGGACAGCTGAGTTTGAGCTCAGCTGAAGTTCTCTTCAGAACCACGGTCAGCTCCTCCAGCCAACAGCCCCAGAACCAGCTGCTCCTCAGTGGAGGGCTAGCTGGCTCTGTAAATAGGGATGTCTCCAATGTTTTCATGGCTTCTTTCCCTCAATTAGACACAGACTTCAGACCACTATTTGTCAAGATCATATGATAATGTTTTGCTCCTTGAGTTTGCACTGGATTAGTTAACTGTTCTACATTTAAAGCGTTGAGATAAATCGCTGTCACATTCATAGACTATCTAATTGACATATTAATTAGTGCTAGCATGTTGATGGAGTCAAAAAAAACATGACCTAGTTCAGAGTTCTCAAATGTGCAGATGTGCTGTTTATCTTTGTTTCATGACAAACTAAATATCTTTCAAATGTCGGTTGGACTAAACCAGCAATTTGTTAACTTCAGTAAATTGACGTTTAAACCAGATTCTTACATTTTATTTGCTCACATGAAAAACAGTTGACAGATTGCTTGATAATGAAGTCATCTGTAGTTCAACCCTTAGCATGCAGTGTCTCATATTTGCTGGAAATCCTCAGCATCGTGCACATTCATGTTGATGCCAAGCCCCATGTTGTATCAGAAACTTCACATGCAAGGAATTAGCCTTGGTGTTTGGTAAATCAACATGGACGCCCTGTGTTGCCTACTTGATAATTGTTGGCTAAGATGTGCGGAAACTAAACTAGAGATGTTTCAGGGTTCTTATGAACATATTCCCAATCACAGGGCGGAACATTTTGTATTGACTCCCAGTAGTTCAGCAAACCCAATATGTCTTCCCATATGTGTTTGATCATGAATATTTGGGCATCTCGATTCCCTTTGCTTCTCATTCATCTCCCGCCTGTCTGTTTATATTCTCAACCTCAAATCCTCCACTACCTGCACACTCTGTTGCATCCCATCTGCTCTCTACATTCACTGTTGAGCAATAAAGGGAGGAATTAGAGCTGAACAACAGATGAAGTTATATATTTACTCAAAACGGAGAAATGTCTGAGAATACAAATGAGTATAAGTGAATTGCCAGGTTTCCTGCTTGAGCCAAAGAGGATACAAATGGTTTGGAGTGGGAAGTAAAGTATTGGTCAAGATAAAGATGGAAATCATGAAGAGGTGGCACTGGGAGGGATAAACAGCAGGACTGAATCCACTGTGAGAGGAAACGAGAGGCAGAGAGGGGAGACGAGTGTTGGAGTAGAGGGGTGATAAGCTTACACCAGCTGAGCGATAATCCAAGCCCTATGTTTCTGCGCCTTTTGAGTGCTGGTTGATCTCCTTTCTTTAGTAAATTATCTATTTAAAACTCTCATTTTCTTATCAGGCATCAAGCAGGCTCCTATTTCAATAACTAACAGCGTGTAAGTAAGCTTGTGTGTGTTTGATCTGCCATCCCCTATTCACTAGGATGATTAGACTAAAGTGTTGACAAGCAGGTCATTAGCTAAAAAAAGGGCCACTGAGAGAAAGGATGTGAGTCTGTCCAGCTTTTACAGGATGACATTTCTCCGTCATTATCAGCTCCCTTATTTCACCTGCCAGCTGATGTATCACCCTCATCTCTCTCTCTGTCTCTCCCTCACACCTTCTCCTTCTCTCCTCCCCCTTTCTGCCTCCATCCTCCTCTCTGGTGATTCACACTGTCACGTCTCTCCAGATGGCCAGAGCTCTGTCACTGTGCTTCGTCACACCGATCACAGCCACACAGTGACTCACACAAACTCAGTCACAAATTCATGCAGAATCCCCCAAAAATAAAATCTGAAATGCGTACTAGCAGCCTAACACACACACACACACACACACACACACACACACACACACACACACACACACACACACACACACACACACACACACACACACACACACACACACACACACACACACACACACACACACACACACACACACACACACACACACACACACACACACACACACACACACACACACACACACTCCCAACACAAACCGGGCCATTACACCTTATGAGCTCATAGCCAGATGGGCGTTTGCCGAATTTCTTGATTAAAGTGGCACTTAATGAGATGATGAGGAAAATCCAATTCATTTTCAATACAATTCTATTGCCTCTATCATCTATTAAACTATCAAGCTTGATGGTATTGCCGTTGTGAAATAGTTTGATTAAGTATTCCAATATGATGCATACACATTCAAACCAAGACATTCATTCATCTGGTGGCTCTCGCTGCAAAGTCAATAGTTCAAATTTGACAGAGGCAAAGAGAAACCTGGCGAAAACAAATACTTGTTTCCTTCAAATATCACTTTCAGCATGTCCCCGAGTGTAGCGTTAAATTAATAAATGTATATTTTGGCTGCTTTACTTATCCAGGGAATATAAATCTAGCTGTTTTCTGGCAGTGCCTGTGCTTCCATTCACACACACGCCTGTGAGCTGTACTGTTCACATTTTAGCAGCTCAGCTCCATTAAGGCAATGGGGGGTTGATGGAGGAGTTATGGCAAAGTGCCTTGCTCGAGGAGATGTAGGGGTTTCCTACCCACATCTCCCAGTAGAAGACAGTAGAAAGGTGTGGTTGTAGCAGCTGCTCCCAAATGTAAATATGTACTTTGCTGCAAGCCAAGACATATCAGGAAGAGAACATACATGTTCAATACATCTCTCACTAAAGGTAAAACAAATATCCACATACATTCCCTGAGCTATGTGTGGGAGAAAAGCTATGTCGGAGAAGTCTCAATCTTGATTCAGATTCTCCTCTTCCCGTTAGCAGGCATAGGGATTCGCTCCGGCTACTGTAAATCCCAACAATGGGATAGACAGATGTAGATGTCAGTCTTGTACAGACACGGAGCTCAGGCAGGGGTTTCTCTAGCTTCCTGATTTACAATGTTCTTATCAGATATCAGTGATCCCAGAGATTGAAGATTAGATGCCCGGCAGGAGGTATCTTGTCCTTGTCTTTCTTCTTTCCCTGTACAGCTCCCCTCTCTGCTCGATGTATAGGAAATCTGTCAGTGGTCTTTTTCTCGGAAATAGGCAGTGTCATCATGTGGAGTGTGTGTGTGTGTGTGTGTGTGTGTGTGTGTGTGTGTGTGTGTGTGTGTGTGTGTGTGTGTGTGTGTGTGTGTGGCCTAGCATTACTATACTTGTGGGGACCTACATCTGTTTACATAGTCACGTGTGGGGACTCGCCTCCCTTATGGGGACAAATTGGAGGTCCCCATGAGGGGAATCATTAATTTTAGGGTGAAGACTTGGTTAGGTTTAGGGTAAGGGTAAGGGTAAGGGTAAGGTTAAGGGTTAGGGTTAGGCATGTGTTGGTTATGGTTAAGGTTAGGATAAGTCTCCAGGAAATGCATGTAAGTCAATGTAATGTCCCCTGAAGTGATGTATACATGGTATGTGTGTGTGTGTGTGTGTGTGTGTGTGTGTGGGTGCTTGTGTGTGGCCTGCTTTTCTATACTTGTAAGTAACCATTTTAGAATCTAAAGCATAATTGATAGTACAATAACAGCCCCATTTAGAAGAGTTTTTGTGAAATTCAATTTTACGAAAGTGTCAGTCTAGACGCCTACAAATTCACAAAAGCAGGAAGTCTGTTTTATTGAAACAAGTAGAAGCTATTATGTTGCTCTTTACTTTGACTCTAAATCCATACATGTAAAACCCTCAAAGCCACCTTTTGACATTTTCAGAAATACTTTTCTTGCCTTCCTGACAAGATTCACAACATCTGTGCGGTAAATATAAGGCTTCAAGTAGAAGAGAGTTTTACCATGAAGACTTGAAACAGGGGATAGACAGCCATGATGTTGCTGTCGTTGCCAGTTCAACCACAATACATGGATATAATTATCCATCGATGCAATGTCATGTTAGAAGTTTGCAAACCCACAGAGACTTTGTTCATGTTAGCAATCTGTTGTCTTGCATCTCAAATTTGGACCATTTCATATTTTATTTGTGTTTTACTATCAATCATATTCAGGAGCAAACAGACTCAACCATTGCTATCTAAGACTACTTTTTTGTGCAAATTTGCTGCAACCATGTGAATAAAGTACATTAGTGGAAAAGATTACATTTTGCATTTGAAGACGTGGTTGCCAATCTAAATAATTTGTTTTCCTCACAATCTTAATACCTTTGATTTAATTTACACACATATTGCTAATGCATCAATTCTCAATCTAATTCAGTGTGGAAATGCAATATGCAGAGAAAAACATTCTCATCCATTTGAGCGGGATCCATGCAGCCCATACATTTTTTTTCTGTTCTCCAGCTGACACTTGAGCCTTCCTGGGGGGCAGTTAGGGTCCGAGTTGAAAGGCTAAAGTATGAGTTGAAGTGCGGCTGATGGATCAGCTGCCGCTCGTGATAGATGGAATAGTCCTGCTGGGACGGTCATGACCTGACCTAAGGATCACTGTTCCACTCTGGGTTTATTTAATATACACTGCTCAGAGGGGACCCAATGTTCATGAATACGCACTCACTAACACCCATCACCACGGTTGTCCTGGATGATCTCATACATTTTACACATCCATGATTGCATTACCCCCACCCCCTTTTGATGCTATTGGTCGCAGAGTCCAGAAAGTGTCATTTTCGCTGATTTCTGCTGCGATTTAGGTGCAAATACACGGCAGCATGTAATCAACTTTGGCTGTTCGGCATTGGTTGAGTTTTCCGTAACTCAAAGAGCTCGGCTGTCAGATGTGAGCAGAATGAGAATGAGGTGATAATTGACCTTCACAGATTCACACATTAGTGTCACGCGCAATTGTGTTTTTTCAAATAACTACTACAGAGAATGGAAGAGGAAATTGAAAGTGATTTGAGGCGTGTGTGAGTGTGTGTTTGTTAACAATTATGTATAATGTGTGTGCATGGTGGTGTGGGTGTGTGTAAGCGTGAGATTATGTTCTCCTGTTTTCTTGTTGTCATGGGAACAACATCCAGCTTCTGTGACAGAAGCAGCGAATGAAACTCTTTGAACAGTTAAAATACATGTATATTTATAATGCATATGTATATATGTTTTCTAGGACACAGATTGCAATGGGCTAGTTAGCAGACCCTTCTCATTATTGGGCCTCACTGCAAGAGGCCACACTCAATTAGCAGGCATAAGATCTACCAGCAACACAAACTAGATGAAAAGCTTTATAAACTTGACATGATCAAAACAACTTTGAATAAAGGCAGCAAAATTAAAACCTAGAGACAACCAGCTAAACACACAAATACAAGAAGGTTATTTTGAGAACATAGAAAGCGATGGCAATTAATCAGCTTTGTGGCATATCCGCCTACTCACTTAGAACATGTAGCAGAAACAAAGTATATCAAAGAAAAACACGTTGCTTAAAATCATTCCAAAATTAAAAAGCTCTTAGTGGCCCGCTCCCTGATGAGTCTTTTCCACCTGGGTTTGTCCAGGTCAGGTGAAGCAAGAGCAGAGAAAGAAGCATGGCTTTGTACCAAATGCAATACTGTAGCTTTATTACAAATCCAAACGTAAAAACACACAGGGAAACAGACATGTACATTTCTCCCGGCATCAAGCCTCACAGTGTTTTGTGTGGGAGGCCCATTTGTATCAGTGCTGAATAAACTCCCCCACAAAGACAGGGGTCTGTCTGAAAGGGAAGAACATGAACCGTAGCGTGTCTTTGACTCACAATGGGCTATTTCTTATTGATTAGCTTGAAGCCTTGGTGCTTTGGTTGCTGAGGAGGTGTGTTGTTCACAGCAACATGCCATGAGGCTATTAACTGTTGAGCATGTATTCAGGTAAATAACATGATGAAGAATACACTCCTAAAAGCTGTTGGATATTTATTTAAAAGGGATAGTACTTGTTTAGTTTAAGGGATTGACGAAAATGTTGTATGGTGGCTTTATAGGGTGGGTGACAGTGTTGAAGCTCTTTTTGGCTGGCATGATGATACCAGGTTAAATATGGCCCAGCTGGAAGGAACTGCCTGACTCTCCTCTTCTCTTCCTCCCTTTCTGAGAGAACACATGCTCCATTGTGCCTCTTTTTTGCCGGCCCTGAAAACGGTCAAAAATGTATGCAAGCACTAATGCAAATATGTGCTTCTGCATGCGTGCATCTACTTGCTATCATGGAGGTTGTTTATTTCCTTAACCAACATATTTCTCCCTGCAGCATGTTGTGACAATATGTTTTTGTTTGTGAATATATGTTTTAAGGCATATCAAAATAATCCTTATGAATTTTAGAGAAGTGGCGGTGTCCAGCCTTCTGCTGCATATTTCTCTTTACTCTAAACTTTGCTCCGTCCAGTAAGTTTCTGGGAGCCATCCTCGATAAAACAAAGCAAGATGTGCCAGATCATAAGTATGCATCCAAGAGGAAGCTACAGCCCCAATACAAGTCAAACTGGAGTTGGCTCAAATTGGCCTGCTGGCAAACACTGTTACCCTCGTTGAACCTGATAGGAGGGGCAAACTTGTTGTGTTTTCAAACCGAAAACCTTCAAAATGTACCACAATGTGCCTTATTTTTTTTAATGTGCTTCCATAAGAGTGAAGAGACCCCTAAAAGGCATTCCAGAGCGGGAGGTATTGCAAAAATGCACACCTATATGTGCTTTCTTGAGTGTCTTCTCCATACCCTTGCTAGTAATAGGAGCGGTGGGCCGCTCTGAGCAGGGCAATAAGACTCTCTGGTTCCTAAAACAACTCCCTGCTAATGGAGCCTGCTGTTCGAGTTTACAGAGAGAATTGTTTTTATTCACAGATTCATGTGGCAGGAAGTTATTCATGTGGCAAGAAGTTATTCATAGCGTCGATTGTTCCCCATTGTTGAAATGCAAGCTCCATTTTTCTGCCCTTTCAAGGAAACCGCATTTACCATTCAGCCCAGTGAGCTAAGTGGAAGCAGGCCTATCACTAGTGCCTTCCACTGCATTTGGCTTGTCTGTAATGGCAGACTGTGTCTTCTTGGCCCGGTCATTAGTCTAATGTATGGAGGCGAGCGGGATCGCTGAGCTCATCCATTTCCATTTTAATGGCGGCCATCTAGAGGTTAATACGGATATGATGCGGTCAAGGCGTGCACGTCAAGAGACAAATAGTGGTGCTGAAAGGATCTATGGGGCGGAAGGGATTATCTTCCCAGCAGGCAGGCAGTTACGGGTACACACGCACGCTCGCACGCGCACACACAACATGTTGTTGTTTAAAGTTTATTCATATGGTAGATATACAGTTGCAAGAAAAAGTATGTCAACCCTTTGGATTCTCCACACATAGCGTTGTGTGTTCTTTCCAAACAACTCAACTTTGGTTTCATCTGTCCACAGAATATTTGGCCAGTAGTGCTGTGGAACATCCAGGTGCTCTTTTGCAAACTTCAAACGTGCAGCAAACTTTTTCTGGACAGCAGTGGCTTCCTCCGTGGTGTCCTCCCATGAACTCCATTCTTGTTCAGTGTTTTACGTATCGTAGATTCGTCAACAGAGATGTTAGCATGTGCCAGAGATTTCTTTAAGTCTCTAGCTGACACTCTAGGATTCTTCTTCACCTCATTGAGCATTCTGCGCTGTGCTCTTGCAGTCATCTTTACAGGACGGCCACTCCTAGGGAGAGTAGCAACAGTGCTGAGCTTTCTCCATTTATAGACAATTTGTCTTACCGTGGACTGATGAACATCAAGGCTTTTAGAGATACTTTTGTAACCCTTTCCAGCTTTATGCAAGTCAACAATTCTTAATGGTAGGTCTTCTGAGAGCTCTTTTGTGCGAGGCATGGTTCACATCTGGCAATGCTTCTTAAGAATAGCAAATTCAAAACTGGTGTGTATTTTTTATAGGGCAGGGCAGCTTTAACCAACACCTCCAATCTCGTCTCATTGATTGGACTCCAGGTTGGCTGACTCCTGACTCCAATTAGCTCTTGAAGAAGTCTTTAGTCTAGGGGTTCACATACTTTGTCCACCCTGCACTGTGAATGTTTACATGGTGTGTTCAATCAAAACATGAAAACATATAATTGTTTGTGTGGTATTAGTTTAAGCAGACTGTGTTTGTCTATTGTTGTGACTTAGATGAAGATCGGAACACATTTTATGACCAACTTATGCAGAAATCCAGGTAATTCCAAAGAGTTCACATATACAACTGTATATGCAATAGTTGATAGCTCTGTTACTCGATAAACCTTAGGGGACGCACTTATTTGGTTGATGAATATTCAGTGTTTGATCTGATGCTATGCTCATCTTGTATGGATATAGCCCCTGATATACCACATGTACTGTATGGAGGCTTTATGGTTTCTCTTGAGAATAAGGAAAGAGCATAACTATCTATTTGATGAGGGAGTTTGTGGTACTAACACTGAGGTTTCCCAAAAAAATACTTTGCAGGCTGTTGCTACAATTGGAACAATTTCACTCAAAATGTCATTTTCTGTTGCATTGATTTATCATTTCAATATTTTGTTGTGTATCCAAGCTGCAGTCCAACATCTGTTGACAATGTCAATGCCACTATACACTCTGTGCCTTTCTAAGAACAGTGAGGCCCTTTATCAAACATTCAACAACAAGTTTAATTCTCTTCAGTTCATTATGCAGCACATACGACGTAACACACTTCTATTATTGACTGCGAGAACACGATGGTCCCTCCATCTTTGTCTTTTGTCCAAAGACAAACTTGAATCTTAGATGAGACCAGGCAGAGGCGTAGAGGGATAATGAAACTGAAGTATTGTTGTGTCTTGATGGTATTATATGAACGTGATGTTGGGATTATGTTTGCCAAGATGACATTTCCTCCCATTGATAGGGTGAAGCCGGTGTAATTGCATCTCAGCGGAAGAGTTACGTGCTGATATGTGACACTGTTATAAGGATTACACACATGCATGTGCAGACAACTGATACCTCAATACGCCGACATGGTTGTCTAATTTTACTCTCATATAAACAAAGTACACACAAAATCAAACTTCTAAAGCAGCCCTCTGAATAAACTCTAACAGTGCAGACAAAGACATAGGGCAACAAATAGGTACAAAATAACTCCCCGTTATCTCTTTCCTATTGGCTGCTCTTTCTCTCGTTGACCTTCTGACATATTCCTAGTTCCGCCCTTTCATTCTTCCCCCTCATTGCCTCTGTGCTGCTATTTTTTCCTCCTCCTCGTTTGTCCCTCATCTCACCTTTGCTTCTCTTATTCCTCACGTCTTCCAAATCTATTTTCTCCATATGTCCATACATACAGTCAGTCAGTCAGTCTATACTCGTACTGTTTGCCCCCGTCACCCTCATTCTTCCTCTCTCCTTTGGTCTCTCCATGTCTACTTCCTCCACTAAGAGAGGTTTCTGTCCCGCCGGAGTACAGCACAGTGACCATCAATTCATCAAAGTGTCACAGCACGCCGCTGCAGCTCTGTATGCCCGCTACTGCCCTGGCAAAGAAAACAATAGCTCCCATACACACATACACACATACACACAAACACAGACACACACACACTGGATGGCTGCCCCAGCAATGTCAAACCTCTCCTTGTACATTTGGCGGTATGCACACCGGAGATGGTCGGTGCCAAACGGATGCTGCCAGTGGCACAGTGGGCTTAGACGTGGACAACATATCTGTTGAACTTCCACATATATCAAGCATAGGTAACATTCTAGTACGAGCCAATGAAAATAGTTGTCATACGCATGCTGGGGGATAAAATACGCCAACCACTTGAACAAGTTAGCAATATGCCTAACAGCTGAACCAGCATATTGCTTTTACTACCCCATATTCTTAATGGTTCACCTGAACAACTTGAGAAAACATGACCTTCTACTTTGCCGGGGGTCCGCCATGCTAAAACAGCACGGCCAGCAGTCTCTTTATGGGGTCTTTATGATGTGTCACTGAGGTCAACTGCAGGATGGGCTCTCCCCTCCAGATTTACACTGAGGGGCTTCACAGTGGGTCAACAGCTCCCAGCAGCTAATTTCATAATGCAGCCTGGGCGAGGCTTAAATAATTAAACCGAGCCTCAAGTGAAAGATGCACTTTATCAAAGGCTCTGGGTTTCTAAAGAACAGAGAGTAGACTTACAGTACCTCGGTTCCTGCTCTTGTATCTTATGGTAAAAATATATCTCGTGCAAAGTCCATGGAGAATAAGAGTCACTACAAAATCCAGCAAACATCACTAACATTAGTATCACAATCAAACTTGATGCTGTTGTAAAGCGGTTTGCTACAAAAGTGCGTTCTTAAGTGAGCTTTGATGTGTCTGTTTTGGTTTCCAATTCTATTCTGACCATCTAATTTTCAGCATTTGTGGCTGCAGCCAAAACAGCAAGGTCTCTGAAAACCCTCTTTTCGTCTTTTATCCCAGATTGTGTGCGTCAATATCGATTTAAAAGTCGGTCACTTGGCACAGATGCTCACACTTGAAAGTAGCATTAACTAGAGTTCTGGCGCACTCAGTAGACTTATCCTCTGTCGTGATTTTTTCGCTTAATTGTGCTCATAAACCAAGGAGCCGCTTTCCTGCATGGTTGATCACCTGTCATATATCAGGAGGCACAGCGTCTTCTGTCCCCTAACAAACCGTGCACTTTGATCATGTGAAACGCTTTTCATTCGTTGCAAAACGTCCTCTTTAGTCGTTATTTTTGTAGTTCCTTTTCAGATATTAATACTGAGGAAGACTCTAAACAGTATCTAACATGGAAAAAGGCTCAGGAACAATTTATTTTCTCCGAGCATTTCTACTCTATCCTGGAACTGGTTAATAACAAGTCAGTTGGCTTCACATCCATTTTATTTGTATCTTACTTCATCCCAGCCCACGCACCCTGACTCATTGTCTATGCAGAAGAGGTTAACAGTGAACTCTGACCCCCATCAACTCTGGGATGCGGCAGCTGTATGAGCCATTGATTGGCATTTGTTTGAGGCCATAATGAAGGAGATGATGAGAGGATTATTGACCATGCTGTAGATATGAAAGTCAGGTTGGAAACGTGGGTATGGATGTTTTACCTGGATAATGGTATTGACCTACGGTAATTGGGAGGTTGGTTGCTCACTTGCTGGGGCTATTTAAAAGAAATAATGAAAAATCAGATGGAAATAGCTCTCGCTTTGATCATTTTTCTTTCTTCTCGTTACTGCTTAAAGATGAGGACTGAGAGAAGACTAGAGGAAGAGTGCCCTATAATGCAGTTATGTTCAGCCTTCTATACAGTATAGGTCATATTTAGTTAGCCTACTGTCAATCCAATTTCACACTACTTTATTCATATCTTCCCACATTCTTTTACGCAGAGGAATTCATCCCAGCAGCAAACAAAGAGCTGAACTCGACATAACACATATAACTTAAGCGTATTCAAGGGTTCAAGTACACACACACGTTAGCATCTTTTGGAAGAGATCAAGCGCATATGAAAAGTGCTGAAAAGTGACGGCCCCTGTCTGCTTTTTGATGAGAAAGGCCCCGGGGAGTCAACATAGGAATGATGGATATTCTGTGACTGAAGATGCTATTATCATCTCGCTGCTGAGGCCATCCAGATAGTCTGGATCTCTACCTCCTGACACTATCTCTCCTTTTCCCCTCCCCAGAAGTATTGTGATAATGTTCTGCTGTGCTGCCTGCAACAAAAAGCTAATATTGGTTTTGTTTGTTTGTGTGCGTCTGTGTGTTTCCAGTGGCATTTCAGAATTCATAAACACCCTGATGTGGCACATAGCCCCTTAAATCTTAAAGCTCGTTTATTGCTTGGAAAACAAATGTGACGTTCTCTCGTCTGGCTAATAAGGGATTATCCATGTCCGTGCCTATTTTTGGGTAATTTATTCTCTTCTTCCCTTCTGTACTTACTTAAAGAAATGTTTTATTTATTTTTCGGTTTAGAGTAAGACTGAGAGGAATGAAAAGTGCCCCTTTTTTTCTTTCCTTTTGTCTTTTCTTCTTGCATGGTGCCTTATTATCGGTAAATCCCCGCTGGTGTTGAGGCGCGTTTCAGAGTCATTTGGACAGAGCCTCAGCTTTGGGATTGTTTATCCATCAGAGAGTTTACGAAGCAGCACAGAATCTGTATGTTTCACAAGTATTGAATAAGGGATGCACATTCCCTGTGGAGGAATGTAACAAAGCAACCTTCACTTCTACATGTTTCGATGCCGCTCCTGTTTACATTCCGCATTCTTTTTTGAAATGCCCTGTTTCCTATGCCCTCAAGTAATGAGCGTATTTTATTGCATTGATTCATTCCAGACTTTAACACAGCTTTAGATGTAATTAACAAAACAAAAATCATATCTTCTGCACGTGTTTGTAATATTAAATAATATTGGTTATGCAGATAACAGATGTCCTCCAATTATACTCTCCTACTTACATTTTAACAAGGCTGCATTATGATGCATGTTTGTGGCTGAAGCAAACAAAGAATAAAATACACATTAATCATATAAATATCATGTTTTCTCGCATGACGTTTTAACTTAGTCCTCTATATAAGGATGTGTGTTTAAGCAGGTTCCTTTGGTGTGGCCAAAACATATGTTAAGTTTCTTAGGCAAAGGACAATTATTTTAAACATGGTGAACCAAAATGTAACCCTTGAATGGGCATTCACAAATACATATTTAGGAAAATGTATTGATTGCTATTTTCTACATTACACCCATTATACACTGTTATAACACCCATATTACACATAAATACATCCCTATAAGACGCCTATTTCAACATTATTTCACCCTTCTTACACAATATTTCTCCATTATAAGACCCATGTTACATCATTATTACACCTGTATTACACCCTTATTTTACCCATGTTACACCCATGTTGTATTGTTATTAAACCAATAAAAGACTAGACCCATATTACATCCATTTAATACCAATATATTACCCGTATTACAACGCAATTACTCCGTTTTCCCCAGGATACATAAACATTTAAGGGTTAAAAACCCATGACTGCTTACGGTTTGTAATGGTCCAACAAATGTACATTTTAATCTCTTGTCACCTGTTAGTGGGAGACTGGCAGGTGACTGCTTACATTCAGCTGCCTTTGTCATTTATTTCTTTGGTAAATGAGTGTGGAGGAAAAAACCATCATTACCTTCATATGTCAAATGTTATGATTTAGGAGGCGACACACACACACACACACACACACACACACACACACACACACACACACACACACACACACACACACACACACACACACACACACACTCATTAGTAGATCAACACAAACACACACTAAAGCTACACAACATATTATGTGCAATCACACATGAGGCTACGTTGGGGATTAATTATAACTAGATCTTTAACATTGATTAAAAGTCTCAGCTGTGCTCAGATCAGTCATTTGGCTTTGGGATTAAAAACACACACACACACACACACACACACACACACACACACACACACACACACACACACACACACACACACACACACACACACTCATAGCTCATACTACACACATGCAACCTGCACTCATAACACACACAATATAAATGTAAGATGAAAGGCTGTTTGAGGAAAGATGCAAAAGGGGTAGATAAAGGTAGGACTTTAGTGTGTATCCTTTCCTAATGTTCTCCTCTCCATGTATGCCCTGTGGGAACCTATTACTGGTGTGGTGAGGGCCAGTGCGTTAACAAGTGTGTGATGATGGAGGTGGTGGAGGGTGAGCATTTAGCGTTGCTTTACTAATGGCTCAGGCTGCATGCTGTAGGTGATAATGGATGTTTCAGCGATTGGTGCTGTTTGACTGTGGGTGTGCACATAAGTGGATTTGTGTCATTTCCTTTTTTGGTTGTAGAGGTTTTTTCGGTTTAATCTTCTATAAATACTTTCTACACTTTGCCAACACACCTTAAACTCTTTTAAAGGTCGCCTATTATACTGTTTTCCATCAATATATAATAGGTCTCAGATATATACAAAACATGTCTCTGAAGTGTTTTGCTCCAAACACCAAACCGATCCCATAATCCCCTCTGTTTCAGCCCTGTTTCTAAAGTGCTGATTCTCTGTCTGTTACTTTAGATGAAAATAAGGAGCCCCTCCCCACGCCCCTCTGAGAGAGATTTGGTTAAAAAGAGCACAATGGTGCTCTAGGAGGAGATTCAGGTGATAAGGTGGTGGGGAGGGGCTTCCTTGGTTGGTGATTGGCTAATAGTTACACAAGCCAAACTATTCGTTATGACATCATAAAGTGGCTAAAATGTGATCAGCTCATTTTAATTTTTAATTTTATATAAATGGATCAGGAAAAAAAGTGAGAGCATCTTTTTTCCTGAAACTTTCAGAATCTCTTTACATGTTGATGTATAAAAGACATGAAAAAGTCGATTTTGCAAAAATAAGTGACCTTTAATAACTGCCTGTTCTTGTTTTCTCTTCACAGCTCAGAACTGCAGTTACACTCTAAACAGTCCCAATGGGACGATAGAGAGCCCCGGCTATCCGTACGGTTATCCCAACTACGCCAACTGTACGTGGGTGATCGTAGCGGCGGAGCACAACCGGATACAGCTGGTGTTTCAAGGCTTCGCTCTGGAGGAGGACTTTGACATCTTGTCTGTATATGACGGGCCGCCCAGCCCGGGGAACCTGCGAACACGGTAAACACGGCTAACGTTTCTTATGTGCATCATATGTGTTATATCAGGCATGTGTTTTACCTTAAATAGGACATACTCTAGATTGACAATAGTTAGATACCAATGTGATCTTTTGAACATATAGTCAACAGTGTGTCATTTCAAATATATATCTACTTTTCCTAAATGACAGAAATTGCAGTTAAATTATGCAGATTTTTAAAGTGACAAAGGTTAGATTAGCGATTACTAAAGTAACTTGACCATTGTCAAATAAGGATGGATTCCTATTGGTAATCATGACTCAAAATAAGAAATAAACAATACAAAATGGTCGCTCGCCAGGCTAAAATTCAGGGCTTTGGGCATGTTCATCATTTTCACGAAATCCAACATACTGTATGCAGCATTAATAATAACACAATAAAACGTAATATTATACCAGAACAACACAGGTTCTATGATAACATTGTTGGATATATTGAATACAAAATGTTCTTAACGTTGTTTTACAATGTCAAGTGGTATGATATCTGTTTAATACAAGTGACTACAAGGGAACATTAAGACCACCTTGTAGAAAAAAAAGATATATTTATAAAGTCTCATGTCATAACGCCTATACTGTATATACCAACGAATGATTCCTGGTCCATTTCAAATAGACATCCATGGAAGTTCAACATAGTGTGCTTTTACCACAGGCAGAGCTGGGAACCATTTGATCTTTCCCATATATAAAGGCAGAGAAACCAAGCCAAGAAACACAAGTCAATATAACCCTGAGGTTTAAGGTCAACACTTGACAAACAGAGTTCCTGGTTTAAGTTTGAGCTATACTTATTACAGTTGAGCCTCCCCACAAGTTGGGCTTGTTAGTAATATTTTATACCACTTATGTTTGGCTTCATCAAAACCGATATAAGGTAATAGCTTATCTGAATATTGGAGAACCTACATGTCCGTCTGACCACTCATCCCCTGCACCATAAGATTTTGTTGTAGTGATATCACAGTTTTCATCCCTGATCTCATCAATTAATGTAGTGAGTAAAATGTGATTCTACCAATAAAACAGATTGCCAAAACCATTCAATTAAGACGCAGGTCGTAAACTGGAAATGTCCTGGCTAAATTCACGAAAACCAAGCAATTGAAACCTACAAAGAATTATATTAAAAAGGTAAACAATAAGGCTCCTCTACCTCAATAACTGCAATAGATTCAATATTTTCTCAATACTGTTTGATTTACATTTTTTGTCTTCCTCAGACGTCATTCATTGGGTGACAGCCCAACGATGATTTGGACTTTATTACCCCACAAACACAAGCCACAGCTTTGCTATCATTGCAGTTTAGTTGTGTTTATATGATATCCTACATTTAATTGTTAAGCATATAATGCTTCACCGAACACAGGAGTCTACAAATATAGACGGCTAATTTAAATTCTCCCCAAATATATTGAGGCTGAACCTGAACTTTCAGCTTGGGGGCCCCCTAGTGGCCGCAGGGGCCCTATGCATCCACATAGTCCGCCTATAAGAAGAAACAGCCCTGTTTGGACGTAAAGGTGTTATTTGGCGAGTTCATACCGGAGTACTTTTCCCACAATAGTTCATCAGAACTCAGATACTGTATATTTGCGTTCACACCAAAAAGCCCCATGGTTAATCAGAACCAAATTGGTTAATCAGAACCTTTTTTACCCCCTTTTCGTGGGAGAAAAAGGTTCCTATGTCTGATTGGCTGGGCGGAATGCAAACCACGCCCCGTAAAACTCCCAAAAAGTTTTGTCAAGCCGCCATTTTATTATCCTCGCATTAGCCAAATTAGCATTAGCATTCGCCCAGCGCAGAAACGCAGAGAGACTAACTTATGGCTGTCACTACAGCTATCATACTGAATAAATATTTACTGTGAATGTATGCAAAATTGTATGGCATATAGCTGTCTAACAGAAGTTAAATCCATTTCTCACTTATTCTGACAATGTACTTAACCCCAAATAAAAGAACCCAATAAAAAGAGTTGTTAAATAATAGTGAAGTCACGTTGTAATAACAATAACTCATCTCTCTCGAGTTTTCTTTTTGTGCTTTGCCAAAAGCCACTGTGTCAAGTGTCCTACTTGGGTTGCCGTACGTAGTTGTCCAATATGGCGGACCATCTCGCACATGCGCACTGCAGATAGGGCAGGGCGGCAGATCGGGTAGTGACAATGGCAACACAGAAGAAAACATGGGAGCGATGGAGATGAGGAGGTGTCGGTGTTCTGGCGATTTACTCGGAAGGCTAGTCCCTAACTCCGGGGACTTCTGGCCGGGGACTTCGGGTGGCAGTATACGCCGTGAAGTTGTTTGCAGCCTGCCAGTAAACCCAAAGCAGAAGAAGAAGAAGTGACGTCAGCGGCTTCATTTGGCTAATCCTTCCCCAGGAACTTATTCCGGTGTGAACGCGATCTGCTTTAGTTCATCAGAACTAAAAGAGTTCTCATGAACTGAGTTCTCATGAACTATTGTGGGAAAAGAACTTGGTGTGAACGCCCCTGAAGATAGTGGACTGGAAACTGGAAAATAGTTGAATAAAGACTTTAATCAATGATGCATTCAGAGGCAGTACAAGCAGATCCTTTGATGACTAATCAAAGACGGATTTTGCGAAAATCATGACAGCATCAAAGGTTATTCAAGATGATACTTGGTACATGTTGTACTTAAAGGTGGGGTATGTAATTTATTTCAGAAACACTTTTTGTTATATTCCATGGAATGCTCTTAACATCCCGATAGCAATGAATATATTAAATGCTTTGACAATAAATACATACAAAAATGTAATCTGTGGAAGCCGTGGCGCTGTAAAAAGCACGACCAATCATTTAAACCAGCCCGGCTAAAATAACTGGATGGCCTACCTGCCTGTCAGCCTTCCATCTGTGCACACATTTATCTCGTGCCCTCATTGGTCATGTGCACGTTCGTGTGTGTTGGAGGAGGGGCTCTGTAAGGAAGTGGCAGATTTTTCCCGGTTGTGTATTTTCCAATTCTAGCGCACTCGAGCCGGTTTCTCCAAAATGACATAGCATACCCCACCTTTAATAGTTACCAGCAACATAATAAAGCTCACTTGTGTTTGAAGACTGAAACAAACAATATCTGAACAAACAGTCTTATCTTTAACTGTCAATGTAGCAGCCTCGGCGGAAAGCTCCCTTGTAGCCTACTGACATTGAAAGTAAACATATTTTCTCTCTGGTTTGCAGAATTTCACACTAACAAAGTTTACGTATTTTCAAACATTCAGGATTTTAGAAATACATATTGTGAGGCTGAATTGCCATCTAGAGTGGCAGACTTCTTCTTGTAAAGCTGCAAGTATAAGATAGAGCCACAGAGCTTCTATTCACTGATGCATTTCTGTATTTCAGGATATTATTGCTTGCAGCCATATATCTGTCACACCTCTTGGCAGCCCTTCACTTGCACACAAACTTGATTAATGACAATTCCTGCCCTCAGATCAGTCGAAGCTATACCAAAGCTGCTTTTTTCCCGTCATCTTCTGGGATGAGCTTGGCCTTAATTTTTTTCGCAAGCCCTCTAGAGACAGATGAGAGGAATATTCTTACGGGCGTTTGTTATTAACACTGTTTTGAGTCTGTGTCGGGCCTCTCCCCGTTGATACCTCTCTCCCTCACCTCTTCTCTCCCCCCTCCCCTCCCTGCGCCTCTCATTCTGTGCCAGTGTATGCCTCCACTGTATTTCCCTGCAGAAAGCGAATGAAAGGGAGAAGAAAATCCATTATGGATTTGTGTTGCTCTCCTCAGCCTTTCTCCTGTTTGGACCTCTGGGCTCTGTTGTATATTGATGCTCCGGCGGGACAGGGGGGAATGCGTTCCCCTCTCCCCGTCTAAGCCCTTTGAAAATAAGTATGGGAAAAGAAAAGGAATTTGAGAAAAGGAACGAGCGATGGAGAAACAGTAGGGGTGCTCAAGAGCTTGTAGGGAGCACAGATCTCCTTTAGATTATGCTTTGGTTGTTTTTGACCAGAATTCCTTTCATTTTTAAGTTTGCTTTATCTATAATACAGTAAGTGAGCTTGGAAAGGCAGAGGAAAAGCTGAACGCAGCCCTCAACAGTAAACAGCAGTATGTCAGGCGATGCATGCATATTTACTTTCACACCTCCCACTTACACTCAAACAAAAAGATGAACGTGTGAAAACTCTGTCCTCCCTTTCCTCTCATCTCCAGCTTATGTCAGAAGGAATGTTCTTTCCATCTCTCTTGCTCCTCTTCCTAGGATTTCTCTCCCGATCCCCTCATTTCCTCCTCACCTATTAAAAAAAAAGCTTTTATCTCTTCTCCTGCATGCCCTCTTTGCTGAATATCATCAGCCTTTTCATGTATACCACGCTATAGGTTGTGCAGCACGAGATATTTCGTTTAATCTCCGGTAGTGATCAAAAGTAATGTTTTACCTCCCTTCACATTCGAATGATCACCTGTGATTTATTTCTTCAAAGCAGCAACTTTGTGTTTTTTTCGATCCATTTATTTATTTCTTGCTGTCAGAGCAAATTGTAGTCAGGAGAATGTTGGCTGACAAAATCATCTCAGCTATTTATATATATTTATGTATGAGCTTGAGTTCCTTAGTATACATCTGCACCCTGGTGTGTGCTTTTGAGTGTGTGCTCTTGCTGCAGTTGCTTTATGAGTCACAGTCGCTCCTTAGGAAAGGCATATGTGAGTCAGTATGTTGATGCAGCACTTCATTAAACTGCCGATCCCGACTGACACCTGTGGGGGGACACTGACACTTCAGAGAGAGAATCTAACAGCATGTTCAATTGTTTGAATAGAGGAAAAAAATCTTTAATGTGGGGATATACTGTATGTCCCAAAATAGCAAGATATCGCTGCTGTCTGTGTTTCAGTGCTGCTAAACGAGCTGGGCATCTATTTCCAGAGATGGTGTAGTGATCAAGCGGTTAAGTGTTGTGGAAGCTATCAGTTACCTCACAAAGAGAGAGGATGAACTGCGGAGAAACTAACCTCAAGGTGGAATCCTTTTTGCTGACTTAAGTAGTTTGAACATGTAAAAATGAGCTCATCATCATAAAATATTTGCAATATAAAACTCGGTGAAGGGACACAGTGTACCCTAGCTCGTGTTCCTCAAGAAATAACTCCATTAATTTATGTTTGTGTTTACCTTTGTACAATACCAATTATATTAGCTTTTTTAAATATGAAATATTATTTGTATCTCCCCCTCTAATTCTTGGCAAGAAAGTGAATAAGGCTGTTTCCAAAAAAGTCAAGTTATTCCTTTAACAAAGCCGCTGACAATCTTTTATCTTTCCATCTTCCCATTTGAATAGTGTTGAATCAACTCGCCTTGACTCAATATAAGCTTAATTTAAGTCCTGGTTGTGTCCCCTTCATTGTGTTGTTAAAGAACTGGAAACTAATACTAGGGCAAACAGAGCCTGATAATGCTTTTTGTTGAGTCACCACAACCTTGTAAACAATGAGGGACCTTGAAATTCACATGAGCAATTAGCCATTGTATTGCTTAATGTTTGTACACACAGCTTATACATGTAATGTAGCATTTGACACTTAACTCTGTGAAGGAGTATCCTTGAACAAATGAGTTGAATTGAACATTTTGAAAGTGGTTCAACTGCTTCACCACATGCCAATAATACAAACTTGCAAAACAAAGTTGCATTTTTTTTAATTGGTCACCAAAGTATGCTTGAAATTAACCCTTCAAATCCACATCTTGCAATTACACCCATCTGTTTTGAAGATTTTCGCTGTTAGCAAAAGTGAATCCATGTTATTGATGCAGTAAATTGATTACATGGTAGCTTACACGGCACTTTCTCCTAACCTGCACCCAACCTGCACAAAACTCACACAGACTTCCCATGACTGAAGCAAAAGCCAACTTGACCTAAAGCCAGACACTGCACCTCTCACCAGTTCACTCACTGTCAAGAGCGCACACTTCTTACCTGTAAAAAGTGATATTTTTCCACGTTTGTGTCACATTTCACCTTGTAACTGCCAGTCTGGGAACACTGAGTGCATTTCAGGAGAGGGAAAAGCTATTGGGGTGTGTGAAGGCACATCTCTCCATGCCTTCCTCTCGATGACGGAGTGATGGAACGGGATTCTGGCAGGAAGTGAGAGAGGAAGGGGGAGGTGGGGAAGGGACAGATTTTCAGCCTGTGGGCTCGATAGGACCTAAATAAGGAGCATTGGTGCATGATGCTGGTAGTGACATTAACACTACAGTCAGCCCTCTGTGCTGTGAGGTTGGGGGGCCACAATATTAGTTTGTGTGTGGTAGAGGAAGAGAGAGATATGCGTGTGTGTGTGTGTGTGTGTGTGTGTGTGTGTGTGTGTGTGTGTGTGTGTGTGTTTTCTGGCAGTGCCTATGCTTCCCATTCACACACACGCCTGTGAGCTATACTGTTCACATTTTAGCAGCTCAGCTCCATTAAGGCAATGGGGGGTTGATGGAGGAGTTATGGCAAAGTGCCTTGCTCGAGGAGATGTAGGGTTTTCCTACCCACATCTCCCAGTAGAAGACAGTAGAAAGGTGTGGTTGTAGCAGCTGCTCCCAAATGTAAATATGTACTTTGCTGCAAGCCAAGACATATCAGGAAGAGAACATACATGTTCAATACATCTCTCACTAAAGGTAAAACAAATATCCACATACATTCCCTGAGCTATGTGTGGGAGAAAAGCTATGTTGGAGAAGTCTCAATCTTGATTCAGATTCTCCTCTTCCCGTTAGCAGGCATAGGGATTCGCTCCGGCTACTGTAAATCCCAACAATGTGATAGACAGATGTAGATGTCAGTCTTGTACAGACACGGAGCTCAGGCAGGGGTTTCTCTAGCTTCCTGATTTACAATGTTCTTATCAGATATCAGTGATCCCAGAGATTGAAGATTAGATGCCCGGCAGGAGGTATCTTGTCCTTGTCTTTCTTCTTTCCCTGTACAGCTCCCCTCTCTGCTCGATGTATAGGAAATCTGTCAGTGGTCTTTTTCTCGGAAATAGGCAGTGGGTGTGTGTGTGTTTGTGTGTGTGTGTGTGTGTGTGGTGTGTGTGTGTGTGTGTGTGTGTGTGTGTGTGTGTGTGTGTGTGTGTGTGTGTGTGTGTGTGTGGTGTGTGTGTGTGTGTGTGTGTGTGCGTGTGCAAAGGGGGATCTAGGCGAGTGTACAGCCCATCCCAGCAAGCTGATTCAGTGTCAACAAAATCAAGGTTTATTGGAATACAGATCAAATGAACACCACACTCACAAACACACTGTCAGACACACACTTTTAAGCACGGAGTAAACGGCAGTGGGCTGGAAATCTGTAATTTCCCAGACACATAGAGCTTCAGAGACACTTCTGCTTGTTGGCAAGCACTCGGGAGCACACGTGCTAGTAGATGCATGAGAGGAGGACAATGCTATGTACGAGCTTTCATGCCTCTGATTGGAGTTAAACGTTTTGAGTATCCCATCTACAAAAGAGACGTTGAACGCAGACTGTGAAGGAATACTCCCAAATGTTGGAGGACTCTTTGATGAACCTGTATGCAACAAAAACGTAGACATGAGTGGACATCATGCAAATGGTATATTGTAGTATTTGGGTTTCATTGCTTTATTTATTTTCACATTATCTATGGGTAGCATGTCTGATTAAGGGATGTTAGAGAATATAGTAGTTAAAATTGTGGGTATGGAGACTGAGGCAGAGAGGCTGTTTATGTAATTATGTGTGTGGTACGGAGTGATGGGCATGTTGCTTCTTCCTACTCCATTTTGTAATACATCTTGGTTATATAGTCTGATATATTAACAGTTAGTACATTTTGTTAATTTGTATACAAATACATTGTTATTATAATACATGTTCTCTATTTAGGTCATTTAATGTGAACATTTCAACTTGGGAAATTAAGATAAGAAGTTGTTTCTCAGTTTTAAGAGCAGCTGTAATGTCTCTATGTTAGCTCACTTCTACTAGCTAAATGAATGCTAGTCACTTATAATTTTACCATACAGAAGTAAATGAATCAAAGGTGCTTTTAATATCCTCCTACAACATTTGCGGGGTTATCAATGTCTCGTACAATATGTGTGAGAGACTACATTGATAGCAACTGAGTCCAGCTTGTAAAGAGTTTGCGGGTGAGGGTGAGAGCGGGTGACCTACAGCGGCCCTTCCTGCCGGATCACTTGGCACGGCAGTGATTCTTCGGCAGTGACGGCTTTCGGCCATCAATCTCTCACAACACACACTTGAGGAAATTACTCTCTAGTACACTGTGGTGATCTCACATTCAGTGTGTGTTTGCATACACACAATCCTTCTTTGTCTGTTAAACAACAAATGCTTAATACGTTGTGCGACATCCATCAAAGATGTTTCAAATGAGGAATGTTCGAGAAATATGGCTTCAAGGCATATTTTTGCTCGTCACAATTGAGCATTTTATTCAGCAGCATTGACACACACATGCTGTTTGTATGTAAATACACACCCCATGTGCATGTAGACAAATTCACACACACATAGGATTTCTGGTTCCTTTGAGTCTGGGCTGTTAATGGAGACTGCCACTTATCAATGCTACATGTAGGTTTAACGACAGTCTGCTAAAACAGGGGGAAGAGTGATAGTTTGTTTTTCATCATCTCATGTTGGGAAAAAGTGAAACAATGTTTAGATTTATGGAATCAGCTCACCTGCGAGGCAGAATTATTAGGCCCTGTTACCCTAGATTAGAGAAATAATCAACGAGATGGCTGTGGATTTATATGCAACATCCTGTGTATCACTCATTGTGTGTATTGCTTATTGACGTCCCTCCATCCCCAGGCCTAGCAATGTGTTCAACAGGATACACTGCAGTAGGGGAATGAAATATGTCCACACAAAAGATTGATTGTGTTGCACACCTTTCAAAAAAGATGGTGTCATTTTTAGCCCTTCTGTGATCGGCGTCACACTTGAGTTCCTTTTTTTGGGAAGTCTATTGAGTTTACACCTTCAGCGAAGACAACAATTGTAAAATCACAAAACATTGAGGGTGCTTCCTGCCTTCATTTCTGCCTTCATTTCTGCAAATGTGTGTCCTCAAAAGCACAAATGATTGTACATTCAAAAGGGGGAACACAATCGTTATTTAGCTAAATTACCTTAATTGATCTCACAGTAGCGCTGTGCAAGAAATTGGAAAAACATTTAATCATATTGACATGTACTGTTGCCTGGATTACCAAATACTGATGTTTTTTTAAGTAAGTAGTTATGGGTAAGGCGCAGCGGCAGGTAATTAAGATGGCTTTTTATGCCAGCAGATGCTAATGTGAAATATTTCCAAAATTAGACTCGGGAAGATCAGATATATTGCGTTAAAGATGTTTTTCTTAGAACAGACAGTAAAGTGATCTGCAGGTCATATAATTTAAATAGTAGCATTTATACAGCTAAAGTTAGACTTTTTGTTGTTACTTTGGATCCTTTTGTCAGTCAGTGCAAATGTGTTTCTGCTAATTAGTTCTGTACACAAATATTGAATGAGCACCAATTGATTTGCAATGCTCTAGTTATATGCTTGGAGTTGTAATTTGTTGGACTTGACAGGTATTCCATATACAGAGCAAAACCAAATAATATGAAAATTGTGAGACACAGCCGTGAATTTCATCATAGAAATGATAAACCACATATTAAAACAAAGGGTTTGGGGGAGGTGATCATGCTTTTCTCATTACAGGGAAGTCATTTTGTTGATTTACATGACCACACACTGTATGCAAATCACTGCAGTCATAATTTTACATTTGCAATACCTAAGGCACAGAACATCTCCTCATGGTGCGCAGTGCAGTTTGTTCGCCATGCCTGGATGTCATATTGTGAAAGAAGAAGAGCAGATTGGGAAGCAGTCATATATGTTTCACTGTCATGACATTCTTTGTTTACAGCCATTTTGGATTGATCAGCAGTCATATCATTTATATGTTTCAACAATGCTTGACAACAATCCATAATTTGTGCGCAAGTGAGCATTTCTCAGATGCAAATTATACCTGCTGTGCCTCTGAACAAATTGCACAAACACAGTTGTTTTTGCGACACAGTATGTGAAATTAACATCATGCCCAATTTTCACACTTTGGTTAGGGGAATCCAGTGGAAAAAAAACATTACTGCAGGTCAATAATGATTTATAGCCAGTATTTAAAGACTGCTTTGCAAAACCTAGTGACTGTTGAGCAAAACAGTGCAGAGAAATGCACCTTAAACGTTTTAGTCCTTGGGGTAATGGCTCTTACTGCTGTTATCTCCATTGTTAATAATGCCCCAAAAGTTCTCTACCCTTGTACTAAACTAAAGTGTCTGTAATCTGCAGTTCATCAATGTCATCAGTGTTTCTGATAAAAAAAACGACTTCTTTGTTTTCTGCAGTGATTTGTATTTATGGGCTGGATATACAAAGCTTTAAACTAAAGTCTTAGGCAGTGTGCCTGCGCTGTTTTTACATTATTCTCTTGTGCATATACAAGAAATGATAAACACCTCATACTGTATGTCTGTTTTCAATCACACTACATATGAACATCTCTTCCAACTTAAACCTTAAAAAAACCTGTAAACTATTCCTCTATTGTTGTTAATATTTCTATATTGTATGCTCTGAAATGTTGTTGTCAAGCATCCTTAACCCTCCTATTGTCTTTGTTTCCCCCCCCCCCCTTACTTTGGTGTTCGTGGTCAAATTTGACCGGTCCTGTTTTAACTACATTAACACAAACACCATTAATCATCACCACATTTCATTTAACACCCTTTCAAACTGTAGATATTGTATCAGACTACTGGTATACATGAAAAACTGCAGTACATATACAAAGAATAGACACGGAACATGTATTGCGTGTGCCAGGTGTGATCCATGTGGGGGGATGGGCACATAAGAGCGGGAAATGGGTCAAATTGTTCTGTGTGTGTGTGTGTGTGTGTGTGTGTGTGTGTGTGTGTGTGTGTGTGTGTGTGTGTGTGTTTGTGTGTGTGTGTGTTTGTGTGTGCCAGGTGTGATTCACATGGGGGGATGGGCACATAAGAGCGGTAAATGGGTCAAATTGTTCTGTGTGTGTGTGTGTGTGTGTGTGTGTGTGTGTGTGGTGTGTGTGTGTGTGTGTGTGTGTGTGTGTGTGTGTGTGCGTGTGTGTGTGTGTGTGTGTGTGTGTGTGTGTGTGTGTGTGTGTGTGTGTGTGTGTGTGTGTGTGTGTGTGTGTGTGTGTGTGTGTGTGTGTGTGTGTGTGTGTGTGTATGTGTGTTTGTGTGTGCCAGGTGTGATTCACATGGGGGCATTGGGCACATAAGGGGGGGGGGGGGACACATCTAGAGTGTTTGTGTGTAGGTGGGTGTTTGTGTGTGAGTTTTATCTGATCCGGATGCTTACTAATTCCTTTTCACACAATATTGTGAGTGACCTGAGGCACCCTCTTGCCTCTTACTTTGAATTGTTGCCATCCGGGCGGAGATATCGTGCCCCTTATTTCAAAAAGAACAGATCTAGGCTGTCTTTCGTCCCACAAGCCATCAAACTCCTGAACAAATGATGGCTAGGACGCACTGTTTACCCAGCTGGTCTGGCCCTGTCCCCCCTATTTCGCAAATGAGGGCCTATAGGCCCCTTGTCATGTCTGCCGATATCTGGTTTTCTTATGTCTGTTTGTTTTTATCTGTGTCTATGTTGTTGTCAGTGATGTATTGTCTTAACTTTTTGAAATGCCTCTGTGATGTGCTGCAACCCATTTTCCCCTTGGGGACTAATAAACGAATACTACTACTTTTCTTTATGGCGGTCATTTTTGACCGGGAACACCATGGGTGTTACAAAGTTGACTAAATCATCCAAAATGCAATGAAAGTGGTGATCAGCCATTGTATATGTTCACATGTCTACTGTGAAGGATATCATAAAGCCTTAATGCAATCGAATGTAAAACAAAAAAGTTATGATTGATGAAATTACATCGGTCAGATTTGACCCGAAGAGTTAATGGGCATGGATGCACTTTGTTTCTTTGCATGGGTTCTTGCGTACAAAATAATGGTGGCACCATAGTTACTCGGCTGTTTACAATTGAAATTTCCTCCATACAACAACATCCCAAAAATAACACACCTGCAAGCAGTATTTTTTAAAAGATAAGCAGAGAGTACGTAACACTGATACAATTAGGGCTTTTCCACCTGCTGGGCAATTTCAGTAATTGAAGGAAGAATCAATCTGCAGCCCACCTCCTGTCTGTCTCCTCTGCCAAACGTGTTACAGCCAAATGACACAAGTCTTGTAACAAAACTGCGGGAATATGAAAGTTAATTGCTCTCCACTGTTAGAAACTGATTAATGATTCTCATTAGCACATGCACTTACAAATTCCCAGCAACCCTTTGGATTTTAACATGCCAATCTGGAATAAAATGTAATATGTGAATGCTTCAAATCAAATGTCGAATTGAGAACAACATCTTCAAGTTACTGTTTTTCCTCCAAATTATCGTTTCTCATCGATATAGAAACACTTTTCTTTCATATAGACTATGTAGATTAAGCATTTGTTTTTTTGTGCAGCCAGATAATCTTACTGCAGAAAAAAACAAAGAAAGCCGGATAAACTAAACAGAAGGACAGCCAACACATAGTGGCATGGCATTTGCCCCCCTTAACCACACGCCTGAAAACAGAAGAAATACATCCCTTTAGCTGTAATCTATGGGACTGTGAAGCGCAGACGTTCTCCTTGTGCACCATTTGTTTCCTGGCTTAGGAAAATCCCTGGCATATTTTTGCGGCATGTGTTTATTTTGTTGGTTTCCCCTCAGTGTTCCTGCAGTCACATTTTCTTCCTTGATTTCACCCTTCCCTTTGTTTTCTCTTGTTCATCCCTGGGCGACACAGAGCATAGCAGTCTAATTAGTTATCCAAACACCTTGTGAAACGTGATAATGGATAAAGCACACATATTGTTCACACACACCCACACACAAACACACGCGCATAAGTACACACTAGCCGTGCTGTGTCAAAAGGATTTGCCCGGGGTGTAATTAGACACTTGTTGCATGTGACCAGTTGCACTTGTGCCTTTGTAGGAAAGGCAAAGGTTTGCAATCCATGTTCTTCTGTTAACATGCAGCCGATCTTTTCATGTAATTAAGTCAATAGAAATGGCCGCTGGTTATGTTTAAAATATAACAGATATTTCTGGTTTCAATGCCAATAATGATACAAATTTAAGAGATAAAGGGAATCAATGTTGAGATCTTCTGTCAGACAGGGACTAAAGCAGGGACTGTTGACAGTACACAGAGCAGGACGAATGACATGTGAATAAATCTGTGTTTTTTTCAAAGCCTGCAGCTACTTCTAGATCAGTACCAGCGCTGTACTTCAGTAACACATATCACACTGCTGTCTTACCCTCCTCCTCTCACCCTCTCTGCCTCCTTTCCTCTGCTGCTCTTTGATCATGATTGCCACAGGAATGAAAAAAGGGCAACTGTCTGGTAGTAGAGAGTAAACATCACTGGTTGGACGATTCATCAGTCACTGTGTCCCTTTTAGCCTTGCCCGATAATCAGATCTTCTGCCCAACCTTGTTTTGGAGTTTATTAGTGGCGTCCCTCGGTGGGGTGAAAAATAAACTGAGATTGCAGTGAGACAAAGGGAGTGCAAATAATGACATGTTGAATATAGATTCAGAGTGTAATGACAACATGATGTATAATAGTGCACCCATTTGGGATTGTTGAACATTCTATTCCTACACAATGGCAATATTATGCTGCTATTACAAACCAATAATACTCTGGAGAGACTTCCTACAAAATGAACACCCTGGTTGAAGGGTTTTGCTCTCATTCAGCCACAAGTGGTTTGGCTTAAGGTCTCAGATCAGTCAAGTCTTTCAAAGCAACACTCAAAACCCATTTCTGTATCGACCTGGCTTCATGTTCAGGCACTGTGATTTTAAAACGGTAAAAGTCTGTTGCCACAAAGGTAATGCTTACTAATGTTTAAAGCAGCACTGAATTATGTCACATTAGCATTTCCCTTTATTGAATCTAACCATGAAATATTCTAAGAGTATCAACCTCTGCCAGGTCATTTTCTTAAGTGAGAAATTATGCGTTTAAATAGTTCTTCCTTGGCCAAAGCTACACCTTTCTAAAAAGTTTCATGACAATCTAGCCAGTAGCTTATCTATTATCCTAATGACAAACCAATCTAACCAAAAACATATCCTTCTTGGTGGAGGTAACTTGCCTTTGGTCCCAGACCTTTAAAAATCCTGCCCACATCTTAAATGTATTCATGGTGGTGTGTCCGTTGATGCCTTTTTTCTCAAGATGGAGAAACAATTGACCAATTATAGCTTTGTAGGATTTAACTTGCCAAAGGACTACCAGGCTCAACTATTAAAAGACATTGGTGTCCACATACTTTAGGGCAGTGGTTCTCAAACTTTTTTCAATAATGTACCCCCTTTGAAAAGAAAATTCAGCCAAGTACCCCCTGATCAGCGCAAAAACTATTTGTTAGGGGAAAAATGCCTATATAAAGAGGTACAGTACAGTGCTGCACCATCAGTGTCTGATTTATTAAAACAACAACATTGTAACTGAGAAACACTTAAATGCTACATTTAAAATGTTTACAATCCATCACTAAATTCATGGCAAACCAATTTCAACATCATGCAATAACACTAAGACGACATTAGTTGCATTGAACTGATCTTTTTAATAAATTGTACTTACAATTTAGTGAGAAACATGGGCTTGTGCTTCACTGAGGACCTTTGTCATTCTGACAGGGAGGCAACTGCAGTTATTACACTTCGCGTTTTGAAATATGTGTAACTCTAGTCTATTAATATAAAACCCACACTGCTCAAACTTCGTTACTTTTCCTAAAATTGGTATATTTATCTTTTCTTTTTTTTTCATTAACATAAAATAAATCTCACGTACCCCCTGCAGTACTCCAACGTACCCCTAGGGGTCCGCGTACCCCCATTTGAGAACCACTGCTTTAGGGTGTATACAGTAGAGAATGGGACCGTTTGAAAGGGTGATTGGAGACAAAGACAGAAAGTTACAGTAAGGAAACACCCTTAACTGGTAAAGGAGGAATTGGTTGGCAAAATGGCTCAATGTGATTAAATAACTTATCCTTTTATGTGGGGAAGCAACATTGCATTCAGCCGTCGCACAAGTGTACATTAGTGTTTTTTGACCCTTTTGTTGAGTTACTTACTTTCCCATCATGCCACATTCATCAAATTAAGCCAACTCTGTCTGTTCCCCATCAAATGACTTGATGCTTGTAAGGCTGAGTCATCAACACATAACTTGATCTTGTTTGCTCTGTTATAAAATCTGTTTATTTACAACATTTGCGGTACAACGGTTGCCTGTAATATTTTCACATTGACGAGATATATTTAGACTGTAAGTGTAAATATGCACATTGACATTTAATTTGATCTCATTGCACTGTCATCGCTACTACCTCTGCTTTTACCACTCTTATTTATTTATTGTGTCTATTTTTTACTGCAGTGAGAGTTGCCAAAGAAATGTTGTTGTACTTTGTATGATGACAATAAAGATATATTTGTATTCTATTTTATTCTATTCTATTCTTAGTACAACAACCAACATTACTGCCATACTACAAATAAATGTAGCTTTTATAAATTCATGTTATACAACTAAATATCTAAACTATAGGCTAGCTGTCTAATATGTGTGGCCATTCTTGTAGTATTTATTTCACCTTAGTTTCAATTGGCTCTCTTACATCTGTCCTTGGTCATTCACTACAACCTTGTATCTCATAATTGCTCTTTATACTCACACACACAAACACTGATACACTCCCGCACAAACACACATACATGCACACTGGTACAGCGAGTAAACAACTGCGTTTCTCACAGCTACCACTTAGCTTTGTCACTTTCCTAGGGGGTGAGAGTGGCACGACATTGAATTACTTTTATTCTATCCCTAATTGATTTCTGCCCGAGGATTATTGCAAAGCGATTTGTGCAGAGCAGAGGAAAACACAGTGGACTTGTGAACGTCACCTTGTTTAATTTGTCGGCCTTGATTTGTTTGCTGTAAGTGTATTTGACTGATGTCTCTACAACGGGGGAACAAATGAACAAAGAACGCACTTCTTTTCTGCGTCCTTCCTCCTACTCTCAAAGCCTTTTTTGTTATTTATTTGCGGATTCTCTATCAATGCATCCACTTAAGAAGCTTTTAATTATGTATATCTGGTCTATCAGTGCATATGCAAAACAAGGATTGACATATTTAGTAGTTATTCAAGCACTATGCAAATACTTTTTACCTACATTTTGACTAAATATTCTGTAGTCTGTATAATTCTCAACCAGATTCAGTGTAGCCCTGTTGTTGTCTCACAGGTATCTGCGGTGTTCAGCAGATGCTGATAGCATCAGGGCAATGCAATACACTGTTAATGGAATGCAGATGGCCTTAAGATAAACCAGTCACATCACTCACCCACTCACTCACTCACTCACTCACTCACTCACTCACTCACTCACTCACTCACTCACTCACTCACTCACTCACTCACTCACTCACTCACTCACTCACTCACTGAATGGCAGACACTCCTGGGGAAGTAAAGTTGTGTGTGAATGTGTGTGTGTGTGTAAGCCATAACTCCATACTTACTTCAGCCTTTTTATGTAGAACAACATTAAAAAAACGGATATAATTTAAGCACTTATCTCTTGTAAAACCATGTGTAGTGTTTCAAAACTCGTCTACTTATTCACAGACACATATCCTTTAATCAAGCTGCTGATGACTTTATATATACTGCACAGCAAATGGCAGATAATCAGTCCTGTGTTGTCAACCGTGTATTTTTATGGGCAAAAAATTAACACCAGTAAGGCATTCTATCACTGTTCTGACACCCTAAATTATTTATGCGTTTTAATCCTTGCATTGGTTTTCTATCTCACTCTTATTTCTGCCTACACTTAGAAGTTCATTTTCCATTATTCTGCACTTGCCACACACACACTCCTATTTAGCGGCTTCTACTTTCTCTTGAGTATTTCATCTGTTTGAATCTCCTCAAATCACTGCTAATATGTTCTCCTCCCAGTCTACCTCTCACCTTCCCTGCCACTTTCCCTTTTATCAGCCTCCTTCTCCCGCACTGTCGCTCTGCGTTTTTCTCTAGAGACGTTGGTTTGTTAATGACTTCACTGCGGTTTGTCACCCAGTTGGCGCTGACTGCGGTTGATTATCTCACTATCAGCATTCAGCGTCAGAGACATCTGAGTGGCTCTCCCACACTTGCTGTTCAGCCGCGATGCGCAAATACCTTGTGAAGTCACACACGTATGAATATTAACGAGCAACAGCATGCTGCCGCTCGTCTTTCTTCACAAGCCAGACATAAAGAGTAAGCCTGCTCTATTGAAAACGATGCCAGTCTTTCAAATTGTCTTGGGTTGCGGGATCTGCAGGAAAGCTGTGTATAGAATGAGATTTGCAAACCATTGCTACCTCTTTGTGTTGTTGTGGAGCTTCATTTTCTCTGTGCAATGTGAACAAGGCTTTAAACTGAAATTGAAAGCACTGAAGGCTAACCATAAAACCGCATCAAGGCCGGATCTCGCCCTTGGGCAAAGTGACGCGGTACATTACAGCTTACCCAAAAAAGAAAGGATAAGAAGGCTGATAGATATGCGCAGTGGCGGTTCTAGACCAATTTCACTGGGGGGCCAGTTATTTTCTGAGGGGGGCACAATAAATGCAGGACGAAAAAGAGAACTAGACAGTATGAAGTAATTGCGCATAAGAAAACAATGCAATACAGTTATTGGTATTTGTTTCAGTACACTGATTTATTTCAGATAGATCTTATAGTTATTACTGTTAGCTTCAGCTTAAGTTATAGTGCAATGTTTGCACTAACACCATATTTATATACAAATAAATGCAATGAACAGTTACATCTCTACTTTACATAAGGGTGTCTGCACAATCTCACATTACAGCAACAAAATCCTGCGGTTTTTGGCAAACCGAGTACCAGAAAATATACATTTAAAAAAAACAACAAAAAAACGTTTCATTGTTAGGGGGGCCACAGGGGGGTCAGAGGTCAGTGTTAGGGGGCACTGGCCCCCCCTGGCCCCACTCTAGAACCGCCCCTGTATATGCACTCTAATTGCTTGTGGAAGTCTTCCTATTAGCTGGAGGAATCAAATCATGGGTGAGGGAATGGAGTGGCATTTGAACCTCCACTATACACGGTCAGCTTTTTTTCACTCCGAGTAGTTATAGCGATGAGTCATACAGAGAGACAGACACACTGAGCGGCAACAGTTAGGGGGCGCATTCTTTTGCATCAATACAAAAAAAGCTACATCATAAACAGCTTCATTAAACAATTGAAGAACATTTTCCTTTTGCAGAAAACATATAGCAGGATTTGGAACCATTTGAGTTCTCTGCAGTGACTGGGTAGAAGTAGTTTTCAGCATTGCTGTTGAAGTGAAAGTCCCCGGCAGTCAGTGGAGAGTTAGAGCTTACAGAGCACAGAGTATCGTCCCTCGGCCTTGACCAGTGACAAGTTATAGCTGCAAGGGGTCCTATATAGAAAGAATACACACACACTCCCACAAAACCACATGAAATACACACATAGTTCTTTACTCTGCACCTCAACGCCCTCTCTCTCCATCTCTCGCTTACCACCCATCATTTATTGGCTAATGTCTCCCCTCCACTCAGCCATCAAAATCTTGCTGCTGTATCTATTTTTCTCTCTCCCTCCCTCTTCCCTCCTTCTGGGGGAAAATCAGCTGTATCAGCGCTTTACCTTCCACCCTGAGAACATTCACACACACACACACACACACACACACACACACACACACACACACACACACACACACACACACACACACACACACACACACACAATATGATTAAAGGACGAATGACCTGATTTAGTCTGTGTCTGTTTACAGCTGTAAACACGCATATATTTTGGAGGGATCACAAACACTCTCGCGCACAGAAATGTTCAAATGGATTAAACTGCATGTGTGCGTCCACGTGAGTGTGTGTGCATGAATCCCTGACTAGCTGTAGAGCCTAATGAAGGACTTTTTCACCGTGACTCATCCTCGTTCAACACAGGCTCAATTTTGAGTTTTTACATTCCCACATACTGATGTGTTTCTCCCACCTCTTTCCTTTTTCATATTCTGCCCTCCCTCAACCTGCTCTTCAACACTGTCATATCCTCATTACAATATCTCCACTCTTTTCCTATAGCCATCATTCTGCACATATGCTCTGTCTACCCTCTCTGTCTGTATCTTCCTCTCTCGCTCCCATGGGTAGTGGTGGGATAATTGGAAGCAGAGGTTCTTCATTGAGATGATGCTAAGGCCAGTCAGGTGGAAAGCCCTCTTAAAGGTCCCATGTCATGGCCATTTCTACCGATCATATTTCCATTGTTGAGGTCTACTAGAATAGATTTAAATTGTGCAATTTTCCAAAATCACATTGGTTTCTCATACAGCATCTCTGTATAGTATGTGTATTCACTCTGTCCTAAACGGCTTGTTGGAGCTCCTCCTAACGCTGTGAGAATGGGTCTGCGGAGAGCATTTCTCTGCGATCCCAACTCGTCTATTACCAGCGTTCAGGGAGCTCTATGCAAGTCAATGGGGACTCCCTGTTAGTTAGCCAAGGGATCCTGGTGTGTGAGGTGCTCCGTGGATTGGTCCATTTGGGCCAATCCATTGTTGTTGATTTGGGTGTTCACCAGGTGTTCATATGTCACAGAACCCAGGAAGTAAACAATGGAAAATGAAAAATCTCCAACGAGGCGTTTTGGGGCAGCATAGACAGGTCTTTTCTGTGTTAGAGTTTTACTCGCTACAGGGTTTACTTTGAGGTTTTTTGACTCCGTTTACATGCAGAAAAACCTTCATAACACACAAGGGGACGTGTAATAACCGGAAAAGCATGACATGGGCCCTTTAATAGACCTCTGCTCTTTCCATGCACACACAAACACTTGCACAGCATATACTGTTCAGTGCGGGTGCAGCCATGCACACGTACACCTATTCTTCTCCTAAGAGGCCAACATTTCAAGGATTACGCTGCTTTCCATACAATAGCAAGTAAGCAACAGCCCATGAATTCCCATAACTGCAATTTTTCTCAACTTCTCTATCTCTCACTTTCTGTCTTCTTCTGTCCCTCACTTTCGTTCATCCTCCCGCCTTCAATATACCACTCACTTGAGACATCTTTTGTATTGCTCGGTTGCAATCATATCTCGCATCTTTTCCTTGATAACAGGCAATCCCCCAGCTGGCTTTTTCACAATAGCGGTTGCACACCTCAGATTGCCACGGCACATATCATATTGCAATATTTAATCTCCCTTCGCATATGAAGCCAGTTTCTGTGTGTTTTCTGACAGTATCCATTTTGTTTTCTTTTAGCCTGGGCAAAAAGATTTAGGGTCGTATCTGGCTAAACCCAGATGATCATGATTTGGATGCAGACAAAATCCCTCCGTTTTCCCTCCCCTCCTTTTCTGCCCCTCCATCATACCTTCTATCAATGTCCCCTTCCCTGCAGTGCGCTGCTGAACCAAGATGGCTGCTTTCCAACTCAATTTGTGGTCAGCAAAGGGGCGATTTGCATGAACATGAGTCCCATCGTTTAGCTGATATCCCACAGTGACAATCTCTCAGAGAGAGGAGTGAAATCATGTATTAAAGTCCTCATCCCTTTTTGGTTTAATTCATTTTTCCTGCACTGATGTTTTGCAATTTTTCCCCCCACCTCCAATGCGGTACTTAAGAATAAGATGAAACACAGTGGCCTCTCGTCACATTGAAAGTTAAAAGGCTGGGATGTAATAGATAGTAAAAAAGTGGTGTACACCCATGCAGAGAGAGAGTGCACGTGTGGGAGCATAAAAAGGAAATTAAAGTGGCACTTGGAAATGGGAATTTTAATGATGAGCTAAAAGAAAGGTGAACAACTTTGTCACATGCACAGATGAGGTGGTGGGAACAAATAAACAAAAGACACCTGTTTTTTTGTATCAGTATGCTATGTGTGTGAGTAATGCCAGTGTTTGGGTGGCAAACATGTTAAACAGATGTAATAGCAGAACCTGATAAACTGCTGAAAGCTGGCAGGACAAGGCTCATTACTCAAAAGTATATTACTTGTTGTTTCCAACATAATTTAAGTACATTTGTTATAAGTCACTCAGAGGTTGTATTTTCCAAACTAGTCATTATAGTATTTTATTACATTTCTCCAAACATATTAATTCTGTCTGCAATTAACTCTGGAAATCAGTTTTACAACTGACAACTTTAATGGGTAATTCTAGAAGATTTTTTTGATCGGTGAAATCAAAACATTGTTATATTTTGAGATTAATAATTGTATAAACTGGGACTTGTGATTTTAAAAGTTTGACATATCCTGACATACAGTAAGCAACTTACAACAATTTAAAATTGAAAACAGCTTTTGTATGTATTAATTTTTTGATTTAAACAGCAATATAGCATGTAGTGTGAAATCAAAACAGGGATATATTGTTATTTTGATAAGATCTTTTACAACTGGGACTCGTGATTCAAAAGTTTGACATATTGTGACATTAAGTAATCAAAAAAGAATTATAAATGTAACTTTGAATGATTTAATAATTATATATTTTTATTTTAAGAATCAAAAACAACTATTGTGTTAATTATTTATGCAGTTTTTCTCATTGCAATATACATGACCAATATACACGACCATCCCAAATGGTGCAATCGGTCCATTCACGCGATTCAATGCACTGCCTCGTCTCGATTCTGATGGATGACAGGTTGAAACAGTTTTTAATTTTAGCGCTTCAACACTTTATGTGTGGGTTTGTCACGGAGGTGATCTCTGGGCCCATAGATCTCGGCCTCCGTTACGGGTTGTGTAGCTTCATTGTTGTTGATTGTGTTCACCTGGTGCCCTGTGTTGTCTCCTCCCCCCTCACCTGTGTCTTTTTGGGTTAATTAGTGTGGGTATTTAGGCTCTGTGTTTCCTGTTTTGTTGGGTGTGTGAGATCCTTGTGGCTGGTGACTGTGCTCACGTGAACAGCGAGATTGAGGCTGTGTCATGTGCCCGTGAGTAATAAATGCCCACACCGGGTTGTATTTTGGACGTTCTGCCTCTGCCTCCTTGCTTGGTCGGGCCGCTCAACGGTCAGCTTCACAGGGTTGTTGTCGTATTCTGCGTTGTTGCTGTTGAGTTGTTGTTGGTATTGCATTTGTATTGGATCATTATAGAGCAAGCCAGGAAGAAAGATAGGTCGTTCTGGCTCGGGAAACACTTCAAAATGTGGAGAAGTTGTGAACAAAAAACATAATGACGAGTATCCAAAAAACGTTTGTCAGTGGATAGTCCAGTGGATAGAGCCGGCGGCCCGCCTATGGTGACGTCCTCTGCGCAACTGGTTCGAATCCTTGACCGGATGAACTTTTAATCAATGCCCACTTTTCAACTTTAATGCTATACAGTAACTGATAAAAGGCCCTCTCCGGCCAAAAAAATGCCTTTAGAAAAATACGAAATAAAAATAATAATTACCTCAATAAAGATCTTTGAGTGTTCCCCATCCCACAAACTCACCCCCTGCCATAATTACACAAACACACCCAATCAATGCCACATTTTCAAGCACTCTTTTCTCAATAACCCAATACACACAATTATCAATCTTTAATTGCAAATAGAACATTATATTCAGTCTTAGTGTGTGTATGCATCGAATAGTTTTCAAGGCAAAGATACTTTAAACCCACTGCAGCCTTGCACTTTGCCAGGAGAGGTCGCTGTAACTGAAGCTTCGAGAAATGAACCCATTTCTGGCACAATTGGCCCAAGTGGTTCGATGCTTCACAAAAGCTTCATTTGCCCATCACTAGTCAGAGTTACTTGTACTTCACTAGTTCTATTGACACATGTAATACTACTGTATCAGTGTTGAGCCACGTGTGACACCAGCCTTCACGCTAATGTCCTCTGCAGGGCCGTTTCTAGCTTTTTGGGGGCCCTATGCAAGATGCTGTTTGGATGCCCTATTTTTTTCAAACTACAATGGGCGGATTCCGAAGCCTTAAAGGTAGGGACACACCAAGCTGACACCAAAGAACTCACGCAGACGGACCCGACTGTTGTGTCGACTCACGTCTCCTGCGTCTTGGCCAACAGTCGCACTGAAACACACCGCAAAGACTTCAGCCGACGGCCAAGTAGCACATACGAACTGCGCATGCGTGAGTGGCAATAACTCTTCTTACCAGCAGGCGGCGGTAGTGTGTATTCGTCATTCAAAAGAGGCAACAACCGGAAGACAGACTGCATGATACACAGAGAGAAGAAGAACAGACTGCGTGATATAAACAAACAACAAATAGCGTGTGCGTTCCATTGTCACTCTACAGCGAGAAGCTCATGGGGCTTTCCCGAACCTGTGTCGAGAGCTGGAGTTAAATGAAATCTCAGATTTGCCTTCTTAATAGTTTGTTTGGGTCCCTCACTTCCGTTTAGCTTCTCATGCACTGATTCGCTTGCTGAACAGCCAATCGACCGAGAAAACCTACCGATTTCGGCCAAAAAGGTGTCGGCATGGCCGAAAAGACACAACGGTGCGGGACACACCAATCTGAGTAGGGCGACAGGACATCGTCGGCCTGACATCCATCGACGGCCAAAATCGGCTTGGTGTGTCCGGTGCTTTAAGATGATCTCTGGAGATGCATCAATCTGTTACACTTTAAGAGGAAAACAGGCTAAATTCACGAAAACAAAGCAATTGAAAATTATATTAAAAAGGTAAACAATAAGGCTCCTCTACCTCAATAAATGCAAGAGATGCAGCATTTTCTTAACAATGTTTAATTTACATTTTTCATCTTCCTCAGACGTCATTCATTGGGTGACAGCCCAACGATGATTTGGACTTTATTACCCCACAAACACAAGCCACAGCTTTGCTATCATTGCAGTTTAGTTGTGTTTATATCCTACATTTGATTTTCAAGCATATAATGCTTCACCGAACACAGGAGGGGGCTTAGCTGACAGTTAATTTGAATTCTCCCCAAATATATTGAGGCTGGACCTGAACTTTCAGCTTGGGGGCCCCCTAGTGGCCGCAGGGGCCCTATGCATCCACATAGTCCGCCTATAAACGGCCCTGGTCCTCTGACAGTACAGACCATTAGCTGTTGGAGTGGAAAGCTCCCAGTCCTGACTTTTGCTGTTGGGGTATTTTTGATTGAATGCATTGAAAAAACGAGCTTCATCCAACACAGCTCAGGAGTTCCGTACCCAGAGGTAATAGCATTTACATTTTTAAAGTGACATGCTTAATTACATATTTAAAAAGTAGTTAATGAGACGCCACTGCTAGCGTCACATAGCTAATAGCTCTGATTAACATTAGCTTGAGCTAGCTTGCCGTGAACACGGCTATCTGAGTGCATTAGCTAATTGGTTAGCCACATACTTAAACACTTTTACAGTATCTCGTTTGCAGAGCCTATCGTTAACTCACTAGCTGCACAGTTGGATACTGTAACAAGACAACAGGCAAGTTAAATGTTGTAATGTAGTTTAGGGATCGACCGATATGACTTTTTCAAGGCCGATACCGATTATTAGTAATCAAGGAGACCGATAACCAATAATTGGAACCGATATACATTTGCAGTAAAATCAGAAAATCTTGGTGTCAAAATGTAGAATAACACAAACTCCAACACAACTTCTTTGAAATGCATTTAAGCATATATTATGTTTAATGAACTTTTAAACATTTTACAACTGGTTTCCTCTCTGTGCCCTTTTCTTTAGTGCAGCCATCTGCAATGAGTTAGAGAGAGACAAGAAGTGGGGCTGCACTGCAGGCTGACATGCTTAACTAACAATAATGCTTAATTTATTATATCAAAACAATGCCTCTCTATCTAGCATACAATCCCAATAAACTGCTAGCAACTGCTAAACACTAGTGCTAGCTAATGTTTTGCAAACTATTAAAAACGAGGCAGGCTATTACAGTAGACCTAACGTTAGTCTAGTAGCTTCACTTCTAATATTTTGCTAAACATTTGCTAGATACATGTTGGCTAGCTAATGAGCTTCACATATCAACCTGAAAAACTGCGAGACGCTGGACGCACCCCCAACTCTGACTGACTTCCCGCGTCCCTGTGTAACTGGGAAACTGATATAATTGGATCATAAAATCGTGGTGTTTTTGCAACTTCAGCTGAGGGGATTGGGATGTTAATTGAACTTCGGTTTAACACATATAACACGTTTAACACTCTGCCGCTCAGCGCTGCTGCTTGCTTCAGCATGTGTCTGCGTTCTTTCGCACCTGCCTGTAATCGGCTGGGCCGATTATCGGTCGACCCTCTAGTGCAGTGTTTCTCAAACTTTTTCATACCAAGGACCACTTAACCAATAAACAAATACTCGCGGACCACCTAACTCCACAAATATAAAAAAACACATGGTTTTTCTAGAACAGATTACAAATCGCCGGAAAATGGTACAAACAGGTTGCAACATGTGTGACGAAGGTGTTGCCCTGGGCTATATCATGCAATTTAAACTTAAGCTCGCTCCATTGCGGAGATATTCCCGCGAGAGTGCGGAAACTTAAATGTATTTATTTATTTCAAATTTGAAATGTTACCAATATACTCACGGACCACTAGGGGGCGATCACGGACCACCAGTGGTCCGCGGACCACACTTTGAGAAGCACTGCGTCTAGTGTAGTTACATTGAACACATTATTGTGTTATGTTGGCTGGCTAGAATGTGCTGTAACGTGTGCAATTCAAGTAACCCTGTATGGAAAACCGTTATTTTAAATTCGTTTTAAATTGTATGTAGCGTTAGCCTATACAATTATCCTAATAATAATTGAATTGATTTGAAGGTTAGCTTCAGGGGCGTCGCCTGGACCTGGAAACATTCGGGGCTTAGCCCACAGTGGCAGCGCTACAGTCACATTTTCTACTGTATTTCCCACACGCACATACACAATTGCGCCATCTGGTGTCACAAACGTGTGTCTGCATTAGCTTTGTTACGGCAATGGATTGTGGGAGATTCTCATAGCACGTGAGGATCTCTTGAGGGTAAGGTGCCTGTATTATCTCGGTGGACAAAATGTATGTTTTTATTTTATAAGGACAATAACGTACTGTTGTGTTTGTTTAGTTTAATGTTAATTGTTTAATGAACAATTGTTTAAAAAATCAAAGAATCTGGTTTATTATTTAAAAACACTTTATTTTCCAATTAAATCATAAACTATGTCAAATTATTAGAAGTTGTTAGTAATCATATTAAACAGAAAAAAGGGATGGAAGGAGGAAATAATTGTAATTGTCTTGTCTGTTCTGGTGTTCCTGTTCATTGTTGTCTCCATTGTCGTTCTTGTCTGTTGTATCTCCTTCTTGTGTGTCCCTTTCTCCTGTTCTCCTTTCTTCATCCTCTGTTTGGCTCATCTGTGATGACTGTGTAGGTAAACACAAACAAGTATGTAAGTCAATCAGTTTCCAGCTTTGTCAAATAAATGAATTTCAAGATACACACATTTGTCTTCATTAAAATGAGTGTCACCACACTGTCACAAAATGTAATACCAACCAATTCAAAATAGTTAAATGTACATCTCTTGTAGATATCACTGTTAGAGTAGTTATCTGCCAATAGGACATAATCATTTCCTATACAAATGCAGTTTGAGTAATTCACTTAATATATTCACTTCACACTTTAATAGTCATTTTCACTTAATACTCTAATATAGTCATCTTTCTGCATTCAACACTTAGGAAAGCTGTACAATTTGACATGATAATGAGGAAAAAAGGCCTCCGACAATGCAGATCATTTTTTGATCATATCAATTTTAAGATGGGGGTCAAGGCTTAATATCTGGGAGCATAGTGTCCCTTGCCCCCTTTCAGGAGCCCCACCTGATTGGCTTTGATCTGAAAGCTTGTTAGCTGGCTGTCCATCTCATAATGTACACATAGAAACTAGCTGTCAATAGGAAATATCAATCAGAAGAATTATAATTTCATGCAAAAATCTGTCACAAAAAGAGTTGTACATTTAAATTCAGGTGTTATTATGGCAACGTCAGTGGCCAAACAGCCACATTTACTGCTGCAAATACGTTCAAACATGCTGTTGACACGTAAAGCAGTGGCAACTATGCCACCATTGCAGCTGACTTTTTCTCAGAAATACCGTCACATAACATCCATATATTTCAGTGCTAGGTTGATGCTTAGCTAAGCTAACTATGAAACACTTTAACTGACAGGACTCAGGAATCAACTGTGTACTGTAAGGTAGCTTGAGCTTCTAGCTTCATGTCGAACACTCACAGTAAGTCAACATTTCCCAGAGAGCTTTCTTTTAAATCACCAGGTAACGCTAAAAAACACAACATTTAGATTTTATGACAAAGTGTTTATTTAATATATCTGGCTAGCTATAGCTACTTGCTAACGGTTTAGCTTACCCCCGCGATTCAAAGTAACGTCAACGTAGCTATAATTTATGCTTTGCTTACATGTTGACATAACTTGTAAGTTTACTGACATTTACATACCTTGTTCACCTGGCTCAGGTGGTGGCTCTGCTCTGGGGTTGTTGTGTGAGCCACCACTTGAGAATTGCCGTATTTTTTATTTTAAAAATGTCTAATGTCCATCTTCAGATACTCCGCGTCCGCGGCTGAACGTTTAAAGTTTAAACACTGTCACAGAGGAGAGGTCAGCCAATAAAACACGTTTATCTCCATACAACTCTCTGATTAGTCTGGTGGTTGCCTCTGTTGCATTCACTGAACACGGGAAATTACAATTCTGCCATCCTCTCTAGGTAAAGTACGGTTAATGTATTATATTATTGAGGGAGAATTTGTCCGGGGCTAAAGAAAAAACATCCGGGGCTAAAGCCCCGGATGCCTACCCCAGGCGACGCCCATGGTTAGCTTCATGTAACCTTTTGAAATTAACGTATGGCTTTTACTTAATATTTCCTTTAATTATAATAGTTACATCACAGCATGCATTTTTTCATGTATAAAACTATCCGAAAGACACTTGTCTTAATAGTATCCTATTCCCAGTTTCTGAGAAAAGTCTAATATAATGACACCTTATAGGCAGCCAAATGAAAGGACATATAAGGGAGTGTAAGGTGTGTGTGTGTGGGATTTGACCATTTAAACGTGAACATGTAATATGATATAGTTTGCTGAGAACATTGGAGAAATAGCTGGAAAGGCAATTAAACCGTTTAAGCAGCCTACTGTATAGTACTATACTTAGCACATGGTCATTGTCAATTCTTTTTTATGTCGAGGCACATTTTTATTTCTCCATTCATGCTGATAAGCTTGATTATTACTAAGAATTGTCTTCAAAGCAGCACTTTGAAGTTATGTACTGTATGAATTTCTTCTTTGAGGGCAATTGGCGTCAAAACACTCAGAACTTAAATTAAATTAATGATCTTAGTTTATTGTCCTTTTGTTGCAGGAAAAACAGAATTGAACACAAACAAACATCACTTGTGTTCACTGTGTAAGAAGTGCCTTTGCACATAAACATTGTAATTTAAAATGTAATGTAGGCACTATTTTAGCGCTGTGCACCGGGCTTCTGTGCGTCATGCTTCTTGGTTTCAACATCAAAGCTCATGAATGCATAACCAATATGTGCTGATACATGTGGTATGGATTCATTTAGCATGTGTCCTCTCCTGTGTTTGAAAGTTGTGATGTAATGTAATAAAAGCTGATTTAAGATGCATGCCAAATCCAAGAAAAACACCTCATTGCATAAAATACATATACATTTTATATACATCATTTATATATATATATATCAGGGTTTCCAACTTTGGGTACCTGGCTGGAGTGAGATTTTGATATCATGGGTTTAATTACACATATGCGCACTAAATGACTGCTATCGTGTCAGCAGCGGGACCTTAGCATATATATAGCATATATACAATATATACAAAACACAATATTGGACACAGACTATAAAGGGCACAAAGTTTCATTCACTAATGAAAGTCAAACACATGTTTGTTTCCACTGTTTTGTCGCGATAAGCAATTTATTGACTTATTGTACGATAAATAAAAATGACCTCGATAAATTGCCATTTACATGAGGATGTGACTAGCAGTTTGAAAGGATGTACTTGCATTATTATTATATATTATCATTATGTCAGTGGTCTAAAATGGTCATACAACGGTGCCGACAATATTATCGTTTATCGCAATAATTTCCGGGAAAATGAATCCAACCAAATTAATTATCATGAGAGGCCTATACATGACACACACACACACACACACACACACACACACACACACACACACACACACACACACACACACACACACACACACACACACACACACACAAACACATCTACAGACTTACTCCAAACTGCCAAATATATTAATTAACGCACTCTCACTCTCATATACTCTTTGACTCTATTTTTGGCCTAGTAGAACAATAACCAGCAGACTTTTACTTTTTATCATTTCTACTGGATCTTAGATCTGCGCATGCGCAATACGGGTTGGGGATTGACCAACCGGCTCCCACTGCTCTGCTGTCTGTTAACGTTGTTAAGAGTGGTGGGGACGGGGAGGAAGCGGATCAACAGCTTGAGAAGCTGTCAACTCAACATTGTAAATAACCAACCAAAAACGATCGCCGGTTCATCTTGTTTTTGGTGTGAGAATAGTTTGGGCAGCGTGAGAGCGTGAGATTGAGAGTGAAAGTGTGTGTCACACGCCAGATGCGTGAGAGTTGGCAACCCTGATATATATATATATATATATATATATATATATATATATATATTTGAACATCTGTACTAATCAGTTGTTATGTCTCAGATAATCCCCACTGTAAATGTATGCTTTTGCTGAAATATAAAAAGCTTTCTGCAGTTTTGCTGATTAAACCAAAGCCATCCAGGGAGAAAATCAGGGCAAGTATGTTTGAAGCTAATCAGTTTCTTTGAAGAACGATATTGTTTTAAACCTGTAGGAATGTGATTAAACGTTTCTCTTATCAATGTTCACCAGGCTGTTGTGAAATCATCACAGGCTCTGCTGTTCTCATAAATAGAATTAAAGTAACATTTTTGATAAACTGAAGTCCAGGTGAGTCACAGTCCTAATGCTGATTCAAGTGTTATGAAGTAGTTTAAAATGGAAACCTACTAAAGACTAGGTCAAACATGCCCACACGACTTAGTGGGTTTATAGAACTGTGGTGAGAAAAGTGTTGATACAATTCTTAGAGTGAAATACAACATTAAAACAAACATTGAATACTTAGATAACCTTGACCATTTCTGATAAGCTACACACATAAATAGTAATTATATTTGTTTCTCTTCTACTTAAATTTCATATCCAAAAATAAGTCCTTAGTTATTAGAAACGGTTGTTGACACAGAGTCCGTCATTGTTATGATTGTTGTCTGTATAACTATTTGTTCACACTGGAGACTATTTTTATCTCTTATTTACTACGGAAACATGATTGCATACTCTGTCTTTAGCTGATTAAGAGAAATCTGTTGAGACTTGCTGTCCTGTTGAGGTCTTGACATTTTAATACTTTGTGGATGATTCACTGCCTCATTATACCAAAAAAGTTATCTTTGAATGCTGAAGGGAACATCTGGCTTGATGAAAGTGGTTTTCATACCTGACCTTGCGACCAACTGTGCTGTTGATTGGATCTTTTTTTTGATCGTTATTGTCCTTCTGTCCATTTGTTCTCAGGTTATCAGGGTTCCAGCTGCCTTCACCCATTGTGACTACAGGCTCCAGGATCACACTGTGGCTACTGTCTGACTACGCGGTCAGTGGACAGGGATTTAAGGCTGTCTATGAAGGTAAGACAACTTTCATATCATTTGTTTTGTGTTACATCAAAGATTACCATGTTGCTATCTTTTCCTCAAGGTTCAAGGTTCTTTATTTTGTCATACGAACATAGCTACAGTGTAGTTATGGCGATGAAATTCTTAGGTCACAGGCTTCTCCAACAGTGCAACACAAAAACACAGATAAACAGAAAAATATACTGCAAGTAAAAAGTAAATACAAAAAGAAAGATAGTTGAAAAAAAAAGAAGTGAAATAGTGCAATAAGAGTCTATGCAGGGGCGCACATCACTTTTTGCCCTGGTTCTCAAAGGTGCACCTGGAGATGTTGCTTTGTGCGCATCCATAAAATGAAATAAACCGGACCTTTTGAGGGGTACTTGACTTTATGAACGGGGGGGGGGGGAGGTGCGCTAGTGAGCACGCAGCAGGGTTACTGTGCGGAGCGCATAAAGCAGACCCTTCTCGCGATAGCGAGGGATCGCAGATGCCGTCGTGCTCGTGGACGGATTAAAACAATTAAACCTTAATAGCTTGCGGTTTTATACTTTGGCGGCCGTTAATACACCTGGGCGGCCCGCCCAAGTAAAGTCTATGTGGGAAACCCTGCTATCTTACCAGTTCTTATGCAACTTGCAAATATCTCTCTCTCTTCTCTCTTTTCTCTCTCTCTCTTCTCTCTTTTCTATCTCATCTCTCTTTTCTCTCTTTTCTCTCTCTCAATGTTGGTGCGCAAATGCGCCTTTTTTCAAATGATCCGGTGCTCTTTTTTGGAGGGGGGTGCGCACCTGCGCACCAGTTATGTGCAGCCCTGTCTATATGCAAGTTATTGGAATGATATATTAGATAAATAATTACTAAGTAGCAGATGAATGTTATGGATGTTGTTTCAACAGTTCAGGTGATTAACAGATGTTGTTTCAGCAGTTCAGTTGTTTAACAGTCTTATTGCCCGTGGTATGAAACTGTCCCTGAGTCTGGTGGTTTTAGTCCGGATGCTGCGGTAACGCCTGCCAGACGGCAGCAGACTGAACAGTTTGTGGCTGGGGTGATGGGGGGTCTTTTATAATCCGGAGGGATTTCTTCCTTAGCCGCTAGGAGTAAAGGTCCTCCATGGATGGCAGCTCCGTCCTGGTGATGTTCTGTGCAGTTTTCACCACCCTCTGTAAAGCCTTACAATTGAGGGCGGTGCAGCTGCAGTATGGAAAACGAGTCACCAAGTACTTGAGGAAAAAGCCTCATAAGTCACTTCAGCGATTGTGACTGTGTGACTGATATTCAAGTTAAATCTCCTTGAATTCCTTTCTTCATAATTGCTCTTATGTCAGTAAGTGATGCCAATAATTAGGCCGGGATCTTTCAGCCACTCCCATTAGAGCAGCATAGCTTGATGGCTTTAGAGCTACTGAGCTAGAATCTTTCAAATATTCTAACAAAAGGATAAAAGAAAGCAGGAAGGAGAGAACATGGTGTACACAGTGACTCTGGTTAGAGTTCTGGTACAAATGATCTTGTGTGCACCAAACTGATTGTATTATCATACCGTTTTAAATCCATTCTATCCAGCTAGGTTATCATCTCTCTTCCCAGGCCAGGAGAAGAACCTTTATCATGGTGACTCGGAATGCTTTATGACCCATGGCCGGATGATTTTAATGATGGCAAATTTCAGATGCACGCAGGAGGAAAAGGCGAGCTTAGGGAGGGGAAGGATATACAAGAGAATGACTAATTAGGCTAATTACCTGACAAGAGTTTGACACTCTTTTTGAGACATCCTGAATGTGGGGATGTGGCTCAGGGAAGCAACATCAAGGGACTCTGGAGGCCTAAGACCACATTGCATGACTCGATGAATCGTAAGAAAAAAGAGCAAAGAGACTGTTTGTTAACTCCACTGGGAGGCAATTGGGGTATTGTGGCTTTCTTTGGCACTAGTGGAAATATACTTGTCAGACTTGTCTAGCTTCTGACCTTGGATGATGCATCTGCGTCTTGCTTCAAATATGTTTGAAGAAACATGTTTTGAAAACTGGCAACTAGTGATTTAACGTAGTAAGTAAGTACTATTTTGATAGTTTGAAAACTAGTGCTGGGGGGGAAACGATTATTTTGAAAACGATTAATCGGGCGATTATTTGATCGATTAGTCGACTAATCTAACGATTATTTTTCTGTTGTTCAATTCATAAAAAACGTAATGTAAAAAAAACGTAATGTAAAAAATAATTTTTTCACGATACTGTGTCTCAGGGGATCTTAATATTTAAGAACCTATTAATGTGTTATACCAGATTAACGGAAATAATCTCAGCTAACTGACGATACAAACCATGTTTACCAAAACAAAACACAAGTCTCATAAGAAGCATCTAAATGACCCCTGAGCGAAAAATGCTAACGGACATTGGCACAGAACTCAAGATAAAAGTACCCTTATTACTTATCGTAGCTGCACATACAATATATCCGATTAAAGCTGAGACTCCACAGATTATGTAGGTATATAGTATTATCACTGAGTGATCCGGACTCGCGACAGGGGAAGCAAATACAGTCATCACAACACGTACCTTCACAGAGCTTCTAGGGAGATCGTCTCACCACCGTAGCTGTCAATCTGATCAAAAGACGTGTTCAATGCTATGGTTCAATGGCATTCAAATGAGAAAACCACAGCTAGCTGCTGCTTCTGCTAGGCTATGCAGCAGTCTCAGTGAGATATAAATATCTTTGCGTTTTGGACTAACTTTAAAATATTCCCATGCTTTTGAAGACCTAGGGCGAGATGTTTTCGTTTGGGGGCTTCGTGCGCAATCCTGTGAGGAGGAGGTGGTAGCCGTTTCAGTCTCCATTGTGTTGGAAGCGCGATTGCGAACTGCTTGTTGCTTTGGGTGACCCACGTGTGTGTAGCGACGCGTCGACGCGGAAATATGTCGTCGACGATATTTTGAAGTCGACGCGTCGACGCGTCGACGCGTCGCTACAGCACTATTGAAAACATACTATTTGAGCTACTACTTGTCTTTCAATTGTGCACTACCTGCTGTGCAATCACAAGGCCAAGATAATATGGTCAAATAATGAAAATCTTAACTCTTGTGTTATCTTCCACACCAAGGGTATTAGTTCAGGCATATCAAACATGTTGAGAAACTGGGGAGATAAGTGCAAAGCCATAATTACCTGCCACACACCTAACATGACACTGGTGATACCAACTGTAATGACCCATGTCACATGGGAAAAGAGAGAGGGCTGCTGTGCTGACATGTGGTGCTGCCCTGTAGGTTAGAGTGAATGTTAATTGAACAGTGAGAAGTACAGGAGATATGCAAAGCACAGCATCAGGTCACTGTCACTGAATAGATGGCAGACCACCCACAGTTGGCCTTTATTACACAGGATAAGCACACACATGAATCTTAGCACACTTCTTCAAATGAGGTGAAACAGCATCTCTTTTCTACTTCCCTTCATTCTGTTCTGTTATATTGTATTCTGCTCTTCCTATGCACCTCTTTGGCAATTTCCTCATGGCTCACGGGGGTTATTTGACTTCCCTCTGAAATCCTGCTACGGCTTCCTGGAACAGAGGCAGAGATAATACACCTCCATCCAGCGGCTAGACCTGCGTTATCTGGTTGCTGATTACAGTTAATGAGGCTTACAATCAGCTGGATGGTAAGAGCAGCCTGGGTAATGATGTATATTACATAGTAAATCATCATTTCAAATATTTATGTTATGCCAGTTCAAAACATTTAGTGAAGAGATAACAATCTTTTTTTAACCAGACCTTGTTTTAACAAACTTAATTATAAAATTGGCCCAGTTTACAACACAATAGATATTTTCCTCTTCTCAGTGTTTTCTGGCCGCCTCTGAGCTGTGTGAAATGTTGTTCTATTCAACTACCCAGGCAGCCGAGAAACACCAGGAAGGTGTCACAGAAGCTGACACACTGCTTTGTGCTGTTTTGTTTGAAGTCTGTTTGACCAGAAGCAACTGGCATAGAGCCACTGTGCTGCTTTGATTTGATTAGTTTGCAGTTAGAAGAAGTGCACAGTGGTCAGCAGGGGACACGACCAAAGATTGGACATAATCAGAGATCCCACTGTGTATCGGCTCAGGAAGTTACCAGTATCTGTGGGTGATTTAGTATTACTGACATTAATCGTCCCGAATTTACCCCTTCAGTAAATGATTACAAAACGCATTCCATTTAGCACGAGCTCTGCATGTCACATTATCCTTTGCTCAGTTGGAGTTTTCTGCATTAACACTTTATTACGCTCCATTTGAGTCAAAGATACACATAAACAAACAACGTGGTACTGGGCCAGTCATTGTCCTCTTCGCTGCACATGTTGCCCTTTTTTAGCAAAAAAGCTGTTGGAAAACCACACAACTAAATACATTATATAATTCTACAGAAACTCACTTCTGAGATAACAGCCATTGTTATTTGTTTTCCTTAGCAATGTTGACACATAGACTCCCCTTCGCTGTTTCCAGTCCCCACACAAAACAATGAAAGTTGAGTGTGTTATGTCAACTTCTTGTTAACTTATGATTAATGTACTTTAAAGTTAAGAATGAACAGCTGTGTGTAGGCTGGTATTACCCAGGATGCAGATCAGCTGCGTCACAGCATTGATGTAGCTGTGTCACGTCTCTGCCATGGTTTGAATGGTCGAAATGAGCAACAAGATATTTAAATGTGCAAATGTTTTAACTTAATCTTGGATAAAATTAATATGTGAACTACAGATGCTAAACATGAATATACATAAGAATACTTTGTATGTACTTATATATATTTATCTATATCTATCCATCATTAATCCTCTACTCCTCAGAGGAAACATAGCATTGTGGATTTTTTTGGGTACCAGCCTGACATTTGGGAGCCAATCATTTTTATATTACACTGTTGCTTCATGTCTGGCTGGTTGTACAGGACAAGCTTTCCCCCATCTCAAGCTGTTGTTGTGCCTGCTCATTCCATACGACCCACTCCCTAGTTTTTCAACAGTTGAGTAATTTCTTGCATTTAAATAACTGTTTCGATGTGTTCCAGTTAGGGCTGGGCGATTTGGCCTAAAAATAAAATCGCAATTTTTTTCTTCTAACTAATGGACAATTTTCGATTTAAACCTCGATTTTTTTCAGTTTTTTTTTTTCTGACAGCTCAGCTTCAATTTTGTCCTGCTCTGACTGGGAGGTAGACGACACTGTCAGTAGTGATGTGTGGGTCGCGAAGAGCCGGCTCTTTTAAGTGAACGACGGGAGCCGGTTTTTTTTTTTTTTTTTTTTCGCGGAGGGATCTAGATCGGCATGAAGGCACATTATGCAATGTGCACATTATCCCGCTTATTACATGGCCACATTCTCAACAAAGTAACGACATGACTCCCAATATTAATTGAAATGCTTTTATGGATTTAGAAAATGATTTTATTGATTTAAAAAATAGTTTTATGTATTGATTTAAATTGACATGCATCCGCTAAGAAAAGTAGTCCGTTGTTACTGTTTGAACTAACGTAGCAACGGCAGGAACTGCTTCGATAGTGTTTTTGAGGAGCTTTTTGATTACAGATTTGAAAACATCGTTGCTTGCTTTAAAAGTAGCACACTTCATGATGTCAGACCTTGGGAAGTATCTAGATATCTCTGCCCTAATGCCAAAGTAACTGGCAACTGAATATGTGTCGCCGTTTGATGTCTATCTGGGCCGCTGCGTAAAAAGGAGGGTTTCTGCCCCGTTACTTCTCTTCTTACTTCTATAAGAATAAAACACGGAGGACGGAGATCTCTTTTCCTCCCCCTCTACAGACCGCCCAGCAGCTGATCTCAGAGCACGCTCCCCTCTCCTGCAGGGGGGCGTGGTCAGCTGCAGCTCACAGAATCAGCCCCTGCAAAAACAGCGCTGGAAAAAGCAAATGGAGCGAAATGAGGCATGGCTAAAATGCAAGATATTTTTGGTATTTTGAAAAAAAAAAAATATTGATATACTTTATATAGGTCGATACAGTAGCCCCTTTTTTTAAAAATAGTTTGTATAGGTGTTGCTATCTGTTTTGTGTAGCGTGGTTCTACAAGCAAGTCAATGCATTCATTGGGTGTTATCAGAGATTTACACGGGTCTGTAAATGCAATGAAAACAATTGGCCACAGCAAATCATTTATATTATACTTTATTTACTCTTGAATACTTCAGTACAAAGGATGTATTGAATAATTTAAGTGATATATGTGTACACAGAGCTGCAGATCGGGTAGTCACAGGCAATGTGGCTGAGTTTTGTGCGCATTCTGGAAAGTGAGAGAGTAAGCTACTACGGAGTCCCTTAAAGCAAAACAAATCTGCGGAGTCTAGAAATGTTTTTAAATCGCGATTTTTCGGTTTAGCCATTTCACAAACCGTAGGAAAGTAAAAATGCAAATTAATCGTTAAATCCGAAAAAATCGCCCAGCCCTAGTTCCAGTCAGGCTTTCGTCCAAACCACAGCACTGAGACTGCTCTTGTAAAGGTCTTTAATGACATCCACTTAAACACAGACAGTGGCAGAACTTCAGTGTTAGTATTATTAGATCTCAGTGCTGCGTTTGACACTGTTGACCACAGCATATTACTAGACCGACTGGAAAACTGGGTGGGACTTTCGGAAACAGTTCTAAATTGGTTTGAACCCTACTTAAAGGACAGAAACAACTTTGTTTCTATAGGTAAATACACATCTGAGTTGACAAATATGACATGTGGGGTTCCTCAAGGCTCCATCTTGGGGCCTCTTCTCTTTAACATCTACATGCTACCACTGGCTCAGATAATGAAAAACAACAAAATAAGTTACCATAGCTATGTGGATGACACACACATTTACATAACAATTTCACCAGGAGACTATGCTCCAATTCAAACACTGAGTAAGTGCATTGAACACATCAATGACTGGATGTGTCAGAACTTTCTCCAATTAAACAAAGATAAAACTGAGGTAATGGTTTTTGGAGCGAAGGCAGAACGTATAAAAGTTAGCGCTGAGCTTCAGTCTGCAATGTTCAAAACAACAGATAAAGCCAGAAATCTAGGTGTAGTCATGGACTCTGACCTGAGTTTCAACAGTCACATTAAAACAGTTACTAAATCAGCCTACTATCACCTAAAGAACATATCTAGGATTAAAAGACTAATGTCACAGCAGGATTTGGAAAAACTTGTCCATGCTTTTATCTTCAGTAGACTCGACTACTGCAATGGTGTCTTCACAGGTCTCACTAAAAAATCTATTAGAAAGCTGCAGCTGATTCAGAACGCCGCTGCTCGAGTCCTCACTAACACTAAGAAAGTGGAACACATCACTCCTGTTCTGAAGTCTTTACACTGGCTTCCTGTGTGTCAAAGAATAGATTTCAAAAATACTGCTGCTGGTTTATAAAGCACTGAATGGTTTAGGCCCAAAATACATTTCTGACCTCCTGCTAAATTATGAACCATCCAGATCTCTCAGGTCTTCAGGGACTGGTCAGCTTTCTGTCCCCAGAGTCAGAACTAAACATGGTAAAGCAGCGTTCAGTTATTATGCTCCAAATATCTGGAACAAACTCCCAGAAACCTGCAGGTCCGCTTTAACTCTGACTACTTTTAAATCCAGACTAAAGACTTTTCATTTTGCTGCTGCTTTTAATTGAACTATTTACATCTTAAACTGCACTGTAACTTTTATCCATGTATTTTTTCTTTTAATGTGTATTTTATTATCTTTTCTTTTCAATGACTGATTTTAAATGCCATTTTCTTAATGTCTTTCGTTTTTTGTAAAGCACTTTGAATTGCCTTGTGTTGAAAAGTGCTATATAAATAAACTTGCCTTGCCTTGCCTAGCCAAAGACGACAACTGTTGTTCTTGGCTTTGAGAGAATCAATGAAGCCCTGATTATGTCTTTGTTCACGTATGTGCATACATTTGTGTCTCTGTGTAGATGTCTGCTGGTATGTATGTGAGGCTTTTACTCTCTGGATGTCCTTCCATTTTCTCAAATGGGTTAAATGCATTTTTTTTTTCTGATCCTGATTGGCTTTTCTCACCATAGCTTTTGGCAGTAAAACCTCAGTACTCACAGGCTTTTTTTTCTATTAGGGACTGTTTTTACCATCCACCATTTTGGTGTGAGCCCATCTCGTCTATATTAGATATCTCTTCTGTTTCAGCCCACTCTGCAATAAGCCTAAGTGCTGCACAGTCCATCTCCCCAACACACTGCGTAATGGCCGAGACCACTCTGGAATTTCTCCCCTCTCGTCACCATAGCAACCACCAGACTCCCTTTTTTCCCCCGTCTTATTCTCCTCTTTCTGTTCTTCATCTCCTTCCAAACACTTTATTCATCTGTAATCGGTTGCTATAGAGAAGGAGGCTAACATGGGCAAAGGGAATTAGAAACATTTGCAGAGCTTCTGAAATGATCTACTGGGAAGAGAAGACTCCTATCTCTTCTTGTCTTACTGCATCCATTGCACAACATCGTTGACTTCTCTCCATCTTATTTCTCTTTCCCTTCTCCCCTTTCTCTGCTATATCACAAATATCAACCTCCACGACCCCCACATTTTGTTCCCTCTTTCCTCATGTTATCAAGCGCTCTCCCTCTCCCTTGAATATTCAAGTACCGCGATGATTATCCAGGCATGTGTCGCCAAGTTCCTCTTCCGTCTGTGTCTTAGTTGCATATTCAATGTGCCTCCAAACTGGGTCAGCCGAAAAAAAAACAATCACAGCCAACTCTCCCGCACGATTCAAGCCGCCTGCTTCCTCAGCATTAAGTCACTGCAGGTGTCTGTAACGGGGACAAAATAGCATGCACATAATATTTCATGAATTAATTTAGAATACATTTATCAAAATAGTTTTGCGTGTATCTATTTCCTTGCAAACCTAAATTCATTGCTACTGTATATCTAAGATCCTCAACTCAGTTTAATGTGAATTATAAATGCTTTTTATGTTGGTAGAACTGCATTATAAAAAGGGTAGCTAAAAAAAAGCTAAATCAGTAGGCTTTGTGTGACAATAGGTCTCATGATGAGCGGTTTTTTATTTTAAGTGAGTAAAGGAGCAGCAGAGTATGGAAGCCTGTTTGCGCTACAGAAAAAAAAAATCCTGTAAGTCAATATATTGACTTAGCTATCTCAATATATTGACTTACTATCTCAATATATTGACTTAGCTATCTCAATATATTGACTTACTATCTCAATATATTGACTTAGCTATCTCAATATATTGACTTACTATCTCAATATATTGACTTACTATCTCAATATATTGACTTACTATCTCAATATATTGACTTACTATCTCAATATATTGACTTAGCTATCTCAATATATTGAGTTATATATATTTATTTTTATTGAAACAATGTCAAACACAGAATAAGGCACATAGACATCAATGTTCATCATATAAGCGGTACAACTTCATATTAAGGTACACAAATTCACCATCAACAAGTTGTTAATTAACATGCATATTAGCAGTATATTGGCTTTTTATTAGTACTTATAAAACACTTATTAATGCCTTATTCTACATGACCATATTCTACAAGTAATCTGTGTATGTTACACTTGCATGTATGAGATCATTAAGTGCCTTGTAACTTCTTTTTTTATAGTTTCACTCCGTTTGAATTTCAGTGGACTGCAAATATGTCAATAAAGGAGCATGGCTGCTCATTCCCTGGCTCTCAAAACAGTTTGGCTGGCTGTTTAATCTATGTTCACACTGAGACAGTACAACAAATAGAGAGAACAGTACACTTATTGTGTAAGCATACATACAAGCAGGTCACACAGTATGATCACAAATACATAAACTCTGTTAAAAATCAGTTTTATTAAAAAGTACAAGCTGCATATGTGTTCTCAGCCTTGGAGAAACTTGACATGTTTTGGGATGTGTCTGAACCTCTCTCTAGTGGTTCATTAAAGGTGGGGTAGGTAAGTTTGAGAAACCGGCTCGAGATGCACTTTTTGTTATATTCCATGGAATGCTCTTAACATCCCGATAGCAATGAAGATCTTAAGTGCTTTGACAAAAAATCATAATCTGTGGAAGCCGTAGTACTGTAAAAAGCACGACCAATCATTTTAAAATAACGGCTAAAGTAACTGGATGGCCTACCTGCCTGTCAGCCTTCCATCTGTGCACAAACTTATCTCGTGCCCTCATTGGTCATGTGCACGTTCGTGTGTGTTGGAGGAGGGGCTCTGTAAGGAAGTGGCAGATTTTTTCCGGCTGTGTATTTTCAAATTCTAGCGCACTCGAGCTGGTTTCTCCAAAATGACCTACCCCACCTTTTAATAAAACAGATAGTTCAACGTGAGCCTACTTTTGTTCATCTACTGTTGAGGTTCATTTCAGTAGTTGTGTGCTATAATGTATTTACAAAGTGTGAAGAGAAGGCAACTTTAGAATAGGAAACCTGTTCAGGTCAATTAGAGTCAAATTAGCTTATTGGTTATGAACAAGACTTCACTTTAAAATAGGGAACATATTCTTGGATATAAATACCTAATTTTGAGTTATTTAGACATATTGAGGAGAGCATATTAAGACCAAAGCTCATGTACAACAACTTCCTTACTTGCAATAGATAAGGACTAATTAGAGGGTTATTGAGGAACAACTCTCAACTAATGGCCTATTACTTGTAGAATATGGTCATGTAGAATAAGGCATTAATAAGTGTTTTATAAGTACTAATAAAGAGCCAATATGCTAATATGCATGTTAATTAACAACTAGTTGATGGTTAATTTGTGTACCTTAATATAAAGTTGTACCGTTTATATGATGAACATTGATGTCTATGTGCCTTATTCTGTATTTGACATTGTTTCAATACAAAATATAACTCAATATATTGAGATAGCTAAGTCAATATATTGAGATAGCTAAGTCAATATATTGACTTACAGGATTTGTATTTATTTGTTCCTGTGGCGCGCCTTCCAGCACCATAGCATTCTCCTGCATCCATCACAGCTGATCTACAATAGCGCCTCTATCTACTCCCCCTCCACCACCCTCCCTCCATCCCTCTTTCCTATAAGCATGCGAGAGGAGAGAAGATGAGGGTGATGAGAAAGCACTGAAGCATGAGTGAGTCTAGTGCCTAATTGAAAAATGAGACTTGTCTCCTCAAGTCATGGAGTTTGCCAAATGAAAGTGTCATGACAGAAGTGAATAGACACGGATCCAATTCTACGGTCCTAATGTTCTATCTCACCCCACTGGGACTTCTGCACACTTTACTCAGGGGTATATTATTGCCCTGTTTGTGTGCCGGTGTCTTTAAAGGGAGGGGTTGAGGGGATTTATAACCTGCTGAGCCCCAAAGAGATACTTTCCTCGATGTTGTTGCTGCTCGCTCTGATACAACTGGCTTTGATTGGGAGAGATGCGCAAGAGTTATTGTTTGCCAAAGAACAATTTACATGGATTGTTTTAATGATTTGAATTACATATCATTCTGCAGATATGTTATATTCCTGTCCTTCTCAATTGATGTATTCTGCCTCTTCGCAATATTATAAATGCACTCAGCTTTTTATGGATTCCGTTTCGTCTGCAAATGATGCAATCCACTTTTTGATTAAATATGACCAGTGGCTTCCAGCATGGGAACAACTATAATTGTTGCAAAGAACACAATTAATACAAAACAACAATAAAGAGCCTCGCTGTAATGCATACTGTATAGTTACATGACCATAAGTCAAACAAGTTATCTGTTCAGCTGCTGCACATTGTGCTTTTCTTTTTGCACACAAGTCTAATTCGCCGTTTGCTTTTAAACAAGAAGCCATTCAAAGTACAGTCTGCATGGATGCTTTGCTCCATATACTCTGGGGCTTCTAGAGCTTAAGTTATTATGTCTAAACAGGCACAGGCTCAGGTGAAATGAACTAAATCAAAGTAAGCTTTAAGTGGACAAATCAAAGAAACACACATACTCATTGGTTGTGTAATGTTACAGTGGCAAGTTTGGATTGACATTGCAAAATGTTGCGGATACTTCCTGGGAAAGTGGCTGCATGTGTTTTCAACAGTGCACACAACATGGCGGATGCTAACTCAACTCTCCCGGAGGGGTACACCGGGGGCTAAATTGTCTCTTTAGCTGTAGACAAATTATCACTTTAACCTGTTTGTGCATACACCAAAGCCACAACACAAGTATACAACAGATTCATCCTGTTGGTAAACAGTTATTGATTGGTAAACCAGGACCGGCTGTCTGTCAAGAAGACAAAAAAACTAATTTAGTTTCCCCAGTTGCAAGTCACTCGCTATCTGTTTTGATAAATCTATTGTAGTTATCATGGAATTATGTTGGGCACATAGGCATGCACTACTCTAAGCTCTGTCGGACGCAGTTGTGGCAAAAACAAAAGCCTTGCACAAAGTGAAACGAGAGATTATTAATATTAATGATCGTGTGATTTTTAAGCAATAAGGCTCATACTGTACTGTAGTTCAAGTTGTGCCATTGCGAAAGGGAACACTGGGGTGGCATCCCATACATTCAGTGGAAGACAAGCTTTTGGCATTAAGCTTATCTTTTATATAGAAGCCCATGCTACTCGAGGCGACCTCTCTTATGTTTTTTTTACTTTGCTTCAATTTGATTTAAATATCTCATGAGAGCTTGGTGATGTATTACAGTTTGAATAGAGAACACTTTATGTTAGGTTTACGTCAAAATGTAAATCACTACAGATAGTTTAAATAGCTTTATGACTGTTCAGTGCTGAAGTCAACAGAGACTCTATATACTACAAAACATAAATAAATGAAAAAGCTGTACCTTGATATATTTGTTTTGTAATTTTCCACAGTACATTTCTTGGGCCCTTTCTCATTTCTCTAACTCCCCTCCTCGACTCCTATCCTCGTGTCTTAGTCCCGCCCACAGGAGATGCGAGCCGAGGAGCCGAGGAGGGGAACCGAGGAGAGAGGAGGGGAAGCAGCAGGCGGTTAGAGAAATGAGAAATCCTCTCCTCTGAGCGGTCATTTTAAAGAGACGTCCATTAATGATGACAGGAGGCAGAGCACTCTGTCTGATGGACAGATGTGTTCATGACCACTTATATATTTACTTTGAATTCATTGACAGTGCGGTATAATGAGACAATAACAGGCTACAGATGCGGACATATACACACAATATTTATATACATATATACAATTTCAGAATCAAACAAGTATGAGAGCACTCTCATAATAACGTAACACAATCAGAGACTGGATATACCCACCCCCCCCTCTCTCTCTGGTCGCAACAATGAGGAAATTAAATTACGGGCCAAAAGTTTTATTTACAAACTATTAAAAGTAAGCAGAGGACACCAAACTTACTGAGACCTGTCTGTCCGCCGCACCTACACACTGTACAACACGCACCTACAGCTCCTAAAGTATATCATATATATCAGGATACAGCCATTGTATATTTTATTATGTGAAGCACTAAATGGTTTTAGACAAATATCGACTCTTTGTTTGTAGATATCTACTAAACTAAAGCAAATAAAGAGAGTAATGAGGCCTAAGTGATATATATTATACACACTGCTCTGCTTTCTGCACGGACCTCACAGCTGTTCTCACTGTAAACATCGAGTCATGATGAAAGCAGTTAATAAAATAATACCCAGGGGATGCATGCAGAGCTGTCATTGGCTGAGATAAGTCCGGCCGTGCTTCACGACTCTTTTACACATCACTGTTGCCGGAAATGCATCCGCGGAGGAGCCGTGGAAGACCGTGGAGGACCCATCAGTGTATCCTCCATTATAGCTCCTCCAGAGAGCCTCCTCGACGCTCGATCCTCGGTCCTCGGGCCTCGAAGTGCATTTAGAGAAATGAGATGTCCTTCAACATGGCGGGCTGAAATTCATTTCCGGAGGACCGAGGAGTCGAGGAGGGGTAATTGATGAAATGAGGAAGGGCCCTGGTAAATAAATTGCCTTAGTATGATGTGAAGTATGTGAGCCCTGGTAGGAGGTCAGGGGCTGGAGGCTGCCTTGAACAGTTTAAATGTCAACATGGTTGCAAGCTGTTGTCAGCCACATTACAAATCGGGTTTTTAAAATGCATTCAAAACATACCGCAAAACATTGTTTAAAGATAGAATAGTGCCTGAAATGCATCTCCTTCAAGCTTTGATATAATTTACAGCTCTTCTGATTGTAGATGTTTCCGGTCTAGCTACCTTGACTGCTCTGTAGACTGTGCATGTTATGAATGCATTTTGTTTTGTATGGATGAATGAATAAATGTATGTATGCACATGGTCTTTCTTCAGCTGTTAAAAACAAGGAGGCTGATGCCCCTTAAGGCTTGCATGCTAGCCAGTTTTCTCTCTTCTCTTTCGGTCTCTTTTTCAGAAATTGTTGTAAGCTTTTAAATTGAGGTTTCGTTTTACTATCAGCTTGAATGTTTTCATTAAGTGTTCATGATGTTGCGCTTGAGGAAAACATATATAGTAACATTAACTTATTTTGCATTTTTAGGGTAGGTTTGGGATATTACCATGTTGTGCTGTCATGAAAGCTCCCTAAGCCTTACATTATACTAAGTCTTAAATGTACATCAGCACACTGTTCTTCGTCACTGAAAACCACTTGGAAGAAATAGGTATAAATGTCAAAATGTCCGTCATATGAAAAGACTATTGCAGTGAATGCCTTGTGCTACATGATATTGGAAGGCAGATAATGGAAGCCTTATGCTCACCAAGTCCCCCAGACGCTCAGTATTTCTTACTGTAAATGTCATCCATGTAGGTGTTTGATAGAGCCTTGAAAAGGTTAGGGTTGTAGATGCCTTGTAGACTTTGCCACTGCTTTCCAGTTTTTGAGTTTGCAGTCATTTTAAGATAAATGTTTGTTTACTGATATCCGCTCTCCCACATGTAGTGACTCACCGCTATCTTTTGAAATCATATGAGTGGACACCTTAAACTGAACTGCAAACAAAACTGTATACAATATGTGAGATTATTTTCTTAACCTTCCAAACATCATTTTTCAATGATATGTTGTAGGTTTTGTGTATATATATATATATATATATATATATATATATAGTATATATCAATAGCCCTTCAAGCAGATTTTATTTGTGTTCGAATTAACAGTCGCAGTGACCAATACATAACTGTGGTCATTGCAACAGGCAAGTATGAACATTGCAATTATATACAAATAACCAATGAAATGTAATCAAAGCATTTACAAGAAATGAACTAAGGTAGATTCCTTCAGAGGTTTGCTCTAGCTCTGTTGCACTGGAGATTGGAAAAACTCGTCTTTTCTCAGACAGAAGTGTTGGAAGCTAAACAATATTCTCTGAATATGAGAGAGAACCTCCAGAATAAATCTCGCAGCATGTGCTCATACTGCACCAGTGGCACAGCTTCTGCCCTCTTTGACCCGCAGTGTCCAAGGCTAAGTTATAGATTTTCCCTCAGTGCTCTATTACGTCAAGGTAACAGACAGCCTTCAGATTTTTCTGCCATTGTTAAAATGATGGAAAATATTTGCTTTTGGCAACCTCTGCTCCTCAGTGACAAACCATTTCCATAACGTCTTTATGATGTATCTTGCTTCTTTCTTCAATCCAGACCTTCCTTTTTTTTCCTACTCCCTGTATATTTTTTTTTAAAGAAAATCAGTTGAATAGTGCAACCCTGCAAGTCTTCTATAAAGCCTTTTAACAAAATATTCTTTGGTTTGCGATTTCCTCTTCAAGCGTGTTAAACCTAATGCCATTATTATGTATTTGTTTGAGCCTTTGCTGCATGTTCTTTTGGTTATCTATAAAACTCCAGCTATAGTAAAACCTTTGCACCTGAAATGTGTTTTTTTTGCTAAAAATGCACCACATATTTATTAAGGGAAGCCAAAGCAAATACAAAAATACTTGCACTCAATACCCACAGAATCCCTGGTTATTGTGGTAAAACTGTTAATTACACACCTGCCATCACAACTGCAGAATGCCTTTCTTATTTTATCATACGGACAGCAGGTCCAATGTACATAAATGTATTTATTCAAGTGATGATTTTTCTCCTGGGAGATATGCCACAGTTACAAGTAGCATACTGCTTCTTATTTAAATGGGGTTCACGAGCCTGAACTTGCTCAATGGAAGCCCAGCTATTACGGCTGTGTATTTTGCTGAATGTATTTAGTAATTTTCTTGAAAAATGTGGACTTTCTTCCGGCACGTCCATGTAAGCAGAGCTTCCTCTCCGGCAGATTGTAGATGTTATTAGTGTCTGGCATGGGAATCGGCCACCAGCTTGTCTGACCGTTAAATGCTTCTGACACTTAATTAATGGCTGATTGTTGTGCGGCACTTTTTCGTCAGGCTAATGAAGACTGTTTCAGCTCACACACACGCTTACGTAAACACTCACGCTACTGTGCCTGGCACACACACTGACATTCACTAACAAACACTCTGCATCGATATTCCAGTGCACCAGAAACATTTGGAAAACAACCAAACAACGGTGATGAACTGAATGCAACTAACCCATAGTGCATCAGTATTTTAAACTTGTGTTTTATCTTAAAGTGCACCAACATGCTATGTTTAGGCAATGGCATAGGTCTCAGATATATAAAAAACATGTCTATGAAGTGTTTTGCTCAAAATACCAAACAGATCACCCATTCTAGCCTTGCCTCATATCCCTCTATTTCACTTCCTGTTTCAAAAGTGCTGATTTGGGGTATAAAGCTTTAAAAAAAAAAGAGGGGCGGAGCTTATGCCTGCTCATGCGGGAGATGCTACCGGCAGATTCTGCCGTGATGAAAACGCCATATCATGGATTATCAAGGATTATTTCTGAAACAGTCTGGAGCTCAAAGGCTTTCTCTCTTGCCGGTTATACCACAAGGTGAGTTCCTTTTCATTTCCTGCTTCTTCACACACATGCTCTCCAGTATAGGTTAGCTCTGAGTGTTAGCGATGCTAATGTAAACACCGACCATATTACGTCCAAAACAGTCGGGCATTGTTTCTGATAGCAACGTTTCTGATAGGGCCGTGGGTTTAAAGCCATCCTACTTTTCCGATGTTGCGTCATATCGGACGCACATCTGGATCAGCTCCGTTGTAGCCCCGTTTTTAGAGATTTGGGTACGGAGGGAAAGAGAGGGTTTTATTTGTTTGAGTTCCCTGACACACCGGGGACACATTTATGTATAAAAGACATCAAAAAGTGCATTTTGCATGATAGGTCCCCTTTAAAACAACTATTCAGTGATTATTTTTCAAACATTGAAGATAAAAACAAAACAAAACAAATCTTTTCTGACACTATTTAACTGTTTATTGGATTCTTAAAAGGTATAGTTACGTTTTATGACTTCTCAGCACTCAACAGAAGAGTGAGTGAATTCAAACACGAGCTCTCGATACTTAGTTCAAGTGTAACTGCGCATTATTTTGTTCTCAACCCAAAATGCCAGTGCAGTTGGGTTAAGACAGCGATTGAAATCCTTCTAGTCGCCTCTGCCGTGCCTGCTTCACATTATGTTAATATTTTATACTGAATCCCACATCTGAGCCTTTTTGAGATTCATGTTTTTCTTATCCTTCTTCTATTTTTATAAGAAATGACACAAGCTAAGAGGACTCTTGACAAGTCATTGCCAGGCACGTCTGCTTTGCACAGCATTGCAAGACACTGCCATCACTCATTCCTGCCCTCTATTTGTTTTCTGGGTGAATGGGCGGCAGACAGGGTCTAGTTTGTGTTCAGAACAAGTTGTTGTTTTGCTCTCCAGATAAGGAGGAGAAAACAACACTCCCACACCATCGTTGCACACAGACACATCTGCACAGAAGACACTCCAGCAGACCCATGCACTCAAGTGGACTCAGGAGTACACACTCAAACATAGCATTATGCATCCACTGCGCAGCGGAGCATATAGAGATTAAGGTCATCCTCCCCTGTGAACCTGTGGCTCTGGGTGTGTTCTTTTGCAGTTCCTCAGTGCAACCCAAGCAGTGTGTGCATTTGTCTATATATATATATATATATATATATATATAATACCAGGTCTCTATCACTGTGTACACAAATAAACATTCACTAAAATGCAGGCTGATGGATGGCATAGACTGTGTATATAAATAATATATATATTTTGAAAACTTTTTGAGTCCTCTTTGAGCTATTTTTGAAACAGCAGGTGATTTGTCACTTTGTTTCGGGCTCAACACATGTTTATGGATTGTAACAAAGGAAGTATGTCCTGCTGTGCAGCTGAGGTGTGAGCAGTGTGACAATGGCACAGAGGGACTGACGCCACAGCCTTGTGTACCTGTGTGTGTATTCAAAGGTGCGTGGTTGTGTATGTTTCTATACTGCACATGCATACTGTACAAGGCTTTCTATTGTGCAGTCAGAAGGAGTGAACATTGAGGTGTTTCTCTCATGCCTCTGTATTTCAGCTTCTGTGAAAGGCTCTCTGTGTTCCCTCGCTGACAGACTACACACTGACAGGGCCTACCCTCGCTGCATCTTAACACAGAGAGGGGGAGATTTTGAGGAAGACATGAGGGAGACACAGCAACTTAGACATCAACTGGTGGAGAGGGGTTAGCCAGAGAAATAACTGAAAAGGTGATCGGTTTTAAAGGGAAGAGGATAAATAGGAATTGAAAAACATACATAAATAAAGTGACAGATGGAGAAAGACAAGCCTGACTCACAGCTGAGGTAATGGATGAAGCTGTGAAGGAATCTACTTGTGGAAAGCAGGTCAGAGAAACACCAGTTATGCCACATGACACATTTGCTGCTCCGTTACTCAGCGCTCCCCCTTCTCCACAGCCATGCATTTTTTACTCCGTGAGCTCATCTCCTAAAAAAAGCAAGAAGGCAAATGCTCTCACCTCTTCTCTGACATAACACTTAGTTATTGGGTTTTGACCGCATTAAATGTCACCCAAAACACTTCAGCCCCTTTTACCTTGTTCTGTTTGACTGCTCCGAAAAGGTTGCTAATGTTGTTATTCCTCAACTGTGTATGAGTGGTACCAGTCTGGCACACTAATTCTGCCACTTTATGAAAATGTGTAATTAGGTGCCTCGGTTGGCCTCTTGTAAATGTCATCTGTTCTGTTCTCTGGATCGTAGACTTTGATTGAATGAATTCCACCCTTAGATACCACTCATCGGCCAGCTTGCTGTTGGTAAGGGTGATATTTCTCCTTTTGAAACTGTGACTGAGGTGTTGGGATATATTCAATTCAAACTATTAAAAACAAACGATAAACCTTTCCCCGTGTTCAGAAAATAAATGTTAGTCAAATTATATTATTAAAAATGTATTTTCCGAAAGGGAGAAAGGTTTGTTTTTTGATTGTTTATCTTTTCTTGACTCCTGTCACTTATTGGAAATGAGCCATCCACAGATTATAGTCAGCAGCTTTAATTTAACTAAGTGAAAAACTTAACTTTTACTCTTTTTTATACCCCACTCTCCTGCTTTATTTTCGCTTCATCTGTCTGGCACTCTGTAACAGTGATTTTTATTATCCTTCTCTTCCCCCCTCTATCTCTCATCAGGATTAGCTTCCCGTGCTTGTTAGCGTGCTAGCTCTTTCCCTCCCTCATTCCCACGTTTGTCTCTCCGTACAATCCTTGTTTTGTGTGGATTAGCGCCCGTATTGTCCTCGGCTTAGGGTGTCATTGTTTCTGAGCTGGGATGAGGTAGGACGTGCTCCTGAATATGTGTATGAGAGAGTCTGTACAGTATGTGCCAATGTGTTTCCGCACTTGAGACCAAGGTGATGAATACCCTTTTGTTCCAGATTTTTTTTTTTACAACATGCAAGCATCACAAAGCAAACGGAAAGCTCTGTATTTGATGTGCTCTCTTCTTGTTCATCTTATAGGCATTTGCCTTTTTTGACTTGTACCAAGTGTTGATGCAAGAGTATGTGCTAGGTGTAAACAATACAGTTGAAAACGCTTGTCCAACATGTCCACTTATGCAGGTCACACTGACGGGGTAGAAAGATAGGGCTGCTCGATTATGGCAAAAATCATAATCTCGATTATTTGGGTCAATAATTGATATCACAATTATTAAAAATAATACATTTACTTTGAAAACATCCATTTATTGAACAAAAATGTTGAACAGTATGTTTTTAACAGTTGATTAACCTGAACTTTAAGTATAATTCAACTGAAAAAACGTTTTATTTCGATTATGTTTTCATAATCGTTGCAAGCCAAAATCGTAATTGCGATTAAAATACGATCTAATTGAGCAGCCCTACTTCTGACGCTGCAAAATAAAAGCGAGATGTGTTGTTATTGTCATTTTCTTTCCACGTGCTGTTCACTCACTCACTACAGACAGCGATAGGGCAAAAGGCAGAGAGTATAAAACTATTAAACGAGGTATCGGTGTTGATCGCATAGTGGGGAGTCTACATTTGCTCGGTGTGACAGACAACACTCAGCAGGTGCAAAGTAGAAGCGGTCTGCTGATGTGCTGTGACTGGACAATCATCCTGCTTCCCCGAAGTTGCAGTTCTCGTTAGTTATGTTTGGACGGAAATGTGTCGTAGAGAGTACAGCTTTATTTCAGGCTCTGTTGGCTTTGTGCATGTAGTTTATATTTTTGAATGTAAAATACCGCTGTCAGGGCATAAAACCAACCATTTGTTTTCAGATATAAAAAAAAATCATATTGAATTCTGACCTTGTCAAGAGTGAAATTAAATTGTGGATTTTGGAACAATTGTGACACCCCTTTTATTACTTTCCGACTTATTTACTCTCTTGTCTGGCAGGTACATTGGTGTGACAGTTAATCGATCCAGAAAATGTTCAGCTGTTGGAGTTTAAATGTTATTCAGGAAGACGGTATATAATCATCCTATCTCTTGTGATTCAGTGGTTACCCTCAATTGCTTCTTCCCAATTACACTGATTTAAATTAAACTTTAAACAGCATAACGTGTATTTACTGAAGACTCGAGTATAGGCGACATCATTACACATTTATCATTAAGCAGTTGGGTAATAATATATCATTAAGATTGCCTTGCATGCATGTTACCGTCCCTTATGAAATACCCAATGGCAGTTATGAAGAGTAACCGGTGCGTTCTTTTTCATTGCTTTAATTGATATCAACCAAGCAGCTCCCTCTTTGCTGCCGTGTTTAATAATTTCTCCGTATACCAGGCCGCTCCGACGCGCGGCCATTCGTCAGGCCGGACCTATCGATCAGCCGTTGTCAATTCACTCGGTTCATCCATTTCAGGCCCAATTGACTGTTGAGTATTCACTTGTTAGCCACCTAAATGTTAAAGGTCAAATTGAAGGCCTAGTACATTTGTTCTTGGACGTTGTGACAGTAGTCAAAGCTTTGTCGACCGAGTCTCTTTATCGATTTTTTTAATTCCATTTCTAAATCTGTCAATGTGCACACTTAATTACCATGGATGTTAATATACACATATGTTGGAAGTCATGGTTACTGACTATAGGATTGCTGATAGCTCTGTATTGGATTGTGAATAATTCAGTCTATACTTTGACAAATCACATAGCACAGAACAGATATAAGCAAAAACAAACAAACACAAGCCCTGCATACTATCATTCCCTCAATAAAATCCCATGAGTTAACTATGTGTGTTCTACCACTTCTTCACTTATATGGAATCAATGTTTGTCGTTTCCAGTGTTGACGCCGACAGCAGGGAAACAGCCCGAGCCATTTAAGGTTGATTTATTGCATTTATTGGGAAGAGAGACAACCAGGAGGGGTCTTAGAGGAATAAACCTTCCTCCTCAGACTGCTCGGAAGTAGACAAATATCTTGACGGGTCACAAACAGAAACTGGGCTTTTAACCGATTTGTGTTTACCCTTGTGTTGATGTTTGTCTCTCTGTGTGTGCCTGACAAGCTCTTGCTCAAACTCATGGTGCACCGAAGCGTACAGTGATGGCACACCTGTTTGTTTTCTGTTTGTCTCTTACCCATCATTTGGCATTGCTACGTGCTCTATTTGGGGCTTTAATTCACAGTTACTATTCGGTATAATGAGGCGAAGACTAAGAACATGCTGAGGTGTTCTTTCAAAGAGGGGAGACGGTGGATATTTTTGTTCACCGTCAAATTCACGTTTGTAAGAGTGGATTGGATATATAATTGGCCTCTTTTGTGTTAAGAGGTGCACAGGTTTGTAGCTCCTGAATAATGTGTTTTGAGTGAAAAGGTGATCACATGGTTTATCTATGGGCTCTACCTGGATCACCTCCAGAATTCCATATGATTTAGTTGCAGCATTGCACACAGCTTTGTTGTGTATGGATCTTTAGCAGTGGGTTTGAATAATGTATTTAATCATGTATTTTACAATATAAGCGTTCTTTGTTATTCTTAAGTTAAATGGAAATGTAAAGAAGGTAGCAAAAATTGACTATAGGATGGTTTATCTTCAGGGAACTTTTACCTACGCAGTCGGTCTGAAATGAAAAGAGGAGACTAACTTAGTGAATACAGGATGGGATTGGGAGGAAACAAGGAAGCAGTAAAACCAGGAAACTACAGAGTATTCAGATAAGATGATTACATACATCTTAACGAAACGCCCGAGGTGAATTGGATTACAATATTAATTAAAGTTACAAATCTTTGGGAGGAAGAATATTTGATGTCACATTACACATGGGAAGAGGAAGGCATATTCTAATGGATTATCATTTTTTTATTACAATTATGAGTCAGAAGCGGAAACAAATCTATAATGCAACAAAGCACTAGCCTTGTGCCAGAACACATCAATTTAGTCGATTTTATGATTGAATGATTGAATGATTCATCCTTTATAACTACAGTTCAATTCAATAATTGACCAAATGTTACTAATTATATTACCACCAAAGATCTAAATGTGTTTCACATGATTATTGTAGGGTTCGTGAAATACGCTGATTCAGACATGGTGCAGAATATCTTAACCTGTTAGGCCCCAAGCCTGTTTTTCAGGTTTCAGGCTCGAAAATGACATTCCCAGAACAAATGACCATATCTTCCCTTCTAAAAGGGTTAAATTAATAATCTTTTTTCTCAAAGTAATGATAAACCTGTGAGTTGGATGTAGAAAAGTCAGAATCAATATAGATGTTTTTTATTTTAAAGAAAATTCAGATTGAACATGGAAAAAAAACTGTAAATTATAGTGTCCGTCCAAAAAATATGTTGTACTTATAGTGAAAACTAACCTTGGATGATGGGTTAGTAGACTAAAAGCTTTAGGAATCCAAAGTACAACAGATAATAAGTACCCTGTATCAAGATTGATGCAAAACAAGTGATATTTGACCTTTTTAGACAGATTTAGCAAAAAAAACCTCTTCTGGGGCCATTTGGATTTTCCATATCTCTGGCCCCCCTTCTTCGATTTTGACATGTGACATCTCTTCCTGACCGTTAGAGCCAATATAATCGAAGGGAAATCGTCCCATAGACTCTCATGTTTAAAAAATAAGGTGTCGTCTTTGCGCATGCAAGCTTCTGCAGAGCGTAGGAATATCCCTGCTCTGATCTTGAAACGGAAAAGCAGTTTTATTGCTTATGGATTATCAGAACATTTCAAAGGCGACACAGACACATTGGATATTAACCTATGGATTAACTACACCATCGTTTTTATCGTTTTAATGCCATTGAAGACCAGTTTTGACCAGACAAAGACAAGGTAAGCCATGTTAGCGTTTTTGGCTACCTAGCGTGACATGTTTTGATGTAGGTTTTTGTTATTTTCTCCACGAATTTTTTATCTTTGAGTGTTGAGGTGGGTACCAATAGATTCTGTGTCCTTACAATCATAAACGATGTGTTGGATGTGCACCTAGGATAAGTAATAAGGGTGCTAGGAGTGATTTTCGGTGCAGTAATAGGTTAGCATTTTTCGCTCTGGGCTAATTCAGAGGGTCAGTGTTAGCAAATTTGAGTTAAAAAAAAAAAAAAGATGAGTTAAATGAGTTTTTTCCCGTTATATGGATATAAAACATTCATAGTTTATTAAATATGAAGGTTCCTTAGACGTTGTTTCCTGCAAATGACGCGATTTCGGCCCCGGATACGGGTCCGTGGGGCTTAAGAGGGAACCAATAAGACTACTTGTATTGCAGATAGAAAGTTAATTCAAATTGGGAATCCTCTAAAACGTTGTTCTGTCTACAGATAAGTTCTTACAAGTGTTTCACACCTCCTGATTCTTAGCTCATTCAGTATAGGGCTGAACGATTAATTGATTTTAAATCGAAATCGCGATTTTAAATGATGCGATTATCAAATCGCAAAGCCTGCGATTTTTGTTTTTTTATTTAAAAAGAAAATCTTGTGTGTCAGTCATCCACACCAATCAGAAGTGCTGTGCTCCACATGTACCAGCAATTGTTAACCAATCAGAAGTGGCCCATGATAGAAGGTGATAGACAGATTGATCCAATCACCTGCCAAGTATTTTTGAAAGTGCCTGCCCTTTCCAAATGGCTTCCAATGGAGCTTTCCTAGATGGTTTGGTGAAACAAACCATCTGAGTCAGGTTAGTAATGCTCCATCACATGTTCTACATCTATTACAGGGTGAATCTTAAACTGAAGCTTGACTTTAAAGCAACCCAACGGAAGTTACATGTAAATTTAGTTCTTTCACTCGCAGCTTGGGCTGCGGGGATGCTAGAGACGGGAGCACGTTGGTACGACCTTCCTAGCCGGAGATATGGTCGCATTTTACAATAAACTTCCGTTGGGTTGCTTAAAAACAAATATCGCAAATCGAATCGTAATATCTGTCAGAAAAATCGCAATTAGATTATTTCCCCAAATCATGCAGCCCTAATTCAGTATATGTCTCTTTTCATTGTTTTACATATGGTGTCAAAGGCAACTGAAGCTTCTACTTCATTACAAATAAAGTGTAAAGCAGTGCAAGCTGTCATAAAGGCGGATCATGCACCTTGGTCTAAAACATTTGCGAGCATAAGAAATAAAGATGGCAGGATGATTTAACTTGTGAAGAGGAGCATACAGACGGCAGTCCTGTGAGTTATAGTTAAGCCAAACACAAAACTGCATGGTCTGCAGTGCACTAGCTTCTCACTCCACAGTCATTAAATACTTCCTTTGACCTTTGTTCACAAAGGCCTTTTACAGAATGGGAGCCATTGTGTTCTTAACATTTTAGGGCTGGGCATGAACCTTTTGCACTGCCTTGATTGGCACTTGTCTTTCTGAAAAGCACATTTAACTTTCACCCGTGGAGGCACAGCATACTTGTCTGTGTAAAAACATTAATACATCTACTTTTATTAAATTTAGCAAATTCAAACGACTAGTGAGCAATCCCATTCCACTATTTTCGTGTTCATTTATTCAATGTAATTATTCCTGCCAAGTAGGTTATGATTGTCCCCTTTTTTAAATAAAAAGGAACATACATACAAGTGTTTTTAATACTTTATTTTAAAATGGTCTCCTACCAAATGAATAACACACCCTGATTGTTCAAGTACATTTCTCTTCCCTACAAAATATCCGAGCAGAAAGCCTTAGGGTTGAGCCCTGCATCTATATAAATTATATACCAACAGCTATCGATACATATGATGAAGTCCCAGTCTTTACCATATCTTTGGAACCGACCCAGTCTGAGCCAATAATATAAAGTAGACATTATTTTCTTCAGTCACATTTAGTTATCCAGGTCTTTTGGGAAATATCTGAAATGCTCCCTTTTAATCTGAGCTGGTTGGAGGAGGGGCTTGTGGGGTCTGTTTCTGATTTACAGCAACTGGCATGCTGCCAGAGTGTCAGTGTCATATCATAGAGAAAGAGTAGTAAACCAACTGAAGCCTGCATGTCATGCACACAGTGTGTTGGTAGAGAGAGTAAGTAACCGGAGTAAGGACCACAGCAGCATCTAACCGGACTAAAGTGATATTTGCAGATAAATACTCAGGCTATTTAATCTGCTTCTAGCCTGCAAACTGAACTAGCAGAGCGTGTTTTTAAAATGGATGTTCATGAGCTAAGGTGCAAGACAAGAAGTGTGTTCATGTTTGTTAGATATTAGGATGGACACTTCAGCAGGAGAGCTGCTATGGGTTGTTGTGACTCTTGTGTAGCAGACTGGCTCTGTGTGACTCTGCTCTGCCTATAACACAATGCTGACAATACAGCTTTATGCAGGAATTCATTGAATATCGGAATAAGATATCCATTTGCACAGATGTGTGCAATTGTTTTCATCTTAAACACATCTTAAAATGAATTGTGATGATTTGTTACATGGGTTTACCATTTAATAAATAAACTACTAAATCTGCCTGCATTTGTGTGTATGTACACATTCAAATGAGCAACAACAGTAATCAACCATTGACTTTGGCCTGCTTTTAATAATCATATTTTAAAGATTATATGTTTAACCCACTGCATACAGAAAATGGTTCTGAATCAAATACATATTTTTCACTCAAACAGTTAGAAGTATTTCTTTGCCTTTTATCATAACAGGCGATTTAGTTGGTAGAGAGAGAACTTCAGAAATTAAGGAGAAAAGCCAAGGTTAAATAAAGGTATTGATTAATCTTTCCAATGCACCACTGCTCTATTATCTGCATAAGTCAGATAACTTAACTGATGGAAAACTAAATTGAATTGAAGGAGACGTTGTTAATGGCATGTCAGTGTGAATAGGCATTTGACCTGTTGACCTGACGAGTTGAGAGAGGCTGCTTTATAATTGCCCGGAGGATACTTTTTCTTATGTGAAGAAGACTTGGACTTCATCTCCCAGTCATGTGACATACACACATGCCAGTACTGGTGTGAAGACTACCTGGATAGCTATGAATATATTATCAAGGGGACTGGAGGATTTGAGGGGTTTACTGCATTCTCAGAAAAGAGGTTCACTTATTTTCTCATATTCCCCACAAACCTGCATGTTCACGCATCAAATCTCCCCTTCCACATTGTCCTCTCTGGTGGGCCTTTACTGTTTCCAAGGCAACCTGCCGAGCAGGGGGAGAGAGGATTGGCTGAGGGGAGGGCAAAGTAAGACAAAATGCAGGAAAACAAGATAGCAGGATATAGAAGCCTTCTAGCTGTTGTTCACACAGCAGGACACAAGGATGGCAATATGAGTCTCAATGTATTTACATCATGTTTTAGTTGAGAACAGAATATGCTGACATTTGAGGGTTGGTGCCATGCATTCTGTATGGATATTCATTTTCCAAGAGAATGAATAGCAATGGATTTTGTAACTCAAAACTTTCCTTTTGCATTGCTCTTAGTCCAAAACTTCAACATGGAAAACACACTTTCAAACTAGAGGAGATTGGAAATATTCTCTCTAATACTTGTTCCCAATATCATACCAAGTACTGATTATAATACACATGATCTTTTTTCCCCAGATCTAAAATATGTAAACTTCACTGCGTATAACTGATGTGTAATGTCACTATCCAAGCAACACAAGGACTCTCATAGGAGAAGCCTATACTCCAACAATCCTCTTGCCCGGTAATTGACTGTTTCGCTATCAGATTGTAATTACTTTGCTGCACTGTCTTCTGAAACAGTTTTGTCTCTGATATGGTGTTAAATAGACCATTTGTTTATGCATAGTAAATGACTGCATTTCACATTGTAAGACAGACTGCATCAGGACAACTACTGCAATTGCGCAGTATCTCAAACCATCAACTTACAAACTGATGCGAATACAACTATTAAAAAAAAAACAACATTGTAGATTGCGTTCACATCTAGTTTTCATGATTTCCTCTGGGTGCACCTGCGTACTTCACCTTGCAGGTGTGCCCACAACATTTCTGTAATTGTGTTGGAAAGAGCACTGTCAGTGGAGAGTAGCGCAGGCAAAGCCAGGAGGATTTAGATGCTTCCAGACAGACTCAAGGCTGGGCACAGACGTGTTGATCTCCCTCCCCAGATCCCACAGCCCTGTCTCTCATCTGTCTTCTGGCTTTCCTTCTCATGCTTCCTGATCCCTCTTAGTTTAGTCTCATATATACTGAATGGCACATTATTTCGTTTTGCAGACATTGTTGGTAGCCATCAATTCTGTATGAGCTCCCTTTCACACCTCAGCGATTCCCGCACAGCAATTGGCTGTTATGCTGCACATGATGTCTGTTTGTGTGCGTGTGTGTGTGTGGCAACATGACAATATCTAGAGTGCATTCCAGTCGGTGTTTGTATTCATGTTTTTTTGTTTGTGTGACTGTATGTGTACAGAGCTTCAAACCCGCATTCTCACTTCAAAATGTGAGAAGCTTATGTGTAGCTTGTTGTAAAATCAGACTTTTAAATATGGATCTCTTGCCCAAAACCATTCAGACAGCGACCTACAGGGCATTATTAACCTTTACCCACACACACAACCAGTACACACACACTTTTACACAAATAAATAAAACTCATGATCGCGCACACTGGTAAGGGTTTCCACTGCCTATCGAACACTGAGACAGCTTGGCTTAGTGTGTACATGTTTCTGTAGGAAAGAAGCCCTACAGAGTATTATGGGAAAAATATGATTAGGCACATTTACATGAACTAGTGGTAGATTTATGTTGTACGTTTGTTATAACGTTGTAAGTATATATGAAACAATCCCTATTGAAATACTAAAGAAAGAGGACTTACTGACAGACGTTTAAGATCTATTTAGCTAATATAGCAGATTACTTGCATGTGCACACACTCAACCGTTGGATGCTATCTATTTCCTGGATGCAAAGGAGAGTTGATTCCTGCATTCCTCAGCGTCTCTAACCAGAAGTGATGGGAGTTGCCAGCTTCTGTTCAGCCCATGTGTAGGGAACAGGAGGCATTGATTGAATTGCTGCTTGACAATGCAGAAACTGCTTATTGAGCTAATGCACCTGTGTGTTGGGATCGATCTCACAATATCACTTCCAAATGCATGGCAGGAAGATGTGAGCAAGGAAGGAGGCCAAGGAAAAGGAATGGAAAGAGGGAGGAAATCAGGAAAGGTGGAAAACAGTGATGTTTGATCTGCAAACATGAATACAAAGGTGGGTACTCAAATACCTACACGGCCAACATTGAATTGGTCGTCAATGAGCAACTTGCATTACTATATTGTCACCTTTAGTGTGTCTGTCTTTGTACTTCTGGTAACTCAGTTAGAGACAGTGCTGCACAATGAAACTCCTTCATATTGATCACAGTGCTGTTACTTCCAACATCCTTGCTTTTATCATTGTGGGGGGGGTCCCTACCAACGGTTGACATAATATGGATCTTTTCCTGTTTCCCCCTCTCTCTCTTTCTTACTTCTGAGACAGTCCTTATTACTAGCCCATCCTTGTTTGCTAATTTAAACCAAGTTGGAACATTGAAGAGAAATACTGACACAGCGGCGTGCGTTGAAGCTTGCCGGCGGGCGTGTCTGAAACTCGACCAACAACCAATCACATGAATCTCCCGCCCCTGACACACAAGCAGCGGTTTGATTGGCTAGAGCTTGTACTGGCATATGATTCGATTGGCTGACGCTTCTGCAGAGGCTTCAAAAGTTGAACATTGCTCAACTTTTGCAGCGAGCCACGCCAGCAAAGCTCCGCGTCGCTTCCCACAATGCAGTTCGGCGAAAAGTGACGTCACCCCATTCAAGGTGAATGGTGAAGCTTTCAACGCACACCGCTGTGTAGACGGGCCGTGACAGGTATCTAGTCATGTTAGGAAATGCAGTCATTGTAAGGATAAATATAAATCAGGAAAAGTGGCTTTTTGCCTGCCGGTGCATTCCATACTGTACAGCACCTCCGCAGTACCTTACAAGGAATATGTATGTGTAAATACTTTACTTGTTATGTAGCACTTTTAATGATTTAATGCATATTGTTCAGTTGGTTAAAACAGCGCAGACACACTGACGTTGGATCACCTTTACTGAGACTGGCTTGTCTCTCCAGCTGTTATGTTACATTGTTCCTTTGCTTCTCACACACATTCTCTCGGTTTGTCTTTAAGTCTCCTTTGCCCTTCCCTTAACCTCAACATATTGCATCTGATATAATTCCTGAAATTGGCAAGTTCTACAAGAGAATTGTAATTTGTATTACTTAAGAGACACAATACATTATGATAAATCTGCTCTTGTAGATAAAGCAGAAATCATAATTTCCCGATAATGTAACCTTTTCAGTGTCTACAAATACAGCAACTATTCAAATACGTTCTTATAGAAAAACACCCTTACAACGAGTATTTGCTATACATTTGAAAACCTTTGGCAGCAGCCTGTTTGAGAACATGTTTGTGACAAATGTGTTTTACAGAATGCATGAGTATATTACTTTTCACTTTCCCAGAGGAGAGGATAACAAATTAAGGAACAGGCTTCAAGTCGCCCAGGAAGAGACACCATCAGTCTTATCCGGGTCAAAGGTCTTCCGATTGGACGTTCTCCACTGTCTTCTGTCTTAGTCAATGAGAATAAAAGGGTATAAAGGGAGATGGGAGGGAATAAAGGAATGTAAGCGGATGATGTAAGGGGCGGATGGTATGATCGATGGCATGGCTCTTTGCTCTCAGCGTGTGTGTGTGCACACTTGCTTTGTCCCACTTGAGCCTGTTCATATGCTTTTGACTGTAAGCCAGTGTGTGCCATAGAGAGGGAAGCATTGATGGACGAGGAGCATCCTTTGCCGTTTCAGCAGTGGAAGTGCTTAAAGTATCCGGGCCCCCAGGGATGATCCATGTCACAGTCTCCCATCCTGGTGACTTATGGACCTGCCATGACAAAAACCCAAGGGCTGCTGACGCGGGTTTGGGTGTGGGGGGGTGGGATATAATAGTCCACGTGATGACACAGGCCGGACCCCCTGGAAGAAACCCATGACTTGGTTATAAAACAGAAAGGCTTTTGATCTTTAGAACAATGCTTGAGATAATGCTGATGCATGAAAGTGTGTGCAGGGGAGGAAGTTAATGGAGAGTAATGTGAAGTCGCAGGCAAATATATTTTCTAATTGTTTCTCCTTGGTGTGTGTTTTAGTGATGTTTTTTTATCTTCCTTTCCATCTCCCTTTTTATACTTTTGTTTTTGTTTAAGATATAACCTACAGGAAGCAATTTGAAAATAGTGTGATAAATACGTTTGAAGCACACAATGCACAAAAAGGCTGTTTTTTAATTATACACCTCTGCCTTGTTTTCACAGTTTTGGAAATATATAGAAACTCAGTTCTCAGCAGGTTATGCTGAATTATTATACCTAGAGAGAAACTTTACCTGCTACAAAATGTTAACCATTATCAAGTTACTTTACGAGGGAAATAAGAGTGTCGGAACAATGAATGTTTAAATTCAGGTGTTTTGTCCACTATGAATGTCATGGCCTTGATACATCATATCAAATACTGGCAATGTTGGAATGAAGAGAGTGTGGATTCTCAGGCAGGTTACTAGGTATTTGCCAATTCAGTGCTCTAGTTGCACCAGTAATTTCACTTTTTCGACTTAACTTCACAATATTAGTGCCCTGGCACTGGCACAAGTCAAGTCTTGAAACATTAACTATTTCTGTTCTGTACTATTTCTTACACGCCAACCCTATCTGAGCCGACCCCCCTCTCATTTAATGTTTCTCAGACTCAAACCTTTGTGACATAGCAGCTACAGTAATCCAGCCTAGTTGTACATGGTGACAACCACAGGGGTGAAGCCATTACCCGCAGGCCACCAGGGCCCCCTGTGGCCATGCTGCTGCACTGAAGCCTGAGTCCCAGCGGCTAATATGCTAATCAGACAGAGTCCTTGTTTACAGCATATGCTTATCTGGTAGTGATGGAGGGGGAGCTATAATAAATTGGCCTTGGCTGGTCAAAATAAAGGCTATGGCACAGTGGAGCCTGAAAGTGACAAGTCACTCTGTCATCAGAGTATAGCAAGAGGGAGAGTACCCGAGTACTAATAAGGTATTTTAAAAGATAAATCAGCACCGAGTCATTCAGGCTGGAATATTTGATGTCTGAGCAGGTGTTCCACCTTAAACAGATGGAAAACACCTGCTGTGAAATTACTGATTGGGATGGAACTAGAAGTGCAGCACGCAGCTGTAGTCCTCTGTGAGTCGCTGCACATTTCACTTTTCATATAAGTGCTTCTTTTGAAAAGTAGGGAATTTCGAATTGTGACAATAGTTCTTTTTTTCTTTATTTATAGAAGGACCATGCATACAAAAACATTAATCTCAGCAAAGAGAAGAGATGCAATATGCCAGATTATAGCTAATAGCTCATTTCCATCTGTGGTCCACAGTTGGCTGATGTTTTTCTGTTGAACAACAATGTTGATACTGACTTTCTTGATTGGAACTACTCTGTGCTCGTATATCTTTAGGTGGGAAATCCTTTCAAAACGAGCTAGCATCAGAGTGGCTTAGCTAATTGGGAACTTTATGAGACATGTTTAATTAGAAATGTATTTAAAGGAAGAAATTGTGAAATGCAAAGCACATATTTCATTATAGACGCATCCACATGCAGAGAAAGTCCATTACCTCCAAATCCCCCTGCACACAAATACGCATTTAAATACTTGTTATTCATTTCTAATATTTTAATAACTTACTGTCTATAAATATCATCACTTTTTCTGACCTTTTGATGTTTGTATGAATTTGTTTTCTGTCAGTCACTAATGCATTTCCAAATACGGGGACTCGCACTGAATGGCGAGACAGTACATTTCCTTCTCTTTTTTTGCACATCTGTCATCTGCAAACCCCTCAACACACAGTCCATAAATATAGACTGCCAAAAATAACAAAATAGCCCAAATTCATATCCAAGCTTTGAGATAGCGTCACTTAGATAGGCTTACACTGCAGCTTCACAGTTAAGGTAACCTTTGTGAGGGGAACATGCACACAGACACATCCAAAATAATGCTCTTAGAGGTGATGTTTGTTGATGGTGGACTGGACACAAACAATTTGCAGTGTATTTATTTAGCAGCCAGTTAATTCTACCGCTCAAGCCCTGTGGAATGCACTGTTGGATAAAAATGATTGATCCGCCCTTGTTAGACCTTGCTGTAAGGATGTTTTAGCTTACTGTGTTAGAAAAGGGAAAGAATAAAAGCCTTTTGTAGGGTGTGTGATGCATATAAAAAAACACTGTTGCAAAGAAGACATGTCATGTAATCATGCTTATCCTTGTTTAGACATATCTTAAAACAAATGAAGAACATTTTCCAAACCAAATATGGGGCTGGATTTATTGTCAATGTGTTTTTTTAAGGCTGGATACATTTGATAGAAAAAGGAATTGTACATTGAGTGTGCGGTTAAGGTGCCAGTAAGCTGTGTTGCAGGATAGGAGCAATTCGGTCCTCTACGGTGTTCAGCACAGACCCCCTGTGGAGACACTGAGTTTCATCCAAAGTCCATCACATGCTCTGGTCAGCTCCCTCCTTGTGTGACTGGGGCTGCAGGCTGGATGGCAGACTGCACGTGTGTGGAATGCATGTTTGGTCATGGCAGTTAAATTCAGACATATTAATCATATGAAATGTAGAAATAACAAAACTATCCACCCTCTAACTATATATAATTGTATAGCCAGCTGTTATCAAACACTATGTAATCAATGAGAAAATAAGTTACAATAATGTCTTTTACTGCACCAGTGATCAAGGGGATCAGGAGCAAGAGATTGGCTGAACTTCCTTTGAACTCGATTTGCATAATAACACACAATTAGACTAGGTTCTGTCAATACAGGGCTCACTTATTTGCATGCAAGGACATGATTGGACTAGCCATGATGGTCAAGATGACATCAAAAGCACTTTAAAAATAAATTGAAATGTAAATCGACGAGAGGATATAAAATGTTAATGTTACATACAATGGTACATCATCTGGTTGGTAGTGCTGTATTAACACTTTTGTTATTACACAGATCTGTGTATAGCAAGACAATATTTTATTCGTGTTTTTTGGAAGTCATTCATTGCTGGGTCAGATATGTTGGCGTGTGTGTGTGTGTCATTGACCTGACTGTTCCTGTTCTTTTCACTGATGTTCTGCCTCTTGTCAGTAGTACTAACACGACAAAGTGCCCCAGGCTGCCTCATTAACTCTTTATTCTCTCCCCTTTCTCTCCAGCTCTGCCCAGCTACACTTGTGGTAATCCTGGACAGCTACTCAATGGCCACCAGCAGGGGTCCACGTTCAACATTGGGGACAAAATCCGCTACAGCTGCAGCCCGGGATACGTGCTCGAGGGTCACACAACCCTGTCCTGCCTCGCCACTTCAGCGGGCACTGCTGCCTGGGATTTTCCCCTTCCCTACTGCAGAGGTATGAAGGAGGGACCAGGGATAAACTGTCTGCCAGAACAGGTCTTTGGGCTAAATCTAAGGACATTGTCTACAAAGCAAACGTTACAATTAGCTTTGCAGAAAATGGTATGCCTCTGAGGGCTGAAAGAATAATCAGAGATATACCACAGATGATCACATTTAGTTTGATAAATATTTGCTAAAAATTACTTATTTTATATTGACTAACATCAAAGATAATTTTTGGCCAAATCATAGGGATGTTATTTCAGGATTACATCAGAATTAAAAAAAAATACAAATCTTGGTGATACCAAATTACATTAATTAGATATACTAAAATATAATTTGTATCTCTCTAAAACAGTATTCAACCTTTCATTGTCCTTCATTTACTAATCAATACACCCATCCTCCAGTCCACACACACTCACATGTACTGTATGTAAACCTTACATAATATACAGTCTATGATTTAAACACATCTCCACATAACCTCAGGAGGTTTTCTGTAGTTATACTGATATCTTATTTACCATGACAGGACCTCATGTGTTAGCTCCCAGTCAGGTGCTTGTGCCAGTTGCCCTTTCCTCACAGTTAGCCCCCCTGTGGCAGCGACACCTGCCAGTGTCTGTTGGCTGACCTATCATCACACAATTCTTGATAATGTTTCACTGTAGGCAAACGTGATATTATTTGACATCATTTTGCAGGATTTTGCTAAACTAAAAGTAAATTCTCCCATAATTAAAATGCATGCATAGGGAACATGTTAGCATGTATGTCCCTTTGCTCTGCCCATGTGGCCGATGCTTTGTGTCAGTGTGCTGGCTGAGCATGATGCTGAGACACTGGGCCATCTGCACCCAGGCTGGGAGTCAGGAAGCCCACATAGGAGCACACATGGCTGGTACCCACGTGCCAGCACATTCCCCACCCACCAAATCACATGCACACGCCTCTACTCCACATGTATATGCAAAGTTATGATGATCTTATATTCTAGAAACTGTTAAGAATTGTGCCATATTCCTTCCCCCTTTCTTTTTCTCTCTAACGTCACTAACAATTTGTTGTTTATATCCAAACTAAGCTTCTTCATGCTCCTTTTAAAGGCCCCAACAAGACTGATCCCAACAAAGAAAATATAAAAAAGCTTAAGCCCTAAAGGATTTTATTATGCCACTGTTTCAGCAAATATAAACGAGATTAAGAAACGGGCAACTGAGGTCTCATAATGCCATATAAGTCGACTTGTACACTTGAGTCCTCCTTCATAAGGCATTAGTGTATCATTAATGTCACTCTGATTTTAGAGCCAGCCAATGGCTATATGTGTAGAAGCAGAACTGACACTTTACTTTGGGAGCGAGGAAGAACATTCTGGCACAGTCACTTTTCTGGACTGAAGAGACGGCAAACGTGCCAGCGCTGTCAGGCCATAGAAGATAACCAGCCATTGATGGCACAGATAATGTTTTACATATCCTATCTTATGCTCATCAATTTCTTCCCTTAGCTATAATCTTTAAAAACGACATCACTTGTCATGAGTATACTTAGAAGTGATTTAACCTCACTCTTTTATTCCGTTTCTAACACTCTCTCCTAACCCTTAAGCATATCTTTCCAGAAAAAGGCTTACTACTGTAACTGCTAAATGTCATCCTTTTTATAGATACAGCATCACACGCACATATCCATTCATCTTCTGCCGCTTATGCTTTATTCAGACGATTACAAAAGCACTCTGTTTTGAAATGTGTTTCAAATTAAGTTGGCCCATTTCAAATCCAAGCTAAGTGTTAGCTGGGAGCATGTTTAGTGTATGTAAACATGTATTTTTGATGGCATAACTGTTTTTATAGCTTGCATGAATTTGCACATATCTTACTTACCATCGCACTCGAAGCAGCTCCTTACACTTACTGTAAAACCGTGACATCCTACGTGAAAGCCTGTAAATAGGTTCTGTTCAATGGGAAGCATCCTCACCCCGAGGGAAGGGAAACATTTGAAAGTTTCAGTAAAAGTTTTCATAGGTTTTTGGTTTCATACTGCCCATGGTATAGCCATTTCGTTTTCCATTTTTGGTCAGCACTTGCATCGGCCACTGTCAGCCACAATATGGAGAGCCAAGGTGAAAGGGAGAGTAGCAGGCAGAGACTTCCCTTCAAGTGTGAAGAAACCGTCTTGTGTGGAATATCAATGCACTCCCTCATACTTTCTTCTGTCTTCCTTCTACTTCCTGTCACTCCCACTGCAACAATCACCTGTCACCTCTCTCGCCACCTCTCTCTCTCTCTCTCGCTCCTCAGTGTCCACCCTCCCTCTGCACTTTTCTCTCCCCCATCCTTGCTTGTCACCTGTCATCCTCTTCATCCCCTTCTTCTCTCCCTTCTGTCGTGGTTTCCCTCCCTCTTCAAGTTCACACCTCACAAGTTTCCGCTCGCCCGTACTATCGCTTGCCCTCCCTTAGGGGGGTTGCCGTGGTGACAGGTGGGATGGATGATAGACAGGGCCCGGCGCCTCAGAGCTCCCCCTCACACACACATACACCCCCAGACACAAATCATTCCTGCAACAGTATTAGTGTGGACGTGTCATTAAAAACTTCACTTAATGAGTCCCCTCTGTTCACCAGTACATATTGTAGTGATGTATACACAAGATATTTATAAATATGTATTCAACAAATGCAGTTTCAGATCACCTGTATTGTCCAAAGCTGTGATGAACATATCAGAAGCTGGGCAGGGGATGTATTCTGGCAGCATAAATGCATGCTTTACAGTCAGTGGTGGCGCCAGAGTATTTTTGTTGGGTAATCTTTTTTTTTCCCACACCACGCCGCTCCTCCGCTCCCTTCGCTGGCTTCCGGTAACTGCTAGAATCCACTTCAAGACAATGGTACTTGCGTACCATGCTGCGAATGGATCTGGCCCTTCCTACATCCAGGACATGGTTAAACCGTACACCCCAGCGCGTGCACTACGCTCTGCATCAGCCAAACAGCTCGCTGCACCCGCACTGCGAGGGGGACCCAAGTTCCCATCAGCAAAAACACGTGGGTTTGCTGTCCTGGCTCCAAGATGGTGGAATGAGCTCCCCATTGAAATCAGGACAGCAGATAGCTTGCACATCTTCCGGGGGAGACTGAAAACTCATCTCTTTCGACTCCACTTCGATCGATAGATTTACTAACAAAGATTTGCTAACAAAGCACTTATATACTAATAAAGGACTGGCTTATCTAAAGCCAGTTTAGTAGCACTTGAAATGTTTTAGCTCTATGAAACCTGATGTACTTTCTGTTTTCTTCAAGGTTGTGTCTTGTTGGTCGAACGCACTTATCGTAAGTCGCTTTGGATAAAAGCGTCAGCTAAATACAATGTAATGTAATCTATGGTAGGGCTAACCCATACAGTGGTGGGGCTCAAGTCTGTATTTGCAATGTAATTGCGTACACGCTACATCGCCCCCCTTGACAGTGAAACGCCACGCGTGAGGTTTAGATTATTTCCCTGTCTCAATCAAAATGGAACTGTATGAAATAAAATGGCACATTTGTCTTGTAGTAAATAAAAAGGGATCACTGTGAACGTGACGTATGATAGTACACGTTGAAGATCCAATGGGGATACTGAATGGCGGCTCCCAGAGGCTCTGGCGGTTCCGATTGATCTCAATCAGTAATGCTTGATGCAGACCCAACGTTTCGTTGCTCTGATTGGCTGTAGGTCTATTCAAATTGCATTCGGAGGCATTTTGATCTGACCGCGCCCGCGCTGATATTATAACAGCAGAGAATTTCCACACCTTTAGTGTATACAACTCCCCCACTACTTGGACTATTCCTTGCACCCCTCTTCTAGCATAAGCCCGAATGGTCTCAACCATATTGCATCGGTAACGTGCACTTGTTGTTACAGCAGGATCAGTTTGAGTGTTGTGGACACGACCCGTATATTTTCGCAAGCCATGTTCTCAACATTTTGCATTTTGCTTATTATTTAATTTAATTAGCTTACTTTAACATCATTTTTCATGGTGGGGCTAAGGTGGGGCCATTTCTTGGTATGGCTGTAGCCTACCCCAGCCATACCCTGGCACCGCCAATGTTTGTCTAAATGATCCACTTAAAGCAGTCTTAAAGAGGGAAGAGTTGCTTTTAATTAACACAAATGTGAATTAATGAGAATGTAATCACTTTCCTCTCTATGTTGCGTTTGGTTGCATCACACCCTACACTAAAACATCTGTAGGGCATTTTCAAATCCTAAGACTGGTGTCTCCGGCCTGTGGCGAAAATTGCAGACAAAGGAGCAATACTCTCTGACTCACTGCCTATTTTTGTGCTCCTGACATTTTAAATATGCACTTTGGCTAGTGGCAAAAAGATAATTTGCAGCCAAGAAAAGTAAATAATACATGTTTTATAGCTTAATATGCTAATATCTAACACAATTTTCCTTGCAAAACTTCAAATCTGCAATCTTGATATGTTTTAAAAGTTAAGAAATCGGTATCTGTCTAATTAGGTCATTCTTTTTTACTTTCAGACATTTAGTTAATGACTTTATTGGTCGATATAGTTCATGTATGCTGGAGAGTTATATCATGTTATTGTTGACATTGACCCTTATGTTGCTAATATTCAATAAGCTCACTACAAATTTAAATTATACCTTCTGCTGCATTTAAGCGTCAGTTTGTGTTCGTTAGCCTTTAATTACCTTCCCTACTTTTTTCCACGTGTAGACGCATCTTCAATAATCTCTGTACAATAATTTGGGGATTATCTTTTTTGTTTTCTTTGGAGTTTCCCTGTTGTACTAAGCTTCACATCACTGTCCTTCTCCTCTGCTCTCTGCAGCGGATGATGGGTGTGGCGGGACATTGCGGGGCCAGAGCGGGGTGATCACCACTCCCAATTACCCGTCCGAGTACAACAACAACGCTGACTGCACCTGGACGGTGCTGGCCGAGCCAGGAGACACCATTGCCCTGGTTTTCTCCGACTTTCAGCTGGAGGACGACTATGACTTGCTGGAAGTCAGCGGCACTGACGGCTCTTCACAATGGTGAGTAGTTGGCCTGTTGCTATTTGTCTGGAAGGAAAGCTCATCTAGGGACAGAAAGGGAATGGAAGTATGCTGATGCGCCTCCTGCACTCAGGCAATTGCATATGTCCAAATGAGCTGGTTGAAGAATGGTTGGAAGTGGATGGATGTTGTGTACGTTCAGTTGAATGTAGATTGGCTGAGCATGACTGTACCTGGATAAATAGCTGTCTTGGGAATACCAGAGGAGCAGGAATCAATTGAAACATCAGGCTAACCTAATATAAATTGCTACTGGTAGTTTATTTGAAATGGAAATATTAAATAGAAGGATAAAACGTTTATTTGATATCTTGTTCAAAGCTTCTTACCTGCCCGGGTGTGGTCTGAGGTTTTAAAGTGTAATTTGAACACTCAATCTTGTTGGTCTTACATCCTCAATTACTTAGTCTCACACAAACACATATGCTCAGCTCTAATGATGAAGAGGTAGGATATCCTGGTGTCAGTGTGGGTCTCTCACCATCTGTGGCAGCTCCTCCTCTCTCTGACAACTCTCTCAGCTCAGGAAGTAATTAGTGAGCTCAATTACCACCGCCAGCCGCATAGTGTTGTTTCACCCACACACACAGTCGAGCCCATATGGGAACAAATGAACATACATATTCTCACGTTTTAGCCAGACTTCGATGCATTTATGCTGGCACTGTAAGATGTACTCGCACTCTTTCTGCGACTTTCTGTCAAACACAAGGCTAACATTACATATACATCAAGTTTGAATACCTTGTGGATGGATGCACCTGTTATTCACAAGCAGAAACCCACTGTTTGTCTTCAATTAGTTCTAAAAATGCAGGTTTAGTTTCAGGGCCATGTGACAGGAAGTTAAGATAAATAAGAAAAGGCAGAGGAGACTTTGAAGTTAGAGCCACAGGCTGTTGGCAGGAAGGGACATGGGGAAGCATCGGCTGAGCTATTAAACACTTGAAACACGAAGAGAGACGTAGGGATAGAGGACTGTTGGTAGAGGGAAAAGGTTCAGAGAGAAGATATGAGAAGTCATCTTAGAGTGAGATGTCCCCTGGAAACTGGTGTCAGTTTCACTCATTCACTCAGTAGTTAACTAAAAACACTTCCCGAGAAGAACTTGATTGACTCTGAGCGCTCTTAAAGCTGAGAATTGTGCCTTGTAGCCTGATATTAAAGTCTCTTTGAATCTCTGCTTGGCCTACTGAGAGTTGATCGCTTCCCAGAATCCCACAGACGGCAGCCCAACTATGCTTCTTTTGTAATTTGTTTTACAATGTCATCAGCTTCTTGTCCCAGACTTTGATTTGATCTCTGTTGTCTTGTGGGGTGCCCAAACTTCTGCTGAGTCTGTCATCTTTGAGGACATTGTTGCCATGGGCGCCTATTGAGGTGCACCCGCGGCATGGCTAAACTGTCTTAAAGAGCAAGGGAAAACAGCGGGAAGAAAGTGACCAGAAAAGAGAGAGACAGGCTATTGGCAAGCGATGCAGAGTGCAAGTCACAGTTGGTTATGCACATTGCAAGAAAAGGGCAGCACAGGGGACAGAGAACACAATGCAGACATGCTGGCTTGCCTCCATTGTTTCATATTTGTCCTAGTCATGCTGGTTTTGATTTCACACTCAAATTGTTGACATGTCAAGAGCGCTTTTCTTCTAAAACATAAAAAATGACTAGCCTATTTCCAGCACAATAGGCTGTGTCTTGGTGTTTGGGTATTTATCATTGTTAAGTTAGAGGCGAGCAATAAGGACAGACCAAGGGGGTGACCGGTTCAAACAGTAAGATCAGCAGACACCAGAGGAGGGGAGGGCTCGACCTTTGGAGGAGAGGATGGACGTGGAAGTGAGGAACTAGAAATATGGGTGGAGGGCTACCAATTTCACAGCTAGTGGCCAATTACAGAGGTCAGGTGGAGTGCTATCATGGTGTTGACCTAAATCACACATCCTCTCAGTGAATGGCTCAGTAGGGCTGTACGCTTTCTCTCATTCCAACCTAATTAATTGGCTGATTGGTGATATTATCACACTTTTTTTTAAAGTGATAAGTTATGGTTTTAGTGCTGTTTCTTTATTTCAGCTTCCTTATTTCAGAATAGAGAAATAACTTTTAGTCTAAAAACTGTAATCGATTGCTTTCAATCTTATCTGAAGTTACAAGCTACAAACATATTTATCTGTGTGGTGTGACCAAATGTCATGAATTACATGGAGCGTGTTTGAGTGGTTTCACAGCTATAGACTGTGTATAGTGTTGGAATCCCATCAGCTAATGTATTCACTATATAAGTATGGCAACTTTCTAGGAGTTCTATGAGCAGTATTGATTGATACCTGACGGACAGGTTGAGTGGTCTAATAGAAGAAGAGAGGCCAGGAATCAGGATCAAAACCATGCCTCTCTGATCGATCCACACCAGCTTAAACGAAAACAGGTCAAGCTTTCAAGCTCCCTGTTCTCCTGTTGTTTGAATGTGTGTGTGTGTCAGGCATGAAAATCACTCACCTTTCGGCGAAATTCGCCATTTTGAATCCAAAATAGGTCGTTTGTGTGATTCATGTAGATCTGCAATAAAAATATTTTTGGGGTATGGGGGGGTCTGGGACCCGGAGTAATCTGCGGCCGCGAGCTGTTATGTGCCATCATGACAAGCATGGTGTTCTTTTTTTATATATTATAATGCAGCGCGAGCTGTGTGCTCGAGTCTTCCTGCCTGTCGGCTCTGCTGCTCCGCGATGATGGTCTAGCTTCAGCAGCCACATTACCTACGGGTGCGTTCGTTAATATTAACTGTGCGGTCCGGAGTCACTGTGGCACAGACTGACCGCTGGTGAACAGCTGTTAGAACGGGCCGTTCAGGTGTTCAGAGCAGAGCTCCCTGTCGAAGCGCAGAGCGTGATGTGCACTGGAAAGTTTTTCTGTCGCAATATTATCGTTGAGCTAGCTAGCTAGCATACATTGTCACTATCTGCTAACGTTAGCTTTAGCCTTCGTTTTCTAATAGTTTTTTTTTCATAGGCTATAAACAGAGGTGGTATAAGTATAGATCTTGTACTTGAGTAAAAGTAGAAGTACTCAGGTCTTGTACTTGAGTAAAAGTAGAAGTACCAGAGTGTAGGAATACTCTGTTAGTAAAAGTCTGCATTCAAAATGTTCCTCAAGTAAAAGTAGAAAAGTATTCTCATCAAAATATAGTGAAAGTAGCGACAGTAAAAGTAGTCATTGTGCAGATTGGTCCATTTCAGAATAATATATATGTTTTATGATGATTGATCATCAAAGTGTTCTCAAAGCTGGTAAAGGTGCAGCTAGTTTGAATGACTTTGTATACTGCAGGGTAGCTTGTGGATTTACTCCAGGTGGAACTAAAGTCTGATTCAACACTTGATTAGATTTACTATCATTCATCCACATCTGTAAAGTAACTAAAGGTATTAATACATGTAGAGGAGTCAAAGTACACCATTTACCTCTGAACTGTAGGAGAAGAAGAACAAAGTAGCAAAACATTGAAATACTTAAATAAAGTACAAGTATCTCAAAATTGTACCCAAGTATAGTACTTGAGTTTATGAATTTAGTTACTTTACACCAGATGCCATAAAGATAGAAAGACTAAGCCTTGCACAGAGGCATGACAATAGATTTTCAAAATGCTCAACAGTGCTGCCAAAATTATAAACTGACTGCTACACAATTAAAATAAATGCTTTTATATATTTCTATTAGATGTGACTCTTTAGCGTTTCTGTTATTATTAACACTGCTGCTTTAGTTGCTCTGACTGCTAAAATCCTCTGTTATTCCTCATTTTAAAGCCGATATTCCGTGGGGTCGGGGGGCTCGGGTCTTTGTCACCTTTTCCATACCTGATGAGTTTGCATCCCTGATAATACTTAGTAAGGAGGCCATAATATTTTTGACTCATGGCTGAAGTTACGTTTCTCCAGCTCTCCCCAGGTTGGCAAAAAAATGCATCTCAAAATGCATCAGATTGATGTTTTAAAATATGGAATATTCAACATTTTCTTCTGGAGGAGCATACATCTTACCCCCGGACCCCCCTAGAGGGATAATATCCTTCCCACCTTTTTCACCCTGGTGTGTGTGGTGTGTTGTGTGTGTGTGTGGTGTGTGTGTGTGTGTGTGTGTGTGTGTGTGTGTGTGTGTTTGTGTGTGTGTGTGTGTGTGTGTGTGTGTGTGTGTGTGTGTGTGTGTGTGTGTGTGTGTGTGTGTGTGTGTGTGTGTGTGTGTGTGTGTGTGTGTGTGTGTGTGTGTGTGTGTGTGTGTGTGTGTGTGTGTGTGTGTGTGTGTGTGTGTGTGTGTGTGTGTGTGTGTGGTGTGTGTGTGTGTGTGTGTGTGTGTGTGTGTGTGTGTGTGTGGTGTGTGTGTGGTGTGTGTGTGTGTGTGTGTGTGTGATGTGTGTGTGTGTGTGTGTGTGTGTGTGTGTGTGTGTGTGTGTGTGTGTCTTTATGCCTCTGTGCTCCTGCCCACTTACATTCTTGTTTACCGTACCATCCAACTGCTGTGATTGGCGGCTCTGCAGAGTTGGCATTCTGAGGAGGCAGCGAGAGAAGACAGCCTTGAAAACTGACTTCAGGAGCCAAGATGTGCATTGAATGTGGCAGCGGAAAGGGTTGGTTAAAAGACACCAACTGAATTCCACCTCCACTCCGCAGTACCCTGACAGGATTTCTTCTGGGTTGCTTGCCCAGGGGAACACATTACTCTGTCATTACACTGTTTGTATCCATATTGATTTTTCTTCACCATCCACTTTGAGGCAATGTAAATAACGCCTGACGCTCGCCAATTGCCAGATGCTCATTCGCGCACTTGCTACTAAGTGGAACTCACAGCTATTTGACTTGTAATTTTCTTTGGTGCTCATTTGTTTTGCAAAGGACTGTAATACATTGTCATCTTCCAGTAGTGCTCTCTTGAGATGTTGAAAGCATCTCTCGCAACACCTTATATACTGTAAATAGAGAGTCTAAAGTGCCTGAATCTTGATTCGGAAGCACTTTGAATATTGACAATACTCACTTGGTTCTACAAAAAAAAGAAATGTTTTGGGTGGGAAAATTGCTTCATCACAGTTCCATAATGTCACCATTTTAGAGAAACTGTTTGCAGACAAAAGTTATGTCTACCTTTTCCATTCCGGTGAATTTAGCAAACTCTTTTTCCCATCGGGGTTATCTTTTTTCTTTGTTTTTCACGCAAGTCTTCACTGTCAATACAAAGCTCCCTGTGTAAATGCAACCTACTTATTTCTGCGAGGAGATCTGAGAGCCAAAGGGATTTTGATCCCACTAGGTAGACTTCCATCCTTTGTTCTCTTTTTGTTAACCCTATACCCAACGGAATTGAGGACGCTGACATTAAGAGAGGATATGGATTATTCCTACAGTGCTGAAATACGTCAGCTTGTCCCAACCTATGAAGGGAACACATAATGTACGTGTGAGTGAGGCAGAAAGAGGTATTTGTTGGAGAGTACAGAACGCTATATATATATTGATTGGCTGTTATGTTGACTCACCTGAGAGTCAGGGAATGCTCTTAGGAACATCTTGTTTATGTCCGGGGGCTGTTTTCTGCTGTTTCCAATGGGAGTTACAGCAATAACAGTATGTTTCTTTTTTGGGGAGATATATGCCTCAACCTTTGCTTTTTTTTTTCAAAGAGGTAACATTTTTTTCATCGACACTCAAGAGATTTAGGTTTGAATGCAGTTTAGATGAAGTTATATTTAACTTAAGGTGATCAATTTGCCGATTTAATGTGCATCGATGTGTACGTAGTCAAACATGGGAGTGTGAATATTTACACTTCTTTTTAAATGTGTGGTACTATGGGGTAACACTATTGTCCCACACTCTCTCCTACCGGGTCTCCTCCTCAGCGTCGTACATGCCAATGTATTGACAGTTATATGTACTCCACTTATAATTATAGTCAGTGTGTACGAAAGTGAGTGATTGTGCTCTAACCATTGTTCGCCTGGCAGCACAACAATATGAAGTTGCCCACCTTTGATTCCCTAAGTTCCCTACTTAAAAACATAATTCACTGCACTAAGGCAATTCCTTTCACCAGAGGACAACAGAATATTGGCAGCGTATGCAGCGCCACTTTGCATAGATGTGGTTTTAAATGTCCACTGTGTGATGCTTGAGTGGGTTTATATTCTCTGTGTGAATGTTGAATACATTTTTTTCCTTATGCTGTGGCCTGATTCTCACAACACATACTGCTGGAGTTAAGGAAGTGTTTCGCTCTGGAGCTTTACCGGTAATTTACCACAACATTACTAGTCTGGTCACGTTTAGGAGGGTCTGACTCGGGCGTTTCTCTCCAGCTCGCTCTCGCTCTCTTTATCTCTCCCAGTCTCTCTCCCTGCTGTGTTGGTGTCATAAAGAATCTGAGTGGATAGTTTGCTCTGATTGTCTAATGAAAGTCTGTAGTCTTTGATTACACATTCTAACAGCCATTGAATGTAAGTGGTGCTCTCTTCATAAAACCCATAACAAATCATCCAAAACAAAAGTAAACTAAGGATAATTAATGTCTTGCTTTGCTTTCAATAAAGTTATCTAGAGTCCAGACTTTGAGACGTGCATTTGAGAGGATTTGCTTTTGATTTGTCCATTCACCAACATTCTTCACTATTGAATCATGTAGTACCCTACCTTGCACGTCTGTTTTGATGTGGATGATGTACAAGTATATTACAATGCGGAAAATGTATCATGGATGATGTGAGGAATGGTAATGAAGCTCTGACAGACGTCAAGGATCATCACGTCAAAGGCAGCAAGAAAAAAAGAGTCCCCAGATCGCGTTGTGAGGGGTTATATACAGGTGCACATAACTGGTACGCAGGTACGCATGCGCGGCAAAAATCTGAAATGCGTACCGTGACTAAGGGCCTTTGCGTTCCGACCTACTTGTGAAGCTTTTCCAGAGTCGGCTGTTAACGTCTGTTTGTACAACGGAATTGTGCCAAAACTACGCCAACTGGCTGCAGTGGGAGACTCCCCTGTGCACATTCTGTGCCCCGCGCACACACTGGAGAACTGCGCAAAATCAGCTGATCACAACGTTCACAGCACGCTCACCACCCCCCCCCACCGTCGACGTTCCCGAATTACTGCACTAGCACTTTTTTACTTTTAAAGTGGAAATACAAAGGAACTCTTATAACAATTTAGAAAGCAGTGATTTATAATTTCTTCTGATTTTCTCCTGAGAGCTTTTACTCACTCTCAGGTTAGTCACCTGTATATGTCACACAGCTGATACACGCTTCCCCGCTGTTGCACAATGATGCAACTCATAATAATGGCTTACTTAAACACTTACATTATTGAAATATACACAGTGGGTATTGGTTTTACGTGCAACACTAATGTTACACTGATACTAATTGTATTGAATTCTGGTTTTGCCTGAGGATATAATAGGACTGACCAAGACTTAGATGGAATTCCGAATTACTTGTCTATCCAGGTCTACACATTTAAATGTCTCACCACCATTAAAGCACATTTCAAAAGTTCAACTCTGCTGTCTTCTTGAGTTTCTATTCCCCCACTCTTTGCCTTGTTTTTTTCTGCAGTGTCAGCTTTACACATCTAAAACCATAGTTTGGCTTATCGGCCTGTGCGCGTCCACGGGATCAATAGCTGTCTTCGCCAGTCTCTCCACCATGGCCCCTCAAAGTCTGTTTGTGCGAGTCAGGATTTATTAACAGAAGCACTTGGTTGAGGACTCAATCTGCAATGTGCTATCGATCAAACCTGCAGTTATGATAAACTTTGCGCCACGCGCCAAGAAATGCTCCGGCGGAACATTATCTCCAACACCTGGTGCTTTGCTGCAGATTGGCTCACCCCAGCACTCCGCACTTTGTTACTCCCTCTGTCCAATTGCTCAGGCTAAGAGCTGGAGAGGAGAGCGGATTAGGAGTGCAGAAAGTGAGGTTAGTGACATTTGGCCAGAACATATCGTCTAACAACCTCCCAGGCGTACTATTTTTGACGAAATTCCATCACAGCAAATTAATTAGCGAATGCATTATATTATTCATTATAAGCTATCATTAGTTAGGGCTGGTCCTCTGTGTTGTGTTAAGGAAACATAGTAGGTGGCAGCAATTAACCAGGCGATATTTAGTCAAACCTATAAAGCAACTCCCCGAGGCACGCAGCAATGTGATAGCAATGTGTCTGTGTTAGCATGCCTAGCCATGTGTTTCCTCACCCGGGCCCTGTGAGACCAGAGAACACGCAGAGGTTAGAGGTAATGGCCCAGATCGCTGTGTCCCGACTGGGTGTCTCTTTAGTTGTGTTTACTAAGCACTGCACCACTGGGATCCAATCTGTCGCTTTTTTACAGTCCCACAGATGCACTAATGGCCTATGATTTGTACACATAAACACATTTGAAGATATGCATATTGGGGCCCTGGTTCTGCAAAAGGATTAGAGGCTTTTTGTTTAAAAATGTAGGCAAGATTTTTTCATCATGTCCTCATGGGAGATAATGAAAATCCACATTTCAGTAGCTACTTTATTGTAATCCATGTATGACACTTAGAAAATATGTTTGTGAATAATCCTCTTATCCAATGTTACTCCTCCTTACAATCCCCACAACGATCAATTCTGCTCTTCAGGACACTAGAGCATGGGGTCTGTTAATTCCTTTACTTAACACTGCCATCTGTCTTCCTATGTCTTAAGATTTGATTAATTACAATAAGAGAGGTGCCTCTGAACTGTTGCTGTACGTTGAAAGATCAGTGTTGTTAAAACTACAATCAATCTTTTGTTCCCTGTCTCTTTCATCGTCTGACGCTTTTGTGAAAACAATAGCAATACACTCGGGTTTGTTGCTACGTCCCACGGCTCGCTTTGATCCCTTAATTCACTTCCTGGGTCAAGGGTTGGCAATCTACAGTAGGATGGCTTGCATCAGAGGCTTTTCATTTTGGCGAGATCAAAAGATAGACACTGTATGGAAATTACATTTTAAGTGCCGCGCTTGGTCGACATCACTGTTTTCTGCCAGTTTGTTATACCTTTAACCTTGGCCTCCCTCAATCTTTCTTTGAGAGTGTGATTGGGGTGGCACACTAAGCTTCGCCCGACTGTGATGGACGTCACGCCATCGATTAATCAATCACAGTAATTAGTCACCATGGAGCAAGAGGAAGAGAAGGCGGCAAGGCTGAGTCTAAAGACTCAGAAGGAAAACAACATATGCAATCAATCGGGCCAAAAGCACAGTGCACTCAGTGGTCTGCTGTAGAGGACACTGGGTACGGCAATTGGATTGTAAAAGCAGGGCAGTGAGGACAAGTACACACAGCCTTTTAATGCCAACTATCTAATGCTCTCTGTGTTTTCGCAAAAACATGCACTTGACAAGGACCTGATGTACTGCAAAAAAAACAAAACGATTCAAACAGGTCCCTAAAAGTAGTCTACCAGTCGGAAACTCTGATATCTACAGTGACAAAATATAACCGATGAATCACTTAGAGGGAAGCAGTGAGCATATTTGTTTGTAGTGTTGGCTATTCATGTATGGCAAGGACCTTCCTTAGAATCAACCTATAAACCTTGATTATTTTACTAGCCCCAGACAGATAACAATCCTTTTTCATTAAATATGATTAAACGTCCAAGCTAGACAACGGGAAATAAACAATTCAATAACATCTGTTCCAAAAGACACATCATAACATAACACAGATTTAGGATTATTACATTACATTTTTCTAATTTATCTCAATATGTTACTTAAAAACATATTCTACAGAAAAAGTACTTCAAAGGTGGTTCTTTGTTTGCCGTGTTGCCGCGCTGGAGTAACAGCAGTATCTTGTTCCTGAACACCCCCTGAGGGGCCGGAGATGTCACTGTCTAATCTGGGTCACTGCTCAACCACAACACATCCCCATCATCTGTCTCTTGCCTCCCTTTTTTCACAGAAACACTTGCAAACATAAGAACAAAAGGGCACAAACACATGCACTGCACATACGTAGCCTGATGTGGAAAATGATACTTCTTGACAAGAGATTTAACGTGACAACATCAGCCGAGGGCGTCAGATAATTCCCTTTCTTTCCAATGCAAATCAGCTTGCTTTTGTTGAATCAAACAGCATTGTGTTGATATCAGTGGAGTGGCCTGCTGTTTGTAGACAAGACAGTGGAGATTGTTTGTACTGGATATCATCCCTTAAACAAGTAAAAGTGATTTAAAAAAGTGTACAATCCACTTAAAACCCACCAGAAGAACTCAAGTGTCTAATGTTTACAATTAATTACCTATAGATTGACATTTTGTACATACAGCCATTCACAAAGTCAGAATTGTGTTTTTTTCTCATTGGCTGACTAATTTCAGTCTCCTGGGAACATATAGACTACTGAGGCAACCGACTGAGTCCTTTTTCATCTTTGATGACACATCATTCACGCAGTGGGGGCTCTTAACGCTTCAAAACTCATTCATAAAATATGCCTGTATGTCAGGGTTGGAAAGCTCACATTCATGGCTTCTAATGAAAGACGAAAAGAGGGAACGTGCAAGGTGAAATAAGGCAAGGACGTGCTCGCTGTACTGGAGTGTAATATATCTTTATCTTCTTCGGGACAGGTTGCGCATGTGTGTTTGTGTCTGTGTTTAGTATGTATCCTCTTCTCATCGGGTGCTTGTGTTTAGTGTGGTGAAGAGTGGCAGTGAAATGCCCATCCTCCTCACATTCATCAGACACAGGCTGTTTTTTTGTATGAGGTGACACCAGGCTAACCTGAATATATTTACAGAGGAACCTTTATGAACTCTGGTGAACGTGCCTTGACCGTCAATTACAGGCCCCACAGCAGCGCCATCATGAAAACTCTTTCAACGGCATCAATAAACATTGGGAGGCAAAGGGTGACAATGTCGGCCCTCATCGTTAAAAAGCCTCTGCGTGGACGAACCTATAGTGAAGCTGACAGGGTTTTGATTTAAAAGTTTTTTAGGCTTGTTTAGACAGTTGCAGAAATGCATCTTGTTGAAATGTGCATTTACTTTATGGAGCCTCTCAAGTCTGTAGAGAAAGTATTTTTTATCCTGTGCAAACAAAATAATAGCACACTATTTGTAGGGCTCTGTAATATTATATTGATTGCTAAGGTAAATATAACACATATGGTACTGTTTACTTTTACATTTTGGGAATACAATATTCTTGATATGTGGCAAGTGTTTACTTTAAAAAAAAAAAAATGCCACAGACCATTAAAACCTGCAAGAGCCTTCAAACAGATTACGTGATATATAACATATCCCAGTATGCATACAAATAAGGCTATTAAAGTATGATAGTTATTGCATTTCTTTTTACATACTGAAATGATGACTTGTTTTGTGTGGCATAGAAGTTGAGTCAGATATTTTCTTTTCTTCCTGAATAGCCAATTATACTCAATGCAGACAAGGCTGTTGCTTCATCAGGGGTTAAGTCAGAGCTAAAGTGATATAGTGGTTATATGATCCATTAGACCCCCTCTGTAAGTAGGTTTTTGCTTGGTAGAGCTTGTTGGAGAGTGCCAGAGAGGTGTCAGCATCATATTGATCTCACAGCACTGCATTCTTTCTTAATCCCAATTCCCCCTCCCCCCCGAAAGACAGAGAGACAGGCAAAAAAAAGTTTTAACTTGACAAAGCTCTAACTTAATACTATGTGATGACAGGACTCTGCAGGTGCACTTTAACCAATATCTTGGTTTTCTGTTGTTGTATTCCACTGCAAATGTTACAAATCTCAAATATTTACTAGGTATTGAGGTATAATGCTTCATTAAAGGTGGGGTAGGTAAGTTTCAGAAACCGGCTCGAGTGCACTAACATTTGAAAGTACACAGCCGAAAAGAATCCGCCCCTTCCTTCAGACTTCCTTACAGAGCACCTCCTCCAACACACATGAACGCGCAATGCACGCACAATTACGGCACGCCCAATGAGGGCACGAGATACATTTGTGCGTGCACGAGATGGAAGGCTGACAGACAGGGCGGCAGTCGTGCTTTTTACAGTATTACAGCTTCCACAGATGACATTTTTTTATGGATTTTTTGTCAAAGCAATCGGGATGTTAAGAGCATTCCATGGAATATAACAAAAAGTGTATCTCGAGCCGGTTTCTCAAACTTACCTACCCCACCTTTAAGTGATTGTGCATATTAAACCATACAATCGCATAAACACCAAATTCATTCTCACGCACTTTATAGCACGTCAACCTCATCATGTCTTTTTTTACTCTGAGGCTGCCTACTTGCCACCCTTCTTGTTTTTCAATGAGATGGTCTGATTAGAGAACATTAACAAGAGGGGTGGGCAGGGGATGAGGAGAAAAAATTATTAAAATAAGGATTTGTCTGGTCTGGGGCTCATGCGGACAGAATTAACGGATAACACTGACTGGCTCTATCACTTGCAGATCAGTGTTGCTAATATAACAGTGTTATTAGCCTCACTATCCTCCCCAACTGTGTGATAACGCGGGATTATGGAAGGTGCTGTGGCCAGTGAACCAGGAGAAAACAGTGTGATTTGTTTTAGCATGGCTAATTAGTGCGCTGTTTGCACGGATGATGGGGATCAGCGGTGGAGCTGATCCTTTGACAGAAGGCCAGTTTTTGGAGGCTTTATTGCAGCTCAATACAAAAATACATGTTTAAACTTGCAAATAGACAACACATATTAAATTAGATTGTTTACTCGGTTAGTATGGTAGCGCACACAGTGGTCATATCTGCAGGCCCTGGTCCACACTGTGCCATAAAGACAGGTTTCACCTCCCACACTTTTCTGTCATGCTAATTATTGTTGCTGTGTGTTGGCTTGGGTTAAGCATACTGCATAAGGGAGTGATTAGTTTCATCTATTTTTTATATGTGTGCAGGCTGGAAGTATGTGTTGTTTGGTTGACTTGGAGTTTGCTGTCAGATGTTAGAGCTGTAGGACAACAAACACAATGCCTTTTCTTTTAATCAAACATTTTGCTACTGTTTTTCTAGAAATATATATATATATATTTTTTTTTTTTAATTAAATGCAGTGTTTCCCACAGATCTGAAATATACTTGGGGGGGTGCTGGTAGCGGGGGGGGGGGGGGTTTGAGGTGACGTGCCGTGCCTTTGTGATGTGCAACAACATTAACATGAACCTTTCTGTTGGTCGCTTGTTAGCAGACCCTTCACGCGATGGATGGCAGAGCGAACAGGTACAGGCAGGGCCCATAGTGATAGCCCTATAGTTTAAATCTACTACCCACACAATAAACACATGGACATGGGTTACTATTTAAAAACCTGTCCATGTGATTTTATTAAGTAGGGGTGGACCTCAAATCCTCTAGAGGGGTCCGGGGGTATGCTCCCTTGGTAAGATTTTTTATTTCATTTTGGAGTTAAATGCATCAATCTGGTGCATTTTGAGGGGAAAATAAAGAGACTAGATCTATGGGAACACCTATATAAAACAGAACTGTATACATTTCAATAATCATAAAGTGTATCTTACCTTTTTTCCCCTGGTTCACTTTTTTGTTTTTTATTCATGCATATTTTACTAATCACTCCCCCCTCAAATGGAAATATGTGTTTACATAAATGGTGACCAAACCGTTTGAGACCCACTGAGAACTTAGACTAAGTTAACTATCTAAACACTCAAAGTCCTTTACCTCACCTGAGCTGAGGTTATCCCGAGCTTGAATGACACACAGAGACCAATCGAGGGCTTTGATTTATGATCTGTATGACGGTGGCCATGTCGGCAGGCCACATCATGTAGACAGCCAGTCACCCTGTGTGAGGCAGGCCACTTAACAGGCCAGGCCATCGGGAAACCCCCCGGTCCTCCCGATGGCCAGTCCGGAACTGGGTACAGGAGGTGTAGAGCGAGGGATCATTGTCCACAAGTTAATCGATCGCAGATGGCGTCGTGGTCGCAGACGAAAAAGAAAAAACAAATAGTATAACAAAAAAACTAAATGGGTCGCGAAATATACTTGGGCGGCCGATAATATACATGGGCAGCCCGCCCCAGTATAGTCTATGTGTGGGAAACCCTGAAATGTGTTAGTATCAAGGAGCATATGAATCAAATGCAGTGTATTGCATTAAGGACAAGGACATCTCTGTGAAACTTATTGGCTGATTTTTAATTGTTTAGGTTAAATCATGAAATGCGTGGGTCAGCATGAAGTATAGTGTTGGTGCTCTTTGAAGAAACTTTCTTTCTCTTCGTGGTGAAAAATAATCTTTGCAGTGAACTTGAATGTGCGTTCTCAGATCAAGCATAGAGTCGTATTCAATTTGAAGAATGTGTTTCGAGATAGCCCTTGACTCAGAGAGCTGTGTTCATTCTTTCTCTTTTTGCCCTTTTTAGTTTGAGTTGCCTTTATTTACACTCTTGATCCAGCTTTAACTTTGAAGGGTATTTTTATTATGTGTATCAGAGGTGAACAAATTCGTTTTTATCCCTTTAATGTGCTATAAATAGTACCGTCAGAGCAAGGCAGATACATCGTGTTGCTGAGGGATTATTCTGCCTTTTCTTCTCATGCTGTTGAAGCCATGGGGAGGGGATGGGAGGGGATGGGAGGGTTGGCTATAGGCTACACGAAAGCAAATACATTGAGTAGCACCCTTCCCTGTTTCATATGTGCTGACAGTCTTTCTTAGGACTAACACCCTCTTTTTTCCCAGTTCATTATAGCGTATACATCTCATATGTTTTTTAAATCTTTTCTCCATCCACTAAAACAATGCTTCCCTTGACAGCATGCTCTTCCTCCTGAATGCCTAATTGGCCCACTGTAAGTCATTGTATTGTATTTATCCCTTCATTAGTATTTCTTAAAACTCTATAGATTTACACTTCCTCTGTAATTACTGCAATACTGCTCTCTCAGGATTATTGACTACTGTCTCCTTTGCCAAATATTCATTATACAGATCTATACATGTTAGAAATATTATTCATCTCGAACGGGAAATATTGGTTTGAATAAATACAACACATTTAAAGCAAACTATACATAGATGTTTTGCAGTGTTTTTCTCTCGCTCCATTCATTCGGTCTTGCTTTTGCCCCTGTGCCATGTTCTTGGTTCCAACCCGTGGCCTGGTTTTGGCTCAGAAAGCTCCACAGCAGATTAGCTCAGGTTTTAGCTGTGGTCCTGACATCAAAGGTGCAAGTCTAGAGAGGGAAACGGCAGAGGAGCAGAGACACAGGGAAGCAAACACTGGCACCGATGCACCAGGGGTGAGAGGAGAACATGGACAAAGACTGAGGAAGAGCTGTGGAAGATGAAGGGTAGCAGGAACAGGGGGAGGATGAAACAGAGACTGTTTAACACAAGTAAAAAGGCATGGAGACTTGGTGAAGAGGGAATGAATTAATGGGAACATGGTTTTTAGATCAGACCAAGGTCATACAGTGGAAAATAAAAAGTGAAATATAGCCGCACAAACACTGTCTACTATAGCTGCCAGATAAGATTGATTTCCTCATCAAAAAGTACAATTTAGAATCGAACCAAGACTGATAAAAAGTTGTTTTGGTAACGTTTTGCAATTACCATCTTACCCTAGTTCAGTCTAACAGTGAGTCCTAACCAATGTGTACCACAAGCAGATTCAAGGCAAAGTTTATTACATATTAACATTTAACGATTTCACCAAGGTCTTGTGGGTACACAGTGGAAGATAAATACAAAATGTACATTGCTCCCCAGAGTATAGCAACTGATGTTCCTTGTCAAAATTAAACTGGGTTACAGTTGATGAAACATTAATAATGTTCCCCCTGGGGAAATCTGATCATTATAGTTGGAAGACATATGCTAATTCAGAAAATATATAAATTACATTATACAGTAATCTACACCAACATTACAACAGGATAATGTATACAGGCAACTGCGACCTGACTGGTAAGTATATGTTACTTGTTGTGGGTAATGTATATACCTGACATTGGCTTAGCATTTGGCTTAATAGGATGCATTAACCAGTACTCTGAGGAAGATCACTTATTTTGGATATATTATAGACTGACAATATGGGTGTAGTTTAAAATGGTTGAGAATATACTTACAGGTGCTAGATCTTAATCAGAATGATGTGACAAATAAGAAGAACGCAACCAGGATGCAATTGGGATAATCTGAATGTTACTCACTCAACCATTTCTATTATCATGAACCAACCATTTATTTTTTTACTTAAAATCACACTGTACATTTATCATTTATATAGTCAGTTTAATATTTAATATTCCATCCCTCATACTTATACATATATAATAACTTGCTTTATATTTTGTTTTCATTATTGTTAATTTGTAAATTAAACCTGTATATTTTCTACTTTTTTATTTATTTCTAGTCTTTTTAATTTGTATTGTACAATGCCATGTCTTTTATGCTGCTGCAACACAAACATTTCCCAAATTGGGATCAATAAAGTACTATATCTTATCTTATTGAACCTGTAGGGTTAACCGTTATAATAGTGAGTCAAAACCAGGTTACTTTTTGCTGGTTAGTGCTTGTATGTGCATTGGTTTGAACTTGAGCATATGGTCTATACCTCTCCATGCCCTGTGTGTTTACTAGTTATCACCTTAAACCTGTAAAAACGCTTTCTCAGAGGTGAGGCTGTGAAAAAAGGAAATAAATACTTGTTGCATTGTTGTTTTCCCCAACAAAAATGAGCTCTATTAGTGGATACGGCTAGTGGATGATAGTCACTCATAGCATTCACCCTTCCCTGAGGCAGCCCCCCCTCTGCCAAGCAGGCATGTGTTCATAGAAGTGGTGAATTCAAGGCTAATTATCGAGCACGCACTGCTGAGCAGGGAGCTCCGTGGCAGATCCCGAGACAGATGCAGTGTGAACATATAGTCCCATACACACATGCATGCACTCTTGCACACACCTACACACACAAGAGATATACTTCCAGCGGGAAGATATTTCGGTGCCCATGGGCAGGACATTAATGTCACACCATTTATTTAACTGTAGCTAATTGAGTCCAGTGGGATTCTTTGTTGTTTTTTAGCTTTCCATACGAGCAAAGCAGGGTGAAGGAAGAAAGACTTGCATGCGTCTCATATAACTCTGTTCACAGCTGCGTTATGTGAAATATGCTGCACTTCTTCAGAACATATCTATTTTAACCTCAAGGCATTCTATAAAGGCCCTGTCACACTGTCCCGAAATTGACTCCCGATGGACACACGAATATGGAATTGTGAATTTCGCACGAAGATGGCCCCGAACCACACACGAAGGCAACATTTACATTACATTTAAGACATACAACTGCAATGAAAGTACCAAAAACAATTATGTTACAGTACTATGATACTGTACTGATATCTTCAGACTTTGTTCTTTACTTTATCCGTCGTTATATGTAGAAAATATTACGTTTTCTCCGTAATGTTGTTTCCATAACAACAACAACTTCCTGTCAACTGTCCTTCAAAATAATATATTATATCCTTTTTAGTTTCACAGAACACAAATTGGGTTATTTACATAATATATTTACATGATTTTGTTGTGCAATAAAACAACCCGATGGACACACGATAAAGGAAATGTTCAAATTCGGCTGTTATCGTAGCAACATCGGGCCATTCGTGAGGGCATCTTAAGCCTTCGTATGACCGCCGGTGGAGTTTCTCAGGCTCCGGCAGCAACTTCGCGAGCGGTGGCAAAATCTTTGGCATGCCAAAAAATTGCCGAAGGACCTTGCAAAGGTTCATTTTCGTGTTGAATTTGTGTGTCAATTTTGCCCTTCGTAAGGCCATCGTGAGGGCATCTTGTTATCATCGGTGCCATCGGGCATTCGCCCCGATCAGAGTGAGGGCGAATGCACCGATGATAACACGAAGATGACACGATTTGACAAGATGCCCTCACGAGTGCCTTACGAAGTTGCCGCTCACGAAGTTGCTGCCGGAGCCTGAGAAACTCCACCGGCGGTCATACGATGGCTTAAGATGCCCTCACGAATGGCCCGATGTTGCTACGATCACAGCCGAATTTGAACATTTCCTTTATCGTGTGTCCATCGGGTGTCAATTTCGGGACAGTGTGACAGGGCCTTAACCAACATTATCAATACATTCTTGAATTCTGACACATTTCAATGACACACTTATTGAGTGTCAATGGTTTTATATTTAACCTGAGACCACAAACTAAATTAGTGTTGTCAAAATAAACTCTGTGTCAGTTAATGATGGGCAATGGGTATAGCTCCTGGGATATCATGTCATTAAGTAGTGGAACGTTAGTCATTGTTTAGACAGCAGAGAGACTTTTTGCTCAGTGAATACCTTTTGATTACATTTATCTAAACACACAAGCTTGCATTGTCACACTGTGCTAACGCTAACAATATAGTGGAATGGCTATCAAATATGTGTGGTTCCTGTGGCTTTAAATACATCTAATTCACTATTACGTTTTTTAGTGTTCATATTGTCCTGACACATTCTGAGACGATAAACAATATATAGCAATTTATTTAAATGAACCAGAAACAATTATTTATAAATATTTGTATTTGAGAGTCCTCATTACAAAATCATTAACATGAATAACATCCAGCCTGTTCCTTGCACCTTTAAAATACATTTATTTTAACCATTTTGTTAATTGAACTCAAAATATTGCATTGTTTCCCATGGAACAGATATGGGAAATGCAATTGTCTAATGCACAATTTAGACGCACTGTTTTGATTCATAATTCTCTGCTGACTTTAATCTATTCCTCCTTAGCAGAGTCAGGCGAGGCTTAACATCGGGGCCTTGTCCCTCTTATGCAGGATAGCAACACACAGTACTTTACCCCGTGTGACTGTTTCTGCAGGCTCTCAGTCTGTCAGGGAAAGACTGATGCTGATTGACAGCTAACACAAGGTCTCTGTCACAGCTACTGTAATCACTTCCTGCAAGGAAAAGCTGAGGCACACTCAGTCTTTGATGCCCTGATGGCCTAGAGGTATCTAATACATGAAAGCTATGTTTCATCATAATGTAGTCCTGATATAAGCTCAAGTACATTCTGTACCATGTACTAGATGTGTCCTAAGATTCCTGCTGCAGTATTTCCAAAGCTGCTTCTACAGTTGTATTACTTACTCGTATGAATGTTATTTTGATTTGGTTTTCCAAATGAAGCAAAACTAATTTTTGTTGCTAACCACTTTTTGGCAGACTTTTCTAGCCCGTGTAGCGGAAGTACATTTTTTGAGTCATGCTGGTTTAATTGCCACTTACACATAATACGTGTATATTCAACACATCCTCACTCCCAGGTCGGCCTATGTTGACGTTATGTCAAGTCCTGTGTCGGCTTTTTCCAACGCAAGGGGGGGGCCTTAGCGTCCATTTTCAACGCAAGGGGGGGGCCCTTAGCGTCCATTTTCAACGCAAGGGGGGGGCCTTAGCGTCCATTTTCAACGCAAGAGGGGGGCCCTTAGCGTCCATTTTTAGCTTTCCGGGATGTCCATATGCTTCTATGGACGCTCATGGAAGCACGGCGTTCGTTTGTGTCGGCTGCCCTTAAAGGCAATGTGAGCGTCCATTCTCATTGGATAACGGAGAATTGTAAACCCGGAAGTAAGTATTCCCCTTACTGTCGATTGATTTTACAGTGATATCTGCACTACTCATCGACTAAAAAACACCAGATTATCCTTGTTAATTACACAACATTGATTGGTTTAAATTGTGTGCAATGCTTTTGTATTTTTCCCCTTCGATTCGGAGAAACAAATGTTTTTTCGGAGTAAAGGATGGTAGAAGACACTACACTACCCAGAATCCCCAGCTATCGTTTGGACTACACCATGTGCTCTGTTTGACAAACCCCGTGATAGTCCTCAAGCTCTATGATTGGAGAGTGTGCTCCGAGGGTTACGCCGAGCCTGGAACGGCAGAATGTCCAAAACTGGATTTGAACGGGACCACCGCACCGCACCGCACCGAACATTTGCGTTACATCAGCATGTGTAACAGTTAAATATGCAGTGGTGTTCATTTGTAAATCATTTAGTATAATCACACAAATTCTGTGTTTTATATTCAACAATTCTGTGTTCTTTATTTATTGATTGTTCAATACCTGACAAGGCCGGAGATGAAATATCTACATACATCTTATAAGAGTATAATACATTATGTATAATATCAGTTAAAATAAGTGCTTCAACATAGTTAACATTGCTGGAGGTATGCACAAATATTGATAGATGTCTTGTAATGCACTATTGAGGAACCTGCGACCCAAGTTTTTCATTCAATGCAGAACTACACCATAGTTGTGTAGGCCTATATGATATGTCAATAAACCTTAGAAAATCTTGAAATCTGGAAAGGGATGTGCAAAATAGTCATTATATACAGTCTTTAATTAACTATTAGTAGAGAATAACGAGTAATTAATATACTTTATAGGGATCCTATATCTAATAATAAAAATAATGAAATTCAATAACATGCTTTAACCACTAGGTGTCCCTTTATATCAGCTGTGCACCTTTATGGTGTAAATACAGCCTATCTACCAATTGGATCAAATATAAAAGTCAGCCGAATTAGTGTTGATACTGCAACGAGACGTATTGTGTGAAAATAAATGTAAGATGTTGTTTAATGGCTGATATATTTATGATCCACGTCACGGTTTCAGTTCCTCATGTTTGTCTAGAAGTCTTCTCATCAGGGCTCTATAAATACAGAACTACGGCAGATATGTAATATGTAATGCAGCCGGACCGTGTATTACAATGCCGTTATGTGATGACTTCCAAAGAGAAAAGCAAGCACAGCAGCATTTAAAAAAAAAATGTTTTCGGTCTGTTGCCGGTATTTGTTAATGACGATGTGCTGTGAGATGTGAGACTGGAATTGCACAGGGGAAAATAACGTATCTTTAGATGCGGAGTTTGTTAAACTAATACGTTTGCGCTGTGGACCAACACTATACATTGACGGGGAAGGGGGTAGCAATAAAGATAACACCATTAAACAGTTACACAACATAACAGAATTAATATCGATAGCAGCGTCCCTAGCAACCACCTTGGTAACAATGAAAACTTCCTGAAGTAATCTTCGTAATAACTAGCAAACTAAAGATCATGTACATCCACTGCACACATAATCTGAAATAACAACTCATATTTCTCGCATCAAATTACATCAAAACGCATTTTAATGGCCAAACTAACTTTAAAATAGGCATTTTACACCGAGAATAAAACGAAGTTCGGCCATGTTTTTTTTTTCTGCAGGGAGAAATTTGAAGATCACGTGACGTCAAACAGAGCACATGGTGTAGTCCAAACGATAGCTGGGGATTCTGGGTAGTGTAGTGTCTTCTGCCATCCTTTACTCCGAAAAAATATATGTTTCTCCGAATCGAAGGGGAAAAATACAAAAGCATTGCACACAATTTAAACCAATCAATGTTGTGTAATTAACGAGGATAATCTGGTGTTTTTTTAGTCGATGAGTAGTGCAGATATCACTGTAAACTCAATCGACAGTAAGGGGAATACTTACTTCCGGGTGTACAATTCTCCGTTATCCAATGAGAATGGACGCTCACATTGCCTTTAAGGGCAGCCGACACAAACGAATGCCGTGCTTCCATGAGCGTCCATAGAAGCATATGGACATCCCGGAAAGCTGAAAATGGACGCTAAGGGCCCCCCCCCTTGCGTTGGAAAAAGCCGACACAGGACTTGACATAACGTCAACATAGGCCGACCTGGGAGTGAGGATGTGTTGGTATATTGCAAAAAGTGTTCTCTGCATGACATATGATTAAAGCTGGTTTTAATATCCCAGGAGAATGGTTCTCATGCTGCTACACATTGCTGTGCGGCCTCTTAAGGTGCTTTTAGTATTTTTATATTTGCTGAATTATACACTCACTATCGATTTAGTTCCAGTCAAAGCCACTCTACCACACATCCACCCCCACAACCTATTCAATTCCTCTTAAGTGCTTCCTGCTTGGGGTAATAATGAGAGCAAAATTAACAACAGCACTGCCACTGAGCTGCCATTGTCCGGTATTGGCTCAGTCATTAGGGGCTTGGACTGGGAGCTGTAGGATCCAGAGGTTGCGCTACACTTTTTCACTGCCCGTCATTTTGACGGACAGGATCGTAAAATGTCCGTCAAAATTCAGTATTACCCGTCGGCCTTTACACTCTGGGGGGGGGGCACGCACGTGAACTGTTAGCGCCGTGTTATGCATGCCCACTGCACCTTGCGGGAGTGCGCACAGCGTAAAGCCAAAACTCAGACATTTCAATGATTTGTAGGGCAAAGTTGGGTTTGGAAACGGTATCATTTCCTTTTTGGCAGGCATGCTTAACACCGGAGCCTCGCTGCGGGGAAACTTTAGCGCTGTTCCGAGTTTGTTCTAATCCGTCAAAATGACGGACTGCTTTCAGATTTTTCCGTCATTGTTAAAAAAAATCCGTCATAGACGGAAAATATTCTGTTAACGCGACCTCTGGTAGGGTCCCCGGTTCAAGTCCCAGACTAGACCTAACATATGGAGTGTGGACTGCTACTTGGAGAGGTCCCAGTTCACCTCCTGCCCTGCCGTGGTGCCCTTGAGCAAGGCACCAAACACCCCCCTTCCCCCCTCACTCCCATTGCTCCCCGGGCGCTGTACAATAGCTGCCCACTGCTCCTAGTGCTAGACTCCTGGTACTAGGATGGGTTAAAAGCAGAGGCCAAATGTCACTGTGTGTGCTGTGTGCTCTGCATGTGTGACCATTAAAAGAGGGTTTCATCCCTCCCAATTCTGTCCCAATTAGCTGATGTTACTGCTGTCAATCTCATTAACATAACGTACCATTTTGAATTCTGAAGTTGAAATGAATATCAATTGTTGTTCACGTTCAGCAGAGCTATTTTTAGAGAGGCAAACAATGTTTATTTGTTAACAGTGGAGTCTGCAACCATGTAAAGGCTTGCTTCAAAATGAAGTAGTCTGGGTGATTGGAATGGAGGATGTAGTGCACAGAAGGCAGACAGCTGTCACCAAACACCGGCTCAAACAGATACAGCTGTACTCGTGTGTGCATGTACATGTCTGCATCTCTGGGTACACGGAACGTGTCTATTCATGCAGTATGTTTCAAGGACAACGTTTGCCACGAAAATGGACCAGTAACAATTGATGTGTGGCTTTAAATAGAGGGGTGGGAGTAAATAACAAACTGAAAATAGAAGTCTAGCAGTGGTTTTGACTTGAGACAGGAATTTATAAGATGTTAGCGATAATGATTATATTATCTGTACCCCTTATGGATATGATTCTTAATCGATTCCTGATAAATTGTTGTGTTGAACGAGAGGACATACATGCACAGCTTTTCATTTTATATGTTATGTTGTTACTGTCTTTAAAGTTGTTTATATGCACTCCACCAAACTGGTTCTCAATTCCCATAGTTTGATGGTTTATGGCTGCCTAAGTTTTATAGATCATCTTCATCCTACAATTTAAAAAGCAATCATTCTAAAACTAGATTTTTTTTTGTACACCTAGCTCAGAATATGAGTTCAATCAGGAGAGACGTGATGTATGGAATACATATTTATTATCGGTCACATTATATAAATGAAACATAATGATGACAGTTTATAACAAGTGAATTAAATGGTGTTTTGGCGATTAGGCCCAGATTTTGTAGGATATCAATCGGGAAGGGAAGAACCGTTTCCGATGAACCCCCCTGGGTCTAGACACTGGTGGTGGTGATAAGTGGTTAGGTCCGGTTGGAAGGGAGAAGGTTAAGCTTGGCCCTGAGTTGAAAGCAGGAGGCGAAGGGGTGGAGGAGGGTTGCTCGTTGACACCTGGAAGACAGCTGATAGGAAAGGGGAGAGCATATATAGAGGGATTAACAGGTGCGATAATTAGGCTTGTAAATGGAGGGGAGTGATAGGTTAGCTGAGGAGTGGCGCTCCCTGTCATTTAGTGCAGGGAGCGAGTATTGCCATAACGTGCAATACGGAGTGATAGGTCTTCCTGTCTGAACTTGCGCTAAGCTTCATTTCAATCAGGAGAGACGTGATGTATGGAATACATATTTATTATCGGTCACATTATATAAATGAAACATAATGATGACAGTTTATAACAAGTGAATTAAATGGTGTTTTGGCGATTAGGCCCAGGTTTTGTAGGATATCAATCGGGAAGGGAAGAACCGTTTCCGATGAACCCCCAAAAGAATGAAGTATGAAGTACTGAACGTGAAGAATCTTACCTTGTGGGATGCAGTGGAAATCTATGGATGGAAATGAGAGGTTAATACATGTGAGAATTTAAACATCTGATGCCTCCCGGGCATCCTTCCTGGACATACAGGGCTTCCCGGACGTACGGGGCTTCCCGGACGTACGGGGCGTCCCGGACGTACGGGGCGTCCCGGACGTACGGGGCGTCCCGGACGCACGGGGCTTCCCGGACGTACGGGGCTCCCGGACGTACGGGGGCGTCCCGGACGTACGGGGGCGTCCCGGACGTACGGGGCGTCCCGGACGCACGGGGCGTCCGGACGCACCCTGACTTTAGCAGGGACACATTATACGGACCGGAGGTTAACGACCCGGACATACTGGGCTTCCCGGACGTACGGGGCTTCCCGGACGTACGGGGCATCCCGGACATACGGGGCATCCCGGACGTACGGGGCGACCCGACGTGCGGGGCGCCCGGAACGTGCAGGGCCTCCCGAACGTGCGGGGCAACCTGCCTTAGCAGGGACACATTTATACAGACCCGAAGGTTTTACGACCTGGACATACAGGGTTAGATATGCAGGAATAAACATGAGCCGCGGGGCGACATACGTGCTGACATGCTAGGAACCACCACCAGTTATATGCATACGTACCAATTTTAAGGTTGGAGAGACCTTTGGATAGCCAGCACGGCATTGAGGTCAGGGCGAATGTAGGATGAGAAAGCTGAGGAGGACCACCGTCCGAGTTGTTGCAGGGATGAGGATGAGACACCTTGATTAGCAGCGGAAGTAGCTGCGCCTATTCTAAAGGAATGCCCCGTGTATAGAAGGGGTGATATCCCGGATTTAATGAGGACTTGTTTTAAATAGATATTGAACTGTCGTTGAGTTAAAGGAAAATTCCCTGAGATAAGGAATAATGGAGAGAGAGGATTAGAGGTAGGTCTAAGCTGTAGGAATTTGATCATGAATTTATAAGGGCAGAACTGGGAGTCGTTGCGGGCGGCGATGACGGAGCAGGCGCCGCCGCATTTGGAGTGTTTAAGATATAAGCCAAAATGGCTGGCGTGAAAGGATATGTCAGAAAAGCTGACGTCTCGATTGACTTCTTGTTTTCTGAGGGACGCTAGTGTTAGATCCAGCGAGTGTGATAATAAATGTGTAGCAATAGTGGAAATCTGAGTGTGCCGCTAGGCGGATGATCTCATGCAGATGTCCCCCCCCCAAAACGGAGGATGTGTGGTGCACGTCCTTAAGTCGGGGAAAACGCGGTCGTCGTGAGGCCGGCGGATGCCACGTCCAGGAAACGGGAGATGATGGCGTGCCGAAGAATATCCGCATGCAAAGTACGGTTGCCCGATGAGAAAGAGCAACTGTTGTTGAAGACGTTTATGTGGATGCACGCAGTTTGGTTAGAGGAACGTTAATACCATGAGCTTGATGTGATGCCTAGGAACTCCAGGTGTGTGACTGGGCCTATAGTTCCTCATGATTAGGAACGCTGTGCTCCTGGAGGATTCTCTTCTTCTTTCTTCTTCTCTTTTCCCAGTTGAGCGGAGTTATAGGTTAGTAATGTTGTATTTGAACACTAGATGCGTAAAGGCAACGCATGAGGAGATCTCCCTGAGCAGTGGGGGATTTGAACTGGGGAGAGACATCTATTAATATTATTTACCCGAATAGCCGGTGCACACGTAGTTTCTCCTTACTTGACTGCCGCTTAAGGCTGAAAGAGTTCCGCTGAACGATGATGGGAACTTTAAAGCGCGTCGTTAATATCTGCTTTGAAGAGCCAGCCTTGGCCTGCACACTATTAAGATTATATTATGTCCGTGCGTAGAAAGGGGGGAACATTGACCTTTGTCATCGAGATTGCCCTGAGCCTTTAACAAATCGTATTAAGTAATCTGTCGACAGACTGTAAACAGAATAGCTGAAATTTTAACAAACTAAATAACTCAGTTACCTCTAATCTGTGGGTAATGTCCGCAGTAATGACTCTTACATGTCTAATATGTGTAATGTGTACTTGTAAAGCGCTTTGAGCACCTGTAAAAGCGCTCTAATAAAAATGTAATGCATTATTATTATTATTATTATTAATCATTAACCCATGTTTGTATAATGTAGTTAACTCCGTGTGTTGCTGCTAGCATACATAACACCTGCCGTGGAAACGTTACTCGTGGATGGGGCTACAGAGCTGCTAGAAAGACGGTCGAACCCGGTACATTTCTCCGTCTGAATGTGGTGCATTTTTGCTAAATATTTAGACAAATTGCTCGTGTTACCGCCCTTACATGCTAAACTCTTATTGCACTTTTGGCAACGAGCATTCTCCACATCGAGACGGGTAAAGTTTAACCACACCTCGGAGCGCATTCTCTCCGCCATCTCCGCAGTGTGCTCCGCTGCATGTAGCAGCTGCGTGTATGTAAACTGCCCCGCCCCCTCGCACACAGACGGGGGAGAGAGATCTCGTCTGATCGAAAATACATCATTTGTTGTCTTTTGCATATTAGAAACGAGTTGGCGACACTAAGACTGTGATATAATGTTTTTGTTTTTTTAGCAATAATACATGACATATATTTTATAAATGTCTCCGGTACCGATAAAAGACCAATACGTTGGAACTTAACGGCGCGTAAAACACACGTGATGACGTCACCAATGAATCGACGACTGAATTAGTTGGCAACTAATTTGGTAATCGATTAAGTTGATTAGTTGTTGCACCCCTACTGCCGAGGAGATGTTGTTGTCGCAGATCCAGCCGTTGGTGCAACGAGAAACGGAATATTTCTTAGTGGAGAAGAAAAAGAGAAAAATACGATCATTCAGTCAATAATCATTAAATTAATATTGGGAGTGAATTCCTAATTTATTTAGTATCTGGTCGTGTCATAAACAGGATAATGTGCAGCGACTTGGTCATTGAGGAAAATAAGCCCTACGAAACGCCATTTATTTCAGGTAACACTGTGTTGAAGCTTGAAACTGCGTTAGTTACTGAGCATTGTAATGGGTAGTAATTACCCGAACTGCATTAGTAATGCAAGTAATACGTTACTGAACTCCATACTGTAACACGTTACACCCAACACTGCCTGCTGGGACTCACCTTAACCCTGAACTAAAGGTAGCAATGCATAGTGTTGAACTTCCTGTCGGCTCCCAGACCGTAGTCGAGGAAACGGGGGGGATGACTCTCTGTCGTCTCCCAGGGCAGAAGCAACACGCTTCGGGTTCAATAACCCATTTTATCGGAAAGACTGGAGAGAGGCGAGCTCTTCTTGGGAGGTCGTTGCATTTATTTAGCTCTTCTGTTTCGCAAGATCACAGACCTTCCTTTTTCTGCTGCCTCGTTATTTCTAGAAAACATGTATCCCGCTCGGTCTACCATACCATGCACGCGCCCCACCCCTCTCTTAAAGGGGTAGCGATCTCACTCTGCATGACCCAAATGTCATAACAATATACGAAACATCTCGTGAATTTGTTGCAACTGCCTCTTGCCCAGGGGCGGATCTACCGGGGTGGCATGGGGTGGCAACTGCCACCCTAAACAATAGCCTTGCCACCCCAGCTGCCACCCCAGTTGGCATCTTTGTTTTGAAAGAAAAGTTGTGGCTCATCGGACATTTATGAGAGAAAGTCTCTAATGTCCGAGTGCAAGTGAATGCAGCACAAGATGCACGTCATGTAACCCCTCCCCCGGTCCTGGCGCGAGAGTGGAAATATGATTGGTGGCGAATTCACTTGAACGGGGGGACGGCGCAAAACGAGAAGCCTTTCGGACCCAAGCACTGAAGGAATGAGGTATTTGCGGTCTACAATGACAGAGAAGAGAATGTCAAGTTTGGCTGTACTCAGCATTGAATCAAAACGCACTAAAGCTGTTGATCTTAATAAGTTTGTGAGGCGTTTTGCTGAACAAAATAGTAATCGCCGCATTCAGCTGTAATAGACATGCCAACTTGATGCTCTGCTCACGGATGACTCGATGAGAATAACAAACTGTTAAGATGATGACCTTGTATGCGTGTATATATATTTTTCTTTGAGGAGGTCTGCCCCCAAAAAACAGTTTTAAGTCCTGAGAAAGTAAAATAAGACGGTGTGTGAAACTACACTGCCCAGCCAACAGAAAGTAACCACTTTGATTTAACTAGGCCAGTAGGTAAGGACCTTCCACTGGATAATAACTGCAGCGATGTTTATGTTTTAGCTGAATACACGTTTTTTTTAACCCTAACTGATGCAGTTAGTCACTTCTTTAATGTTTGTTCTTTCTGATGTAAAGTCAAGGTTGTAACTGTATATCAATAATGATATAATTACTTGTTTTCAAATTTGAAGGAGGGCGAGCAAGCATCTTGATGAACATTCATCATTAACTCCTCCAAAAAATATAGTTTATTCAATAATAAATGAATATGTGAATCATAACAGTTCTTCACTATATCTGTAAAGCGTCTTTGAGCACCTGTAAAAAGGCTAACAAATTAAATCTATTATTATTATTTATTATCAGTGATTGACAGCTGATAGGAATAATATGATTGTTAATAGTATCATATTCATTCAGACAAACATCGATGAGACAGTTAATTAATGTACTTATTGCAGCAGTCTGCATAGATTTGGTTCCCCTGCTGGTCTAAGAGTGAGACAAACTCATTCAGTTATTGTTCAGTTAAAATTCATTAAATTACGTCTGCCGTATGTAAGGCTTTACTGATGTGCCACAATAATATCACCTATGTGATTGAGTTAAAATATTAATATTGTGGCTTTCCAAGTTAACATTGATTGTAGGGGTGTAACGGTTCACAAACATTTCGGTTCGGTACTAGGCCTACCTCGGTTTTTAGGTCACGGTTCGGTTCGGTTCGTTACGTTTTCGGTACAGCAGAAAAAATTATCACAAAACATTACATATTTTTTTTAAATTATTATTAAACTGTGACTAATGTATTCAAATAAATACAAAATATAGTAAAATAAACATTAAGGTGCAGCATTTCGATGAACTGAAATAATCTGTATTTGTACTGTACTAGTACCTAAGCAGCCAGCTTGACATTAGGACTTGCTTGTCATTGTATTTTCATGTTGTTTAAAGAAAAATTAACTTGTCCACATTGCTTGCTGAAATGGCAGATCTGCTGGCACTAACAATGGCTCCTGCTGTGGAGAACACCCTCTCGCTAGGGACAGAGGTAGCAGATACAGCCAGGTAGCGCTTTGCTGACATGGCAACATAAGGATACTTGGCGTTTGTAATAGCTTTGGCTCGGTCTGAACTCTTTGCGAGTGGTGGAGGCTTAAATGCTAGTGGGAGTTGGGTTTGCACTTCAGTCTTTTTTCTTTTGGTACCGGTGATATTCACATTCGGGTGATGCCTTTTCAAATGAGTGTGATGTATTGCCAGCCGCGTAACCAATGTTAGTTGAACAATGCCGACAAACAGCTTTGGTTCGGTCCACCTGTCTTTGTCCGTCATCCTTGTACGTAACTGCGAAACCAAAATGTTCCAAAACCGGAGACTTCAATGATGCTGCAGGATTTTCAGCTCAACTTTATCTGCTTTGGCCATTTCGACAGTTCCTCAAATTACTGACTACATTTGAACGCATCCCTGTGACCAACTCTCATAGTATGCCTCTCGTCCAATGAAATGACTTGGTCGCTCTATGATATATACCTGAGATTACTTCCAGAAAGTTGTTCATGTTCTCAATTTTTTACGTTTAACGCTATATTCGTTCGGTACACACGTGTACCGAACCGAAGGGCCCGTACCGAATAATTTCAGTACGGGTACCGTTACACCCCTAATTGATTGATATGATTGCGATTTAAATCAGCATATACTTCTGTCAGGGGATGCCACCCCTCAAAATCTCCTGCCACCCTCTTGCCACCCCATGAATATTTGTCTAGATCCGCCCCTGCTCTTGCCAGCGCTACCCCGATGCCTGTTTTAGAGGTGAGGCGCAGGAGGAAGTAGCTTCAATGAGATGTAGCTTACGCCCTGCCTGCCTGCAGGAGGGGTTGTGGTTGAAGCCAGAATGGGTAAAGCTTCGCATGCGATGAGGACCCATTCCGCGTGAAGCCGGAAGCGTCGCATTTGAGCGGCCCTGATGCCAGTGATGCCCTCTTGAGAGACTGAAGGCGTGCGTCAATTGTTTGCATGAAGTAGCCCATTTCCATTAGCCGGAGGAACTTCCGTGGATTTCCTTGTCTTTTCCTCCCGCGTCCGGGTTTGCGGGGCGGCCGGCTGGAACCGCTAGCCGACTGGGGGACACCGCCTGTAGCTTAATCCGCAAGACTGCGGAGCTGATGAATAATGCCTGGAGCTGGGACGAAGCCCTGCTGCTGCTTGCGCGTTGACACCTGGAAGACAGCTGATAGGAAAGGGGAGAGCATATATAGAGGGATTAACAGGTGCGATAATTAGGCTTGTAAATGGAGGGGAGTGATAGGTTAGCTGAGGAGTGGCGCTCCCTGTCATTTAGTGCAGGGAGCGAGTATTGCCATGACGTGCAATACGGAGTGATAGGTCTTCCTGTCTGAACTTGCGCTAAGCTTCATTAGCGTAACTGAGCCATGTATCTTGATTTGCACCAGATAGTGAGCTAACTCCTTGAATATGGAAAGTTGGACATGTACTAAATGAATAGATATTCTCTGTTGTGGTTGAAGAGGGTACGCAGCATCTTCAAACAGGTGTAGCTGAGGGACACAGGAGTTTGGCACACTTGGTTATTCCAATCACCCAAAGTGATCAGTTTTGCAGTAACAACAATTAAAAACCAAACTGCATTGCCACCAGTGTATTTCTCACTCCATTTATTCTCCTCCATCCCATGATGGGTCTGGTATGCTAACATCCAACTGGCAGACAAGCTGCTGATTAATGTGTTCATAATCACCATGGAGACAGGGACAGGTGATTAATACTACTCATTTACCATAGTTAGATCCTCCTCCACACACACTGTTTGTCTGAGAGTGTGTTTGTGTGCCTTCCTGTCCCAGGTTTTTGTCCACAAATGACTGTTTGTGTGTTTAGGTTCATGTGATTGTGTATACTGTACATGTCAGAGGAATGATTTATGTAGTCTCACTTTAACGACGGTAATTATGTGAAAATTAGGATATATTTACAATTTTGAGTGTCATTGTATCAGCGGCTTGCAGCCTGTGGATAGAGATGGAACTTAAGGGTTATCCTTAAATCAATCCTCTTTTGAGCCATAACAAAAGCGCTTACATGATGTTGAGATCACAACATGCGTCATGTCTATATATTGGCCTACAGTATATTCTTATGGAAGAATCCCCAGGGTTTTGGAGTCTTCATTGGACACCCAGCCTAATGGCATGGACTATTAAGGCTTCATTAATCTACATTGTGAGGGAATGAGGATGGGGATGATGTGTCCGCCCTCATACTGCAACCACTGCAATGTCCTCCACAGACCCATATTTGTATATATATCCTACATTAGAGTGTAACTTTGTCAGTGACAGCAAGAGAGCATTACGTTTTCCTCCGAGACTGACCCAAAGTAGTGGCATACATCATAAAAGCACATAAACACAGTTAAAATAAACATTTGTTAAAAGCCTGAAATAAGCCCAGGGTAAAAAGATAAAGAAATAATTGATTGAAGTTGGCGACATCAATAAATGTTTTTCAAATGACCCACTGTTGAGAACACAACAGGGATTTGTTTTCCAGCACCGTACATTAATTGAGAAAGATCAATGGGGAATTCGTTTTCCTACGTTTGTTGTTTGTGAACCAATGTTGATTGTTGCATAATTCAAAGAGAATTTAGATCAGATTTTCATCATCATAATATATTTTTTATTTTCACCTTGCATCAACCCCTTATGTTTACCTCTTCAAAGTGGTCCCTCTAATGTGTGGTCAAGTGTTGTGTGATTATCTCCGAGTGGGTAATTCATCCCTGGGAAAAGGAGTGACAGTGAAAGGCGACTCTAATGCTGACTTTGCAGCGCTTTTTGCTTTAAATCACTACACGGCAGGAAATTAAACAACTGTCCTTAGCTGAACTGCAATTATGTAAACAAGCAGAGGACATGCCCCAGAAAATAGAAAAAGAGAGGCAGAGTGACCCATGGTCTTCGTTTAACGTCTTAATTCTGCTCAGGCAATTACTGTTAACTCGCAAAGCTATATTTAACCCGTCTGAAAAAACAAAACAACACTTAGAGCCGGTCCTCACTCGATCTATAACGTTTTAAATGCTGTGACCTTTTATGCTTGTTGAAATGTTCTGTTATTGTTTCACATGTTTGTGCATAACCTGACAGACATGAAACAAAAAATCATTTTTACAGCTTAGTCGTAACGCATAACTCTTAAACACCATCTGAGAACACTCACAAAGAGTAATGGCATTCGGGTATGACTAACGGAGGCTCTGTTACCTCAGATGTCATACAAACTCACACACACACAAAAGTTTACAGTGTACAATTACATTTCCTTGTACGCCTTATAAACTCAAGTAGTAAATGAGGGCTTTCTATCTTCTATGTAGTAGCTCATACCTGCAGCGAGCAGAGGCAGTGGATATATCACGGCTGAGGTGGGAGGGGGGTGAAAGGTCAGCGCTGACTCAGGAGGAGGCAGATGGAGAGACCTCTTTTAATTGGATGGTGGTTTTACGACAAATCGGTCACGGTCACGGGTGACGTATAAAAGATAGCTCTTCTCTTCTGCCTCAAGGTGTTTTCAGTCCTTTGTCTTCCCACTTTCCCTGATTGATTACTTTAATATTTACCTGCAATCTCATCCCGCTAACTTTGGCAGGACGATATAAAGAAAATAAAGCAGAAACACATGAAATATATTAAAAGCAAAGTACATAACCATAAAAAAAACAAAAAACCGATAAGAGCGCATGTTTTTTCCCTGAAATGGTTTTGGACTGGAAGTGCAATAAAGGCTAATGGAAGAGGAGATCAGGCTCTATCAGCGAGGGTGAATATCTCTCCGCTTTTTTTTGTATATAATGGAAGAGAACTTGGCCCACTTCCATTTTGCCCAGATAACTTAAAGGCTTAATTCTACCTGGGCTGTTTAAAGTATAGTGTAACATGTAGAAGGAGGATCAAAGATAGCTTTGAACAGATTTGAGGGCAAAACACATCCACATGCCCAAACTGATGTGAAATGAGAGTGGATATTTATCCTTTTTTTTTGTAAATACTAGGGATGCTCCGATCGATCGGTGCTCTCTAAACATGCCGATCGCGAGAGCCGATCGCATGACGTAAAATACATGACACTTTTCTCTGTGTGCGGCAAAACAAGCTCGCCAAAATGGCTTCACCGGTCTGTCATTATTTTAAGGTGTCCGAAAAAGACAGTAAAATAGCGGTATGCAACGTGTGTTAAGCAGAAATCCTGCAGCTCCGCCCGCCGGACTGGTGAGCGGAGCGAAACACACACTAAGAGTTAGACCTAACACATTTAGCTATTTGATCTACCTTTGGAACAAGCTAAACTAGTTATACATATATTTATTCTTCACTGTCGGGTCACTCAGTACTGGATAAGTGAGCTGCATGAGATACTGACAGGCTGTCAGGAGAGAGAGAGGAAAAGAGAGCGCTTCCACTCATTTCTCCCGTGTTATTCTCCAAAGTTAATGTAAACTTGAATAATATACATCATTTGAATGTAACAATTAAGTTGATTGTTGTTTGTGGAAGCTCCAGTTAATGAGCCCCATTAACTGAGTTTTAAACATCACTTTAAATGGAAGATTTAAAGTGATGTTTAAATCTTCCATTTAGGCCCCGCCCACTTGATCGGATCGGCGATCGGTATCGTCCGATACTGATTCCGGCGATCGGCCCCAAAATTGGCGATCGGAGCATCCCTAGTAAATACTTAACTTGTGTAAACAGTTTTAATTAATCCACGTGATTTTATGGCTATTTACTTTGAATAACTGGGAGTTTGTGTCTCCGCATATCCCTCTTCATGCACCTGTAAGTCAGGGTTTCCGTTAGCTGGTAATTACCGGTTTTTAGCTGGTAACATTTATAAAAAACCGGTAAATTCAAAACCTGCCGGTCAAAATGTCCGGTAATAACTGGGAATGCTCCGATCGATTGGCCGCCGATCATTATCGGCCGATATTCACTCTTACTAGTTTGATCGGTTCTCTCTATAAAGGCGGATCAGGAGAGCTGGATCTGATCGATATGGACATTAACGCGAGTGAAGTATAACCAGACGCTTGAGAGAGATCAGATCAGCTGCTGTGTCTGACGGAGACACGCAGCTCTGCATGATCAGAGAGGGAGGGAGAGTCTGTTTCTCCGGTGTTATTATCCAAAGTTAATGTAAACTTTTGAATAATGTACTCTATCTACTATAAGTAGTTTGTTTGAATGTAATAATTATGTTGTTTGTGGAATCATTTATTGAAAAATCTGAACTTTTCTATCTGTTACGATTACAAACTGAAGCAATATAAAAATGAGCCCCATTAACTGAGTTTTAAACATCAGCATATCCGGTCAGAGTCCGGTAATTACCTGCTAATGGAAACTCTGCTGCACAATTCTTATTATTATTATTGAAACATGACCGGTAAGTTTCAAATTTGTCCGGTAAAATAAATTATTTCCGGACATTTGACCGGCAAGAAAAAATCTTGCCATCTTGGTAACAATAGTTGTTTGAAAACCTCCTCATCCCTCTTACAGCGGGCCAGCCACCTGGATTTGGGACAGGCATTTATTTTAGACCACCTGTCTGATTAATCGTGAAAAATCGCCTAACTGTTTGCATGCTTACGTACTTCACAAACATTTACAGCCCCTAAAAGTAGGCCACAACAACGGTCACACTTTACACTGACATTTCATTTCTTATCCTCTTGTTTGGCTTCCTTCTGATTCTTGTGTTTGAGAAAGAGAAAGACGAGAGCAGATAATACTAAATGTGGCATCCATTTGCATTGCATGTTGTCCCAAAAGTAGGTATGGAGTAGCGGACTAAGACAGAGGGAGGGATTACTGGGAGCGGTGGCATAGGAGAGAGAACAAATGCTAATCTCCCAAAAATGAACTGTGAAAGCCAGACAAAGGGCCAGTGAACACAACAGTGGAATAAAGGCCTTCTCTATCTTTTTTGCATCCCATACTTTTCAGTTCTTGCTGTAATCTGAATGTTTGAATGGGTCACAATATAATGGCTTTCTCAGCGACCCTCAAACTAATTCAAAGGAAACAAGTACATGACGCTCTTGGGAAAGAAAATACTGAGGGTGGACAGCACAGTAGAAACACTGCAAAGGAAGAGGCAGTGAAAGTGAGGTGGTGGTTACATTTTGGCAGTTTTTGGTGCCCGGATGACTCATTTTCTATGAACTCAAGAAGCTACTCATCTCTTGCCGATTCTTCCTCCCACCATAAACCATCTTTCTCCCACATTCCCCGTCATGGAAATCTCAGAGCTCCTATCTATTCTCACGGCCTCAGGGAGGTTGTTCGTGATCCAAAAAATCTTGAAAAGCAAACTGGAGTTTTTTTCTTTAGGAAAGCTTAAAGATAGAGAGATGTACTGTAATGTGGCCATATCTTTGAGTGAGCAATACCAAGGGACAGAGGAGTCTGGAGGAGATGAAAGAGGGGATCAACTGCCAGCTGTCCATCTGGGGCCATCCTTTTCCAGCTTGTCTAAGTGGCTAATTATCCCATGCAGGAGACAGCCACACATGTGGAAAATGATTATAAAGTTGATTAAAATCAGCCTCTTTGAATCTCAGTAAGCATTCTCACAAAAGGGGGAGGGGACACTAGAGATTAGATGATCATGGAGACATATTAGAGGACGCTATTTAACCTTTAGTGGCTGTTAGCTTCATGCTGACATCAAACTGAAGTGATTGATAATTAGATTTTCCATCTGAAAGGCTATCACATCAAGAGATGACTTTTATGAGCTCAGTTTGTACTTTGAATCGTGCCTCAAGGCCAGAGTAATACACAACTGTTGATTGAATTTGCTCATGCATTTTCAGGCATTGTGGCTTTGCTGCATAATATCAAGAAAGAGTAATGATAATATGTGTTATTTTCTATATGCTCTGGCTTTGTTGAATGATCACCTCCACCTCCATTACTCTGAGGGGTTGAAGTCACACAAGTATGATTTTAAGGCCAATGCTGAAACCAAAAGTAATCTATTTTTTCTGCAATTGCCAGCGAAGACTTAGAGCAGAGACTTAGTTGTAGTATTCCCTAAAAAATGGTGATGCTGGAGCACCACAGCAAAAAAAGGCTGATCAGCGTCAAATCAAATGAACTCCTCTCATCCGGTTCAAAAGCAGCAGACAGGTAACTAATGGACTGGAGGAAGCCGACTTTCTGACAGAAAATAGATGTTATCTTCAGGAAACAGAGTTGCAAATCAAAAATATACACCTGAAATGTGCTTCCAACATCAGATAATGTCCCATTTTAAGTTGGATTTCTGAGGACACTGCAAATCCTGGCCATGGGCAATGATGTGCTCATTACAAAAGAAGACATACTGCAACTGTATTTATTCTAACAGTTTGGTACACATGACCTTTGTACAGTAATGTACAGTGCAGATTGGAAAGTGCAACATAAAACATATTCCCTCAGTCATGTATGTTCACTTCAGGGATTTAATCAACTAAAAGGAAAGGGACATAATACAGCCTATAGACTTTTGGATAACGATAATTAAGAGTACAATTCACTGTCTTTTTAATGTCGATGTCAGATATGTGTTCATGATGAATCAATGTTAGACATGTTGGTGCGTTGTGCCTCTTTCTGTTCTCCAAACAGACTTTCACCTGCGTCTGACCAAGCTGGCTCAAACATGATTGGTCAATACTACTGGGACTTAAAATGGACACCAACACACTTCTGTTTCCAAAATCAATTTCATATTTCACTGCTTTTACCATCAAAACTGATTGGACATCAACATAAAAGGTGGCACATTTTCCCTTAAAGGATTACGATACAACCAGACTTGGTCTTCATTACATCACAAATGTATATTGACAATCATTTACATCTGATGGATTGGATACAAATGCACGGTTCAACATACTAAATAAAGCAACAAAAATGGGTACATGCATGCTGTTTTTTGTGATTAGATTTGCTCTGAGTAGGCTGTAATGTAAGCACAATTTCTTGCCAAAAATAATTCAAAAACATTACTGCATAACCCGCTCTGCATAATGGCGACCGCTACTCAACCTATGGTTTAAAGTGGATTATTTGAATCCTGGAACAGGTGCAAACTCCCAATATGGACTCGACTAAATTGACTTTGGTTTTTGAGTTTTTAGTGTTATTTATGTCTGCTCAGGCAGCCTCTTTAGAGTCCTTCTAAAATGATGCCAGCAAAAGCAGTGCAGTGGGAATAAGGGAGACTGTGGCTCAGTGGGTGGTGCGCTAATCTTCGGATCACGGGAGAGCAACTTTGTGTCCCACTGCCCCACACTACTGAATGTATGTAAGTCTTTTTGAATAAAAGCATATAACAAGTGACATGTAATGTAAGAAAGTAAAGAATTGCAGGTAACTAACAATAGCAAAGGATAGGAATACACATGCACCAGATATGAGAGCTAAAATAGTAGTAGTAGTAATTAGTATTATATTTGAGTGGGTAATTTAGAGAAAGTATAGACATGGTGATATATATTTTCTTTCAAGTACCTGTGTGGTAATAATGTCTCCCTGTCATGAATGATCTGCTAGTATTTTTTTCTCACTCTCATTCTTGTCTGATGTTAAGTCAAGAGGTCAAAAAAAAGAATAACCAGGATGATTTCTCACATATAGCTTTCTTTAAATATATTTTGATTTGGTTTAATTACTAAGGATATCTTCCCCCTTGTAGTTAATTAGTTTGCTATACTTTACGTTGACCTTTATATACTCTACTACCCTTTAATATGTGGGAGCCTGGGGGCTTATTGTTTAAAAGGGAACATTCTGACACTGCACTATTCAGGGACTTCATTTTAAAAGTGCACGGGAGCAGATTATATAGCAACATACTAGGTTTATTAGCCATTTAGTTTTATGAATGCCAGTAAGTTGCTGTTACTAATGGGCTCCTATTAAATCATGCATGCATTTTATGACCACATGAACCTTAAAAATAATCAAAAAACGACGCATGTTGGGCAGTTTCTCAAGCTAGCAGTATTCATTTGAGGTTAGTACATACATAAGAGATACATCATCAGAATTAGGTTATATTGTACAATTTATCAACATAAGTGAAAACGCCATCACATTTTAAACGTCTATATTTAATGCCTGATTAAAGTGTAAGCAATAATAGTAAACTACAGTATATAGTGTCCAATTATAACATTGAACAGGTAGAGATAATTGTCAGGTACTCTATTTTGCATACAAGTTGATATTTTAAGGATGTGCTAAGATCTGATAGTAAATAAGTTGAACACTTTTTATAAAGGTGCATGGTCTCTATGTTCAATCACACGCATTCAAAAATAAATATAAACCAAGATGCATGCAAAACCCCCAACATGATTCTCTCCTAGCATAACAATGTAGTTATTTTAGGATCGTCTGATATGGGAGTACAACTTGCCAGCTGTGTTTGGGTGGTTTGACAGTGTTGCTAGGTTCAATATCATTAGCACGGATACACCTGCCTACTCGAGTACTGCGTCATATCTGACTCATACACACAAACCGCTAGGGTAATGCAAGGGATAGGGAAAGAAGGGAAACATTGTTCTAAGCATATTATGTCAATTATAAACTACATGATATTGAATCTACAGTTCTTAATATTGTTAGAAGTTTAAACAGCTGCAGGCGGACACCTTCACTTTCTTAGATTGGAAACAAATAATCAATATATTAATAATGTTACCAAAGCTTTACTTATGATCAGTTGTATCACATGGCTTTTACATGGACTGGCCCCCCCCACCCTTAGGGGAATTCATCCACAAAAAATACACTGGACGCTGCATTAGGTCAGAAACCAGAGGAGACTGAAGTCCACCACAGACGGACCACTTTTGGACAAAATGTCCTCTCCGTTAAAGGCAGCTCATTGCGGAATAGCCTCCCAGCTGAGATACGAGATTGTCCCACTCTCAATAGCTTTAAAGGTCAACTAAAATAATGGTTGAGAAACATACAGACGTGCAATCACCGCTATATGCACTTTAACACAGGGGTATCTCCTCTTGCACTTTATGTAGCACTTTTATCTTCTCTTGTACCTTATATGTCGTAGCTGCTATATTGTACTGTTGGGCTGTCCCGAATACCATTTTTCGCGGTCTGGATATTCGGTAGTAATCAGCGAATATTCGAATATTCGGTGCGGAGAGATTTATTTATTTTTTAATAACATTTTTTTTCATAACACGCTCCGAGACACCTGACAACACGCTGTTAAGCAGAAGCGCAGAAAGAGCATACTATTACGATTTATATTTATTTATTGTCTCAGTACTCGCATACATTAAAACTAAATCTGTCCTCTGCATTTAACCCAGCCGCAGTGCAGCGCCCGGGGACCAAATCTGGTTCCAAATTCCGTCTATAACGTTTTACAACCTGAAGATACAAAACACATATTTCTGTTATAACAACAATACTTTTAATAACATAGCCGTAGCAGTAGGCCTAACAGGGTAACACTTGTTACCGATACAGTAAACAGTATTTAAATAAATGAAGAACGAAAAATAAATGAACGAACTGTATGCCAATAATTGTCTTAGCCCCAGATGTTCCCACATTGCTCCTATTATTTTCACTATTCGGATACAATTGAAAAACTAATATAAAAAAACAATTCGGTTGCTTGCTTGCAACTATTTTCCAAGCAAAGTAAGTGCACGATTTTATCATGTGTAACGTTACGGTACGTCCACACAGCAGCTTTTCAAAAATCTTGAAAATCTTGGAGCTGGGCGTGTCTGAAAGCTTGGGGATTTTTTGCGAGCAACGCGACCAACAACCAATCACATGAATCTCCTGCCCCCGACATACAAAGCAAAACACCCCGGGGATTTTATGCGAGCAATATATATATATATATAAACTCCCCAAACAGTCGAAAACCTACCAGTTTCACCCACTGTCTCTGCCACCTCCCTCCATGCCTGGTTCCTCCGGTTTGTATCCCGTTAATAGTTCTGGTCGTAAAGAACCGGGTGATTTGCTACCGTAATTTCTCGTTTGGAATATGAGGAAATGAACTGCGGTCTGGTTCTCCCTGCTTACACACGGTTTGATTGGCTAGCGCTTCTACTGTCAGATTTGCATAAACGTGATTTGATTGGCTGACGCTTCCAGCTCAGCTTCAAAAGTTGAACATTGCTCAACTTTTGAATCCTGGAAATCCTGGAAATCTTCGCTTCGCTCCCCCACAATGCAGTTCGGCGAAAAGCGAGGCAAAGTGACGTCATCCCCATTCAAAGTCAATGGGCAGAGAAGCGTTGGAAGCGGTGGAAGATTCGTCTAAAGCTGCTGTGTGGACGTACCGTCTCCTCCGGAATCACCCAGTGAGCTTTGATGGTAGTGGGGTGAATGGTTTTTTGATAAACACACATTATATGCAGTCACTGTAAGTTTTAACCTTGAATTGCTACAGAATTGTTCAATCGCTGAACAAAATAGTTGAGCAGAACAAGTTGTTCAAACATTTTTTTCACTATGACCTATTTAATTCCACCGAATTTTGTGTTCACTAACTGCTTCTCTACCTGGCTTTTCTTCCTTTGTCACACTGTCATAGTCGCTGTCTCCACATTTTCCCCTGTAGATCTCTTCAAGCCTGTAGAATGAAAGGACACTGTCCCTGCAGTAGGCCCTAGGATGTTATTGGCATTTGTTTACTGTTGGGTTTGATAGATCTACAGTGAGGGCTCAATTATCACTGCTGCTTTTAAGAGTGACCTTGGAATCTAATTTGTTTCTCTCCCGTTAACCACAGATCCAATACCGCTTGCAGACGATTACACACATTGAGGAGTGCGCATATTTTAATTTTCACTTGTGATACATGGTTTGGGTGTTTAGTATTAAAGGGCCTGTGTGTCTTCCCCAACCCTCCTCTCTGATGGTGGCCAAGCATCATGTAAGCTGAGTTTAAAGAAACTGAACAGAAAGGGAGAAATTAAAGAAATAATAGAAAAGCTCCTCTTTTGACGATGTCCGTGTTTGTCCTCTACTTTCTTTTACAGGGTTCCCGCGGGGTCTTAAAAAGTCTTAAATATGATAAGAAAATATGATTTGAAAGGTACTTCTGTGTTGCGATCGCGTCTAAATGTGTTTTGGGGGAAATGTCCGGGCTGAAAAGTAACCAGTGCGGTAAGAGCCTTTCAGTTCCCCCCAACAATTTGTATTGAAATGAATCAACATGGATTTCCCCCCGGCCCCTTATCGGAGAACACGCAGCTAGTAACCTAGCAACTAAGCTTCAGCTAGCGGCAGTCAGAAATTAGGTATCTTCGAATCTACTTACAAATAAATAAATAAATATGGATGCATGTTTGTAGCTAAAAGCAGCTACCATTCAGCTAATAACATATTCAGCTTTTTCTGCATTTTTAGCTAAATTCAGCCATAAATGTTAACAGTTTACAGCATTCGTACGCATTTTCTGCAGGAAATGCATTTTCTAGTTTGATATGATTATCATGTCCTTCAAGACATGAAGGACATGTGAAGAGGTTCACTCTGTTTCATCTTGAGACTGGTCTGGCTGGGTACTAAACATTTCTCTTTGGTGAAATAAATGAAACAGCATGGCATAGTAGCCAATAAGGTTACTTTTAATTTGCATGGATATTAAAATAGGAAGGGCATATATGCAGTCACCCTTGTATTATCCCGTCTTTGAAAATAAATCTTTATCGTGACTGAGGTGGAGTGTTTGACGGTTACTTATGAACTCTTCAGGATCATGGGAAGGTCATATGGCAGATGTACCGAGGAATAAGGGAAGGGAGCCAAGATTAAGGCTGGTGTGTTGCTCTTCCCTAAAGGACATTTCCTACAATCAGCATTATATGGTATGTGAAGGCAGAACATTAGTTGTGGAAAGAGGAAGAAAACAATCCCTCAGAAGATTTAACAATGTTCTCCGATAGGGCCAAAGGTCCCTCGTGAATAAAACATGTGGGCTGACAGGGGCAGATGAAGAACAGACATTTTGGCTCTGTCGGACCAAGGAAAGATTAGCCATGTTGGCTCTGATGGCTGATGGCTTGGCCAGTGGAGATTTCAGCCTCCTCTGAAAATACGTTGTTTCTGTCCTCAGAGCTTCAGTCCAATGCACCACCGACCCATGAGACATACTGTATCTACCTTCAAGGCCTCTCTTCAAACTTTTGCCTTAACTCTATTGTAGGGTTGATAGTTTTTACTGCCTGGGTGGTTGCTGTTTGAAGAAATGACCAGTGTTGAGGGGGTCTATGTTGTTTTGAGCTGGGGGCTCTGCTGGTTCATTTAATCCCCCAGTGTGTGTCTGCTCTCATCTGAAGGTCACAGCTCCACTGCCACAGCTTTAATACTGCCTTCCTGGTCTTAAGGGTCTTCAACACTGATTAGTTTTACCTCAGAGTGTGTGTATGTGTGTGCAATAGAAAGTATGACCGAGAAAGAGAGAGGTAAAGATAAATATATATTGATATCCACCTACTTGTTTGGAACTGTGAATGTTTGGAGTGTGTGTTTGTGTGCCTGCATGTACATCTGGATAAACGGACCTGTGCTATAATTCACATAGCCTCATTAAAATGCTGAAAGTTTTGGCTTAAAGTCACTGTGACCCCCGCTCTGCTGTAAGCAGGACCTGCATACTGAGCAGAGCTCTGATTGATCTACCTAAGTAGCTGCTATTAATGGGGACGTTCTTCATCCCTCTGCACGCAAGCAAGCATCTACACATGAACACATATGGTCATTTGATGCTTCTTCACAATGAACTCATTACTTGAATGGTCATTTAAAGCGTTTGATCCTAATGTGGAGCTAGTCACCTTTGACACCTAAACTCCGCCCATCACTGATTATGCAAAGAGTAATTTGACACCTTTGCCCCTCAAACAGAAAACAGACGACATGAAACGATGAATATAAAGCAGAACATAGACCCATTCCACTGGGAAAGGTTGCTGAATTGCATGATGACAATGACCTTTGTTCAAAATCCTGAAAGGCATTAACAATTGAATGAGTCACATCTCATCAGTATGGAAAGTATCTCTATGCCCGTGTTATATAAATGAGTTTTGACTGGCCCTAAAACCCTCAATCATGATATGACAGTGAAAAGACAAGTTTGAGCAACAAGGATTAGCAATTCCAACTTCAGATACTCACAAATAGGATGTCACCTATTAAGTGTGTGCAGCTGTTAAACCATTTCATATCCATTTCATCTTGTCCAACCATTTTATGAATACAATGTAAAAGAGCTGCATCAAAGCCTAGCTGTTTCTCAGAGAGCTCTGTGGGTCAGTGAATGGTTTTGAGCTCATTCCCCTCAGTCATCAACACCACTGGCTGCCTCTATCACCTTGCTTTGCCCTACATACATTCCTTGGACAATCATCAAAAGTCTGAGTCAGACTTAGGAGCTTTGGGACCTGGAAATGGAAACTGGTTTAGCTCTGCGCTCTCAAGACAATTCCACATAAAATCGAATATGGTCGGCCAGAGAGAGAGAGCGAGGTGAAAAGGGAGTAGTTTTCAGCAAAAAGGGGGGAACAGTGAAATGGTAAAAGGCAGAGGTGTCAAAATGATATTTATGGTAGCCTTTTAAACCCTTATCCCATATTTATTAATCTCCTAATCCGTAATGGCATACCCGTCAGCTCCTTATCCTCTGGCTCTGCCACAGTTTATCCCGCTCTTAAGTGGGTGTTTAACTTGCTTGTTATGTTTGGAACTGGCCTTTAATTCAAAGGGACATGTTTATGTGTCCCTAAGGTGAACGAGGGGAGGAACACTAACAGGGCTTTTGCATTTAAATATTGGCACTGGCGTTTTGAGGCCTTTGTGTGCAGTGTGGATCATACACTGTAATTCATTTGTGAGAGATTTAGTTTGCAGCTATGTACTCAGAGCCAGAGGTGATTCTGGCACTCTCCATCCTAGTAGTAGCACTCCAAACACATGTGTGCCAGACACTGCACGATCCCCCTCAATGCTTCATCTTTAAGTGATAAAACTAAAACATCTCCTGAGGCGTCTGACTCACGTTATCAGTCTTGCACTTGCTGTTGTAAATCAAGGTCAGGGTTGTACAACAAAGCTTTACATTTCCGCCTCATTTTCATTACACCATGCAGCCTCCAGGCCATACTAAAATGGAGAAACACATCTGATCAGATAAATAACCTAATTATGCACATGTTTAGAAATACATTTAAAAAGAAGCAAGAAGGCCAGTAAACACCAGAGACTATATGTGATTGAATATGTTTGATTTTCTGATATTTATTGTTATTTATAAAATACCACTTTGATAATACCTTAAGCCATTTCATGAAACCTTTACATGTAATTGCTTTTAAAGCCCAGTGTATTATAGGTCTCTCTCAGGTTTAATCAACTTGGTGCATGAATTTTGGGTTGTTTTTGAATTATTAGAAGCAGAAAAAGCAGTTTGTGTCGAGTGAAAAGATAATATTATAGTGCAGTACTAAAACCTTACACTAGTTTGAACATTCGCCCCAAAATAAGCTTAAGCAGGTGAGTTTGTGGCATAAAGACACAGACAGCACAGACAAACATACTCACCTTTGACTTACACCTTAAACACCCACTTTTTTTTAATCAAGGCCTCTGATGTTTACAAAGGAGCTACGTCACCTGTTTTGGACACAAGGTCAAAACCAACCGTGCTCCAGATTCTGGCCTCAACCTTTTGAGTCTCCAACATTTCACTGTGTGATTAGTGAAGTTTGCTTCAGTGGAAATCTCTTAAATGAGGGTTGAGGTCATTGGTGTCACTGACTTACAAGCGAGGAGATTGGCTGCCATGGGAGACGGGAGAAACACTTTAGCTTCATCTGTGACATACTCTCCATTCATCTCTCTGTGTGCAGTGTGGTTGAAAAAGCCAAATCACTGACGTTTTGATATGCCGTTATTAAATCACGGTCTTATTTCTCCCTTGGGTTTCGATATGCCTGTTCTTCAAAACTCTATTAGAAACTTATTTTTACATTCCTACAGTCTCCGAGCCTTCAGGTGACCTTGTGTTCACCTTCACTAAAACGTAAAGCTATTGTATAGTGAAGCCGGGGCCCCACTGCAGCAGGGGCTTACTTTATAAACGAAAAGTGCTCTGTTTTCATAAAAATAAAAGCATCTGTCTACATCTCTACCGCTGTATGCTTTTAATTGATCCTAAGAGAGCTCTACAGTGCAGACACGTATTTCCACCAAACATCTTCACTAGACTTAAGTATCTCCTCATTGTCTTATTTGTTGGAGCTGTATGCTTAAAGCAGATTTATTCTTTTTTCCCAGCGGCAGTACACAAACAATTTTTTTGCATTCAAAGAAGAATAGCTATTAGCTTCCAAAATGTGTCTTGTACCCTTTCTCCATTCTCTTTCTCAGTATTATTACATTATTTAATCACATTTTCACTTTTCTTTGCTTGATTCCGCTGTATTAATGAGAGCTGGTCGGAGGTTTAATCAGAAACTACCACAGAGGGATGCTGGTATTTAGGTTTGGGAGATGAGGTGGACACAGTTTGGGAAATGTCATTTACAGGTGGGCAATTGGAATGTATGCGCACTGTTTGCATGTGTATGAGCGTGTGTGTTTGAGATTGTGTTAGTGTGTCTCAAGATGGCTTTTACTTTAACAACTGAAAAAGTGCCTTGTAAGCAGCAGCCCTCATTAGCATACAGATCAGGAGGCACTTTAAGTGTTTGTGGAGTATAATTCACGATTGGTTTTTCAAAGTAATAAAAGGAGGGTCCTTTCTGTGCAAATGCCAATGCCGATCCTTCCCGGTCGCATTTTTTATTGGGCCACAGTTTGGTTAAGAGTCGTTAACATTACAGTTCCCCTTGAGTACCAGACCCTCCCTTTAATAGATCTCAAAGGTGTAACATTTTACCATCTCTAAGTAAAGGCCACATTAACTTTGAAACATTAGTATAATTACCATAAACAAACAAGACAATCACCAGAAAGACTGGCAGGTTCTGCGAGCCTTGGTAATATATAGTCTGCCATTGGACTTGACTTTATTGGAAATCTGATGGATTACATAATTGCTTTATGGCCCAAAACAGAATCGCTATCAAGCTCAAAAACTTCTTGCAAAGGACGTTTATAGATTGAGTAAAATATGACTCTTTCAAGAAATTATGTGTGCATTAATATCAGTTACTCGTACAACAGGATATCATTTACCTAAAACGGTAAAACATCAGACTCCCAACATATACGGTCCATGAGGCTATGCCCTGAAAACTAGACAATTAACAAATATAAAGATACATTAATAAAGGGACATTGAGATTTTCCAAAACAGACTGATTGCTTCTCCTTTTGCAATGTACTGAGGAAGTGTATCAGTGCTTCAACTGATGCTACAGATGGCAATGGTTCATACCGAGCCTTTAACCTTAAATACACTTACAAATGTACAGGGTATAACTGCAGTTTTCAATGTGCGGCCTTCATGTTTGCTTGTTAAAACGCAACCGTGCTAACATGCTAATCTCTGTTCTCTATTTCTTTGCCTACAGGTTCACTGGCCCCAACCTTCCCTCACCCATCATTAGCAGCAAGAACTGGCTTCGGCTGCACTTTACCTCTGACGGCAACCACAAGTTGAGAGGTTTCAGCGCCCAGTACCAAGGTAAGATGAAGAGTGGTTTTGATGTTTTAAAAGGACCATCATTCATAATGTGTCCCAGCTTTACAGATCAGCAAATAATTACTGAATTTTCATCATATTTGATTTGGATATTCTGAGTCCCCTTTAGGATACATCTGAATATGTATGGTGGCCAAATGTGAATATAGGTTTTACTTATACAAGAATAACAAACATCTAGTCACTGACAGCCTTGAAAAAAGTCATACTTTTCCCATATCGGACACTCAAAGTCTAAGAGGCACGATGCCTCTGACTGAGCACTCGGGGTGAACTGTACCTTAGTGAGATCCCTTTTTGCACACATTCAAGACACAAGCAGGAATTCCATAAAATGTGTTCAAGTCTAATTTAGTAAATCACATCAGTCTTCTTATTCCCAGTTGCAAATGAGCTTACATTTTCTTAAATTATCGTAATGTTCTTTATATTGTTTGCAAGTTTTCAAACTACCTACAGTGGCGACTGTGGCTGCGAGGGAGTGCGGTTGTCTTTCAACCAGAAGGTTGTGGGTTCGATCCCAAACCGTACAGCCAACATATCGATGTATCCTTGGGCAAGATACTTAACCCTGAGTTGCTCCCGATGGCATGGCCAACGGTGTATGAATGTTAGTTCCTAGAGTAAGCTACACTGCTCTGTATGAATGGGTGAATGACATGTAGTATGTAAAGCGCTTTGAGGGGTCGTAAAGACTGGATAAAGCGCTATATAAGTACAGTCCATTTACCATTTACCCGCTGCATGTGAAATCATTTGACACATTTTGGCAGAGTAGAGGTAATATTTTAGAAAATATGAGCAGGGGAAGATGATTAGTTCTTCCACAGAAAAGGTGATAACTGAGAACCTCACCGCTAGCCATTAGCTGGAGATCTCAGAGACAATATGATGAGGAGGAGGAAGGGATAAAAAGGAGAAAGAGAGGAAGCGATAGATGAAGAATATGGAAAAGACAAGGCGGCGAACCTATGGGTTTACAGGTTTAATAGTGGATACATATGTTTAGAAGATCATAGGGAAGTGGGAGGCTAACACTTTAATTAGATTAAACACTCTCCCATCCCCCACCTCCCACCAGCCATTCTCATCATGACAGGTCCCGTGCTTCAACGGCATATTGCAGTAATGAAATTACTCTCTGTTGAATATCCTCTTAGGCTCTATTTATTTCATATGTTTTTCTCTAGTGTTTTTAAATTTGCGTGGTACAGGAAATAGCCTCAACCCAAGTCCTCTTACTAGAAATCTGATAATACCTTTTTCTAATCAGGGTTGCAATCTGAAAAGCTTCTGCATTATGATTCTTCCTTCCAGACATATTCAAACAAACTTTTTGAGACATGACTCAGATAAGCTTTGAATTGCCAAGCAGCTGCAACTGAGCAAAGCAAACATTTATGGAAAACAAGTGACGTTCTTTTGTAAGAAATATGATGAGTGGGACATAGACAATGCTGAGTGTTTTTTTAATTTCGGATTCATTATGCATTTAGATGAGCCTTCCACTTTTTCTTCTCAGCACTGATCATTAAAATACATATTTTTTACCTCATCATTTTATAGTATACTGTGTTTCTTCTCCTAATTAACCCTTTCTCTCTTACCTTCTTAATGTAATAATAGTGTTATTCCCTGTAACTTTCTATCTACACGAATGCAAAGAGAATGTACATTGTTTAGTTATTTTCATCTACTGTATGTGTTAAACTATGCATTTGTAGATCTCTTGAAAAGTACAAAATTAAGGTAATTTGTTGTTTGGCAGAACCTTTTTTTTTAGCTTAATTGCAATTGTCCAAACTGCTGATAACATGTCTGCAGTGATGTGTGGAACATGATGTATTATATAGTGTATTTGCTGCAGACATTTAGGCTCTGCTGTAATGTGTGGGTGTCATTATTGCACTTCCTGCTGTCTTATACGTCTCTGCTCTGTTTCCCTCCACAGTTAAGAAGATGACTGAACTTAAGTCTCGAGGTGTAAAGATGTTGCCTAGCAAAGACAATCACCACAAGATATCAGTGTGTAAGTAACAAACTTTGCCGTTCAATACGGTTCTGGAAATAACATTTTATCTCAACATCATCTCATCTCAAGAAAAGCTCCATCTACCTATTTAATATACGAGTGTGGCCAGAAGTATATCGGTCACAGTGTTGCACAATGGAAAGCAACTTCTATTATAGTTCACTTTAATGTAGTTTTCTTCATATATATCTTCGGTGAAATCCCTGGCAAGAAACTGTGGAGGAAACTTCTGTGTAGCAATGCAGTGGGAGTCACCGACTCATGAAGGAGACACGGGACGAGCAGGAGTTCTGATGTCAAACACGGATCTTTAATACAAGTATCAGCCGGAGAAATTCACATCACAAGTCACACAGTCAAAGGTTCTGACTGCACGGGTGGGTTGCCATGTCAAATCTGATCAGCCTCGCATCTTGGTAGACCCTTTAACTAGTTTACAGAGAGTCAAATCCACATATTGGGGATGGGCGTAAACACCTGGACACACAGGGGATGTCTCTCACATCTGTGGTGCTTAGAAGCCAGCGTTCTCACAGTCGTAAAACCCCCCCTGTGCCCGCTAGGTTAGGCCATAAAACCTGGTAGTATCAACATACGACTGCATTATCACATTCCTTATGGGAGATTAGAAGCAGGGTTGGTCGTAAATGTCAACACACAGAATAGGTTAAATATCTAGGAGTAAAGACAGAAATATTCTTTGACAGTTACCATTTATTCTCATTGCACTGTTCACTGACAAGTTTGCATAGAGCTGCAGCGGATCCTTTTAAAAAGCATTTTATTTATTAATTAGAAAGTAATGCTTCAAATGTATACAATTGTCTTGAATCAATATTTCAAAAGTCTTAAAAACATTATTTGACATGATGACAATTATTTTGTTGTTCTAATTTCTATCAGCTATTTAAACAAATTATAATTGACCAAATACCTCTAGGATTATTGTCATGCAGATCCATACTGTGTAAAAAATGTGCGTATAATTGGTTTAAAAGCAAAAGTGGCAATACAAAGATCCTACATCTAGGGATGGGTACTGAGTGGTATTAAAGGGGCCCCGGGGCTGAATTATTAAAGACTGTGGTACTGTTAAGCTCCGACGTTATCTTTTTAGTGTCGTAAATGTTGTTTCTAATACGCAAAAAGACAAAAAAATGCTTCTATGATGTATTTCCGATCTTTACAATCCAGACGAGAGATCTCTCTCCCCCGTCTGTGTGTGAGGGAGCGGGGCAGTTTACACACACGGCACACGCGGCTGCTACATGCATGCAACACACACACACACACGGCGGAGCAAACACGCTCCAAAGTGTGGTTAAACTTTACCCGTCTCGATGTGGACAATGCTCGTTGCCAAAAGTGCAATAAGAGTTTAGCATGTAAGGGCGGTAACACGAGCAATTTGTCTAAACATCTTGCAAAAGTGCACCACATTCAGACGGAGAAATGCACCGGGTCTGTTAAAGTTTCAGCTACAATGAAACAGTAACAACAATAATAATAATAATACATTCGATTTATAAAGCACCTTTCATTGCTCACAGCAATCCAAAGGTGCTACAGGAGGTCTAATAAAAACAAACAAAATATACAAAAGTTTAATCAAAAGCCTTTTTAAAAAGAAAGGTTTTTAAGCCTTTCCTGAAGGCGTCAGTGGTCTGTGGAGTCCTCAGGTGGTCTGGGAGGGAATTGTGCGGACAACAACAACCCTGGTGCTGTTTCTTTTGAAGTGAAATATTATTTATTTAATTTAAATAAAAAGCAATGTTAATTTTGTTCACAATTAGTTTAGTTAGTCTACCTTTTTCTTTTTCAAAAGAACCGATAAAAGTACCGTTAAAGGACCTTATCGATAAGCGGTATCGATAAAAGTAGTAGTACCGTTAAGACCTTAACGATACCCATCCCTACCTACATCTCACTTTCCTTAAGCTATTCTAACACAGTGCTGTTAAATGCTGAAACAGGTGTAGCTGCAGTAGAAACCAAACTCCATGCAAGAAAGATACCCTGACCAGGAGAATATACCTGTGAATTGCATCACTCTTAAAAATATAGTACAGGTGACACCTTGACAACTTGTCCGTCTGTCTATTGAAGAAGATGCCAGCATCATTTCCCCCGCTCTTAACTCTCGTTCAGAGTCCTTCTCTAGCAGAGATGAGGGTGAAAGCTGACTGAAGTGGGATGCACAGACACAAAGGACGCTCAGTCTGTGCTTCAGATGCAGCTCCAGGAGCAAACGGTCAGCAGTAATTGCACTGGCTTCTCTCTGTAACGATGAAAGTGTTCCCTGCCCATGTTCTGCCCCGCCCTCAGTCTGAGCTCTCTGTTCATTATCCCATTCAGCTTTATTTGAACATCTATAACTTAAACAAGTTTAAATGAGCCACCTGTGTGGAGGGACACAGAGGGATGTCGAAGGGTTTAAGAACAACCTGTCCAACAAAACAGAGATGCATTAGCGGTAATCCTGCCTCAAGGCCATTTACAATTTTACATGTATCCCCTTCTACCTTGCTTTTAATCAGAATGTCTCTTTGTAAAATCACTTCTCCCGAGCTTTCTTTTGTAATGCTTTAATGCATTTTACTTTCGCTTCAACTGCTTCCACTTTAAATGTCCCTATCTCCTGTTCTTTCTATTTTTTTTTCACATGATTTGACTGACTGTGACCCTTAAATAGAATAAAGGCACATAATGGGAAATGCTTGTTCTACTGAAAGTGAATTTTCTTTTGTTAGACATTTTTTGTTAGAACTAAGGAACAATGTGTACGTTATAATTTGTACCTTAACAAATGATATGTCTCTATAAATGTTTCAACGTTTCCCAATGTAAATGTGATTCATCGTATATAAAAAAACGTGTTGCCAATACTCAAGAACAGAAACGTTCTTAAATGAACATTCTTGTAACTTATCATCCTGACCTTCTCCCTAACAACACAATACTGTTTGCAGCTAATCAGATATGTATTTTCCTTTGTGATCTTTAAAAACGTATCTTAGATTGTTCACATCAATTATAGGGTCAGTCAATTGATTAGTGTGAAAAGACAGCATATAGTTTCTCCTGTAAAGATGTGAGAAAGCCTCACAGTCACTGACTTAGTCAACACCTTCCTGCTTTAGTGTGTATTCAACAGTAGGTCTATTATCCCTGTATTCATTGCCTCTGCTGACACCAGTGAGCCTTGTTTTAGATTCATTGCTGTCCTGCCTCATTCTGGCAGCCCAGCCAATGAGCAGGTGTCGCATTGCTTTGGCCCCGCAGACCTCTGACCCCTTCCAGTCAGTCAGATGGGCCCTTCTGCTCGGCCACGTTTATTTGACCCCTTCTGGCCCCTCACCATCCACTGTTTTGCACCCAGCAACATGATTAAACAGAGCACCACCTGAACGATCAAGGAGTATGCCGGATGATTTAATGAAGCAAAGGTAGTGCTGGGTAAATACCAAGCACTACTCTAGTGTGACAATACAAAACGATGAAGGAAGCTTCAATTAAACTTATCACACTTTTTATCCATTTGTTCTGTAAGGTTAAAGTTGATATTGACAACCAGAGGGCGGAACATAAACAACAAAGAAACAAATGACCCATCATGTAACGACGTTTGCATTGACATCTAGCAACCTGAGAAATACAGAGGACAAATGTTGGGTAAAAAAGCCCTTTATTGACTCTTTAAAAGTGATGATGTGGTTGGACTACTGTCAATATTTCACAGTGGCCAGGTAAGTGTACTACAACTACCTTGTGAAATATATGTATGGTAAATGTTGCTTAATGCAGTAAATGTCCCTGTGGTCTTCTCCCATTAGTGTCTCAGATGGGTGTAGCGCAGGGACACAACATGTGTCCAGACCCGGGCATCCCAGACCGAGGAAAAAGAAAAGGCACAGACTACGGGTAAAAGCATGATTACAGGATGATTCAATAAGCACACTGTTTAGTAGCACTTGTGACTGAACAAGTACAGGTTGATGGAGATAATGTCATTAATAACTTTTTTTTTTTTTTTGCTAAGACTTTGCCTTTCTTTGAGAAAAAAAGATAATGACACTATTAGGCTATATCATCTAGAGCAGGGGTGTCAAACTCAAGGCCCGGGGGCCAAATCCGGCCCGTAACTTAATTTAATGTGGCCCCACAAGAGCTCTGATAGAATATAATACTTTTATTATACGGTTACATGTCGATTTACAGAAGCACGTTGCCCATAAACTACATGTCCCACAATGCATCTCAAATATGAATTTTGTTCAGAATTTTATATTTTTGCTTCAACATTTCACTTTTTCTTTTCATTTTACATTTTTTTCCAGAATTTGGCTTTTAAAAAAATATCATTTTGTGACATTCTCACTGAAGAGACTTGCAATTATTTGCCCTAGACTTCTGCTTTCGGATGTAGTTAATTATGAAGTCATTACCCTATCCCATAATAATCCAATGCAGAGGCAATAATGTAATATAATACATACGTTTATATATATAAAATATTTATATATGTATTTTGATATAGTATTAAAGTTACAACCGGCCCTTTGAGTGCAACCATAATGCTGATGTGGCCCGCGATGAAATTGTGTTTGACACCCCTGATCTAGAGCTATACAGTATAAATTGAAAGCAACGGTATTTTCTGTCTGTATTTAATGTGGATATTGCATTCATTAGCCTCATTTTCAGTTTTTGAATTGGCCCTTTGTCACAATTCAGCAAATATGTATATTTAAATAAGATTTTCTAATTGAATTCTCAAGGTCTATTTAACAAGATGTATAAGGGTGTTCTGGGAAAGTGTGCTGTGAAAAAGTTGACTATTTCTCTCCCCATTTGGTTCTCTTTTATTTGAATTAAATAATATCTGAGTTTTAATTACTTCCACTTCCAATGTCTCTTGGTAGTAGAAGTTGTTTAATACTTTTCAAATGTTTTAAATGTACTGTTCTAATATTGGGACTGTAAGGGAAACCTCTGTAGCAATGGAGAGTCAGGACTCAGAGAGACACGAGGAGAGTTGGAACTTTGATGTCAAACACTGATGGTTTATTTAGGAGCTTCGGCCGGATAATTCACATCACAAGTCCAAGAGCCAGAGGTTCTGACTTCACGGTAGAGTTGCCACGTCAATTCAGAATAACTCTACCCCAGACCCATGTATTTAGTTAGTTCAGAGAGAATAATCAACATGCTGCATAACAAGATAGAATCGTAACACCTCTATCAGCTGACGCTAACAGGCTGGAACATGGAGACAAAACACTGAGAGCACAGCAGCCAAGGTTACAGGTGCGTGTGCTCAGTCAGGACAGTTTGAACTGATAAACTGGGTCAAAGTTATGGACCTTGGAAAGTGTTTCCCCAACAGGGACAACCTCCATAAAGCCCCTGTCACACTGTCCCGAAATTGACACCCGATGGACACACGATAAAGGAAATGTTCAAATTCGGCTGTGATCGTAGCAACATCGGGCCATTCGTGAGGGCATCTTAAGCCATCGTATGACCGCCGGTGGAGTTTCTCAGGCTCCGGCAGCAACTTCGTGAGCGGCAACTTCGTAAGGCACTCGTGAGGGCATCTTGTCAAATCGTGTCATCTTCGTGTTATCATCGGTGCATTCACCCTCACTCTGATCGGGGCGAATGCCCGATGGCACCGATGATAACAAGATGCCCTCACGATGGCCTTACGAAGGGCAAAATTGACACACAAATTCAACACGAAAATGAACCTTCGCAAGGTCCTTCGGCAATTTTTTGGCATGCCAAAGATTTTGCCACCGCTCACGAAGTTGCTGCCGGAGCCTGAGAAACTCCACCGGTGGTCATACGATGGCTTAAGATGCCCTCACGAATGGCCCGATGTCGTTACGATCACAGCCGAATTTGAACATTTCCTTTATCGTGTGTCCATCGGGTTGTTTTATTGCACAACAAAATCATGTAAATATATTATGTAAATAACCCAATTTGTGTTCTGTGAAACTAAAAAGGATATAATATATTATTTTGAAGGAGAGTTGACAGGAAGTTGTTGTTGCTATGGAAACAACATTACGGAGAAAACGTAATATTTTCTACATATAAAGACTGATAAAGTAAAGAACAAAGTCTGAAGATATCAGTACAGTATCATAGTACTGTAACATTGTTTTTGTTACTTTCATTGCAGTTGTATGTCTTAAATGTAATGTAAATGTTGCCTTCGTGTGTGGTTCGGGGCCATCTTCGTGCGAAATTCACAATTCCATATTCGTGTGTCCATCGGGTGTCAATTTCGGGACAGTGTGACAGGGGCTTAAGTGAATTTATTTAAAATGTATTTAAGTATTCAATTATCATTATGCAAAACAGGGTTGCACAACATAATCCAGTTGTACTTTAGTCCATTATGCTACACAAAAACAAATATATATTTCAGAAATATTAAGACTCTGCCTTTTTACATCCAGTCCCAAATTAATTCCCAATACATCTCCCAGTGCAGTACTGATGATTTTAGCTTTGTTCACATTTAAGATTGAATCAACAGTGAGCTGGAAGGAAACTATTGGGAGCTATTACCAATCAGGGACTGCATCTTGAAATGTGCTCTGGCATTCAGCCGATTACCCGAAGTCATGCCCCATAAAGCCGCTGCAACCGAAACCAATAGAGAAGTGTACAGTATAACAGATACCTTACCATTTGAGCCACTGCACACTAATAGGCTGCCTCTGTGGGATGGCGATATTGCCGTTGGGATTATGGAGTTTCATTCCTGTCACCGCTATTGTCTCTTTCAGTGGTCAGCTGTAACACAGACAAATGGGATACACCCAACTCCCACAATGCAGCACTTTCTGAAATCACACCTGGAAAGTCTAAGAAAATATCGTTTTTTTTAGCAGTGAACATTTCTTCTTGGTTCTTTAATCTTATATGCTGTCCCACTGGCAGAGGTGTTTTTCACAGGAAATGCTGATGTGTTTTCTCGGTATGCAATCTACTGCAGGCGAGGATCCACGGTGCATTTCTCCTGCGACGAGGGTTATGAATTGCAAGGATCAAAGAGCATCAGCTGTCTCCGAGTCACAGACAGCTACGTGGGATGGAGTGACGACCGGCCTATATGCAGAGGTAAGGACTGATGAAACGTAGGTTGCTCTTTAAAAATAACATCACATGCACATTTTAAACCAAAAATATACTTGCTTCAAATACAAATTAAATGAGATAAAACCAAAAAAGAAAATATATATATATATTAAAAAAAGATAAATACATTAAAGAACAACAAAGTTAATGAAAAATGGTTGTCATTAAATAATATATCATCCCCACTCATACTTGCAAAACAAACCCACCCTACCCTCCACCCACATGTCTATTTTCGCAGACTGACACACACACACTTTGGTAACACCTTACCTAGATGTAAATACTTAGACTTAATATTAATAGATGTAAAATAATATATCTGTGTAAAGATTGAATACGTGTGATTGTGTTTTAAACTGCTTCATGTCTTTATATCACTCACCGTATTTATCTGAAACATGTCGGTGTATTTTAAAATGTAAAAAAAAATCCTGATCAAACTTGAGAGAGCACCTCCTGTTGATCAGAGGAGCAGATAGTGGCAGATAGTCAAACACACACACACAAACCACTTAAGATCGTAGATAAGAGAGTAGGTTGTCATGTATGTATACTCTCGCGGTGTAAATGTGACCTCCATTTATATGTGTCATGATACTTGTGAGTGTGCGGTCACTTTATGGATATACACAGTCCATGTACATGTTTCCTTTTTTTGATTATCCGTTTTGTTGTGACTGCCCTGACTTTGACCTTTGGCCAGCATTGTTTTTCTGCCTGCTGTTTAGCCATGCCGACGCAGCGCTGCCCATCAGTCATGCCCTCCTCACTTCTGACCATGTTGTGACAGGCAGGATGACGGTCAGGCTCCCTGTACGCTCTCCCTGATGCTCATCTGCTCCTCCGTTTCAGTTTTCAGCCTCAGTGAACGGAATTAATCAGAGAAGATAGCATTTTTGACTTTTTGTGTGTCTTATAATTGGTTCCACCGATTGGTATCTACTGCATGAGGTGTATTCATTGAAGCAAGACATTTTTAATATTTGACTTGGTAGTTTTTGCTTAAAGCTGAAAGGTTACAATTCTGTACCCAACAAATCCAGTTAATAAGATACATTCAGCATACTGGTCCCTACTTTAATATTTCATTTTTATAGACTACAAAATGCAAATCAAAGAGTTTTAATGCATTGTCTTCTGGTGGGGATTATTTGTTCAATAGAAAGTATTAATCTGAAAGAACTAAGGAAGAGACATATAGTCAAATTAAGTATCTTTCATCAGCTTTTTTATAATCGCTTTTTGGAAGCTTTAGTAAAACAGTTTCAAAAACACATTGTGCACTTCTTGGTCAGAACCACACAGCATTCAGACACAGTTAGTGACTAGCCAGTCAAGATAAGGAGGAGAATGTAGATAAAGGGACATATTTTTTTGTAAGTAGCTGATGGACACCAACAAGAGCGCTAAAACACAGTGAATAATGGACTTAAATTAATCAGATGTAACGAGCTCATCTTAAAATGAATTATAAGGTGGCTTTATAACTGCTGGATGTGTAAAGAGTCGCTAACAATGAGCCATATCACCTTCAATTGTGATATAATGTAACTTTTTCCATCACAACTTATTTCAACTTTCCTAGAGTGGCCAAAAAAGGCCTTGAAATGACATATAAGTGATCATTTGATGTAATTTATATATCCTATTTTAATCCAAATATACATACCAATAATGACCTTTGTCCCCAGCAGATCTATATCAGACATTTTGTACCAGTTTCCCCATGTGGGCTTTTAAACTGGCTAATCTCTGAGGGGTTTGTCTAATGTAATCACCTGCAGCATTTCCTTTAACGTCACCTACAGTATAGTTCATGGATGTTACTCCACTTCAGTTAATGCATTCTCAAAATACAGCATTCCACAGGTTCCTCCATTCTTTCTTTTATCTTAGTCTGATCCAATTGTGCCAAAATTAAATTACAGCACTAAGGAGAGCGGGGCAGGATCTGAGAAGGATTAAAGGGGTGGGGTGATTGGTAGTGATTCGTCTTATATAAGATATGGACAGTAACCTCCCATTCATATAATAATGTTTGAGTTTTGTGGCACGAAACAATCTGAAGAAAAACACTTTTATCTTCTGTTCTTTAAAAAAAAATAATACCACAAAGTACAAATTGAGTAGTTTTTCTGTTTTATGGAAAGAAACACTTCAGATTGAAATAGCATCCACAATGATGTCAATGAAATTGGCCTTAAAGAAAATCTCATTCCATCATCCACATTTAACCTTTGTTGCTGCGTCTTTGTTTCCTCTCAATGAAGATTAAATATCCAGGGATAATTTAATCTCTGTGTCCTAAATTAGCATTAGTCATCATTAAATTGAACAGCACTATCATTTGCAAATGAAAAATCTTCATCCAAAGGCTGAAAAATTAACTCCCCATGACTTGAAAGCTACGTTACGTTTATACTTCTTACTGCACACACTTATCTCCTGCAATTCATTTCCGTTATGAACGGCATGGGTTGTATCAGGCACAATGATCCCCAAGATTAAAAAAGAATAATAATAAAACATAAAAGTGGTTATGATATCTTTGGTGGAGTTCTTTTCTGCTGTATTAATTTATTTAACCCTTATGTTGTGTTCGGGTCTCCCGTGACCCGTTTCAAGTTAAAATGCTATAATAACTACGCTCTAGTTTTTTTTATCGGAACAAGGCTTCATGATATCCTCCACAACAGCTATATAAACACTACAAAACAGATTTTGACAATTTTAGCTAAGTCTGAAGGTCTCTAAAGAAAAACAAGTGTATTATTTGGTGTTCGGGTCTGGGAGGACCCAGCAGCATTGTTTTGGGTGACTCTGGGTCAAATTTGGCCCAATCAAGATGCATCTTTGACTTTAGACACCCCTCCCCCACCCCCTTCATCCACTGTAACAATACTTTTTCGCAACATGCACCTGGTCTCCCATCCCTCTGCCCCCCCTCCCCCCAAGGGAACTCGACTTCTCACAAAGAATATGTACACTTGACTTGAACCAGAACACACACATGCACGTGTGCTATATGTGGTGTAATGTGTTTTGGGGCCATCAAATACAATTACAACAGGATTGTACGGTTATGAATGCATTATAAGTTAGTTATGATGTAGTTAAAACAATATTGGATCATAGTCATTATTTTTGAGTTTTTTGGACTGAAATAATTCATGGGTCAAAATGTACCCGGTAACAGCTTTCGAACACAACACAACGGTTAAGGTCACCCTCACTGTCAGTACAACTCAAATGAATAACTCTATTTTCCCATTAACTACGCTAAAGTTCTTTCTTACTTTTTAATAGGGGTGATTTGGTGGGAGGGGGCTGGAACATGGAACCGCTGAATGGGGCCTGAACACCCAAAGGACCTTTCTTAGACATAACTCATTAAAAAATTGGGTAGCTGGTTCAGGGCCTTTTCAAATAATTTCTGGTTACACCCCACATGTGTATACACGTACAAACTCCTTCAGCTCCCTTACAGGACTCATTACAAATTCTGCTTTAATTTGAAGGGGAATTTAACAGACACCCTCGGGCCTCGATAAAGAAGTCACAGTGTCCTTCAAAGATCGGTTTGCTAACTGCTTATCTGCTCTTTAAATAACATATTGAGTCTGTTACTTAATTTGTGTTTCTGGAAAGAACCCAACTATATTAATGACTGCCCGAATTTATTTTTGAAACATTATAACAATGGCAGAGGATCATAAAGACGGTCTAATGTCAAATTATTTGTTTTATTCTTATAATAAATGATCCTGGTGTGTTTACTACCCGCCGTTTTCTAAACCTGTGGGAAAACTAAGTGATGTATGGCCTCGATGTAATCCCCCATCAGTCTATTTTTCACACTGCCACGCTAAATTGGCAAGTCAAGTGCTTAGAGGATGCACAGCAGTTGATTTTGTTTTGATGGCTCTTTGGTTTATAATTTGATGATAAAAGGACAGATTATCATTATCACCAAGCGCTTGACAAACAGCTTCAACACTCAAAAGGGATGCTTGTTTACAGTTCAGTCAGAAACTCTGAAGTAATGTGAAGTTTAACGAATGCATTGTTCATTTTAAATTACTTATATTTGGCAATGCTTTAGGATGCCTACCAAGTCACCTGGTAAATGTTCGCTTCCTTTTTACAGGATTTGAAGAAATGTATCTATTGATATTGCACAATGCTTAAAAAACAATAAAGGAATGAGAAACCGTAATAGGCCGAGGGGTTTAAATGATGACCAGCAGTCAAACAGCAGTACGCTTGGTGGAGTAAACATGTGTCATTTACCAAACATTTCTCTCTCTCTGTGTCTCTCTTTTTTTCCTTGTAGCACCGATGTGTGGAGGTCAGTTGAAAGGACCCAGTGGTGTCATCACGTCCCCAAACTACCCGGTCCAATATGACAACAATGCTAACTGCACTTGGCTCATCTCAGCCACGGACATGACCAAGGTAAAAGTAATTAACCGTGGGATTTAAGCAACAGTGAGGTGCTACTTTGCTCCTGTAATCACTTGTTTCCAGCAGTGTGTTAAGTGGTTTGTTTGCAAAGCGAAATCCAGAGGAACCAGAGTGTCTGGTTTCATACATCTGAAAGTTGCTACACGACATGAGTGTCATGTGACAGAAGCTCATTCATAGAAGATATGACATGTAAGAAAAGAAAGGGTTTGTGGGCGCTGGACATGAGCCAAAGGAAGACAAAGAGAGTTGTTAGAAACACCTGTGGTGAGGGAGAGGAGAAAACTGAAGGTAGAGTAATGGAGAGGTTTTAGAGCATGCTCAGAAGATATCATGAAAGTGTCATAGCTACTCGGCTCAGACCATTGACTTTGGAGTTGTGTTCAAGGCCACCCAGGTGCTCTCCTGCCAAATATCCTTCTCTGAACTCAGACAAATTGGTTGTACAAATGTGTTCTCTTATTGCACTATGCCAACTTGAGGAGAGGCTATGTGAGGTGAGAGGCAAGGCAGATGGGTGTAATGAGATGCACAACTAACCACTCTACCGCACACACACACACACACACACACACACACACACACACACACACACACACACACACACACACACACACACACACACACACACACCCCTGGGTATTATCGGCAGGCAGCTTGCTGAAACAGACAATGGTACTTTGGGCTGTCTCTCGCCCTGTTGTCTGGTCCAGATGAAGATGGAGCGAGGCTGTTCTTTCTGTTTAGCGGCGTAATGAGCTTCTATTCCTGCCCGTACGCATAGGCCCAGCCAGAGGAGACGTTAGGTCAGGCAGGAGACTGAGGCGGAACTGCAAGGGTAGGACGTGACACAGCCCTTCTAGACCTAAAATCAGCCTCGTGACATCATGACTAATGTGGGTTCGTGTCTAGTGTTGCTCCTTCATTATGTCCTGAAGGTACCGAATGCAGCTGGCTTTCCTTGGCAATCATTTAAGTGTTTGTCCGTCAGTGTCTGGGGACACTCGGGTTCTAAAGAAACCAAAATGTCAGACATGACGTCAGAGATGGCAATAAATATAAAGTATATATATGGTGGCTTTGCTTTTCTTGCTTTCCTGTTTATTCCTGTCTAACCTTTTGTCCCTCCTGTTGGCTGGCTGACAGGGGACGAGTCTGCGGTATGAAACTCTATTTATCTAGTGATCTGACCTATTTAGCCTACACGCGTCGCCATCCATCTTTTCTCTCTACCGTGGCAATTTTCATTAGTCATCTGGTGTAACATAGGACAGAATGCAATTTGCATTTATATAAGCTTTTTCATTAGGTCTGGCTCTCTCAGCTCTCTGAAAACATTAAAAATGTGGAGGAAATCAGTTGTAGCCAATTTAAAATGGGGACAAAGACGGCATTTGTTTTGCTTTTTATTTGTGTATATCTTGGTCTCCGACATTACCCTGCTTTGTTGTCTTTATTTATAAACTCATAATCAAACCTTATTTGTCTGCCTGTCTTTATTCGAGTTGCCCCTGGCTTCCTCCAGCTATGGCACACTTATTGATTTCCCTACCTTGTTCACCTTCTCTCCCACACTCCCACCTGCGGAATAGAAATTAGATGAAATAAGCCGCTCTGCTGTTTTCCTCAGCGTGGAAATCCATTCCATAAATCTTTTGAAACATATGTGCCACTTTTATGATATATATATATTTACCTTGTGGACAGTCTCAAATCCCCTGCCACATCTCCTGATGTGCTTAAAGTTATTGTAAGTCTGGCAACATAGGCCACAAAGTCATCTGCAACTTTGGGTCATGCAGAACGCCTGGCGGGAATCAGATATTAGATTAGTGGCAGAATTGTACACACAGTCACATACACTGACATAACTCTCTGGGCATACCTTATCATTTCAGATGAGTGTGTATTCATGAAAGTATGTGAATATTTAAAGGGCAATAAATACTAGTAAAGGGATCAAGGTTGTACATGCAACATACACAGCTGGTACATATGGTTTATTGGAATTGTGCCACGAACATATTCAAACATGTGATTGATGATAGATGGATGGGCAGAGGGATGGACTGTCACTTATGCGAGGGGTTTCTCCTGTGCATCTGGGGTCAGGAGCATCCAAGCATCTGCCGTTTACCACTTCCACTGCTCCTGTCTAGGTGATAAAGCTGACCTTTGAGGACTTTGACCTGGAACGAGGCTACGACACCCTGACGGTGGGAGACGGGGAGGTGGTGGGCGACCAGAAGACCGTCTTCCACGTGTGAGTGACTCATTTGACCTCTCTGTTTTTGCTTTATTACTTCCCTCTGTTCTCTATCTTCTTCCAGCTTTTAATTTGCCACATCATTTTCATTTTGGTTTCTCATGTTCCATGGTGTCATCTTTTGCTTTCACTCCTCACCTTTTTCTTTTTTGGCACGCTTGCCTCCTGTCCTCCTCCGCTTTCCTGCAGCGGGCATCATCCCTCTCTCTTCCTCTCACCCTGCAGCCCTTTTCTCTTTGTTGTACTGTTTCTCGTTTGTTTCATCACCACCTGATGCAGTAGTGCATGAACAATTGATGCTGCATCACATTGTCAATCATGAACTCTTTTCAATGTTAAAAACAAGATCACAGCCCTGTGGTGCAGCATTGCAAACTGCATATTGATGCCCCCTGATAGAGTTTGTGCTAGCAGATGCTCCATAACAATTCACAGGATGTTGTTATTATTTGCGCTGAAATGTACCAACTTAATAAAGTTTTTATAGATACATTTTTATGTGGCTCTGCCTCACCCTGGAGCTGGGGGAGGAGTTAGTTGGTAAGAGAAGATCTTCCTCACTTTATGTTGTGCGCATACTTACAGAACACACACAAATGAAGAAGATTCAACTTATTGTCATTACTTAGTACAGGTACTATGTAACGAAACGGTTCCTCTGCGTTTGACCCATCCTAGTGTTAGGAGCAGTGTGCTGCCATTATGTACGGTGCCCTGGGAGCAGTATAGGGAACGGTGCCTTGCTCAGGGACACCTCGGTAGCACTTGGTCTTTCCGGGACTTGAACTGGTGACCTTCCAGTTGCCAAGCCAAGTCCCTATTGACTTCGCCACCACCGCCGCAGAGCCTTTAATCACTTACGCCACAGCTATCCAAATGAGCTAATCTGTTCAATTAAAAATCCCCTCCGCCCTTTACAGACTTCTTTATGATATGAAAGTTGTGTGAGCAATGCTGTCATCGAGATCTAATGCCCTATTGCACACAAACCACTAGAACAATTTAGGACTGGAGAATAAACTGCAGCTATCAGCACCGTTTATTTAGGACTATATTTTTGTGAATCTGTGGTGAAGGCAAGCGTGTGCAAGGTGTGGGGAATTATTCTGTTGTTACTTTAAGGTCAGAGGAATGTAGCTCTGCTGCAGCACAGTAATAAATGCTTAAATGCTGGTAAATAAGCACTGAGTCGCAGCCAATCAAATTCTTTTCACCTCAGAGACCCGGAGCAATGACAGTTTGATTATAGGAGAGAACCATTTGGTGTTAGTCTGCCACAAACGTGTTTCTCATGGAAAAACGATGTCCTTGTGTGGGAAGAACACAATTATCATCAGCAGATAGACTACTTCAAACAAGGATAGTGTTTGAGAGAGTGATTAACTTGCAGGTAAATTATAACTGACAGAATGTGTTTCCATTCCAATTGCCGACAAACCTGCGTTAATTAAAACTATTGGAGTTATCGTGGTAAAACAAACACATGTCTAAGAAAAGCAGTGGTTGTTTTTGGCAGAAAATGCAATCCCCACAACACGGTGCATTGTGTTCCATCTTTCCCTCCACATATGTATAAACAATGTCACAGAAACACTCTGACTGTCAGACTGCAGGAAAGGAGACAATCACACACCGTTCTTACCCAGACAGCTTCTTTACTGCTCCTACCGTCCTCTGTGTGCCATCACTCAAATTAGAGCCTTTAATCACTTCCGCACAGCTATACACTTCCTAATTAGAGTTGGGGGAATAACTTTTCAAATAGGATTACATTCTTTCTTTGGCATTGACTGATCTGCCTTCATGTTCCACTTTCTTGTCCCCAACTGTTTTGAATGAAATGTTTTTTTTATTGTATTCAATTCTCAGACTGGAATTGCCTGCAACTGTGTCAGAGCACTTTTCTTTGATGAGTAAAGTCAGACAGTTTAAAATGTATCTTCAGGTGTTGTTGTTTTTCTTCTTCTGCTTGCATTACGTTTTTAGTGATGCAGTGGAAACAGTGCCTTTGACTATTACAATTGCTCCAAATCCACTGCAGTAAATGCAAACTTTATATATTATAAACTTTATATGTTTATAATATTAATTGAAACAACTGATCCAGTTTGACACACCATGCAGTCACAACCTTAGTAGCACAAACCAACGGTGTGTTTACAACAATCTTAAAGAGATCATTTCTCTTTTGCAGCCTGTCTGGAACCACGACTCCAGACCTTGTGGTTAGCACCAGTCACCAGATGTGGCTCAACTTCAAAACAGACGACACCAGTGGCTCCCTGGGATTCAAGGTGTCTTTTGAAGGTAAGAGTGATTCAAACGTTTTTGTTGCCGAAGTGCCAGCTTCGTTGCCGCATTTTATAAACTGTTTTTTTCTTTCACAAATAGAGGGAAGTGTCTTTTTTTGGATAATTTCCCCTTGTGTATTGTGACTCATTGCTGAAATCTGCCAACATAGCCACTGACAGAACACATTTTGCCTCGTTAACTGTCACATTGCTGTCCTTTCCTGTCTTCTCGAGTTTAGTTTCAAGAACAGAGGGGTCAGAGATGCTCCATCTGTCTCATCTAAGACTTTTGTAAGAAGCTTAATAGCATCGTAACAAAACAGGCGTGGCGCGGCCCGCCTTGGGATCTCCTTCTGCCGCATCGGGTGCTGCAACAATACAGCTGGACTACAAAACCCTTGAGAGAAACATAAACAGCAACAAGGAATCAATGTAGTCAAGGACTTTCAGTTAATCAATCCCCAAATTGCTGGTTCTCTTGCAACTATGCACAAATGATGTTCAAAAATAATGATTTGTGTCATAATTGGTGCCTTGAAAGCTAATGAGGAAGGACAAAAGGGGCACTTATTTTGGTAACACAGGCAATTAGCCATCGATGCAGCCTTCCACAGATTTCTGATGTATTCTCAAAACCAAGTGTGCACATGATCTGTATACTCATATGTGTGTGACTTGGAAAATGGTAATGAATACGTCTTTGTGAAAGCATTGTGGAGACAAGAGAGACAAAACAGAGTGACAGTGTGAGTTTGTGTATTGGTGTGTGTGTGTGTGTGTGCCTGTGTGTGAGTATGGGGAGTTTGCCAGAGTTCTTCTATTAGATAGGTCCGCCGCTTGTCTCTCTGAACACAGCGAGGCTTCTCCCTTGCCAACAGATGCTTATTTTTCATCAGTAAAAACAACAGAGAAAGTAGAGCAACATGCCGAACCAAAGTGTAATTAAAACAATGAGTTGTACTTAATGAAGGGGAAGAAACACTTTGAACCACTTCACCTCCCAGACTGGAGCGCCCACAATCTAATTTGCATTCTCAATTACTTGTATTTTAAACCTGATCATCAAGTGTAATTGCAAACACAGTCAAACCAGTACACACACATTAGAGTGTGGTTTGCATTCTGCTGTGGCCTCAAATGTTCAACTTTTCAGGCAGTTTTATACTTAAAGTTATGGCATGTTTTGTAATTTGAAGATGTGCTGGTACTTTAGCCTAAATGGGCCCTGTTAGGCTTTTGGGGTTTTTCCTTTCTTGTACTGTGTTATGTAGGTGTTTGTGCATGTCAATGGTCTGCAAAGGATACAATCCCAGAGTTCCTCTCACACACACTCCCCCCCCTGCCTTAAGCGCTCCAACACATTGTTGAGACTGGGCTCTGGTTTCAGACAGAGGGTGAAAATAGGTCCTGCAGCACAGGCAGTATGAGAAAAATAAAGAGCTTTTTGAAAATTAAAGAATGCAAACATGTTACAAAAAAGAAGCTACAAATATGAACCTGGAAATTAGCATAACAGGGCCCCTTAACCTGCATAGTTAACATATTGTCATTTACTCATAGGTCTAACATCTTATAGGTACTTTACATGAAGGTCTTAAAGGCCCTGTCACACTGTCCCGAAATTGACACCCGATGGACACACGATAAAGGAAATGTTCAAATTCGGCTGTGATCGTAGCAACATCGGGCCATTCGTGAGGGCATCTAAGCCATCGTATGACCGCCGGTGGAGTTTCTCAGGCTCCGGCAGCAACTTCGTGAGCGGCAACTTCGTAAGGCACTCGTGAGGGCATCTTGTCAAATCGTGTCATCTTCGTGTTATCATCGGTGCATTCACCCTCACTCTGATCGGGGCGAATGCCCGATGGCACCGATGATAACAAGATGCCCTCACGATGGCCTTACGAAGGGCAAAATTGACACACAAATTCAACACGAAAATGAACCTTCGCAAGGTCCTTCGGCAATTTTTTGCCATGCCAAAGATTTTGCCACCGCTCACGAAGTTGCTGCCGGAGCCTGAGAAACTCCACAGGCGGTCATACGATGGCTTAAGATGCCCTCACGAATGGCCCGATGTTGCTACGATCACATCCTTTATCGTGTGTCCATCGGGTTGTTTTATTGCACAACAAAATCATGTAAATATATTATGTAAATAACCCAATTTGTGTTCTGTGAAACTAAAAAGGATATCATATATTATTTTGAAGGACAGTTGACAGGAAGTTGTTGTTGTTATGGAAACAACATTACGGAGAAAACGTAATAGTTTCTACATATAAAGACGGATAAAGTAAAGAACAAAGTCTGAAGATATCAGTACAGTATCATAGTACTGTAACATTGTTTTTGTTACTTTCATTGCAGTTGTATGTCTTAAATGTAATGTAAATGTTGCCTTCGTGTGTGGTTCGGGGCCATCTTCGTGCGAAATTCACAATTCCATATTCGTGTGTCCATCGGGTGTCAATTTCGGGACAGTGTGACAAGGGCTTTAGTGGAAACGTGGGCCTCTGAAGCTCTATCAGACATTGTATGCAAAATTGGGTTATTCCAATAGAATCGAGTATTAGAGTTTTTTTGTCGTTCAAGGAGACTGCGGTATAGTTGTTGGCAGTAAAGTGAGTCAGAGTTACATTACGATGTTTACATTTTTCCAGCATGACAAACAGACGGCAGCAACGAAAATGACATGCATTACATCTCTTCACTTATTCATGAGAATCAAATGGCTGCAGCCTGCTCTCTTATACACAACATACACATTCACAAACACATGTATAACAACAGGCAATCCATGAAACATGTGTTCACACCAATGTACACTCACACACTTCAAAGGGCTCTCATTTACTGCCTCTATTTCCCTAACATTTTGATTGTAGGGACCCATGAGGCAGAGGGGCCTTATTTTAAGACAAACCCTGCGGGGAGTTAGTTGAGTGAGTATGTTATAGAGACAAACACGCTATTGTATAATGCTGTGTGTGCATGTATTGTTATTGTTTTGAGGTCCATCTTATAGCTATTGGTGGTGTTTGTTGGATCTTATACATTCCTGTCGTATTATTTCCAATACATTTTCTCTCAGGCCCATCTGAGAACTATCTTTCAGTGTCTCCCCTTTTAAAGGTGACTCCCACGTAAGATCAATGAGTTGACTTGTGAACGAGGCGGCCTCAGGACAGCCATACATCCAAACAGCAGTGAGCTCTAAATATGTGTTCTAAATGATGATCATCATTAAGGCTGAGGGTATGGATTTATACCCAGCATCGCCCCTGGTGCGATTTAAAATCGTATTAGACCCTGCCATCATTTCCTGGATGGATGAACTTATTCGCTCTGTGTTTCTCCGACCGGATGCCTCAACATTCCCATCTGCAACCTCAGAAAATTAGAAGGGACTTGCATACGTCTTGTGATAATGAAATTGGCTTTGAGTGGTTTTAAGGAAGAAGCGTTTTGATGCAGGTGTGTTTGCACCTGAAAGTGCTCACATCAGCTTCCAACAAAAGTAAGAACGTTTTTCACACAGTGAAAGGAGAGATACATTTGCAGCGGAAAAAAGAGACACAGTTGAGAAAGAAGTTTGAAAAATTAGTTGGTAACATTTTGAGAGGATAAGGATACAGTCAAGACTACTTAGTGGAAATTAAATCGTCCAGAACTTAAATGCATTATGTGACAAAAGGAATATCACATCGATTATAATGTAATGAAGTGCAAAAGCTACTCTGCCTCGTCGGACCAAAATTAACTCTGTACTGAGTCATCGCTAATACAATTATCTTTTAATAAAAAAACGTTTTTATTTGTCTGAGCTCATCATATTATTTCCAACATGTCTTATCTTTTATGATAATAGTTCCTTCTATTTTCATATTACTTGAGGCTTTTTTGATATCAATTGTAATTGTAATTGTAATTAGCTTTTTTTCTAAAAGGTTATTGTTCTTTTCAATCATGCAAAGCACTGTGTAACTTTGTTTTGAAAGTTGCTTGATATATAATTGTTTTGTATTATTATTTATTGACATTATAATATCCATTCATTCTTAGCAAAGGCGCCAGACAGGAATGGCTTTTGTCTCATTTCCACTGCATGGTTTGGCTCAACTCTACTCTCTTTGGTACTTTGCTGAACCAGCACATATACTATTTTATCTATAAAACAGGCAGTTGTTTGCCTCAGAAAATAGTTTATATTTAACATGGATAACGTTGCTTTAAAGGGGCCCTATTGTGCTAATTTTCAGGTATCAGAACTTTTTTTATTTCTCTCATACTGCCTGTGCTGCAGCACCTCCTTTCACCCTCTGTCTGAAACCAGAGCCCAGTCTGCACTGATTGGTTAGCTGGCCAGCTCTGTTTTGATTGGTCAAACGCTTAGAGATGTCCCACACCTATGACGTACAATGTGATGGAGCTAGCTAATAGAAGCGCGAGTGTTACATAGTTACATCATTGGAGTGTGCGTGAGAGAAACTCCCTCTGCAGGGAACTGTAGGATTTCAGCCGTGGCAGACCATTTACATGCACACAAATCTATATAACACACTCAAAAAAAGGGAAAACTCCAAAAAGCCTAAAAAATATAGTGTCTAACAGTTCATTTTAATGTCAAATGTTCCTGTAGTAAGTAGTTGTAATAGGACTGCATCCTATTTTATACGTAAATAGGATGCAGGGGCTGGGACAGTGCGCTCCCACATCCAGCAGTTAAAAGTTGGCTGCAAATCAGCGTTGTATAAAATGATAAGCAAAGTCATTTTGTCCAGACTGCAGACTCCATGACTGCACATGAATGCACTACTCTGGCAGGCTTCCACAGTCAGCAAACATTTTTTTTTTTAAATTGGAACTAATGAATAAATTGGGTTTGAGGAAATGTATTTCGATTGGCCTACCTGGGACATTTGCTGTGTCGCAATAAAGGGTCACACAAAAACCAGCAGTATTCAATAATTCCCACTCAGTAAGCTGAACACACATTTTCCTGAAACTGGAATTAATGCGATACAGCAGTGTTGGTTTTGATTTAGTGTGAGGTCCTGCATCTTCATATCACTTATTACCCATGTAGTAGTATCTTGTCAATATCTGCTGGAGGCTACAGTCAGTAATAACCTTCCTCTAGCACATCCATCTAGTGTTTATTTTATCTAGAAGACTACAGGAAATACAATTATCATGTGCTGCAGGCCCACCGTGGCTGTCTAATTGGCTAAACAATAGTATTTAAGATAATATGAAGGTTAAAGAGAGGACAGTCGCGGTGATGGCTTGTGTTAATTAAATTGTAACATTAGCATTTATCTCTACTATGACTCCAAGTAACAGAGCCAGGTCTTTCTTTGCCCCCCATGTGTCTCCGTCTGTAATGAGGATTTGTTTTATCAATATCAGTTTTGCATGTTAAATGTTCTTGCCTTTGTGTTTATTTTACGCAGAAATTGACCAGGGAAGTTGTGGAGATCCTGGATTCCCAGCGTACGGAAAGCGAGAAGGGACAGGTTTCCGCCACGGGGACAAACTGTACTTTGAGTGTCTGCCTGCGTTTGAGCTGGTGGGGAAGAAGAACATCACCTGTCAGAAGAACAACCAGTGGTCGGCGAAGAAACCCAGCTGCGTCTGTAAGTTCTCGGGAGCCTCGTGCAATTCAGATTGTACATTCACCACGTGCCGACATGTGCCTTACATCAGGGTTTCCTCTAGGATTTTTTCTTGCCGGTCAAATGTCCGGAAATAATTTATTTTACTGGACAAATTTGAAACTTACCGGTCATGTTTCAATAATAATAAGAATTGTGTAGCAGAGTTTCCGTTAGCAGGTAATTACCGGACTATGACCGGATATGCTGATGTTTAAAACTCAGTTAATGGGAGTCATTTTTATATTGCTTCAGTTTATAATCGTAAAAGATCGAAAAGTTCCGATTCATTTTTCAATAAATGATGCGCTTCCACAAACAACAAAACACATCATTATTACATTCAAACAATCTACGTACTGTATAGTAGATAAAGTACATTATTCAAGAGTTTACATTAACTTTGGATAATAACACGGGAGAAACGGATCCTCTCTCTCCCTCCCTCTCTCTCCTGACAGCCCGTCTGTGGCCGTTTCTCAATCGCGAGGATGCTGGCTTGGTAGTCGCGTACTTCCAAATCACTTCCTTCAGAAACGAAGCAAGTATGCTTCCAAGCCACGGCTTCGGAAAACGAAGAAGAATGGAACAGGCTAACAAGTGTGCCACTCTCTCTAACGGTTTCAACATAAACTGTACCGAAAATAAATACCTCACGATGTCTATCTAATTATGAACTTGCTTTACTTTCACGGAACACATTTATGGTGGTAACACATTTAACAAAGTAACATATTTACCAACACTACACATTTTCTACGCCACTACATACTTACATTTAAATGTGTGCTGCGTCGGTTCAGCAATTCTCCGCAAGAGTTTTTGAAATTGGTCCGTGCGCAAAGCATTGTGGGGATTTTAAGGACGTGAAGTCTACCCATGTGCAGCCTCGAAATTTCCCCCAAACCAAGGACGCGGCCTCGGTGGAATTCCAAGTATGCTGGAGATTGGAACAGTACTTCGGCGGCACTCGATGACGTAGCATCCTTGAAATATCGGCTTGGAAGCCAGTGTCCTCAAGATTGAGAAACGGCCTGTATCTCATGCAGCTCGCTAAACAGTGGGCGGGGCTTCAGGTGATCATGCAGAGCTGCGTGTCTCCATCAGACACAGCAGCTGATCTGATCTCTCTCTCTCGCGTCCGGTTATACTTCACTCGCGTTTATGTCCATATCGATCAGATCCAGCTCTCCTGATCCGCCTTTATAGAGAGAACCGATCAAACTATTAAGAGTGAATATCGGCCGATAATGATCGGCAGCCAATCGATCGGAGCATTCCCAGTTATTACCGGACATTTTGACAGGCAGGTTTTGAATTTACCGGTTTTTAATACATTTTACCAGCTAAAACACGGTAATAGAAACCCTGCCATACATATGTATGTTTGTGCAGAGGGCTGCATAATAAATGATCAGATTATCCCTGCCGTTTGCCCAGCAGAGGCTTATTAGCTAATTAACGCCATGAAAGACAAACACACCCAGTGTCGGAGTTAGAGGGTGAAAAGAGCTGACTCTGCGGATAATGTCCACTGTTGTATAATTGATAAGATAATGGGATGGACAAAAGGTGCAGTGTATAGATAAACATCACCAGGCTGAATGACACAAGAGTCAATTTGGTCACATAACACTGGAACATTCTGTTTGTTATGTAAATATGTATGAAACTATTATAGTAATGTAGACACTTTTGTCATTGAATTTGATACTATCAATATGAGGATGTGCTTTTTCTAAATGTAGAGCTGTCCATTGCCTAGTTGGTTGTTTGCCTCTGCGTCAGGTACTAGGCACTGTTATTATTAATATAATGTGTTTATATGGTGGAACACATTCTGATCAATCTGGTGGCTCGTAGTTTTTTAGGAAAAAATGATAAAGTCATCACCATGCAATAGGCAATAGGCAGAAGCCCTGTCATCGCTCAATTGAGACCAAGGATGATAATATTAAAAACCAAAATTGCTCCTCCACTGCTGGGTAAGCATTTGACTTTGATTAATTAAATAATAAAAAGGAACAATTGGCTTTAAATTATAATAGTTGTATTCCCACGAGTCGGCTATTTAAAGCCTCTGTGCATATTCAAAACCGTATGAGTGTCGACTAAGAATTTCTTTAGTCAAGGACAGACCTAATTGTATAATGCTAAAACGACCTCAACCTTTCCATGTTTTGTTCTTTAACTTTGAACTTGATTACGCTTACTTGGTGTTTGACATTTCAATTAAAGGTGGGGTAGGTAAGTTTGAGAAACCGGCTCGAGATACACTTTTTGTTATATTCCATGGAATGCTCTTAACATCCCGATGTTAAGCAATGAATATTTTAAGTGCTTTGACAAAAAATCCATAAAGAAATGTCATCTGTGGAAGCCGTAGCTCTGTAAAAAGCACGACCAATCATTTTTGCCGGCCCGGCTAAAGTAACTGGATGGCCTACCTGCCTGTCAGCCTTCCATCTGTGGACAAACTTATCTCGTGCCCTCATTGGTCATGTGCGCGTTCGTGTGTGTTGGAGGAGGGGCTCTGTAAGGAAGTAGCAGATTTCTTCCGGCTGTGTATTTTCAAATTCTAGCGCACTCGAGCTGGTTTCTCCAAAATTACCTACCCCACCTTTAAGTTTACGGTCATTTAATTTCCTGGTCAACCTACGTACATGTTGGAAACTCTGTATTATTTGAAAACATCCCCTAACAGTGAAACAGCCCAGCACCTGGACGCCAGACAAATCTGCTTTTTAAATGAGCTATTTTTCATCTGAAATCTATTTAGTCTTAGAAAATTGACAAAGATGCAGAGTTGTTTCAGAAATGGGTGCAAGTGTCCATGACAGCCTGAAAGTGTTTTTCCTATCAGATCTCCTTCATATCTCAGTGAAGGAGATCACTGTCATTGACATCATATTCATACCTCCTTTTTTAGCCTTGCCAGAGCTTCATGAACAAAGCAGACATTGTGGTCTAGCTTTTCAAAGAGGGCCACATCTGCCCAGTAACATCAATGTATTGTGCTGTTGCTAAAGGATCTCCATTTGAGTAATTGGGATCAAGTGACAGCCTTGATAGTTATCAGAGAGGGAGTTCAGAGCCTTTTCTTTTTCATTGACAACACAAAAAGAAAATTATGTTTCTTCTTAAGTGTTGTAAGATTCAGTTAAGATGTCTCTATCCCCATTTCATGCCTCAAGGCTTACTTGATTTATTTTTCCAAAAAGCTCCTCCCTTCATATAACGCTGTATAAATGGTAACATTTTGCCGTAATGAACAACAAACAAATGTTATGATGTGATGTCTTTGGCAATTTTCATCAATATCAGACATATTTAGTTGTTATTACTTTTATATCCAATGGACCAATTGTAAGCCCAAGATAACTGTAATTGTACACAGTGTATTATGGTGGTGTCTGCTGTCTTTATGATGTCTACAGAATGTGTGGTGTGGTTTATACCAAAGTATCTAATCATATTTTCCCTCGGCAGAAGTAAACAGAATGTGTTGTTCACCCTCCTAAACCATATTCAATGCATGTTGCTTTGTTTTATTTCTTACTCCCTTTCTCTCTTGTCTATATCTCTTCATCACCGCTATAGTTTCCTGTTTCTTCAACTTCACCACTCCATCCGGGGTGCTCCTGTCTCCTAACTACCCTCAGGAGTACGGCAACAACATGCACTGTGTGTGGCTCATCATCAGCAACCCTGAGAGCCGCATCAATCTGGCCTTCAATGACCTCAGCATGGAGAAACAGTTCGACTTCCTCTCCATCAAGGACGGGGGAAAGGTACTGTTGAAAAAAGCTGTGTCCTTGGTTTCTCGGTGTATTCTTTTAGTGCAACTCCAACTATCGACATGTCATTGTGTGTGTGAGTAGAAGCAGCCTGAACAAATAAGTTTCTAAGCTGTATGTGTGTTTGTCCTTGGTCTTATGTTATCTGTGTATCTCCTGTAGCTGCTGTTCTCTCTCAAACGATTATTCTCTTCAGCATTTGGTCTCATCAGATATGTGTTTTTATCAGGCGGAGTCTCCTATCCTGGGCACCTTTTCCGGTAACGTCCTACCTCCTTCAATAACAACCAGTGCCCACGTGGCCCGGCTAGAGTTCCTGACTGACCACACCTACACAGACAGAGGTTTCAACATCACCTTTACAAGTGAGTATGAAATGTTACTTCCAATAAGAAATAGGGAAGTCTTTAAAGCTTATCACAAAAACCTGCTCTGACTGGACGTTTAGTATTCTAGATTGTTTCTGCGTGTACAGTTTCTGTGCATGCTTGAATCATATGTCTTTGTTTCCCATTGTATGACTGCATAAACCCTTCAGCAAAAAGATTCCAGTCGCAAAGAGAAAAACCCTGCCTTTAGTGTCTAAATAGAAACTTGGCATCCAAACAAAAATGCAGCTTCCTTACCTGACAGATACTTCGCGGCTGAGCTCATTATGTTCTATTCTGGGTAGCTGCTGACTTCTGAGGAAACTCCAGATGGGTTTTTTACTCTGACGCAGAACACGTTGGCTGCATGCTGGTAAACTCATTTCATGGATATACTGTACCGTTAAGGTTTGGCAGCAGGATTATTGCTTTGGTTGCTATTGTGAAATGAGCCTGATCTTTGCATTATCCACATCCCAATAGAAACATCTCCATAGTTCCTAACCCTTTTAAAGCCACAGAGCTGTTTTAGAGAGGTGCCGTTGGGAGGTTTGTCTTTATACGGTTTGTTGTCCATTAGTTGCAGTGACTCACTTTAATGCAGGCAATGAAATGTTATTTTTACTTTTACAGTTTGTTGCTCTTGATGTGGTCTATTGTGTGTTTCTCACCTTCAGTTTAACACAGTATCATAGAGTTATCGTACTTGAGAGCACATCATTAGTTGGCAAGGTTCAGGCATGATGTCCACACACATCCAGCCACAGTGGTGATACATTTGTCAGACAAGAATATCACTTACTGCATTAGAACTAAAATATATTCTTTAAGGAATCAAAATCTGCCACATAAAAGATTCCTTCCCTTAAAGTACAGCTCCATTTTTTTTTACATCACTCCAACCAAATTATTCATTTGAAATGAAGGACATTTTACTGAAACATGTAGCCTTTAAATCTTCATAAAATGAGCAGCAGAACATGAAAAACGTGTCTGTTTCTATTACTAATGTTAATGTACCCAAACGCTACTCAGCACACAGATATACCCTTGACTTTTGTTAACTTCATTATCACATATGGCACTAATCGTTTTTCATTAAGCCTGTATTTTCTTAATATGGGTTTTTATCAATCATAAAGTGCTAATCTTGTACATCAAAAACAATGTGCCCTTTATGCTTTGAATATCATGTGAACAATTACAATACACGTGTGCCTTAATGTCCCCTGTTCAAAAGCTGTATCATGTCATATGTATGTCTGAAGTCAAGCATTTTCCAGATGCACTATCATTATGGTTATTATTTGTAATATTATTCTTGTAGTAATCAGCACATTCCATACTTAACACCTGCTTTGTAGCCATTGATACATTCTTAAAACAGTATTGGTAATTTAACTGCACAATATATTATTTGATATGTCGTCATAGCAATGTCAACCAGTGTGATAAACTCATCTGGACTTAATATTGCAACTTATTCAGTTATTTAATACACTGTATTGACCGGAATGTAGCATGGCAATACTCAGAAGACTGGTCCTGTATTCTGTTTCTAGCTTTTTAAACCATTTCTGTTTGAGCTGAAAGAAACAAAAATCAGCCTACCCAGAATGCTTTAGGGACATGGCTTTAGCTCATTTGCAAGCATGTCATCCACCGAACCCAGGTGTCTCTTTAAAACCACAATGTGGACAACACATGGTGGCTAATGCATTAATTAGCAAGTTAGATGAATACATTGCCACTGCAGCGTGGTAAATGAATGTCAGCAGCAGTTAATTGAAGATGACGGTTAGTTCCTGAAAAACAGTGTCATCTAACTACAGGACTGTTTTGGGGGAGGGGGGGGCAATGAGCGGACAGCTTCCGTCATTCATGTTAATTAAGGACATGCCAAAGTGTATTGAGGGGATTTTTGGCACATTAATAAATAAGATGATCGTGATGGATGAGGTTTGCCTGGCACTCTGTTTGGGTCCAATGGCTACAGAAGAGGGATTCATCAACACCTACGCGTGTCACCCACCTGCGTGTGTGTACAAGAGTGAGAGCGAGAGAGTAAGTGAGAGGGAGAGAGAGAGGCGCAGGTGATGTATTTGTTTACATGCCTTGTTCCAGGGTTATGCCTCTTCTTGTGTGACTGCGTCTCGTACCCGTCCTTTTATAACTGGTTCCTGCCTGAAGTTTCATTGAGAAGCTTAATGTATAAAGTCCTGATGATGTATGAAAACTATTTTCCCTGTTCCTCCACTCCACGTATCGTTCCACCATGTCATCTGGTGCTGATAATGTGCATACGGTGAGGTTTCACACCCTCTGGAATCACTGCAGCAGGGTGAATCAATGTGACTCACTAAGTGAAACAAATTTCCTCTCGTTAAATGCTGGCATTGTTAATTGCTGACAATTGTCCAGAAACCTGGCTAAGTCTTACATGTGACAAGGATTAATATCAGCAGAAATGCAGGTGAAATATTCCTCTCACAAATAAATATGCGCCTGTTGCCTAAATGTGACTAAGGGAAGTAATCACTGAATGTTTTTGTAACTTCTTCACACTAACCCTATGTCCTCTCTGCATTTCCGATAGCATTTCGCCATAACGAGTGCCCAGACCCGGGTGTGCCGGTGAATGGGAAGCGCTTCGGTGAGAGCCTTCAGCTGGGCAGCTCCATCTCCTTTCTGTGTGAGGAGGGCTTCGTCAAGACTCACGGCTCGCAGACAGTCTCTTGCATTCTCAAGGATGGCAACGTGGTGTGGGATAATGCAGTTCCCCGCTGTGAAGGTGAGTTCATCTGGTCATTCACAAATGTTACAGTTGGACCTCATTTCTTCTTGGTTTCACTTAGTTTACGGCTGAGGAGAGTGTTTTTGTTTTCATTAGCTGGCATGACATTACAGCCTATGCTAGAGACTCAGACGGGTGCATAGAAAAAAACCTCCTTATGATAACTGACATTGTTTAAAAATATTTGTAAAGATGGATTTATCCCATATTTTTAAACCAGTCACACATTGTATCTAAGATGGCATTGTAGGAGTTGTGTCTAAGGATAATCTAGATATAATCACTTTAAATATGCAGAGGATTTAAATCATTAGGGGGAATTTGCATATATTTTCATCTGAGAGAATTCGTACCGTGGTCGAGCGTCTCATTAGCCAAGTGCCCACTGTGTTATCCCTTACAAACTGATGAAATGAGAGTATTTGTTTTGATGTTCTTTCTAGCTGGTAATGTAGCATAACTGAATCTTGTGATTGTAAAGAGATTATATCTTCTGCACATCCAAACAGCGAATGGATTGGTGTGTATAAAGGGAAGGAAATCAATCAACATCAAATCTATCTAAAAATGGATTTGCTGCTTCGTCTTTGATGGATTACTACATTTATTTTACAAATGTTGCATATACGATTAATTCATATCAATAATATCATACATTCTCCTAAATCTGACGAAAGGGAAGAGATTGCTTGAGATGATACAGAAGCTTTGTTTTGCTTTCAAATGATCTGTTGTTGCAGACATGCTGTGCTTACATGCAGATTGCTGAACCGTCCATTTACCCCTCTCTGACTCAATATCAATAAACAATTTCCAGCAAATCAGAAAAGGCCAATCGAGCTGGCAAAGCGAAGATACAGCTAGGTGGTAACCAGCTCAGGCTCTTGGACACCGGCAGCGTATCCCATTAAGCACGGACGTGGTTAGAGCTCTGAGGGGTCTAATCAGGCTCTCTATTCACGATACACAGAAGAGAAACCATTATGAAAACATGTCACTTCCCCCTGTGCCACAGCAGCTTTGTATTCCTCTGAGGCCATCTATCATACCCCTGCGTTTGTAGAGCAATGCGTTTTATAGATGTCCTTCAGTATGCTGAGTTGGCTGATTAAATCATTCCACTTCAAAGGGAGCCAGGAGCTGGCACTGTAACTAAGCCCTGCTCCGTGTGTTCTGGTTAAGGATAGGCAGTTACAAAATGCACGGCAAAGTGAAACCGGTAAGACGATGAGACGGGGGTCGATGTGCTCAAGCGTTTTTTGTTCTAGCGATCAAAGACGCTCCGTTTTCTCAGTTTGATGGGGGTGACAGCGGCGCCTTTTAAGGGAGGGGGTTTCACGGATTTAAAGACAGCAGCATAAGGGAGGAGACATATGCATACATGGTTATGTAATGCATGCCCTTGTGCACACAGACACACGTCCGATGGAGAGGTATGTCCCTAGGAGAAAATGGTTAACCTTGAAGGGAGACGTCTCCAGTTTACATTAGATAGACCCTGGCACTAAAAGAAATGGGATGAGCCCCGGCTGATGCATGGAATCATCTATGAACACTGTCATACATCAGATAGGGACGACATGCATAATTCAATCTCTATCTGTTCTCTCTCTCACTCGGTTTCTTCTCTCTCTCCGTCAGCCCCATGTGGAGGGGAACTGAAGGCTCCCAGTGGGATCATCCTTTCCCCCGGCTGGCCAGAACTCTATAAGGAGGCCCTTAACTGTGAATGGATCATTGAGGCTCCTCCAGGCTACCCCATCAAGATCATCTTCGACAAGTGAGTCACACAGATGGCAACTGCTGCTGTGTAAATGTTTCTTTTTTCGTCTATTTTCTTTTTCAGGGCAAGCTTTACTTTACCTTCTCACAATTACAATATGTGCTCACATTCTTCCCACTGCTTGTTTTCCCTTTATTTAAAGAGGACATTAGTATAGTATGCTCATTTCAGGTTTCATAATTGTATTTTGAGCTTCTACTGTGACATGTCTCCAGGCTTTAATGTTCAAAAAGCTCTTTATTTTTCTCATACTGCCTGTGCTGCAGCACCTCTTTGCACCCTGTCCCAGTCTGCTCTGATTGGTTAGCTGGCTGGCTCTGTTGTGAGTGGTCAACTGCTAAGAAATGTCCCACTTCTTAGCCAATCATGTACCAGGTGTTGGAGGGCTAGCCAATAGAAGCGCATGTGTTGCTTAGTGATGTCATTATGTTACGGAAGTAAACAAAGGAGTCCAATGGAGGCATTCAGGCAGGAGGGATTGTGCGTTAGAGGAACTCCCTCTGGAGGGAACTTTTGGATTGTAGCCTGTGCAGACCATTTAATATGAACACAAACCTAGTAACACACAAAAGGGAAAAGCCCAAAGCATAATGAGCCCCTTTAATCTCTTCTTCTGTCTTCTCTTTCTGGTGGTTATGCAGTAGATCTAATGCGCATTAACATACACCACCAACTAGTAGAACACTATGTTTTATTTAGTGCACACTCATAAGTATTTCATTCTTCATTTGATAGCCCCTCCCTAATGATCCACAAATGTACTTACAGTTTAAACACACACACACATTTACTGTTAGAACTCCACTTAAACTTCAATGTTCTATATGTACATGAGTTTGCAATGCATGTACAGGAGATGGTCCGTCAAGGGGAACCACAGAGATGGGAGAGATTTGTCCTGATGTTTGTGGAAGATAGAGATGTACACTCGCAGGATCAAACGCCGCATTAGCGTTTCGCGAAGGCTCATTGTTGCGAGCGCATCTCGTCCTCGTCCCTGACATGCAATGCAAACTGAATACAACATAAATGTGTGTTGCTCTTTAATTTGTATGTAACATCAATAAAACACCACAGACCGCTTCATTCAGATGACATGGTTCTGAAGCTCAGCAATTTATTCATGGCTTTGAAGATGAGTGGCTCTGGCAACAAATAGAGAAACACACAACAAGCATACACACACACACACACACACACACACACACACACACACACACACACACCACACACACACACACACACCACACACCAATGCATGCCAAATGTCTCAGGATTTTTCTAAAACTCATCATGTACAAATTAGAAATAATTCAGCTAATTTATAATTAGCATGTGGGTTAAAAGCAAAATGTTCTGAGTTGATGTTAATTCAAGCATCAATGTCTTTTATTCAGATTGCAGGGAACGTGACATTTTAATCAATGATCTTTTTAAAAATCACAACCCTGCTTTTCAGTTGGTTTCATAATCAGTTCATCAGTGGAGTTCCTTGATCATTCTAAATGTCTCTTACTGATTATTATTTACCTAAAATCAAATTTGCCCACTTTGACATTACAAGTTATTTAGCTGAGACTTTTATCCAAAGCGATTTACATAGACTTGAACCGTAGACACCTACAGGAGTGATCTGCGGTCAGTTATATTGCCCAAGGACTCTTCAACATGTTGACTGAAGGGTCTTGGATTGGAGCAAGAACCCTCTCACTCCCCAATCAGTGCATTAACCCTCTGAGACATAGGTACGTGGGATCCAGTAGAGAAAATCACTTTTGTTGTTGATGTGAATCAACAATCAACTTACTTTGTTTTACTCTGTTCTCAGGTTCCGCACAGAGGTCAACTATGACATCCTCGAGGTGCGCGATGGACGTTTTCCCTCTTCACATCTCATTGGCAGTTACCAGGGAACCCAGGTTCCCCAGTTCCTCATCAGCACCTCCAATTTCCTGTTTCTCTTCTTCTCAACTGACAAGAGCCACTCGGACATCGGGTTCCGCATACGTTACGAAAGTAAGAGCTTAAAGTGCGCTAAAAATCATGCACACGGCCAAAGAGACAGTACGGTAAATGAAGGGCTTATTTAGCCGTGCTTCATAAGCCTTGTTCGCTGTACTTGTAAAAGCTTTACAATCTTCAGATGTAAATACAACCTCCGCAAGCTGTCAATTTCACCATGAAGCTGTTCTCATTAGAACACCTATAATTAGAAAGTAAATGGGGTTAGATCAGGGGTGTCAAACTCAAGGCCCGGGGGCCACATCCGGCCCGCGACTTCATTTTATGTGGCCCTGCAAGAGCTTGCAAAGAATGTAATACGTTTATTATACGATTAAATGCCGCTTTACAGAATCAGGTTGCCCATAAACTACATGTCCCACAATGCATCTCGTTTTGTGACATGCGCACTGAAGAGACTTGCAATTATTTGCTTTCAGACGTAGTTAATTACTAAGTCATTATCCTATCCGATAATAATCCAATTCAGAGGCAATAATGTAATATAACACATTATTTTATATATATTATATATTTATATATATGTATATTTTATATAGTTACAACCGGCCCTTTGAGTGCAACCATATTGCTGATGTGGCCCGCGATGAAATTGAGTTTGACACCCCTGGGTTAGATTGTTGTGTCAGATAACTCTGCCTTGGCACACGTTGCCATACACGCACACTTTAACCACACACCGGTCTTCAATCATGCTTTAAATCCAAACCTTAAAGGTGGGGTAGATCATTTTGGAGAAACCAGCTCGAGTGCGCTAGAACTTATTCCACATATTAAACCAGGAGCTAACACAGCTTAAATGATTGCCTATAAAAACCACATTAAACATAAAATAATCAGTTGCATTCATTTCTTATGGCTCTATCTGCTCTATCAGTCATTTCTTATGATTACATTTTTCCACAGGCCAACAACAGCTTCACAAAAACTATAAACTAAAAAGCAAACATGCCCTGTTGTCCTGAGAGAAAAAGTGCAGAAGGAAACATCCATTGAAACTCAGTGTGCTGCTGTGATGCTAGTTCAAGCAGATACTTGGCATCTCATCTTGGGTGCAAGTTCATCAATGTTTGGGCTCAGGCTCTGAGCTGAGGAGACCCTCAGGATGGAGTGAAGGTGTGCGGGCAATATACCGACCGGCGGGCCAGATCTAATAGCAATTAGAAATGATCCTGCGGGCCGAAATTAAATCCACCATGGGCCTGATTTGGCCCCCGGGCCTTGAGTTTAACAATGCCTTAAAGCATTCCTATCTTCATTCCTACCTATGTGGCTCATGCTGGTAACCTTTACTCCCTGATGAAATCTCTGCAAGACTTAAATAATTCACCACGAATGTTACTTAGGCAGAAACTATGCAAGGCGGAGCGGGAGCTGAAACTTCTCATTGGTTTATTCCTGTTGCAGAAGGATGCTCAAGTAAATTATTTATGGGGATTGCTTTTGGAGAGCAAAATGCCCTTTTAACTTTTCTTGACCTATAGTTGAACTATTGAAAACAGGAAATCAGCCTAATTACACTGCTAGCAGGTGGAATTTCAATACCTTTGTGTGGCTGATCGTATTCCCCTCTTCTGTCTCTTCCTCTCCAGCCCTGCAGCTCCAGTCGGATCACTGCGTGGACCCGGGTATACCTGTCAACGGACAGCGACACGGCAATGACTTCTATGTGGGAGCCTTGGCGACATTTACCTGTGACGCAGGGTACACACTTAGCGACACAGAGCCTTTAGAATGTGAACCCAATTTTCAGTGGAGCCGCCCCCTGCCTACCTGTGATGGTACGTTCCATAAAATGGACCTAGAAACGAAATGGTCTCCTGCCAGTTTTCATGAATAAGATTAAAGCTATATTCATTGTTGTATGTTTTTGCAGACCAAATATGAGAAGTGCTTTGCTTCATGTTGCATCACATTTAAATAGCTATTTCTAAGTTATTATAACATCTATACAAGATGATAACATTTCTCTCAACAACTCTTGTTTTAGGCTTTAAAGGTTTCTGCTTCGTTTCATCATAAATGTTTTATATGTTGGGCCATGAGCTTGCCCTTTGATGTTCCCCTTTTTCTTCATCTGTAAATGCTTTTATATTTGAGGACACTATTGATTTCTGCCCACTCTTTAATGGTATTGATGATACCACTCTCGTTCTTCCTGCAGTGTTGAAGGGCACCTCTTTTAAAATGTATTTCACTGCAATGTAAATGCCCAGAACAGTTTTCTCAATTTTGGGGGAAAAAGTTAATTTCTGTCTTCATCCACTTTGTTTTGCCCTTTCTGATTTTGCCTCATTTCTCTCCCTCATCCATCTCTCGCTGTTTCTGTCCTCCCTATGTCTTCAGCATTGTGTGGAGGTTACATCCAGGGCAACTTTGGCACCATCCTGTCCCCTGGCTTCCCAGACTTTTACCCACACAACCTGAACTGCACGTGGATAATAGAGACCTCCCATGGCAAAGGTGAGCTGAGCATTTCTGTGTCAACGCATGTATCAGCCAACTTCAATTTCCTTTACAATGTCATCTCCCCCTACCGAGTGGCCCTTTTTTATCCTGCCGAACACGAAGAATCTTTAAGACTGGAGTGCTGAGAGGCTGGCCTAGGGCTGCGGTGCCACGGGACAATACTTCAGTCATGTCACCTTTTGGTAGAGTGCTCACATCAAAACGATACAGGATAATTTGTTCTCTCTGCATGGGCATAATGTTTTGACGAGTACATGGGAAGGAAGACAGGGAATTGAGGCTGTGTGCATTACGAGACAGGGAATATATTATTTCAAGACAACAAACATTTTATTTAGTTTTTAGCTTGCAGGAATATCAAAGTTAACTTCATTCTAAATGTCTCTGTATGTGTGATACAAATGGGAGATCGAAATGCTGTGTCTCACCGTCCCAAAGAATAAACATATATATATACATGTATACATGCATACAAACACATATATAAACACATACATACCCATACCTAGACAGATATACACACATTAAGAGGTATAAATATAAAGAAGGTACAACAGCAAATATATAAAAGAAAAAACGGTCTACACTATGAACATATAACAACAGTACAAATATATACAATAGTGCAAATAACAATATATATATATGTGAAACCAAACCTCAAAGTGCGATCAAGTCAATATAGACACACATATCAGTGTATGTTTTTGCTCTATTTTTCAGGCGTCCAATTCACCTTCCACACGTTCCACCTGGAGAGCCCTCATGACTTCCTGTTGGTGACGGAGAACGGCAGCTTCTCCCAGCCTCTGTGGAGGCTGATGGGCTCCACGCTGCCCCCCCCCTCTCAGCGCAGGCCTGTTTGGAAACTACACGGCTCAGATCCGCTTCCTCTCCGACTTCTCTGTTTCCTATGAGGGATTCAACATCACTTTCTCTGGTGAGAATGGATTTAGTCATTCAAATTGCTAAGAAGCGAATAAAAGGAAAGCCAAAAGTTCCGGTCACAGTACTGAGCCGTGCAAATCATTTGGAAGAGACCATGAGCTCTGGCTTAAAAAGGTTACACCATTAAGCACTTGTTGAGAGTGGACAAGTATGGATCAGAGACTCTCTGTAACCCCATTAATTACAAGGTTATTGACACAGTAAGAGCGATGCTTAGCTAGGAGGAGGCCACCATAAACAAGGAGCAAATAATGATGTAAGTATGTGTCCTAGAAATATGTAATTACCGCCACTCGAGAGTAAATAATGAAATGGTTAACATCAAGAGAATTGATTAAATTTAAATGAATCAATTAGGATAGAGCACAGATGGCCCTTTACCCACTGAGAGAATCATCTCACCTCCTTTTGCTCTCACAGCATCCCTTCATTTGAAATCCAACACACAGTTTAAAGAATATAATAACAAAATGTAATTCCACATATCTCAAAATAATAAGCTTTCCTGGAAGGAGGCCTAAATGTTAAGAAATATGTCTTTACCCCTCATAGCCACTTGATGCTTTATTGATTTGAATGAGTAACATTGTGTTGGATGTTATCTGGGTTTGTTGAGGATATCCAATCGATTTAAACATGGTTCAACTTCCTTTGAATCAGTGTTTTAAACTTCTTAACATTTCAAAGCATAACAGAATAAGTGTTATCAGTTACATTTACACACATTTAAACATCACAGGACATGGAAGTTACAAATACTCATCACAGTTAACCTAGTATGTATGTATTATGTACGACTAATACTTTTGTTTTCCAGAGTATGATTTGGAGCCATGCGAGGATCCCGGCATCCCGCCCTACAGTACCAGGAAGGGCCTGCAGTACGGAGTGGGCGACGCCCTCATCTTCTCCTGTTTCCCGGGTTACCGACTGGAGGGTCCGGCGAGGGTGATCTGCTTAGGGGGCAGGAGGCGGGTGTGGAGCTCACCTCTGCCAAGGTGTGTGGGTAGGTGGTCACATGTTTATTTTTGGCTTTTGTCACTTCCCCTCTACCCTCCTCACACTTGCCCTTTCACACAAACCCACCCATTAATGTACAAAACTGTCAATCACATTGCAAGACGAGGCATTTCCCTTTCAACTCTCCTCATTATCGTCTCTCCGTGCGCTTGAGTTTTGTCTCTTTGTTGGATAGCTTCAAAGAAACAACCTTTTTGACTTTGTCCAAATGATGGCTTAGATCTAATGAAGATGACATTCAAGAGCTGAAATATGTTTATTATTGATGTTATTGAAGTCGATCTGCAAAGATTGAAGTCAATATGTTGATTATATGATGCTCCAAACCTTAAGAGCTGCTTTAGAGTGCTTATATGTAAACAAATGGTATCCTAATGGTCCTAATTATAGGTAAACCATAGGCCAAGGCAATGGTTGACCTTGCTGCGTTTGTCCTAATCATAGCTCTTTTCTGGATATCCAAATTGTGCACTACTTTAATTATTTTATGGAAGTATTTTGTACCTATTGTGCATTTTTTATGAGGTAATTTGTTCACATTAAGATTTTGACATTTCTTCATTGGAAACAAGTAATTATAGTTTAGCAAATTCAATTTGGTGCAGTCACATTTATTTTCTTTACCCACACCATTAATATCGGATTTGTCTCTACGTTTTATCGTCAGTGTTTAGGCATGTGTTAAGTAGGTCAATCTATTTTAATATATTATAATTTACTTGACAGCCTCTTCTGCCCCGGTTCTCGTTGCATATTTAACTGAGAGAATGAAAAATGCTGCTCTTGTTGTGTTTGGCCCAGAAGAATCCGCATTTTTAAAAGTTGATAGCGATGACACATTGTTTTATTTTCACATATAAAATCAGCCGTATATTAGGAACTTGTTATTTTTTTATACACCTCTGGGAGAGTCCCATCACCTCATCTTACCTCGCTGCCAAAGACAACATTCAGGAATCATTTGTTGCTATTTAAATGTTAGCAGCTATTTTCCTACATAAAAAGCCGCCCCAAATTGTCCACTCTTTTCCTGATATGATTCAGAAAAAGCAATTTTCAAATAGAGCTGAAATTACTGTTAATCTTATTCAGATTGCATTGTGATTACGATGATGTGCCACTCAACATTCAGGTGTAGTTATCGACTTTATCCCCCTCTCCATCACCTCTCCCATCTCCCTCTGCATGACGGCATGAAATAATACTCTGCCAGTTTCAAGCATATAGCGATTGACATGTCCTCTGCTCTCTCCAACACCTCCTCTGTCTCTCCGCTCCTTCTCTTCTTCTCTAGCTGAATGCGGCTCATCCGTGACTGGCATGCAAGGGGTGCTGCTCTCACCCAACTACCCCGGTTACTACGGCAACTACCACGAGTGCATCTACTCTATCCAGACGCAGCCGGGAAAAGGCATCCAGCTACGAGCACGCGAATTCAGACTGGAGGAGGATGACATGCTGAAAGTGAGGGGGTGGAGGGGAATTGTGTGTGTGTGTGTGTGTGTGTGTGTGTGTGTGTGTGTGTGTGTGTGTGTGTGTGTGTGTGTGTGTGTGTGTGTGTGTGTGTGTGTGTGTGTGTGTGTGTGTGTGTGTGTGTGTGTGTGTGTGTGTGTGTGTGTGTGTGTGTGTGTGTGTGTGTGTGTGTGTGTGTGTGTGTGTGTGTGTGTGTGTGTGTGTGTGTGTGTGTGTGTGTGTGTGTGTGTGTGTGTGTGTGTGTGTGTGTGTGTGTGTGTGTGTGTGATATCTGTGTGTGTGTGGCATATCTGCGTGTGTGTGTGTGGCATATCTGCGTGTGTGTGTGTGGCATATCTGCGTGTGTGTGTGTGGCATATCTGCGTGTGCACACCTGATCATCTTAATGCAGATGCTTCCTCCCACTCTGCCTCTCTTCCTCCCAGGTCTTTGATGGCAGCAGTAATAAGGCTCGTCTGCTGGGGGTGTTTACAGGCAGCGAGATGCTAGAGACCACTTTGAACACCACCTCCAGCTCCATGTGGCTGGAGTTTGTCAGCAATGCGGATAACACCAGCAAAGGCTTTGAACTGCACTTCATTAGTGAGTAACACACAAACACCCACCCTTCTTTACATTTAACATTTGCATTTTGCGACAGTTTGTTTGTTTATGTGCTTCCAACTCTCTCTGTTGCCTCATAAAATCCATACCATTTTTTTGTTTAATAAAACTTTCCTACTGCTATGCTGTGCTGTGCTGTCCTTCCTCACCTTACCCTCTGCATCCAAGGTTTCGAGCTGGTGAAATGTGAGGATCCAGGTGCTCCTCAATTTGGCTACAAGCGGGAGGACAAGGGTCACTTTGCAGGGAGCACCGTGTCGTATAGCTGTGACCCAGGCTACACCCTGAAAGGACCCGAGGTGCTCACCTGCCTGAGGGGGGAGAGGAGGTCATGGGAAAGCCCCCTCCCACTCTGTATGGGTGAGTCTGATGCTCCTTAGGGGATTAGAGAACTGTGTCCTTGCTGTTTAGAGAAATATTTGTTTATTTGCTAATATCATTTTGGGTTCTTTTGATTTTTTTTCTCACATTTACAATTTGTACAGTTTTGTACCTATCTCTGTAACATCAGTCTGTTTGTGACATGGGAAGTACTACATCAAGTAAAAGTATGTATTGTACAACCATAGAAACATATTCCAGTACAAGATTTGAAAGATCTGAGACATTAATTCTGTCAACAAAAAGTAATTAAAGTATTAAAGCTAAATAGATTGTTTTGCAGAATAACCACTTTTTTGATTCAGCAGTTTAAAAGTGCAGATGACCAAGTAGCAGCTAAAAATGTGTTGTTTAATGGAGAGCAAATCATCACGTTTCGTATGAGAATTGTTGGGATGCAATTGATCTACTAGCTAAGGCTTTCACATGTAGGATGTATTGTAGAAATATGAAGAACGGGCAGACTAAACATACTTATGTAAATGCCAAAAATGAATTTGATTGCAACACATGACCGAATGTACATCTCAACGTTACATCAGCTACCAACTGTCCTGCAATGTAAGGCTATTCTCTGCTATCCTGCCTTACAGGACAGTGTGTTATTACTTTTCCTTACATCACCATCGGTTACATTGTGCTATGTTAAATTAAGCTTATAATCCAGGTTGCAGCATTGTGCTGAAACACATTATATTACTGTATTTATCAGTGGCTGCTTTAGTGTTTGGCACGCTACTAATCCTTACCAGTTTTTGTTCTTTCAGCTAAACCAACATGTCTGACCTAGTTTTATTTCCATAACAATGTGAATTAGCTGGTGCAGGTTGAGGGAAGCTCTGTGGTTTGTTATAGCTCTGCTATTTTGGGCCATCCATTTGGTTGCTTTCCCAGCACCTTATTCAGTGCATTATCTCATCAGGAAATGACTGTGCTCTATTCCGCTCCATACATTCATATCCCGATTGCATAGACTCCCTTTTCGCATTATTTATTTTCACTAAAATAAGACTCTTCCCGTATCAGCAGCACACCGAGCTCATAGGCAGGTATTAACCCCTAACTGTCTGTGGTGGACAGACTTTTAAAATCAATTTTATGGAGATAATTTCTCCATTAGATAGTTTACCCATCTGAGCATTCGGTAGGGTTCACCTACAGTTCACCTGTCAGTCGTTGGCAGCTAACACTAACATGGTCTGCTTTATTATGTTTCAAAACTGAAACACCTACGCACACATACTGCACTATATGGTTTCATGGTAAAAGAAACGCAGAGCAATCTTTTTCAATCTTCTCATGGTAGACATTTTGACAGAGTCTCTCAGAAAGCAGCCAGAAGCTCGTTAAGGAAAACGGGCAGGTTGGTGTTCTTTGACACCCGCCAAGGTGATTAGAATAATATTTCTTGGCTCCCATTTCAACTCAAACTGACAGGCAATTTCATGACTAGGTATAAACAACATCCAACAAACTTTATATCTCTGAACAGGTTTGTCCTCCCCGTGCCCCTTTTTCGCTACAAATTATAGCCAAACAGCCAGAGTGAATTTGGGAGCAGATGAGGGACTGCTTCTGTTTGTAATGGTGGGATTATTTTGGAGCAGTGGGGACACTCTGAACACAGATGAGAAGGGTACATCGAGCCGGGGAGGAAGGAGAATGAAATTGAGTTGAAAACAATAGGGAGAGTTTATTTCCTGAAAGTCACGGAAGAGGAAAGTTGCAAGGTTGAAAGCCTGAGCAGCGATGTGTTCGACACTGATGTGGGAACTGAGTCGTATGATAACCAGATGATAACACAACAAACACATATGTTGCATAATTACAGTCCCTATCCAATGTATTTTAATAGCAATTTGCACCGTTTTACATTATTTGTATCTGTGTTTAAGTAAAGTGATTGTGTACAATTATTATTTATTAGGATCCCCATTAGCACTAGCATTGGCTAGTCTTCCTGGGGTCCACACACTCTCTCTCACACACACACACACACACACACACATACCATGTATACATCACTTCAGGGGACATTACATTGACTTACATGCATTTCCTGGAGACTTATCCTAACCTTAACCATAACCAACACATGCCTAACTCTAACCCTTACCCTTAACCTTACCCTTACCCTTACCCTAATCCTAAACCTAACCAAGTCTTCACCCTAAAATTAATGATTCCCCTCATGGGGACCTCCAATTTGTCCCCATAAGGGAAGCCAGTCCCCACATGTGACTATGTAAACAGATGTAGGGTCCCCACAAGTATAGTAATGCTAGACCACACATACACACACACACACACACACACACACACACACATACACACACAGTCAAACATACATAAAACAAAACAAAAACATGCAATTCACAATTCAATATGTATTGAAAACAAAATGGATCATCCTATTGTAGCCATCATTAAGTATGTATGTGTCTGTTTGATATGTAAAGCACCACATACTTTCCATATATCAAACTTTGATATACGTGTAATGATACATACAGTATGTCTTGTGGGGAAATGTACAGAGAAAATGGTGGGACAAGAAGAGGCAGAATCCAAGCTGACTTGTATGAAGGTGTATGTGCAGACATAGATTGAAGGGTAGAGTAGCTGAGCCAGTTACACTGCCATGGCAGCACTGAGCTGTAGTTTCTTAGGTCATAAGGCAAGAGGAAAGAGATGGCTTTGTCTCCGTGATAGATCACCCTCTTCACTTCTCACTCCATAAAAAAACAGCAAGTTTCTTTCAACAAGAAAAGCATAACAGAGGGGGGAAAGCTTGAAGAGAGAAACTAAAACCTCTTCTATCTTCTCCCTTTCATTATTTTCACATTTTTACTTTCCTTCCAATATAGTGACATAAGAGAGGACAATCCAATATTTAAATTATTTCATAAACTCTATTTCAAGTTTGTGTTTTGTATTGTGTGAACACCGATCAGAGGCCAGCTCTGATGAGTATTGCAGTTGAAATGCACAACGCCCGAGGGAGGCGAAGAGTGTGAAGTAGGAGGGTAAGGAGAGAAACAAAGCAAGGAAATATCTGCTTACGCAAGGAAAGGCATGTTTATCAAATGAAAGGTGACAAATTGTTTACGGAGAAACAACAGCTTGTGTCTGTCTGACGGTGGGATGTTCTCTTTGTGTGTGAGCGCTGTTTTATTCACTTAGCTAGTTCCTGAGTTGGTTTCTTGCCAGCCTGTTCATGTGTGTTTTCTGCTGTTGCCGTATTTCAACTCAGGGTCTATTTTCCTCAGATTGATTTCACAGCCATCATCACCATCAGTATGATTTCTTGAACTCCATTTTTCCCCTGTTTGAAAGAGCTATTCCTCTCAGCGGAAGATAAAGGAAAGTAGAATACTTGTACCCTCTTCTTGTCAGATGAGATGACTTCAACAATCTTAACAAAAACACTTTAAGTCTAATGTTGTTGAAAGAACATTTTTTTTCATTCACTTTTTGGATGCGAGTAGGAGGGGGTAATTGAAGGGGGGCTGAAAATCGCTTTTCAATCACAGAGCCTTTCTGATGGAAATGTATTACTTGAAGCTGAAAATATATCTCCATTATTCCCACTGTTCCTGAGAAAATATTGTGGCCCCTGATTTTGCTTTGTAGTATCAGAGATTCATGATTGTCTATGTATTGAGAGATGGAGCTCATGTTTGATGTCTGTTGAGCTCCTCAGGGGGGCTTGTTGAACTGTGATATGATACTAGAACCATCATATTGTCTACAAACACTACAACTACTGCCACAAACACTCCCATAAGCATCTCAATGACAATACTCGGATGTCTTCCACTCTTTCGGTATGATCATAGTCTCATGTTGTCCAATAGGAAACATGTATCTATTCTGTACATACTTGGAGTACACATATTTATAGATTGAGCCCTAAAATGCTTTTAACTCACATGAAAGGGGCCTTATTACACTCATGTTCAGGTTCATATTAGTATTTAGCGTCTCTACTGTGACATGTCTCTAATGTTCAAAAAGCTCTTTTCTCATACTGCCTGTGCTGCACCTCTTTTCACCCTCTGTCTGAAACCAGAGTTGTGATTGGTCAACCGCTTAGAGATGTCCCGCCTCTTAGCCTATCATGTACAATGTGTTGGAGTGCTAACCAAAAGAAGCACAAGTGTTACAATGTACAGTAGTCATTATGTTACGGAAGTCAACTGAGGGGACCCATGGAGGTGTTCAGACAGGGTGGGGGGTTTGGGAGAGAAACTCCCTCTGTAGGGACATTTGTGATTTTAGCCCTTGCAGGCCATTCACATGCACAGAAACCTGCCACACAACAGGAAAGGGAAACCCCGATAAAAGCATCTTAGGGTCCCTTTAACCCCAACCCATTTTTCCATATCAGTGAAAATTAGTTTTCTTTAAACATATTGAAAGTGATGTTGTTCCAGTCCATCAACTTTGAAAGGTAACAGGACGAGGTCATTTGTAAAGTTGCTGGATTGCCTTCACTGAGCCAAGAGGATGCACAGAGTATATTAAGTTGGCTGCTCTCCCTCTTATCATTCAAATTGCAAACAAGATGATGACGCACATCCAACTTTAGCGTTCGACTATACCATGTCAATAATTAATAATGATGAGAGGAAACCGGCGCGATGCACTTTACGGGAAGTGGGATAATGCAGTTTCTGGCATGTTAAGTATGTTAATCTTGCCGTATCCTTTTATTAATTTGACTTTCAGAGCATTGATGAGCTTTTACTTATTTTACACCTTTTCTTTTCCTCTTAGCATTAATTGCTCAGCTCCTTAATCTGTCGCTCTCTCTGTTCCTCTTTCCAGCGGAGTGTGGGGGCGCCATCAAGGACGAGCTTTCTGGTCGTATCCTGTCTCCGGGCTACCCAGCGCCCTATGAGCACAACCTGCACTGCATCTGGACCATCGAGGCCCCCTCTGGAAGCACTATTAGGTCTGAACAACGCTTTGTTTCCTTGTTCGCGCCTTTCTAGCTTTCTGATTACATTGTTCTTTTCCTGGGCTTTCTTTCTTTCAATCTACCACCTTTCAATATACTTCCAATTTAGACCTCCTTTTTGCAGTTGTATTCATCACTTTCACAGGCTGCTGTGTAATCAATCTTCAGCGAGCTGCTATTGGCCAATAGTTGAGTTACTACTGGGTAAGGGGAAATGCCACCTCCGAGCCTTAAGAAAGTCAAGTGTTGGGCTATGATTGTGTGTTCTATGCTTTACTTTCTTGAATTTGATTTAATGCAAGTAAGCAAAATCCTGCAAGACCCTTTATCTAGCATGAGGTTTTTGATGATAGCTTTCTAGAAAATGTAAACTTAGGTTATTCTCTAGCATCATATTTATTTCCATTCTTGCATATTTTTTGTGATCAAAGATATTTTTCTCCATGTGGTTAGGGTAGTGGCAGCAGTCCTTTTTCCACACGTACCCTGTGGGATCCCCAAAAATGTCCTTAATGTGTTCCTGAGATGCCACAGGGTAGTGATTCCTAAAAGGTTGCGCTGGGAATAATACTCAATACTCAATCAGCCTATTACCCCAATTGTACAGCTAGAAAAAACATTTTTTTTGTTCTGCATCTGTAAATGTATTGTCTGAAGTTATAGGAATTTAGGAATAACTTGCTACATGCTTCAATTTCCTTCAAAATTGCTTCCATCCGTCACTATTTGCCTTCCTCTATTGACTCTGCGTGCACTTGCGTGCGCCTGTTTGGTATTCATTCAGTGCATTCACTCATGTATGCAAATGTTTGTTGATGTGCCATTCCTGTGGCTCCTGTTCCAATAGAGCTAACCCTCGACCAACTTCCTATTTATATTCTGAAGTTTGGAAATGTGCTTTATTTAATTCAAGCTTCTTATACTTCAGGCAATATTCTTTCTGCACTTGATACTCAAACAATAAATTGCTCCTTTTTAATAATGCACATATTTGGATTCTAAGCTCTCAATTCCTTTTAGCAATACATTTAGATTTTTGCTATTCATTTGAACTTTTCTCAGAGTTGCCAGTCTGGATGGACCATTGTATAGTGTTAGTTCCCATGTACAAAATATGACATTGTTTGCAAATGTTTACAACCTAAAAGCATGAAAGACCATTCAAAAATATAGTCTTTTCAGCCAGTGACAATTTTTTTTGTCCAGTGTGCAAGCAATTCAATATTTTTGATAGATAGATAGATGGATATACTTTTTATTAATCCCCGTGGGGAAATTGTTTCTCTGCATTTGACCCATCCTAGTGTTAGGAGCAGTGTGCTGCCATTTTGAACAGCGCCCAGGGAGCAGTGTAGGGAACGGTGCCTTGCTCAGGGACACCTCGGTAGCACTTGGTCTTGCCGGGACTTGAACTGGTGACCTTCCAGTTGCCAAGCCAAGTCCCTATCGACTTCGCCACCACCGCCCTCATATGTAAAATGATAAACATATAGATAGATAGATATCAAGTACATACTGTAGGATACATTTTAACAATACTTTGTCCTTGTGGAAAATGGACATTTTAACCCCCTATGTGTCATTCTCCGTCCATTAAGCTACTCAGGACAGCAGACATGTGTCAGTCATAAATCAGCATGTCTATGATAACTCCCATGTTTTGACAGCATCGAAATGGTCGGCCATTAAGCCACAAACATGGAGCTAGTGTGTTGGACGTGTTTGGAATATCAATGGTGTTCATGCACTGTCATAAAGCAGAGCTGTAAACTAATGAAATCAGTGTGTAAGCCTATGTACATGTCGGAACAGTGCTGTGAAGGAGGATACTGATTAATCCATAAATGCACGTGTACATGAAGGAGCATGTGAGGAGGCGATGAGCACAATAGATGGTTCAAGTAGGAGGGATATCATCTCTCTTCTCATAAATTGAATTAACTTCTCGTAAATAATCACTTGACCATCCTAGTGGTGCATGTATCACATTTATGAATCCCGGCACTTTTTATAAACATTCTATAAATAATAATTTGCCAATGTTAGGGGATAGGAAGTCATTCATAATAAACGTACATGATAGTGATCATATTCAATAACTTTTAACAGACTGCAGCAGAATTGTATATCTGCCCTGGTAATATCATGCAAGCCTTTTAACTCAACACCCTCCAACACTAACTCATTCTAGCTCTAGCACATGTTTTATGTTAAATCCAATATGAAAAACACATCTACATAATACTATCAGATAGCACAGTATACTTTATTTTCTTCACTTTGCCATGTCGTTTCTATAAATGTGTGATTTTTCTGCATGGATCTATTTGTGTGTGAGTGCCATCCCATAGCTAGCACATCTGACATTCCTCGGTCCCTCCTGATTGCTAGTTTTGGTTCATTAATGCCTTCAGCACCTCTGGGTCCCCAGCATTCCTCTGCAAGGTACTATGCTCTGTATCCATGCCTTTGATCCTACCCACGCAATTTATTATTGAGACGAATTTGCAATGCATTAGCCCGGGGATTCCCTGTATCAAATGTTGCAGCCGAAGGTAGCATACAAATTAAACCGCTGCGAGTTTGTGACTAACCAGGAGATATGCCGAGTGACATCTGAAAAGCCCACAACTGGTTTGCCGGGAGTTATGGATGGATACGGAAAATATAGGTGGGAGGCAGAGAGAGGAATACAGACATAAAGATATAATGACAATAAAAAAGCAATCGAGAGGATAAGGGAGGTAATGAGCCATTTCAGCGATAGAACAGTCAGTGGTTAATGCTACAAAGATCAAAGGAGGGAGGTAGGCTACACTACATGCCCACAGGTTCAAGCGCTTTTTATAAATATATTTTAAAGATATTTTTCTAAAGTTATAACTCAGTGCCCGGGTTGTTTGTTCAACACTAATGAGGGAGGTTAAGAGAACTAGACAAAAAGAGAGATAGATGGCGAATTAGTATTATTTTATTTTATTAAACTACCAATTTGCCACAACCCCCCGAAAAAATCCCCTCCGTTCAGTCCATGGAACGTCAAGGGAGAAAGTGTGTGTGTGTGTGTGTGTGTGTGTGTGTGTGTGTGTGTGTGTGTGTGTGTGTGTGTGTGTGTGTGTGTGTGTGTGTGTGTGTGTGTGTGTGTGTGTGTGTGTGTGTGTGTGTGTGTGTGTGTGTGTGTGTGTGTGTGTGTGTGTGTGTGTGTGTGTGTGTGTGTGTGTGTGTGTGTGTGTGTGTGTGTGTGTGTGTGTGTGTGTGTGTGTGTGTGTGTGTGTGTGTGTGTGTGTGTGTGTGTGTGTGTGTGTGTGTGTGTAGGTGTGTGTGTGTGAACTTGTGGTGCAGTGTGTCTACATTTTATTTGTCGGTGAAAACATGCTTCTTTGTCAAGACCACCTGCGTGTAAAATGAAGCAGCTCCCGAAAGCTAGCATTGACAGCAACAACATCGCTTACGGACACTTTTTTAAGGTGGATCAGCCTTAGGAGCCACACATACTGTAGCACTTTTCCAATGCAATGCAGCCCACATCTGTCATGCTCCATCACATACATTTTGCCTTCAGTCTTACATAAATATGCACATATATTTTACTGGGTTTGCTCACCCCAAAAGACAATGTTATATAATGTATTTCGTGTGTTTGTTTTTGTGCATTTGTTTTTGGACCAATGAAAATAGCGATTTTTAGAAAAAGTGAAGTTGAAAATGTTGAGAATACAAACTTGGATTTTTGTCTTTTTGAATTAGGTTCAGGTTAGAGACATTTCTTAGATGATGGTGATGGCTAGGGACAGAGTAGAGTGATAAGGAATGAATGTGGAAAATGGATGGTGCAAATGTGTGAGTGTGTGCGTGTTCTTTAACCTCTACTTTAATCTCACTGATTCACTTTCCAATTTCCCCCTTTTCCTGCCTAAAGATAATAGTGAATGTCCTTTTATCTGAATGGCTTACACGGCATTACATCATGTGCCTTTGCCGTACAAGAACTGGACAAGACGGTTCAAGTGTCGACACAAAACCCCCATGTGTTAGCTGATCTGTCTGCTGTGCTTGGTGTCTTCACATGGATGTGTCTCCCTGATGGATGAACCCACAGGGACAGGCCCACAGAAGCCACACATATTGATGAGGTTAGCTCCGAACATGCGATAGGCTTTATACACACATTCTCAATTAGTGGTGAAAAGCAGGCAGTTTGAAGTTTCGTCGACATCTCTGTTCTACACATCAATACACCCCCTCACATACTTACTTATTTATCGTTTTCATGCACACATACAGTACACTGAAGACTCCCCACAGGAGTCTTGATTGCAGCTCCACTGTTTTGTATTCATATGAGAGAATCTCGCCTCTCGATTTCTCTCTCTGTTTTCCTCATATGAATACAAAATAATTTAGGCAGAATCAAGGTTTTTCCTAAACTTCAAAACACGGCTTTCTATGATTTTCCAAAGCTTTGACAGCGTACACTTTTATTTTCCTTGCTGAGAAATATAGTAATCCTACTTCTCTCAACCTGTGGTTTTATTCCTCCCTCCTCTAACCCCACACGCTCCACTTCACCCAGCAGCCTTTCTCTTAAGAGGAGAAAGTGTCCCTGCTGGAAGCCTCACACTTAACTTCTCAGATCCTCTGCAATGAACAACTTCCTGAGTCTGGCTTTCCAATTGAACAAGTGTGGACCTGTACACACACTCTGCTCTCAGGCTGCTGCTGCAGGAGGCTCTGCATCAACAACCAGGGCAATAAAGCAAGACAAATAAGTAATAAACAAAAAGATAGTTCAAAATAAAGAGAGCCAATAGGATTTCTTCATTACAAATAAATGAAAGTTTAGTCTGCAGGCCTCACACCTACTGAGCAGATGAAAGACGGATAGATCTCACAAGCCCCTTTCAACATTTATCTTGCTTCCGGCCAGCATCGTTCTTATCCTCTCCCCATCTTCTCTTTTTCACCATCTCCTTATACCGGCTTCACTCTCAAAAAGTGACAAGGAGAGATGGGCTATTTAGATCTTGTATAAAAGGAACCAATTATCCTAACATGCAGCCCACGTCCATCCTATCCATCCGACTGCTCAGCACAAATCCCTCCATCCTTCCGAGCTTCCTCTGCTCTCCATCAACCTCTTATCCTCCTGCCATCATCCTCTTCTTCAGGCAGCGCGGCAATGATTAACGCTGGTCTTGTTTTTGTTCCCTCCCTTACCTTCTGCTTTCCCTCTTCCTTACACCCATCCTTCCATCTTTCTTTCAACACATAAATCTGAAAGTAGAGCATAATGCCATTCGGTGTTTGGCAGTCCTGAATGTTGCATTAAAAAAAGCACAGGAGTATGGATCCAACACATGATTGGTGTTTGATTCAAACACTGCTCATGCAAATCAGAACCATATTTTACACACTCTAATCCTTAATGCTGTCTAGATTCACACACCTTCTGCACATTCACATGAATAAGTCAAGCAGGAAGGTATAACTGTACATACATCTGAACAGGCATGTGGCGCAGTGGATAGAGCCTTGGTGTTGGGATCAGGGGGTCACAGGTTCAAACCCCACTGCAGTCAGCATGTCGTTGTGTCCCTGGGCAAGACACTTCACCCCAAATTGCTCCTGTGGGGATTGTCCACAGTATTGGGTATGGAAGTCGCTTTGGATAAAAGCGTCTAACAAGTAACATGTAATGTAAGGAAAACATTCTCTTGATGTTTAACTGATGCGGATACATCTTTGAAAACACCTCAGCATCTCCTGTCTAGAGTAAGGGGAGGTGGAGCATAGGGTAAGGTTTTGTAGTGCCTCAGGGTTTCAGAACAGCATTTACATCTGCCTGAGGGGCTTACATGACAGGGATGGAGGCCTTTTAACATGAACTTTGGTCACTGAAGAATGGAGACAAGCCACGATGGTGGATGGAGATCACACAACTGCAACTACAACCAGAATGTAATCATGTATATTATATAATGCTAAAATAAACCTGGACTGGTATACAAGTTACATCAGAGACTGTACAGAAATCTGATAATCAGCACTGTAGAATATCAAACACCTTTTTTGACCATGGTGTTTTACATAATTATACAAATATTTGATATTTGGTGATCTTTAGTTATATTTTATTCAGATAATTTAGCTTCTATTTTGTAACAAGAAAACATATAGAGTCTGGCTAATTGTAGATCAATTCCGAGTTGGAGAATAAACTTTGTTTTAATTCTCCAACTCACTAACACCATCTTTAAAGATAATTAGTTCACCTTAATTGTATGTATTTCTGCAGATTTAATTCATGAGTTTGCAGAAATACATCGAAACTCTAAAGGTGTTATCTGCCAAAGGTTCGGCACCTTGCTCTTGTCTGGTGCGTTTCAGGGTCAATAGCCCTTCTGAAGTGCTCCCCCTCAGCAGTACTTGCTAAAGAAGTATCACTTTCACACCCACATGTTCTGATTCAAAACCACTGAGTTGTTGACACTTACCTCAGGTTGTCTTCTCTACTCTTTATAGTCTAGAAACGTTGGTGTTAGATTCTCAGTGCCACAAGAGATATCACAGATGTGTGCCTTGTCATTTAGGTTGGGTTAGCCCAGAGTACTGAGGAGAAGTGAACGGGTTAAGCTTGCTCTCTCTCTTCTATCTCCTCCCACAGCTCATGCTTTAGTTATGTGTTGCTGTTTGTATGCCTCTGTTCCGCACAGCCAGTGGCATCATGTTTTCAAGTTTGTCTGAACCATTCTAGTGGACGCAAGATCTCAGAAACACTCAAGGGTTTCTGGAGTCAAGGGTGAACTAAGATGTTTTTGGTCAAAGACATTTTGGCAGGTGCTATTTGCACACGGGTTGTATAGCCACATTGGGTTTGTTCAAAATGAATATATTAGAACATCATTAATTTACATCCTATATTGCAACATGTACGGAAGAGGATTAGGGCCACATGATTATTTTTTTTGGGAGGATTTGAAAAAATTCCGATTTTTTTGTTCTCAGAATTCTGACTTTTTTCTCACAAAAAAAACAACATTTTTTTTCAAATCCTCAAAAAAAAAATAATGTGGCCCTAATCCTCTTCCGTAAACATGCACACAACTTTTCAAATATACAAACCTTTGCATCACTTTTAGAAATCCATTTTCAATCACCTGTTCCTCACAATCTTACGGAAAAGTGAAAGGAAACTATTTGTATATTTTACCATTTCATTTAAATTACACAAACAGTGAGATGACAGCGTTTTTGTAAAAGCTTTATTTTGTGTTTCATGTATCCTACCTTTTTACATTTAAAACCTTCACACCAAAGATGCACTGTCAACTCTAATTTGGACATGACTTTTGGAGCATGCTTTGGTGCCAAGTAGCCTAATTCTGAGCTATACTGCATTATATGAGGGGTTTGGTGTAAATAGCCAAATACATGTTGTGTAGCTATTTTCACCCAGGTGCAAATAGACACGGAAAAATCGTTTGGCCACAACTTAAGAATCCTCATGCTAATTATGACAATTTTACAGAAATGCCTTATAGGATTAAATGATGACGTTATTACACATTTTGGACAGACGTGGATATGTATTGCATATTGACTGAGTTGTGGAAACATGCAACTGCCTGGCGGTAACTCTAGGTGCAATGTTATCATTTCAGACGGGCTTTGAGCTTTTAATGACACTTGTATCCAACTAACAATGAGGGTATTCAACCATAGGGACACACATGTAAAGTACACTAGCTTCAGATAAGCCTCATTTGTTTAAGTGCTACATATACATGTTTTAATTAGTAGATGTAATTGGCCAATGGGCAGTGGCTACACCTTCGGCAATGACGTGTATATCAAAGGCTAGTACGTAGACTTCAGTGAATATTAGCTATATAACTGTACAAAAAGAAACGAGTGCGGAGAATAAGAATAGATATTTATGCCAGTTCTTTGATAATAAAAGCTGAAACCTGCAATGTGCTCCTTTGAAGAGTTACGGAGGTTAATGCTTATACTTCTCTGCCTCGGTTTAACAGGCGTGGAACCTTTAAATAAAGGCATGTAATACAGCATATCCCATAAAAACATACCTATCAGTTTGCATTTGCGTGAACATGCACTCATGCGCCTGACTGCACGTGCTTGTGTTATGTGCACTTCTTTACAGGCTTTGCAACAGGACTTGTCAAGTAGGTTATGTACAGTATCCACACACACACCGCACATTGTTGAGTCGCCTCTGGCGGCTGCTTACACATCAGACAGTATGAGCATCGGATGCTGACACCAATTATGCAGAAACGGTAGGAACTTGTTGCTTAACCTGACATATCAGTGGGTTGCTGTTCTGCATCATCTGTAGCTCAAGGCTTAGTAGATGTGTGTAAGGGGAAGAGGATACTAAAGCCCAACAGGTACATGATTCCCTCTGGATGACTACATTGAATTTAAAATGATATGGGTAAAAAAAGATGACTTGATATGGGCCCCGCAGGCTGGTCTTTGAACGTAACTGCTGCATGAACATTTTATTACAATGAGTTTTGTTTATTTTAATAAAACTGAAATTATTGAAACATTAAGTCAGAAAATTGCTTTGTTTTTTTTATTGAGTTCTTATAATGACATTGTTTTTATTTCATTTTCAAACAAGCTCTTTGAATCATCTTAATTAATTTAGAAGTCATCGAAAAACAAATATTACATTTCCATAATTTTGGGATGACTTTGTTGAATCGAGTTTTGCTATCATTTGTTGCTGTTATAACTGCAGTATGAATTTCATACTGCAATACTCAAACTGCAATTTCAAACTCCAATTGGTTGGGTAAACATATATTCATACTATGAAACATATTTACCCAACCAATTGGAGTTTCTCAGTATCTATGTGAGCAAGACGTCACACATCATCCAATCGGAGTATTCGAAGCCGCATTAGAAGCAATGTTTTCTTTCGTTGTCATACATTTGAATAGGCAAAAAACTGTGTTGTTTTGATAAATGCTTTGTGTGGGAATCAGGAGTCAAATTCAGTTCAACCCAACTGCTTTCTTTTTTTTGAGGACACCTTAATCTCATTGTGCTCCCTTTTTTGCTCGTATTTTGAAGGCATGCAAGACAGCAGTGTGTCTCTGCGAAAAAAGTCTGAGGTGTGAATTAAATGCGCTGACATAAACATTTCTAGGATTTATTCTAAATGTTTGAGACGTTACCGCAGGATAAAGCTGCTGAGAATACAGTTTGCCTTTTTAAATAAGTCCTTTTATATTGAGTCGCCAATGTCAACATCACCACCAGTCTGCCATTTGATGTCAAATACTATGTTCTTCCCATTTAGTCCCTGCCGAGCCTGTCACATACTTACACATGACTCCAAGCAATATTGAATTATAAATCCACTGCATTGAGGCTGGCACACACTCACACAACAACGGTACATTTCACATCCCAGCTGTCTCCACCAAAGTGAAGGCTAGATACTTTGACAGCATCATCTTTCTGACGTCTGGAGCGACAATTATGAAATGCAGTGACAGACGAATCTGCTTGACTGACACTGTGGAACATCCATTGAATGCTCTAAGTCTGGTGTATTTTGTTCCCTTTTATCTTGCTGTTAATGTATTCTCTTTATCCCTTTTGTCTTCTTTGATCAACATGAAACCTTGTCTGCATTGTTTCTTAGATAAATACCAAGAAACATAAACAATACTAGTTTGATTTAATCCATTTATTTCCACTTTGGCTCTGACTCAATCCCTCTTTTTTCAGAAATGGTAAATTGCATTCCTAAAAATCTATATTTTTTAACCGTTGTGCTTTTTTATCATGATTGTTACTTTTTTTCTCCACATAATACAAAGAACATGCTGATTTAATTATAAAACAGTGTAAATTGGAGGAGGCAGAACGTTTTTGAAATCCCAGTTACGGAGAATTATAGCTACATTTTTCTCTTGACTAAACCTTTACATTTAAAAGCTGCAAGATATGGACTTCGGCTACAAATACATTCCATATAATATTACCTAAGGTTTGTTTAAACTAAATAAAATGCAATTTAAAGGTGGCATTGGTCAGAGCATTCATGTTTCTGTGAAAAGGGCCCAGGAGGTGAACTGGGACCTCTCCAAGTAGCAGTCCACACTCCATATTTAGGTCTGTTCGGGGACTTGAACCTACGGCTCACAGTCTAAGACCCTACTGACTGTGCCACTGCCGGATTATAGTGTTCTTAAAATAGTTTGCTATCTGTGTTTTTTAATTTTACTTTTATGTATGCACCACGACACCAAGTCAAATTCCTCACACGTGTCAACCTACCTGGTAATAAACCTGTTTCTGAATCTGATTCATGGACTCTAAAGTTTCTTGTATCTTGTCTTCAACAGTCTGCACTTCCTGGTTTACCACACTGAGGAGGTCCACGACGTGCTTCGGATCTGGGACGGGCCCCAGGAGGGAGGGGTCCTCCTGAGGGAGCTGAGCGGCTCCTCGCTGCCCCCGGACAGTCACAGCACCTTCAACACCGTCAGCCTGCAGTTCACCACAGACTTCTTCACAAGCAAGCAGGGCTTTGCTATGCAGTTCTCTGGTGAGGATGAAATGAGGGATTAAAAAATAGCAAAGGTTGTAAATAGAGAAAAAACATAACAAAAAAGCCTCTTTCATCATCCATCCATCCATCCATCTTCTTCCGCTTATCCGTGGTCGGGTCGCGGGGGTAGCAGTTCCAGCAGAGAGCCCCAAACTTTCCTTTCCCTGGCCTCATCAACCAGCTCTGACTGGGGGATCCCAAGGCGCTCCCAGGCAAGCAAAGAGATATAATCCGTCTACTCCTTGGTCTCTTCCCAGCTGGACGTGCCTGGAACACCTCCCTAGGGAGGCACCCAGGTGGCATCCTTACTAGGTGCCCGAACCACCTCAACTGGCTCCTTTCGACGCGAAGGAGGAGCGGCTCAACTCCGAGTCCCTCCCGGATGACTGAACTTCTCACCTTATCCCTAAGGGAGACACCAGCCACCCTGCGGAGAAAACCCATCTCGGCCGCTTGTATCCGCGATCTCGTTCTTTCGGTCATGACCCATCCTTCATGACCATAGGTGAGGGTAGGAACCAAAATGGCCCGGTAGACAGAGAGCTTTGCCTTCTGGCTCAGCTCCCTTTTCGTCACAACGGTGCGGTAAAACGACTGCAGTACCGCTCCCGCTGCTCCGATTCTCCGGCCCATCTCACGCTCCATTGTTCCCTCACTCGAGAACAAGACCCCGAGATACTTGAACTCCTTCACTTGGGGTAAGGACTCATTCCCTACTTGGAGTGGACAGTCCATCGGGTTCCTGCTGAGAACCATGGCCTCAGATTTGGAGGTGCTGATCCTCATCCCAGCCGCTTCACACTCGGTTGTGAACCGATCCACTGAGTGCTGAAGGTCGCAGACCGATGAAGCCATTAGAACCACATCATCTGCAAAAACCTCTTTCATCATGGTTCATGGTATTATTATTATTATTATGCATTTATTTCAACAAGGACCATGCATACAAATACATTAATCTCAGAAAAGAGAAGAGATTAATTATGCCAGATTTTAGCTAATAGCTCATTTCCATCTGCAGTCCTTAGGTAGGTACATAACAATCAACAAACACTAAAAACATTGCATATCTCTATCACACAAACAATTATAAAACATGATTTAAGTACAGGTCAATCAAATAATACATAGTAGGGCTGTACATGAATATCCGAATATTCGTTTGTTGGAGTACTATTCAGGTTTCAATTTCGTTATTCGGATATTCGTTTTTATTTATTTCTTTCGTTTTTATTTTTTATATTTTGTATTTATTGAAATCTCCAATATCAACGTAAGCGCTTGTGCCTCTTCGGGGGGTGCTAACACTTAATCATAAACTTTATCGTTTACTTTCTCCGTCTTTATATGTAGATATGACTTTTTCTCCATTAATCTCCGTCACGTTGTTTCCATAGCAACAACAACGTCCTGTCACCAGTGCTAACTCTCCTTCAAAATAAAAGCATGTCCATACAAAATAGGAAGCCAAGCCAAATTACACTTAAGACATACAACTGCAACGAAAGTAACAAATACAATGCAATATCCTTTTCAATTTCAAAGAACAAAATATGGGTTATATACATTAACAAATATAACTATAGAACAACAATACTGTAGAATAACAAAATTAATGCCGTGAATAAACCGAAATACACGTGTAGAAAGGTTCGCTCCTGATTACTACGCACCCCCCCCCGCGCGGGCCACATATCCGAATATTCGCTGCGGAATAGAATACTACCGAATATCCGGAGCCCTGTATATTACAATACAGTTCAAATTGAAAAACTCAGATTACAGTGTAATTAATGTTGGCATGACTGGTTGCTTAATATCAATTTGTTTGCACCATCAGAGAATGTGCTTCAGAGGGACGGTTATAGATCTTGACTTTCTGTAACTCTGCTCACGGCGAAGCTGAAAAGAACATTTCCATGTCAATGATTGAGCATCTTCTCTGTCTTCTTCAGTCTCCACTGCAACCTCCTGCAATGATCCGGGCCTGCCCACCAATGGGACGCGCGGCGGAGACAGCAGGGAGCCCGGGGACCATGTGGTGTTCCAGTGTGATCCTGGCTACGTCCTGCAGGGGGCCAACAGGATCACCTGCACAGAGATCAATGGACGCTTCTTCTGGCAGCCTGACCCTCCCACCTGCACAGGTATATCATCAGTGAGGGCTCATCAGGCTGAATGGAGTATTATCAGAACTTGTAGGGCTCATATCAAATCATATCTTGGTATGACGCATTTCACAAGCACTCTTATCAAATCACATGCATATATAATTATGGAGGTTTGCTTTAATTCAATAATTACCACTGCTGTAATTACACTGGTGTTTTGGATTACTCATCTTAACGTGTAATTAACTTTGTCACACAGAACATACAAACTTTGAATGTTAGTCTTGCATACAGAAGAAAATAATATGTAACGCTCACAAGATCTAGCTATATCATGAATAATCTCAATCAATCTCAATCTTTATTTATTCATATAACACATTTAAAACAACCTCAGTTGACCAAAGTGTTACAGGCAATAAATACATTACATTACATGTCACTTTTATCCAAAAGCGACTCACATACTCAATACTGTGGGCAATCCCCAGAGGAGCCATTTGGGTTGAAGTGTCTTGCCCAGGGACACAACGACATGCTGACTGCAGTGGGGTTTGAACCTGTTGATCCGAACACCAACGCACAACCCACTGCGCCACATGTCAGTGGGTTGTACAATATACAATAACACAATGGGAGTAAAATAATAAAACGATAATTATAAAATTGATAAAAAGCACAATAACTAGAAACATATAAACACATACAAATGTAAAAATGTTATGTTCAACTAGTGTTAGAAGCCAGTGCAAAGAGGTGCGTTTTTAGGTGTTTTCAAGTGTGTCGTTAAAATATATCGCGACAGCTCAAAAAGTTGATATATAAGTATAGGGTAAGAGTATTAAGAACATGGACTAGTTGCAGTTTTATATATACACACAAAAACCCCATTCTTTTGGAAATATGTTACACTTTTGTGGGTAACTTTATGTTTTATAAGATTTAAACAATATTATTAGTTATGACAGAAGATAATTTATCGAAGTTGTTTTAATGAAATCAACTACGCCTTACACCTTCCATAATGCAGTACACGATATCACTTCACTTGCTGGTCTGAAACAGGTAGACAATAAAGATTCCTAACTTGTTTACCTAACAGACTCATTAAGTGAATCCTAAGTGGCAAACCCGATTGCCTCGTTCCCTTGACGATTCCTGAAGCCACTGCAGCAGACAGAGAGATCTGATTACCCTGCCTCTCAATACAAACTCAGACCTCCACTATTTTACTGTCTTTGTTTAATATATGATCACACTTAGTGCCCTACAAAACAATGTGAATTAACAATGGCAATTAAGACCTTGTAATTAGGTGCCCTGTTTAATTAGTTCTTAGCTTAATTAGCTTGATATTGTTTGGTGAAGGGTTAGGAAGGACAGTTGTCTGACAGTCACAGGTGAGATTATAGTGAGTGGTGTCCATGGGCTTTAGCTACGTCTTAATTAAGCATCTGTCACTACTTCATAAGGGGAAACAATATACGTAATACATCAGGACACTATGATTTACAGTTCAAACAATGTATCTGCTACTTGGAAGTGGGTATTTCATAAAGCCTTTGGAAAGGTTATGTCGCTTTGCATTTATTGGTTTTTGTTCAATTTTAAAATATTCAAATTGGAAATTAGATTGAACACCATCATAAGATGTTTGGGTAGCAGAATGTTTTTTATATTAATAACACAGTGGCTGAAAATTGGGGTTTTAATAATTATAATGTATGAATTTCTATCTTTCCGTAGCTCCATGCGGTGGGAACCTGACGGGTCCTGCTGGTCTGATTCTGTCTCCGGATTATCCCGAACCTTACCCCCATGGGAGGGAGTGTGACTGGACAGTTTCCGTCACACAGGACTATGTCATCGCTCTTAGCTTCAACCAGTAAGCTTCAGTAGCACACCATGCAAACACTATATGAGTCCATTTATGTTCAATAATATGTCATCCTAGTATATCAAACAGTAATCTTATTATAACTCCTGGAGCTGCAAGTATTCAAAGTTACCTATTATGCAAAATCCCCTTTTTCATGTATGTTCTACATCAACATGTGTCCCCTCTGTGTAAAGAGACTCTGAAAGTTTCAGGAAAATTGTTGCCAATTTATGATGTCATAACGATTTTTTGGCTTGTGTAACCATTAGCCAATCACCAACCAAGGTAACCCCCCCCCCTTATCACCTGAACCTCCTCCTAGAGCACCATTGTGTTGATTTTAACCAAATATCTCGCAGAGGGGAGTGGCTCCTTATTTTCATATGAAGTAACAGACAGCACTTTGGAAACAGGGCTGAAACAGAGGGGATTATGGGATGCTGCAATGATCTGTTTGGTATTTGGAGCCAAACACTTCAAAGACATGTTTTGTATATATCTGAAACCTATAATATATTGATGAAAATCAGTATAATAGGGGACCTTTAATGTAGCTTCTATTTGTGATTGTGTGTTACCCAGGTTCAGCTTGGAGCCTAGTTATGACTTCCTACATATCTACGATGGGCCGGACTCCCTGGGCCCCCTGCTGGGTAGTTTCTATGGTACAGACGTTCCCGATCGCATCGAGAGCAGCTCCAACACGCTCTTCCTGGCTTTCCGCAGCGATGCTTCCCTCAGCAGCAATGGATTTGTGCTGCAGTACAAAGGTGGGAACCTCTTTGGTTAGAGGAATGAGTCAAACTAAATAATACAATATTTGCCTAATTGGCAAATCAAGCTTTGGGATACTAAGACTTTACATATCTGCGTGTGCATGTGTAGGAGTTTTTTATTCAACATTTTTCATCTCCAGTGTCTTAAGATTCTGAACAAAACTGTGAAATTTAAATAGTATGTGAAGCTTTATCCCCTTAACAATTCATGTTTTAGAATTCTTCCGCTGGCAGAGTGAGAATGGATTTAGCCTCTCTGCTTATCGACCTTGCAGATTGTTTCTTTTTAACTTTCTTTTGTGTCTAGTCCAAAGCGAGTGAGATTAGCGGTGTGAAAATTGCTTCAGAGAAAGATTGGGGTGTGCTGCTGCGTCCTGATCAGCACCCTCCCAATGCTGCTCCAGTCTGCTCCGGCGTCACTATTGATCTGTACCTCCTCTAGTATCACAAAGAGTTAGGAAAATGAAAAGCCGACAGCATGTGTGCTTATGCTCTTTTTGATCAGTGCTTTGCAGCTGCACAAAAGTCTCCTCATAAATTACAGCAAACAACGCTTTGTTGTCTCGTGTCTGCTCAGCTGACCGCAGCATGTTGTTCGGGCGACCCACATCTATTTGCTCGCACAAGGTAGTATGTCCTGCTCACACACCACAGAATGATCACTGGCATCCCTGACACATACACAGCCAGCTGGTTTAAGGATTACACAACACATCTGTGCTTTCTGCTATTGTTTCAGCCTCACAGGGAAACGCCTCAGTGCCTGTATGTTAAAGCCTTTCCCTAACAAATATACATATGCTATACAAGCTCTAAATTAGACCGCGCTTCTTCGTTAAGGGCTTTGCGCTGAGAGAACAGTGTTAAATCTTCCTAAATCTCCCAGACTCAATTAGAACTGTTTAAGGTATCAGACGTTTAACCAATTTCAGATCGACCCTGAGCTCTCAGTTTCTCGGCCGGTGTCGAGGTGGGATTTGATCTATATAAGTTCCAACTGTTCTCAAAACACTACCTGTTCATTTGCAAAACGCATACAAATGGAGTGAGACAAAGTGCTTTGTTTAGACCCTGTTACAGAGCCGACCCCTTAACTCACTCCCAGCTATATTTTCTGCCGTGTGTGAGAAAGTGCGTGATATTGTATGGCCAATCTGGTAAAGCAGATGGACCCAGTGTGTGGCTCCCAGAAACTCCCTCTCCCCACTTCTAATTCTTCACTCTAATGAACCATAACCAAATAATACATAAATGACCTCCTCACTTTTAGATAAACAACATGGCTGAAAAGCATGTTTGGCGGCTGGTTTGGGTGTGCTTGAGATGGCGAGTTGGCCCAGCTAGTATTTGGTCAGCCCGCCACTGAAAATTACATTACACAATCTGCCTGAGGTGCTGTCAGCTTCTTTACCAAGCAATCGTTATGTCTTTCTGTTTCCGTGTCTCAGGCCATGTCTGATTAGACTCTCCAGGGAAATATGTGGGCGGAAACATACCATGGCTGAGCTAGATTTAGATAACACACATACACACAGATATGGACACACATTCTAGCACTCACATCTGTCTAATCCAATCCCTTCACAAACTCCTGGGTTAATTTTCACTTCGCATCAGATCACTTAAAATCCTTTTAGTATCTCCCAAAACAGATGATGCCACTCGCCCACTTTCTCCCACACCTACAAATGTCCCGAGGCAAAGGCTTGTTAAATCGTCCATCTCCATCGAAGTGACCGACCTTCTCACCACTAGCTTGTGTTCAGGACCAGTCCACAACTTAGGCCCGCTACATCCATCACGCCTCCTCTGTCTCCTGCCAGGTGTGCTGCTTCAATGGAGGAGGGGGCGAGGGAAGGGTTCAGGTCTACATCGGCCGGTGAAAGGGCACAACCTGTCTAGAACAGGCGCCCCCGGGGACACACCGACAGACCACCTGCCTGGCCCCCGCTCTCTGTTCGGCCATGAAGGGCAGCCTCGTGTCTGGTCAGCAGGTCCCCATCTTTCAGCTTAGACACTAGGCATTCATCCAAGGTGCTCCATGCACATGATGTCACTAAATCATTAGAAGTTTACATACTGTATGCACACACAGAACATTTGATTTAGCATAGAATGTTCTTGTTTTAAAGCAAAAAGGGAGTTTCATTGAACACATGAGGATGTTGATCATAGTGCGTATTGAAACACCTCTGTAAATCGCAGATGATGAATCTAGTCAAAACGAATATAAAAACCGCCTCTAACATGCTTTTTGGTAAAGGTCAACACTCAGCTCTTCCTGGCAAAGTAAGAACATCATCACCCAGATAGGTAATTTCAACAACTGGAATAGCTACTAATTGCATGAGAAAGTAGTACATCATAGCATTCCTTGCCAGCATCCCAATTGACCTTTACACAAGGATGCTTTTGAAGTATGAACATTGTTTGAGTGTTTGTTTTAAAAGTAAGCTTTTAGCTGGTTGATATCCAGATTATGCACATTTCTCTGAGGTACTGTAGTATCGTTGAAGTTGCTGATAAAAAAAAAAACATTTAGCTCAGTTTCCCTTTAGTATGTGTGTGTGCGTGTAAAGTCATCAAATATTGAAGTTAGATGTGAGACTTCAGCGAGCTGTGTTTAAGATTGAGCTAAATTGCTTTGGGCATTTTTCCTGTGTTTATTTTAGCAGTGAGGGAGTGAAGTGTGCCAAATTGACAGGCCTCCTCTAACGTGCACATTTTCCACCTGAGAACAATGTGATGGTAGAGTGAGCGAGACATCTTTCTCACGACCTCACGAGTGGTGATTGATATGTGGTTAGATACAGTGTGTGAGTGCGCTGAGGCTGTGTGTGTGTATGTTCGCAAAAGAAAGCTTGCGTATGTGCATTGTCTTCTCTAGTTGACTACACAGCCAAGCGTTGTGTGAGAGGCGGTTGTGTGCAGTCAGCAGACCTTGGGCCAGTGCAATGCCACTCTCAATCAGCTGCCTGTCTGTCTCCTCAGCCATACATACCTCAAGCAGCCACAGATGAAAGGGCACCGTCAAGGGCTGGAGAGAAAAGTGGTAGTCAGTGAGATATATTTACTGAGAGAGGAAAGCACAGGGTAGCGGAAAACCGGGTATAGAAAGTGACAAAGGAAGAGATCCGAAAATATCAGGATCCTCAGGCAAAAAAATAATTTCTATTCCAGGATCACCGCTGCAGCTTGATGCAAAAAAAACATCTTATTGAATACCTGCTCACTTTCCTTCTGTTACTGATTTTCCGCCGTGTTACCTCTTTCCACAGAGAACCCCAGAGAGTCGTGCTTCGAGCCGGGCGTGGTGCGCAATGGGACTCGGGTGGGCGCCGACCTCAAGCTGGGCTCCACCGCCACCTACCACTGCGACAGTGGCTACACACTAGAGGGAGACCAAACCCTCACTTGCATCATGGGGGGAGACGGCAAGCCGAGCTGGAACAAACCCAAACCCATCTGCATCGGTAAACACCGTCGTCTGGAGACCGTTGTTTAGAACACCATTGCAATCATTTCTTTAAAGATTCCTCACGTGTTAAAATGCAAACATGAATATGTGGTGTTTGCAAACACATATGTCCTACAGGTATATGTGTAGAGCTGTGTAGATTCTGCTAATGCTAATAGATGTGAGGGTATAGCTTTAATTGAATCTGCAGTTTGAAGAGAGCCTCTCGTTTTGCATATCTGCCCTCACACACACACACACACACACACACATACACACACACACACACACACACACACAAATCCTGCATAAACCTGTTTTCTCCCCTGTTCTCTGACATTTCCCTGACACCACTGACACACGCTGTGCATATTCCCCTGGAAAGCTATAAATCCGGCTCTCGCAGTGTGAAGCTGCAGGTACAGGGCACATTTCCACACATTTAACATACATGAGATCAGCGAGTGCTCGAAAGATGCAGGCATTCACTGGGCATTTTAAGCAGGAGAGGGACCTCATCTTAACCCAGACTAACCCAGTGGGACACTTGGAAAACATTGCAATTTCACTCTGGCAAACACCAGGGACATCTGCCACCCAGAACCCAATCAGACAAGAAAAAGTAATTTAGTAGTAATGGAAGAGAGGCGATGGAGAGGCGGGAGCTCGAGGAGAAACGGAATGGACCTTCTTCTCTGTCCGCCCTGTCTCTTCATGTCTCGTCTCTGTGTCTCTCTCTAGCTCCGTGTGGTGGACAGTACTCGGGTTTGGAGGGAGTTGTCTTGTCTCCTGGTTTCCCTGGCAACTACAGCCATTCAAGAACATGTCTGTACACTGTGGTGGTGCCAAAGGATTACGGTAAGCCATGAAAGAGCACTGAATTACTATATGTTTATTTCTAAATGTGTATTGTTGTGCATATATCAAATCAAGTTTTATTTATATAGCACATTTATAAACGATTTTCGGTCGAGCCAAAGTGCTGTACATATAATAAAAATAGCCTACAGTAAAGACACTTTACAGCAAATACAACAGCACAGATTGTTCAGAATATCAGTATGAGAAAAACGACACCCTCTGTCCTTAGACCCTCACATCATACAAGGAAAAACTTCCAGAGAAAAACCCACAGTTTAAAGGGAAAAATGGGAGAAACCTCAGGGAGAGCAACAGAGGAGGGATCCCTCTCCCAGGACGGACAGACCTGCAATAGATGCCGTGTGTAAATCGAGATAATACATTTTACAGCATAGGTAGTCCAAATGTTAGGAAATGCATGTGTCTGTAATAAGAAGATGAATCTACGAAGATGTCAACTACAATCCTGTGGGAGCCTTCAGGGAGGCAGCATGACGAGACCCAAGGCAGGACCGCAGAGACAGGTTCAGCCACGACCCGAAGTCCACGACTTAATCCAGAACTCAGGATAGAGGATCCAGGACCACAGCAAGAAGATCAGCCTCGACTCCGGATCCCGGCGTAGATATAGACACAAAACAAGAAAAAATTTGGCTGGGTTAATCGGAACAAGAGAATACACAGACACAGACAGACAGACGGAAGAACAAGCACTCCCTTAGAATAGGTTGAGGGCAAAGGGTAGCAAGTAAGAGAGTAAGAAACATAGGTGGAGAAGCACACTCAGGGAACAAGGTCCCCACTGGAGCCTTAGTTGGAAATTGATGAGAGATAGGGAGGTACGCTGTGTCTACGAATTGTAACACTGTCTAAGCCACTCTGCAAACCGTTTCCCTCTAATAAAACCTCGAGAGGTTAGAGAGGGAAAAGGTCTTGGATAAAAGTTATTCTTGATAAGAGAAGCCTAGAAGGCAAGTGTTGATTTAAAAACCCCCAGGGTCTGGGCCGACCTCACATGGAGGTGGGTGTGGGTGTGTGCTGGTGTTTTATTAACATTCAGTTATTATACAATGCACAGAATGCCCTTATCCGGCTCAAACTGTGCTCAAGTGCCTCATTATTTCTGGATATTTGTCCACTGTGGAAACTTAGGAAAGTAGGACCGAAACGGTTGTGCTCTTTTTCCACACCTGAGAAATCTTGGACTTGTTGTCAGATGTGTAGGAGAAAACAGCTTTGAGAAAAATGTTTAAAATAACCAACACACACCGTTTTCTCAGCTTGCATTTAAAGTGTTTCTGTGAGAGGTTGACTGAATGCAGGTGTTTGTTTATATATATTTTCCTCCACACAGTAGAATCACACAGTGATGGATAGTTCCCATTTTTGTCTCATTGCCATACACACATTTTCATATTACTTTGGTATAGCAATTTAATCTGTATCTTACACATCAGGCATACAAAATGTCTGTCTCGGGCACAACCACACACACGCATACAAACACACACACACACGCATACCAAAAAATAATTGGTGTCTAGGTTCTGGATTTTTGCTACTTTTTGGCATTTCCATTTTAAAGGTCACAGTTTGCTTCCAATATGTAATCTGATATTGAAGAAGCCACATATTATTCAGAAAGAAAAACAGTGAGGGAGTGTGACATCTCTCAAACATGCAAATACAGAAGGAAACATGTAACACTTACTTGCCAACAATGTGTCCCTGCTTGACTTTCTCTCCATTTTCTCTCTCTTTATCTCCCTTTTTCTTTGTTTTCCTCCCTCCAGCTCTTTAATGAGTTATCAGCATTGTGCCGCTCTCAAGGGGAGCTCAAGTCCTATCATTGTTAAAAAGCACCAAGCAGCAGCGACGGGCATGTGTTATGGGTGCTAAATTTAGGATTTGAATGCATAGGCCATGCACCCATTTAGAGGTCTGGCTCGCTTAAACAATGCGAGGGCACCCATTCTTCTTGGACCCTCTTGGCAACATATTTCTCTCAATGGAGTCAAAGGGAGAGGAGAAATAATTAAAGTCCACTTTTGGCATTTTCCTTGAAAAAGACACTCTCTGTCGTGCACAATTGTTCTCGCCTCCATTCACTGCCGCTTCTCATTAGTCTAAAGCAACAGCCCTAATGATGGGCTATTTTCTCCAATGCAGAGGACAGGGTGGGTGTCACTGAAACATTGGCTTATCGTGTCATAGAGATGAAGAGGATCTATGGGGAAAAAACCCCACTAAAGATGAGAAGAAAACAAACGCTGAGTCATTTTCAAGAGTAGCTAAAAAAAAAAAAGGTCCTGCCGTCACACCCTATAGAAAGCATTATTCCTTCGTCCCCTCTGCCTCATCCTCTCCATCCTTCTCTTCAACCTGTAATATACAAGTATAATAGACGCAGATTAGATGTGAAAAGGCTGAATATGTTCTGCCAATAGCGGTAGAAAGGGTGAGTGGAAAGGTTGACGGCTCCAGCGTGGAGCTTGAGCTGTACATTGTACAACAGATTAGCTGTCATTACCAAAGCTTTTCATCTACTGACAAGCCATCAAGCCCAGACAGGACTGCTGATCTGGCCATGTAATATCATTTTTAACTGGCAGTATGATCCACTTCGCTTTAAAGGAGACATTGTGATTGAAAGTGCTGTCGGTAATATTCTTTTGAATGAAGATATTAAAGTTCTATGTATTGTGTTAGAATATTTCAAATTGAGTTGTCTATGTTTCTGTGATGCAGTCCCTCTTTCAAGCTAATTTCCCTTTCCTCTGAAGTCAATTATCTTTCCATTTCTGTCTTTTCTAGTGGTCTTCAGTCAATTCGCCTACTTCCAGACTGCTCTGAATGACATTGTGGAGGTTTATGATGGGCCGACACAGCACTCCCGTGTTCTCAGCTCCCTCTCTGGAGCACACACAGGTACTTCAGCGCACACACACACACACACACACACACACACACACACACACACACACACACACACACACACACACACACACACACACACACACACACACACACACACACACACACACACACACACACACACATTAAAATGCAAGAGATGACTCGTTCATGCTTGTACAGCCTTTGTTTCATATTAGGTTTCATATTCAGCACCAGTATTTAACAAATCAGCAAAGGTAATTGGACTATTTCATCTCCTGGTCATTATTTGTCAACATGACGGCAGACTAAATGAAATGTTGTCTTAGCCTTATCCCTTTCATAAGAATCCAGTTAAACTCACAGACAAATTGCTGACACAGGCAGAGTGGTGGGGGCTGCAGGTGGGCTCCAGTGAGCTGTAAAACAATTCAGCGGTGACAACAACTAAAAGAGTAACAGGGATAACATATCAGCAGACAGGCCCGAGAACCCTCGCATGCACATACACCTGAATTTGTATTAGACAAACACACAGCGACTCTCAGGATAACTGCACATACTGTTGTGAAGTCAAACGGCTGTGCTCAAACACAAACACTTGCATGCTGGGTTTAAGCCAGGGAAATAACGGGGACTTTTTCTTCTATCCATTTCATCAAGTGCAATAACTGCAGCCTTAGCAATAACACTTCAAATAAAGACACCTACTCACAGCTGATTCAACATTAGCACAGCTATCATAAATAGTGCATTACAACAGTAAAGCATTATTATTGGGTTAATACTTTAGCATAACTTTTTATCTTACAGTACCTTAGTTGTTGAAATATCTTTATTGTTTTATTAAAAACCATTATCTAACAAACACTAAATGAAAAACAACAAAAAGTGAACATTTATATAATTTCTGATTTGTTTTTCACAGTTTACCATTGAAAGCAATTCAGTGGATTTAAAGTTGCACAACCCTGGCCACATCTTTTCAAACCATAGTTAACATGTTTATAGAAATGTTGTCTCTATACTAGCTCAAAGCCCAAACTGTAATGTACTTTTATTAGTGAACGTAACTATAATTAAAGTGTTTTTATTTGCAATTTCATCTTAATCTTAACTAGTCCCTAAATTAGGTCAGATTTGCCTAAATATCTCTCTTTTGAACAAAAACTTGGATAGATACATTTTGGAAGATTTGAATGAAGCAATAATGTAAGAGGATACCTGTCGTAAGGGTCAAAGTGACAAGGTGAAAGAGACAATATGATGTATTTTGCAATTGCGTTGTAAAATTGCGGATTCATGTGATAAATGCCACAGCTGTATTGATTGGTTTCTAAATAGAAGCCTGGATAGGGGATGTTCAACCTTTCTGGAGTGGTGCAGTGGGAAGGTGTGTGAGTTGAGGGCAGCTTTCCATCTCCACCTGCCCTAGCCCTGTGGCTTGACAAAAGCAAAAAATGATTACTCTGGTTTGTGCCCAGAGCAGCTTCAGAAAATCCAGTTTACAGCTCAATAAACAGGCCGCTATATTAACTGAGGACTCCTGGCGGCAGGTTCACAGAGCTCTCTAACCAGGCATGGCAGAGCAGAGCTGACACACTTTGGCAAGGGAAGAGAGACTTACAGCCCAGCAGGCTGAAGAACTAGTGCATGCAGGCATAACTAGCCTGAATTAGGCATAATCCAGAAGTGTGTACCTGGCATCCACCATACAAATACACAGGCGCTAACATATCGACTAACATACATGTTTGCAAACTTAATGAGCATGGAATTAACCAATACGGTCTAACAATGCAAGCAGTAAATACATGACCAGATCATTTATATTGCAGTGGTTGGCACAATATGATTTGCTGAATCACATAAGCATATTATTGCATTAAACTAGGCTCAGCATTTAACAATAGGTTTTAATTACTGTCACATTTGGTAAGGAATATACTGTAAGTTGTTTTTCAAAGAAACAATGCAATAAATGTTCTTTTTGGACACAGACAGAATACATCTTGAAAAGTGAGAGTTGAACAAGGAAAGATTAAAGGTAGGAATTAGAAATGAAAAGGAAGCGACAAGTAGAAAAAGAAGGACAAAAGGTCTGCATCAAGTTATCTAAATGCTAATTTTGACTTGATTAACAGGACAAAGGAAAGGGATTACTAAAACATGTTGATTTCACATCATGTGATCCCAACCAGATGTCTTCGTTTTTTACTTGAAACAATTTGAGTTAACAGCGGTATCATTGATCTCTGATATTGTTTTCAATGCTGTTTCAAAAACTCTTCACACTGACACTGAATTTTGGCCATTGCCTTTCAGCCAAAGTCACATCTGTCCTTCCAAGTGTTTAATATGCCAGCGTAAGGTTCATTTCAGGGGAGAGTGGGTCAGGGGTTGGAGGGAGGCCAAAGGGTTGATAAATAACATGCTGACACATGTTTGATAAGACTGGATGAATACCTGCCCCGCACTGCACATTATGAAACACTTTCACCATGAAAGCACACAGCACGGGTGTCTTCTAATAAACTACCCAGCATGCCTTGGGGATCCTACAGTGGAACTCGAACAATCATGGCAATGACATCAATGAACTATGCATTCATAGGACACTACACTTAAAGGCGCATTAATATTCAGACACTAAAACGTGTAAGCACAGGGTAGACAAACACACACACACAAATTCAGACACATAGATGTTGCCTCTGGGGCTAAGCATGTCTGCCTCCCCACACAGTGTGACAGCAAGCAGACACAGAGTAATGAGCAGCGCCGCAGAGAGCCAGTCAGCGGCACACTGAGAGAATCAGAGATGCTCACACCTTGTGTCATGTTCTACGTCAGTCAACAAAACACCACAGCAGATGCATCGTGGGAAGTTTAATTACACCATGAGCTGATGATGATAGTAGGAGATCATATCAGTGATGCAGTCATGAAATATGAGCATTAATAGTAAGATACGTGACATTTTGGAACAGATACATTACCTTTGAAGGAAGTATTTCATAGTGAACATAAAGTACTGAAATTGACCTCGTAGGGCAAAACAAGCTGCATTGTAATTACATGACTAAATCCATACACAAAAAACTAAGATAACACAAAAAAAGCTATTTCTGAACACTTATTTTAAATGCCATTTACAACAACAACAAACAGAAACCCAAAATAACACATTTCCTGTTTCAAAACTTGCTACAACAACACAAACATGATCATTCTTGGTCTTGAGTGTGTCAAATGGACATCTTCTAAGCCCTGGTCAGGTGACATTATTGTCTCGCCTGCACAGTATGCTGTTAGCACGTTCCTATTGTAGGCAGGGGCTTAATTGTGAAGGGTGTTGCACTGCAGGTAGTTAACCCACCCCTAAAGTTTGCTGTTGTATACACAGGCAGTGAAATAGTACAATCAGGGGGGGGTGTTGATCTCGGCAGCTGGTCCTACAGCACGTAAGAGTCTCGCTGTATGATTTCAAACCAGCTTCCAATTATTGAGTTAATGATTTGTTAATTAGGGTTGTGAACCGAGGGTAACAAAAGTCCAGCTGGTGCAAAACAAAGAAATGAACCTTGAAATAATAATAATAATTCTGAGCTGGTAGAAAAGCAAGCTTATCATCAAATGTAGCTTCAACTGTAATCTCCCTGAACAGTACTTGATGTGGGCAGATTGTGGTCAGAGGCACAGCTGTAACACACTAGTATCAGTGGCAATACTCAGGACTTCATTTGGTCTCAAGAGGCTGAAGGAAATGATTTGCCATCCAATAGCACATACACGTAAAGTAAAGTATGACAGTAAAATATGAGGATAATCTTAGTAAAAGCAACGCATTTGCATATTAGGATTTGCTTGGTATACCTCAGGAAGCCTTATTAGCATGTTGTATTTTTGTCACAGTAGGTCCATCTGTGAATGTCTGCCAAGCACTGCTCTAGACTAAACAGCAGATTTTCACAGGCATCAGATATCCAAAGACTGGTTTTTCACACTTTATTGCCACGCTGTACAAGACCATAGCTTCTAATTATATCCATATTCAGAGAGCTGCGTGATGCCCTTCTTCACACAATTATTAGCCGATTTTCTTTCCACTTGAAAGAGTAATGCTGCACACACAGATAGACTGTCTAAAATGCACAAATACATTTTATTTCTCCAGACGGATTTGGAAAATAACAGTTATTTAACAATGAAGCGGATTAGATGGTTTACTTATTTATTCTCAGGGACAATACAAATGTATATGTGCCTCTGCAAATACAACACAAAACATATAGAACTGGAAAAGGGCTAAAGCAAACCGCATCAACAGCTGCCCAAGAAACCAACCTTAGAGTAGAGCAGCATCATTAAAAGAAGGACAACAAAGGGAAATGAACACAAAACAATGTTAAGCATACAATCAGCACAAACAGTTAAACATGACAACACAAAATCAATAGCGATTAGGTTGCTAGACACAGGTTATGTGCCCACATAAATATAAATGGATGCAGCACTTTGCTAAAACGTTACAAACTCTGTTTTTATCTTTTCTCTTATTTCAGGCGAGTCATTGTCATTAGCAACTTCCAACCAAATTCTAATCCGCTTCACCTCCAAAGGCCAATCGAGCTCCGGAGGATTCCACTTGGTCTACCAGGGTAAGTGTTTAACACAGGCACACAAACAGACCCTACTGTTGTTTTCCTCCTGGATTCCCTCTGCTCTATTAATTCCCCCCATAATAGTTGTCTTGCTTAGTGATTTCCAAAGTATTCACCTTCAGCTACTATTTTAACTGTGATGTGCTTGTGGGTGCATGTGTGTGTCAGCAGCAGTGTGTGCTCTGAAGCATTAACACTGCAGAAGTATAGCAGTCTGTTCAAATGGTTGTGCTTAAACTCCCCCCGTTCTTCTATTCCCCTAAGAGGGACTTTTTCTCTTGAACTGCTTACTTTCCTTACACAATGCACTGTACCAGAAATGACATTTGCTGCAGATATCCAAAGGCAAGCTCAGGAGAAAGTTTAATGAATAAATAAATCAGTTTTAGTGTCTATTGTAAGTAAGCTGAGGGAAGCACAAGGCAAAGAGAAGCTGAATATTATATTTTGCATTATGTATATCAGACACAGTGAGATTACTCTGAAAATAACACCTATTCTAACTTTTCTACCAAATCCCTCCGTTGATCAAGCTTTTAAATGATTAAAAAAGCGTACAAATATTTACGAGTAATGGCTATAATCAGTCGAAGACGAGCAAAACGGCCTAATGATTCGTTGTAGATGTCACAGATAATGATTTAAAATGAACACACCTGTAATCAGCCTATTTTTCACTGTTTTCTCCAAAGCTGTGCCACAGACCAGCGCCACCCAGTGCAGCTCCGTCCCTGAGCCCAGGAATGGCCGCCGTATGGGAAACAACTTTGCCGTTGGCGCTGCGATCCGCTTTGAATGCACTCCGGGTTATACGCTGGAGGGGCCGAGTGCCATCGAATGTTTGACGGTTCCCAACGCCCTGGCACAATGGAACACCACCATACCCAGCTGTATAGGTAGGCACTGATACTCGTAATACAGTCAGCAGTCACGAACACTCACCAGTCAGCATGTGTTTGTTTTCCTTGCCTTTTTCTTCCTATGTTTGTTTTTCTTCACTTTCTTTATTTCCATCCATGCCGCTATCTTTGTGTTCCTCCCACTCGATGCCTTGAGTGTCAAACTCGTTACTACGACCCAGATGTGGGCTGTCTGCCGTTGCCTCCAGCGATACAGCAAGATCCAGCCATGTAGCACGCAGGTGGCAGGCACCGCTGAGGGTCACAAACACACAGACACACACACACGCTCTCATATGGCAATACCCGCATGTATATTCAAAGGAACACTCCAGCACACCGTACATACAGCTGTAACAGATGCTCCTATGCTTTCACCAGATGTGTGAATGTGAGGAACAACCTGGGAAGAAGATGAAGACTAAACAAAGCGTATCATGTATAATGTGCATGTTCTCTTCTGTGTGGCCATGTCTTATGTCTTTTTATCCTGCTTATCATTGTGTTCCTGCAATTTCAGTAGCAAGGGCCACACCATGAATCGCATTTGTATCTAATTAGGAATAATCACAATCCTATTCTGCTTACTATTTGCGTTTTGGGGAAGCTTTAATAATAATAATACTAGTAATAGCTTGGATTTATATAGCGCCTTTCAAGGGACCCAAGGTCGCTTTACAAGTAATAGGGCAAAAACAAACAGAACAAAAGTCAGACAAAACAATAGATCGATTGAGGGCCCTTTTGAAGGCGTCAAGTGTGGGGATGTTGCGAATCTCCGCAGGGAGAGCGTTCCAGAGGGTGGGGGCTGCCACACTGAAGGCTCTGTCCCCGAAGGTTCGCAGTTTGGTGCGGGGGGTGGTAAGCAGGCTGAGGACCGCAGGTTCCGGGGCGGGGTATGTGGGTGAAGGATGTCCGATGTAGGATATGCGGGACTTGACCGGCAACCAGTGTAGGTGGATGAGGGTGGGAGTGATGTGCTGCCAAGGCTTTGTGTGCGTGAGTACCCTAGCAGCACAGTTTTGGACATACTGGAGCCTGTCCAGGGTTTTGTTGGGAACCTCGAACAGGACACCATTGCAGTAGTCCAAGCGGGTGGTGACAAACGCATGCAGGGTTTCGGCAACCGACTCCGAGACTTTGGTAGAGATTCTGCATCAAACCACCTTCCAGACTTTTTAATAGAGGAGGAATTAGAGATAGATGCAGATAAACAGAGAGAGAGAGGGAGGGGTGAATAAAAAACACCAAAAGGGAGAGGGTTAGGTGGGTATTATTATCATTAGGAATGCAAGGAGTGACGCCGTAGAGATGTGTTTGATAATGTTCCTTTTTCCCTGCAGTTCCATGTGGAGGTAATCTGACCCAAAGAACCGGCACCATCTTATCTCCTGGCTTTCCTGAGCCTTACCTCAACAGCCTCAACTGTGTCTGGAAGATCACGGTCCCCGAAGGATCAGGAATCCAGGTTTGTAAAACACAGTTTCTCCCTGGCATTGCTGTACCTCCTAGATCAGTGATTCTCAAATGGGGGTACGCGGCCCCCTAGGGGTACTGCAGGGGTACTGCAGGGGGTACGTGAGGTAAAAATAAATAAAAAGGTTAATTAAAAAAATACCATGCATGTTTACAAAAATAATCTTAGTACAATAAGTTAAATAGAAAACACAATTTTATATAAAATATTCCTAGAACCACTAACGGGGTCCTCATATAAACATGTTACATTTGTGTATTGTATTTATAGTTTTTAATAATTCATTTTAATTTTGTTCATTGGTTTGTTAAACATATTAATTCAATTGAAAAACTCCTTGGAAAAATAAAGCATAAAGATGAAAATATCCTTAGTTTGTTGTAATGTATGGATTAAGGAGTTAATAAATCAAACACTGAGGGAACATCACTATATTGTAATTATTTATATAGGCTTTTTCTGTCAAAAATGTCCGGGGTCGGTCAGGGGGTACTTTGCTGAGAAAATGTTTCAAAGGGGGTACATTACTGAAAAAAGTTTGAGAAGCACTGTCCTAGATGACAGATGTATAATGAACAGATCTGATGAACGTGAGTAAATCAGAAACAGATTCCACCATTTTTTTTTTTTAAATCGTCACGTCGGTTATCGTCACGACACGATATATCGTGCAGCCCTATTACCAACACAGTGTACATGTATGTTACATCCCCCCAACGTATCCCAATCCAATATGGAATTTCAGGAAGTAACACTAAGTTAGTGGTGAACAAATATGAAAAAGGCGGGATACTGGCCATGTCCAAATGTGTGTTTTTGGAAGGAAAAGAGAGAACCCGTAAATACCACTATAGTCACTCTCTGGCTGCAACCATTACAATATAAATGAACTTTTTAAAACCTTGGACAAACTGTTAACGGAATTTACATATTTTAATCAGCCTTTAGCTTTTAAACCTCTGCATTGTCTTGACACAAAGCTCCTGTGGGGTGATTTGTGTTCAGTTGGCAAAGGGCTAATTACCAGATCTACCGTATATCACGTTATAGCATTTACAGCTCTCGAGGTACAGGTGAGCGCTAAACGAAAAAGTCCACACACTTTACAGGGGCTCCAATTGAACTATTCCAAAAACCTAACATTGCACATATTGAAATACACTTGTATATAATTGCATGTTCAATCAATTTACTTACTTCCTTGGGAGTTATTTATATTTGATTATTCTTATTCTTTCACGTGTTATGGAACCCCACCAGGAACGTGTGCGAGGTCCACTGTGGCTAATGACCTCAGTGTAATCCCTACGCTATTAGCTCCTCCACTTCAGCTGACTGTCCATGCAGGTGAAATACATGCAATGGCCCACCAGTGCATTTAGCATGTTGCTGCACTACACGCTAACATCGCTATAGCCTGGAGGTGGAGCACACCCAGAATAAGAACAGAGAGCTGGCTGCACACACACACTCTGGAGGGCAAAAGGCATTACACTGGAATTCAAACATACATGGCTGGAACAGTTTACTTTCTTAATGATGAATGAGTTTGTATTCTGTGCACACCCTGGCACTCTCACTTCATTGCAAAGGAACCACTGCCTGTGCTTCCAAAATGTGTCGTGCTAACTGAAGAGGGTTTACTGCTGTTTCTATACTCTCTGCAGCTAAATCCTGTTTCCAGCCCACTTTATGTCGTCCTTCTCTCTGCTGCTCCCCTTTTACCAGCTGGCAGAGACACATTAGATTGGAGTGTCACGATCCAGAAGACAACTTAAAGGAGCAAGGTGCCTTGCCGGCACATTTGCCGTGGCCCCCTAATGAAAGATCAATCTGTGATCTGTGCCGTCTCCCAGGGATGCGCCAGAGCCCCTACAGCCCCTACCAACCTTTAATTGGCTCGTATCCGATCTATAACCATCTGAGGCAGGGAGAGGGCCGAGGAATGGATGAGAGCGGGAACAGAAAGGGATGCTTGGAGAGCAAAACAATGGAGGACACGTAGAATGTTGGAGAAATGGATGAATTTGAGCTGAAGACAGAGATCAAAGAAATGCAGTAGATGACAAAGTGTAGCCTTGTTTACATATTCACTTTATATTGACCTGTCAAATTAAAGAAATAGGAGAAGCCATTTCCTTTGGTGAGCATTCAAAAGCAAAGTAAGTTTTAAAATCCATAATTTAGGCAATCTTTGAGAATCCAGGATGCTATTGAGTGAGTGGTGTGTTCTCTCAACAGCAGTAACTGTTGTTCGAGGACACACTTATTTAGATTCAGATATTCAGTCAGCTTTTCTTTGAAGAATATCCCACATTCTCTGCAGCTGTCATAACTCTTTCTTAATTTAAAATCCAATGCACTTGAGCACAGCCTCCTTAAAGTGTCTTTGAAATACAGAAAATAAACCAAAGAAATGCTATGTTGCAGTGACTTGATTTATTCTGTTGGAAATCCTGATCTTTAGTTTGTTCTAAAGTCCTCAGGGACTGCACTTTAAACAATATAAAAAGACACTAGTATACAGATTATGATTTATTAGAGGCACTATCCGTGTTCCTGTGAATCAATTCATTAGAACATGCTTTTCTTGTGGTATTAGTTTGTACATAGAAATAGCTTTGTCATGGTAGGATAACCTTTTTTTGTTATTTTGACAAAGAACTTACTCTGTCAGGTCTGAGACAGCAGCTACAGGGTGTCCGCGGGGTCTTCATTATTTTTAAAAGTTGATAAATCAATTTAGCGAAAACGGCATTTCCAAGGAATTACATTTTGTAGCTTGTTTTCAATAAGTATATAAATGGTCCAAAGAGGTTGTATTCTACAGTCTGCCTGAATGTAATCATTGCGTAGGTGTGTAGTGTGATTCTGTGTAGTTTATTTATGGCATCCCGTTGGATTGGACGTCATCTGAACAGGACATCGCACGCTCACTGCTTGATAGCGCGAAGCTCCGTTTACGCCGGTTGTTAAACAACATCGTTATGGGGAAATGCAAGTCTGCGTCCAAATGGTTGGAAGATAAGGAGGAAGGACAATCAATACTGAATATAGTCAATGTGAGGTAAAGTGTGTCGCCAATGTAACCGGTTAAAACTCCAAGTGGCGATGAGGTCTTAAAATGTATGGAAAGGGTCTTAAAAGGTATTCAATTTGACTTCAGGATTCCTGCATATACCCTGAGCTACGACAATAGTTACTAGCCGAATGGCCATGCTTTGTAGTTCTTCACTTTTGCCATTTTTCAAATGCACCCTTTTATGCCATGTTCTCCCACTCAATAATCTTCAACATTCGTTCATTCTGATTTCCCTAGACGCACCGATGACCCAGCACTCACTGCTCTGCTCCCTAAATCCCGTCCTGTTTGATCTGTTTTTCCCCCGTTCCAGATCCAGGTGATCAGCTTTGTCACAGAGCAGAACTGGGACTCACTGGAGGTGTTTGACGGAGGAGACAACACCGACACCATGCTTGGCAGCTTCTCAGGTATTGCTGTATTTGTGTGTGCATTTAATTTTCTCGCATATGTTAAATTGTGATTTCAATGTTTTGTCCCACCTTAAGCCTTCACATGAAACACATTTTTTAAACCTCTTATCTGTACCTGCCAAAAGCATATTTGAAGCAACATAAACACAACTTAATTAGTTTTCACAGAGCAGCATGCGACCTGGAACACATACTGTATTTGTTAACCAACATGTTTATATATCTGTGACTCGTTTGGCACGTAGATTACATAAAGTGGATTAAGGCTTCCGGGGGAAAAATGTGGAAAGTTAAAACATTTTAACTGGTTAAGCCTCACGTGGAAGAGTCTTGCTACATTTGCCTTTTCTTTGTGTAAAGTTAAAGAAAACATTTGCTTCTCTGTGACGCTCCTCTCATAGTGAGGATGCAGCAACCGGGAATTCTCTTTGTTTGTGCTTGGAACCTGGCCAAAAGTAAATGTTAGATGTGTACCCTGAAGTAAACAGATGAAAGAGGAATTCCAGGCGCACAAATATGAGTTATTAAACGACACATTTTAGGTCATACCGTGTCTGAAGAACATGGGATTTTATTGAGCAGGGTTTCACTTCTTCCGCTGAATACATACACACATATTGGAAGAAACAAATTACTCGTTAACGCGAGTACATTCAAATATATTGCATTCACCAAATACCACCTATGTACAATTATTCATGTATGCGTTTATGCTGTATTCACACACGCATATCACATACCCTTAAGTCTGCGAATGTAAAAGGAACACACTTGTCCTGCTATTTGCCAGTAGCTTATACAGTTAGTTATGGTCAGCCGAGGCGGGAGAGAACATTTCTAAACTAAACTATTAATCTTCTTCCCAAGGCACCACAGTACCTGCGCTCCTCAACAGCACCTCCAACCAACTCTACCTCCACTTTTTCTCTGATATCAGTGTGTCTGCAGCTGGGTTTAGGCTGGAATACAAAAGTAAGTAAAAAAACTATTCGTACCACTTGATGGAAAGTAGCAACTCCCTGAGGAGGAATATATTAAATGGAGTACATTTCTTCTAAAAACTTGCTGGTTGTCTCGCTTCCCATGGCAAGAAGTCTCTCCTGCATTTAGTATCCTTTTGCATTTCTACTCCTGTTCTTGTTTCTGCATAATTATTAATTTGCCTTCTTGTATTTCTTAGCGGTTTCTCTGACCAGCTGCCCAGAGCCTGTGGTTCCTATGAATAGCATCAAGGTTGGGGAGCGTCTCCAGATGAACAATGTGGTCTCTTTCCAGTGTGAAACTGGGTATACTCTACAGGTAACAACACCTAGCTTCAGATATGCTTCAGTTTTAAGTGACCATAAAACCACCTCGATGCATTTTACAGATGTGCATAAAGCCAAATGTCACAGAACAGATGCGGTGGTGGACTAGATGGACTCAGTGTCGGCCAGCCATGTCTTTACAAGTGACATGTTCCTTTTTCAGCCGCAGTGAAGTGTATGCTCTGTTATTATATCATTGTTGACATATTTGCCGCATCATACAGAGTACTGTGGCTTGAGCATGAACAGGTACCAGTTAGGGAGCGTTTAAGTATTATTTGCATATTTTTTTCCGTGAGCAAATTATGCGTGGGCTGAGATTAATATACAAAGCTAGTGTTGTGAACACAAGCCTCCAAGTTTGACTTTGTTTTGCACATCCTTCAAAGGTCCCACTGTATTCATGGGTTCAGGAGACAGATGGTGACTCAAAAAACACACTGGATGCAGAAGTTTACACAAATGATATGATAAAGTTTCCTCTTCACACTTCACTACACACATCTATCAGATCTTCTCAAATGTATCTGACCAGGAGTTTTGGTTAGGTTTGTTAGCAGCAGGAAAAACATCATAACATGGGGAAATATATTCCAATTATATCAAACAATATGTTCTTTCAGGAAGTATTAAGTTATGCTTCTAATTTGCTATCATGTAAATGACCAGGGTATTGCTTTGAATGCTTCCCAGTATGTGCAGTAAAAACATTATCAAGGATAATTATGTAAACACAAATAAGTAAATATGTGACCCGCTCTATCGAAATCAGTCAGAAGTCGCAACGGCTCATTTCAAAATAAACGTGGATTTGTGTAAAGTAATTGTTTTTCGGGGTTCGGGTGTTTTGTTTGATTTTAAATAAATAAAGTCTTGGCTTTCAGAATATGAAACTTTTATTTCCAAAATCACACGATAAATACATGTTTGAAGCTTATAAAGGGAAGATGACAGCTCTCACTCGCACCCTGCTGTTCCGCAGCGCCGCTCCCCCTCCCTCCGGCTGACATTATGAATGTAAGGCTTATAGTAATCATAAATAACACGGCAGGGTCCGTTACAGTTTATTTTCATCGGATTCCAAATAAACAAAGTCTTGGCTTTCAGAATATTAAACTTGTGTCGGCAAATTCAGATGATAAATACAACTTTGAAGCTTGTGACGGCATAATTACAAGCGGAGAACGGAGTAATTTAACGTCACAGCAGGCGTAACAACAGCCGGTGTTCGTCGTGAGTGTTTTCCCTGGGAAACAAACACAATACACACAAACGCAAAAAAACACACACACACTCGCGAGCTTCCCCCAGACCAGTAATCCAAACGAAAATATTTTCCCTCCGTTCTCCTTTGATCATTTGCTCCGCTCAAAATCAGATCGATGGATTCTAGAGAAGAGAAAACTTTGAAGGCCTTTTTCTCAAAATGATGACTCGGTGACAGTCATATATAATGGGACATATTCTGCTTAATATTTGGAGTACAACAACAATCCTGATATCATTAGAAAGCTAGGAATCTCCTCTTCCCAACAGTGTATACAACTCAAAATGTGCCTTCGGGTCAATGCGACAATTCGATAGAGCAGGCCACATATGTTGAAATACAATTTGAACACCGAGTTACTTTACTGATGCTGTAAAATCACAGATATCTTACATTCATGTAGGCAGAAGTGCGTTGTGGTTTCCTATTTATAAAAAATGATATGATTTTAAAATCTGACTGAAACTCAGACCCCAAGCAAACTCTAGCTAGATAGGGTAAAGAGGAAACATGAATATAATCCTGGCCTCAAGCTTGAAAATATCTGAAGTCATTATCACGCCTGGAACTTTCAGTCCTTAATCAGTGAGACATGTGAAAGAGCACATTATAACAGTTCAGTAGCCCTCACCAGCATGTTGTCCTGGTGCTCAAAGGAAAAAGGTCAGCTGAGTCAGCCCATTATGGTCCAACAACAGACTGTATCAAATGTTCCATCTTAAAGCAAAGTCAGTATTGAATCTCAGCTGCAGAGCTTATAGATTGTTTATATGTCTTATTTGTGGCAGTGGACCAACAACCGTGATCATCTTAATGTACCTGAGAAGCTCCCTCTCTATTGTTCTGTCACTGCAGATGGATTTAGTCATTATGTCGCCGCATGAAGTCATGTGGAGACAGGAGGCAGGTTCAAGTAATTGGAGCAACAGATGAGTGACAGAGGATGGGGAAATTAATTAATCGCTTGTTCTTTGTCGCTCTCTTCTCTTTGTGTGTGTGCATGGATGCTTCTTGCAGGGAAACTCGCATATCACCTGTATGCCGGGAACTGTCAGGCGATGGAACTACCCACCTCCTCTCTGCATAGGTAAAAATATCTTCTTTCCTTCCCTCCACTTCCACATCCTGCCCTCCATCTGTTTTGGTTCTCCATCTATCTCCATTCCGATAAAGATCCTTCAGTTTGCAGATGCTAACTTTTCTAAAGAATACACAGATAATCACTTTCAATATCATCAGCCTTTTAAATGAGAACAATACATTATCATATAACTTCTGAATGACTAAAGTTGACAAAGATATGTTTAACCTTTCCAATACTGTTTCTCACACGCAGCAATCATTTATATGTAGACTATCAGAAAATGAAGAAAATACGTGAGATAAACAAAAAAGCAATGGTTCACTAGTTTGTCTTTTTGTTTGTGTTCCTGGAAGCTTTTGCACTTTTAAAATGAGTTTCATATTTCCACCCTGAAGGCTGAGCGTACACACTGAATGTAACTGCATTAGCTTCCTTTCTATATTGCACCTCAAGTCTTGAGAGTGAGATTGCCTTTTTCAACTTATTGGAACAACCTACCACTGCCTAATTAGTTCCATCTCAGACTGTGATTGGTTGAAGTCGAGGGAAGATTCATCGTGTTCACAGGCATCAGCAGTTTCCTGATTAACTTTAAGCTTTCGGTGCTGCTACAGGATAACATTTAACCGCTGACTTTTTTCTAACAGAAACACGACTATACAACACCCTGATTTTCTCTCAGTGGTTTCTCCCTCCCCTGACTTATGCTGGCATTTATTTCTTAATCTACTCCACTGTGTTTGCTTTTCCCCTTTTGCAGTACCTCTGCCTTTTTTTTCTTTGCCTTAAGTCAGCTAATTCTTTTAATATTAGTTTCTGCATCCTTTCATCTTTTTAATATTGGTTTCAGGAGGGTCTTTCCCTCTTTTCGGCGTTCATTGGTTTTACTCACTTCAGTCAGGAAAACATTTACCCGTCAATGGTTTTAAGATGAAAGCAAAAAGGATGAAAAGCAGAAAAATAAATTGTATGGAATCTCGAGTCAAAAAGAAAAGAGCTCATAACTATTTAATCAATGATGTTGTATTTTTTACTACACCTAACTTTACTCATATAAAGTCATCAACAATGTTTCTATCGGTGGCATTGTGGTTTAAGAGTTTTATTTTACAAACATAAAAACATATTGTACTACGTATAGTATTACTTAAATGTGTGAGGATCAGTTTTTGCACATGCTAATAAATGCTTTGTCTGCCCTCTGTCAGCTCAATGTGGAGGAATCAGGGAGGAAAATGAGGGTATGATTCTCAGCCCTGGTTTCCCTGGCAACTATCCTAGCAACGGTGACTGTACCTGGAGAATATACCTGCCAGTTGGATACGGTGAGTGTCGTGAGAGGCTCTTTTTCCAAACTCGAAAACTTTCAATTTTGCAAACTAGTGTTGGAGAGTGACAACATTGGTAGTGGTAGATAATTTAAAGAGGACATATTATGTTCATTTTCAGGTTTCATATATGTCAATTGTGGCTCTACTGTGACATGTTTAAATGGGTTATTGTTCAAAAAGGCCTTTACTTTTCTCATACTGCAGCACCTCTTTTCACCCTCTGTCTGAAACCAGAGCCCAGTCTGCTCTGATTGGTTAGCTGGCCAACTGATGTGATTGGTCCACTGCTTAGAGATGTCCCGCCCCTTAATTAACCTATCATGTACAATGTGTTGGAGCGCTAGCCAAAAGAAGCGCAAGTGTTACATAGTGATAAAAGTCAAGTAGTGAACAAAGGTGTCCACTGGAGGAGTTAAGGGGGGAGTGTGTTGGAGAGAAACTTCCTCTGGAGGGAACACAGGGATTGTAGCCTTTGCAGACAATTTACATACACAGAAACCTAATCTGAGAGCCTGTGCCAGGGGTCCCTTAGTAGTACTTTAGCAGGAGAATGGCATTGCCTTTTCAATTTCCTTATACTTCGTTCTTAAAAAAATGACTTTGTTCTTTCCCCAGGAGCCAACCTTCAGTTCCTCAACTTCTCCACCGAGGCCAACCACGATTTCCTCGAGATACGCAATGGGCCCCTTGATACGAGCTTAGTGATTGGCCGATTCAGCGGCCAGGATATTCCCTCCTCATTACTCACCACCTCCCACGAGACCACAATATATTTCCACAGCGACCATTCACAGAACAAACCGGGGTTCAGATTCGAGTACCAGGGTAAGAGACCTAGAGGAATGTGTAGGGTGGTAAAAGATACTGAAGATTGAAGCAGAAAATTATGATCAGCCCCAGGATTGTGTCAGATAAAATGTGACTTTGCTAATATATGTTTATAATAATGATCATAATCACCATGGCGAAGACTTGCAGAGCTGAGCCCGTATCAGCATTATGAGTTACTTTCTTCTTGCAAAGCTTCATCAATTGAGTAATTACTTCAGTGTGACTGGAGCTTTTTGGCTGCTTCAAATTCATCTTCACTGTCACCATAATGTGTTTAAGCGGAAGTGCAGAAAAAATAACTTTGAGTAGAGTCCAGCTAGTTCACTGAATTGACAGAATACACCGTAAAGCCACCAAGGTGAATTACGATTGTAGCAACAGAACGATATATAATAATCTTTCTTTCGTGTTCACTTATTATCCATAAGTGTCGCCTCACTGTAAAGTGTAAGCATTCTAAAGCCTTAACACATTACGAATTAGCCCTAGAGCTGATGGTGTCAGACTAATCTGCCCACAGAGCCAGTCAATTCCACATATCTATAAACCTGTATATAAAACTCTTGATCACTTAAAAGATTTCCGCAGTATGTGCCAATAAAAGGCTTCACTGCATATCTACATAACCGCGAAGAGTAAATCCCCCTCGTCTGCAAATGCAACAGGCACACAAAGTTTGTGTTTTGCGATTCAACAAACGAGCCGGCAAACGGAAAGGTAGAATTGTGCATTTACATAATGATGTGTACATTAGCATATAAATCAAGCATTATATTTGCAAACACCCCCCATTCGCAGTATTTGCATGAGTTATCTCCTACAAAGGGAAGCTGTGATCCATAGAAATCAATTTCTTTAGTCATATTTATTTCCTGGCTCTTCAAGGCTCACTGCCTGCTTTGCTTTTGTATCCAAGAGGAAGAGAAAGGGAAGAATTATTTACCCACACTACTTCTGATGACTGCATCATACTCCTCTGGCATAAGTCAAACCCGCCCTGGCATTTTCTTTCTCTCTGAAAACTCCAGTCTCAAAAGGAGTAGGAGGATGAGGAGGAGGAGTGAAGGGGAGGTTTAGCACAAGATGAGGAAGGGAAATTCAAGTTGGAAAATAGGGAAAGAGGACTCTCCACTGTAACACCTACATTGTCTGGAAGCCGCGCATTAGCAGGCAAAACAGTAAATGTTTTATGGATTGATTCTAGCTTCAGGCCATAACAAGATAAGACAGTGGCAAAAACATGCTTACTAAAGGACTGAATACAAATATGTGAATCTATTGGAAAAATGAATACATGCTGTTCTGTTTCTCAGCCTATGAGCTTCAGGAGTGCCTGGATCCAGAGCCTTTCCGGTACGGAGTGGTGGTGGGGGCTGGCTTCAACGTGGGCCAGTCCATTTCCTTTGAGTGTCTGCCCGGTTATCTGCTAATGGGACATTCCATCCTCACCTGTGAGCATGGCACCACACGCAATTGGGATCACCCTTTCCCTCGATGTGAAGGTGAGAGAATTCAGATTAGTCGTTTTAATAGCCATACATTATGGACATTTCACACATTTACCAATCCGACCAGTTAATGACTTCCTGTTTAGAATGTATTGAGCTATTTGGCATCATTAGTGCAAATAGCGGCTACGTGTATGGACATTATGATTATCTATTATGAATAAAGCAATTAAACAGCATTATCATCCCCATTAATGAAGCAAAGTAGTCTTCAGTGAAAATCAATACTGTGCGTAAGAGAAATGGAGTCAAATAATAGAAATTGAATAAAAGAGGGGGCTGAATTACAAAGAAAAGTAATGAGTGCTCCTTTCTTTCGCCTCGTCCTTGACCCACATTCACACGCTCTGGCTGTCGATTATTCAATACGGCAGACGAAATTACAGAGCGAGGTGACGGCCGTGACACTGGAACTTTTAAAATGGGCGAGCATAGAGATAAACGCGAGGGAGGGAAGGTGCAACGGAGTGAAAAGGAAGAAGGAAAAGGAGATAAGAGTTAATTCACTCAAGGCAATCATTTCTTTTGTGGCCTTTTTCATTATTCACGTGCTGTTCAGAACAGAAAATTATACCTGTGTGCTTGCATGTACAAGTTGGTACCTCATTTATCCATTAACAGGGACAATAAGTCATTTAGGATGGCACATTTACTCACACATTCGTAATACCGTTTTATTTTACAGATATTATCAGTCATGCTTCAGTTTATTTCCTTTATAAAATAGACATATTGAGCTTATTTGCTCTCAGCTATTGCATTACATGTCAGCAAACCATGTTGTAACACCTTCATTTGACCCCATACAGCTCAGTATATCCTGCTCTTTAGTTTCCTGTCACTACATTATTTGCACCGTCTCAGGGGCTGAGAGACATTGATTTGTGTTAGCTTGCTTCCACTTAGCTACTTGTCTTGGAATGATCATAATACAATGTTGCTGGCACTGCACTCTTTTCTGTTGTTTCTTTGTTTGTACTTCTGTCTGCATTCAACCTCTGCTGTCTCAAGTCTGCCTTCTTCATTATCCCTTTCCCATTGTTCTGTCTATTTATATTGTAGAACGGTTTGTATAGAAAAATACTTATCTGATTAATTGTATATTCATAGAGATCGCTGCGGAATAACTATTATTTTCCTGGTCTCTGTGGAAAAGGAGAGGCTGACAAAGACATTTTGTAAAGCTTTATTCTACTAATAAACCAACATTTATACACAATTTAATTCTAATTCAATCAATATAAACATGTAATTCACATGACAGTACTTTCACATGATATGATTAAACATATTATGATTCACATGATATGATTAACTTAACCATGTGAAAGCTCACATATCTTTTTCCAGACATATCATTTCATCATATTTTACTTGTTTTGCATTTTGAAAAATAAATTGCAACCATTTCTGAAGTTTTCTGATGCCACCTTACCCTTGAAGCAAACACACAATTCTACAGATAGGGTTTAAGTAGCTTGCCAGCTGATGGCTTCAGCCAGATGTGCAACTCGATAGAGTGTCCGGGGTTTAATCAATGGGTCTGATCGATAGCTCATTTAACTGCAGGTCCTGCAGTAGAGGGGCCTATCTACCATCGAGCTAAAGCAGGCCGCTGTATGACATGAACACAAACATAACCTGAGCGAGACAAAGTGATAAAACATGCAAACTCTGCTCTTGGAATTATCATATACTTATAGGCTTTATATGGTGCCGTTATGCTGAATACCTGTCTGGGTTGCTTGAGATGCCTGCACTGCTGTGATTACAACTCCTTCCTGATTGTTCCCTGCTCCACCACAGTGAATATGGGGTTTCTCTGAGGGATGTTAAGCTTCGTAATCGTTAAGTTGCTTAGAACCTCCTGAGTTCCTGAGGAATGTTTGAAATAAAGTTATAATTATTCTGCAAGCTGCTGTTTTGAGGCTGGGTGCAGGGTATATATAGTTTGTATGCGAGTGAGCGAGTTTTACTGTATTTGTCAGGCTGTTCAGGATATTTTTAACCTCAGGATATTTTGCATATGAACTTATGATGCTCTCAGCTTTGACACAGACATGCTGTTTTAACCTTAACTGTCACTCACACACAAGTTTACACATTTAGATGCATATCCATTCCTCAAACACATACTGTTTGCACACATGTCAAAATGCCAGTCTAACCCCTCGCCTCATCTCTGCGCTCTCTCTGTTCACCCCCAGTGGGAATGGGTTGAGGCCTTATCTTAGCAAAACACTCCATCCAAGTCCCCACTTGCTAACAGGCTTTACTGGCTAATCTTTAGCTCAGACAAGTGCCTGGGCGCTAGACGAAGAGCAAAGAAAGAGACACTGAAATGGAAAGCAAAAAATGGGGATGATAATTCATTTTTTTCTGACCAATTGAAGAAGAAGATTCAACTTATTGTCATTACGTAGTACAGGTACTATGTAACGAAACGGTTTCTCTGCATTTGACCCATCCTAGTGTTAGGAGCCATTATGCCATTATGTACGGCTTCTGAGTTACGGATATGTCCTGTTGTATTCCTGGCCCCCTGATATACGCTCTGCTTCCCTTCCTCCCTCCCTCAGTGCCTTGTGGTTGGAACATCACATCAGACAATGGGACCATCTTCTCCCCGGGTTACCCAGAGGAGTACCCCAACTCAGTAGACTGCTCCTGGCTGATCACCGTGGCTCCTGGCTTCGGCATCAAAGTCAACTTCACCCTGCTTCAGGTTCACGGGCCGCACGACTTCATCACTGTCTGGTGAGGAATTACCTTGACATTTCAGATACACTTCCTTTCTGCCTGTGGGTAAAGTTAAATTGTATTTTATCAATTTCTCTAGTGAGCAGACCAAGTCCATTTAAAAGAAATGTGGCAGCCTGTACTTCAACTTTGAAATGTTACAATGTTTATTTATTTGCGGTTCAATATTCTCGTTATCATCACCTCCATTGACTTGTTTTTCGATACCATCCTTCATCTCCTTGTCACCCACTTAAGCTTCTCTACCCGGTACACCTTTTTTTCTCCTGTGATATCCGCCTTTGTGGTGTTGTCTGAATCAGGCTCCAATAAGCTGATCTCTACTGCCCATTTCTCTCTTTCCATTTACTTTCCTCTTGAAGTGTATCCACAGCTTGTTTTCTGACTAACAGGTACAGTACGTCCTCCCACTACATGTGGCCCTCACCTTATTACAGTGGTAAATAGATCTACAGATCGAAAGCTCAACTCTGTCACATCTATGCATGCTTTCAATTTTTGTTTTATGTGTGTCCTTGATTTTCTTATCATGCTCCTCAAAAATACTTATTTGGAAATAGTTCTTAATGCATCTCCAACCACATCAATATCTATACAAATGTAGGATAATGAATTTGTGAGGTTTTTCATTTGGTCTTTTTATTTGCAATTTCAATGAAAAGAAAATGTTTTTCAGCAACATGTAATGTCTGTTAGCCAATCAGAGCAGTTTGTGAAATACAGTTCCCACTTCTGTGTGAGAGAAAAAACTTAGAGTAAGCTTTGGCTTGTAGAAATGTGTGTGTGCTAATGTTTGTGTCAGGATGCTTACCTGATAGTTGTGTGTATTTTCCCCGACTGAGTATCAGGGGTTAAATCTTCCTTTCATGGCCTCCATAACGCACGGCTGGGCCTGCCATATGTGCGAGCAAAGAGAGGATTTTGCATGCATGACGGTTGCCAGTCCCAGTTGATCCCCTCTCCCGAGATGAGCTCCAAAGGTCCCCGCTCTCAGTGACACCGGAGATCTGACTGCCAACCAAGCTGGCTACTTGACGACCAAATGAAAGTCCACATGGCGTTGAATGACATCTATGTTTTACGGACTGGGTTGCTTATAGAAATGTGTGTGAATATTTCATCCAGAGTTTGTATCACTTTGACGACATAGCTAAAGTAGACCAAAATGTACCCTTTTAAAGCTTATTGTTCATCTTCTGTAAAGCCCCCCGTCCTGCTCTTCCCCAACAAGCTCCTGCAGAGCCAAGATGGGGACTATCATGATCCCCAGTTTTCAGTTACCACCGCTGTGTATCTATCCACTGAACTACTGAGCCAAGGAAATGGGCCCAGTAATGGCGGCTTGGCCACAGTGCTGTCAGGCAGCAGTCCCTAGCCAGCCGTTTCCAGAGCTGCTTGTAATCTCCCATGCCCAGTCTGACAGCCAAAGACAGATGGTTTTTAAGCTGAATGGTTGTGGCAGGAATCTGGGAGCCGGCTTAATCGGCCGTGCCCACGCCATGGGACTGCCAAGGCTGGGCCGCCGCTTCCAGAGACACTCCCTTTGGATGGCAGTTAGCAGGGACAGCGCAATCCAGACCTGTCATTCCACGCTTATCTGTAATTTTTACCTTATTTCAACATAATCACCCTGAGCAGCCCAGAGTAATTGCTTTGGGTATGATGAAGTGAGAGCAGTTTGGTTATACTCTCTGGCATCTGGCTTTGTTTGTTTTTTCTCATAGAACTGCGTCACAGAGCCTCAAGGTTCTTTATGGTTAGAGACAGAGCGAGCATTTCTGCAAAGGCTGCTGACATAAAGTCCCCACGGATAATTATCATCACGGTTTAATGTTGGATAGCTTACCTGTGACCTTTTATTTTTCATTTCAAATGTATTATCTCTTCGATTTACACACGGCATCTAATGCACGTCTGTCCGTCCTGGGAGAGGGATCCCTCCTCTGTTGCTCTCCCTGAGGTTTCTCCCATTTTTTCCACTTAAACTGTGGGTTTTTCTCTGGAAGTTTTTCCTTGTACGATGCAGTGGCATTTTTTTTTTAATATTATTTTTAATATTTTTTTGTTGTTACATTTTTCATTAGTTTTACCAAAATAACTTGATTTAATTGTATTTAAAATAATATTTCCAAAGAAATAAATCCTTCGAATCTGCCTGTTCAGTTTCTGTTGGAATGTGAAGGGTTAAATGCCGTCTCTGCGAGTTATGTGAAGACGGGAGGGCTTGTTGGTCCCTCTCTACATTCACAGAGGGCCAGCTATAGTAACTCAACGAGAGAGTAATGTCAAATGACAGTACAATTGACCAATCATATCTTCCCTCTAAATGGGCGGGCTTTATTTTCGCGGACTTTATGACAAGTTCCGCCCGCTGTGAAGTCTATGCCAGAGGTGCAGTGACGCATCCTAAAACCCGGAAGTAAGCTGCGCTCGGATTCCCTCGACAGAAAGCAATGGGATTTCTCCATAGGGTTTTGGAAAATAGCTTGAAATAAGGTCTGTGGAAAACGAACCTGTTAGATAAATGCACGTTTTGTTCAGCCGGATAATATCCACATGTCTACCCTACTTTTATTATTTTCGAATCATAAATCTAATCGATAGATTTATGATCGATAGATTTATAATTAGCATAAATTCGTTCATGATGGCTCACTTCAGTGATAGTGATGACATCGTTGCGAAATTATTAACCGAGTCATTTTCAAGATTGAGTTACAATGATAAACTGGAGTGGCAAAGGATCAGCTGAATGACCCGCAAGTGCTTCATCCAAAAGGACCGGAGGATGGACTTTGTGTTTAAGTGATTTGATCATCAAAGGTAGGCCTAAGTCATTTTCAATGCGGGCCGACGTGACTTAATTCATTTGTAATTGCTACTTGGCTGTGGGTGCCCTGTCATGATAGGTGTTTATATAAATTATGTTGTTCTGTGTGGTAGAGGGTCGCTGTCATTGATGCGTTTTGCACCCCGGACCGCTGTTTTGATATTCCGCTGAAGTCTACGTTGAGACGTAATATCTCTTCTTTTTTTTCGAGGGAAGGGGGGGTCAGAGGGCCTAGGTATAAAAGTCACGGCTCGCCACTGGTACGATGTGAGGGTCTAAGGATAGAGGGTGTCGTTTTTTTCTCATACTGATATTCTGAACAATCTGTGCTGTTGTATTTGCTGTAAAGTGTCTCTACTGTAGGCTATTTTTATTATATGTACAGCACTTTGGCTCGACCAAAAATCATTTATAAATGTGCTATTTAAATAAAACTTGATTTGATTTGATTTAGGGATGGTCCTCTGGAGACAGCCAGGAAACTGGGAGTGTTCACTGATGGCGAGCCCAACGAGCCGCCCAGCAGCACATCCAATCAGCTGCTCATTCGTTTCCGTAGTAACACGGAGAAGGGTGGACTATTCCAAATCAGCTATCAAGGTATGTAAAGTACTCTTCTCAAGTGAGCGTTATCTGTACCATATATATTCTGTGTTTGACTCACTTCATGTCTTTGTTTCTCTCCATACAGCGTACAGACTGCAGTTCTGCCTGCCTCCTCCCATCATCCCTAATGCAGAGATCCTGATGGCAAGCAAAGAGTTTAAAATAGGTAGGTGGAAGCTGTCACAAAAATGCATAGTCATACATATGTAGACACAGATAATAACTAGGCACCCTTAACTTTGTTTATATTAGACATTGGACCCATCCTGACTTTTGGAATGTAAGCATTTTAAATATTGAATCCCTCTTTCGGTTCTTATTCTGGCTTGAAAGTTGCCCCAGGATCACCAACTTTCATATAAACTACTAGGGATGTAACGATATATCGAATATCGCGGTAAATAAATGTCTCAATACCGTCGTGAGACTGACAAAATCTACCGCGATGTTTTTTAAATTATTTTTATTTATTTTTTAAACCTTTATTTAACCAGATGGTCCCATTAAGATCATCAATCTCTTTTTCAAGGGAGACCTGTCCAACATGGCAGCAAGTAGGTTACAACATGAACATAAAACAACAGATAACACAAAAGGACATCGTATTTACAGTACAGGGCTACATTTACATACCTAGAGACATTGACAAGTACCAACAGTATATTTATATCTCGCCCTGTCAATAAGCCTCACCTTCTTGGCAAAAACGGTATTGTTTTTGAAGTGGTGGAGAGACAATGCACAGTTTGACCCACTGCTGTCACCCACGGCCAAAGCATATCTCTCTGTCCCAGCAACATCAGTACCAAGCAAGAGAGTTTTTTCCACAGCAGGGGATATTGTAAACGCCCAAACATCCCAGCTTCTACCTGGAAATGTGGACATGCTCATATTCCTAAAAGATATCCTTGATGATGCTGAGTGAGTGAGTGAGTGAGTGAGTGAGTGAGTGAGTGAGTGAGTGAGTGAGTGAGTGAGTGAGTGAGTGAGTGAGTGAGTGAGTGAGTGAGTGAGTGAGTGAGTGAGTGAGTGAGTGAGTGAGTGAGTGAGTGAGTGAGTGAGTGAGTTAGAGTTGAGTTACTTGAAAAACTAAAGTGAAACTTGATTTATTCTATTCAGGGTCTGACTATTATATTGTTGACACTTTAAAATACTACTATCTTACTAAAATGCTGTACAAATCAGAAGTATTATTTAATTAAAAAAAAAAATTAATGTAAGAAAAAAAAGAAGAAATCTCATTTTTTTCTTTATTTTTCAATATCGCGATAAATATCGTACCGTGGACTTTTTATCGCGATATTATCGTACCGTGAGTTTTTGGTATCGTTACATCCCTAACTACACATCCCATAATGCATTTCTACTGAATCCAAACTCACCCCAAACAGCATGACCCAGGGGGCTTTGAGGCAGCAGTATAAATGACTGATTATGACACAATAATCAGAAAGCCAGAGGGATTTGAGACAGGTGCTCTCCTTCTTCACTGTAGAAAACAATAGAGATTAATGCTCCTTATATGTTTGTTTACATACCTCCATGCCGGATAATTATTCTCAGAGACACAAAGGCATCAACACTGACGTAGTGTTCATCAATAGGGTTCCCAGTGCGGAATTATTATGGTACTTCTTTGCACTTTTAACTTTTCCTTTCACTTAGACACACAATGGATCATTATTACCTCAAATCAGTATCCCAGCTAAGGAGTGCTGATTAGTGTATAAAGACATTTTAAGTGGTATCAATCAGATATATTGTTTCCACCATCTCCGATCTGTCATTAACTGTTCTTCCTCCTCCTCCATCTCTCTCTGTTCAGGGGATATAGTGCGCTACAGATGTCTTCCAGGCTACCATTTAAGTGGAAACAGCATCCAGACCTGTCGGCTGGGGACATACTTGGAGTTTGAGGGGCCTCCACCCTCATGTGATGGTGAGTTAAAGTCTGAGGCTTGAAAACTTGAACACTTATCCAGGGAATGGCATGCTCTCTTGTCAGAAAGGCCCTATTCACACACTCAAGGTCAAGGGCCTTTCTCAACACGGGCTCCTCATCGGTGGTAGGACGTAAGAAGCAGGCACTGCTCTTTCAATTTCACTACCAATATGTATCCTGCCTGTCTGGGGATCTAATCTGTGACCCTAGAGCCATTAACTCCCTCTTTTCACACATTGACATTGCTAACCCTTCTGGCTAAATGTAATATTACATTATCCAGCTTTTCTCCAAATAATCTCTGCTCTAAACAAACACTGTAAAAGCATTGATTAGTTCAAGTACAATGTGATAATTGGTTACATGCTAAATTAATTCTGGTGTTCAAAAGTCTCTAAAGTTAGCTTATCTTTGTGCTGATGCAAAATGTTTTCATTGCTTTATTTATGTGTGATGTTGTAAAGATAAAAATCAGCTTATCAAATAGCAGCTCTACCATTTAAGTGAGCAAATGTTAGTCAATGATTTTCAATTGCTGTTCTGGCATTCTTTTGCTTCCAATTTGTTATAAACATATCCAAACGCAGGTGAAACTGTGTCTCCCTCTGCCAAAGCGACTCTCAGCGAGTTTATTTCCAGCAGGGTTATAGTGTGACAGTATCATTTTACCCCTAATCATTGACTCATGCACTAGTTTGCCTTATTTCTTACTCCCATGGGTAATCTTTCTGCGTGTAGTCCTGAAGCTGCAGCCACATATAATGTAGGCACTACTTTCTCTCTCTGTGGATGATACGTGGCTCCCATGAGGCTGAGGCTGGCTTCTGTGTGGCTCACTACATGCTGAGATATGATCCTCCCAGAAGAATCAATGAGTGCAGTGTTCCCAGCACACTGTATGATCATAACACTGCATGTTGTGTGCAAAACTCCTCTGGGCCAGAGACTGGGTGCATCGAGGGGTCCCTGTGTTTCTTCTCTGCTATTAATATCATAAAAGCATATTTAATTCTCTTGTTTCCTTTTTTTAAACATATTGAATCTTGTTTCCCCTGTTTTACTGTGGTGTTGTCATTCTGTGTGTTACTTTGTTGGTGGATTGTGACAAGGGAGAGTATGTAGAATATCAGAAATGCAACTCATTTTGAGTGCTATTTAGGAAAGATATACAATGTATGGAAGAGGAGGCAGAGTTGGTGAAATAAAGAGGGCAAATGAAGAGTCAAAGGCGATGTGTGAGGTAGGGCTGCTCAATTAATCGTATTTTAATCGCAATTACGGCTTGCAACGATTACGAAAACAACATAATCGAAATAAAACGATAATTTTTGTATTAATTAATGTATTAATTTTTTTTTATTATTACTTTTTTTTTATTGGTTTTTCAGTTGAATTTTACTTTCAGGATAAACTGTTAAAAACATACCGTTTTTTTCTCCAATAAATTGATGTTTTCAAAGTAAATGGATAATCATTTTTAATAATCGTGAGATTATGATTGATTTTTTCCATAATCGAGCAGCCCTACTGTGAGGTAATAATAATGATGTGGAACAAAGTACTCAGGAAATAGAGGCGACTGAAATCTCAACATGAATTGAAGGGGAAAAAAGTAATATTTGTGTGTGTGTTTATTTCCGCCTCTATGAAGTCCTCCCACTCTACCTAGAAGCTTTTGCAAGAGAAACAACCACGAGCTTCGCTTTTTATTTGAATTTTGAAAATAATGATTTGCCTACAGCTTCGGCTTGCCAAGATAAACATATCTCTGTGTTTTGAATGTGTGTGTATGTTCATGGCTTTTATGGAACGATAATGTGCTGAGAAACACTAAGAACAAACAATTCCATCATCATACTCCTCTTTCCTGCAAGCTGTCATGCTACTGCATAGACTGACTGGTTGAGGGAGAGGAGAGCGAGTCACGAGTTGAGTGAGAGGATGTCAAAAGAAGAGAGGAAAGAGCAAAGTATGGCAACAGATGCTAGTGAGAAGGAAGAGAAGAAGATTGGACGGTGAAGAATGAGGGACAGTTTGTCTCAGGATTCTTAAGGGGGTCAAAAATAAGTTTGTCTTGAAACATAGAGAGAGCTAAATGAGCAGGAAGGTGGCTAGTAAGTGAGAGCAGGACAGGAGTTAAAAAGAGAGGAGAGGAAGGGAGAGACTTAGATGGAGGGCAGCAAGGAGACGAAGTGCACAGCTCATTGAAATGCAGGGCACATGCCGGCTGCAGCTGCACCTATCAAATCACCACGTCTAGCTCTGACACGTGCACCCCTCCTCGCACACCCCACAAGATACACATTAAACTGCACACACTCGTGCATGCACTGTATAAACACACGCACTGGTCTGTCATGTGACCGCGTTACACAGCAGTGGATGTTCTCATTGTGAGCTGCACTGGAGTCTACAGGCGGTTCTGCAGTGTTGCTTGTCCCAAAGCGCCGGTATCTTCTCTCATCCTCTGCATTCCCCCCTGTCTGCACTCCTTCCTCCCCCTCCCTCACTCGCCCCTTTCCTCCAATGACTCACAACGTCAGACTTCTGTTTTTATGTAACACATATACCCTTTATTCCCTCTTCTCTCATTTTTTTCTTTCTGAGCCTACTTCACAACACAGTGAAATATACACATTTTCACACAAGGCTGTCTATCAATACCCTAGCACTGAGATGGATCAGAAGACACATAGAAACACACTCACTCTTGTTTTTCTTTATTTAATCCAGAGATGTGTCTCCAGTCACGACAGCGAATGGGTTTTAGCCTCTCTTGTGTTTCTGCCATCGGAGCAACCAGTTGGGTTGTGATTTATCCGCTATTTGATTAAACTGGGTCGTATTGGACCCACAGCCCTTAACTGCATCTGCTGCTGAGACTGCGGGGAGTTCCAGCAGCGCGCACACACAAACACAAAGCAACAGCATCAGTACAAAGTGTTGCTTGAATTCATTAATGAAACCCAATGAGCTCTGATGATCCAAAATCCCTGTGTTCTCATTCATAACACTCCGTTTGATGTCTCACTATGGGATGCGCCTCATCGCGGAGCAAACAGAAGCATCTGTTACGCCAATCCTGATTGGCTGGTGATCTTGACGTCAGCGTCAGGGAATTCACCCCCTATAAGTAGCTTGCGCCACGACGTATGCGCCATTCAAACACCTCTTCTCGCTTCAGAGCACATCTCTATAGTAGCCGGACAAGCTTAACGGTCCACAGACTGAACCCAAATAACCCTTTCGGTCGACGGGCGCTCGCCGGCTACTCCTTCTGCTTCGCAGGGAGACGGTAATACTAACGCCAGTTAGTATTGAAATCGACCTTGCCGTTCTCTTTCCCCAGAAAGTAAGGTAGGTCTGATTTTTTTCAAGCTAGCGTTAGCTCGCTCCCTCACTATCGACACCACGGTAGCGAGGAAGTTTTTTCTTTTCTCTTCCCCACGGAGGAGGAAAGGATTAAAGGAGCATACTGTCACACCAGTCAGTATTCTCCGGGAATAAAAGACCCACACCGTCCTTTTCTCCGGATTAAGGACAGGGTGGTAACACCTTTTTCTCCCAACCTACCTGTTGAGAGCGGGTCCTCTCCACGCCACGAGGCGAACAAGATGGACGCCTCTCTCCCTCACACCAGAGGTGTGACTCGGTGGCTCGACTCTGTGGCTGCGGGTTGAAGATCTCGGGCACAGACACACACCAGGTCTGCTCGTCCTGCCTCGGGCTGGAACACGCCCGAGGCGCTATCGACAACCCCGGCTCGTGCGGACATTGTGTCCGCTTCACCGTGAAGAGCCTCCGCCGACGGCTAGCACGCCAAGCTAGCCTGTCGGAGCAGGACCCCCCCATGTCCACTGACCTGCCGGCCGGCAGTCAAGATGCGGGGGCGTCCGCCGCAGAGAGTGAACCCCTCTCCGTGTTGGTCTGGGGCTCATTATCTGCGATGGCTGCAGAACCGGAATCCCGCGCCCTGGCAGGCCGGGACCCGGTGACGGCAAGACACGCGGGAACGGGACCCCACGCTTTACCGAGCTGGGGCTCCCGGTTAGACCTCACCATGGTCTCACCCACGGAGGATGTCCTCGAGCTGGACTACGATGAGGACGAAGAGGACACCTCGGTGTTCCTCCTGTCCGAGTCGGATGAACATGAAGAGGACATCTTCATGTCATCGGCTCAGGCTGCAAAGCCTGGAGCGAGGGCTGCTCTTCCGGGCGATAGCACACCAGCTTCACCCTGTCTGAGCATGGACCTGCAGGCCGTGTGTAAACGCGCCGCGGCCAGACTCGACATCCTGTGGCCTGAAATGGCCAAGGAGACCTCCAGGTCCCGCTACGAAGGGAAACATTTTCCCCAAGCAGCGCGGACAAAGAGGCAACTCCTTCCGGTCTTCCCGGAGATGTTGGATGAGGTGTCGGTCTCGTGGAGAGACCGGCCCTTCAGCAACAAGGTCCCAATCCAGGGTGCCTCCTCACTAGACTGTGACGGAATGGGGAAGCTCGGCCTGCTCCGCATACCGCCCATGGAACCGCTGGTAGCGGCCCACCTCCTACCGAGGATGGGCCCGTCACCACGCAGGAACCCCACTCTGCCAGCAAAGTCGGACCGATTTCAGTCGACAATGACTGAACGGTCCTACAAAGCCGCAGCGTTGTCCGCCAGGGCCTGAATGTGTCCTCGCTGCTAACCGCTTACCAAGCGGAGCTCTGCGAGGACCTGTCGGGTAACCCGGGGGCAGCCACTCTGGACGAGATGGCAGCGGTCACGGACATTTGTCTTCGTGTCCAACGCTGCGCCGTCCAGGCCACGGGCAAGGCAATGGGGATCATGGTGGTGCAGGAAAGAGCGAGATGGCTCAACCTCACCAACCTCCCAGACCGGGAAAAGGAGGATGTGCTGGATATGCCCATCGTTCCCGAGGGAATTTTCGGCTCCGCTCTTGCTTCCATGCAAAGGAGGTGTGAGTCGAAAAAGAAGGAGGACGAGGCACTCCACCTCTGCCTCCCTCGAAGGGTCCAGCCGCTGCCTTCGCAGCAGCAGTCCTTCGCAGCAGCAGTCCTTCGCCCAAGCTGCCTCGAACCCTGCTCGGTTTAAAACACCGAAAACGCAGAGGTCGCAGCCCGCCCCGAGTCCCCAGCCCAGGCTGGAGACGAGGGCGAGCTGGCCTAGGAAATCTCCGGTTCCGGCTGCAGCTCAGGCGCAGCCAACCCAGAATTTTGGCCAGCAGTCGAGGAAGAAGAAGCGAGCGGCGTGATAGCCCCTCCTTCTCCCCTCTGTGACAGAGCTGGAAGTCCACGGTTCCCCAGCTCTAAATGTGTTCCCGCCGCCTCGAGAGATGCCTCAACACCATCCTCAAGTCCGCACAAACACATGTCACACATTTGTTGATTTTTCTGTCATAAAACATTTGCCGCTGACGCATCCAGGCTTCAGGCCGAGGGCGCAGCTCAAAAAAATGATAAGAAAAACAATAAAACCAATAAACAGCCCGTCAACTGTTCCCCTTCTGAGAGCAGCTACGGCATCTCTCAAAAGGCGGATTACAGGCGGGTCTGTGAAGGCACCACCGTCATGCGCATGCGCAGTGTCGGTGGGGATTGTCGAAAAGGGGCACCACTGTGTTCAGACACTAGAGGGCCCCATAACACAACAAATAGAGACTCAGAGGGGAAGAGACGTGACATCTCCACTGGCTCTAAGGAGCATGCAGTGGAAGATGCTCACATCATCTGCTTGGGTTTTCAAGACAGTAACACAGGGCTACAGACTCCAATTCGCTGTCACCCCCCCTCGCTTCTCGGGCATTCTGCATTCGCAGGCCCGAGGAGAGTCCAGCCCATATTCTGGAGAGAGAGATTCTCTCACTCCTAGAAAAGAGGGCTATATCTATTGTACCCGCCCAGCAGAGTCAGGGCGGCTTCTATTCCAAGTACTTCCTCGTTCCCAAACGGGGAGGGAACGGAATTCGGCCAATACTTGATTGAGGGCTCTGAACAAATATCTAAAAAGATATAAGTTCAGAATGCTCACTCACACATCTCTGCTGCGGCTCGTGCGACAAGACGACTGGTTTACAATCAGTCGACCTGAAAAATGCGTATTTTCACATCCCAGTATATTACCCACACAGGAAATATCTGAGATTCGCATTTCAGGGGATCTGTTATGAATACAGAGTACTCCCTTCAGTCTGTCTCTCAGTCCAAGGGTGTTTGTACGATGTACGGAAGCCGCGATAGCCCCGTTAAGACAACAGGGTATTCGCCTGGCGACCTACCTGGACGACTGGCTGCTTCTCGCACAGTCGGAGCAGGAGGGTGTTACGCAGACAAATGTCCTCGTAAAGCACCTGCTCAACCTGGGTTTCCTAATAAACACAGAGAAGAGCATGTTGTGCCCCGCGCAGACTATACTCTTCCTGGGTTTACACCTGAACTCGGTGCCCTTTTCAGCTCGCTTGTCAGCGGAAAGAGTGAAAGCTTTCAGAGCTTGTCTCGCTCTTTTCCAGCTGCGCAAACATGTTCTCTTCAGATCATGCCTGCGATTGCTGGGGCTCATGGCGTCAGCCATCCTGGTCGTACGACTGGGACGCTTACACATGAGGGAGTTTCAGCGCTGGGTGGCCGCCCTAAAACTAAACGTGATGGTTACTGTGAAATGCGTAATGGCACTGCGCCACTGGCTGCACCCGACTTTTCTAGTACGAGGTGTGCCTATGGGTGCTGTCCTTTCACGGAAAGTGGTCACCACGGACGCATGTCTGACAGGTTGGGGAGGTATTTATGAAGGTCGCCCGGTGAGGGGTCTCTGGAGCAGAGACCTCCAGCGGGCGCACATAAATTACCTGGAGCTTTTAGCGGTGTTTCTCACCCTAAAACGCTTTCTGCCTTTCCTCAGGGGACATCACGTCCTTGTGAGGACAGACAATACGACCACAATATCGTATATTAACCGCCAAGGGGGTTTGCGTTCTCTCCAGTTACACACACTGACGCGCAAACTGATCCTATGGAGCGATAGACGTCTCCTCTCTCTGAGAGCGACGCACGTACCGGGAGTGATGAACCTCGGGGCAGATCTACTGTCCAGAGGTATACCACTTTATGCAGACTGGTCTCTACATCCAAGGATTGTGAGCCAGCTGTGGGTGCGTTACGGCAGAGCCGCGGTGGATCTGTTCGCATCGAAAGACAACGCTCAGTGTCAGCTGTTCTTTTCGATGCGCGATCTAAATGCACCGTTAGGCGTGGATGCACTCGCGCACAATTGGCCCCCGGGCCTTCTGTACGCGTTCCCACCCCTGGCTCTGATACCCCCAACTCTGGCCAGAGTGAGAGAGCAACGCCACACACTTATCCTGATAGCTCCGCACTGGCCAGCTATGTAATGGCTAGCGGAGATATATCAGCTGCTGTGCGGGCAGCCATGGCAGCTCCCACTACGCAGGGACATACTGTCCCAAGCGGGGGGGGGCGATCTTTCACCCACACCCAGAGCGCTTGGCTCTATGGGCCTGGCCCGTGAGTGGTACAATCTGAATACAGTGTGACATGAAGCTGACCCTGGCAGCTGCCAAGCGAGCCAGTGGCACTCATGCACTATCTGTACAGTCTTCATGCACTCAGTTCGCCCCAGGGCAAACAGAGTGTGGTTGAAGCCCAACCCTGCCTTTATCTTAAGGCGGTTGGTTCAGGTACCACATTTGACATTGAGGCATCCTCCCCGCCACTGTATTCCTCCGGGGAACAGCGGCCGGATTTGCCGTGTCCAGCCCGTGCTTTACGCACGTACAGGGACAGATCAGGGGTGCTTTGTCATAATGACCAACCCCTTGTGTCCTGGGCTAACCCTTATAAGGGCAAGCCTGTTACTAAGCAACGGCTCTCCCACTGGTTTGTGGAAGCAATTGCTTTGGGGCTCATACGAGTCAGAGTTCGCAGGCACCCTCGGGTCCGCGAGCTCTTTCGACTCAGGGTCTGGCTGCATCCTGGACTCTGTCCCATCCAAGACATTGGTGCAGCGGCGAGCTGGTCCTCGCCGCTCACTTTTGTCCGCCTCTTAACAGGCTGGACGTTCTGCTCCCAGTGTGACTCAAGCAGTGCTGGGCACCTGGTTGAGTCAGAGCTCTACCTGTTAAGTTCTGGTTGGTTTGGTGATTTGGTGATTTGGTGATTTTCGAGATAAATTCGTCTGACAATACGGGAGCTACAATTTCCCATAGTGAGACATCGAACGGAGTGTTATGAATGAGAACTATAGGTTACTTACGTAACCCCAGTTCTCAGAGTAACATGAAGTGAGATGTCTCACCAGACGGCCCTCCTTGCTATGGTGAAGCGAGAAGAGGTGCTTATTTTGAATGACGCATGCGTCGTGGCGCAAGCTACTTATAGGGGGTGAATTATTTGACGCTGACGTCAAGATCACCAGCCAATCAGGATTGGCGTAATGAGATTGATGCTTCTGTTTGCTCCGCGATGAGGCGCATCCCATAGTGAGACATCTCACTTCATGTTACTCTGAGAACTGGGGTTACGTAAGTAACCTATAGTTTATCCCCCAGACAGATTTCTGGTTAAAACCTGCATAATCACCCATCACATTAGTCTCCCAGCCTGCTTTCTTCATCCCACTCAGTCCCTTTCTACCCCCTCGCCTCTCTGTCTATCTCCTTTTTGTTCCCTAGATTATTTTGCCCCGGCCCCTTCTTTTTGTCCTACAGAATGGATTACAATTGCCCTTTTTCTCATCTTCATGGTCATCCCTGACTTCCTCAAGTTGTGAGGTCTTGATCCACACTAATGCTTGTGTTGTGGCCCATCCCCTTCAATCACCTCGTTATCGCTCCTCAGATGATGCTAATTAAATAGCAACATGAGTAAAGGCATCTCAACAGCTCTGCGGTGCTACATGCTTGATGTATTGTGGATTGATGCATGTGTGCGTCTATACTACTCCACACTGAAAAGCTCAAATGTATGGATGCAGATGTGTGTGCATCTGTGCTTGTCTGCAAGGAAGCCTTCTGCCGCATTTTTTAATCGGGAGGCTGTTGCATACCGTTGAACAATTTATTCACCAACAGAAGGGATGTCTCACAGATTGCTGTTCCCGCTACCAGCTCATTCCAATCCTTGTCTCGTTAAAGTGAAATTTCATGTTGAGCCCTATCATGGTTGATCTCACCTTGAAGCTGCCTTTTCTCCAGCTGTCAGATGTGTCCCCTAATACCCTTCTGTTTATATCCAAACAGAGTGGTGCTTCTTTTCAAACTGGATTAGTTTCTTAAGGAGCAACCTATAGATAAGAGCTCCCTGCCTGTCGCTCTCCATCAACTCCCAGACAAGCAGAAAGCTGTTTTCAAGACATGTTGAAGCTTTCTGAAAGGTCACCATCAAAACACATCTCATCCTCATAAAATTGATAGTTTAATAAACTTTTGATTTGATACGCTACTTCCCGGTGCAATCAAGTGCCTTTTCACTGACATCCACTGAGGTGCTTGAGGTTGTAAATGTTTTCACAGACTTGGATAGGAATAGTTTGCTATCAAAATGGCACTATTACTTTAGCTTTTACCATTGTGCATGCTGGGGGAAATTGTATTTTCTGAGATGATGCTCACAAATGACAAAGCATTTTCCTCTCATACTCACTTTGTGTTTGGATTATTATTATCCCACTACTTTAGCTACCACAACATGAGCTCAATATGTTCTTTTGTTGTATTTTTTCTTTTGGCACTCTAGGGGTGGAGGGTTTTAATTCTATTTGAGACACTTGTTGCATGTAATTCCCAGTCTTTCTTTCATTGTATTGCTTGCAGTCTCTCTACAGTTATCTACACTATTTTAAAAAGCCAACAAAATGTTCAGACATTATTCGTTTGCTTTGCCCTACTTGTTGCCCCATTTCTTTTGGCTAATACAAAACAAAATGAATGGACACAAGTTTAGGCAAAAGTGATTGACAGGAACGTGCCTCATTTTGACATGCTTGGCTTATGAGTGACAGCTTGCCTGACACTATCTGACATAACCTGGGGCGATATATCCCACTTACTTGACAACCCAAGCTAGGTAAAAACTAAAATTCCAAAGATTATTTGCAAATAATTTTTACCAGGGCTGCCATGATGTTCGTCCTGCAATTGTAATGATATGTTCCCCTATAAACACAGGAAAGAGGTTGAACAAGCTAAGAAACACATACACCAATGTGTACTGAAAAAAACGCACAGTTCCACTTTGTACACGAAAAAAGGTTTACACATTGCCCGACAAATATGGCCCTTTTACAATGTCATTCAGAGCATTCAATATTTCAGCCCTGTAATACAAAACCTTCCAGTGCTGCCTTACCCTGAGGCTAATGTGGCTTGATTATTTAAATTGCGGCACACAACAGGGGGCTTTACACCCCTGCTACATTTTGTGCCCAAACACACTCACACACAAAAAACATACGCACATGAAAAAACCACCTTGTGTTGTGCTCTTTAAAGTGGTTTTAAATCACACATGCAGAATGTTATGCTTTGTTTGTTTTTTATTTCTGATTTGTAATTAAAGCCAGTGGCTGGTATTCAACAATAACCATGTTTTTTTTAGAATGGTCTTTTTTTAATTGTAGAGCTGCTGTAGTTGAGTTCCAGCAAGGCTTCAGTGTTAAAACCTTTCATACAATTATGTTGATCAAAGTAGACCCTTGGGATTTGTTGTGATATAGGAAAGCATTAATATACACTATAAAACAGTCAATAGAGAACATTTTCTTTATGTATGTGAATGGTAACTAAAAGAAGCAATCCAATGCAAACAAGAAAATCAAAATGTCCTGGTTTTTAAGAGTTTTTTTACTGTCCTTTTCTTTAGACCTCAGCCCTATTAAGTGATCCAAAAAAACAATAGAAAGGAGAACAACTCAACAGCAAAAGCATTGTGTTGTCATTGACTTCCTTTCATGTTGTAGTTTGTTATTATGGTTCCACTGTGTAAGCAGGCGAATTAAGAGGTTGGCTTCACAGCATCGCAGTAAAAGCACAACAGACAGAAGCGTTGTGTAACGTCTGATAATACAGACAGAAACCAATAAGAAATGTCAAAGCATGCCATAGAGATGTCCAAAAATAAATAACAGTGACAGAGGGGGTAGGACATGAGCGGATGTATGTGATCCACCCAGACGTGTCACAGCAATATGACTCCCAGGCAGATGTGAGCGTGCGCCGGCTAATAAGCATCACATCTGTCACATTCGGACAATGGGCAAAGAGCAGGAAATATGCTCGTGGCAAGAGAGTAATCTTAAATAATGTATAAGCCGTTTCCTGGACAGCTTTGTTTGCCATCAACACCAGGATGACAATTAGCTTAGCGATGCTTTTAGTCACATTGACTTGCCTCCCAACAACAACATGGTTCTAACCGATCCAATTTGTGCTTCAATGTAAATTAAATTCCCTGAAAAATAAAATAATGAAAAACTATGTTAAGGTATGTGTGTAAGAAACAACAGTGGAAAGCTACATGTAAACAAGCCTTTCTTCCTGTAATAAATGTGTCTTATTTTTCTCACAGTGACATGTCCCATGAATGAGATCCTGACAGCTTCAACAGATGTCATCATGAGCCTGTCACCAGGCAACGGCTTCCCACATTTCGAGTCCTGCTCCTGGGTGGTCAAAGTGGAGCCCGGCTACAACATCACCTTCACTATTGAACAATTCCAGACCAGCCGTCAGTTTGATGAGCTCGAGATCTTTGATGGTGAGTCACTGCATCTGTAATGAAAGTGAGCACATAGTATCATGTCTGTGTTGATTTGTTTTTGATTACAAAAACTATGACAAATATTGGTCAACAAACTTTATTTCAGGTTCATGAAGTCAGCACGTGCCTCATTAAACTCTGGCAATATTCACATGCAATATTGTTGATAAAAGAGACAAAAAAACGAAATAAAGTTTAGAATAGGAAAACTTTAGTGGTGACTGTAAGTAGACTAAGATGTAATGACTTATTGTAGTCTTAAACTGCACTAAAAAGTATTGTGGTCAACTACAAATATTTTTATTTTTTTATTTTTTATTTATTTATTTTTTAAAACCAAAGAAAATACAAATGAAACAAAAGATGATACAGACATGATACAGTACTATACAAATGAATGCAATAACAAAACGAAATATTTAAATAATAATTGAATAATCTGTAGTATCATTGTCTGATAACAATACAAAAAAAAAAAAAAAACTTTAGCTAATTACACGTCCGAAAAGGATACAAATTACCAAAAAGTTAAGATTAAATCATAAAATAGATACCTGAACACTGGTATCATGCTATTTAGGTTGTGCAGCATTCTAATCGTTTTGACCTTTTTTGTATCAAGAACAGCTGAACTGAGTATCATGTTGCCTTTCAGGTCCAGGTGTGGCCCCCTTTGTCTCTATGACACCTCCCCCCCACTTTCTTGACCAACGACTCATTCTCACTTATGGTGCATTTCCACTACAGCGCGGAGCTCGCTTTAAGCGTGCCGTGCCCGGCCCGTTTTTGGTTGCGTTTCCACTTGGCGTAGTTCCGGCTATCGGGTACTATTTCACAGTTTTTCTGGCCCCTTAAAATCGAGGTTCTTTCCGGGCCAACAACCAGGCTGAGTCGGGCTGAGTATGCTAAACTAGAGAGAGAATCGCTGGCAAGGGGGCTACAACTACAACAAGATGAACATATTTGACCGTGATTTAATTGTAATACACGTTTCAAAATGATGCCGAAGTAACAACATACTGATACCGGTTAGTAAAAACCATGAATTAATGCTTTGACAAGTCTGCAGACAGACGGCAGGCGAAACACCTTTTAAAATGCGTGTTTTCTGAATGGAGATCGGCTAAGCTAACGTTGTATATGCTCCGACCGTCCACACTCACAACAACGGCCTATACAGACATAAATAAACCAGCGACTGTATTCGCCATGACACAGGCAGTCTGTGGTTTGTACTTATTTAACTTTTGTCTAGTTTCTGAACAGATATGAGGAGCTGTGAGCTCTGAGTGCTAAGAGCTAACGGCTGTGTTGTTTTTTGGGGCGCTCATTGAAGATGACGTCACGGCTCCGCCTACACTGCACTACTAAAGTTACTGCCCCAGCTGGAAACGCAGCATAAAGTGAGCCAGTCCTAACGAGGCCTAACGAGGCCTAGCCATACCGAGCGAGGCTGAGCCAGACATTTGATTCCCCGCCCATAACAAAGCTTACTGCATCTACTAACAGAACAATCACACACAGGCCCTGCTTCACAGTGACAGGACCTCTTCAGGACCGCCTTCACATTAGCATGTGATTAGAGGCACAGTCAGCAACTCTGCCAGGATGCTCTGAGTAAATGGCCATCGTACACACTAGTGTTCCCAATTAGTGCTTTATGTATTCTGCAGACTGGAAGGGACTAACCTTGCCAAGGCAATTATGGAGGAATCTTTTTTTCCACAATTAGACTAAAAGGCACAACTTACACACCTTCCGGCGCAGACTGAAAACTCATCTCTTTCGACTCCACTTCGAGCGATAGAATTACTAACAAAGCACTTATATACTAATAAAGGACTGGCTTATCTAAAGCCAGTTGAGTAGCATTGAAATGTTTAGCTCTATGAAACCTGATGTACTTATATGATTCTGTTTTAATCAAGTTTGTATTTTGTTGGTCGAACGCACTTATTGTACGTCGCTTTGGATAAAAGCGTCAGCTAAATGCAATGTAATGTAACTTAAAATCCCTGACATGACAATGACAATATATTAAAAAAAAATGTCCGTACATAATGAGAATTTCTATAAATTGAAATGTACAAGAAAAATGCTATTTAAAGGAATGTCCAGCTTTCAGTGTGTAGATCATGAAATACAAGGCTTTATAAAGAAAACTCATTTGTAGTGTTAGTTTACTTTCAATTTGTGGCGCTCTTAATCATTAAAGTGGCTATTTTTACACATTGTAACTGATAAGCTAAGGGGCGGTACATCTCTAACAGTTGACCAATCAAAACCGAGCTGGCCAGATAACCAATCGGAGCAGACTGGGCTCTGGTTTCAGACAGAGGGTGAAAAGAGGTGCTGCAGCACAGGCAGTATGGGGAAAATAAAGACCTTTTTGAAGATTAAATCATTTAAACATGTCACAGTAGAGACACTACATAGAAATATGAACCTGAAAATGAGCAGAATAGGGCCTTTTTAAGTTATGACAATTGCAAAGATGGATTATTCTTAATAAATGATTTATCTCTCTTCCTCAGGCCCATCCAGACAGAGCCCTCTCCTGATTACCCTCAGTGGTAATTATTCCAGCCCTCTGAGCATCACCAGCTCCAGTAACAGGGTCTACCTGCACTGGTCCTTCGATCACACCACCAGCCACAAAGGCTTCCGCATACGCTACTCAGGTACGTCATAACAGACTTACTCCAGCCTCAAGTCACACACTTTTCAGACAATGTTATTTCGGCTGTCCTTTTAAAATTGATCACCAGAAGAACTCGTAGACATTGTTGTACGTGCAAACTCAACAGAGGTGCCTTTGGTTCACTGTGCCAACAAGACCAACATTTAGGCTGCCAACTGCAGCTGAGATAGCAAGAAATAAAACCCATCTCCATGACAACCTACCGGGGGCGACGGGCATCTACAGCACTCCTCGCTGTGCACCACATGCCTAGGAATTACTAAATGCTGTTTCTTTTGTTTTTCTTATAATTCTTCTGTTCTGTCCTGCTCCCAAGAAAGATATGTTGGTATATGACACCTGCATAACCGGCTCTGAATTATGACTGTGTAAATATTTAAAAGGCTCCCTCCGTTCTGTATCAACAGCACTCAGCCAGATTAACTAATCGTCTCTCCCCTCCTCTCAGCGGAGCGCTCCGTCTCCCCTACCGGATGTTCTGTCATTTCTTTCTTTCCCTTTTTTCTTTTTTTCTTGCCTCTTTTACTTTTTTTAATCTTAAGCCATGATGGATTTTGCCATAGCAGGCTAAGAGACAGCCACACTGAAGGGATGGCTGAGATCCTGCGAGTTGCCATGGTCAATAAGGAGGTGCCTTATGTAGTGCCTTGGTGGGGAGGAAGAAACAGATGGCAGGTTCATGTATTCGCCGGTTCCCTTCATCAATCCATCGCCTTTCTCCGTGGGCCGGACTTCCATCAACAACTTGCAGAAATCTCCTCTAGCAACTGGCCATCACATTTTGTGTTCTTACTCTCCATCCATAGCTTCAATCGCTGTTTCTCAATCACCTCATGTAGTCTCTCTTCTATCAATTCAACCAACTTACTTAGTATCTTTCCAGCCATCTCCTTAAGCTCATATGTCCCTCCCTCATCTGTATTCTTCCTCCCACTTTCTCCTCCTCTCTATTATCTATTCCAATCCAGTCACCTGCCAATGTAGATCGTATTCCTCTGAGCTGCAGGGCTGATTGCAGGGAGACGAGTGTGTACTATAACAGGCAGAGAGAGGGAAGGAAAGGGGAACACAGAGAGAGGGGAGAATGAGTTGGACACAGACAGACGGGAAGAATTGAACTCGAGGGTGGCTCAGGAACCGCCAGTCTCTCCGACTGACAGGAGGAGGCCTTGCCAGGGAACATATAGAAGCTCATTTGATGTAATACATATCATTGGAAATAAAACATGGGCTTACTAAGTACTAAGAAATCTTTCTGAGTGAACCACAGAGTCATATTCCACAAAACGTCTTTTTTCATCTAACATCTGTTCAATGCCACACAATGTTATGAAACGTCCCAGATTGTCTGTGCCCTTGGAACAATTTGTGAGAGACAGCAACATCCCATAAGTGCTGAAAAAATATAACAGCTCTGACATTGTTTTTTTTATACCGAAAGGGAGTTGTATCTGTTTGCATGGTGCTAAAAATATGCACTTGAAAGAGATGCTGTCAACATGAGCTATAGGTTTAACATTTTCATTATTATATATTAATGTAATGTGATCCTAGTGTAATGTATAATACACTTTGTTGTGTCCTTGGTCCACTTCTATCCTGTTCTCTCTACACAATAGGCACTGTTTCCTGTGTCACAAAGCCATGAATTGTTGCATCACAAAATTACAATATTATCCAGGATGTTTTCGCAATGTCTGTTTTTATTTGTTCGCCATAAGTGTAATGATATCGTATGGCTGTTAGCCCCAGAAACCCTTCATTCTTTAGGATCCACAGATGAATGGTTATTGCAACCCCCAATTTAAGCAACAAACAACAACAGATACTTCCTTCCTGTTATTATGTATTCATCACGTTGATGATGCTCCTCTGCTGTTGCTGACAAACTCCTGTTATGCTTTGCAGAACATTATTTTCCTTTAATCAATCGTCCTTGTCTCCAGTCTGCATTCTAGCACTATTATTATTAATACATATCCTCCTTTACTATGCCAAGCGTAGAAGATGGATGCAAAACAGATGTGGGGTGCATTATTCCTTCGCCTCCTCAACAACAACGTGCATCAGCTTGCATCATTATTGGGTTTTTACGCTTGTTTTGCGCTCAGTGTTATCAGTATTCGTGTTTATATCTCTACCTATTTGTTTGTTTGTTTTTATAGCTGCCTACTGCAGCCCTCCGAACAACCCTGTAAACGGCACAGTGCACAGTCTGACGGGCACCAAGCTGGGCAGCACCCTGCGTTTCAACTGTGACCAGGGCTTCCGGCTTATTGGACAGAGCAGTGCCACATGCACCCGCACAGCTCAGGGGATCCACCAGTGGAACGCACCAGTGCCACTTTGCCAAGGTGAGGGTTCAATTATAGCCAGAGTTGGAAGAAGAACTCACATACGACACGATATGATAATACTTTAATGTTCAGATCAAGTCTGAAATTTGACTTGCATCACAGCAGCTCCATGTGTAATCAAATCAAATGAAGTTTTATTTATATAGCACATTTTTAAACGATTTTTGGTCGAGCCAAAGTGCTGTACATATAATAAAAAATAGCCTACAGTAAAGACACTTTACAGCAAATACAACAGCACAGTTTGTGCAGAATATCAATATGAGATAACGACACCCTCTGTCCTTAGACCCTCACATCATACAAGGAAACACTTCCGGAGAAAAACCCACAGTTTAAAGATCACATCTATGATCATGTGTAACATCAACATAGACAAATATCAAGACACAGCACAATCACTGAGAGACAACATGCTCAAAGAGCCTTTAGTATTTGATCTGGGATTCAGCTCTGTATTTACTGTGAGGATTGACTGGTACGCAAAGGATGCTTCAGACTGACTAGATTGAATCGCGGGACCCTGTATCTCCGATTAGATTCATATTGGCTGTTCAGAACATGGTTTAGGTCCGAGATGATGGTGCTGGACAGCCTCTCTAGGTTATTATGGTATGCTGAGTCATAAAGTCTCTCACAGGGTTGACCAACAATCTTTGAGCAGATTGTTAACAGGTGGAGCAGTTTTGATTTTAAAGCTGTTAACAAACACTTGTACCAGGTAGTATTGCAGTACTGTAGACTAAACAAGATCACAGATGTAAAGAACGGCAGAAGACTTTCTCTGCTCGCCCAAAAAGACCTAAGGCGGTGAAGAAAATAAATGCTTTGTTTTAGTACATCTGACTAAAAGTAAGAGTAGAGCTACCAGAGTGTAGAAATACTCCTGCATGCAGCTACTTTGAATCACTTTGTATGCTGCAGGGTAGTTTGTGAATGTTACCAGGTGTAACTTGCGTCTTAGTTAAGTGTTGTTTATATTTTGCATCATTATTCCAAATTTGCAAAGTAATTAAGGTATTAAATAAATGTATTGGAGAAACGTTCACTATATACTACTTACTTAACGCCACTGATCATAGCAGTAGGATATTAGAGAGGATAAGAAGGATGTAGATTGTTAATAAAAAACATGGATAAAGAAATATAGTCCATTGTTTTATATTTCCTTATTAAGGTGAGGCAAATTACATTTGTACAATCAGATGGGCAGGATAATTGTAAATTGCTAATTCTCTTACTGAAGTTACATTTCGTCAATGTTATCAATTCAACTGAGCTCATCCGGTATATAGTCCGACTTCTCCAAAGTGATTCAATTAAACACTGCAGAGAAAACAAGATTTTAACATTCCTAGCATTCTCCTTTACTGATGTGCTGAGTTCAAGAAGACATTTTCTCTTGCAAATTCATTTTGTAAGTTGAAATCGTTCTGATTTAAGATGATTGAAAAAAACTATCACTGATTCCATTTGCTTTGGATCACAGTGTGATTCCAGCTGACAGTGCCATCACCAACAGCCCCTCAGCCTTAGGCGTGCTTCAAGGAAGCTCACTTCACCCATCCTCAGAAACGCTTTGAAGATAACATTGCATCAGATCAATGATAGTTGGTTTACCTGAGCTGAGGTGTTTGATATGTCAGTCTTGTGGGTTATAGCCACAGGTATCTGCTTGTCACTGTGCAGACTTTTTTCAGTGATGGAATGAAACAAAATCAATTTCAGACTTTGCACCAGGACTGACACAACTGTGATGCACATAAATATAGTCAACGCTTTTAAAGTTATCTAATTTAATTTAAAACTGCTTTTCCCCCCTAACGTAACAAAATGTAACTTTAGATTTGACAAGACTGTGATGCAGTTGCACCATCCTTGTTGATCTCCAATTTTAGTGAATTATCTATATGTCTGTGTCTGGATTGTCTCTTATACAGAATCACAAAAGCATTGAATCTATTTTCAGAGTCTAGTTTCCGACCCGATGTATTAATAGTATTAACTAGGGCTGTGCGATTATGGCAAAAATCATAATCACGATTATTTGGGTCAATAATTGATATCACGATTATTTTGACGATTATTCATTGACCATTTATTGAACTTTAAAACAAATAATATTTTACCAATAAACAAGATCAATAAATGTGTTGGAGCGCACTTCCAAAACCATACTAAACATATATTAATATGATAAATAAATTAGACCAAAATAAATTAAATCAAATATGTTGCAGTGCACTGTCACAACCTACTGAAAACTCCTTAACATATAGCCAACATTTTGGTAAAACATATTCAACATATTCCACTCAGTTAAACGTTGAAGGCTGGCCAACCGTCATGGTCCAGAAGTAACAGGAAATAAATGTTGAACTACAATTTAAGACCAAATAAAAAAAATGTGGCCACCATGGCAAATGCTGGTAGGGCTGCTCATGTCATCTCTTAAAGATGTTTTGCAAGAAATACCAGGCTGTTTACATGGTCTGGTTTCAGAGATGAGCGCAGGCAGCTGACAATATTGCCACCTGTACTGAAGACCCTCTCTGAAGAGGAACTTGTGGCAGTGCTGCCACATATGACACAGGAAAAAAAGAAAAGACTCTGAAGAACCCTTTCTTTGCCATTATATAAAAATAGTGTTGCTACAAAAGTATAAATGAGGCTTACTAATAAGACAACTCAGATCTGAAGCTACACAGGAATCTGCTGCCAACGTGCAATAAAAAAGACAACATTAATAGAATCAAACCCTTTTTTTGTTGCATTTTATTAGAGTATACAAATAAATGCCTTTAAAATAGGATGCAAGCAACACTAGTTTCTTAACCTGAATTGATAATAGACTATAATCAATTTAAACAGAACAGATCTTAATGTTTGCATTCTTATACCATTTGTACAATAATTATAATGAATAAGTTCAAACAAACTAAAACTTACAGCTGATTAATAACGGTATCTAACTTGAGTTTTTATTATATCAAAAACCTGTTGAAATGCTGCTGTTATTTTTACTGTCCCCAAAAAGCGCGTCGGCAGCCTCCAGGAATGCTTCTTTCATAACTTCGCCGTCTTTGAAAGACTTCATGTGTTTCGCAAGAACGTGACTGACACGATAAGATGCTCTGGTAGCAGCCTTGCTCTTGTTGTTGGGCCTGGTGGAAATGGACTGCTGTGCTGCATTTAGCTGTCCTCTCAGGCCCCTCCCCTTTTGGGAGCGTAGGGCAGAATTAGGAGGGAATTTCGTCTCGTAGCGTTTGTGCACTGTTTTGAAATGCCGCTCCTAAATTACCCTTCTTCGATAAAGCCACGCTCGCATTGCAGATGAGACAGATGGACTTTGAATTGGAATAGATACAAAAATAATCATCCTCCCACTCGGAGTGAAAATTATATATTTTGGGCTTTTTTGCTTCTGCCATAATTGCGGTCTTGTGTGTGTGCGGACTGTCACTGCACTGCCCACCCACCAGCCACGCCGGCTAATCACAAAGCTTTGATGCGTTCAAGTGCATTATTCTGGCACGGGAACATTATGTTACAGGACATTAACGATAAAACAGAATATTGTTGTTCTATTTTTAGACACATCTCGCGATCGACTAGGAATCTCCCCGCGACCCTTCTTTTTAACGAGTTGCTGCTCTTGTTCTGACATCTTCGCTCGCGCTGAACACATGTCACTCCCACGTGGCCGAGTGGGCTTTTAGGGAGGGGCGAAAGCACACCCAGCAAAATAATCGTATTTTGTCAATTATGCTGTTTCCATAATCGTCACAAGCCATAATCAAAATACGATTAATTGCACAGCCCTAGTATTAACTATTCAATGCCTGGTCAAGTCTGCACCTGGTGTGATTTCCACAATAATTGCACATGCTCTCTCTGGAGCCTATTGTTTACTCTGGTGCAGATGGCAGCCCGAGCTAATGTTTACTGCACATCAATTGATGCTCCTTCGCTGTGTTTATACAGGAATCCTATTTTGAGTTTTGCACTGCATACAAAGATAGTTAAATAGTTAGTATACTTTCATTCTAAAAAGCACATGTTTCGACTTACTTCCCAACACATTCCTCATTCCCTTCTAGTGATGTCCTGTGGAATGCCAGTACCTGCGATAAACGGCAGTATTGTGGGCCAGGACTTCTCTCTAGGAGCTACGGCCACGTACCAGTGTAATCCCGGATTTCGCCTGGCAGGGCCTGTCACCACCTCAGTGTCATGTCAGGAATCTGGGAGGTGGAGCCCCATTGAGACCCCGCCCATATGTATTTGTGAGTATTTCTCTTACTGTCTTACATTGTAACCGCACCAAACACAAATAAGTATTTATGTTAATAATTTGTGTTTGTCCTTTGACCTTCCAGCGGTGACCTGCCCCGACATCGGCCACTCTGCTGTTGAACATGGGAGATGGAGGCTAATCTATGGCACTCAAAACCAATATGACACTATAATGATGATCATATGTGACCCAGGGTATTACTACAGGGGTCAAATGGTCATTCGATGCCAGGCCAACAGCACCTGGAACTACCCTGATCCACGTCCAGTCTGCGAGAGTAAGTGTAATCTCCATGGTCTTTTTTTACCACAGTGTGTTGAGTTACGACATAGAGAACGAAAAGAAAAAGAGTAATTGCACCCAAATGTACGATATCCCACTTTGATATTAAGAAAAGAACATAACTAAACACGAAGAAATGTTCTAACTAAAACAAAATTAGATCCCATTTTACAAACAAAACACATTTTGTTTTAATCTAGATTATGTAAACCATATGGGAGTGTAACTCGACAAATTGATTTCTCATTGCAGTCATCTCCTGCGGGGACCTTGGGACTCCACCAAATGGCAACAAGATTGGAACACTGACTGTGTATGGAGCCACCGCCATCTTCTCCTGCAACACAGGGTATACCTTGGTGGGCTCTCGGGTACGAGAGTGTATGTCCAATGGGCTTTGGAGTGGATCACAGGTCCAGTGTCTAGGTGAGATCTTCAACACCCAAGAAATGATTGTATTCTTGCAATTTACTTCCAGAAGCTTTGTTTGATTTTGACTCTTCTTTAACCCACAGCTGGTCATTGTGGCAACCCAGAGCCCATAGTGAACGGACAGATCATTGGGGAGAATTATAACTTTCGAGGCAGCGTTGTGTACCAGTGTAATCCAGGATTCCGTCTCATTGGTGTGTCGGTGCGAATCTGTGAACAAGCTCACGAATGGTCTGGAAACACTCCTGTCTGTGTCCGTAAGTAACAGAAAACAGCTCGTAATAAGTCAAACTATGGATGATATTGTGTATATCTTTAGGCTTCTACCTGCTCAGATAAAGTTGGAATCCAGACTTTTATTTTATACTAGGACAACCACCTAGTTAAGAAAAAAACAATCTTGATACAAAATAATTGCCAATTCTCTCCCAGCATAATAGTGTTGCTAATAGATCAATAATGAATAGAGACATATATTACCTAGGGATGCCCTTATCAGGCCGTTACCAACTGCACATTCAGTGTGATTAGACCTGAGCCATCTGGTACTGATCACCAATTAATTCCTGTTATTGAATATTTTTTTAGAGGAAGCTTCTGCTCAAGCTCCTGAATTAAAATCACATATATATATATATGTATAATAAAACCCACCTGTGCCTCGTGTCTAAGTTTTACCGTGACATTTTCAAAGATGGGGTAATTATCACAAAATGACACTCTGTATTTCTCTATAATATAATTTGCAAGATTATTTTAATGGAGGCCCGTGGCAAAAATTAGAGACATGCAGCTGCAGCGGCGCCTGTCGCTTTAGAGTTTGGATCATTACTCGCCATCTACATTCAGTGATGATTTTTTTGTTGTGGCGTTGCCTATTGCATTCCAGGGCTTGTTAATCTCGTGTTTGATATGACTTTTACCCTCATTTGTCTGTTTCCTTTGACTTCCCCAGCCATCACATGTGGTCACCCTGGCAACCCTACTTTCGGATCCACCCAAGGAGCCCAGTTCAACTTGAATGACGCTGTGCGCTTTGTCTGCAACACCGGATACGTTCTGCAAGGGGCTGTAAAATCTAGCTGCCAGTCCAATGGGCAGTGGAGCAACGCCCTCCCCAGGTGTAAAAGTAAGTGTCCAGTACATGCCCAAGCTAATCAGTCTATGCATGTATGCGTTTTAGTAGAACCTCATGCCTACTAATGATAGGATGGGATGATAAAAGAACAATCACACATGGAAGTCACTAAATATAAATTATTATGCAATTTCAGGAAAGTTAAAGTAGTGCAATTTGTCATTTGAACTTACAAATAGCTAATATGAGAGAACCATTAATCATTGTTGTTCTCATGACACCTCCATGAGCAAAAGGTATGAGTTAAGGTTTAATTGCATGATGCATGCTCATAGCACACCAACAGAAGCCAGTCCTGCATTTGTTTATACGTACAGTATGTGTGTGCCCTGTGAATGATTCTAGTGCTAAATAAGCCAAAAGCATCAACTGTGTGAATAGCTAATGCTCAGTGAACATTGTAATTAAGTGCGGTCGTTTATACGTACTTGTCCAGGGGGGTACGGTTTTGTGCTCTCCTCAATTTTTGTAGGTAGGTATTAAATTACTTATTGTATTGTGCAAGGTCATATCTTCTGTGACCATAGATGACCCCAATCATAAAGAGAGTGTAGAAGAAGCGCAAAGATGCCTGGGAGGGAGAAGAAGTTTAAACGATGCATATTAGAGGGGAATTGAAATGAATAGCAAAAGAGAAGACTGGATTATTTAATTACCACACTCTTAACCACTTGGTCCAGTGAGGTTTCAGATCATATTTACATGTGATGTTATTTCCTCTTTCCCTTGTTATCCCTGTGGCACCCTCTGGCTCACCTGTCCATCAGGGAAACACACTTGTCCTTAACCATGCAGACAAAGCCAAAAACAATCACAGGATCCTTGAGCCTCTTAATTTGGCAGTGTCTTTGCGACAAGCCATGTATCACCGGCACCCACGTCTGTCTCCAAGTCCCCGCTAACTAAGGGCTTTGTGACAGCCACAGAAAGGGCCCGCTCGCAAGGTCGGGCCCTGAATGTGACAAGGCAGTGACAGAATCAGTGACGGATTGACTTGTGAGTTTGTTTTAAATGAGCAGAGAAAGAACACGGCCTTATTTTGTAGACATTTATGAAGGGATGAGGGGGGTTGCGAGTCCCACAGGAACCATTCTCCAGTTGTTAAAAAGAGGGAGAAGTACATTTAGCTGCCGCATGAATAAGCAGACGAGATTTTGTCCCAGACATACACCTTAAATCTCTCCGCTCGAGTGGTGACATCACATTAGCATTGGCCTTGTTTCCATACATATGATGACTCAGAGATGCTTTTTGTGTGCCTCTGTGTGAGTGTGGGGGGGGGGGGGGGGTTTGTGGGTCTAGTTTTATGGCATATTATCCTCACTGTGATGTGGAGACATAAGAAGCTTAGGGATCTTTTTGTCAAGCAGATTTATCACCCACAGTATTCTAGACATATTTGGTGAGACATGCACTCCATGTACTCCGTCATTCTGCTTCAACCATCTCATTTTAGCTTAGCTGGACTATCAGCTTTCCTTTAAGAGCTAGAGAGTAGTTGATAAAGAAGGCAGGAAACTAGGTAAGGAAGGGAAATTATTTAATCAGTCAAATTTAATGATTTTCACGGTCCAGATTCTAACTACAATCCTATAGGCTCCATCAATAATGCAGGGGACAGTCTTCTATCCCTCCCTAATCAACAACAAGTTGAGTCACAGCAACAGAGCTTACAACACCGCCTTCTTTGGATGACTCGTGTGTTTATTTGTCTTTCAGCGTTAAAAGGCAAGAGACACAGGACAGAAAAAACACACTCTGAAACACCACTTATAGGGCCGCTGCCTGGCAGGAGGCCAAGAGGAGGATAGGGTTACCGGGGTCTCCTCTTCTGAGTGGAACAGAGATGAATTACCTCAGCCCTTTCCCCCCTCTCACTTTTATTCTTCTTTTCCTTTCATCCTTTCACTTCCGATCTGTCTGCCCACTGGGCCACACACAGAAATGTACCAGGAGGTCAGTCGTTTTAGATGACTGTTGGATCGCTTTTCATTCTATGTTGCCCGCACACATTTATTCAAAGCTGAATTCAGAGCTTGGGAAGTCTCGTACTGAAACAGATCCGCTGCTTAAAAAACACTTTGTGGTGTTATTATGCAGTAAGTTGTAAATGATGGCACCACGGGTCAGCGCTCCACTGGAAGGTATATATTAGAATAGGTATTTGGGGGTGATTAAGCTGTGCTGGCCAGCTTGGGAGCATAAGAATGAGCAAGCTTTTAGGTGCATTAGCATACAATGGGTTGTTTTTCGGATGTGGCAAAGGCAATCTCATGGAGCATAACTGCAAACTGGTCCATAAAGGCTGCGTGGATATTATTTTAGAAGCCATTAAGAGTGTTGGCATCATAGTACAGATGCATAGGCTAGACAGCAACTGTTGCACACTGCCTTGTTCTGGCATTGTAAGGTTTGGGTTTGTATCCGAGATCCTCAAGATGGATCAGTGCTGGAAGCAGTCGTAGCCTGATATTCTGTCATGAATTTTAATACATTCTGCACCATAAGGGCCTCTTCCTCTCTAACTCTGTCCCTTGCTCCTCATCCATCCCTCATTCTCCCCTTCCCTAACGCTCTCCATCTGGTGCTAAACTGACATGGTGCCTCTTCTCCTGTGTGCTCCCCATCCATCACCATCTCTGCACCACGGCGGCCAGCAGGAGACTGGTTCTAATGAAGCAAATGTTTATTTCCGGAGTGTGCCTCCTACTTCATTTGGATTAGGCTCGCTAGATGGGGTAGATGAGGACAGGAATGGACAGAGAGCAAAAACTCTGCTTTCAAAATGGTTCCCTGTGTGTAAGAGGGTGTTATAGCGACTGAAAAACACAAGAAACGTTCCCTTTCATCCGTCCTGCCTGTAACCTTTAACAGATAAGCGTCATTAAATCATTACTTCCAGGTTAAAACATTTGTTTTTAACACAATATGTTTTTAATAATCTGGCATCTTTTAACTCTTCCCCCCTCTCCAGTTGTGAACTGCACAGAGCCGGGTCACGTGGAGAACAGCATCAGGCAGATACTGGCGAGCGGGCCGCACCGCTATAGCTTCCAGACCACTGTGTCGTACCGCTGTAACCCCGGATACTACCTGCTGGGCACCAGCTCCCTGTCCTGTCAGGGGGACGGGACCTGGGACCGCTCCCTGCCAAAATGCCTATGTGAGTATCTCTGGGGTTGGTTGTAAGTGAAGCAGGTTCAAATTGTATAAGAAGACAATGGTACAACTGTGTACACTACCCAGATAACGTCTACTCCACCCGAGTCTGCAACTTTTTTTTTAAGTTTTGAAAATGGATTATCAAAAAGCAGAATTAGTCATCCTAGTGACTTATTTTACATGTACCTTTTTTTGAATTCAGATAATACACTTAATGGCCTTGTTTTGCATTTGTAACCTAAAGAATCCCATTGTGATAAATAACTAGCAGTCTTACCCCACTAAGTTGGATAGGTTTTTTTTATGAAATATAGTCTGATACTGTGAAATGTACAACCACAAATCCAATGTCAACCAATAGTATGACTTCCCTAAAACAAGTCAATCAATTGAACATGTGGTTAACTGTCTCGTCTCTCTGCTCTGATTGGACAGTGGTGCTGTGTGACCGCCCCAGCATGCCTCCCTACACCCAGATCTCAGGCGACCGTCGGACAGTGGGCTCAGTCATTCGCTACACCTGCATCGGCCAGCGGAGCGTCGTCGGCAACACAACGCGGATGTGCCAGCTGGACGGCCAATGGAGCGGCTCTCCGCCACACTGCTCCGGTATGGAAAACTACACCCAGATTGACCGTCTGCTGTTTGGAAAGACAAAACTAAAAATAACCCCATTATGTGAAAGCCTTCAAACTTTATCTTAAGCACATTTCATTTGAAACTATGTACCGGTGAAGCACTTTTTCTCATCCTCTTGCTAGCTCCTTGCTCATAAAACGTGATTAATTCAGGTGTAATATCACCACCAAGTCACAGTGATGCCCTCATAATGCCAGGTTCAGCAAATAAAGACTTTGGGTGGCAGCTGTTTGCAGGTAATGAGCGAAGTAGGTGGACCAAAGATGGAGCTGCCTCTCTGATCCATTGGCCTCAAGGACAAAGAGACTGTCCTCTATTAAACCGCTTTAATCTGCTCATATTAGACTGAGGAACAGGGACGCCCACCTCGGCTTGGTTATGAAGCCCTTTACAGACATCGGCCCCCATACTCTCTCTCCTTGCAGTGAATCGCTTCAGATAGCCTAGTTCACATGAGAAAAACCATGGGGGTATATACTGTACACATGCAAATACAAACACATTCAAAAAGAAACATACACAAAGACAGACATCCATCCATCCATCTTCTCCCGCTTATCCGTGGTCGGGTCGCGGAGGTAGCAGTTCCAGCAGAGAGCCCCAAACTTTCCTTTCCCTGGCGACATCAACCAGCTCTGACTGGAGGATCCCAAGGCGCTCCCAGGCCAGCGAAGAGATATAATCCCTCCACCTGGTCCTCGGTCTACCCCTCGGTCTCTTCCCAGCTGGACGTGCCTGAAACACCTCCAGGGAGGCGCCCAGGTGGCATCCTTACTAGGTGCCCGAACCACCTCAACTGGCTCCTTTTGACGCGAAGGAGGAGACAAACACAGACAGTGACACACAAACGAGAGCACAAAGAGAGCTGCGAGCTGACAATAAAATAGCATGCTGACAGTTTACTGACTTTCACATATGTTTCAGGGATAGGTAGTGTTTTCAAAACAGGTATTAAACACAACCAGTGTTTTTGTAAAGCCTGACATTTGTATCTATGCACTATTAAAGAGAAGTTCACTAGTACTTTTTAAATTAGGAAGGGCAGCAGTATTATACCGTTTGAAGGGTTTAAAATATCAATATTATGTTTTAAAAAGAAAAGAAACAACCCTTTCTGCAATGCTGTAGGAAGTACATATATAATCTACATGTGAGCAATGTTTTTGCCTCATGATTACATTTGCATTTATTGTCGGATTATTTTCCAGGCGATTCTGCGGGGCTGTGCGGAGATCCGGGCACTCCCGTGCACGGTATCCGTCTGGGGGAAGACTTCACGGTGGGCAGTGCTGTCCGCTTCAGCTGTGAGCCCGGCTATCTGCTGAAAGGCTCACCAGAGAGGACTTGCCTGACCAATGGGACCTGGCTCGGCACCCAACCTGAGTGTCATGGTGAGAATATATGGTTACCGTGTGTGTTGTATTTGTATTTCTTCTATGTCATACATTGACTGGTAGAAGGGGATGGTGGATCCAAGTTTCAGAATCAGGGTTCAAAACATGTTATGCTATTATGCTAGGAGAGCCGGGACTGGTTTCAGGATAATGAGTATGGGTTTCAACCTTGCCTCCTCACCTCTTTATCCTCACATTGATACTGAAGCGCTCATGGGAGTTCTGCCTATAATCTGCATGTGTTTCCTTTTCTTGGTAGCTGTGGGAATATTAAGTACTGAGATCTGTGCTCCTGGCTCTAAGTCCTTACCAAACCTAAGCAGGATATGTACGCACACGTGGTGGTAAGTCAAGGACATTCCTATTTAGTGTTGGAGTACAACCTTTAAGGCAAAGGTTAAGCATGCTTGCTATCAAGGAAAAAAGCTTTGAGTAAAACAGCTGCATTCAGTTGATCATCATGCCCTCTCCCATGTACTGTGAAAGTATTCTGGTCACGTCCAACTCGAGACTCCAGAGCAGACCCAGAAGACTTTGGAGAGATTACATATCCCATATGGCCTGGGAACGCCTTGGGATTCCTTAAGAGGAGCTGGAGGACATACATGGGCAAAGTCATGTATGAACTACTGATTAAATTGCCAATACTGGAACCTAAACCTGGATAACTGTTGAATAATGAATGGATGGAAGACTTCTTAGGAGCAGTCTTCAGCAAGAATTGAAACTGAGCAATCTCATTCCTCTACATGTTTTTAAAGCTAGGCTAAATGAAATGCTCGTTGATACTATTGCCACTTGTAAATGTCTATAACTATGTAAATGTATCCTGTAAATATAATGTATAATGTCCTTTATTGTTTTATGTTTCATGTGGAACCTATATGCTGCAGGTCTCCCTTGAAAAAGAGATCTATGATCTCAATGGGACCAATCTGGTTAAATAAAGGTTTGAAATGAAATGAAAATGAATGAACACAATGTCTGAACATTTTAGTAACGCCTAAAGATGCCAGCTGTTGAGTTATGATTTTGCAGTAACTAAAGAATAACTAAAGTTCACTGAACTTCTAATGAACCATTGGCATGAATACAACATCTGCCTCTCATTTCCATTCAGTAACTTGTATACATGTCAGTCTCTAGTGTCTTTGTGTATCCTTTCATTCCTCCACTGGAATTGTTTTAAATAATAATATTAGGATGAATATAGGCCAACATGTTTTCATTGTAGCCAGATGTTTTGCTGATAAGTATTGATATCATCATCTCTAAATGTTAGTGTATTTTCAGAGCTAGCTGATCTCAACAAATCCTATCAGTGAATTGCATATTTCAAGCCTTATATTGTGGCTAATAATGTAGTCCCTGATTGTGTAATTAGCTTATGCCTTTGAAAATGTAATGAAAGGCAAATTGCTCATTTGCATGTGTGAATTTGCAAAAATGTAAAACAGTGATTGAGCAAAAGAGGATGTGTGAAATAACAGTGAAGGTTTTGATCAAACTACAGAAGGTTCTTCTTTTCCTTTTTTTCCCCGTTTGTAACATCGCCTCCAGTCTGCTGTTGACTGCTGAAGAAGACAATTCTGTAAATGTGTAGGGAGTGTGCGTCTGATCGGTATTGGTCTAAAGGGCTGATAAGATCCATTATTATTGCAGAGAAAGGACAGACATTACGAACAGTGAAATAACTATAAGGGTGCAATTATCTTTCTACTGTCAAACATCTTTCATGCAGCAGCAATTTCCAACATTTTAACTCATCTCCTAGCAGCAATAACATATTAAAAAAAACATCGATAATCTTGCTGTATTCCACCTTCAAGAGGGCCAGTTTATCTGCAGTTATATTGCCCTTGCTTACACTCCAAACACACACAACCTCTACCACAAAGTACCACAAACTCTCCCATGCATCACGCTGCCTTACTCCCTCTCTGTTGTGTGGTTTGCCGATGAGCCGAGGTTCCCCACCTGTTCTCGGTTGGCACAGACTTCAAGGGCCAGGCCACATCTGGTCATTACGGGAGGGTGAAGCCCACGAGGCTCTGAGGGCCCGGGGCAAGCTGGAAACTGTAATGAACAGAACCCTCGCTGGTGGCTGGATAGACACCAGGGGACTTAGTGAGCAAAGGATGTGCCCATCAAAGCAGAGCTACTTATGGAGTAGGACGCAGGGGAAGACGGGGTGGCGGTAGAGTGTGTCCATGAAGAATATAAGTTAAGGGAAAACCAACCGTGTTAGGAACGCATAGCACACACATAAAAGATTGAAAAAGGAATGTATTAGAAAACCAAGCTCCATTTGGTCAAATGTACAGTATACGTTTTATTGAACTACATACACAGAACCAGGTAAAGTGTTAATCAATTGGTACAGGGTCTTTTTGGAGAAATAAACCTTTATAAATCCTTATGAAATATTTGAGTTGGAGGTTAATTGGCTTCCGGTAATCGCTTAAAGAGTTTAAAGAATACTTTCACTGGTAAATAGCTATTAATTTCGTTGGCTTATGAGCATACCTCTTTTCAAATATGATCAAAGGTTGGTAGGTGGACAGGTTGATAGAGAGATTAGTGAATGGAAACATTGAGTCAAATGAGAAGTGTATTTTATCTGTTGGTCTTACTTTTTCCAAAAAAAATTCAGATGAAGTCTGCAACTGATATTTTCCAACACTCCAAAAAAACACACCACACACAACTACTGTGACTTAATAATACCTAATACTCTGCTTCCCTCTTGTTTTCTCTTTTGTCTTCAGTGATGTCCTGTGGAAACCCGGGAACTCCAAGGAATGCTCAGATCCTGATCCACGATGGCCTAACCTTTTCCAGATCCATTACCTACTCCTGCAGGGAGGGCTACTACTCCACCGGCCTGCTCAGCAGACACTGCACCGTTAACGCGACCTGGACCGGCAACACGCCCGAGTGCTCCGGTAATTAACGGCTCCTCCAGAGAAAGAACCAAAGTGTATCTTTGTATAGTTGGAACGCTTAGATTTTCCCCTCATGGACATATAAGTTCATGCTCCAGTTGAGGAGGCTTTTCTGTTTCCTTTTCTTATAACAGGTGTGAGTTGTCCAACTGATGGCCTCTCATGTTCATTTGTACTATAACTCTAGTTTTAAATGTGATGAATGATTGTGAAATCAGTAGGATACATATCTAGACCTCTTATAAGATGTGAGTACAGGTAGTAAAGGTACCATGATGCAAGAAAATATGAAAGAAATTCTAGTTTCTTTTGTGTAACTCATTACTCATGCGGATCTCTGGCTCAGTGAGAGAAATTGGTTTGAGGCCTGTTCCAGTCCGCTGGCACAGGCTTGACTGACAGACTTTATCCACTTGTTTCACAAAAGGCACTCAGGTGCTGTACAGAGCGGAGAGACCCCGGCAAATAGAGGTCACCAAGAGAAGCAGTTTCTTCTGAATGGGGAGGATAAACCCTAAGCACCACCATTATGGATTTCAATGCACTGTAATCCATCCAGGAGTGAAAGGCTACATGTTGTCGCACATTGGTAGAGCACCTTTAGTGAGGATAGGATATGTGAATATGCCCACTCTGGGCTAAATTATTTCTTCTGATCTGATTCAAACTGTATGCTAAAAGAGGATTTACCTCATTACCTGACATGAGGGGGCTACAACAAGTGCTATTTGGGTAGCTGCCTTGCTCTATTTAGCTTACTGTAGCTTGTGTATCCATTTCAAATATAAACCAAAATGTTTCACTGAGTTAAATATTTTTAGCAAATTAAGTCATGCTTATAATTATAATATATATTTATACATTTTCTGAATTGTATTGCTTTATTTACATTGGGTTCACATGAAACTGTGGTTTTATTGGGTTTCTATGAGGTTCTATGTTCTCTAGTCTGTGGGTGTTTCTCAATGTCGAGGACGCTTCCTTGGTAGGACATGTCTTCCGAGTCAGTTCCTTCAGAAGCTAGGCAAGAATCCTTCCTGGCATTCGGAAAACAAAGAGTGGAACAGGCGAGCAAGTGTGCAGGTGTGCGTCATATGAGAGGCCCCGCCTTACATTTTCCGCCACAGATTTTGGGAAATGGGTCCGTGCGCAAAGCATTGTGGGGATTTTAAGACCGCGGAGGATGTGCAGCCTCGAAATGTCTCGCTACGAAGGACGTCGGGCTCGGTATAATTCCAAGGAGCCTGGACATTGGAACAGTCCTTCGGCGGGACTCGATGGCGTAGCATCCTTGAAATAGTGGCTCTGGAGCATCCTTCCTTGACATTGAGAAACACTCGCTATGTCGGCTACAACGTTTCTTACAGACTTATTATGGGAGCTGAATTGGATCTAACAAAGTTGTGAAAAAGTAGAGTAAATCATATTATTGTGAGAAGATGTGTGCATAAGGCATTAACACATCTATATATATTAAAACATTAAAAAGCCAAAAATGTGCCCAAAAAAAAGTGATGCATAAGGGTTAAAAAACATTTGAATCCTATAATGTCATGTTCCAAAGCAGTGAGTGGCATTTTTCTAGCAAGTATAACAACATAGTTATACAAAAGGGGGAAATCATCTCACTGTATCTCAGCCCTGCAGGTATTGTTACAGGATACACAGTCCTAGAAAGGCATTATGGCTCCAGGCGACTCAGTTCTACCAGCCCGGTGGGAAATCTCTAAGTGCTTACTCAGTGAAGGGGAGATGATACACCTCAAAAAGGCCCGGTTTGCTCACCCTGCTGGGGATTCTTCTAGGAATCTTGGTCATATGCATTTAATAATTCCTTGTTGTCCCACTGCAACATAGCACAAGTTGTCCTTCTGTGCCCTGGATTTTCTATCTTAGTCATATACACGGCTATGAAGCTGCTGAGTCACACAGTGGAATTCTCTCTGTTGTTCCTCAATCACACTGTTTTCCCCGCAGGATATTAAAATAGAATCAAGGAGAATGTGGTTTGTTTTTATGCTTAAGGGAGCCACAGTAGAGGGATACCCATCAAAGAGTTAGTCTCTCTGTACCCTAAAAGCTCTAAACTGGGGGAAATCAAAGTGCACTCATCCTTCATACAAAAGATTAAGTCATACTGTCAGGGATATCATTTGAAGCAGAGATGCATCGTAAGTCATATTTGTAAGCATATCAAAATAATACACATATTATCCAAAAGTGCTAATTACCTGTAAAGACATGTGAACTTTTTTTTTTTTTAGATTGTTAAGTTTTGTGTGTGAGTTAAACTGCCTATGTAATAAAACAGTTCATTAACTCTGAGCTCCATCCAGTGAGCCACTTTAAATAGTTTGTTTACTTGCTGGTATTTCAATCTAACTGTTTAATAACGATCTTGTTCTTTACATCGCACAATCCAATGGGAAACTAAATCATCAGATACTTTAGCTCAGAGTAAAAAAGCAAACTGACTTTTCTTTTGAATGTATTTTTCATTCACCTAAACAAACCACAATGTCTGTCTGCTTTCATTTGATTATACTTCTGTATCCTGTTATGTTTCTGCAGTAATACACTGTGGTGACCCTGGAGTGCCAGCCAACGGGGTGAGGTCGGGCAATGATTTTACATACAACAACACAGTGAGTTACCAGTGTACACCTGGCTTCACCATGGACGCTGACAGAGCCTCGACTCTGAAGTGCACCAAGGACCGCACCTGGAATGGCACCAAACCTCTCTGTAAAGGTAGAGTTGTGTAGAATTATGTAAATGACAATACAGTGATGTAGTGCCAACATCTCTAGGTATACCTGTATTCATATCTGTGCCAAAAATGTCTCTCTTAACTAAAAGAGAGAAGAAACAGCGTTGGTTACAGTTATGACCAAGCGTTATCTAAATGATATGTTGAAATATTGAATAACCAAATAATTTTACAATACATTAAAATCTTTGTAAAATAAAATAAAAACTGCAAAACACCCATTTAAATGTTATTTTACTGCACCTGCATCTGAAAAAAGCAATGACATGTACGGCTAGATTGAGATGAGAAAGTACACGAGTAATTATAGAAGGCTAGAACAAATTAATCTTGTACTTATACGTGGTCTAAAAAGCATCACATCATTCAAACCAGTATACAGAATCCATGAAGTCCTGCAATGTCTCTTTGTCTCCTTGCAGCGATCGTATGTGGTCCAGCACCGATCATCCCTAACGGACAGGTTGTCGGTACAGACTTCATCTGGGGCTCTAGCATCAGCTACTCCTGCAACCAAGGTTACCAGCTGTCCCTGCCCACTGTGTTAACCTGCCAGGGCAACGGCAACTGGAGTGGAGAGAAACCCCAATGCTTCCGTAAGTGGCACCACAGTGCAACACCCAATTATATTATACCGATAATTGATGTGTCTTTGGCTTGTCCTTTACCCAAGCATGTCCATAATGCATGTCCTATGTGTGACATTTCAACCCCTTGGAAGATATTGGATTTAAAAGCAACATGGTTACTAGGTCCTCTCTCATTTCCCATGTTCCCTCCTTCTTTATCTTTGCAGCTGTGTTCTGTGGCGACCCGGGGATGCCAGCCGAAGGGAAGAGGGAGGACCGAGGATTCACCTACCTCTCCTCTGTCTCCTTCGCCTGCTCCCCTCCCCTCGTCCTTGTGGGCTCCACCAGAAGATATTGTCAGTATGACGGCACCTGGAGTGGCACACAACCCTCTTGCATAGGTAAGCTACTTTACCATTACCATAACATGTCACTTGTTAGACACTTTTATCCAAAGTGACTTAGATGCACTCTGTGGACATCGCCACAGGAGCAACTTGGGGTGAAGTGTCTTGCCCAGGGACACAACGGTATGCTGACTGCAGTGGGGATTGAACCTGTGCCCGCCTGACCTAAAGATCAGTGCACTAACGCACTCAGCTACAGCCTCCTACTTGTTGTTTTTTTTTATTATAAGAGGTCCTATTGTGCTTTTTGGGGGTTTTCCTTTGTACATGTAAATGGTCTGCAAAGGTTAAAATCCCAAAGTTCCCTACAAGAGAGAAACTCCCCCCTGTAGGGAACGTTGGGATTTTAACCTTTGCCTGCCTGAAATCCCTTCGATTGGACTCCTTTGTTTACTTGCGTGACATAATGACACTTGCGCTTCTATTGGCTATTGCTCCAACACACTAAGACATTGACCAATCACAACAGAGCAAGCCAGCTAACCAATCAGAGCAGACTGGGCTCTGGTTTCAGACAGAGGGTGAAAAGAGGTGCCGCAGCACAGGCACAATGAGAAAAATAAAGAGCTTTCTGAACATTAAAGCATGCAGACATGTCACAGTAGAGACACTAAATAAATACACACATGAACCTGAACATGAGCATGATGGTGCTCCTTTAAGGTGTGGTCTGACATGTTGTTAATGATGGAACACAGCACTTTGATGTACAAATCAAAGTCATGACTAACAGGCAGGGCTACGGTGGTTGTTGGCAACAGTGTGCATGGCCTGGGGCCTTGTTCTATAACCAAAGCACAGAACATAAAGCAATATATGCCTTTACTTTTATATAAGAGAGAAGCCTCTCATTGGCTGGCTTGTGTTCTGCCTCCTTATGTTCTCCCTTGTTGTCCTGATTGCCTTTCACAATCAAGTACTAATGCATACAAAAGCCATTTAAACCAGCTAACACGCTATATCGATTCTGTTCTTTCCCATTCTGATCTGTGTAATGAATTAACCCAACAGAGAAGGTTTACTCCACCTGTTTCAGAATACTCTTGGATGTAGACATATTGTGGAGAAACTGTAGTTCTGGCATTGCAAGACTGCACCAGGAGCACATTTTACCAAATTCGCTCATTTGTAATGTGAGGTCAATTATTGAGGCCAACGCTGCACTTGTGACCCATGCATGAGGACAATTGTGCCACCTTTTGTGACTTATATGTAAGCAGAACTTTCAAAACATCTTTATGTAACTGGCAGTATCAAACTTTATTTTGCCTTTGTCATCACAAAATATTGTTTTGCTGCTGCAGTAAACATCCCCCAAGCAATAAACCTTCTTAAAAATAGAAGAGCACTACCGATGACTTACAAGTTATACACTTGGAAGCTGTAGTAAGAAGCACTCAAGGAAATCACACTCTCTAGTCAGAAACACATTTCCAGTGAAGTGTTGTTTCAGCCCTTTGGATCATTGTGGTATTTCAAGTCTTGGAAAATGTGTGCTGATGACAACATTTGACCTCAGAACATTTAACATAAGTTAATTATGGTGTGTTTAGCCTTTCACCATAGTGCCTGTCATGTGAGAGGTCAACTAAGATGTAGTGGTTATGTAATCAATTTAAGATAATATGAATCTTACAACACTTTTAGTTGCTATAAAAGTACTCGTAAGGTCTCTTGTGGCTTTTTGTTCCACCTTTAGATTATACAATGGCTAAAACAATCCTCTTGTAAGTGACAAACGTTCCATTCCTTCTTGAGTTAGTTTAACATTGAACTCACGGAAGGAAAGGTAATTTTCTCCCTGGCCTATTGCCGGTATCTTACCCACTGTAGGCTGCAGTAAATAAAACATTCAGGCCCAACATTTGTTTGGTCTGATAACGGCTGACAGTTTAGCATTGTGCTATTGGCTGGTCTGAGCGCGGATAAAGTGTTCAGTTCAATAAAATACTTTCTAGGAATTATCTATGTGAGTGTTTACTAAGAACGAATGCATGTGTATGAGTGCATGGTTGTCCTTCACTGCTACACTCAGTATTTCATACAGATACAGTGTGTGAAACGAACAATTCCCATGCTGTACTTAGCTAATTCAGCTATATATGTGTTTGTAGTGGATGCATTGTGTAAAGCAAATACTTCTTCCTTTGATTTGAGTTACATCAGAATTGCTGTTTGTGTGTTCCAGATCCCACTCACACTACCTGTGGAGACCCCGGCTCGCCTCTCTTTGGAAATCAGAACAACTCTCAAGGCTACCAGGTATGAACAATGTGTTCATACCGAATTGAATACATGTATTGAACAGAAAAATCATTATGAGATTTTTATATAAGCATGAACATTCATTTGCTACTTTTAAAAATAATGAACTTTTTGTTTATATATTTGTATTTTATTCTGTACCTTTTATTTGCCACATTGTGGACCTTAATGTTGAATAAAGGGCTAGCTCAGTATCACTGCTAGGAGAAAACTATCTTTTTAATTTTCATATTCAAACTGTGACACAGTCAGTGGCAGATCAGAATGACTTGGATGTCCTTTTATCGTGTACAGATGTATGGCAGCAACTTGTATTCATTATAGTAAATCTGCTAAATCTTATTGAAAATTAACCAAGAGTCCATTGTTAATGTACGACATTTAAAATATAACAATTTGTTGAAATGTTTAGTTTTTTAATCAAAAGTCCACAACTAAAAACTAACATGACACAGAGAAAAAGCAAATCATACCACATATATGAATATAAAATGGTAATAACATATTCTTATCAAATGTTTGGACTAGCAAACCCCCCAAAAATGTATTTCACTAATCAAATACACTGCCTCTTCTTTCTGTACAATCCTCTTGCTGTTATGCATAATACACTTGTTCTGTTCCTGGTCTGGTTTCACATGCTCACGTGTGTCCTCTTCCAGATCGGCAGCATTCTGTTCTTCAGCTGCAGAAAGGGCTACTTACTGCAGGGCTCCATCTCTCGCACTTGTCTGCCCATCCTCACTTGGAGTGGTTATCAACCAGAGTGCATTGGTAAGTACACAGTCTGCCTATATTTAAAAAAAACATGAGTTTGCATAACTATAATTATAAGGCCTTTCATTTCCCATATATCTGTCCTTGACATGAAACCTCCACTTTTCATTTCACTTTCTCTTTTTCTTTCTTATCTGTTGCTCCTCTTATCCCTCTACCTTTCATCTGCTTGTCCCAACCTGTTCCTTGATCTCTTCTTCTTCTTCTGTCCCTTTAATCCTTCTCTCCCTTCTTTTCTGCAGCCCACCACTGCAGCCAGCCGGAGATGTCGAGCCAGTCTGATGTGAGAGCCATCGAGCTGCCGTCCCTTGGCTACACGCTGATCTATACATGTCAGCCGGGTTTCTACTTGGCCGGAGGATCAGAGCATAGGACCTGCAGGTCCGATGGGAGCTGGACAGGGAAACAGCCTCTCTGTGAAGGTATACACATGTATACATTACATCCCTAAGGAAACAGGGAGATGATATTAAATATGCAAACACATGCACCAATTTCTACACAAAGCAATCATAGATACATTCACAGGACCTTATAAGACGACAGACTGTCCCACACAGATGTAATAAACACTTCATCCCACATTTGTATTGTGCCGTGTCCATTAGCAGTCTCCATCGAAACCACTTGGGTCCGTACTGTGCAGACTTCAGCGGTGACTCATGGTGGGAAATTGGGGATTGAGCTAATGTTGATAAATAGCTGTGTTAACACTTGCTTATTCTCAGACACATGCCAGGGCAGGATGGCCCATCTATCACAAAATGGCAGAGCATGGAATTGCACACACACATACACACAGACTCAGACACACACTTTGAAACATTAACAAGGGTGAAGAACCTGATTAGGCCAATGCATCCCATTGATTAGGTTAGCAGAAGTACCTCCTATAAATGGCGAGGCATCGTTAACAAGATCTCGCAGACAAATAGACTGCCATTAAGACACCCCCAAGCATTAGCCTAAATACATATAGGAAAAAAATAGTCATCGACCCACAATTATCGAGGTTATAGCTTAAAGAGAAAGACGTACTCAAGGGGGGCTTCCATACGATGGATCCTGTGTCGAGCCGTTGCTGAAATATAGAGGGTGATGGGTCTTTTTGAAGACAGTGCCCTTAAGACTGAAGGAAAGAAAGTGAACTGGCCTTACCGCATGCAGGATTTTAACAGCGCCTATGGGTGTAGTGATGGAGGGGAAGCTCAAAAGAGTGGCAGGTGATAAAGTACACAACAGAGGGATGGTGTTTGTGTCTGTTTGCATTCATCCAAGGTGATGTTTATGCTCATAAACCACCATCAGTATACCTGTCTTTGTTTGTAGTTGCATGAAAACCCTCTTCGCTGTGTTTGTCTGCGTGGGTGTCTGTTTACTACTGCGGTGCAGTCCTGTGGCCCCGTGTGAGCAGTAAGGCATTATTAAAGTGCTTCCCCTCGAAGCTGTGAAACTGTGCCTCTGCCTCAGACGAAGCCCCACAAGGACCACCCGGGCTGCTCTTTGATGCTCCAGTCAAGTCCTGTCGCAGGCAGGCCTCACTCTGTCCACCGCATCGTTATTAGTCATGGAGCCGGACAGAAAGTGCTGATAGTGACATCCTCCCACCTCAATTATCATAGGGCTGCTAAAAAGAAAAAATGTCTATCTTTCAGGATAAACTTGTTAATACGTTTTTGAGTTAACTCTGTTTTGTTGTGCTCTTCAGCTGATAATCGCTCAAGTGGTAACAGCCCAGTGACAGTGCAGGACCCACCCTCAAAGTTACCAGGTAAGACTTAAGCTTCAAACCTTTTTTCACAAGCTTGAACTTTTATTTGTTTCAAATTGTGTCTATAATTAGTTTGTCTTTGTTACTTTGTGGGACACTGTTGTAGATTTGACTTCTGTTAAGTAGATGGGGGATGATCATCAAAACTAGTTCATTTTTTCTATACTTTGATTTAAATTACAGTAAGTGTTAGGATTCACTCTAAACCAGTGCTAACTTACCCTATTATCTTTGTTCACTGACTCTGTTAAGCCTAAAGGTAAACAAACCACTGAAGTCACCTGGCACCAAGGACTTTTTTGTTCGCTAAAATATCATTTTCTTTGCCACCTCCATCTCCACCTGTTGTCTCTTTTAGTCCCTGTTGGGGTTTTCGCTAAGAACTCTCTCTGGAGGGGCTCCTATGAGTACCTGGGGAAGAAGCAGCCAGCTATGCTCAGCATCACTGCCTTTGAGCCCTTCAGCAACCGGGTTAACGGGACGCTCATCGACCACAGCGGAGTGGAACTCAAACTGTCTGGTTGGTACTCCAAAAGCAGAAATCACTGTCAAGTAGGGTTGCCAGAAACTGACCATGATCAAAATCGATTATTCGGCAGCTCTGGCGAATAATAATCGATTATTCACCTTCAAATTTCCCAGATACTATTATCGATAGAATCGCCTCATTCTTGTCCAGAAACATAAATCACATCGGTAAGCCAGCTAATAAACAAGAGGAATAGGTCATATTTTATTATTTTTATATTTACTCTCCATAGTTCATTGAGTGCAAACCCTCATTTGTATTCAGATGTTACCCCTCTGGGATGGCATTTAGATGCTTATATTGCTACAGGAGTTTTCTTTAAGACTGCATCAAGATTGTTGTCATAGATAACTAAAAATGGCTGCTAGTGGAAACACAACATGATAAGGAAAGGTGATGCCGTGATCAGAGGATGTATCAGATTTAGTTTAAATCCCTGTACGTTTGTAGATTTGTCCGATAATCCTTTTGAGTTTGTGTATTTGTGGTTTTTGCTGCAAAATAACTGTTAACCATTTCTTCTTGTAGGTACGTTTAAGAAGGAGGAGTCTCAGCTGCTGCTGCAGGTCCACCAGATCAGAGGCCCTGTGGAAATCTTTGTCAACAAGTTTAAAATCGACAACTGGGCCCTCGACGGACATGTAAGTGCAAGTCCAGGGTCGGGTTCAAAACAGCACCTCTCTATGTAACGGCAGAGATGTCACATCACACAAACACACACACCTTTTATTGTGAAATATGCACGAGCACACATACACACTAACCTTGTCACTCTGAGGAGATGGAGGGCCCACCAAGAGTTTTCTCTTTAATTAAAATGTCAGTTAAATCATTGCCTGGTAATCAGGACTCGACAGACCCCCTCCACTCCTCTTCCCCTCCGTTATCCCCCCACCACAGCCACCTCTAATGCACACCCACTTCGGATATAATTAAAAAAGCAGGTCATAGTAAATGTGTGTGTCCCACTGTGTAGGTTTTTATGCGCATGTTTCACAAGCCTCACAGGACTCGAGTGTTTATGTACTAGCATGCTGCGCAGAGAGGAATACTCCTTTTGTGTAAAATGCTGGTGTGCGAGTAGCACACCAGCACTGAGTGTGTTTTTGTTTGCGCTCTTGAGCAGAACGTCATATAACATGTCAGCCATAAGAGCACCTCTCAGCTCCTTTGACATGATATTTCATTTCTGCGTGCACCAGCTGCTGACACTTTAATGATACTCTCCTTTGTAAAGCCAGCATGTGACACATAAAGTGACTGTCTTCCATTCCTCTCTCCCTAGGTGTCCGACATCTCTTCATCCAACTCCTTTGTGTACCAGGGATTTGTCAGAGGAAAAGGCTTTGGCCAATTTGGTCTCCAGAGACTCGGTGAGTGAGCCGTCCACTTGGATATAGAAACATCTGTGACCGAACGTTCTCTTTGGGGACCACTGTAGGTCCATGTTTTTTCCTTTACAGATGTATATCACTGTAATCTTTCACTTAAACTCTGCATGGCATCTGAATGCCCTGCTGCAAGTGCTTTTATAACATATGTACCTTCGTAGATGTGAAAACACTTGTGGCCAGTGTGGCTTTAAGCTCAGCATTCATCGCGATACAAAAACAGTTCAAACACCTGATAAATTGTCAGACAATGATTTCCTAACACACTTCACCCACATGACACAGCTACAGAAAAGTTTTCTCTTGGAGTTTGTGGCTAGTGCATCATCGACGTGGGAGTTTTTGCCAAATCAAGTAACGCCACATCTTGCAGATTGTATATAGTGAATCCTTTAATTGCTGTGTGTCATTCTTTAGTTCCCTTCAGAGCCCTCTGATATGCTGTCTTACTGTAGATATAGAAAATGTTTTCAAAAGACTGCTGCCAAACAAATATTCACTTCATGTTTGTGACCTATAAATCCAACCCATATTATCCTCCTCGCTACAGTGTGTGTATAGAGCCACTGCTTAGACCCCGACTCAATAGTTCTGCATGCTGTTGGAGTTATGTGTCATGTCCTTTTATTAACGTTAGTTTGATGCCCTTGCTATAGCAAAAGCTCACTCCCTACTCTTCTGAGCTAACTCAATGAGGCAACATGAAAATAAAAAGATATATGTAAAGTTCTAAATATGTTGCCAGGCATTTTTATTTAGTGAACTTTTTTAAAGATAAGTGTTGGAAACAGATGGATGCGTTCCTTTTTATTCTATGTATTTGATGTTTGCCACCTCACAACGTTAGTAGACTGCTCCCAACCACTGTTACGATCCAGATCCATGGTTTGTTTTTGCATAGAAAACATATTAATTGCACATCATTTAAAACTCATGCCGGATTAGACTGACTCCATATTGTATGTAAAGCAAACTGAAGATAAGGCAAGTTTATTTATATAGCACCTTTCAACACAAGGCAATTCAAAGTGCTTTACAAAAAACGAAAGACATTAAGAAAATGGCATTTAAAATCAGTCATTAAAAAGAAAAGATAAACATATTAATAAACATTAAAAGAAAAAATACATGGATAAAAGTTACAGTGCAGTTTAAGATGTGATAAGAAGTGCACGCGCAAAAATAAATCATATTGGGATGGAATTGACCAGTGGAATTGGTGTTACACACAGATTAAGTGTGTTTGTGATTGGTGAAAGTTGTGTGAGCATATTGAATACTGCCATAATGAGAGAGGTGCTTGAACAGCAGGTGCAAAACCCATCGCCTCCGCCCCCCCCCCCCCGCCCCTGCACACTGAGCAAACAGCTCTTTATTAATACAGAGGACTGGGCCTGGTGCCAGGACAGTCATGTGTATGTGTGTTTAAGTGTGTATGGGAATACAGTGCATGGTGGCTGGGTTGGATGTATTGGAAATAATTATTTTCAATTTGTCAAGATGTCCTATCTTTCTTTTTTTGGTTGGCGGTGTAACATTGCGTGTGTTTTCTTGCGTGAGAGTGTCTGTTTGTGGGCTTGTGCTCTACAGCGGGGAGTTGATTGGCAAACATCACAGAACCCCCTAATTGAATTCCTTCTTGTTTGTCACTCGTCCTTTATCTGAGCTTTTTTGGCATTCTGTGGCAAACAGGTGGGCTGTCACTCCTCCACTGTTGCTGTAACACACACACACACACACACACACACACACACACACACACACACACACACACACACACACACACACACACACACACACACACACATAAATTAGAGAATTAATTTGAAATGCCTAAATGGCTGTCGGCATGTGATGTCAGTAATTAAGAGTCATTTTTAGGATGATGGAATTTGACGTTCCCAGGGGGTAAATGAAAAAAAAAAAGGGTTGTTTTATTCCTGCTTAGTCTATTGGACTATTCCTGCTTAGTCTATTGGACCATAGGTGGAGCCTTCCTGGCAGCATTATAGATATATTTATTTTTATTTTATTATGTTACTGTTTCAGTTTAATTTTCCTTAAGGGCTTATCTCAAGTTCTTGGCAGAAGGCAACGAGGATACTTTTCATATTGTTTTGTTAATTGTGTTATTTATGGGATTTAATTATATTGTCTACTGCTGATATGGTATTGTACTGAAGTGATGCTAATTGAAGCGCTCCATGTCTTATCTCTTTTCTTGCAGAGAGTTCAGATCCCAGCGGAGACAACACAGGATACAACTTTGCGTCCAACAGCAGCTCAGTGGCGGCAGCCATCCTAGTGCCTTTTATAGCCATGATCATTGCAGGCTTCGCTCTGTACCTCTACAAACACAGGTACGCTTCACACTGTTGCCATGGTTAACATCACTCGCCACCTGCTTACAACATTTCCTTGGTTTATTTTGTGTTTACAAGGAAGCATCTTAAGTCAAGTTTTAATTTGCCTCTGGAAAGCACGCTGTTTTCTGATAAGATTCTTGCTTGATTTCTCTTTTGCATTCAGGCTTAAAAATACATCAGTTGAAAATCGATGTTTGTATCTGCTGAGGCATACATTATGGAGAAAAGACTTCTCACGGCCTAGAAAACAAAAGGGTTCATAACAGTGACACAGGCAGCAATTCAGTATAGCCAAATCCATACTGAAGCACTTGATTCAATATGGATGACATTTAAAAAAAAATTATTTTAGTCTTTTGTAGTTTTTGATATGGGTCAGACAAAAAAAAAGATTTGAAGATGATACCATTTTATAGACTTTATTTCACTAGTGATCATTAGTTGCAGCCATAGTCTATAATATATCATATTGATTACACACAGTATATTTAGATATATATGTATGATTTATACTTGACATGTTGAATTTCCCACTTCTATGTGAACTGATTGTTTATTATATTGATCTGTATGATGCAGAAGAAGACCCAAAGTCCCCTTCAATGGTTACGTGGGCCATGAGAACACTAATGGACGAGCTACGTTCGAGAACCCGATGTACGACCGCAACATCCAGCCCACGGACATCCTGGCCAGCGAGACAGAGTTCACCGTCAGCACAGTGTGCACAGCTGTATAGCAACCGCTTCCTCCAGAGGTGAGCAGCAAAGGTCACATGGCCTTATTCATAAAGTAAGGACTTAGAGCTTCAAGGTCCACATTTCTCTGAAAGTAGATGAAGTTACCACCTCGGGGCAAATTACAAATCTAAGGCATCAAAAGCTATACAGATTCTCAGAATCCAGCCGTTACTAAAACTTTTACACCGTCCCTCCAGAATAGGATAGAACATTTGATTTATTTTTTACTGCTGCCGCTCCTTTGATCTGCATCTCTCATATAAATGAAATCTGTTTTATTGATTTATACTTTATTAAAAAAGCAAGAATATGTATTGTTTTATTTAGTTTTCAACACTGGTGAGAAATAACATGAATGCCTGTGTCTTCTTTTTTCTCTGTGATCTCCCTCATATTCATCTCCTTTCTTTTGGTTACCTTACCTTTTTTTCTCCCTTTATCCATCTTTCTTTTTTGCTTTACTGTGTTTCTTTTATTTTCAATCCTTTATTCCTTCTCTTCCATTCTCCTACCCTTGCCCTTTTCCCCTCACACCCTTTTAACCCTTCATACCTTACATCCATGCATTCATCCATGATTCAGTTAGGGGAGGAAACGTGCACCACATCTTCGCCTGCCTGCCAGAAGAGGACATCCATAGTTCCTCGAGCAGAGGGAAAGACAAAGAATATTTTTATCCGCTGAAATACATTCAAGAAACATCTCCAGTGGCAAAGGCTCTTACGACGAGAGAAAAAAGAAACCATGTGAAGACAACGACTGTAACAATTGCCAACGACAAAATGCTTTTTGTAACTTTACATGGTTTCTTGATCAATTTCCATTTTTCGAGGAAAAAGCTTCAGCCGGCCGGAGAAACGCTGGAAGCAAAGCTGTGATGACTTTTCTCACCGCCCTCCGCCTAAACCCTGTAGCTAACAGAGAACTCTGTGCAAGTTAACTGTTAGGCGGACCGCACCGTGTCGGCCTGTGTGAGACGAAGAGAGACAGTCTGGACTGCTTCAGTTCTGTTTTCCATTTGCTTTGCTTTCCTCTCCTTTTATGCTGCTTGCTTTCTGTGATGAGTAATTGGGAGCCCTGATTTACCCCAGCTGTCTGCTAGAGGCGGTTGAAATGTTTCATCCTCAAGTCTATGGCTGATAATTAAGAATTCAGTAAGTGTTGAAGGCCATGTTGGACACACACATGCCATCGCTACTTTTTGAGCTAGACTAGACTTTTTTTGAAGCAGTGATGACATTCTGCTTGCAGAGGCAGCTGTGTCCAGAGCAGGGGTTAAGAGGTAGCAAAGGCTGCTGAAAAAGCACCTGTGAGGTTGTGGAGAGTCGCTGTGCATATGTGTGCTCGTTTCTGCACACATTCCTAGTGGCTGCATCTTCAATCTCCCCAAAATATGTCTGTTCTGGCCCCAAAGATTCCCGTTAACACGACAGATAATTGTACTAACAATTTTCCATATTTATTGTCTTTTCTTTTTGAAAGAATCTGAGGATTGGGTTTAGGATTATCAATATACATGGATGTTTTGGACAACTAAAAAACATAAGGATACTCAGAGCAAAAGCTGACATAGATCCTCTAAGAAACTGAAGGCAGTGTCTCTCTCCAAACTTTCACCCACGTTCTCTTCATTCATGTGCAGTCACTTTACATGTGTGTCTTTGGGTGACTGGGAACAAGACATGGATAAAGACAAATCCTCCTCGCTAACTAATGCACCTAAATCAGACGTTAAGAGGCAAAACTCCCACATTTTATTTACAGAAGAATTGTATGCCAATTTCGTGCCACTGTCGCTTCCTGTTAAGTAAACATGGCAACTGCAATTAGGTTAATTAATGTGGATGTATAAACTTTTATGGACAACCGCTGTGATCTTTCCCTTTCATTTTCACAAACATTAGAACAAGTCTGTTGCACCAAACAAGTTACAGAGCAACACATGGAACTTCATTTTTTTGTAAATGCTCAAAGTATGATGTCAAATTCTCCTCTTTTGCCTTCCTTTTTAATCCCGGATGTTTCTGCAGCTTGAAGGTGGTACGTTCTGTATTTTCTAGAGATCGGTTTGCAGTGTGAGCTCCCTAAACCTGTCCTTAGGAAAACAAAGATCAAAGTACGGCCACGTTTGCACTCCCTGAAAGTGTACAAGTGAAGGCGCTTGGGTCTGAAGAATGGATGAGTCAGTGATGTGTTCCCTCTGGATAACATTCAGGTCTTTTCCTCCAAGTTAACTTCTGACAGCTCCATCTTTGTGAAAAGCAGTGAAGTTGCCCTGTTCTGTCTCGGCTCATCATGGAAATGTTCCAGAAGGCTTCCTCGGAGCTGTGAGAGCAGGGGAGTTGCTGGCATACTAATTACTCCCATGCATTAAATTGGTTTATGTGAAAGGAAAAACAAGTGTTTATGCCTCTTATGCTAACACTCCTCAAATCTGTGACAACTGAGGAGTGATATACCCTAAGTATTGTTTTGAAAGTGTGACACAAGAGGGAACTGGCTTCAGCTCTAACAACAGGACTGTACCTCTGCTGGCGAATGAAATTCAGAGAAACATTTATGCTTTTGTGACCCCTTATAATGTGTCTAAAATGTGTATTAGTGGTGGGAAGACACCCACTGGATTTCCAACACTCTGCTCCCAGCTATGTGCCACTTACTATCTCCATTTCTGTGTATCCTGAGCAGGGGTGAATGGTGCTCAAATTTCTCGGCAGCAAATTGACCCATTACATGCAATTTGCTTTCATTAGCCTTGCTTCATTGTCAAACCCATATCAAATCCTAAAATGCACCTTACCATTACTGCTAACAGGACAGTGGATTATGTAATGTTTGAAAATTATAAATTCAACATTTCTTTGATTTGCCATGTACTTTGTATCTAATTTGTGTTAGAAATAAGGAGAACTGTTTCATTTTGCATGGATGTCTTTGGGGTAAATGATGTAAATGCGAAGTGGCTTACACAGTCAAAACAAAACCTCTATACCAATAGAGTCTTTAAAGTCACCTACAGTACATAATTTCCCTCAGAAATCCAGGCTTTTGAAACCAATCACTGTATTGTTCCTTCAATTAGTTTCACCGTGAGTCGGTAATTGCTTTTACAATTTGATGACTTTTAAAGCTCTCGCTTATCTCGACAGTACAGATAGAATATTGCCCCTTGCCTGCTCTGGTCGTGAATTGAGGGAAAAGGAAACGATTGAATTACCCTGGAGATTTCACGGGAAGAGGAGCACTTGTGCTCACATTATCTTGAAGACACTGTAACTCAGTTCTCATCGTTGTATGCAGCTGTTGCATTGTGCATTTCATTTGTTTTTATTCTGAAGTTGCTCCAAATATTTCAGCTGAGTCGATAGCTCCATTACATTTCCGTTATTTTCAGTTAAGGACACTCTGAAGTGGTGTTTCCGCTCCATTCATCCCTCCCAGGGCAACGTTTAGCGTACTTCAACCAACACTTTATTAAGCTCCGTTGAGTATTAAATAAAAAAAGTCTGATTAGCTGGTGCAATAGGACATGATGCCCGCCGCTCCCTGGATGGAACTTGTCTAAATGGCTATATTTGGACAGACATAATACAGACGCATAAGCTCATAGGACTATGATTGTTGTTAACCAGAAAGGGCTGAGTCATGAGACATTCAGAAATTGTTTGAAAAGGCCAGAGCACTTTACATTCATTTCAGTGCCTTGGTATGACCCCATGGTAAGATGATAGGAACTTTATGTCAGACATTGAAATTAGAACTCCTCATTGTTAAGTCCTTGTTTCATATCAACCTATGTAACTCCCACACACAGTCACATACCTACAAAGAAAACTGGGTGAGCTTGTTAGAAGAAACTGAACAATCCATTTTTGCCTCTTTTGCTTTTCCTAAAAGAGCAATGAGCTCATTAGTACTGTGTTTCAGTGTGTAATGGTTCATGTCTTGGATGTTCCATGCTTGCCTAAATGTTTGGAAGAGTGCTTTTGTTTTGTGTGTTTTTGAGAGTTACCTTTTCTACCAAAGAATATTATTCAAATCCAGCCAAATTAGGCCGATTTACTAAATGAAGATAAATTATTCCATTCAGCTTCATTTGGTTTCACTCTTTAGAAAGGTTTTTAATGGGCAACAAGGCTATTTCAAAATTGTATTCTGCAGAATTGGGAGTTTTCACTTAATGGGCGCTACATTTTTAGAAATACTTTCTTTCTAACCCATCGGAGTTAGTCCAGAAAGTTCTCAAAGAAAGTGCGATGCCGTTTTATGAAAATGAAGATCAGTGAGCTCCGGATGGAGCTGTGCTATAAGAGTTTGAAGAAACTCTTTTTTGATACTGGCCGGCTACTTCCTGGTTCTCTCTTTGCATATTTTAAGACAGAATCTCTGATCATCCAAGGTTCATATTCCGTTATCAGCCAGAGACAGCTCTGAGTTCTCTCCTGCTCACCATCTCCTCTATAATGAAAAAAAAGCAGCGATGGTCTTTCAGTTCCCCTCGAGTTCACTGAGTATTCTCACAGACTGAAAGCTTCCTACTTCTTTCTGCAGCTAGTGCTCAAACTCTTCAGCACAGGCCACAGTGTACCAGTATAAAAAAGTGTATTAAAAAATCAAGCAATCCATCGGTCATGCAGTGACAGTGATTCTGCATCAGCCATCATTTGTCATCTCCCATCTTCCATTGTCATCGCAGTGTGGTGACGGCTACAGAAAAGCCACATCCACCTGCTGTTTAGCTCCCATTCCATTTCAGTGTCTAGAGGAAGCGAGCATTGGGGAGAGGGTAAAGAGATTTGTTTTGAAAAGTTTGGGAACTTAGCTGATTTGTATTCTATAAATGGATAGAGCAGTCGACTTGTGGTTGGTGGTCAGATCTGGGACTTACTGGAAAACTACTGAATGTATATTTCATTTCTCTTCAGAATTTATCTCACTATACTGTTTTCAATATCTGCAAATCCCACAGCATCTTCTCTCCTTGCAAGAAAATCTGCTTTTTCACAGTGTTTCATCCTTGGAAATAAAACAGAGTGTCCAATTTATCTAGAGTATAATATCGCAAACATATTTACAGAAAGCTACTTTTTATTACTGGAGACTTTAAATTCCTGTATTTTTCTCACAGTAAAAATTCAAAACAAGGTCCATGTTTATTTCCTCTTTTCCCTAACACTATTCATGCCAGCCCAGCACATCTCTCAACTAGTCTCTGAGATTAAAACTAACAACCACCTTTGTCGCCTAGGTGAGATCAACAAGGCTCTTGAATGCCAACAAAACAGTAAAAGGCAGAGACTCCGCGTCTATGTCTTGCGGTACACCAAAAGGGTTACCTGTAAAGAAATGGACAAACATGGACTTAAGCAGACTGAGTGTCACTACGGAGAGCAACTAAAGAGCAAAAGTGTCTCTAAGAAAAGAGAATATGTTAACGAATAAAAAACTTTTTTTGTACAGAGATATATTTTTATGGAAATACATTTGTAATATAAAAAAAAAAAATGGATTGACATATATGTAAATGTTTTTCTTTTTCATTATTGTAGTACAAATGCTAGTGGGGAGTATAAGAAAAATCTCTATATATAAATATATATATATAAATATATACAAAGAAAAATAGAAACAAGGCTTTTTGTATATGTAAAAAAGATTGTACATAAAAGTTTACATACATACTGTACATATGTAAGACCCACCATGGCTTGTCTGCAATATATAAAATGTATTTTATCCGTCTGTATATGATGCTTTGCATTGTGTCTAAGCTTATTCTACTTTCTTGAACTTGAAACTTATTTTGAAGGTTTTGGAATAAAATATAAAACCTACTTCACGTCTGAGTATTTATTGAATGCATGCTTTATTGCCTCAAGCCTGGAACCCATCAGCGAATCATGTACAATTACCCTCTGAGAGTTATAGGCAACGGCATCGCATACAACCCAGCGCAGATGATCTTATTTAATGTGGGCCAAGGTATCTGCTTCCACTTGGTATGTTGAAGTATATTATTTTCCCTGGTAGAGCAGTGCATCCATTTGTGCAAGTATAAGTGTGTTTATGTTTGAAATCACGAGATGTTCCCTCTGGGTATCAACGGATTTTGTTCAATAACATTCCTACCAAGCTCAAGGATTTATTATTTACCCGTTGACAGTTTCTTTGCACAAGTAATATAAAAGGATGGATATCACATTCAGTGTGTTGACATGGTTTACAGTGTCACCATTTCAGCAGGATTGGGTTGTACTAGTTAATTGTAAATCCATTAGTAGGTTTGTGGGTAAAGTTATTTACCAATTAGCTTGTTTCAAGAGCCACAGCTATGTAAACAGGAAGTTCCTATGCAGTAGCTGTGACAACATTTGTCATCAAACAATATTGGGTTGGGGGGTCAGGTCACATGTATTGGGTCTATCCCATTCACCTTCATCACTAAAGACATTCTGTCATGTCACAATTATAAATGATAGATTTAATGAGGGCTGAGTGCGAATTAGCTGCCCCATTTTCAGGGTCTTGGTATTGTGCATGTTGACTGAGAGACTCGACCAGAGCATCAGGCTATAAGTAAATAATGAGTGTGATGTAACTACTAACTAATACCTTAATGGTTTTATTCTTCACTCTAACCAGGCCTTGTGTTAGCAAGCCAGTTTTATTTCTTTCAGTTTCAGTTAGCCTCCTAACACTATTATTAGTTCACTGACTTGTAATGTGTGAACAAAGATGTGAGAGAGAGCCTACAGGGAACATCTTATTGCACCAAAGGTCTTCATTCTTATAGGTAATGAAATCGTATATATCTCTCCCGCTGCGAGGAACACTGCACCCTGCTGTGCAGCTTGTTTAGTCTGTGACCTCACCTGCTATGTGTGGCATGCACACAACCAACAGGCCAACAAATCAGACGCATTACATGCCACAGTAATTTGAAATATTGATAAGTAATTAAATTCTTAATTGGCTATATTACTCTGATGTCTGTCTTAGTTTTAATGAGCTAACCTGGTTAAAGTGTTTACACAGCAGGTGCAGTGATCTGATATTACCTTCATTTTCTTAAAGTCTAATTATTAGTTTGCATGTTCAAACAGTAGCTAAGGACACTAGTGAAAGGAAAATATATAAGAAAATACAATATAGTTCTGTTTTAGGCGTTACTTCATGTAAGGAGGCCAGGCTGTAATTGGCAGTGTTGTTGTTGATGCTTGAGCTTTTTAAAATGTTCAATTTTCAAAGCAGCCGAGGACACAAAATGAGATTTTAAAAGCCCCAAATCTCAGCAGTTAACTTACTAAATAATGCATTGCTGATCTCGATACTAAGTCATTAAACAGTTTGGGCTTCTCTGCATTTCATCATTTAATGTGTTGTATATTGTGGCAGTAGGCTACAGACATAAAAGCACGCCTCCAGAGCTGCACTTAGTTCTCATTGTCACTGCGGCAAAGTCGATAATGGCAGCAGAAAATGCCTCGCAGCTTTTTAAAATTCCAAGTACTAATAGACTGCAGAGAAAATGCGCTCATCTCAACTTTTATACGGAGGTTGATGTTCTCTCATACTGCTTTTTTCTCTAACCTTCAAATGTCATATTTGCATGTAAGGAACAGTTAATCATGTGTTTTGAAGTTGTGGACACAGGTTGATTTTCTGTTAAAAACCGCAACTTGTGGAACAAATTCCCTGTGGTTCAAGTACAGCACTTCATATCACACACAATATGTTCAGGGCTTCTCCTGCTGCTAGGAATAAGTGACAGTGTGTTGTAGTGTGCCTGTGTTTCTCCCAAGTATTGGCAAGGTTAGAGCCTTTTCCTTGATTGATTAAATCAACAGCCATACACGGGTCATTAGTCACTCTTGTTCTCGACCAGGTTTCCCACAGCGATTAATCAAACCTTGTCAAGTCGCCCTGACCTGCGAGAGTTTTCCCTCACAGCCGTTTAGCCCTCACGACTGGACTTTAAAAAAAATGCATGGCCTCTGTGTTTGTGTCCCGAGTCAATGCGGGGTATTAGCTGCTCTACTTTATCACAGACTGGCGATGCGGATCAAAAATAGCCATCGATTTAATTGACATGCAGATAAATCATACATGCTGCCATCCTATGAGCTCAAAGTGCTCTCTGTGATTGCCTCGGCACCAGTTTTAAATCTCAAATAATGTGTTAACGGTTTATCCTTATCTAAGGTCATTTGTTAGATCAAATAGTACTGTGGTGAGGATCCTCTCTGTGGTTTCTGAGGAGTAAAAGTGACTTAAAAGTTGCTCCGGCTCACTGAGAACTTATTTTGTGCATCATTGATGTGAATTTCAATTCTCTGATCAGTTTTGCTGCCATGAGTTCATGTGAAAGCATGCTAATTCTGAGTCACAGATATTACACTAGCCAGTATTCAGAAGCCAGTGCAACGTCAACATCACTTTTACCGCTTTTCTCTAACTGTGCCACCCAAATGTATCCCTCAGGCTTTTTAATATCATTTGGGGAAGTTGTGAGGAATAAGAAATGGGAGAGAATAAGCTTTTTCGCAGGTCTCCAGAGTTTCTTCGATAGTGGATATGCGAGGCGACAATTAGCTTTATCACCGCGTCGGACACATCACACTGACAGCCATACACTCCGCCGCCTTGCCTGAGAAGACAGCTTGCTCCAATTGCCCAGGTGTCTGGCAGAAATGTTCCCTTTGTTGCTTTTCTTTTAATAAGAGGAGCTCATTATGCCATGCTGAAAAACAAGACTCTGCTATTCAATGCAAGATTATTTGGGACCAATCTCTATTTAGTATACATATGAAGTACCTACTTGAATTGTGTCATTTCACTTTTAGCCAGCCAGTAAGTGTGAATGCTAACTAACAAAAACATATTAATGACTTGGTTCTTGTTAATGCTTTTGCACTGATAATGTCTTAACATACTGTATGTGTTGGGCATGGATAATGTTGTGCCTTAATCCCCTATTTTGAAATGACAGAACATGAATATTTTTTGTATACATTGGTTTAATGACATTCTCTGTGTTTGTTGATACCAAGGTCAGAAGGGGCATCTTTTTTGTTGGTTCGGTCCACTCAATTTCCTGCTATCCCTTGTTTTACTTTGTCAAGCCTGGATATTTGAGGAGACATCAAAGCAGGAGGTTTATCATCGCAAATCCCCCTCAGTGTGCCGACCCGGGCATTGGCTAATATCACGCAAATTCCCCCCGCTGCTGTCCCAGAAGACATTGGACCAAGGATGAAGGGATTGACTGATGAGAGGGAGAATATTTGCTTTGTCAGTTGAATTTGTCAGCAGGGGGTTGGCTTACTTACAGCAGTGCACCGTGGGAAGGCTAACTCAATGTAATTACAAGTAAAATATCACAGAGCTCTGTCTTCTGCGTCCTTTCTTTAGGTCACGCTCTCTAATCTCTAACAATATCAAGGTGCACTATGATTCACTTAAATTCGAGAAAATCCTTTCTTAAGATACAATTAGTCTAATCCGATTTAAATGTATTCCACTCGTGTTTTCAATCGTCACCCCGCAGAAGCTGCAAACATGCACTGTTGGGAGAAAAAAACGAATAAAAACAATCTTCTCAGCCCTTCTTTGTTACCATTTATGCAGAAGTATAATAAAGAAAGAAAGCGGAGGGAAGAACAGGCTGATAATGCATTTGTGAATCTTAGAATGAGAGAGAACTTCTCATTATCTTGAATACTGAATGAGTGAATAGAAAATAGGGGCTTCATGATAACAATCACCAGAGAATCTCTAATTACCACCATCCTTGGCTCATAACAATAGGACAATAATGAATAGGGAACTGACAGGGCTCTGTTGCATGATGGGATAATAACAGCCGAGGCTCATCGGGAGGCGACGCACAAACATGGAACCAGACTCAGAAACAACTCTTTAATCAGAATCAGAAACGGGTTTATTGCCAGGTAGGTTCACACATACGAGGAATTTGTCTTGATGTCGTGGTGCATACATAAAATATAAAACAAAAAATCTCCATATAAAACAAAAAATCTTTAAGGACACTAATTAAATATAGTTAAATAGCAATAAAATAGAGAAGTAATTTACAGTGAAATAGATTGCAATTATAGAATATGAAATAAGAATATGTGCAGTAAGCAGTATTTGAACTCGTCCTGTGTTTTCTTTCTTTGTCCCTCCTTCTTGTCTTCCTTTTCAGCCCCCTTAAAATAAGCAGGTTTAGCATGTATGCCTGTTGAATTAATTGATTAACACATTTGTGTAATTATCAGGGGGATTATTGCTGAATCAGTGGGTAAGGAAGCTATTGATGAGGCAGCTGAGTAAGATGTTTTTATGTTGGTTATTTCATACTGAATGTGCTAAGAACAACCTGAACAGATATTTACTTTCCCATGTCATTAACTATGCATAAAGATATAGGTGTCCTTCATTCACTGTAAAAAAAAAAAACTAAAAAAACTTGATTTTTGTAACATAAATAAGACACACTCAAAAATCACTCGAACAGGATATCCCTAACATTGTTGTCATTTGTTTATTCATGACTCAGATCCATAAGGCAAAACACACAGACATGACAGAGAGGACTGCAGAAAGGAGTGACTGGCTCATGTTTGTGGACCTGCTCATTAAAATGCTTGAGCTGGATGCCAACAACAGAATCACATGAACATGACTTCACCACCATTAAGCACATGAGCAACATTGTCCCTCACTGCTCCTATAAGTCAACACTGATTCCATTATTTTTTTGAAATCTATTTTCTCGGTGTCGCTTGCAATTTCATTGTGCGCACAAGATGTTTCTTATCATTCTTACTTTATCTACATTTGTTAAGAGGTGTAATACATTCATTATCTTGCCGTGTGAGGTCCTGTGTTGAGGTAATGGCGGAGCTGACAGTGTGAGCTGCGAGTGTGTCTACGGAGAAGCCCTCCACCTGCCAGCAGAGCCTGAGCCAACCCCAATACAGGAACTCTCGTCCCACCACAAGTACCCAGACCCTGGGTTCAACTGGGAACAAAAGGTCTGACGAGTACAGCAGCAGTCACATCTGGATGCACAGGTAGGCTAAACTAAATCAGTTACATCAAGTATGTTTGGGTAACACATTATTTCCATCATCTAACTTCCTATGTATCAAATATCAGCAGAAACGCTGTTCCATCCACCTCCAGAGGCTATGAGATGTTGGCCAGCACTGCTGTGAGTAGCCCAGCTCAGAGAAGAAAGGCTGATGACATGTGGGCATCCTCAAAAAGAGTCTGGCCACTTTAAAAACTCAGACCAAGGCCAAAAGAGGTTCCAGAGAAGAGATGTGCGTTCATCCACCACAAGCCTCAGGTTGCAGCTCAAATAAGAGAGTTACATCTCACCGGGGGGGTAAAAGGAAGATGGCTCATTATGACTGCAACAAAAGGTCAGATCATGGAGGCAAGACATTCAGGAAAAGTGATTAATCTACCCACGCTGCCCATGTTGATCAGGGAAGGGTCCCCTCAGAGCAGCACACATGCTTCATCCAGCCCCAAGACCGAGAGCCAGGCTCGGTAAGGACTGAAAAGAAAGGCAGCTGATGATGAAGATGTTCAGCAGAGAAAAATACCTAATAATGCATGTTAGGTCCGTGTTACGTCCCCACTAAGGTCTAGCGGACCTGGAGACAATAACACACAACAACCAATAATGAGGGAGTCAGCGTAAAGGTTGACAAAAGGTGGATTTCTTAAGCCCTAACTGAGCATAAATTGAACAGAAATACTCAGAGGAGGAGGAGGAGAGGAGTCAAACAAAAGAAACCAAAACTCAAACAAAAACCCTCACTAACTAAACTACTCAGAGCTGGAAAAACAGAATACAGGGGTGGCAACAATCCGCTAACCTAGTGTGTATTAACATTAGTTACCTACGTGATGAGAAATGTACAGGGTACCCCAGACTTACCTAACTCCCCCACCTCTCAACACACACACATTAACAAAGGTTAGAATGAAGTAGAGGCTCCTCAATCAGCAACAGGCCCAGGGTGAGAGAGAGAGAGGACTTCCTGGGGGCCTCCTTTATGGTCAGCCCTGGCTGCTGATAGGCCAGCTGAGGGTGAGAGGATCCAATCAGCCATCAGACTCAGGTGCACAGGCAGATACCGATCAGCTGCTGATTAGCTGTGCAGAAGACAGGGAGAAGAGAGAAACACAGGAGGGAAGAAAAACCACACAAGTACAGCCTGCCTGGCACGTAACAGTCCGAAAAAAGACAGGTCTGCTGGGTGTTAAGAGGCGGGCAGAGGGAGAAGGAGGTTGTGTGTGACAAGGCTGTAACAATATTTGACAAGGAAAAAAACCTGCTAAAAAGATTCTGGTGCAGCATTAAACCCAAAGAGGAGGGAAACGACTGGTCTGCAGAGAGGCCTGAGCCAGCCCCTCTACAACAACTCTTGTCCCTCCACAAGTACTCTGGGTTCAGCTGGGAAGAAATCGGATGATGAGAGTACAGGAAAAACCTCATTCAAAACAGTCACCTCTGAACAGGTAGGCTAACTACATCAGTCACATTTTTTCTAACCTCTAACCTCCTATTTATCAGCAGGGAAGACACTGGCATGGTGACTGCCGCAAAAGCATCACTTCCAAAACCAGCAGGCCATGACCTCTATTAAGACCGAGGCCTCACCACACTCGCAGCGTTCAATAAATATCAACGTGATGCAAACATAACAGGGACATGTGTTTTGGTGATGAAGTGTTTCTCAATTTATTTTACGGTATTTAAGGTAGATCAAGGCAATTTTGACTTGAAGTGTTCAAAAAGATATATAAATTAATAAAAGATAAATACAATGTGATGATGTAAAGTAAAAAAAAGGGATAATAAAGAGACCTTAATCAATAAAAAATAAAAAACTTCTACGATTAATAATAATAAATATGATACAACAGCTGGGTTGCTTGGCTAACTAATAATAATATAATAGGCAGGAATCTTAGCTAACTGTTCAATATTGATTACTATTGAATCTCTTCTTGCATCGTTTTAAGAATGAGATTTCAAATGCTCTTGTTCGGGTCATTCACCAATACTCACCGTGCTCGTCAACCTCCACACCTGAGTACTACATCAAAACACAGTCTATATTCTACAATTGACTTATGATTTTTTATTTTCTTCAACATTTGAAATTGTTGTGGCTTCAAGGTTTTGTGGACATCTTTCAATCGGAAAGGTTGTGTTCAATCCCAGCCTTTGCATTCAGCAAGTCACTGTGTCCTTGGGCAAGATACTTTAAAATCACTCTGGTCGCTCTCAATGGCATGGCCAACGGTGTGTGAATGTGTGTGGATGTAAGCTTACTTGAGAAAATGGCACATAGCTCTGTATTGAGTTATGTGTGTGTTGTAAAATGGTAAATGGTGATGTGTATCAAATGTAAAGTGCTTTGAGGGGATGTAAAGACTGGATAAAGTGTTATATAAATACAGTCCATTCACCATTTAGAACTAGTTAATTCTAGTAGTTGCAGACTTTTCTGCGCTTTGAGCATTTGGAGAAGCGCTCTATTAAATGTAATGAATTATTTTAATTATTACTGTTAGTGGCATGCCTAAAGGCAAGGCAAGTTTATTTATATAGCACTTTTCAACACAAGGCAATTCAAAGTGCTTTACAAAAAATGAAAGACATTAAGAAAATGGCATTTAAAATCAGTCATTAAAAGAAAAGCTAATAAAATAAACATTAAAAGAAAAAGTACATGGATAAAAGTTACAGTGCAGTTTAAGATATGAATAGTTCAATTAAAAGCAGCGACAAAAAGTCTTCAGCCTGGATTTAAAAGTAGTAAGAGTTGCAGCGGACCTGCAGGTTTCTGGGAGTTTGTTCCAGATGTTTGGAGCATAATAACTGAACGCTGCTTCTCCATGTTTAGTTCTGACTCTGGGGACAGAAAGCTGACCAGTCCCTGAAGACCTGAGAGATCTGGATGGTTCATAATTTAGCAGGAGGTCAGAAATGTATTTTGGGCCCAAACCATTCAGTGCTTTATAAACCAGCAGCAGTATTTTGAAATCTATTCTTTGACACACAGGAAGCCAGTGTAAAGACTTCAGAACAGGAGTGATGTGATCCACTGTCTTAGTGTTAGTGAGGACTCGAACAGCTGCGTTCTGAATCAGCTGCAGCTTTCTAATATATTTTTTAGTGAGACCTGTGAAGACATCATTGCAGTAGTCGAGTCTACTGAAGATAAAAGCATGGACAAGTTTTTCCAAATCCTGCTGTGACATTAGTCTTTTAATCCTAGATATGTTCTTTAGGTGATAGTAGGCTGATTTAGTAACAGTTTTAATGTGACTGTTGAAACTCAGGTCAGAGTCCATGACTACACCTAGATTTCTGGCTTTATCTGTTGTTTTGAACATTGCAGACTGAAGCTCAGCGCTAACTTTTATACGTTCTGCCTTCGCTCCAAAAACCATTACCTCAGTTTTATCTTTGTTTAATTGGAGAAAGTTCTGACACATCCAGTCATTGATGTGTTCAATGCACTTACTCAGTGTTTGAATTGGAGCATAGTCTCCTGGTGAAATTGTTACGTAAATTTGTGTGTCATCCGCATAGCTATGGTAACTTATTTTGTTGTTTTTCATTATCTGAGCCAGTGGTAGCATGTAGATGTTAAAGAGAAGAGGCCCCAAGATGGAGCCTTGAGGAACCCCACATGTCATATTTGTCAACTCAGATGTGTATTTACCTATAGAAACAAAGTTGTTTCTGTCCTTTAAATAGGATTCAAACCAATTTAGAACTGTTTCCGAAAGTCCCACCCAGTTTTCCAGTCGGTCTAGTAATATGCTGTGGTCAACAGTGTCAAACGCAGCACTGAGATCTAATAATACTAACACTGAAGTTCTGCCACTGTCTGTGTTTAAGTGGATGTCATTAAAGACCTTTACAGGAGCAGTCTCAGTGCTGTGGTTTGGACGAAAGCCTGACTGGAACACAGACAAAGGTCCATCCACCATCCCAGGGAGGTTTTAAACACATTGTTCCTGTCTCACAATGCCCGACTTATGAGTCCTCGCTCTTTGTGACACTCCTGACACAGTGAGGGCTGTTCAGGCAGTCAGGTAATAAGTACTCGACAGGGAGGCACCGTACAAACCGCTACGCCCCACTTCACCGCCGGATTGAAAAATAGCTCCGAAAAACAAGACAGTTTCAAAAGTCATGTTGCCATAGCGACTCTGGTACTCTGCCACCTCAGTTAATAGCGGTGATCTCAAGTGGTTGATCTTTATGACGGTTTTGGAACATTTTGTACATCCGGAGGACAAGCTGCCTATTTGTTGTGTAGGTTATTTCAGTGATAAAACACACGTGATTACCGATGGCACTCAAATGCATGGCACTCATCAGACATGCATGCCATCCATTGCTGAGCATATCATGAACCACTGACATGCTGCATTCATTGGTGCATTCAAATAAAGCCCCTCAGTGACGGTGGAGAATTCACTTCCTTTCTGCTATGATAATCTTAGTAATTTTTCAGAAATCACATCCAATTTCTATCTTTGATGATTTTTGTTGATGCCAGGAAATAATTATATGTAGATGTTGAAAACGAATTCTGGTAAGGTAACCTACATTCAAATCCAGACTCGGCTTGATGCAATCAGTGTCCCAGTTTTTTCGGGAATTTGAAGATGAACTGATTCAAGAGTCACGAATACAAGACATGGATTTTGAAAGAAATAAAAATCAATACAGCTGTCAAAAACAGATGTTTAAAGGTAATGTAAGTTACTCTTTGCTTCGCACTGTGTGCCCTTTGTGTGTTGGTGTGTAACCCACCTACGCTAGCTCACTCAATCACAAACTCTACTGCTACTATCTTCAAGCCATGGAAGCCTCCCAGACAATGTCAGCAGTATCATACAGTATAATATTAATATCATGATAGTAATTTCATAGTTTTTTTATAGTTATTAATACATGTCTTAGTACACTGCTCACAACACAGAGCAGGCGATGTTAGCGTTAGCAGCTAACGTAACTTCTAACTGGAACTTCTCCCAGTTGAAGTTATTAAAGCCATTTGGTATTTCATTAGTAGCCAGCAAGTTTTATTGAAAATACCATATTCTCAGAGATGTACTGACAGGGACTGAGGTAAACATATAGTTAGAATCCTTTTAATGCTTTAAACCAGCTTAAACGTTATCCTATAAATCCCTGCTTGCTAGCTTCTGTTTTTGTGGCATAAATACATTTCTCAAGCAAAACTGTGCCAACTTATAGCTGTGCTGTATTAGGTTCCACAGACCCCCATCACCCCAGCCACAAACTGTTCTGTCTGCTGCTGTCTGGCAGGCGGTACCGCAGCATCAGGACTAAAACCACCAGACTCAGGGACAGTTTCATCCCACAGGCCAGAAGACTATTAAACACCTGAACTTTTGAAACAACATCCATAACATTCATCTGGCTGCAACGTATACATTATGTATCTAATATATCATATTCCAATCACTTGTATATAGACTTTTATTGCAATATTTCACAATTTTATTTTTATTTATTTTGTATTTACTTTATTTTTTCAGTTTTTCAGTTTTATTGTATTGCACTGTTGGTGGAACCTGTGACCTAAGATTTCCATCGTCATAACTACACTGTAGCTACGTACGTATGACTAATAAAAGCCTTGAACGATTACAAATAAAAACGATATAAATTAGAACATCTGATAATTGCCATGTGCTTTTTTTGCCCCTTAATCTTTGATGCTGTGACCCATATCATGTCTACTCCATTCCAGCTCTCATGTTTTTCACACAATACACAACTTAGTGGGAATGAGACAGCGTCCGGGGGAAGTAATCAGCTTTGTGCAGGGTCAATAACATGATCAGATGAGCCCATTGTTAACTCTTGATGAGGATTTCTTAGCACTTGTTCTCCCTCGCCCCCTTGGAGTTGAAGGGAAGATGAATTATGAATAAGGCATCCATAAAACATGTACTTGTTTATGGAGATTAGGGCATATTTAAGACATCGCTAATTAAATTCAGCTGATCCAAGGTATTTTGCTGAAATCCCTGTAGCTAAGGCTTATTTCAGTTATTGTATTGAAAGACGAGCACCAGGGAGCGATACAAAGGTAGAAAATAAATTAGTTTGCATGTACAAAAACATATTTGCCTCTGGTAATACAAAATCCCAGTTATGACCCTGTGCAGCATTGTATTGGCCTTAGTTATTCTGTCTTTAAAAAATCATGGACAATATCGATTTGGTTTAATTTGTTGTCTCAGGTTAGTGTCTATCACTAAGATTCTCTACACTCTGCTCCTAAAATAATAATTGAATAAATAAATAGTTTGAAATAATTTGCCCATATTAAGGCCAGCGTCACACTGTCCCGAAATTGACACCTGGTGGACACACGATAAAGGAAATGTTCAAATTTGGCTCTGATCGTAACGACATCGGGCCATTCGTGAGGGCATCTTAAGCCAACGTATGACCACCGGTGGAGTTTCTCAGGCTCCGGTGTTGTGTCACATTATGCCTCCCCGTCATGAAATGCCCCCCTTGTCACGGGAACGCGCATTTCTAAATGACACGTTTACACCTCTAAATGACACGTTTACACCATAGGTTTACACCTTAAAACGATGTTTAAAACGAAAAGTAAACGTTCAGGGTTTTTATTAATGGTAATGTTCAGACTGTGAGTTGTTTAGTGGTAGCTCATAGTCTTGATTCTTCTGATTTAACTTTTCGCTCCGTATTTGAGGTGTCGAAATTCATTCGTCACTTCCTTTTCAGTTTTTGTTTTTTTTTAAATCTTTTTTTTATCATTATTGTTACGTCCTGTCTGTATAAACGTGCTTTAAAATGTATTGTTTAATTTTACATAGTTGTCATCTAATAATCAAAATATATGTTTACAAATGTTACATAGTCTTTGTCAGCATATTATTATATACGCTATGCGTACAAAATAAAAGTGTGACATTCATGAAACTTGCTCCATTTATTGGTACCAGTCCTAGAACCATACCCTGAAAAATGCTTGAGGGTGGGATTCATAGAAACCTCTTTTTTTGGGGAGGGGGCATTTTATGACAGGCCTGTCCATCACAATATGCCCTCCCTTGCTATCTTACAAAATAAAAGTGTGACATTCATGAAACTTGCTCCATTTATTGGTACCAGTCCTAGAACCATACCCTGAAAAATGCTTGAGGGTGGGATTCATAGAAACCTCTTTTTGGGGGGGGGGGGGGCATTTTATGACAGGCCTGTCCATCACAATATGCCCTCCCTTGCTATCTTACAAAATAAAAGTGTGACATTCATGAAACTTGCTCCATTTATTGGTACCAGTCCTAGAACCATACCCTGAAAAATGCTTGACGGTGGGATTCATAGAAACATATTTTGGGGTGGGGTGCATTTTATGACAGGCCAAACAATAGTTGCATTGGTTGAAATGACAGTGGACAGTTAATGATGGTTCCTTCGGGGCATTGTGTGCATCCAGGGCACAAGTACGGTTGATCCACTGGAGGCCTTTGTACACATTGGTGGTGGTACCACTGCTGACAAATGTCACAGCAAATCTGAGAAAACAATAAATACTTGTTATGTAAGGTATGCATTATGGGATTTTTTTAATGATAATAGAATATCTCTAATGTATTTCCCACTAACATTCTAACCATTCCTTCAATTATCGAAGTCTTTCAAAAACATAAATGTTGTGTTATCAACAAAAATGTATGGAAAAACAAGCAAAACATTAATCCTTTATCAGTTAATGCTGAAGATGCCAAATATAGTAGCAATTACCAACGCAAATGTTATGTTGATAAAGTCTGGAAACATATTTCTGCTAATTTTCTTTCTTTTGTGTGTATGTAAATGTATTGGACAATTGCAGGACTAGCACTCACTCCATATTGGTTTTATTTCTGACTCGGATGATAAACCAGGCATGTCATAAAATCCCCCCCCCAAAAAAATAGGTTTCTATGAATCCCAACCTCAAGCATGTTTCAGGGTATGGTTCTAGGACTGGTACCAATCAATGGAGCAAGTTTCATGAATGTCACACTTTTATTTTGTAAGATAGCAAGGGGGGGCATATTGTGATGGCCAGGCCTGTCATAAAATGCCCCCCCCCCCCCAAGAGAGGTTTCTATTAATCCCACCCTCAAGCATTTTTCAGGGTATGGTTCTAGGACTGGTACCAATAAATGGAGCAAGTTTCATGAATGTCACACTTTTATTTTGTACGCATAGCATTATAAAGGGACCCAAGGTCGTTATATATCGACATACATGAAGCTTCTGGTATGTTGCAACTGACAAACCACATGAACAAGTGAAGACACAGTACAGTCATTACATACTTTTTAAATAACTTTTATTTGTGTAAGTGTGTGATGATTGGATAAGTGTAAAACATGTAGTGTAGTGTAGTGTAGTATGTGTGTGAATTGCAAAAATCAGTTATTTTCCATCTCCTGCTCTGCCTCAAAAATGTATGTGTATATTTGAAATCGGACTCTTGTCCTCTTTGCAATAGACAGCCTTCGCATGGCAGGTAAGAGGCTCCTGAAAAATAACTCATCCTCATCCTCCACCACTACTGGTGGGGGTGGTGGAGGATGAGGTTGAGGTGGTGGCACAAACAGAGGACTGATGGCTGACATCAAGCCTTTCTCGAAGGAGGACATCTCCCTTCCCCTTCTCTTCTTTCCCCGGTCCCGGTCCTCAACAATCACCTCCTCCTCCTGTCCTGTCTCCCTTGCCTCGGCTTGTTGACTGTCGGCCGGCTGGCTGACACTTGGCTGGCTTTCTAGCTGGCTTTCTCGCTGGCTCTCTGCCTCTGGCACCAGGTTGGATGGAGGCAGGGTTTGCCGGGGGACATTGCTGGACGTCTCACGGTCAATGATAAATGGGGTTAAAAACCATCTTGTCCACAGCCGCCATCTTGCACGCGCGCGTACCGAGCGCTCTGGTCGCGCTTCTTTCTACACACTCTGTCTGTGTGTCCCGAAGTTTTACAGAAACTACACCAAACAGTTTTTGTGCAATTATCTTTTCGGTGACTCTTTTCTCCACATCGCCAACACGCCATCTCCGTCGGGGGTCCGGTCTTTTTCTTTAGCGCTGCCCGGGCCTTCATTACCCTTTCTCCCGCCTCCTCGGCGATCGGGTCTGAGTCTTCTGAGGCCTCGAAGTTCCGCAACTTGTCCTTGAACTCCCCCAGCGACATGTCCGCTGAACCGTGCGTCACCAACAGTGTGAACGGTTTATACATCTCCGGTAGTCCCCTCATAACCATCGCCATCATTAGTCCATCGCTCGGTGCTTCTCCTGCACTTTTGAGCGCCGTGATGATCTGCTCCGCCCTGATGACGTATTCAGTCACAGTCTCTGTGTTACGGCTCGTCCACACAGCGGCGTGCGTTGAAGCTTCCAACGCTTCTGCCCATTCACTTTGAATGGGGTGACGTCACTTTTAGCCGAACTGCATTTTGGGAAGCGACGTGGACAGTTGCTGGCTTCAAAAGTTGAGCAATGTTCAACTTTTGACGCCTCGACGGAGGCATCAGCCAATGAAATCCCGTTTATGCAAATCTGCCAGTACAAGCGCTAGCCAATCAAACCGTGTGTATGCTGGGAGAGACTACGCTGGTCATTTCCTCATATTCCAAAAAATGGAGGGAAAATTCATTATAGCGGTAGTGAATCACCCGGTGCTGTATGATCAGTCTCTGTTCATCTACCGGGATACAAACCGGAGGATGGCATGGAGGGAGGTGGCAGAGACAGTGGATGAAACTGGTAGGTTTTCGCCTGTTTGGGGATTTTATATCCAGTTTACTTCGTTTTAACATTGCTCTTGCTTTGTATGTCGGGGGCGGGAGATTCATGTGATTGGTTGTTGGTCGCGTTGCTCGCAAAAAATCCCCAAGCTTCAGACACGCCCACCGCCAAGCGTCAACGCATGCCGCTGTGTGGACGAGCCGTAAGATGCCCTCACGAATGGCCCGATGTTGCTACGATCAGAGCCGAATTTGAACATTTCCTTTATCGTGTGTCCATCGGGTTGTTTTATTGCACAACAAAATCATGTAAACATATTATGTAAATAACCCAATTTGTGTTCTGTTAAACTGAAAAGTATATAATATTGTAGCGACCCTGTATATAGGATGCTGAGGGTGTCACTCAGGCATCCCCCGTCTCTCTGCCAATCATAGAGCTGCACAATGATGCTGGTTGAGGTGCGGGCCTGTGGTTGGGGGAGCAGACGGGGGAGGGCGGGAAGTTGTGACGTAGACACTGTTATATGGGTATGTGTAGAAGTTAGTGTTAGTGTGAGTGGAGTGTGAGGTTGAACCCACAAGCTGTTCCTGAACCTGTGATCATCTGTAAAGAAGAAGAGTTATTAAAGCCTAATAACTAGCAGCCTGTTTCCGACTCCCTTTGTGATCGTTATAATATATTATTTGGAAGGCGAGTTGACAGGAAGCTGTTGTTGCTATGGAAACAACATTACGGAGAAAACTTAATATCTATAAAGACGGATAAAGTAAAGAACGAAGTCTGAAAATATCAGTACAGTATCATAGTACTTTAACATAATTGTTTTTGTTACTTTCGTTGCAGTTGTATGTCTTAAATGTAATGTAAATGTTGCCTTCGTGTGTGGTTCGGGGCCATCTTCGTGCGAAATTCACAATTCCATATTCGTGTGTCCATCGGGTGTCAAATTCGGGACAGTGTGACGCGGGCTTAACAAATAGTTTCAGGCAGACAATATTGATTGTTTTTTTTCATGCATATATTGCCGAAATATTAAATATCTTACTTTATCACAGTGACCACGGTAATCTGAAATTGCTCTTTTGTATATTCTCCATGTTTGTCTATGTATTTTTCATGGCAAACCATATGTTTTTTTCAGCAGTGTGCAGCAGAGACGTGCACACATAGACTCTAGGTAGTGCTTGAGCACCTGCCCGTTTTGCCCACTTGACAGCAATGTGCCCTTTTGAAAGTTCTTTTTTTACATGTTTTTTTTTTTTTTAAATTACAGTGTAGGCTACTCATGTGGCTCATGGTAACATCGATCAATTCTGGATTAAAAGCTTCTAATATATACAACAATGCCCCAAATGCACGTTGTAATTTTGTCAGACATCCCCACACGTGCCCCGCGGCACTCCCATACGTGCTCTGGCTGCAGCCCCTCCCTTCCCTGCTCTCAACGTGAACGCGCAACGCGCAGAGCTGACAGTCAGACAGGCCACGGCGGGTGTGTGGTGCAGCAGCACGCAGCAACACGATTAAAAGTGCCCTATTGACGACCAAGTAAGTAACCACCAGGTAACAAATACAACGAGTGTATTGTTTAATCCCCTAAATCAGATGCCAAACTAAACTATACAGGGTTCGTACGGTCATTGAAAACCTGGAAAAGTCATGGAAATTCAAAATGCAAATTCCAGGCCCTGGAAAAGTTATGGAAAACAATATTTTCCCCAACATTTTGGAAAAGTCATGGAAATGTAACAAGTTGCGTCAAATATAATTTACATTTTATCTAATCGCCGAAATAATCTGCGGTCGCGAGCTGTTATGTGCCATCATGACGCGCATGGTGTTCTTTTTTAATATATGAAGCGCGAGCTGTGTGCTCGAGTCTTCTTGCCTGTCGGGCCGGCTGAACTCTGCTGCTCCGGGATGAGGGTCAGCTACATTATCTACGGTGTGTTCGTTAACTGCGCGGAGTCACTGTGGCACAGACTGAGCCGCTGGTGAACAGCTGTTAGAACGGGCCGTTCAGGTGTTCAGAGCAGAGCGGCAGAGCGTGATGTGAACTGAAAAGTTTTTCTGTCGCAATATCATTGTCACTATCTGCTAACGTTAGCTTTAGCCTTCGTTTTCTAATAGTTTTGCTATAAACAGAGGTGGTATAAGTATAGAGATTGTAGGCTACTAGAGTAGAAGTATATTCAGATCGTGTACTTTAGTAGAAGTACTCAGATCTTAATAAAAGTAGAAGTACTCAGATCTTGTACTTGAGTAAAAGTAGAAGTACTCAGATCTTGTACTTGAGTAAAAGTAGAAGTACCAGAGTGTAGGAATACTCTGTTACAGTAAAAATCCTGCATTCAAAATGTTCCTCAAGTGAAAGTAGAAAAGTATTATAAAAATACTAAGAGGCATGAAAATACATTTTCAAAATGCTCAACAGTGCTGCCAAAATTATAAACTGACTGCTACACAATTAAAATAAATGCTTTTATATATTTATATTAGATGTAACTCTTTGGCGTTTCTGTTATTATTACCTGCTGCTTTAGTTGTTCTGACTGCTAAAATCCTCTGTTATTCCTAATTTTAAAGCCGATATTCCGTGGGGTCGGGGGGCTCGGATCCTTGTCACCTTTTTCATACCTGATGAGTTTGCATCCCTGACTACAGTTGCTTTAGCGTGTAGAAGCTAGTAAGCCTACTATTTGATTTGTTTTAGATAGGCATCTGCATCAGACAGCATATGGTTATTGAAATAAATATATATGCAATTACGACATACAAGATGTGCCTTTAATAAATCTCACACTGCTAAGGCAGCCGGCGGTTCCACCAGGGGCGTCAATCCCGGGGGGGGGGGGGGGATTTCGTCCCCCCCTTAGCTTCAGATTGGACCCCCCTAAGTCATTTAGAATAATACAAATAAATGTTAAAATAATTAATTTTTTGATAATAAATCAGTAAAATCAGGCAAAAATAAGAATTAAATAACATAACCCTAACCTAACCCTAACCCTAAAACCGAAATAAAGTAACCAAAAACCAAAAAGAAACTAACAAAATCCGCCATTATCTGGCAAATTTTTGCGCACAATTTCGGCGCGACCGCCACGACGACTCAGAAGGTGCCCTTTTTTTTCTCTTGAGCACCTGCCCCTATAAATGTCTGTGCACGCCACTGGTGTGCACATACATAAATGTGCAAAGCAAAGTGAACGCTCTGCAGGGCTTCCTCTGTGTGCAAGACTTCGAGGGTGAAGTGTTAGGTGAATTTAGTAGGTGAATTTGACATTTAAATTCAAATTTAGGGAAACAAATATGCAGCAAAACGGGTGTCTCATTCCTCTTTTTCTCTGTGTATTCCCTCTGCTGCATATTACATTGGATTTTCAGATCTCCCATTAAGTATAGTAGATTCTATAACACATAGGTTTGAGCAAGCTCTCTGATTGGTCAATAGGCGTGTTTGATTCCACGATCAAACAACAATCAAATAGAACGTGCCTAATCACAAAGTATCCAGTGGCCTACACACGCCACTAGCCTACCGAAACTACTTCCATGAGCCTACATCGTGTGGTTTGTTTCCATAGCGACGTTTAGCGACACACAGCCGTTACACTGTTATACATTGTCTCTCGTTGGAAATCGGTAACTACAAAATGTCAGATTTTAAAGTTAATTTTGATTTGTTGGGTTGGAGGCCAGAGAAATCATGTCCGTTAGCGGACATAAAAACGAGTCATCGCTTCGCAGCTACTGGGCTCCATCTCTAGACAACAGAAAGATGTGGAGCAACGCGCTTTTTGCCGGTCCGGGACACGCCATGAAACGGCCACTGGAGGAAAGCTCTTCCTATAACGTAGTCCTACCCGTGAACACCACAGCACCACCTGCAAAAAAGTCTGGCATGGAGTTGGAGAGCTGTTTCAAGAATTGCACTTTTAATGGCAGCATGAACATCCACCTTCATTCTGAACCCAAAATGTTTCAGCACCATGGACAGCCTGATTTGATTTCTTCCGCTAATCCCACACAGTGATTACTCAGATATTTAAATAGCCTAATTCAAGAATTGCTTTCAATAAATTGTTTTCAATAAATTGGTTAATAATATATTATTTACTATAATTATATCAATAACTGTAAGCGGGGTAGCAGGAGTGTTCGATTGATCGGCTATCGTTACCATGGGAACTACTTTCTAGGAACTACTTTCTGACGGAGATTAACTCAAGCAGAAAGCGTAGGTTTGGGAGCAAATTAGCCCACATTATGAAATTATTTTATGATATTGTTGATTACAATGATAGTTTGTGTAATAGAATCGCAATCATACACTTGAGGCCGTTCTTGAACGCCCGCAAGCGCCTCGGTCCTGCCGCAGTACTGTCGTACCAATAATGACGTTCAAGAACGGCCGTCTCGTGTATGATTGCTTAATTAAAGACTGACATTATAATGTATATAGAATTATATAAATAGAGCGATACCTTTCAATGCCTTAAAGCGGTGAAGACAGGTTCCAGCATATATTGCTGTGCGATGCTAGTGATTGTGATTACATGACATTTGGGCATATATTTTTAAAAACTGAACATTTGTATTGGACAAGTATATCGGAGTATACACATTTTGAAGTGTGTTAATTTGTTTAGCTGACTGAATTGACAGTCTAAACAGCGGCTTGTAGCCTGAATGGTGTTGAGCCGATGATTGTATAGTGGCTCCATTTAGACACTTCAGAGAGTGCCGGAGAAAATGCAATCAACTACACTCTGTGTAATGAAAAAGCTCCCAGCTAGCTGCTTTGAAGGGGGGGAGGGAACACACAACACCAATCCCAGAGGGTGCAACGCCCGCCGGATACGGTGCTTTGTTCAGCTCCTCAGGTATTTGTAAAATCAAACTATCAGTCATTCCACTTCAATCACACTCTGCCAGCAGTCAGAGCCCGGAGTGGATGAAGCAGCAGCAGCACACCCACTCAAATCCCTCACAACGGTGAGTAAACACCCCATCACTCACACACCATTGGTGCTTAAAGGAAAGCCACATTTCTTCTTTATTTTTTCTAAATGATATTGTAGTTGCAAAGGCAGAAAGAAATGTTCACACTGCAGAAAGTTTTTTTGTCTTTTTCTACACATGCCTTCTTCTTACTTCTTAAAGTAAAACCCGACCCCCTGAGATTTGTGAAAGCAGGTTGGTAAAACTCACTATACTTTCTGTCAGAATCTTGCTTTATACAGATTTCTCTCCTGTGGCCATTATGTTCTTTGTACATCTTTTAACTTGCAATTTTCTTTGCTGATCATGATTTGTTTTTGTGTTTAACCTCAAGAAAGAAAACTTAAAAAAAATAAATCTAGTGCCCCATTAGAGCCATTGTATAAAGAGTAAAGAAACAATCTTAACGACACTTGTAAAAGTCACACTTTAATTGTAGTGGCGTAAAATGAATCCGTACAGTATTTTATACACCTTGTGAAATGATTGCAAGCATCAGTCTTTCAGTCTGTATACTTCACAGCACCTACAGAAACACTTACACCTGATGAGGCAACAGCTTTGCTTTCCAAGGCTTTTATTGTAAACTGAGGCAACATGAAACCCTTCTGTGATATTGTAATTAACGCTAGTGGCGAATTACTGCAGCCTAATATGCTTAAAATGACACACAGGCTTGAGGAGGTAGTTTGCCGATGCTGCAGCAGCACTTTCAATACAATCCTAAAGCACTTTGGCAATCAGCTGATCGAAAGTCATTAACCAAAGGGCGATAACTTGGTTGGTAAGTTTACAAGCAGCCACAAAAAGAGTTTATACGATCTATCAAACAAGAGTGAAAACAGAGGATTGTAAAATAAAGCTGAACATGTCACATTTAACCAAAGACTACTGATGCAGATAAGAAGCTAGCAATATATGTTCTATAATATGATTAAAAGGGATACATATTTACCTTAGACTCCTAATACCTTATACATTGCAGTTAGATGTAATGTTAGCACTATTATATATTATATTTATATATATATATATATATATAGATATCAGCAAGCTCGCCCCTCCCAGTTGACAGATGAAATTGATCCAGGGTATGCCCCTTTCATACGAGAGGGTTATGTGTCTTTGCAAGGAAGTGAAAAAAAATTCCTTGTTAAGATACTGAGAGACACAGGTGCTATCGATTCATACATAACTGAGGGTGTTCTTCCATTTTCCTCGGTAACTGACACTGGAAGTGGTGTATTGTTCAAGGGAATGGGGATGCAGTTGTTGTCTGCTCCAAAGCATCGGTTGGTGTTGTCCTGTGATTTACGGCAGGGTGAGGTTGCCATGGGAGTCCGGCCATCTTTGCCTGTTCCAGGAGTGGCAGTCATCCTCGGAAATGATTTGGCTGGCGGCAGAGTGTGGCCTGATGTGCCTCTTTCACCAGTGGTGTCCTCTAAGCCAGTGAGGGGTGAGCTTGCTGACCCTGAGAAGAAGCTGACAAAGGTAGTTCCAGCTTGTGCAGTAACACGAGCCCAGACCTATAAAGCACAAGATAAAAAAGTCATTTCTGAGAATATTGTTTTGGTGCTACCTGTTGTTCCATTGTCTGTCTCTCGTAGTGAATTGCCAAAGAAGCAGCAGTAGGATCCAACTTTGCTGGAGCTCTTGTCCCAGGTTCACCCCAGTTTACCAGTCCCACTGAGGAAAGTCATCACCAAAGAATCCGGCGTGCAGGTGATTGTCAAAGTGGATAAAACCATGCAGTGCTCGCTGGGTCCTAAAACGCTGTTCTGCTCAGAGGGAGTGCCCCTGTCAAAGTCCCCCAAGAGCCCGGGTCTGGTTAAAGCAGAGGGGAAGGCCCCAGACTGCACTACACCGGTGAGCCACATGCGCTTCCTGCGGCCTGTGTCAATCTACTCCCCCGTGTTTGACCGCAGAATCTCCAGGAAGAAACTCAGCTATGCGGATGAAAGTGAAGGAGAAGCCGACGAATCCGTGGATCACGTTGTGTCAGGGCATGAATGTGAGAAGGGTGACAGTGGCGAAGAGGACACCGGGAAGGACTTCAAGACAACTTTCCACAGGTCTACAAAGGGGTCCAGCTTTCAGTTCTTGGAGCAGAGGTATGGCTTTTTCCACTACAAGAAATGCAACATCCGGTGGGAGAGTGCGTATGTTTGGTGCATCTCTGGAACCAGTAAGGTGTACTACAAGCAGGTCTGCCGGAAGTGTCAGGTTGGGTTTAACCCCTACAGGGTGGAACCCATCCTCTGCAAGGACTGCTCTCAGACTACCTGCAACTGTGAGAAGAAGCTGCGGCACATTAACATGAAGAGGCCTCACCGCCAGGACCTGTGCAACCCGGTATCACAGTGAGATGTGAACATGTGACGCTTTACCATTGCTGGGAGACGTGAAGATGTCACGGTTTCGTCTTTTCAAAACGTGAAAAGCGTGACAGCTACACGGTATTGTTAACCCATGTTAACCAGTGGAGAAATAACCGGAAATACCAAGCAAATGCTACCCCGACGTAATGATTTATTTTTTAATAGTCACACTCAATTACAGCGATTTTCTTGTTGCCCCAGCTGGTCGACACCTCTTTTAGCATAAACAAAGGCATTAATGTATTAAATCGATGTTAATCCATGCGTGTGGATGTGGAATTAACGGACGTGACGTTGTGCGATTGAGTTGCCAAGCAACAGCTTCGGTTCATGTTAATTTACAAACTATTCAACTACAACCGTAGTTATATTTAAAAACATGTTAGAAGGCCTCACGAAATACTTTAATGCACATTAAAATGTAAATGTGAAGGAATGTGTGTATAACAAAATACATCGGTCATTAAACGAAACCGGAAACAGACGTAGGCAGGATCCTCAGCTCGATGATTGGATGGTTATCCGTAATGCATGCTGGGATTTGGTGTTTATGTGATGTGAAATCTGAAAACGTTTTTTAAAAATACAATAATACTTTATTCCGAGTGTGCTTGCTTTACTCTTTGAAAGTCATCACATAACGGCATTGTAATACACGGTTCGGCTGCATTAAATATTACATATCTGCCGTAGTTCTCTATTTATAGAGCCCTGATGAGAAGACTTCTAGACAAACATGAGAACTGCCGCCAAAACTGAATACGTGACGTTGATCATAAATATATAAGCAATTATACAACATCTTACATTTCTTTTCACACAATGCGTCTCCTTGCAGTATCAACACTAATTCGGCTGACTTTTATATTTGATGCAATTGGTAGATAGGCTGTATTTACACCATAACCGTGCAGAGCTGATAGAAAGGGACACCTGGTGGTCAAAGCACGTTATTGAATTTTATTATTTTATTATTAGATATTAATAGGATCTCTATAAAGTATATTCATTACTCGTTATTCTCTACTAATAGTTCATTAAAGACTGTATATAATGACTAGTTTGAACATCCCTTTCAAGATTTCAAGATTTTATAAGCTAAGGTTTATTGACATATCATATTATACACAACTACGGTGTAGTTATGCAATGAATGAAAAACTTGGGTCGCAGGTTCCTCAACAGTGCATTACAAGACATCTATCAATATGTGTGTATACTCCACCATTAAACTGTCATTCTGCACATTTCTTATACTATCTACATACATCTTATAAGAGTATAATACATATGTATAATATCAGTTTAATAATAAACAAATAAGTGCTTAAACATAGTTAACATTGCAGGAAAGCAATATATTAGACGTTAAGTACTTTGTCAGGCTTAATATTTATCTGTAGATACAAATGTCACTGTGTGTGCTGTGTGCTCTGCATGTGTGACCATTAAAGAATCAGAATACCTTTATTAGTTCCACAGAGGGGAAATGTGCAGCGTTACAGCAGGAAAGAGCCACAGACAGCTTAGTGTTGCATATCTTACATGCGTTAAAAAAGTACTAAGTTAGAATAAAATAAACAATATGCTAAAAAAGTACTAAGTTATAATATATTAAACAATATGCTAAAAAAAAGATAAAAAGTTACATAATTTTCAAAAATACAGATCAAAAACAAAACGGCATATATATTGATTTAGTGGCCAGGTATAAATTACACAGTTATTAATGGCATATATATATTGCACATATTGCACAAAGTTGGTTTGTATTTAGCAGCAAGGGGTGTTATAGTCTGTGTTGTGGTGTGTGTAGGAGGGTCTACAAGGGGCAGCGCTGGTTGTAAAGTCTGACCGCTGCAGGAAGGAAGGACTTGCGGTTTCAAGAGGGTTTCATCCCTCCATATTCTTCTTAAAGCTTTTTTCTTATTCAAAATAAGACCTTAACCTAAAGTACTCTTTAATGTTTAAATTAAGCCTTATTAGTTTGTCTGTTTTGCACATCCTCCTATTAATATCTAATAATAAAATAATACAATTCAATAACGTGCTTTGACCACCAGGTGTCCCTTTCTATCAGCTCTGCACGGTTATGGTGTAAATACAGCCTATCTACCAATTGGATCAAATATAAAAGTCAGCCGAATTAGTGTTGATACTGCAAGGAGAAGTATTGTGTGAAAAGAAATGTAAGATGTTGTTTAATTGCTTATATATTTAAGATCCACGTCACGTTTTCAGTGCCTCATGTTTGTCTAGAAGTCTTCTCATCAGGGCTCTATAAATACAGAACTACGGCAGATATGTAATATTTAATGCAGCCGATCCGTGTATTACAATGCCGTTATGTGATGACTTTCAAAGAGAAAAGCAAGCACACTCGGAATAAAGTATTATTGTATTTTTTTAAAACGTTTTCAGATTTCACATCACATAAACACCAAATCCCAGCATGCATTGCGGATAACCATCCAATCATCGAGCTGAGGATCTTGCCTACGTCTGTTTCCGGTTTCGTTTAATGACCGATGTATTTTGTTATACACACATTCCTTCACATTTACATTTTAATGTGCATTAAAGTATTTCGTGAGGCCTTCTAACATGTTTTTAAATATAACTACGGTTGTAGTTGAATAGTTTGTAAATTAACATGAACCGAAGCTGTTGCTTGGCAACTCAATCGCACAACGTCACGTCCGTTAATTCCACATCCACACGCATGGATTAACATCGATTTAATACATTAATGTAGCCTTTGTTTATGCTAAAAGAGGTGTCGACCAGCTGGGGCAACAAGAAAATCGCTGTAATCGAGTGTGACTATTAAAAAATAAATCATTACGTCGGGGTAGCATTTGCTTGGTATTTCCGGTTATTTCTCCACTGGTTAACATGGGTTAACAATACCGTGTAGCTGTCACGCTTTTCACGTTTTGAAAATACGAAACCGTGACATCTTCACGTCTCCCAGCAATGGTAAAGCGTTACATGTTCACGTCTCACCGTGATACCGGGTTGGACCTGTGTTGTCGCTGAAAGGGCTCGAGGTTGTCCTGCGACGCCACCTACAGCTTCAAATACCTCGTCTGAGCTGCCCTGCATGTTCGCTCGGGTTTGGAAGCTCCCATTCCTCAGCAGACATTCAGTACATGGGATGGGGATGGGACCCACCTGCTGTGGCGCTGATTCCAGGATATAAAAGGGCTGCAGAACAGGCTCTCGGTCTCTCTCAGCTGCCCTGCTCGGTGCAGCAGGACACCGCTCCTTTGTTCTGTTTTATTGTTGTTTGTAACCACTGTGGTGCATAAAATAAATGATTGTTTTGGGCAACTCCGGTGTGGAACTGTTGTCCTTATGTTACAAGCAGAGCCAGCTTGTAACAACCCTGATATATATATATATATATATATGGGGTCTTTACTCTAAGTTCCCGCCACATATGAAATTGTTAACCCTACAATAATAACAATTAAGAACATAACACAGAAAAAAAACATTAATCCAATAGTTAAATATTGAAGGTTAATCAAAACAAGCAGAACTAAAAAGTAATCCAACAAAGTCAGGGGAGGAGTGGCACAGTGGCGCAGTGGGCTGTTGTGTCCTTGAGCAAGACACTTCACCCGAATTAGCTCCTGTGGGTATTGTCCACAGTACATGACCGTTACATGTATGATATGTGTAAGTGTACTTTAAAGCGCCTTGATGACTTTGAGGTGTGAAGATGGGCGGAGTGGCGCAGTGGGCTGCGCGTTGATCATCAGGCGTGGGGAACACCAGTTCGAAACCCGCCGCCGCTGCGTCTGTACAGCCGTTGTGTCCTTGGGCAAGACACTTGCTCCTGTGGGTATTGTCCACAGTACATGACCGTTACATGTATGATATGTAATATGTATTTGTAAAGCGCTTTGAGCTCTGGAAATATATATAATAAATATAAGGAATTATTATTATTGGTTGTTTGAGATTATTTCCTGAGAAAAAATGATCTTTTCTAAACAATTAATGGCAAATAGTCTCAAAGTATATTAATGTCCAGGTTTTTCTTTACATTCTGTAACAAAACAATGTTCTTTGCTTTATTCAGCAACGTTTGGCAAATACCAGAGTAATCCTGCTTTGTGAGACAACCTGCCGCGTGGTTTCTAACATCACTCACTTGCCCTGTTTCATTTCTGTTTTAAACCAACACAAGAAACCATTCAATCACACCTACCTTTATTGGAAAAGCGTAATAAAATAGAAAGGTAAATGAATGTATTTTCTTTCATTTTTGTCTGCAGGTTATTTGTCAGTATAGGCAGAGGTGGGAAGTAGTGGAGTACAAATACTTTGTTACTTAAGTACATTGTTCTGGTATCACTTTACTCCACTACTTATTTTTATGACAACTTTTTACTTTTACTTCTTACGTTTCTAACAGAAATACCTGTACTTTCTACTTCTCTCATTTTCCAAACAGCTGGTTCCTTTAGTGTTAATGTGTGTTTGGTGGCGTGATCATTATTATTTAGAGTCATTGCGTGCCTATTAATTTGAACACGATCCGTGTATCCATAATTTCCTGGTCTTCTCTAAAGAAGAGGGACCAATGGAAACGTTGTCATGTTGCCGTTGTTCAGCATGGAAACATTGATTAGCTAACAATGCCATTATTGTTCTATTAATATAAAGGGAGGTCAGGTACTCTTTAAAACAGCTGCTAGTTATGGGTACTTTTTACTTAAGTACATTTCAAAGCCCATACTTCTTCACTTTTACTTGAGTAAATAAGTTTATTCAGTACTTCTACTTTTACCAGAGTATTTTTAAACATGAGTATCTGTACTTCTACTTGAGTAAAGGATGTGTGTACTTTTGCCATCTCTGAGTGTGTGTCTCTCAACGAAGGGAGCCCTGCCCAGATGGACGCCGGCATTCAAAAATCCCAATAAAAAGCAGCCACTCCTTAGTCTGTTCTCACTCCTCTCCTCACACCTTCCTGTAGTGCCGAGGGTTTCCCCGTCCTCTCCTCTGCAGCAGTCTGACTGAGAGGAAACCTCGTCTGTCTGTCTCCTGTCTCCAACTGTTCTGTGTGTGTCTACCTCCACAGATGACAGATGTAACCAACAGTGAGGAGCTTAGTGATTACCAGCATCTGACGTGTGAAAACTACTCAACCGGACATCAGCCTACAGAGGAGCTCCCCCAGAAAACTGTGGATTAGAAACACAGCGCAACAGGCCACATGACTACGAGCAATGCTGCTAATATAAAGCATCGAAATAACTGACATACTCTTTGTTTAAAAGTTGCTCAAAATGCTAATGTTAGATACTCAAAAGTGGGTGCATGCCTAACAAAATATATTGTAGTTTTTAGCACAAAGCATAATGTTTACAGCAGTATGATGTCACCAAGGATCAGTCAACAAATGCTGTGTGTTTTCTGACAGCAGTCGTTTTCCGCCATCTTCCAGCGTTTTGTTTATGCAGCTCTTAAAGGCATGTTTCATCAAGATGGTGAATGTCCCATGTCATGGCCATTTCCACTGATCATAATTCCATTGTTGAGGTCTACTAGAATAGATTTATATTGTGCAATTTTCCAAACTCACATTGGTTTCTCATACAGCATCTCTGTAGACTACGTGTATTCACTGAATTTCACTCTGCCTTTAACGGCTCGTTGTCGCTCCAATAGCTCCAGCCCCCACCCTCCCTGTGAGCACAGTGTGCTCTGATTGGTCGGGATGTTGTGAATCGCGCTAAGCTCCGTGGAGGTGTTGTTTCCTTGTTTAGCGATACACAGCGAAACACAGCCAAACTCATCCTGAGCACACACAAAGTCACAGCCGAAGTAAAAACAATAAGTGTGGCTTGATATTGAGTAAGAAAAAGGTTGATAAACGCTGTGAGAATGGGTCTGCAGAGAGAATTTCGCCGCGATCCCAACTGTCTGTTATCAGCCTGCAGCCAGGGAGGAGAAATCTGTGTGTGTGTGTGTGTGTGTGTGTGTGTGTGTGTGTGTGTGTGTGTGTGTGTGTGTGTGTGTGTGTGTGTGTGTGTGTGTGTGTGTGTGTGTGTGTGTGTGTGTGTGTGTGTGTGTGTGTGTGTGTGTGTGTGTGTGTGGACCAATCAGCGGGGGCTTAACGTAACGGCTCCACGGATTGGTCCATTTCGTTCCGGGTACGGTGACATCATGCGTACCCGGAAGAATCAAATGGACAATGACGTATCTCCAACGAGGCGTTTTGGGGAGGTATTTTCTATTTTAGAGTTTTACTCGCTACAGGGTGTACTTTGAGGGTTTTGACTCTGCACACCGTTTACATGTATAAACACCTTCATACCACACAAGGGGACGGGTACTAACCGGAAAAGCATGACATGGGACCATTAATTAATGCTGTGCATGTGTCACATTTGCATTTTTTTTTAATTTGCATCGTTTGCTGAAGTTGCAGCTTTGCCGTAATAAATGAACAACTATAAGACTTGCTTGAATGCTTTTGGTGGTCCTTGTTGATTTGTACAGTACCTGTCCTGGTCATATTCAGGTCTGAACTGTATTTACCCTCCATGGTTGGCTGTGCCCTCTAAACCTGTTACGCCTCTATCTTTCTGTCCTCCTCCTCCTCATTAATATCATACACTGCGCTGTGTAGGTGATCCTTCACGCTGAAAGTGGTGATTCAAGTTTTAACTGAGATATCAATATGTCTGATGTGTCTTTCAACATTTTCAGTGTGCAGTTTCTGTTTGATTCTGGCTTTCAAAGAGTATAGCAGTTTAATTGGCTTTTTCTGGCTTTTCAGATGCCACCTGTTGGGGAAAGAAACATTCAATTCACAGTGGTTCAGCTTTCATACCCATAGATGCTTGTTTCTGTCAAAACCCTGCACATGTCTCCCTTTTCCCATCTTCCTTTTTAATGTGGCTGCCACTGTCAAGTCCCCTTGTGTCTCCTTCCTCTCTCCAATCTCAGTCCTCTTTATTTTTTCATCCCGTCTCCTGAAGCCACAAAATGTCCATCAATTTTCACCCTTCCATTCCACCTCCCCATCTTTTTGATGCTCGGAGCGCAACATCTCATCCCACTTTCGCCTCATCCTTTTTTCTCTGTGTGTCACCAACGTATCATCTTTGGGCTCTAGATTTGAATTCCTCCCTATTGGGGTGCCATGGATGCCAGAGGGGAGCATTTAGATGAATCTCGGATCGCTGGCACACATATATTGAACATGTGCATGTCACACACACACACACACCTTTCATTTTTCTATACAGACATGCCTCGATAAATATGACATTCATGTATCACTTTATTGCCTGAGGCCGAACTGTTAGGAGGCCCTGACACTGCTCATTGTATGAGAATGTGGAAGGACTCACACTCACAAACACCTACGCTCTGTTCCTTCCTCCTCTATCTTTCAAATCGTCACCCTGGTTGTAACACCGTCATCTGCGAGGCCTTTGACATCCAAAAAAGCACACATGAATGAAGTTTTGTTCATCCTTTTATCTCTCTCATAGCCTCACTACTTTTATTTAAAGTCATGGCTGAAGGGGCAAAAGACCAAAGCTATCAGGAGTCAGGAGAGACTTAATGTCCAGAAATCCCCAAATGAACCAAGTTAGGTGAGCACAAGTTTTGAATCGGGACACAAAATGACATTCTGAAGGTGTAGCTGGATGTCAAGTTGCTGGAAGATGAGGAAGCCCGGCTCCATTTGAACCAAATGTTTCATTTCACAGCAAAGATTCATTTGGCGAGTGTGGAGCTGCCGTGCACGAGTCCATCCCAGCTGCTCTGCGGAGCATCAGAGGAAGGAAGCCACATCAGTCTCTCAGGTGATAGATTGGAAATCAAAGTTTTAATCATACACTCTGGGCTGTTGCCTGGCAACAGGCTTCCCGTTGCTGAACTTGTCTTGTTGGCTGAGGAGAAGCAAAGATGAGAAGATGATGAGCCAAACAGAGAGAGCAGGGGGGGTTGAGTGGGGGGGGGGGTTGAGTGGGGGGGGGGGGTCGGCGCTGAACTGTTTGACATGTTAAATGAATGGCAATTAAACAGTAAAAGACATACGCAGTACATTAGTAACAAAGCAGGAGATCACAGTTATAATACACAGGAAATATTGGTGAGTATTTTTTCCAGAGTGATTACTATTTTGCTCTGAAATAGTGATATTTAATCATTTTGGAGTGTATTTATTCCTCATAGCTTCTAGAGTGCGATCAAAAATGCAGAGTCAATTCTATTGGAGTTAAACCATGACCACGCTGTAACGGAGGTGATCTCTGGAGCCGTAGATCTCGGTCTCCGTTAGGGATTATATAGCTTCATTATTGGCGAAGTATATTACTTTGTTCCACGCTAAAACATTGCACAGGAAGCATGTGAATCTATGTCATTTATGCATCTATTTGTCACGATTTGTCTATGTTTTAGTTTGTCTGTCTCTGTTTCCTGTTGTAGTTTGAAAAGTGTTCCCCCTCCCGTCTTGTCTGTTGCTGGTGATTGTGTTCACCTGGTGCCCTGTGTTTCTCCTCCCTCCTCACCTGTGTCTTGTTGGTTTGATTAGTCCTGTGTGTATTTAGGTTCTGTTTTCCTGTTAGTGTGTGTGAGGTCCTTGTTGCTGGTGACTGTGTTCACGTGAGACAGTCATATTGAGGCTGTGTATCATGAACCACAGCGATGAATACATGCCCACACCGGGTTGTATTTGAACTCTCTGCCTCCTTGCTTGGTCGGGCCGCTCAATTGTCAGCTTCACACACGCCCACTCATGTTCCTTAAGCACTTTGGTTTATTGACCTTTTTTAATATAAAGATCATTATGGCTCATGTATTCTATTCTGAGTAAAATTACCTTCTATTTGGAGTCAAATGACATTCGATTGGGAGTAAAATGACCTTCTAGTTGGAGTAAAATTACCTTAGTGAAATGACGTTCGATTGGGAGTAAAATGACCTTCTATTATGAGTAAAATGGCAGTAGAGTTGTTTTTAATATACACTACATAGAGTAAATAACCATTAAGCAGAGTCAAATCTAAGCACATAATAGAGTAAAATGAACTCTAAAAATACAACTCTGAACAAAGAGTACATTTTAGTCTATATAGGTTGGGACCAAATGTAAAAATTTTAGAGTAAAATATTCTTCAATTTGAGTACATTTTACTCAGAGAAATGTACTGTGTAGAAGCTGTTGAGTTTATGTTGAATAGTGTTAAAACCACTACTACTTTATCTGTGTGACCTCCAGCTAAGTCTCTCCACAGCACTGCCTTCTTTTTTCTTATTTCCAAAGAATGCAATACATTAAGAGAGTGCACTTTTACCTTTTAATGCAGAACAAAGTATTCCCACTGTTAACAATAGAGACCGGTGCATTTAACAGTCTTATAAATTGCACAGCAGCAGCACAAGCCACAAGCAGAGTCGCACATTAATATGCATAACGCTGCCGACACATTTCGCTGCATAATTCCTTCTGTCTATTTAACTAATAATGTGAGCAGCTAGCTGTGTACACTTTGCAGTCTGCCCTCACAGTCCCTATTTATGTGCAGAGAAGTAAAACCAAAAAAAAGTCAACCTTAACACACCAATAATCAAGTTTTTTCCGAACCATTAATATGTTGAGATTGATTGTGCATAAATCAGTTGTAGCAATTTGTAGTATTAATTAAACTGCATTAATTGTTGTTTTTTTAGTGTGCTACCCTTCGCCAAAGTGGCTCAGCTGTCTCATGATCATTAATCCTCATCACGACTGGAAGAGCGGTCAGGAGAAAGACAAAACATCACATCATCTTTGGGAAGAATTCGACGCGTCACCTTCATTTCCTGCATGGTCAACAAAAGTCTCCCCTTTCTGGCTGCAAACTATTGTTCTGCAATGAGAAGAGACATAATCTAAATCAGTTCCTTTGTATCTGTGTGTGTGGCTTTTAGTAAATAATATCCTCTGTCTGCTACTGGCATCAGCTTGTATGAACCCATTTGGTCCATGATGCACTGAGATACAGCTGGCAGGCAGTTAATTTTAATGCATACTTGTTTGCTAAAATTAACTTTGACATTTGTTCTGATCTGTTACGTGTACGCTGCCGTGCATGTCAATCAGTTCACTGGTTTGACAACGTTTGGTGCCGGTATCCACGGCCCCTTGCATGATTTCTAATGCTTCTTGTGGCCCTTTGTTCTGTAATGCACCACTGTCAGGTTACATTCCCCTTTGACCAACGGTGTGACACTAATTGTTTTGGGTGATACTCTTTCATCCAGTGTCAACCATCCGGCTAAAGAAAGCTTAGAAGTATCTACAGTAAATCTTATGGATGGATATGACACTTTATGGATATCACTACATTTTATTTTGCATCCTCAGAACAAATATTACATTTGAACCCACAGTCTTATTAAGCCAAGTATGTGGTTTTCTCCATTTAGCTCTAATTGTGTAGTGACTTGAACGCTGTTTAAAGGAACCTTAATGTAAGGCAATATTTTAGTTGCTGAGTAAGTATAAAACAAATGTTATACATTTTTCAATGACTAATATGTTATTGTTAACAGTTTTCAAGTACTTTGCCAAATAATGTTGCTTACAAATTAAGTGATGAATAAAAGTACTTGGCATAATACCTTATTGGACTTATTAGTCATTTAGAAATGGGTATAGTACCCTATATTTGTCATGGCTGCTGTAAATGAAGCTTTCATTTTCTGGGGAGATTGTGGCAGACAGAATTGTATGATAAAAGAGAAGGGAACTCATGTGAATCCTAACAGTGGCGTTATTCTATAGCCATTACATTTTTTATTTGAATCTTTATTGTCACATTATACATGGCAATAACATGCTAGTTACAACAACATTACAGTCATGTAACAAAAGGCCAGCAAGGCAATACAAAATAAAAGGATAGGGATATGTCTTCATGTTATTATATTATTGTAGATACATCTATTGGTTATTGTTCCAGTCAAATGTCTTTGTTTTGAGTCTTGTATAGGGTCCCCTTTTCCCACTTTCTGTTGAGTTGCAATCTCAATTTACAAGTCAATAGCCATTGCATTTTACAACTCAAATGTACAGTACAAAAGTAAGCTACCTTGGCTAATAGTAAAGTTTGTTCTTGGTGAGTTTTCCCATGAACAGGAGTGAATATCTCTCTTCTTTCTTTCTGACAACTCTGACATAGCAGGTGTATTGCAGGACTCATGGAAGTGCAGTAGAGTAAGAAGATGTCTCGAAGGAGCAGCAGCAGTGAGCCCTTTTTGAACAGGCATGTTTTAACAATAACTGTGCTATTTGAAAGAAATTGTTAATTGTTGGCAAGTAATTCCTAGAGGGATGTGTTGAATTCATTTCAATTCATTCACAATTGCCCATAGCTGTGATATCTGATATGTTATGAAGCAAGATCAGATTTGGCAACAACACTCCTAATTTCTCCTTGACATTTTTTTGTATTTCCTGCTCAGTGATGAATAGACAGACAATTAACAAAGAACCCATCCTTGATGAAGTGCACCCAGAAAAGCTTGTTGCAACATTGAAGTGGCCCTACAGAGTGAGGAGCTGTTAAAAGGGATTGGGTTTTGAACAACTATTTGTATGATGAATAAGGCTTGGTAAGAAAAAAAGGAACCTTCTTTACTCCAAGCCTAAAAAGCAAAAGGATAAATATTTCACGCCTATACACTAAACCACTGAACAGTCTTCTTTTGATGAGTTTTTACTGTCAAATAAATCTTCTGGTCATGGAAAATTGTTACATTTACAAAATGATTTCATAGCGTGCACATTCAAAAAGCTCCACTATCCATATGTAAATGTTAGCCATGTGCAGTCAAGAGGTTGAATCTTCTTATGATATATTTTAAAGCAGCTAATATAGCGATGTATTCTTCCTGTAATATTTTACTCTGTGCTTGCACTAAAAATCTAACGTGCTGCGATTTCAGATGGGTTGAAGGCTGAGCAGCTCATTGTTTAAGCCTCTAATGTTCTCTGTAAATGTATTTCTATGGGAACAGATGGGTGTTGAAATGGGCCAAATGTAGCCTCGGCCCCTGCCGTGTAGAATTGAGCAATTTTGACTGCAGTGGATCTCAGCGTCTCTGTCGCATCCTAAATGCCCCCAAAATAACAGTGAAGAGTTCATATGATGTGATTATGTCTTTCAAAAATAGTTCTTTCTGCCCCTGCCACAAATAGCTAAACTAGAAACACTTCTTCTCTCTGCTTTCTCATTTTATTTTGTCATTATGTATTTAATAACAATATGGCAAAAAACGAATTCAACCTCTTCATTACATTACGTGTTACTTGTTCGACGCTTTAATCCAAAGCGATTTACATACTCAATACTGTGGACAATCCCCACAGGAGCAATTTGGGATGTCTTGCAGGGACACAAGGACATGCTGACTGCAGTGGGGTTTGAACCTGTGCTCCCCTGATCCGAACACACGCCTCCCGTCTTCATCATCAAAACAAGGGAACAAAACTCTTTGTAATCATCTAAAGTCAGTACATTTTTGCTGGATAACAACAGTCTCTCTAGATAGATCTTGACCTTATTTGGCACCATTTTGCCTTTAAAAGTTTTACCTGCAGATCGAGCATCAAGGTGTAAAACAGCTAGCTTCCCCTCCTCCATAAAAATATGTGAGCCCTGTAGTTAACACTGTAAAATAAAATGTTACATCTGTAGGTCATCTGAGACTGTGTTGTTGAATGAGATGGATCAGCATTTCTTTAAACTCAGTTTACAATGACACATGTTCTCATCACTTAACCCTAACCCTGATTACGGAAGAAAACGAAAGAAAGTACGGAAGCCCTCAGAGGCATTTGAGGGGAAAAAAATAGTGTCGAAAAAGCTTCTCTACTGTAACAAAAGTTGTGCCACGTAATATACCAAGCCGTCTCAAAGATGTTAGATTGCTTGTTAATAAAAATGGTATTGAACAAAAAATAATTTTATATTAATGCATATTTTGCTGGTTTTCGATGCATTCACTTTAGAACCACTGCTTTCACTAAAAGGCTCAGGGTCCAGCAAATAGTGTAGGCCTACATTTGGAATATTCTTCTTTTAACCCTGCTTTTTTTCAGGTTTTTGCACTGAAAAGATCCTAGATGACTCAGGCCTGATAAGTTAGACCCACCATCGACCGCGTTCTGTACACACATCCCTCACATCGACAGAAAAGTGACAGGATGGGAAAAGGGCAATAGATAAAAGTGCAGATGCAGCAGCCGGAGTTGACGTCCTCATCTCTTCTGCCCCGGTCTGTTTGATTACAGTAGTGTCAGGGCTGAGCCTTCTTAATTGTATTCAAGATCACCACGTCTCCCTTTGATGATGCGTACGATGGGAAACAGAGGGAGAATCAATCACAGGGCAACCCTGCTCTCGCTCTCAGACACAAAAAGGCATCAATGCACACAGAGAAATGTGCGAAAACACACATGCATGAATACTTTTTTTTTTCTTTCGGATTCCCTTTTTCATATTCTCTCCTTTCTCCTTCTGCCTCAGCTTCACACATGTAATCACACTCATACAAGTCCACAGCTCTCCATGTAACAGTCTTTACATGATGTTAGTAAAAGTCTTGAATTCATCCCCTGTGAGGACCCTCCCCTCCTTTGAATCCCTTCATGTTTCTCTAGCACACACACACAGCTGGTAAACAGGCATTATGTTGCTTTTGTCAGTGTGAACCACAGCGGGAAATAGGCTGTGCAAACGTATTCCATCGTGTGTGTGTGTGTGTGTGTGTGTGTGTGTGTGTGTGTGTGTGTGTGTGTGTGTGTGTGTGTGTGTGTGTGTGTGTGTGTGTGTGTGTGTGTGTGTGTGTGTGTGTGTGTGTGTGTGTGTGTGTGTGTGTGTGTGTGTGTGTGTGTGTGTGTGTGTGTGTGTGTGTGTGTGTGTGTGTGTGTGTGCTTCAGTGAGTCATGTGACAAATGTGAAGTGTTGCGTTATAAAAAAGAATGTAATGAAGGTACACTGCCAGCAGTAAAGAGGATTCAGTGGAGGTGCGGATTCAATTAGCTTTGGGGCGCCATGAAATGATGATAATACAGGAGGGTAATATCAACAGGCATCAAATCTTTCTTTTTTCCACACAGACAGCTTCTTTCTCCACCTCTCGCTTTTTCTCCCTGCACCCTGCATGCTTTGTCCTTCACGTATAGTGATAGTGATAGTTTAGGGTCACCGAGGCTTTAAATCGCTGGTAGTGGGACTCGCAGCCAACGCCATTTATCAATGTAATTAGCGCTCGGCATACGACCCTGCTGCTACGGACATGGCTGCCTGCTTCCTGACAGGCTATCCAACAGTCTCTTATCCTCCCTCTGCTTTCCTTTCTTTCCGCTCCACCAAAGGGGTGTGCACACCTGTCACAGCCTTCACCTGCTCCGTTCGATTGCCTGCAGTAAAACTTTCATTATTTGTGTTTGTGGATAAGAGACAGAGAGAAAGCGGATTTCACGGCCGGTGTGTAATACTGTTGAAGCAAAGAGTGAGCGAGCAAGCCGTGGTATTGTGACATTTGTTAATTTGTCATTTCGGTTGAGTGGTGCAGTAATTACTGCCACCAGGGGCTCGCTCTTGTGTTCGGGGCTCGTCGGAGAGCAAACAGCGCCGTCGATGGGAAAACACAGCGGGAGAGTTTGGGAAAATGCAAAGTCCCTGGGGGAACCTTTCGGCAAACAGTTTGAGCTGTTGCCAAAATTACAGTCATTTTTGAGAATATATCTAGGTGAATAGGATCTGAGGATCTGCCATTTAAAAAATAATTAGGCATATTGTGCTGTAAAACAATCGATGTCGACACAACATGCGTTTAAGAGCACGGAGATGGGAATCGAGAAAGACAAAAAGGAAACAAAAGCTAAAGAGGATTAAAGGACAGAGGCATGGCAGCATGATATGGAGTCTTCCCCTGCTCTTCTTCCACAAAGCCCCTTTATTTAAAGGGGACCTATCATGCAAAATGCACTTTGTGATGTCTTTTATACATAAATATGTGTCCCCGGTGCGTCGGGGAACTCACGCAGCGTCAGAAAATAAAACCCTCTCTCTTTTCATCTGTAGGCTACCCAAATCTTTTAGAAACGGGGGTGCAACGAGCGGATACAGATTTGCTGCCGATCTGACGTCAAATCGGCAGCGGACCCACAGAAAATTGCTATCAGAAACAATGCCTGACGTGTTTTGGACGTAATCTCGTCTTTGTTTACATTAGCAAGCCTCGCTAACACTCAGAGCTAACCTGTACTGGAGAGCATGTGTTTAAAATGCAGGAAATAAAAAAAGGAACTCACCTTGTGATAAACCTGCAAGAGAAAAAGCATTTGAGCTCCATACTATTTCAGAAATAATCTTTGATGTGGTTTAGAACAGGATGGCGTTTTATCACAGCAGAATTTAACTTTAAATTTATTTTTTTCAAACTAGGACCCAAAATCCGCGTTTCTCTAACAGGGCTTCAAAAGAGGGGCATGAGCAGTATGAGGCATGGCTACAATGGGTGAAGTGTTTGGTATTTTAAGCAAAAAACTTCACAGACATGTTTTGTATAGGTATGGCCCTACAATATATGTTTCCAATATAGCATAATAGGTCTATTTTAAGGTTTCATAATGACACAATGCCTGTTTTCTTATTCATCCATTTCCTCCCACATCCTCATCCATTACATATCCCTTATTCTATGTAGGTCCTTGTTAATTGCAATGGGTCTTGGCCTGGAGAGGTTACGAGTGTTCCAGCTCTCTGAATGCAGTGAATGAATGTGGCTTGTTGACTCCAAGTCGCGCTGGAGTGTGCATTGAGAATACCAGAATGCCAAGTCCATTAGAGTGAGAAGGGTTCATTTGTCACAGTTTCCATTGGTGTGGCTGTAATGACCAGGTAGCTGATGAATGGCCTGACCTTTTCCTCCCCCCTTATAATCAAGTGTTCCCAGTAGATTCCTAAACCTAATTTGTGGATGTCTTGGATGCTGACACAGTCTGGTATGACACAAGCTTCACGGTATTCAGAAACTGAAACGAATGTTACATTTAAATATTGTATGGTGGGGTCATACAGCAACCCTGACAAGCTTAGGATTTCTCCATATGCTGTGAGTTGTGTCTGCATGTGGCTCTAGTAAGAGCAAACGTATTGCAAAGAACGTTGTGTGCTAAAAAAAGAAATACAAATGAAATGTATTAGTAAACAGTGTGTTTATCTGGTCCTATGTAAGCTGAATAAGTTAGAACATGCCCAGATAATTAGCTTTATGCAAACTAAAGGTGTAACGCTCCATTGATATTGATTGATATATCAATTCAATGATCAAAACGCCAATATCGTAAATTAAAAAAAACGATGAATGTCATCGAGAGGCCAATATATTGAGTAAATAACAACAACGGCTCAGGTCACTTAAGGCGTGCTGCCCTTGTACTTCTTTACACTAAGTGAAAAGGGTAGGATTTCAATGTTATTTATTCAAAGGCTATTATGCATTATGTTGCATTTGGCCTACTTGAGATCAAATTGTGCTGTAAGTGGCTCATGGACTAACATTTCATTCATACCCCTGCTACGTGTACAGATGGCTCTTCACAACTTATGATTTCCAAATATACTGGTGGACAAACTTCTAACAAATACAATTCCATAATGCTGTTTCTATAAACTGCGTTGTTAAGCTGTGCTTTAGTCCGTAAGCTAAGATGTGAAGTTCCACTTTTCACCTCTACAACAAGGAAGGTGAGGTGTTCAAATTGAACTGTCTGTCATATTTACTATGCATGCCATAACCTCCACACAAATCATGTGTACCCTCCCCATCGTTCCATCACCAACTCATGTCATGTATGGATTTGGCGGCTGTGGATGACTTACAGTGGTGGTTGAAGCAATCAATGCACATTATGGAGTAAGTTATGCTGTCATTACAGGGGCTGAAGTGAGTTGTCATGCAGGAGGATGTACACTTTATCAGAATAGATTAAAACAAGTAAGTCAGAAAAAAGTACACACCAGTAACTTATAGATACTATGCAAAGTCAGAAGGTTGCTGTTCTGCCCTGCAGGCGCTGCGCTGTTCCTCCCTAATTCTGTCATTCCAGATGATTGAGCCCAGAGCGAAACACATGGAGGATTATGCTCCACGTTCGATCGTGAGCGGGCAGGAAACCAAGAAATCAGCATGTGTGTGGGCTGACTGGCAAGTTCACCATCATCCAGGGAATACAAGTACCTGGCAACAGCACACAAATTAATGTTTAAAAATAAAATAACAAGCCAAAGAAGAGCCGGTCTGTCCGTGTGATAAGGCCCTGCTGGGGACAGTGGAAATCAAGAGGACATAATAGAGTCACTTAAATGTTTGTTATCTCTCAGACAGTGACACTGTGCTGAGGTTTATGTCTATCCAACCTGTTCTGTTTGTTGTGTTGGACTTGTATTTGCTAAATCTTGAATATATAGACACAGTACAGACATAAATGTACAGTGGAAGGAGAAAGAGCTGACCGGCTCAGGTAAGAAAGGTAGAGACGGGGGAGGAGAAGTTACATTGAAGGGACAAAAATAGGACAATGCAAGATGTACACAAAGCTTAGATTCTCTTCCTCTCACAGAGCGAAAAACAGCTGACTGAAACCCATTTCCAGGCTTTCCATGCGCAGAGAGGAAAAACCATTTACATTTCATTTCAATAATATCTTGAAAGCTTTTCCCATACTAAGTTATGCCTTGGCACTCATAAATAATTAAGTCATTACACTAATGACTTCAAATACTTCAAATAGCATTTGTCTGTTTTGTACTTCCTTTACGAACAATTGGAACAGAACACAAATGCTTTTTATATCATTTTATTTTTCATTAAAGTCAGAATTTGGAGCAGCCAAAAGGAACTTCAATGTTCACTCTTCAGTGTTGTTTAATCCTCACTAACATGAAAACAGACCTGTTAAAGCTACACAAGAGGCTTATTGTTATGAGCAGAGAGCCTGCCAAGAAACAATATGACTTTGCAACGCGCTTTTCAAATGTAATTTATTCCAGCTCTGCAAAGTGCTGTGATGTGAATAGCTAACTAGCATAGATCCAGTTTCAGACAGTACCACTCCTTCATACATCAACCCTCTCACACACCCTCTCACAAACACCCTCTTGCAGATATTAGCGGCAGCACTCTATGTGACCTGCAGAATTGCTCCCCAGTGACGGCAGTGAGCAGGAAGTGGGGGGGTGCAGAAGCATGCATACTAATATCCAGGTATACTGTATATGTATATAAAGCAGTGGATTGCCAAGTTATTCACGTTATTTATCAATCAGCTATGACTCATGGAGTTTCACAAATTCATTGATATAGTTTCAAAAATACGATAATGAGATAAGTTAGTTATATAACTAATAATAATAATAATAATTCATTTATTTTATATAGGCGCCTTTCAAGGCTCTCAAGGTCGCCGTACAAACACATAAAAAAACAAGATACACAATACCACATACAACTACAACACCAGCATAAGAAACATAAACAAGACAATGCAACAAATCAAATAAATAAAACAGAGGATGTGTGATGGATAATGATCAGGGTGGATATGCGAGTGTGAAGAGATATGTTTTGAGGCGTGATTTGAAAATGGGGAGAGAGTCAGTGTTGCGGATGTCAGGTGGGAGGGAGTTCCAGAGGCGGGGTGCAGAGCGGCTGAAGGCTCTAGACCCCATGGTGGTTAAACGGAAGGGGGGTGCAGTGAGGCTGAGGGAAGCAGAAGATCTGAGTGTGCGGATGGGTGTGTTGATGTGCAGGAGGTCGGAGAGGTACAGAGGAGTGAGGTTATGGATGGCCTTAAAGGCGAGGAGCAGAATCTTAAAAACGATACGGGATTTGACGGGGAGCCAGTGAAGTTGCTGAAGAACAGGAGTGATGTGGTTAATGGAGGGGGTTCTGGTGATGATGCGGGCGGCAGAGTTCTGAACCAGTTGAAGTCTGTGGATGGATTTGAGAGGGAGACCAAAGAGAAGGGAGTTGCAGTAGTCGATGCGGGAAGTGACCAGGGTGTGAACAAGAATGGCGGTGGTCTTAGGGTTAAGGGACGGCCGGAGGCGGTTGATGTTGCGTAGATGGAAATAGGCAGACCGAGTGATATTACTGATGTGAGATTTGAATGAAAGTGTGCCGTCGAGGATGACTCATTAATGTTACCACATATGTCTAGTTTAGCCATTTATAATACTGTTGTTTCTCTATTGGATCACATTTTATTTAGTTTGGTTCCCAGATGATGAACTAAGGAGGACTTTATATAACCATTGACTTTGAAACTAAAGATATGTCTTAAGTTATAGGTCAATTAATGGATGAATCTTCATGCAATTGCGATATTGAGAAAATGTTGTCTAATATTTCTGTTTATGACCGAATACCTGAATGGAATGACATTCTAATCATCCTCATCTGTACTTTATCTAAAATGCTAATTAGCAAATGTTAGAGTCCTGCTAAATCTCAGCATGTTGGCAAAGTCATTGTAAACGTGTTCTAATTAGCAAATGTTGGCATGCCAAAAGGCTAAACTAAGATGATGAATGAGAGCAACTAACCATTAGCATGTTAGCAAAGTCATGGTAAGCATGTTGCTACTGTATGCAAGCTTAAGCATTTTGTTTACGGTTTACTGCAGTGAGTAAGAGCTGCAAGCATACCTGCAGATCATCTGCCAAGTCTTGTCAAAACATCGTAAGGCTTTACCATTGTTAGGTCTTTACTTACTAATGGGGAGTTGTTGTTTTTATCTCTAGCCATTCCTATCAACCCCCCGGCCCCCACCGTCCTTCCATGCACCTGGTTCTTCTGCCAGAGCAGGCAGAGGTTTGGATAAAGGCCTGACTTGCCGCGGGGGAATGTAACCGCACACACTGACCTTTGCTTGCTCCACAGACTGCCATGCCAAGCCCTTACCTCCCCCACAAAGAGACACTCCTGGAGGGGCCAGCTCTGTGGCACTCTTAACCTGGCAGACCCACACTGGCACAGAGGGAAAGGGAGAGGGGGGGGGGGCCTGGACAGACTTGGGTCCACCATTTTGCCCATCTGCTGTTTGAAAGCCCATCATGGCAGACTGTAACTGTGTGGGCTGCACTCACCTGTTCACAGTTTAGACACTCTGAGTTGCAGATAATGAAATGAGAACCAGACGGCAGACGATGGAAATGCATACAAACCAGTGGCAGTTTGTCAATATGAGAACAACAGTGGTTTTAATTAAACAGTAAATATTGATTGGACAGTGTCATTGATTAGCCAGTGACAGTTCCCTCATGACTGCAGACAAATGAATACACAAGTAGTCTTTCTTAGAGAGTTAAACCTGACTTATTTTGCCAGTGTTGTTTGGCAAGCACATTCCTCATTTGAAGCAATAATAAAAAGTTGCATATTTAAAAAAAAACAGCACTGAATAAAATAGTAAATCTGATCTATTACAAAGGTGAAACACATAAATAAGTTAAATAAATATTGTTTTTATTACTAGGTGTGAGATACATTGGAGGAAAAGTATGCAGATTTTTTTTTATTTGCATGACTAATGTGATTTACTGGAAATCATATTAAAAAGCGTTATTTGGCTGTTTAATGTAACATGTAGGGAGAGCAGGTATTAATCAAAAAGTCATTAAAGGGTGGAGGCCGTGAAAGTAGGTAAATCGAGTGTGGAGGTAGGATTAATCGCACATTTACTTAAATAACTCAGCCATTAAAGATCTTAACTAAATGTGTAGATTATCATCAGGAAAATAATAAGTCACCATTTGTAAAAGGAATATTTAGCTCTCAGTCCTTCACACCATCAATATCATGTCTTCACCAAGAATGGCAGAATGTATCTTCTATCTATCCTTTAAAATAAAAACAGATCCAGCACATAACTCTCCATATAAACACTTTTTTGTAAAGAAAAAATACAGAATGGTTGCCATGGACATTCTTTATGTTGTTTTCTCGCTTTCCTGCATTTCCGTTCTCTAAATTCTGCACACAAATAAGTGAAGTTGTTTTCTCCTGTTGCTTGTGTTTTTCTTTTTGTATGTGTTTAAGTGGCATGTGTTAAGCTTTTAGGGCCACTATACACATGCAAAACAGTTGTGTAGAATGTTCAACATCGGACAAAGCCATAGCTGTATTTATGCTAAACTAAGCATGCCTCGACAGACAGAAATACAAGTAGAAATGACACCAAACTGCAAGATAAAGGACAACTGTTCGATGATGTGGATGACAAGAAAGATATTGTCGAATTTCCCACAATTTTAAAAACATTTACTTGATAATGAATGTGTGTGGTCTCCATTATAATCCAACCAAACCAAACAATGCTGAACCATGCACAAAATCTACTCCTTGTATATTCAAACTCTTCGTTGGTATTGTCAGTGTGTGTGCTAAGCTTTTGGAATCGCACCAGTGTGTTTGAGCGCTCAGCGATATCTTTCGCAGCACTTTACAAAAATAATGGACTGGGTAGAGGGAAAATAAAACAAAATACATTCATTTGCATTACATGAGTTGTACATTAAATATTCATATGGAGAAGTTTTATGGACCCAGAGCATAACTGCTGGAAGGGACTTTGTTAAAGGGTGAGATGAGGGGAAGGGGAGACTCTTGCATGCACTAGCTTCCCTCCCATGTAACGCATTTTCATCAAAGTCTATTAGGGCGTCTTATTATCTTCCATAGGTACGTTTGATGCATAAATGAGCATTTAAAACATGAAGTGCCAGCGTTAAATTGCCCTTATCCCATTAGTAATGGTGGGGAATTACTCTACAGTACTGTATAAGCTAAGCTGCCCCCGTGTACGTGCACACACACACACACAACACACACACACACACGCACACACACACACACACACACACACACACACACACACAACACACACACAGAGACATTTACATGCTGGTCACTGAATTAAAGGCCAACAAAGGAATAAAACGCTTCATGTTTGAGAACGTTTAAATGTAACAATGACTCAATGGGCTTTCAAATAGCTGTTAACCTGCTGGCTTATCATAAAACGCTTTTGCAGAGAACGTCTCTGGTGCCTTTTAAAAAGCAGCCAGTGGGAACATCACAGCAGCCCATTAAACTGTGAGATACTTGCTGAATCATTACACCATCTATTAGTTTAATTAATCTTTTGTAATACCATCATTGTAAGGGTTGGTGTGTGCTGTTCAGATTACAATCCATTAGATATCACAAGTCTGCACAATTTGAACTAACCCAGTCTGGGACACCATCTACAAAAGAGAGAGGGTGAGGAACTTAGGGAATAAGTGAGTTCAGGTTTACAAACCAATAAATGTGCATTAAAATGTCCTCAAGCTATAAAAGGTTTATTGAGTATAACAAAAATAAAACCTAGGGCTTATCTCCATTAAATACAGTATTCATGTCTTAAAACTAAATGCCTGAAGTTCTGACTTTGTTTAGAATAGCAATATAGTTTTCATATTGGAGTTCATATTTATTGTATTGCTTGACATTTTTAATTGTCAGTGTAAGACTTTATCTCTTCCCTTTATTTATCATAAGAGTTATTCTCGAAGAATGACAGCCCATAGTTTGGGAGTCAAGTCCTCTTTTAATGGGAAATAAAAGCAATACAACTAAACTTAAAAGAGCATGTCACCAGCACATTTAAATCAAATGCTTATGTGGGTTTAATGACCACAAACAAATGTTTACTACGGTAGATAAGGACAGAGCTAGGTTAGTGTCTATCTTTTCTTCTCCGCAACAAGAGCTCAGAAGGACATTTCTTGCTACTATAAAACCCCTTTAATTCAGCTAATACTTCCTGCTATGACAATTATCTTTGTGTGTGTGTGTGTGTGTGTGTATGTGTGTGTGTGTGTGTGTGTGTGTGTGTGTGTGTGTGTGTGTGTGTGTGGGTGTGTGTGTGTGTGTGTGTGTGTGTGTGTGTGTGTGTGTGTGTGTGTGTGTGTGTGTGGTGTGTGTGTGTGTGTGTGTGTGTGTGTGTGTGTGTGTGTGTGTGAGACTCTTCAGTAGCAGGTGTTTTTTTAACAAGCTAATCAAACTGTGTCCACCTGTTTTTAATTTGAGTGAGACGTTCCTGTAAGACCTGTGGGCAGCTGGTAAAGGCCGAGGATTACACTCAGGAACTGTACAACACATGGCAACACCACAGCACGCACACAACCTCGCACGAGCAGGTGTGCACAAGGGCAGACACACACACACACACACACACACACACACACACACACACACACACACACACACACACACAAACTCATATTTGTTTGGCATTACACTGCAATCCAGCAGGTTCGGGGGACCTGTAATGAGCTGCTGCTTTGGGATATGCTTATTGCGTTTCTTTCAATCACTGGCTTAACATCAAGTTTTTTTCCCCCAAAATATATATATTTAATTAGGAGTGCTGAGTATCAAACCACAATCTGATCCCATTACTTTATTTACATCTTGAAAGTTGTGAACTTGAAGTTTGTAATGAATAAGAAGTAAAACATCTGTCATTGAAGAGGTGTTCAATTAGTCATCACTTACTGGAAAATAAAACTGTTCCCTCACTATGTTCCGGTCACAACATCTCAATTTCAAAAACGTGACTTTAAAAGTTTGCAATGGTTGCATCAAGTCATGGACGTGTGATTGTGTCTTTGTATGTGCATGTGTTTGAACATTTGCCTGTGAGAATGGGAGAAAGCGAAGACTTGCCCGACACTTAATTCTGTGCCTCTGCTGTGCCAGGCCATCTTTTCCTCCTGTCTGCAGTATTGATTTATTCATTTATTTTGCACTTGTTCCTCCATTCTTCCTGCCCTCCTCCTTGCCCAACCCATTCTTATTATTTGAATGATGACAGACTTATGCATTGGACAAGCGCATGTAGAGTAATTATGGGGAAATGAACCTGCGGGATGCACGGGCCATTGACCAGCACATTGACTTTGACTGCCACCACAAGCAATTAAACGTAAGCTTCTCTGCGTCTATAGAAGCATGTATTGCCAACCAGCGACACAGACAAACACCCTCAAACTGGATGCAAGGTCGCCAGAGAAGCGTTAGTCAGCATGTCATTTCTTTGCACGCAAAAATGTGGTTCTTGTCTTTTCTCTCGTCAACTCGAGTGAGCATACAATACTTTACCATGCATGAGACAGCGCTGAAGCTGACATGATCGTGGCCCTGCCTCTGTGAGGACTTCTCAGTCCAAGAACCCTACAACTGTTTTGACATGCCTTTATCAAACATTTCTGCCCCATGGCCGGCAGCGAGGCTCCGACGACAGGGATATCATCCATCTGTCGAGCCATCTCTGAGTCACAGAGTGCTCATCCAGTGGGAAGGCTGTGGAAAGTCTGCCGCTACGGTTGTTTTTACTGAATCAGTTTTATAGAAATGTTGGTGAGAAGTAAGTCGATCCAAAGCTAGAGGGATTGAAAGCTGAAAAAGGGGGTTAGAAAAGGGACATTCAACACTCACAAAAGTAAAAGAGCTCAAAAGAACCACATAGTGTGCTTGAACTTGTAATCATAGATGAAATCATAGGCTACTCCTGAGATTGATATGCTGTAGAACTATTGTTAACTTGAACAACTACTGAATGAGTGGTTTTGAATGCTGTAGAAACAGGCTCTAAACCTAACATTGTAAGCATTGTATATTCAAACATCAGGCAGATACAGAGCAATATTAGCATGTATTCAAAGTTGTGTTTAAAAACACACGTGTGATGAATGTTAAATCCAGTTTTCACTCTTCTTCTAGCTTTGCTTTGCTCTCTAACAATTCCTGAGAGGAATATCTGGCTTTTGATCTGCTAAATATTCAACCTTTTTCATTTAGTGCTTGGCAAGAAGCGTACAGCTGCATTTAAGAGCCCTTCTTCTGTGTTTTCTCAGGTATTAACCACTCAGGAAGAGCTTCACTAGTCTGCCTGTTTCACACTGCAACATCTCTCTGTTAGTCAAAGTCATGGAAAGCTGCAACTGTGCCAAACAATGATGAATGTGTCAGTGGTGTTAGCTACTTATATCAGCTAGCTAATTACTTATGCTAGCTGACTTTAAGTGATCGGTTCACATATTATCATAGTAATGCATATGCCATATACCCATACCCCTCTGTTTGTAAATTCCCCCCCTTGTATTTCATATCCCTTTCCCTTTCGTTGAATTGTGTAGCCCTGAGAATCACCTGATGCACACATATGCTCATTTTGACTTCAACATTAGTATTCTCCTTAGGGAAAGGTGTACATGACGGGTCTAAATAAAAGTATTATAGAATCATTTCCAGTTAACTGCTTGAATTGCAGGGTCCTGGTATTGTGCATGCTGGCTGTCACACTTTAATAGTAGCCTACAAAGCTGTGATGAGCCTCAAATGATGTTACTGACACCTGATGTGAAAGGCCTGTTGTTTAAGCTGTTTGTTTGTTTGCCGTGAATGGATCTAACTGTTAGATAAATGTGTGGCACATTTGAAGAAGCAATATCACATAAAAACTATGCAGTGACATTGACAGTCACTTCTGAAAGGGAAATTGCAAGGATGCAAAGTGTGTATGCTCATGGCACTACATGCTCTGGAGCTGATTGACAGGGACCCTCTTAAATTAGCATGTGAATGTCAACATAGATATATTTACTTGAATCTGTTTTGACCATTTTCTGCTCCCTAATTGGCACACAATAAGATGCTTCTGTTCCATGGAGCTTCACTTGTACAAATAAATGGCAGTGACATTGTTTGTGTTTTTAATGGACAGTCAGCCATTCATGTCCTCTGTGACAGAATTGGAAATTCTCCCTGCTGGGCATTCATGAAAGATGGAAATATGCAGGGAATATCTGGCTTCTAACATATTTTATGTGCTTTCATTCATCAGATTTGACAGATGACGGGGAGCTTTACAAAGCTAACGGCGAGAAAATCAAAGCTCCTTTTTTCATCCGTCAGATCGGACATTAGGACATGATGTTTTACTGATATCTACAAATGATGTGTTGCTACAATGTTTGTGTGTGTAAGTCTGTTAAGTGAATGTTTTGTTGGCCCACATGCTTCTGTGAGCAGTTGCATCACACACAGTCTCACCGGGACTCTTTGTGAGTGCGCGGTGGCATATTTTCAGGAGTGTGCCCTCTAGCCATTTCTATCCGTCTCTCCTTCTGAGAGTGATTCAGAGCAGTGGATTAGTGTTGACTGTCAAACAAACAGGCCTACTGCTAGGCTGGCGCTGAGGCTGTAACAGACCTCCTTAGTGTCTTGGGGACTGTGCACATATTTACTGAATAACTGTAGGCCAAGGTTTTAAGTGGCTGACTGCTGACTCTGTGTCTGAGGGGAGAGGATTTAAGGCTCTCACAGTAACCACCGGTCAGCTGTTATGTAAGTCATGTCACTCAACACAACATGGTACATCATTGTAGAGATGTATAAGTATTTATCTAGGTTACAGTCAATCCTATTATAGGATATCCAACTTTAATCTAAAGTTAACTTAGTAAATGAATACATTACAGAACAAATTATATTGTTTGATAAACTGACTGTTTTTCTCATAGTTGGTGTCTATAATACTCGGATTTGAGATGAGAATTATTTGTCAAGAACATCAATTGTTAATCCAGGGAAAGAGCACAACCTTCCTACTGATTTGAAATCAACTTGAGGTTAATATCAATGTGTGCTCCAAATGTCATCATACCACGTCCAGTTGAGGTGCTAAAGCCAGACACGTGAAGCTGTTAGTGTGGTTCTAGGAAAAGTCAGGGCATCATTAGAGTCAGTGGGCAACATCTTCTGTGGGTTGAGTGTCTGACCCTAACCCTAACCCTGATCTCATAGTAGAAGTGAATGTACCTTTCACAGTCCTCATAATAACCAATAGCTTTCCTAGGCAACTTTTCTTATACGCAGACAGAGGGGGTCTTTTACTCTATCACAGGCATTCTTGTTTGGCCTTGTCCCCCTGCAGTGGAGTGATTATCTGAGCAGAATATCACGGCAATCTTTCAAATAGTTGTTGAAATATTTCAGTCTGGAACAAAGTGGTGGACTGACAAACTGACAGCAAAACATTGTCATTCCTGGAGCGATGCCACCAGGGTGGCTAAAAACATCAAACGGCTCACTTTCAAAAATACTTCTGCAAAGGAACTGCCTTCAAATATGATACGCATTGAGGAAAAAGGCATAAATAGTTTCAGAGAAAGTGTTGCCACCATGGCCCATAAGGCATTTTTGATGTCGTTCTCTCTGGGTTTTGACAGTGTAAGAGCCACCATTTTAATGTAGCGAATATTTCCAGTATTTCTATTTCTAGGAGGAAGGTAGCATGTCAGAGAATAATCGCATTTGAAGAGTAATTAAAGCTGAGGCCTGGGCTAAAAGCACATTTAATTGATTACCCTGGATTCTCTCTGAAATAGGTTAAATACTCTCCTAAAATGAGTTCCATTAGTCTCTCGCTCACTATTTATATTCTCTGGCTCCTCTCTTTATTATCCAGCTGAGATGGTTGTGATTAAATTGCCCTGTATGTACCTCCCTCGCCTCTGCATTGCTCCTCTTCCTTTAGATCATCCCTCACTCTCACCCTCTCCGCTGCTTGATATCCCCCATTGATCACACACCCAATTTACTTTGTAAAGTCACTCCTCTCTATGTCTCCCTCTTTCATGTACTTCTCTGTTGTTAAAGATGTCGCTATAATGTATTAGCTGGCTGCATCCATGTCTGCATCATAGGCTTAGCAACCGGTACTCGTGGCTAAACGACCATAGACTCTAACTAATCTGCACTCATCATGGTAACGGTTGATCTGTTTATTGACTCTCTTTTTCCCAACAGGCTTCAGAGGTATTGGACCGCTTTTTTTCTTGAGGTTTTTGGGTAAATGGATCATGTTTTGTGCCTCCCCACACTGGCCCAACTTCAAGTCGGTCCAAGAATCCAATAAATGCGGAGAATGTCAACCGATATAGGCATCCGATTCCAATTTGCCATCGGCAGCACTTTTAGGAGGAATTTCTTTCTGGGTTTTCTTCTCCCATACCTGGCACTGTTACTAGTGTGAAATTCCCATTCATCATAATAACCAGTGTTGAATGTCCATTTATCAAGCCCTGAATGCCAGTGCTTTACTGTGGCAAGTTGAGCCAAGGGGATTTACCTTCTAATGACTGCCCTCACACCGTGTAGTTATGAGACAAATTACACGACAAAGGAGGGGGGGAAACAAGATGGCCAACAACCCTGACTTAAAAAACATTTGATTGAAATTCCCTCTGGCAGTCAATCTCTTCAGAGAGAACAGGACTTTGAGAAAAAGTCCACAAATCAGCAGGTTTCCTATCTCTGACTCCATTTGTTGTATCTCAAATTGGTTTGGCTTCTCAAAAAGGCGTTCATAGATCTGTGGTTGATATTCTAAGTTCATCATCTGTCAACTCCACCAATAGACACATAGTCTCTCTGTGTCTCTCCCTCATTCTGTCTCACTTCAGACCTTGTGACTGGGGCAATATATGAATGTGATGAGTCTCCACCTTCACCGCCAGACTGATCTGTAATGCATGCCTGTTTGAGCTTTATGCAAGCCAACATGAATTTGCCCAAAATGTGATTAATACAACCCCTGTATCCCACAAGGTAGCATTTTGATGAATTAACAAATCGGGTGTGAATGTCTCCCATTTAATCACACTGAGAGATGAAACGCTGGACTGGTGGGGCAGGCTGGGTGAGTGGATCCACAGTAATCTGTTTCTATCCATATCCCAGCTAAGAGGAGGAGCAAGCGATGACTCGGCACCCACTTTGGCTTGATAGAAATCCAAATGGTGAAGGAGAAGATCTGAAAGCAATGGAAACTGTTTAAGCAATTGCTCCAGCAGTTGTAATCTATTTACTGTCAAATGGAAGTATATGCCTTGTTTATGCAAACCAGAACTCATTTGTAATCAGTCTGCACAAATCCAAGAATGCACATATACAGAGAGTGTGACTAACATATATCCACTGAAAAATGTGTTATCTATTTCAATAAAAACGCATATTTTTGGAGGAATACGCACTAGTAAACGCTCCCTGGATTGGAATTGAAATAGGAATAGTAAAGATGAAATACCATTAAAAACGAAGAAGTGAAAGTTGAAGAATGGAGAATAAGAGGGAAAAATATCAAGTGCTGTACAAAAGTGTGACTTCATGCAACCTAGGCATAACTTTAAGCTGTGAGGGGGAACGTTTTTAAAAAGTAGAAGTTCTTCGGTCAAATCAGCACTCGGTGTCAGACACTGAATAATAGATTGCTGCCGGTCAAACCACTTTTAAGAACTCTGATTAGTTTTTGATGTTGGATTGAATCCACCCACCAAAGGCCAATAAGGCTGTGAGGAAAAACCTACTGTCAAGTCTCTGGATTTACCTTTTACAAATAAAGTCTTCTCTGATTTAAACTCTCCCGATACTCCCCAAAGTAAAGCTAGGTTCTTTTCTTTCTTTCACTGCATCTCTCACTCTCTTGTCTCATTCCATCTGTCTGTCTCGCATGTAAAGAAAATGTAACAGAATGAGCGCTGGATATAGTGTGAGGGGAAACAGATGGGAAGAGAGACAAACACTCGCTCAAAGCCCAAACAATCCAGATCTTCTTCCCCTTCACCCCCAAGCGACATGTAGCTTAAGGTTATGTGCGCACAGTAGCTGTTGCCCCAAGAGTAAGCATGGCACCCCAATTAGTTTGGAAGTGTGTGTGTATCTGTTGTATTCCTGGTACTCTGTATGCATGGATAAAAACAGCAGTGCAAACAGACTAGCCATGCTGTGCCCCAGCATTGTGTGTGCAGTAGGGGAAATACCTCCCTCAGGGGAACAACTTCTGTTCAAAAACAGAAAGAATACTGACAATATCTCCTTCTTTATTTTAAGATATGATCCTATACCACTACCTGGAAACACTTTTGCATCAGAGCTCATAACAAGTAATAATGACTTGAACAGCTGAAGTAGTCTACGATCAATCTTTGGTTAAGATAATGTCTAAGACTCTTTGATTTATAGTAAAGGCAGGGATCAAACTCAATTTCCATTTTTAGATTACTGCGGGAAACCTGCATTATCAAGTCTAAGTGATCTAAATGGACCAGGACCTGCTCTTAAAACCAATCTCCCTGGATTTCTTTAGAAAAATGCACTTGTGTTTCTACTTTCTTGTGCACTTGAGATATTTCATACTTATTTTCTGTATGTTTTTCCCTGATACATTGTAAGGGTGTCTTTCATTTGGAATATTATTCTATTTTCAATTCCAGCTTTTCAGGGTGGATTAAAATGAATAATGCATCCACACAGAGGGATTTTAACTGTACATATTTTCAATCCGTTGTGTGTATAAAGTCATATCTATGGCTGGGTCTATGGGATCACGCTTTCTTTTCGTGGATGTCTGTGGTTGGAATTAAAGGAGACTGTGCCTCGCTGGCTGCTTGCTGCAGATACCTCTTCTAATGCTTGGCCATCTCTCCACACACCATGGGTATTTTTAGTGGCCCTTATCTCTTTATGAAACATGAGGCGCACTGCAGAGGCTTACGTTACACACCTCGGATGCTTTGGCTTAGGATAATGCAGGCATGTGAACTGAGGATGGAGGAGTGGGTGTGGGGGGCGTCTGGGCGCGCTAAGAGCAGAGAAATAAAATTATTGACTACCTCAGCCGCAGAGCTTTTGGCTGAGTCAAATCCAGCGGGGTTTTTTTCTCACATAAACTTTTTCCACAGGCTATGAAAGATGGGTGAATGGTGGATGGGGAACTTGGATCGTGCAGGGAGAGAAAGACGGACGGACGGATGGTTTGAGTTTTCAAAAGAAAGCTCTACAGGTCTCTATACTTTGCAAAAGCTGAAACTCACAGGTTAAATTCTTCGGGTTCTTCAAAGTGTTTTAACTTTTATGAAAACTGAGGCTTACGGGCTTACTTAGTTGGAACAAAAACTATAACTGTCCTAAATATAATATAACGTATACAGTATGTGCGTTCCTGTTGTTACTGCTCTTTTACAACACAATAAAGAAGACATATCTCTGCCGTGGCTGAACGATAACTCTCGGGCTGTGGAGATAAAGTGCAGAAAATCTCTCCATAAATGAGATGCTGGTAAATGTCCCACATTACTTTGAAGGATTTAAGGCTGATCTATCACAAAACAGCATGTAAGGATGCAAGAGCCGCTTATTTTTCTCATCTCCGTGAACCAACAATCCTGTGGAGCCTTTCAGAATAGCAGATTGACTTGTTAACCCCGTCTTTTAATCAGTGTGGTGACTCGGTGAGGCCTGACCTCTTGTCTTTCTCACAGTCTGGGCTGATCTCCAAACTGACATGTTCTTCCCCCAGATCTTGGGAGAAGCAGAATCAACATAATTACAGTCTGTTATGAGTCAGAGTAACAGCTTTATGGAATTCTTATCTGGTTTTAAAGCACAAATCCTACCCTTCGTAGAGTGACTAACAACTTTCTTAAGCAAGCAGATGTGTGCGCTGCATTTTGATTATGTTAGATATTAGCGGGATACCATTTTGTTAGTTTGGTTTCATAGATAAACAGAGGAGGTTCCCCACATGTTTAATCATGATAGGCATTCCTCTTAAATGAGTAGGGGTTTGTCAATGAAACAGACAGTTATAAGCTGCTATTTGCCATGACATTTTTGGCACACATTCGTGGTTCCCAGAGGATACTTTCGTAAAACCTTGGTGATCGCTTGACTTTTCGTCTACCGCCACCATGATGTTGAAATTAGCGAGCAGGCTATTGGGATTTAGAAAATGCAAAACATTATGTCTGCTATACATAAGCATGTCAGCATAGTGATTTCCATTGGCCCCAAAAATACCTTTTCCAGGAACGATAGGTCTGTAAATCACCAGGTACTTATTTTGTACTGTAGGTAAATAACTTCCAGAGCAGAGGAACTAGAACACTATAAAAAACATATTTATATAAATATTTCCAGAGATAAGGTTTCATGTGATGGGCTCGAGACTGTTTGATTGGTAGGCTGAGTTAAAGGAAAGGCTTCGTTGCTCCAGAGGCACACAGATGCTGAAAATCATGCACCACTATGCAACGTAATAGGAGTGAACTCTGTATCCAGTTCTCTTCATACATCCATGGTACACCCCTCTCACAGAGCTACTGGACTCTTATCTTGTTTATGTATTAGGGCTATGTATGTAGTTAGTATGCATTGTGAATTGTGCCTTTAAGACCCATACTTCAAACAGCTTAACATACAGTATGTTTTTCTCCTGATGTATTTTCAGCACCAGGATGTTTTTACTCAGACTTTTACATTTATAGTTGTTTGTTTGGCTTCCTTCCTTCAGCAGCAGTATGGCTTTTTTCCATCCAACCTACTGTAGAAAAAGCACCTCTGGTCAAATGTTCCACTAGGAGAGGGGTTTATTTTACGGTCATACTTCAGGCTATGATGGGATCAGCCCACCCATAATCGGCGTTAAGCCACTGCACCTCAAGCAAAATAAGGTAGCACCGTCTCCCTTTGGTGGTGGACGAAACTGAATAGGAGGGGACAGTAGGGCACACCAGGACACATGAGAGAGGACATCCTGCAGCTGACCTGGTGTTTGGCTGTCCCTCAGGACAACTGGAGGACGCCACTGTGCAGACGCATGTCTCCATGCTTTTATTTGCCCTGTTGCAGCAGCTCTGTGCTAAATAAGCAGGTAGAAAATGGATGGGTTGGATGACTGTCGAGTTGCTGACTCTCACAAATACTCCTTTATTATGCAATAAAGGTTAAAGACGGAGATTAAAGTAGTTGAGTTTGTTTAATATTTTATTTATTAGTCTGCGCTTAAAGTCTAGGTGATGTGAATTGTGTTGTTATTGGGCGAAAATGTATGAAATGATGATAGAAAATAGGGCTTGAAGGTCGATTACTCGCCTTTAAAGCAGCCGCTCACAATAATAATTCTAAACACAAGGTCCAGTTTGTTCACAGAGCTTTCAACTAGTTGTCGCTGAAAAACAAGGATAAAGAATAAAGCTAGTTACATAAATGTTATTGAAGTGACAACATTCATGCAGAGCAAATGTGCCTTCATCTCTGCTCAGCTAGATATTAATCGATTCTATTTTAAGTAGAAAATTAATATGTGCTGCTCTAATGCTCTGACTGTTAGAATCTTTTAATAAACCTAAATCTTCATCCTAAGCACCTCACCTAAACTTCATTTGTTTTTTACCCAGTCGGCAGCGGGGGATTCAGGATCAATGCTACTGTGGAAACAAGATGGCAGAAAGTCCAGTAGTGGAGCAGCTTAGCAGCTCCACAAAGACCTGGATGTTTGGGCTGGGAGGCAGGAGATCAATGGTGTAAAGTAGGAGAGAATTAACAATTGTTGCCGAGCAAGGGGAGGACAGTCTGCTTTGACCTGGTGTGTGTAGACAACAGGCTTCACCCTGTTGCCCCGATAATGGCTCCTCTGGAGAGGGATAAGGCCAAACAAGACTGGCTGTGATAAAGTGAAATCTCCCCTGTGTCTGAGTAAAGGAGTAGTTGCCATGGAAAAACAGGGGTTATTATTAGGACTGTGAAAGATAACAAGTAAAAACCTCCTACGCTGAAAGTGATGGTTTGTTTATTTATTCTTTAATCTTTTCTTGACGTGGAAGTAGTTCTTCTTTTAAAACATAACTTAAAGATTTACTATATTCCCCTTCATTAGATTAGCATTGATATTCATTAACACCTGATCTGCCCTTTGTGCCTGTGCATCGGACCTGGCACTGTGCTTCATTGGAAATCAATGGTATTTCCCTTCATGCAGTTGGGAAGGCCAACATTGCTTTGCTTCCAAATGCAGCACTAGCAGTAAACAGTCTAGCACAGAAGAGTGTTCAGGGATTTTAAGTAAAAGATGTGACCTTGGCCTTAAAAAACCTCTAAAGTCACATTGGCTAACAGGAAATTGAAGAGACGTTTAAGTAGAAAGATGAGGAATTGTGAGAGAGAGAGAGAGAGAGAGAGAGAGAGGAAGAGAGAGAGAGAGAGAGAGAGAGAGAGAGAGAGAGAAGAGAGATAGAGATAGAGAGAGAGAGAGAGAGAGAGAGATAGAAGAGGAGAGAGCGATGAGCGAGAGAGAGAGAGATATATCTCTCTCTCTCTCTCTCTCTCTACTCTCTCTCTCTCTCGCTCTCCTCTCTCTCCTTCCAGAGAGTTCAGAATTGGTTATGGTAATCACCGATATCATCTATCCTCTCTTCCATTACCGATCTGGATGAAGGATGATGACGAGTTGGCCGATTTTGCCAAACTCCCAGTGGATGTCCTTGAAAGTGACAAATTGCCAGGTTAATTGTGTCGGGGTCATGGCCATTCAGAGGGAATGAGCCACTTTATTTGGAGCAAAAATCCATAAAGAGAGTTCATTCCCAATCTGTGCTGTCACTGTTGGGATCCGGTGAGGAATGGCCTCGGTCCTCATGGGTGAAATCCTAAACTAGTCCCCGGGGAGTACAGTAGGTACCTTATATGACAGGCAGGAAAGCCTAGAAATCTAGTTAATTCCACTTAATTCAGGTCCAACAGAAGAGCCTTTAAACCTATAGCTGCATGACTGGAGCTAGGGGATCCCCAGGGATCAATCACACTTCATCTTCTGTTTTATATAAATGAGGCAGGGGACCTTTCCATTGGAGAACGGTTGAATTATTGGAACAGGATTCAACCCTAAATCCAGCCACCTGTTTACTCTCTCGTTGCTCTTCAATCCACCTCTGAGCCCCCCCCCCCCCCCAATATATTTTCAATTATCTATCCTGCAAACGCGGGAGGGAGGCCAGAAAAAAACATTTTAATTAACATCGTAATAAGTATGCAATGGTGAGTAGGGTGAGAGCTGAGCCATAGAGGGGACAAGCGTTGGGGATTGTTGGGCTGGTGTTGAGTGTGTGTTGGCATACTGTCAATGGTAACCATGAGTAGAGATTTTTCTGGGCAGAGGCAAGTGGGTGGGGGTCTGTGCATCTGATGCAAAGCCAGCCTCGCTGCCATGCTGAGATTAGGGGGGAAGAGGAGGCTTTCACATAACCGACCCCCATGTGGCATTGCTGCAGAGAGGCGGGCCAACAGGGGGTCGCGCAGGTCAGAGGGATGGGTGAGGGATTTCAAGAAATAACATGGGAACAGGTTGCAGAGGAAGAAACTGAGGTTGAGTCTCTACCTGTTCAGGGATAGGTAGCCGCGTCCTCCAGCACTCTGATAATAGGATGTGGAAACCTGACAGACCTCATTCCCTCCCCCCCGCCCCTTCCCTATCTGTGTTTCTTTTCATCCACCCTGACTCTTTCTTGCTCACTCACCCTCTCTCCCCCCTTCTTTCCATTTATCTAGCTCAGTTTCTTTGGGAGCAGCCAGCCAGAGGAGCCTTGAAGTGGGAGAGAAGAGGGAAGTAAAGCCAGGTGTGCAGGGGGAACATGATGGGCCCCAAGGTTGGGCTGAGAGGTGAGGGACAGACACTGGAGTGTGTGACAAAAGGATGAGCTTCAATGCTAATGACTCCCACAGGGGAGGCCAGCTGCTCAGTTCGCAAAAGCTTACACATGCACTGACGCGTGGGACCGCGTCCACGGTGTGATAGAGCGTGCACACGGAAACGCAAACTTTACAAGACGTAACAAGGAGTGCACACACGCAGACAGTCACTTATTAGTGTTCACTTTCTTTCATGCACACACAAACACCTCTCTAAAATAATCCCCCTCCCCTTTCTTGTATTCACCCTCCTGTCCCCCAGCCTTCTCTCTAAATTCATCACGTTTTTCTGAGAAATCCTCCACCTTTAGTTTGTGCTGTCCTCAATTTGCACTCTGGTGTCATGAGACATGATGCAGCGGAGTTTATGAATTTGGATTGTGAATTTCATCTACTCAGTAGCTCTTCTTCCGCAGCTATGAAAGGGATGTTTCGACACAATAAAGCATGATCAATAATACATTGGACAGTCATCCGTGGCTGGAGATTTCAAACTCCCCCTCTCCCATGGTTGTACAAAAGGCGCTCTGCAGTTTGGCAATGCATGTGAGCCCCCTAGTGTGAGGCCGTCTAGTTTCATGTACTTGGAGGAGGATGAAACAACAGCAGCATAAAAGAGCTCAATGCCATGTTTGCAGGCTTTTTTTTTTATACGTTACACTGTTTGACTTGAAAGGCTGAAATGCTGAATGTACTTTGTTTTTTCTACAATGGTGCACACACACACAACCACACACACAACAACACACAACCCGTTTTTTACATTTTCTAGTTGGAATTTTTATTTTTCTGAATATAAACCTGAACACAAATTCCACATTGTATTCACATAGCATTTGAAAAGCATTTTGAAAGTGGCATGAAGGCCTTAATGTTGCACAACAAAAGTACCATTTAGGTGACATTTACCCGAAGACGTTCATATACTGTAGAGAGAGAATTTCCTCCGCTTTAGAAGGCATGAAAAAAAATTGGAGGCACGGACTCTATCTGGTGAATTAATGTGAGATTAAGCAGATGTGACATTTCAAAAGAGGCTTTGAAATCCAAGCATTGATAAAATGCAGGGTGACAAGCATCATAGCTCAGTTAATAGCTTTCTCGAAAGACTTTGCACAGGTTTGCTTAAAGACCGGGGCTGTGTAATGGCGAGCTGCCACGAATGTCTCTATGTCTTTATTTACATGTACAATAAGTGGTCTTCATTTAGCTATTCATTGTCATGTTATTGCAATATGTGAGCAATGGCCCATCACATTTTACACAAATCATGTTCAACCTAAGCTCCAAGGGTAAAAGCAATGCATCAATGGGAAGCTTTATTCCATAGCTAAGTGGGATAACAGTTTACTCAATAACAGTGAGATTATGATGCCGATTGTTTTGATTATTCACAAGTGAAGATATTTTATAGGGGGAGGTGTCTGGGACATATCATTGTGTCCCAGATGTCCATTGCTAAGAGGGTTCTTTGTTCTGAGTGGTTGTTGTTGGACAGGCGTCAGTAACTATTGGCAGGTACAGATGGAATTAAAATCAAGCAGGAAAAGAGGCATATTTCTAAGTTATTTTCTTTCAAAATACATTTATTGGCATCTGAAAGTGTTGAGGTCCATTGGAGAATATTGGGAATATTTGGGAACAGAAACTAGAGTTAGATGAGAAGATAGAAATGTTTTTACCTCCTGAAACTTCTCATCTTACTCCAGCAATAAAACTAATTCCTAAAACTTTCTTTATAAAGCACAGAAGCACTTAAAGCTGTCTCTCTTCTACATCTCTTTAAATAAACACACATACTTGCATGGAGACTGATAATTATAAAAAGACGAATGAACCGTCGGCTTAATTACAATTTATTTTAGAATATGTATGCATTTTCTAAATTCAATATTATTATTGCCCAAATTTAGTATGTCAAATAATCTTTGATAGTGTAACAAACTACTCAGGATGCCAGACGATGTTTAAATCAAGTTATTCTACCAACTTCACACAAGAGTAAGTTACAACACAGCCCTTTTTTGAGACTCTTAACCTTACAAGTATCCTTGTGAAGTATGTTTGCCTATGTGCGTTCAAGTACTCTAGTCACGTGCAGGAAAATCAGTGCTGGCTTGAACAGCCATTCTGTGGAGGAGTGAACCTACTCAGGCCTGATCATTAATCATAGTGTGTAAGAAGCTGTTTAGGTGCGTGCATGTACAGTACCTGCATGCAACAATGTGTGTTTGTGTGTACATGCACTGAGCGGCATTATGTCCTTTATAGTTTTTTTTCTTCAGTCAGTATAAATTAGTTTAAAAAACAGCAAGGTAATTGATGGATTGGACAAAAGGTCAGTATACAAGGGCATGGTGAGACTGCAAAGGAAAAGGCTGTTTCACCTCTGACTGTCTCTGCTGCTGATATACAAATCAATCACTGTGACTGAATGATAAAAAAGCATGCATGATGAATGTCGGTTTCCCGTATAACATTAAGGTGGACAGTTTATTATATTTGGTTTAAGGCTAATTTCATTTTAAGAAGCCGATTGTAGCCTTGGAAAAATAAATAAAATGGGTCTATTATGATCAGTGCATGTAAAATAGAATATAGGCTTTTCAAGAGGCGACTTCCAGGTCTGATAAGTGAAGCCAATGTGGAAAGGCCTTAAACCTGCAGTCTTTAAAATAGCCAACAGGTGGCGACACCAAAAGTTACAAAAATAAGTGCAATTGTATAGAAGTCTATGAAAAAATAACCTAATTCTGACATTATTTATTGCCCCATTAAACTCATTTTCTAAAACGTTTATGATTTGAATTGCTATTGTTAAGTCTTCTTCAATACATCATGACATTGTTTATGTTAAGTGTAGTCCCATTTTGAGTAAAATAGACAATGAAGCAGCAGATTATTTATGGCATGGCTCCCTTGAGATTAATAAATTGTTGGGACACTGTTGTACTTTTTGCGTCCATACTTCAATGTTAGAATCTGAACCCTTTCAGAGTGTATTTTGATTGGAATAAATTGCAGCATGTTTGCTTAGAAGTCATTTGTTCAGTGCGCAGACTGAAAACTCATCTCTTTCGACTCCACTTTTCGAGCGATAGAATTACAAAATAATTGCTAACAAAGCACTTATATACTAATAAAGGACTGGCTTATCTAAAGCCAGTTGAGTAGCACTTGAAATGTTTTGGCTCTATGAAACCTGATGTACTTATATGATTCTGTTTTCTTCAAGTTTGTATCTTCCTGGTCGAATGCACTTATTGTAAGTCGCTTTGGATAAAAGCCTCAGCTAAATGCAATGTAATGTAATTTAATTTTGCTATACCCTCTACTAACACTTTTCGACCTGATGCTTCAAAATGGTAGTCCACAAACCAATCGGTGAACTCACTTATATACAGTCTCAAATATCTGAATTAGGGCCGGGACTTTAACGCGTTAATTAAGATTAATTAATTACACAAAAATTAACGCATTTTAATCGCACTTATTTTTGCACCGCGGAACGTTTCTCACTGGATGAGTTTCAGGCGTACCAATTATACTGGAGCACCAACTAACGTTCATGACTTCAGACAACAACAAACCACAGTGAACAACAGTGGGAAATGTTGTTTTAAAAAACGGACGGATGGAAGCGTCGATAAGAGGACAGTTGTGTGCAAATTATGCAAAAAGGAATTCGCATATCAAGCCTCAAGTATCACCTCAATGCAAAACATATAGCAGCTAGCGTGGACGTTAGCCTCTTTTATCGCGTTCACACCAAAAAGAGCCGGTACTAAAATTAGTTCATGAGAACCTTTTTACCACCACGAAAGTCCCTGCTAGAGAGCAGAGCTGCTAGAGAGCAGGGACTTTCGTACGGCTCTCTTGTGAGAAAAGAGCTATATTTCTGATTGGCTGGGCGGATTGCAAACCACGCCCCGTAAAACTCCCAAAAAGTTTTGTGAAGCCGCCATTTTATTATCCTCGTATTAGCATTAGCATTATTAGCATTAGCCCAGCGCAGAAACGCAGAGAGACTAACTTATGGCAACACAAAATAAAACATGGGAGCGGTGGAAATGAGGAGGTGTCGGCGTTCTGGCGAATTACTCGGAAGGCTGCTGGGACTCCCAGCAGCTTCTACTGAAGCCAGTCCCCAACTCCGGGGACTTCCGGCCGGGGACTTTGGGCGGCAGTATACGCCGTGAAGTGGTTTGCGGCCTGCCAGTAAACCCAAAGCAGCAGAAGAAGAAGTGACGTCAGCGGCTTCATTTGCCTAATCCACCCCCAGGTTCAAAGAGTTCTCATGAACTAAATTCTCATGAACCTTTGTGGGAAAAGTACTGCGGTGTGAATGCGCCTAATGGTATACTAAAATCCATGTGAAAAAAATTGCTTCTCACTGTTCTTAGGTCAAATATTTATATGTGATTAAAAATGCGATTAATTTCGATTAATTAATTACAAAGCCTCTAATTAATTAGATTCATTTTTTTAATCGAGTCCCGGCCCTAATCTGAATATATGTATTAAGTTAGACAAGAACTATTTTCCATGTACGAGAAGAACCCAATATTTTTCTGTTAAGGAGGGTGTTCCTGAAATGTATGTGCACGCTTGTTATGTGTTTGAAGGTCCTAGTTCTATGTATGTCTTTTGGCGTTGAGATCTGACCATTTTAACTCAATTCCTGTTGGCAACCAGCTGGAGAGTTGGCCAACTGACCACAATTAGTGGCATGTCCAGACCTTCTGCTCTGATTGGTTGGCTGGCAGATCACACATTTTGTTCGCACTCTATAAAGGCCTAATGAGAGACAAAGAGGACAACAGATGAAGCAGATTGTGTGAGGGAGGGTTGAAATGAGCAGAAACAACCACTTACTGTGAAATCAGCCATCTTTTGAAACTGAATTTTGGAAAGATATGACCCCTATCTCTTTGCCAAATGTGGAGTCTGTCAGGCAGGCTTCGCAAATCAGTGAACTCTACCGGCGAGCTGAGTGAGTTCTAATCTCTGCACAGTTTGTCTGGCCAAATGCCGCGATGTGTGTGTGTGTTGTCCTAGAGCTGCTGTTGGCTTATGCTGCCCACATCCGTCTCCATCGAAGCCGACCTCCTCTCTGCTTCTTAAGACCACTGCTGGCAGCAGGACTAAGCACTCAGTAGATGTGGAGAGAGACATAATAGGCTCCAATTCCCCAACTCCCACCACGAAAGTCACTCTAAGATTAATGAGTGTTGCAATGTGATGTGGCAAAATGCTTGGCCATCATGAACTTGAACCACTGGATGCGAGATCACTTCAAGGGATTCAGGGTGGGTTTTTAAAAAGTTTTTGGATGGTGTTTTCTCCAAGCTGTGTCTACAAAACACCATTAGTTGTTGTTTACCTGTGAACCTTATTGAAAAAACCTCTCTGTATTCATTTGATTTATATAAACCATGAAAGCCTATGCTTTGCCCTACGACACTATTTATTTTAGCAGAAACACAAGACAGGGTGGTCTGGGTGAAGAAATAATAAGTTGAATCTGGAATAAAATACTGCCAGAGGTCAGGCTTACTGATGTATTTCTTTTCCCAAGACAATCTTGAACCTATCAATTTCCTTCTTTATTTTTGTTTTCCCATTTCTTATAAAAGCTGGCTCATTAGGGGTCCAGACGGGGAGAAAAACACATTTGATTATTGTCAGGAAGACCCCGGGACAGACATGTCTGTGACAGGAAATGAAATAAATAAGCAAGGAGTGGCAGGGGAGAGTGGCTGAGTTGACATTTACTGTGATTAGCGCTTGTAGTAGTGAATGCATTTCTGTCATCCGCTCACTCACCACCTTCTCCTCCGCGATCCCTCACGTTCAACTTTCCCTGCCGCATGCAGATATCTGTGACCTTTCGCTTTCCTGCATGAAATAAATAATAAAAATAGGGGAAATGAATTCAGCACACAGGTGCATTACCAGACAGCATGACTGGGGATGGGGCCGGTGCCAAATGCCACCCTTTCTAAAATAAATAAAAAAGGTGGGAAAATATTTTTCTCTCATAATTTGAACATTTCTGTTGAGGTGAGCTCAGCTGTGGGATCCTGGTAAATATTATATGAGAACAAACCCAAAACTCATAGTTCAGGTGAATGTGTGTTCCTGCATATGTTCATGAGTTCGCAAACTCCCACCACTGCTTGAGGTGAATCTGCAGATTCATAGCATACTGCGACCATAATCCATTCCCTCCAGGCACATCCAGAGTTCCCCACCATCAGGGGCATAATGGTGCGATCCACCGGCTGATAATGTTGGTGTGATCCGCAGGTCGGCGTGGCGCGGCGCCAGAGCAGAACGGCCTCTCTCATGGCCCATTACTGTCTGCTTAATGACCACACTGATGACCTAAACTCTATGTCAGGCTGTCCTCACTCAACATTTCACTCTCTTCACCAAAGTTCACCCCAAAATGGAGGATTTTGTTATTTCTGTCTTTGTGGTGAATCAAATTAGAAAATGAAAGCATGGTGCAGACACTGTCATTGTTACTCTTGGACCTTTTCTTCTTTGAGAGGCACTTCAATTTGAGTTTTCAAGAATCCCTTCTTTTTTTTGTTAGAGGCGGTTGAGCATGTTGCCAAACAGGCCTTTAATCATGTCTTTTAAATGATAAAAAAAATGGTTGTCCCTCCAGATCAACACTTTGAGACTCATATTTATAGGACACCATTTGTGTGAGACTTTAAAAGACATCATAAATCTTGTGTCAAATATAATTTGTTTTATGTTGTGAGAACACTATGGATAAGGACTAGTTGGGCTTAGGCACAAAACAACTTGGTTAGGTCTAGGTAAGATGTATGGTTTTAGTTTAGGTACTCTGTGTGTTAAGGTTACTTCTACAGCTGCATGAAGGCTTTGTCACCTGAATGTAAACATATATCAGTTTTCAGGCTCTCACTTCCTGAATGCTGCAAGGGTTTTTCTTGGGAGGACATTCTCCTTATTCTCCTGATAGATGCTTCCACACATGCTATTACTGTGTGTGTTTGTCCAGACTTGGCTAACAAACTCGCACACATGCGCACGGACAGATGGACATGGAGAACAATGTTGAGAGCGGTGTGATATTCAGTTAATAATTTCCAGCCTGTGGGTCTGAGTGAGGCACAAAGGATATTCACATGTTTCTTCACACAAAATATCCACCATGGGATTCTGCCGTGACACATTTTAAATAAAAAAATCTTCAATTGTGGTTATGGAATTTCAAACAAGTCAAACATGGTGTTCAGAGTGTAAGAATGACTCTTTCTTTACCGCAATTAGTGATTTGCTTAATTAGATCCATCCCACAATTCATACATGGATCTTTCTTTTTTGTATAGAATCCAATCTAGCTTTTAATTATCTTTCGAAAGATACAGTGTCAATTATTTGTCCTGGTCTCAGAAGACTCTTCATATAACCGAGAATATTTTTGGCGCATGCCACAGTGGTGGAATCCTCGAATATGGATTTCATTTTTGCTCCTTCTCGGCCGTTTCCAATTTTCCTCACACTCTATCTCTGTCCCTCCCTCTCTCATTCCTGGGCTTTTATGATATGCGGCCATGTTGTACGGTGACTGGAAATGACGGATGATCTCTCTGAATGAGTAATACAATCAGAGCCATGGGGCATTGAAGTGGAAAGAGAGGGAGAGAAGGAGTCAGGGAGAGAGGAATAGATCAGCTGGAGATACAGGACAGAATATGGGTATCTTAATTTAGTGGGCCATAATTAAAAATCTGTTTGCCAGCTTTTCTCTCGCCTCCCCTGACAATTGAAGATTTAATCACCATCTGCAAAAAGGTTCTGAGAAAGTACGCCTCACCCAAAACTCACAAGATGATACGGCACATAGACACCATTCAGAGAACTTGGACACCGTTTGATTGCTGTCCTTTCTCATCCAAATATGAATTTGTTTGCTAACATAATTACAAATGTAATGAGCCACTGGACGCACACGCTTGTGAAAGTACTTGCTTTTTTTATTTATTTCCCTAAACATCAGAACCAGATCGGAGATTTTAGTAAACTTCCCTGGAAGATGAAAGCAAATATCATGCTGGGAAAATAAGGGAATTTTACGAGGATGGCTCTCAGTCTCGAGTTAAGTCATGAAAGCCTGACATTGATCTAATTTAAATTCTACATTAGCACATTTTGTCCGTCCAGCAGACCAATCTGGACGCAAAATAAGACAACTAGTTTATCAAATGTGCTTCTGTAGTGCACGCTGGGAACACTGTGTTCCACATCTCGCTCCTGAATGCAGCTAGAGACTGACAACAAACCTTGCAACATAATATCAAACAAACGCAGCGTTTCCACTCTAAATTGTTCAACTCCCTGAGTACTCATGTAGACGATTATAATTTCTTTGGACTGTAGCTTTCACTTAAGAAAAGAGATGGTTTTTTATTTGTGGAATGGGCAGGCGGGGAAAGGCAGACTCTTGCAATTTCATACTTGTTTTAATATGATCAACCTACTGGAGTGTGTGTTTACTCTGGATATGGAGTCTTATTTTTCATTGATCTTTTTCACTGAATACTGTAGAGAGGGAAATTGTACTTTTGGATAAACATATTCAAATACACAGAAGAAATCATTTTGGCTCGTATAAACATGAAGTTTAATGGTATTCATAACGATCCCTTGGAATTCATTGCTGGTGTATGACTGCTTAAAAACCCTTTAGAGCATAAAATAGCTGAAAATCTACTGTAAGATATTGTTTTACAGCTATAGTATGCAGCAGTGTGATTTAGAGAGAATAATTTAGGGAATTTGCGACTTTTATTATTCATTTTACTGGCAGTAGCAGGATACATTTTTTGTTTTAGCCAGAGAATTGTAGTTTAAAGTCTACCCTGATAAAATTGATTCTCTATCCACCTTTATAAAATGAGGATCAGTTAAGAATAAGATTGTATTTCCAAAGATAGTCCCTTGAAAAAGCTGTTTCACTAGTCTTTTTCTTTTTACAAGTCTCTTCTGTGTGTTGGTGGTTCAGCAGTGGACTGATTGAACACTAATGCCACCACTTTGATCCAGACTGAAATATAGCAACAACTATTGAATGGATCGCTATTCAAATGTACAAACTTTGTAATTTGTGTAGATGTTCATTGCCCCCAGAGGATAAATCATGTTGACATAGATGACATTCTGAATTATTCACTGGAACCATATGATTCAATTAATGACTCTAGGAGATCAGCTTTGTGCACCTCTGCAGCCAGCAAGTTTTACCTTATCCAATGAAATATCTCAACATCTCCAGTATCATTGAATTCTACTGGATTGCCACAGGTTTTTCCAAAAGCAGTCATGCCTCCCCGAAAGTGTTGGTGATCCCCTGATCTCTCCTCTAGCACCACCTAGAGGTGGACATGTGTGGTTTTGAGTGAAAATCTGGACAGATGTTTTAACACATTGCCATGGAATCACGTCATTATGTCCCATTGAGGATGAATTATGAACACAAGAGCCACACACAGGTTAACATTTCAATTAGTTTTAAGTATATTGTTTAATGCTCATTAGAAATGTTCCACTATTTTACCTGCTGAACATCGTTATGTTAGCAATAATATTGTGGTGGTGCTGACTTTTAGTATTGAGCTTAAAGCACTGCTGTGTACAGCGGGAGTACAGCCGCAGAGAGTGGCTATTGGTGCAGATATTTCTTTTAAACATGGTATTATTACTGTCGTCATTACTATAGGACTTTTGGGGGTTTCTGTTTTTTCTTCTGATGTGTAAAGTGCAAAATATAGCTTGCCAACCTGATTCATGTCTTTGTATGCCAGTATCACAAGGTGTTCCACATCTGCTGCAATGCAAAACATATTTTGTACTCATACAAAACAAGGTCATGTATACGTCGGTGTATTGGCAGGAGGGCATCTGCACATTGGCAAAGAGACGCTTTTAGAATGTTTTACAATGCACTGGATATGCTTCTCTTCACAGAAACAGACACTAATTAAGACACATACTTGGCTTGGTGTGGCATTGTGAGAAAGTAAGCCACATCCCCTATCAGGTTAGGAGGGGATGAACATGTGCATTTGTTGAGGAAAAAAACAGAATATGCCTCTGTGTTTTTGATATTAAAACAATCGAAGGAATGAATAGGTACATATTTGCTCTGTCCTCGTTTTTTTTTGTCGCTTGAAGTCTAGCACAAACGAAATCCTCCTGTAAAAGATGACGTTATCTCGGACTTACCAGAGTCTGTAATTAAGTCACAAAGTAGAACTGTCTGCAGTTATCTATGGGGAGAAGGTATGCAGGGAAACTTTGAGAGACGGTGACATATCATGAATTACAACTCAGTCTATTTCCACTGCCAACTCTTATCGGGTTCAGAGACCTGTTCTAAAGGGGAGCTTTAGTTTTGTGTATCAGGCCAGTGCTTAATGGAATTGATGGCTCTGTATCAACTCTGGCCCAAACCGAGGGGGATGAATTGGAGTTGCTTGAGCTCCAAGGAGCTGTGCCAAAAAAAGAAAGAAAGTCTCTTCCACCGTTATGACTGAGTTTTTTAGTTAAGTAGCTAAATTATGCGGTTTATGACTGTCGGGTAGATCATTTTACTGGAACATTACTGTTTTGTTTCTCACATGTAAGATGTTGGAAGATTGACTTTAATAGCACGGTCATAAATGTATGTACCTTTTGATTAACGGCCATAGCAGCCACTGAAGAAAGATGAAAGGATTAATGAGATGATGAAAAATGACGATCAATGTGGCCATAGATGCAGAGGTAGAAAATACAAGATAGGGAGGGAGAAACAGAGAGAGGGGGTATACAAGTTCAAAGGTATGTTGTCAGCCATGGTGACCTGCTGCTCTCGCAGCAAGCTAACAAGACAGCAGCGCTTGTAGCCCAGAGCAGGGGGGGGGTCGGGTAGGAGAGGTCAATTATATCCTCAATCCATCCACAGACAGGGGTTCCTTCTGAGGCCTTCCATAAAGCTCTCATAAATATTTGATTTTGTTTACTGGGTAACATAGTACGGAACACCAAGCCTCATCACACTGAGTAAGCTGTGCCCGTGCTGAGGGCCTTGGGATATGCTTCCAGTATTACACAGTTGACAAGAAAAATGAGGTGCAGTCAGGAAACACATTGAGGAATGAGGAAGGAAGGAGGTTTCGCTTGAGGAACATGCTATTTTTCTAAAGACAATATGAATCTCGAAGTAATTACATTCATGAAACTAACTTGTGAATCTGTGGAGGTTTGGTTTTATGCCCTAACAGAAATCCAGTCATCATAATCTATTTATTTTTTATTTGAATTGCACTTTGTTCCTTTATCAAAGTCAGTCTCATCAAAACATGGGGATTTCTCCTTAAAGGTCTCTTATTATACTGTTTTTCATCAATATATTATAGTTCTCAGATATATACAAAACATGTCTCTGAAGTGTTTGGCTCCAAACACCAAACAGATCATTGCAGCATCCCATAATCCCCTCTGTTTCAGCCCTGTTTCAAAAGTGCTGATTCTCTGTCTGTTACTTTAGATGAAAATAAGGAGCCCCTCCCCACGCCCCTCTGAGAGAGATTTGGTTAAAAAGAACACAATGGTGCTCTAGGAGGAGATTCAGGTGATAAGGTGGGGGGGTTACCTTGGTTGGTGATTGGCTAATGGTTACACAAGCCAAAACATCGTTATGACATCATAAAGTGGCCAAAATCTGGTTTTTATATAAATGGATCAGGACAAAAAGTGAGCAATATTTTTTCCTGAAACTTTCGGAATCTTTTTACAGAGAGGGGACACATGTTGATGTATACAAGACAAGAAAAAGTGGATTTTGCATAATAGGTGACCTTTAAACAAGATCAAAGCCTTTCCTGTGGACCATCACATTTCTGCCAGTTAAAAGCTCAAATGTGTCACCAACTTCACAGACCAGAGAGGACTCCGAGCTATGTAATGAGTTGGCTTTACAAAACTAAAGTGTAGTTGCAGTTATGATAGATCAGTTAATCATCAGAGATTAAATATGAGTTAATTGAGAAGCATGTGAATAAGCACTTAAAAAGTTGTTCATGATAAGACCCAACTGTGTTACAGCTTGATAATTGTGAATAAAGCACTACAGTTCTGTAATGTCACAGGAAAGACTGTAATCTGTGTAACTGAAAACAGTTCCACAATCCTACATTACATGCAGTTCGGAGGACTCTGAGTCTACAAACTGGAGGAAAGATGACAATAAATGTGTTATTATAATGAGCAGGAAAGGTAAAATTGCAAACAATTCAACAGAACTGTATAGACTTATTTAAACACTTAAAGGTGGGGTAGGTACGTTTCAGAAACCGGCTCGAGATACACTTTTTGTTATATTCCATGGAATGCTCTTAACATCCCGATAGCAATGAATATCTTAAGTGCTTTGACAAAAATCCATTAAAAAAATGTCATCTGTGGAAGCCGTAATACTGTAAAAAGTACAACCAATCATTTTTGCCGGCCCGGCTAAACGGATTGGATTGCCGCCCTGTCTGTCAGCCTTCCATCTCGTGCACGCACAAATGTATCTCGTGCCCTCATTGGGCGTGCCGTCATTGGGCGTGCATTGCAGCAGTACTTCAATGACTCGCCAGCAACAGGCGGCCACTTTCACCAGTCTGCTGACGTCATGTGCGCGTTCATGTGTGTTGGAGGAGGTGCTCTGTAAGGAAGTCTGAAGGAAGGGGCGGATTCTTTTCGGCTGTGTACTTTCAAATTTTAGTGCACTCGAGCCGGTTTCTGAAACGTACCTACCCCACCTTTAAGTGTGTCCTGAGTAATAAATCTGACTGTTTTTTGTTTAATGAACTTGCCTTGCAGTAATAATGAAACATTTGTTTTTACAGCAACAGATTCAATGGCTTAAAGTTAATATACTTGTTCCTAAAACTGCTGCTCCGATAGCTACAGTGTTTAATTTGTTACAATTAGATTTGAGTATTTAATTGAAAGCTTATGAACAAAGCTTGTGGATTGTGAGATGATCACAAAACTCATTTGGAAAGCATTTTTAAAAACTGATGTCTCTCTTTATTTGTTTTACTGACTTTCTTATCTGATGCTTAATCATAATGGTTGAACCCAACAAATTATAAAAAAACAACAACATAGACATAAATAGAACAATTAAACAAACTATAAAGACACTTGGAGACCGCAGACCTTCACAAGGTACCCTTCCACCAAGTTCTCCGATAATGAGGCCAGTAGTTTTTCAGTCATCCTGCTGACTAACAGACACCAAATGAACACACACAACTGAAAACATAACCCCTGTGGCCTTGACTATAGTCAGTACAGTGTCAGTGTGAGTGATACAACCCACTGCTGTGACGGGGATAATGTGGCTGTGTATGTCTGGGCTCTGAACACAAGATGTTTTATAATCACTATTGTTGCCACTGACCTTAAACCCAGACTGTGCTGCAACAGAAGCGCTCTTTCATTGCCAGCGTCTGCATTCCCAAGTCCAACTTCTTCCTTAGGCACCATTATTTGCACATGCCATTGTTTTTCTCTTCCTTAGGCTCACTTAATCAGAATTGTTTCTGTAAATCAGAACTTGAAAAACACCTTAACATTAACAATGTCATGTGCATAGAGAGGAGGTAGTTATTTTTACTTAACATGTAACTGTCAACGAAAACTCACGAATAGCAGACTCACTCAGTCAATGAGCAATCTTATATTAGTCCTGGGTCAAATATCACACTCTTTCTGATTCATAACTCGATACAGATATTGCGACAATATTGTAGGGTTGGCTACAAGTACTGTAACATAATCATAGCTATGTGGATATAATGATTTGAAGTGTTGGACAGTCTAGTAAATTCAGAATATCACTTTCCCTTTCCTTAAATGCAGCCTCTAAAATCAGGAAAATAAACATATGCAATATCACAACATGCAAGATGCAATGTTATATCAGCATATCGATAAAATAACGATATATAGCATATCCCTTCCTTATATGTCCCAGCTGTTGTAGGCAGAAGTGCTGATGGTACTGTAATGTAACATTAATGTTTAAAAATGCAACATTACACATCCTACACTGGGTGCACTGGGTAAAAGGACAAGTAAGGTTATGTCCTTGATGTCACACACATTACTCATTACGGAAGATTTGTTTCTATGCATTAATATATAATAACCTGTAGCCATACATTAATGTTTAACCGTAGAATAATATATTCCAAAAAAATAAGATTTTTTGACAGTGATGAAAATGTAAGTGATGGACCCAAACAAGTGAATGCAGAATACACATTTGAACACAAGCACTTAAGCAAGCTGAGCCAAGCAAGGACATTCACAGCAAGCCATTAAGCTAAGCACTGATAATAAGTGTGGCTCACACAGACCACATGGTCCAGCCAGCTGTGAATCTGTGGAAAAACTTGTACTTTAACAGCACACGCCACCTTTTGGGCAAGACCTTAGTGATGTAGTGATTAAAAGGCAGAAAAGCTGAAAAAAGATTATAGTAGAATCAACTAAAACTGAAGACATTTCATCTAAGAGGCAAGTTTTGCTGTAAAGGCCTTACTTTACAGGAAAATACATGTTTTGTGCCAATCAGCCCCACTAGTGCAAGAGGAGATAGATATCAAGTCTCCCCTCATTACTCTCATGGAAAGCCAGTGAAAGAATTGACCAGGCAGTTTAGTGGAGGTGCAGTCAACAGGATAAAGTTTCAAGCGGACAGGGATTGCTATTGTGTGGAGGCCCTGAGGCATGGCTGCTGGGCCTGAGTTGAGTGTGTCAAACTTGGACTTAACTGAGATCTGTATGTGCTTCTGGGGTAGATTTAAAAAAAATCACACATATACAGACTTCACGTCGTCTGTGTATGTTACAGTGAAGTGCATTTTTAAGATCTACAATAATACAAATCATACAGAGAATCATAATGATCCATAAAAGCATTCAGACAATTGTATTTATATTGAACATTGTATTGATAAAGAACAGCACCCATATCCTTACCACATTGTTCCAAAGGCCCATCAATTTGAAACCCCAATAGTCCAATGGCATATTTGTAAGGTAGGCAAAAGGAAATGTCCATTTTACCGAAGGCCTGTTGCTCCAAAATGACACATCTCCCTGCAACAAACCAAAAACATGGTTCATTATTATCCAAAAGATGTCAACTGACCTAAAAAATAATAATAAACACTATTAAAGTGTAACTGAAGTTCTTCAAAAATTATATTTCAACTTGTTTTCATTATATTTGTTTACAGGAGGCACGTTCCCAGTATATTTTTCCCAGGCTGAAGTGAAGAAACTGGCCTAATCTCAACTGTAGCGGGTAGCCTGTCACACAACATGGAGAGAAGGACTGACCAGCCTTCACGCGGTGAACTCTGCTGTACTACAGGGTTGGCGCTGCCTTCTTGGAGCAGAGGTGCTGCCATGAGTAAACAGACAGAGTTGTTTTTGTTTTGCTTTTGACTCTCATTTCTTGTTTCAGGCAAACATTGGAACTTGAGTGAGTGGGCGCATCAAACCTCCAAATGATATCTACAGGGCTTTGGACTGGAATATTGTCAATCAGAGTGAGTGCGGAGAGAATGGGATGTTGTGTGTGAGTATGTGATTGCACAGTAAATCTTCCTGCATGTGTGTCTTGGTAATTCAAAGACTATGCATTGAGGGCATACTCATGTCTGTGTATATTGTACACTATACATAGGATGTATGCATAGGTCAGTTTAACAAATTGTGTGGATACTGTCTAGTTTTGTTGCTCCTCCCTGCAGGATTTACCTTGTTGCGTGAAACATTTATATGAAGCCTTTCAATGAGGAGAGGAAAAGCAAGAGAGAATAGTGTAGAGGCAGAGCATGGGCATCCTGACCTACAATGAACTGCTCCCTCCTGTTGAGCTTTCATTTCACGGTTTAATGTGGAATGAATGTCTGGTCCCACATGGTAGTGACTTCTGCGTCTCTGTTTCAACTCAATATTGGTCCCTGTGGCTTCTAAAAGAATACAGCCTTCTCTGAGAGGCAGGACAAACAAAAGCATTAATGTGAAGAGGTTAGCTTTACAACACTCACAACAGGAAAAATAAAGGGCTGACATCCTACAGAATTAGCTTTAAATTTCATAAATGTCCACAAATTACTTGTGCCAGTATGCAATACCATTATCAGTATGCCCTGTCTTTGTTCATCTGGCAATCCTAATGCCTTTGCAGACATCAGCGATCTTTAATCTTGCTAAAAGAGTATAGATTCCGATTCAGAAACATTATCTTTGAAGTAAAATTAATTATGTATCCATGTCTATCCAAGCCAAATTGCCTGAAGTGATGTCAGATTGTATTCATTTTCAAACATATAGTCTTCAGCTCCATCTTACACTGCCTGGGTTAAAGAGAAGAAAGCTTCACATACCTCTGGGACCTGCTACTCATCTATGCTAGAGGCTAGCAGCTCAAAGCTAAATTAGCTCCCATTAGCATAACACAACTATATCTCCGGCTGACTTTTGGTCGCATTAATGCAGACTACATCACCCTCAAGAATGTTTGTGTTAAGTGTAAGTATTAATATGTCTGCATGTAACTGCACTATAACTGTTCCACAGTAAGAGGGCGCTATAGGCGTAAGGAGGCGCAGCTATTGTAGCTGACGTCAGGTATTAGGTATAAGGGATTGTTCCCTCCCCTTCTATCTCTCTCTCTCTAGCTCTCATGGAGAGCAGGTCAAGTGGTGCAATGCACATGTGAAAATAAACCACGCCAGTTAATGCTAAAGAAGACCTCGTCGTCATGACCAGTTTATTGCTATACATGTGACTCTGTCAACAGGTTATGGGCCCAGATCACGGAAGAGCGAAATAACGATAGCTAGTTAGCTGAAAAGTTTAGGCTAGTTTAGTGGCGGGAAAACCGCGGGACGCTAAAGCTAAGCTAACGGGCAGCTAAGCTAAGCTACAATCAAAAGATGGCGACCAGAGGCAGAAGCAAGTGGCCCACGTTTGACGGAAGGGCAGAAGAATACGAGCTCTGGGAAGAGCGGATGTTGTGCTGTATGCACGCAGTGGGGCTGGAAAAGACCATTTTGACGGGCCTTACGGCCCGTCTACACTACAGGCGTCAAAAAATGCTTTCAACGCTTCGCCCATTCATTTGAATGGGGTGACGTAGGATATTTTCAAACTTCGCCGAACTGCATTGTGGGTAGCATGGCAAGGCGTTGCAAGCATCGCGAGCGTCTATCGGCGTCAAAAGTTGAACAATGTTCAACTTTTGAGGCTCGATGCTTGCTCGAAGCTGGCGTCAGCCAATCAAATCCCGTTTATGCAAATCCCGCCAGTACAAGCGCTAGCCAATCAAACCGCGTGCAAGCTGGGAGAGCCAGACCGCAGTTCATTTCCTCATATTCCAAACGAGAAATTACGGTAGCAAATCACTTGGTTCTTTACGACCAGAACTATTTACCGGGATACAAACCGGAGGAACCAGGCATGGAGGGAGGTGGCAGAGACAGTGGGTGAAACTGGTAGGTTTTCGCCTGTTTGGGGAGTTTATATCCAGTTTACTTCATTTTAACATTGCTATTACTTTGTATGTCGGGGGCGGGAGATTCATGTGATTGGTTGTTGGTCGCGTTGGTCGCAAAAAAATCGGCAAGCTTCAGACACGCCCAGCTTCAAGCTTTTTTGACGCCTGTAGTGTAGACGGGCCGTTACGGGAGAAATAACGAAGGCCGCGCGAGCCCTGGATACTAAGCTGAACGCCGACGCATACTGCGAACTAGCACCACTCCTAGACAACACAAGCTTGGGGCTGATATTCCGGGACACAAAGGACAAAGGCCGAGAGAGTCTAAAAGTGTTAAGAGAACACTACATCGGCAGAGGTAGGCCCCGGATTGTATCCCTGTATATAACATTGACCGCGCTGAAGAAAGCTAACGGAGCGTCCACACAGCAGCGTGCGTTGACGCTTGGAGGTGGGCGTATCTGAAGCTTGGGGATTTTTTGCGAGCAACGCGACCAACAACCAATCACATGAATCTCCCGCCCCCGACATACAAAGCAATAGCAATGTTAAAATGAAGTAAACTGGATATAAAATCCCCAAACAGGCGAAAACCTACCAGTTTCACCCACTGTCTCTGCCACCTCCCTCCATGCCTCGCTCCTCCGGTTTGTATCCCGGTAGATGAACAGAGACTGATCATACAGCACCCGGTGATTCACTACCGCTATAATGAATTTTCCCTCCATTTTTTTGAATATGAGGAAATGACCTGCGTAGTCTCTCCCAGCATACACGCGGTTTGATTGGCTACCGCTTGTACTGGCAGATTTGCATAACGGGATTTCATTGGCTGACGCCTCTTGTCGAGGCGTCAAAAGTTGAACATTGCTCAATTTTTGAAGCCAGCAACGCTCCACGTCGCTTCCCAAAATGCAGTTCGGCTAAAAGTGAATGGGCAGAAGCGTTGGAAGCTACAACGCACGCCGCTGTGTGGACGGGCCGTAACACAGAGACTGTGACTGAATACGTCATCAGGGCGGAGCAGATCATCACGGCGCTCAAAAGTGCAGGAGAAGCACCGAGCGATGGACTAATGATGGCGATGGTTATGAGGGGACTACCGGAGATGTATAAACCGTTCACACTGTTGGTGACGCACGGTTCAGCGGACATGTCGCTGGGGGAGTTCAAGGCCAAGTTGCGGAAGTTCGAGGCCTCAGAAGACTCAGACCCGATCGCCGAGGAGGCGGGAGAAAGGGTAATGAAGGCCCGGGCAGCGCCAAAGAAAAAGACCGGACCCCCGACGGAGATGGCGTGTTGGCGATGTGGAGAAAAGGGTCACCGAAAAGATAATTGCACAAAAATTGTTTGGTGTAGTTTCTGTAGAACTTTGGGACACGCCGACAGAGTGTGTAGAAAGAAGCGCGACCAGAGCGCTCGGTACGCGCGCGTGCAAGATGGCGGCTGTGGACAAGATGGCGGCAGCGGTGGACGTGAGGCGAGTCGAGACGACGCCCGGAGAGCAGCGGGAAGAGAGGACTTCACCTTCGGGGCGCAGACAGCATACGCCAGCCGGTCAGCGCAGCAGCAGCAGGCCCAAAAGAAGGGACTGATCGTGGACACAGGTGCGTCGTCCCACATTATCAACGACAGGAACCGATTCAAGAACTTTGACAGCACCTTCGAGCCGGAGAGACAATGCATGGAGCTGGCAGACGGGAAGCGCACTTTCGGGTTGGCGCACGGGAGAGGAGACGCACAGGTATGCCTCATAGACAGTGAGGGGTGCCGGTGTACAGTGACGTTGAAGAACGCCCTCTACATACCCTCGTTCCCCCAAGAACTATTTTCTGTAAAAATATGCTACTGCAAATGGTGCCACGGTGTTCTTCAATGAAGGTAACGATGTTCTTGTGGAGCATGACGGTACGAGATTTAACATTGAGGTGTACAAGAGAATGTATTATCTACAAACAGAATGTAATGAAAATTATGTGTGTAATGTCAGTCATGATATTCAGACATGGCATGAGATCATGGGTCATTGTAATTACGAGGATATACTGAAGCTGCAGGCGGTAACAGTAGGCATGCACATTAACGGTGAAAAGCATAGACCTAACAAAGAATGTGATGTGTGTATAAAGGGAAAGTTCACTCAAACAAGGAACAGAGGTCCCACAGAAAAAGTAAAGACACCACTTGAGCTAGTTAACACAGATCTAGCCGGTCCAGTAAATAATGAGTCCATAGGTGGCTTTAAATATATGCAGTCTTTCACATATGTGTGTACAGGGGCAGTGTTTGTTTACTTTCTCAAAGCAAAGAGTGACGCACTTCAGGCCACAGAGAAATTCCTTGCAGATGTAGCTCCGTATGGCAGCGTAAAATGCCTGAGGTCCGACAACGGAACAGAGTTTACTAATAGAGAGTTTCAGTCACTGCTGAGAAGGAACAAGATCAGACACGAGACGTCCTGTCCTTACTCCCCGCACCAGAACGGGATAGCTGAGAGGGAAGGGCGCACTCTTTTTGAAATGGCTAGGTGTAAGCTAATAGACGGTAACTTACCTAAGAGTCTATGGCATTATGCGGTCCAAGAAGCAGCTTACACCAGAAATCTGTGTTTTAACAAGCACACGGGCACCACCCCATATACAGCACTGACAGGAAAAAGGTGTGATCTAGCCAGGATGCACAAGTTTGGGTCAGTGTGTTATGCTTACCAACAGGACAGAGGAAAACTCGAGTCCAGGTGTGAGAAAGGACTTTTTGTAGGGCATGACAAGGGCAGCCCCGCTTTTCTAGTCTATTATCCTGGTAAGGGGAAAGTGCAAAAGCACAGGTTAGTAAAGTTTGTCACAAAGACAACATGTGAGAACGAGACACAGGAGCCAGAGCTGGACTCCAGAGTAGGGTGTGAGAAAAGAGAGACGCCACAGCCTAGTGTACTGAGCACAGACATGCAGACAGACGGTCAACAGCCACCGGAGGATGATGGCGAGAAGCACCCTAGGGTGACGTCACGTGCCTCATGCAGTGGGAGATATCCCCCCCGGGAACATAAACCCCCAAAGTATCTGAAAGACTATGCCCAGAGAGAAAGTGACGAGGATGACAGTACACTTACCAGCATAGATTACTGCTACAGAGTAGTGAGTGGTGTACCTCAGACCTTTAAAGAGGCCATGATATCCCCTGAGTCAGGAAAATGGGAGAGAGCGATGGATGAGGAGATGAGGTCTCTGGAGGACAATCATACTTTTACTCTAACAAAGTTACCCGAGGGTAGACAGACAGTGGGAGGCAAGTGGGTGTACTCAATCAAGGAGGGTATTGAAGGGCACGACAGGTACAAGGCCAGGTTTGTAGCTAAAGGCTACAGTCAGAGGGAAGGAATAGACTACGGTGAGACATTCTCCCCTACAGCTAATCTGACCAGTGTACGGGTACTCGGGTAGTTATGCAGAAGGCAGCCGAAGACGACTTGATTTTACACCAGATGGATGTGAAGACAGCCTACCTGCACGCACCCATTGATAGGGACATATATACAGTATGGAACAACCTGAAGGTTACGAGAAGAAAGGAGAGAAGCTAGTGTGCAAGCTAGAAAAATCCATTTACGGCCTGAAACAGTCTGGGCGAAATTGGAACGAGATGCTTCATACATGTCTAATTGAAGACCACTTCATACAGAACCCGGTAGACCCCTGTGTTTACACAAAGGAGTCAAAAGAGTCAGGAAAAGTGATAATTGGTGATTTGGGTGGATGATTTGATCATCGCAGCAGGACAACACTAGAAACCTAGAGCAGGTGAAAGGTATGCTCTCCACCAGATTCAAGATGAAGGACCTGGGTGTAAGGGTTTAGTGTTTTGTCTATCTGTCTGTTGATGTTAATTGCTCTACTCTCTCTCTCTCCAGGTGTCGGCACTTCCTGTCCGTGTGGCACCTGCTAGGCTGATTGTTATTCCCGCCCCTGATTGTGTCCACCTGTGTCCCATTACCTAAAGTGTATATTTAGTCCTCCTCTCCCTTTGTCTGGTGTTGGTTCGTCTTGTCTTTTCGTCATGTTCATGCCTGTATACCATAGACCTGTTTTTTGCACTACCTAGTAGAACCTAGAGATTCTTGGAGAGTCCTAGTAGATCCTAGAAGTTTATTGGAAAGCTTTGTATTCTTGAAAATAAAGAATATTACAAAGCAACGGAATCGAGCATCTGAGTTCTTACGAGCCCAACGTGTCACTGGGCAGGTTAAAACATTTTCTAGGCATGGACTTCGAACAGTCTCCCAGAAGAGATATGTGGAAAAGATCCTGAATCGTTTTGACGTGCAGGAGTGTAGAACTAGGGAAACACCATGTGATCAAAAGCTAGACTACAATGAGGATGCACAAACATTTACGGATGTAAAAATGTATAGAGAAGCTGTAGGCAGCCTCATTTATTTGACAACATGTACTCGTCCTGACCTATGTTTTTTAGTGAGTAAGTTATCACAGCATTTTGCTGATCCCACAGAAGAGCACTGGATTACAGCAAAACATGTTTTCCGTTATCTTAAAGGTACAGCAGATAAACAGCTTTGTTTCAGGAAGAGCAGCGAGGGCTTAGGGCTTCAAGCCTATAGTGACGCAGATTGGGCGGCAGACGCCACAGACAGGAGAAGTACCACAGGGTATTGTGTGAGTATGGGTACAGACAGCTCACTGGTTTCATGGAAAACAAAGAAACAGCCCACAGTGGCACTATCAACTTGTGAAGCCGAATATATGGCTCTAGCCTTGACAATACAGGAATGTATTTATCTGGAACAACTGCTCGAAGGAATGGATACCTATGTATATAAGAAAACTGTTGTTTATGAAGACAACCAGGGAACCATTGCACTTGCCAGAAACCCTGTGTGCCGACAGAGGTGTAAACATGTGGATATAAAATATCACTTCATTAGATCTGTCATCAGAGAAGACAAGATGACACTGGTTTACTGTTCTACAGATGACATGGTTGCAGACCAGACCCGGCGCCAGAACAAATCTAAAGGGAGGGCATATGATTTTCATGGGAGGGCACACAAAACCGTCACGTGCTGCGGGCCTGCGGCACAATATATATCAAACAGCAAGGCCAACAGCATTGCGTAAAGACGCACACTTATCGCAAACATTCACAAATAAAGGGCAACATAGCAACCACTTTGAAACATTGTGTGCGTGGCAGCACAAACACTGGTAAATCACGAGCAAGGTTGACAGCTAAAAAAGCTATAATATAAACGACAGCTGACACGTAATAACGGCTCTGTGCCAGCTGATCTGCACCAAAGTACTCATTTCCTTATTTGTTTCCTCGCGTATCTGTATCTATCTCTCTCCACAAACTCTCACATGAAATGTGTTCTTTTGATGCGGCATGCCTTAGCAGTCCTTTATCAGTCTGTAATGCGTGTTTCCAGTCGCAAAAACCTTTGACAGTAAAAGCCGCATCAGATGAAGACGTATTCACTTTAAACTGTCTAGGCCTACAGGGGAAACAAAAGGCTGCGTCTGCTTTTAACGAATATTCAAGCCATGGTCTGTTGTGTGCCATGCAGCGGCAAAAGTGCGCTTCTTTCCTGAAAAAAATCTCCCTGGATAACGATCCAGCTTCACCTGCTTGGGTTTATTAACCCCAAGATCATCGCTAACTCAGCCCCGGGGTTTGCCGAGGTCAAGCTTGTGACATTAAGGCGTGCTGCTGCAACGGCAGGTGCAGGGTCGCCAGCAGCACCATCGGCTGCAGTTCTTTCATCACTATTTCATTTTAATAAATCCTTAGACCTTTGTAGCCAATTTCTGATGTCCATTTTGTAATGCAAACAGAAATGGGAGTCTACAGAATGCACAATAAACAAATCCAGAATAGGCGGCAGAGTGTGACGCTGTGATTGGTCTAAATGGGGACGAATCACAAATCACAGACACATGCATTATTTGACGTAGCCTGCGATTTTTTTGCTTTGTTCTGACATCACATACATCGTAGCATAAAAGTTCACAGTTTATTATAATTAAAAAAATAAAATATATATTTTTTTTAATATTTATAAATAATAAAAAACGTGTTTATTGGGGGAGGGCAGGAATGTCAAATGGGAGGGCCTGGCCAACACGAAACTGAACCTTAGCAAGGTCCTTCGACAATTTTTTGGCATGCCAAAGATTTTGCCACCGCTCGTGAAGTTGCTGTCGGAGCCTGAGAAACTATAGGTTATTTACGTAACCCCAGTTCTCAGAGTAACATGAAGTGAGATGTCTCACTATGGGATGCGCCTCATCGCGGAGCAAACAGAAGCATCAACTCATTACGCCAATCCTGATTGGCTGGTGATCTTGACGTCAGCGTCAGGGGAATTCACCCCCTATAAGTAGCTTGCGCCACGACGCATGCGTCATTCAAAATAAGCACCCTCTTCTCGCTTCACCATAGCAAGGAGGGCCGTCTGGTGAGACATCTCACTTCATGTTACTCTGAGAACTGGGGTTACGTAAGTCACCTATAGTTCTCATTCATAACACTCCGTTCGATGTCTCAACTATGGGAAATTGTTGCTCCCGTATTGTCAGACGAGCTTATCTCGAAAATCACCAAACCAACCAGAACTTAACAGGTAGAGCTCTGACTCAACCAGGTGCCCAGCACTGCTTGAGTCACACTGGGAGCAGAACGTCCAGCCTGTGAAGAGGCGGACAAAAGTGAGTGGCGAGGACCAGCTCGCCGCTGCACCAATGTCTTGGATGGGAGACATCCTGGACAGAGTCCAGGATGCAGCCAGACCCTGAGTCGAAAGAGCTCGCAGACCCGAGGGTGCCTGCGAACTCTGACTCGTATGAGCCCCAAAGCAATTGCTTCCACAAACCAGTGGGAGAGCCGTTGCTTAGTAACAGGCTTGCCCTTATAAGGGTTAGCCCAGGACACAAGGGGTTGGTCATTATGACGAAGCACCCTTGATCTGTCCCTGTACGTGCGTAAAGCACGGGCTGGACACGGCAAATCCGGCCGCTGTTCCCCGGAGGAATACAGTGGCGGGGAGGATGCCTCAATGTCAAATGTGGTACCTGAACCAACCGCCTTAAGATAAAGGCAGGGTTGGGCTTCAACCACACTCTGTTTGCCCTGGGGCGAACTGAGTGCATGAAGACTGTACAGATAGTGCATTAGTGCCACTGGCTCGCTTGGCAGCTGCCAGGGTCAGCTTCATGTCACACTGTATTCAGAATTGTACCCACTCACGGGCCAGGCCCATAGAGCCAAGCGCTCTGGGTGTGGGTGAAAGATCGCCCCCCCCCGCTTGGGACAGTATGTCCCTGCGTAGTGGGAGCTGCCATGGCTGCCCGCACAGCAGCTGATATATATCCGCTAGCCAGTACATAGCTGGCCAGTGCGGAGCTATCAGGATAAGTGTGTGGCGTTGCTCTCTCACTCTGGCCAGAGTTGGGGGTATCAGAGCCAGGGGTGGGAACGCGTACAGAAGGCCCGGGGGCCAATTGTGCGCGAGTGCATCCACGCCTAACGGTGCATTTAGATCATGCATCGAAAAGAACAGCTGACACTGAGCGTTGTCTTTCGATGCGAACAGATCCACCGCGGCTCTGCCGTAACGCACCCACAGCTGGCTCACAATCCTTGGATGTAGAGTCCAGTCTGCATAAAGTGGTATACCTCTGGACAGTAGATCTGCCCCGAGGTTCATCACTCCCGGTACGTGCGTCGCTCTCAGAGAGAGGAGACGTCTACCGCTCCATAGGATCAGTTTGCGCGCCAGTGTGTGTAACTGGAGAGAACGCAAACCTCCTTGGCGGTTAATATACGATATTGTGGTCGTATTGTCTGTCCTCACGAGGACGTGATGTCCCCTGAGGAAAGGCAGAAAGCATGATCTGAAGAGAACATGTTTGCGCAGCTGGAAAAGAGCGAGACAAGCTCTGAAAGCTTTCACTCTATCCGCTGACAAGCGAGCTGAAAAGGGCACCGAGTTCAGGTGTAAACCCAGGAAGAGTATAGTCTGCGCGGGGCACAACATGCTCTTCTCTGTGTTTATTATGAAACCCAGGTTGAGCAGGTGCTTTACGAGGACATTTGTCTGCGTAACACCCTCCTGCTCCGACTGTGCGAGAAGCAGCCAGTCGTCCAGGTAGGTCGCCAGGCGAATACCCTGTTGTCTTAACGGGGCTATCGCGGCTTCCGTACATCGTACAAACACCCTTGGACTGAGAGACAGACCGAAGGGGAGTACTCTGTATTCATAACAGATCCCCTGAAATGCGAATCTCAGATATTTCCTGTGTGGGTAATATACTTCGATGTGAAAATACGCATCTTTCAGGTCGACTGATGTAAACCAGTCGTCTTGTCGCACGAGCCGCAGCAGAGATGTGTGAGTGAGCATTCTGAACTTATATATTTTTAGTAGGGCCGGGACTCGATTAAAAAAATTAATCTAATTAATTAGAGGCTTTGTAATTAATTAATCGAAATTAATCGCATTTTTAATCACATATAAATATTTGACCTAAGAACAGTGAGAAGCAATTTTTTTCACATGGATTTTAGTATACCATTAGGCGCATTCACACCGCAGTACTTTTCCCACAAAGGTTCATGAGAACTTAGTTCATGAGAACTCTTTGAACCTGGGGGTGGATTAGGCAAATGAAGCCGCTGACGTCACTTCTTCTTCTTCTGCTTTGGGTTTACTGGCAGGCCGCAAACCACTTCACGGCGTATACTGCCGCCCAAAGTCCCCGGCCGGAAGTCCCCGGAGTTAGGGACTGGCTTCAGTAGAAGCTGCTGGGACTCCCAGCAGCTTCTACTGAAGCCTTCCGAGTAAATCGCCAGAACGCCGACACCTCCTCATCTCCACCGCTCCCATGTTTTATTTTGTGTTGCCATAAGTTAGTCTCTCTGCGTTTCTGCGCTGGGCTAATGCTAATAATGCTAATGTGAGGATAATAAAATGGCGGCTTCACAAAACTTTTTGCGAGTTTTACGGGGCGTGGTTTGCAATCCGCCCAGCCAATCAGACATATAGCTCTTTTCTCACAAGAGAGCCGTACGAAAGTCCCTGCTCTCTAGCAGCTCTCTGCTCTCTAGCAGGGACTTTCGTGGGGGTAAAAAGGTTCTCATGAACTAATTTTAGTACCGGCTCTTTTTGGTGTGAACGCGATAAAAGAGGCTAACGTCCACGCTAGCTTCCACGCTAGCTGCTATATGTTTTGCATTGAGGTGATACTTGAGGCTTGATGTGCTGCGGTGATATGCGAATTCCTTTTTGCATAATTTGCACACAACCGTGCTCTTATCGACGCTTCCATCCGTCCGTTTTTTAAAACAACATTTCCCACTGTTGGTCACTGTGGTTTGTTGTTGTCTGAAGTCATGAACGTTAGTTGGTGCTCCAGTATAATCGGTACGCCTGAAACTCATCCAGTGAGAAACGTTCCGCGGTGCAAAAATAAGTGCGATTAAAATGCGTTAATTTTTTTAACGCGTTAATTTTTGTGTAATTAATTAATCTTAATTAACGCGTTAAAGTCCCGGCCCTAATTTTTAGATATTTGTTCAGAGCCCTCAAATCAAGTATTGGCCGAATTCCGTTCCCTCCCCGTTTGGGAACGAGGAAGTACTTGGAATAGAAGCCGCCCTGACTCTGCTCGGCGGGTACAATAGATATAGCCCTCTTTTAGGAGAGAGAGAATCTCTCTCTCCCGAATATGGGCTGACTCTCCTCGGGCCTGCGAATGCAGAATGCCCGAGAAGCGAGGGGGGGTGACAGTGAATTGGAGTCTGTAGCCCCGTGTTACTGTCTTGAAAACTGAAGATTATTATCATCTGATATTTAAGAAGTGTGTTACATTTGAAATGGCAGAAAGTCTTGTTGCAAATTCCAGATAGATATTAAAAGAGGTCCCTTGGGTTTCTCTGGTGGTTATCAATAGTAGCAGTTAAGTGAATACTGTTCAAACAATACCTGTGTTTGTGTTTTATATTGATTTCTCTGTTTTATCCTTTCATAAATGTAAGGACTAAAAATGGCTATAAACATTCTGGGCTGGTTGGAGTAAACAGGGTTTTATTGCTCTGTGGGGGAGGTGTAGGTATGCAGGACAGGGGAGTAGGCAGATGAGAGTATATTCTGCTTAAGATCTCTAGCATGTCATGTTTCAGGGAAGTCTACATGTCTTGAATAGTATATGTGTGGGTTTAATTAATAAGCAGTCTGTGTAACCAGTAGTTGGAGATATGAGGGATGAAATCTTTGTGTTATCTTTGTGAGAGAAATGTATGTGCGTTCATTTCAGGACTCCTAAAGGAGCAGGAGAATTGAGTCACACACAATTAGAGAAACAATGGTCCTTCTCATTCTGGGTGAGCTGATTATGGGTGAATGGAAGTTCAGAGATGGCCTGGGGCTATGGAGACAGTTAGGCGTTGTTGGTGAGCTGGTCCTGAGGATGCCATGAGATGATGACTGTTACATTGCCAACAAGTATGGCTTTCATAAAAGGACACATGACTTAGGTGATAAGATGTGTTTTGTTGCAAAGTGAGCCTGTTTGGTTTTCTGCTGGCCAGCGCTGAGTCACGGTGACACAGCATATTTTGCGTCTCCCAATGAGATGACCTGAAAAGATGACCAGCTGACCTAACCCCTACTTCTTATTATGGTATATCTCCTGTTGAGCCCTGGAGTTCGGCCTCTCTTCGCATGCTATCAGGACAGAAGGATCTCCGCAGCACGCGAACCAGGGCAGGAGTGGGCCGGCATACTCCTTACATTACAATATAATTGTAGTATATTATATTGTATTGTAATGTATTATATTGCATTGCATTATTACCTTTGATCATTAAAACAGATTATTGTTTAAACTGGTATCCGGGTGTTCTCTGTCTGATTTCCTTCCTGTTATGATTTTAAGCAGGACTCGTCAAAACGACACGCGGAGCAGAGTGGGGTTGTAAAAACCTCAAAACTCCTACAAAACCCAAGCAGATGATGTGAGCATCTTCCACTGCATGCTCCTTAGAGCCAGTGGAGATGTCACGTCTCTTCCCCTCTGAGTCTCTATTTGTTGTGTTATGGGGCCCTCTAGTGTCTGAACACAGTGGTGTCCCTTTTCGACAATCCCCACCGACACTGCGCATGCGCATGACGGTGGTGCCTTCACAACCCCAGCCGGCACTGCACATGCGCGTGGCGGTGGTGCCTTTAAAGCCCCAGCCGGCACTGCGCATGCGCGTGGCGGTGGTGCCTTCACAGACCCGCCTGTAATCCGCCTTTTGAGAGATTGCCGTAGCTGCTCTCAGAAGGGGAACAGTTTGACGGGCTGTTTATTGGTTTTATTGTTTTTCTTATGATTTTTTTTAGCTGCGCCCTCGGCCTGAAGCCTGGATGCGTCAGCGGCAAATGTTTTATGACAGAAAAATCAACAAATGTGTGACATGTGTTTGTGCGGACTTGAGGGTGGTGTTGAGGCATCTCTCGAGGTGGCGGGAACACATTTAGAGCTGGGGAACCGTGGACTTCCAGCTCTGTCACAGAGGGGAGAAGGAGGGGCTGTCACGCCGCTCGCTTCTTCTTCCTCGACTGCTGGCCGAAATTCTGGGTTGGCTGCGCCTGAGCTGCAGCCGGAACCGGAGATTTTCTAGGCCAGCTCGCCCTCGTCTTCAGCCTGGGCTGGGGACTCGAGGCGGGCTGCGACCTCTGCGTTTTCGGTGTTTTAAACCAAGCAGGGTTCGAGGCAGCTTGGGCGAAGGACTGCTGCTGCGAAGGCAGCGGCTGGACCCTTCGAGGGAGGCAGAGGTGGAGTGCCTCGTCCTCCTTCTTTTTCGACTCACACCTCCTTTGCATGGAAGCAAGAGCGGAGCCGAAAATTCCCTCGGGAACGATGGGCATATCCAGCACATCCTCCTTTTCCCGGTCTGGGAGGTTGGTGAGGTTGAGCCATCTCGCTCTTTCCTGCACCACCATGATCCCCATTGCCTTGCCCGTGGCCTGGACGGCGCAGCGTTGGACACGAAGACAAATGTCCGTGACCGCTGCCATCTCGTCCAGAGTGGCTGCCCCCGGGTTACCCGACAGGTCCTCGCAGAGCTCCACTTGGTAAGTGGTTAGCAGCGAGGACACATTCAGGGCCCTGGCGGACAACGCTGCGGCTTTGTAGGACCGTTCAGTCATTGTCGACTGAAATCGGTCTGACTTTGCTGGCAGCGTGGGGTTCCTGCTTGGTGACGGGCCCATCCTCGGTAGGAGGTGGGCCGCTACCAGCAGTTCCATGGGCGGTATGCGGAGCAGGCCGAGCTTCTCCATTCCGTCACAGTCTAGGGAGGAGGCACCCTGGATTGGGACTTTGTTGCTGAAGGGCAGGTCTCTCCACGAGACCGACACCTCATCCAACATCTCCGGGAAGACCGGAAGGAGTTGCCTCTTTGTCCACGCTGCTTGGGGAAAATGTTTCCCTTCGTAGCGGGACCTGGAGGTCTCCTTGGCCATTTCAGGCCACGGGATGTCGAGTCTGGCCGCGGCGCGTTTACACACGGCCTGCAGGTCCATGCTCAGACAGGGCGAAGCTGGTGTGCTATCGCCCGGGAGAGCAGCCCTCGCTCCAGGCTTTGCAGCCTGAGCCGATGACATGAAGATGTCCTCTTCATGTTCATCCGACTCGGACAGGAGGAACACCGAGGTGTCCTCTTCGTCCTCATCGTAGTCCAGCTCGAGGACATCCTCCGCGGGTGAGACCATGGTGAGGTCTAACCGGGAGCCCCAGCTCGGTAAAGCGTGGGGTCCCGTTCCCGCGTGTCTTGCCGTCACCGGGTCCCGGCCTGCCAGGGCGCGGGATTCCGGTTCTGCAGCCATCGCAGATAATGAGCCCCAGACCGACACGGAGAGGGGTTCACTCTCTGCGGCGGACGCCCCCGCGTCTTGACTGCCGGCCGGCAGGTCAGTGGACATGGGGGGGTCCTGCTCCGACAGGCTAGTTTGGTGTGCTAGCCGTCGGCGGAGGCTCTTCACGGTGAAGCGGACACAATGTCCGCACGAGCCGGGGTTGTCGATAGCGGGTTGCCTCGGGCGTGTTCCAGCCCGAGGCAGGACGAGCAGACCTGGTGTGTGTCTGTGCCCAAGATCTTCAACCCGCAGCCACAGAGTCGAGCCACCGAGTCCCTGACTCCTCTGGTGTGAGGGAGAGAGGCGTCCATCTTGTTCGCCTCGTGGCGTGGAGAGGACCCGCTCTCAACAGGTAGGTTGGGAGAAAAAGGTGTTACCACCCTGTCCTTAATCCGGAGAAAAGGACGGTGTGGGTCTTTTATTCCCGGAGAATACTGACTGGTGTGACAGTATGCTCCTTTAATCCTTTCCTCCTCCGTGGGGAAGAGAAAAGAAAAAGCTTCCTCGCTACCGTGGTGTCGATAGTGAGGGAGCGAGCTAACGCTAGCTTGAAAAAATCAGACCTACCTTACTTTCCGGGGAAAGAGAACGGCGAGGTCGATTTCAATACTAACTGGCATTAGTATTACCGTCTTCCTGCGAAGCAGAAGGAGTAGCCGGCGAGCGCCCGTCGACCGAAATGGTTATTTGGGTTCAGTCTGTGGACCGTTAAGCTTGTCCGGCTACTATAGAGATGTGCTCTGAAGCGAGAAGAGGTGTTTGAATGACGCATGCGTCGTGGCGCAAGCTACTTATAGGGGGTGAATTCCCTGACGCTGACGTCAAGATCACCAGCCAATCAGGATTGGCGTAATGAGATTGATGCTTCTGTTTGCTCCGCGATGAGGCGCATCCCATAGTGAGACATCGAACAGAGTGTTATGAATGAGAACTCCACCGGCGGTCATACGATGGCTTAAGATGCCCTCACGAATGCCCCGATGTTGTTACGATCAGAGCCGAATTTGAACATTTCCTTTATCGTGTGTCCATCTGGTGTCAATTTCGGGACAGTGTGACAGGGGCTTTGAGACCTGCCTTTACTTGGGCCAACATGTATTACCAATTTCAGACTGGAGCCTGTCCTAATTCTTCCATCACATTTTATAATCCAATATCATGTAATCATGTATATTTTAGTTCTATAAAAGACAAGTCATGGCAATACACAAGAAACAAAACTAATGTGGCTCATTATAACTACTTAACAATTCCCCTTTTACCTAATGTGAATTTACAGGAAAAATAATCTGTAACTGCAGCCATGTATTTATCATATTAACCATCTTCCAAACATGTTATTCATTATTAAGCTTAACTTTTCTCAAAATGGCAACAATACAGCAGGCACAGGCATATAACGCCATGCCACACTGAGGAATAATTCCCTTAATCTTTCAGGATTTTTAGAAGCTGCCCTTTAGCAAGTTTTTACTTTATTTCATCCATTATTGACCGTAAGCTAGTCTCTCTCTTTTCCTGACAAGAGCCTGAGGCAACAACTTGGGGTGAACCCAACCTGAAACTTGACACACTGTTTAGAGATGTTGGGTAGCAGGAATCTATGTTTAACCATTTGCTTGAATCCAATTAACACACTTTCATCACATTGCTCTTCTTTTATACATTCATCAGTGGTAAGGGAAATGCTTGCTAAGCGCTTAAATCTCCCCCACTGAGACTCCTCTAATCACTTACCACATACTGTATTCACCCCTGTTCAACCCTAGGTAGAGCAGAATCGTGTGCTTTTAAAAAGAAAAACCTTAAAAGATTTATTTGAATGATTTTCATCAGTGTTGCAGATTTTCAAAGTGTTGCAGTATGGGCATGAAAATGAGCTTCAATATTTCAGTGAGAACGTATTTCTTTTAGAAGTAAAAATGCATTATGGATACATCTGATTTGGAGAAATTGGATCGTAAAGGTCTCTGTGTGGGAAATACAAACCAGACAATTGGTGTTGGTGAAAAAAAAGTGAAAAACAATGTGATAAGGGCATGGACAGAGGCAGTGAAAGTCCGGGGGCAATACAAAGGTTAATATGACAAATAATTGGAGAGAGGTACAGCCACAGGCAGTGTTATTAAATTGAATCAGCGGTGGATGCGAGACTTTGGGTTGTATTAAAGCTAGGTGTTTCAAAGTGTTTCCCAAATATCCACTGCTAAATCCGAGAGAACAGTAGGTATCTGAACCAAATCATTCCAATGAGGACTCTGGCATCTTTTGTACCTTGAGTTCCATTTATTTTCCCGAAGCGAGGAGAGCACTCGCCAGAATATGAGAGGACAGGATCCTGAATTAGATATGAAGAATTAATAATTGAGTGCGCCACAGTAAGACACACATGCCCAACACATGTGCTCACACACTCGCATATAGTGTGTGAACTATTAAGGATCTGCATTCTAAAGGTCAAGAGGGAGGTATTCGTTTTTGACAGTTAGTTATGTTCTAATTAAATATTGAGTTTTCCAGCAAGTGAAGGCTCGATATTCAGTTTACTCTAGCAGCGACTGAATTGGCCACTGTAAAAAAAATGACGTAGCCGCTGGGAAATAGTCATTTTTCATGATGACTAATGAGAAAGAGACCTGCATATAAAATCAATTCGAACATTTAGAATGTCCAATAGGCTACATTAAAGAGCAGAAAGTTAAATAAGCTCAAGAAACAGGTTACATTTGTTTCAAATGTGAAGCACCGCAGACCATTCCTGCATATGACGAATGCCATTTCAAGACCTCTGGCATATCCGTCATACACATCATAAATCCAGCGTGTGAATGGAGTGCCTGTGATTTAGTTGGCCATGGTTTACCCAGCTCTGCATATAATAACTTGCCTTAAGAGTTTTAAGTAGACCAAAGAAATCCAGAGAGAGGAACCCCTGTCTCTCATCCTTGTCATCTCAGCCGGGACGAGGTGTGAATGATTGCGTTGACTTGATCGACTACTTTGCATGACGTACAATCAGATAAAATGGCCATCACTTGGGCTCTATCACGCCATAAATCACCACTGAGATATGGAGGAATATGTGTTCTCTTTCTTCATAAATCATGGTTATCCCTCATCTAAGAGTCAATTATCTAACGCGCAACAAATGACTCTGCAATAACCTTGAAGACACAGATACATGCAGGGAGGCCAGCTCGAGGGTTGTTGCATTTTGTAGATTTTGGAACCACTGGCCACAACACTACATTACCAAAAATGTATTAGAGAACCGATTTATGTAGACCTAACAAACATTTTTTAAGTTTGCTTATGCTAGTTTTGATGACTAAGTGGATGCTATTTCATCTCAAAGCTCTTGTTATAAAGGAACACTGTTTTATTTCCTCAGTTGGGAGTAAGCAAAGGAAAAACATGTTAACATGAAGGCAGTCAGTGATCAGAAGCCACCCTCGGACGTTGTACTGCTGATCTGCTTTTCAAAGACACATTTTCTGTTGTAAATCAGCTTCATATCTTGTTAGATCAATGCAGAAAAGAAACACATAACAGTTTATATTCTATTTCTAAGTCTTGGTGTTCCTTATAATTGCAAACATATGAAAGGAGTCAGAGGAAAAGGGTTATCTTTTGTTCTGTTTACATCATATGTATGTCCACTGACAGTCCCTGGTAGTAATGAGGTGCTTTAGGCTGAGACCCAACGTAACAAGCTATGAAAAAAAAGATCAACAGAGATAAAACAGCATGGGTTGCTCCCGCACAATTACTGTTCTAAATATTTAGTCAGTTGGAGAGTATTCAGTAGAATACATGATTCTGATCTCTATGTATTCCTTCTAGTTTATTAAAATAGATACATTTTGAAGATAAAGTCTTTGCTCTGCAGGGTATCTTTAAGGGTTTCACATTTCAGCCTTTGGCAACAGTGGATAAAGAAAGCCAACACAGACCCGTAACCTAATGAAGCTCAGCGCAAGTTCAACCAGGAAGACCTTCTTTACTCATTCATTCACTATTTCCACGTTACTACTCTCTCTCCTCTCAATAAGTGATCGGGGGCGTCACTCCCCAGCTTAACTAATCACTTCGCTCTATTCTCACAAGCCTATCATAGCGCTCCGCTAAACCTTTTAAATCTGCTCTCCCCTCTGACAGCTCTCTTTCCAGGTGAATCGGTGCAACCCTCCTCCACCCCTCTTCACCTCCCGTCCCTCTGAATCCAGGGTCAAGCTAAGCCACTCCTTTTCAGACCGACCCCAGCTATCCATTCACCACCACCAGTGTCTAGACCCCGGGGGATTTCATCGGATCGGTTCTCCCTTCCCGAATGATATTCCTGCACAACGGGGCCTAATCGCCAAAACTCCTTTACATTCATGTGTATTTCTGGCAATAAATATGTACTCTTACATCAAAACTGTCTCTCCTGATTGAATTATGATCTTATAAAAAGTGAGCACTTGCAAGAATGCAGCATTCATCATAAACAGTACTGAGTACAGCCAGCAACTTTGTTCTCATAGTAATTCACATCTAAACACAGGTAAGGAGAGACTACTAGTAGCTCAAAAAGGTTAAAAGATTTTAAGTGCCTGCATTTTGCCCACTCCTAAAATGTTGGTTGGTGATTGGTGAGGTTGAACAATAAAGTGAGTTGCAGGTCAGTAGAGGATGTTAGAGTAGCACCTCGAGAAACTTGTGTTGTTCTGTCTGAGACCAAATGGTTTAAAGAATATCTGTATTCTTCCGGGTATAAAATCTCTTTGCCTTTCATTCATTATTTATATTTTTTCCTCTCATTATCTTCTTTTCACTCTAATACTCTCATTCAGTCTCTCTGAGCTCATTTCCACATTGTCCCCCTGTTGCACTGCTTCTGGTAAAGGGGCTTGTGCACAGGAAATTGTCAGTTCTTTCCAAGACAGCTTTTCAGATCAAATCTGTGCCCATCCCTGGATGCTGACCTCTTCTTTGCCATACGGGATGTGTATCAGTGATTGTGGGGCACTGATTTGAAGTCACTCTCTACCCATTTTCCCTCCATCCATTTCCTCTCCATACACAGTAAAGTGAAAAGAGATTTCTTCATTCTGACTTTTGATGCAAGTGACCCTCCAATCAATTTGGCACCGTTACAAGTACTGTTGTTCTTTCAATTGTTTGCAGTGCTGAGCAAATGAAAGTATGGACAGGAAATTACATTTGCAGAACAGCAAAAGAGAGTGTGAAGCAGACTGGTGCAGATGCAGATGGATGGTAGCCAACTTGAGAGAAGACCGAGAGAAGGTTGGAAGCAGAAGAGAGAAGGAGTTGTGGAAATGTGTCGTGCATCAGTGAGGTGAGAAATTGCGAGAGCTGCACAGATGGCATGCTCTCACCTTCATCATGCTCTCCCTCCATCAGTCTTCTTCGCCCTGGCACCAGTGCCACATGACACGACCTACTGTGTGTGCCATGTGCATGTACATGTGCTGTTGGTTCTCTCAAAGGTAAATTCCCCTGGCTTACATGAAAGGGTTTAATGTTTTGTGTTTTCTGACCAAATAGGTGAATTGGAACCTCAGGGTTCGATGGAGAAAAAATGTAATTAGAAAATATTTGAAATGTGGCACAGCCAAATTCAGCTTGAAACCTGGCCAGAACTCTCAACATGACCCCAACATATTATTTGTAAAATGAGTAAATCAGTTTTTTTTACAGCTGTAATAATACTTTTGATCACAACAAACAGGTGTTTTTTTGTTGAGATTTTTGCTTAGAATTTGGTAAAATGACATATAATCTGCTGATCATGTCCATCGGTAAGAATATTTAAAAATAGATTTTTAATGGATGGGTTTTTTCTCCAAGGCAATCCAGGCTCTCTTCATTTTTCATTTCATTGTCAATGAATTAAAACACTGTTTGCAATCTGAAATGTTCTGTATTTATTTCGTTTTTGATTTATTTTCGTTAAAATTGGTCAAAAATATAGCACTGCAGCTCAACTAGGGGTAATTACGTTACGCCCGTTTTAATGAAGGCATCTGGTGCGGGAGCAGTCTATGTGCGGGAGTGAGGCACTTCTTGGGGAAGTTGATATTTTCATTTTAGGCATCTTATACTAAAAATGTACTTCAAGTAAAATATCCGCTCCTTTGTCACTAAAGCCCCTGAAGAACACAGTAGCAATGTCATTCAAATGCAATGCCGAGAATTACATTTTTTAGAGTTAGAAAGTTTTAGCATAGCTTACAGTATTAGCCTATTAGCTACCATGCTTGAAAGTGGAAACTAATAAAGCCTAGCTAGTAGCTAACAGAGGTCATGGGAAGAAAAACGAATCCAAACGTGTGGAGAAGAGATGGACACTTTGCCAAAAATGCAGTTCTGTCTGGGGGGGAACCCTGAATTTCCGTGGACATTTTTTGACATTTATTGAACCTTTTGCAAACATTAGAGGACGATGGTCTTCAAATATCAAGTAAGTGAAGCTACCACGTCTTTCCTCTTTTCTGCCTCTCCCCCCGCCGTTGCTGTGCATGCACTGAATAAACACACTTGTGTAGTGCCGTGAAAAGAGAGTCGGAGGCGGTGTATTAAGAATGGAGTTCCAATATTTTCTTTATTATCCATTAATATCAGAGAGGTTAACACATGCACTACTCTGCCTGATGAGCTAGCAGGAATGGCAGCTAAAAATACAGATGTTCCCGACTAAAGGGTCCGTGTGGCAACACAATAAGCAAGGTGAATTATGGTCCCACATGGTGTCACCACACAAGCCCCCCCAGAATTCACACATAAACAAAATCAGCATGGCGGGGAGGAAGGACACGCCGACCCCCACGACTCCTGAGCACGGGAGTCGGAAAAGTGTCTTCCGCCTGTGCGGCCCCCGGAAGGGGAGGGACCGGAACAACAGGTCTTAAATCCGTAACAGGGGACGAGGCCGGGGGGCGGCCCCGTCGCGGAGGTCGAGCCAGCACCACAGGCTGGTCCATGTCCAGGTGAGCAGCCTTCACCCGGTCCACCGAGACGTGCTCGGCCTTGCCACCCAGGTCGACCACCAGGTGCTTGTCCCCGTGCTCCAAGACCCGGAAAGGCCCATCATAAGGGGGCTGCAGGGGGCCTCTGTGTGCATCGTGCCGGATGAACACGTGCTCCGCCGAGCGGAGCTCTACGGGAACCTGGGACACCTGAGTACTGTGCTGAGTAGTAGGGATCGGAGCAAAGGCCTCAGCGGCGTCCTGCAGGAAAGCCCGCTGGGCCGACGCCGACCAGGGAGCCGATGCGTTAGGGAGGAAATCCCCTGGAACTCTCAACGGCTTCCCGTAGACCAGGGGTACTCAAATACAAATCTTAAAGGTCCAAAATAAATGTTTCAATAAGACAAAGGTCCGTTTATCACGGTCATTCAAACTTTTAAACAATTACAACAAGATTCTTAACACGAGGTTGCAAAAACAAAAATAATCTGAATGCAGCAGTTTTCATTGTTATTGTGTCTGTGCTTGACCCCTCAGAGTCGCAGTGTCAGAGCTGCACAGTTATGAATAAAGGCAGCTGCACCCTCTTTCATTCAGCATTCCCATTATTGCATTATAAATGTCTTGCCCCCTTGTGTGTCCACTGAGGTTCGTCAGGCCCAACACATCTTCAACAAACTCCCCCTTTGCCTCATCATAACAACTCACAAACACCAGCAACTGAGCATTGTCAGTGGTGTCAGTGGACTCACCCACAGCTAAGGAAATGCACTGTGCATTTTTTATTCCATCACAAAGCTGATGAATCAAATCACCAGCCAGTATGTTCTTCTGGTTGCTGTGGAATCTGAGAGGGGGATTTGCTTGATTTGACCTGTTATTTCCTCTTTTTGTTTGCCTTCAACATGGTCTCCATCACTTCAGTCATGCATTATTTTATACTGCAGTTATTATCCAGTGGAAAGTCCTTACCTACTGGCCTAGTTCAATCAAAGTGGTTACTTTTTTTTGGCTGGGCAGTGTAGTTTTAAACACCGTCTGATTTGACTTTCTCAGGACTTAAAACTGTTTTTTGGGGGCAGACCCCCTCAAAGAAAAAAATATATTTACACACGTAAGGTCATCATCTTAATAGTTGTGTATGCTCATCCGTGAGCAGAGCATCAAGTTGACATGTCTATTACAGCTGAATGTGGCGATTACCATTTTGTTCAGCGAAACGCCTCACAAACGTATTAAGATCAACAGCTTTAGTGCGTTTTGATTCAATGCTGAGTGCAGCCAAACTGACAGTCTCTTCTCTGTCAGTGTAGACCGCAAATACCTCATTGCTTCAGTGCTTGGGTCCGAATGCTTCTCGTTTTGCGCCGTCCAGTTCAAAATGAAATCGCCGCCAATCGTATGTCCACGCTCGCGCCAGGACCGGGGGAGGGGTTACATGACGTGCATCTTGTGCTGCATTCACTTGCACTCGGACATTAGAGACTTTCTCTCATAAATGTCCGATAAGCCACAACTTTTCTTTCAAAACAAAGCTGCCAACTGGGGTGGCAGCTCGGGTGGCAAGGCCTATTTTTAGGGTGTCAGTTGCCACCCCGGTAGGTGAAACTAGGCTACTAGCTACAGTACAGATGGAACTAGATGAGCTGTTAACTCTCGCTCTGAATTTATTTATTTTAAATTCTCGCTCTGACTTAGACAGGTTGAAAGAGACACACACATTTTTCCCACCCGCAGTCCGCGAAGACCCGCCCTACTGTGCCTCTGATTCGCAGATTGTTTGGGGGGAAAAAACGCTGACTGGATGCTGAATGTGATTGGACCAAAGCGTTGACACACACAGGTGGAACACAGTGGAACAGTCAGACATGCAGAGCGCTGTTTGCAGTGGACGATGTCTCACATATAATACAGAAAGATAATACATATGAAAAGTATAATTTGCTCAGAGTCCGGAGACAGTGGTGGTTCGGTCCGGATCCGGACCGGAGTCCGTAGTTTGAGGATGCCTGCCGTAGACCATCTCAGCCGTAGAGCACTGCAGGTCTTCTTTAGGCGCAGTCCTCAGGCCCAGCATCACCCAGGGCAGCTTGTCGACCCAATTCCCGTCCTTAAGGCCGGCTTTGAGGGCCGCCTTCATGGAGCGATGGAAGCGCTCGCAGAGGCCGTTAGCCTGAGGGTGGTAAGCGGTAGTCCTGTGCAGCTTAAGGCGAGACACGGCAGGCAAAAACATCGTTTTTCAAGTACTGGTCAATTTTGAGATTTTGTGCTATTTTGATTCCATAACATGTTTTCTTTCAGGCTTTTGGAAGGAAAACGTACAAAATACACATTTAAGTGTTTATTTTACTATAGTTTGTCTATTTGCGTCTGTAGATTTCTCCTAAATTCACTAAAAGTTAGCATTCTAACGTAACATAAAGTACCGCGACCGCTGTGTGCACCATGGTAATTTCCTTTGTATCAGCAACCAATCGTGAAAGCACAAAGGGGTCTTAAACCAAGAAACGAAATCTCATTGGCTGGTGTCAATTTCTGACAACGTGATTCGTTCAGATGCGTCACGTGGTGTGCTAAAACACTTCCTGGTTAGCTTTCAGCTAGAAATTGAAATCTCAAAATGCCAAAAGAACGGCGGAAAAAACGTTCACAGAGAAGACGACAACAATTGTCACTTGCACGAAGCAAGGTTATATAAAAAAAAATGACCCTGAACATGAAATACCTTCACGGAGTGCGTCGATGCGCAAGCTGTCATTCAAAGAACAGGAGGGTTTAGCTAGCGCCTCACTGCAATCTTTAAAGGTCGTTTTCTCAAAATGAGTTTTTTCTCCTACTCTGAGTTCGAAATTTCAACTTCAGTAGCACGTAGAGACACCAAACCTTCCAGTTATATTCCTATCAATATTATGAAGGCTTTTACAGAAGGGTTTGTTCATATATAATTCATAGCCTGAATTATACAACATTGTATACCTAAAAACATGGCGAAAATGGATATTTTAGGGCTGTTGACAGTATTTTCTGATTTATGGAATGATAAAAAGAGATATCCAATATCCCTTCTGTAAAAGCCTTAGATACTAATATGACTACAAAATGAAACAAGAATTTTGAATCTGGCTATATCCAAAGTTCAGATTTCGATTCCTGAAATGTGTTAAAATATGTGCATATTTAATGAGATAATGGATAATTTGCAATTTAAACATGCTATTTCAGAAAACTTGTAATACAAAAGACAATTGCCTTATAAATTACCCTATTCACCTGGGGTGTCTCGCCTTAACCCCCAAACCGCCTGCCACGGCGTTCCAGAGTTCGGACGTGAACTGAGAGCCCAGGTTCGACTTGTCAGCCACGTGCTTAATGTCTGTGGTGAACTCAGAGATGTAGGAAAGCTGCCGCTGCTGACGTGCCGACCAAGGCTCCGCCACTTTAGACATGGCGAAAGTGAGTGGCTTGTGGTCAACAAACGCCGTAAACTCCCGGCCTTCCAGCATGAAACGGAAGTGCCGCACGGCCAAATAAAGACCCAGGAGCTCACGGTCAAAAGCGCTGTACCTGCGTTCTCTGGGCGTCAGCTGGCGGCTGAAAAAGGCGAGCGGCTGCCAAGCGCCCTCCACCCACTGCTCGTGCACCGCGCCGACCGCGTAGTCCGACGCGTCCGTGGTGATGGAGATGGGAGCCGTGGATGATGGGTGTGCCAGCAAAGCCGCCTGAGCCAACGCGGTCTTGACCTCAGCAAAAGCGACGTCCGCCTCTGCCGTCCAGTCGATCGCCTGGACGGGGGTCTTGCCCTTCAATGCTTGATACAGCGGCCGCATGATGTGTGCGGCCCGGGCGATGAAACGGTGGTAGAAGGTCACCATCCCCAGAAACTCACGGAGCGACCGGGCTGTGAGCGGGCGAGGAAAAGCCGCAACAGCCTCCGCCTTCGCCGGCAGAGGTGCCGCACCGCCCTTGGTGACGCGGTGCCCCAGGAAATCAATGTCAGACACCCCGAACTGGCACTTTGCAGGATTGATGATTAATCCGTGTTCGTTGAGCCGCGTGAAAAGGGCTCGGAGGTGGGACAGGTGCTCCTGCACTGAAGCGCTGGCGACGAGTATGTCGTCGAGGTAGACAAACACAAACGGCAGGTCCCGCAGTACCGAATCCATCAGGCGCTGGAACGTCTGAGCAGCATTATTGAGTCCAAAAGGCATCCGCAGGAACTCAAAAAGTCCAAAAGGCGTTATCACTGCTGTCTTGGGAATGTCCAGAGGGTGCATGGGCACCTGGTGGTATCCACGCACTAGGTCCACCTTGGAAAACACCCCCGTACCGGCCAGATGCACCGAAAAGTCCTGAATGTGCGGCACCGGATAGCGGTCAGGCGTAGTGGCGTCGTTGAGTCGGCGGTAATCCCCGCACGGGCGGAACCCGCCGTTCGGTTTTGGGACGACGTGCTGGGGGGAAGCCCAAGGACTGTCGGAGCGGCGGACAATGCCCAGGCGCTCCTTGGTTGCGAACTCCGCCCTCGCTACAGCCAGCTTAGAAGGGTTCAACCGCCGGGCCCTGGCGGAGACAGGAGGCCCCCCGGAAGTGACGTGGTGCTCCACGCCATGCTTAGTGGTAAACGCAGAGAAGGTGGGCAGCGACAGGTCTGGGAACTCGGCCAACAGTCTGAGAAACGTGTCTGCCCCCGACAGCGAGCCCGACAGCAGCCCGACATATGCTGCGCTGCCAAGTGTGCACACGAGGGAAGAAAACGTTAAGGCATCAACCAAACGCCTATTCTTAACGTCCACTAAGAGTCCATGAGCACACAAAAAATCCGCTCCGAGGAGGGGAAAAGAAATGTCCGCTGTCACAAAATCGCAGCTGAAACGCTGTCCTCCGATGCACAAACACATAGGCCTCACACCGTACGTGTGAATGGGACCACCGTTAGCCGTCGTCAATCGTGGTCCGTGCCCACCCCGGGTGACGTCTTCACTCGACGCTGGAACTACGCTCCGTTGAGCGCCCGTGTCACACAGAAACAGGCTCCCCGACACGCTGACGAAGAGGAGCCTGCACGTGCCGCCGACGCTCAGAGCCACTACTGAGCGCCGGCCCCTCCGTTTCCCGGGGGTTTGTAGCTGCACAGGGCGATGCATTTCTTCGCCATTGTCCCGAAACGTGCGTGGTAAACGCACTCTCCGGTGTCTCCACGCCGGCTCGATACAGCCGTGTCCTGCCTCCGCCACGCTTTCTTGACTGCAGATGGGCCGCTGAGCGTCGCGGCTAACGTCTCTGCACCGGGCTGTTGTGTAGCCAGGAAAAAACGATCCGCTTCCTCAGCCAAGGCATGGGGCTCCGTGACAGGCGTGTTGGCCAACCCCATCTGGACCCGGGGAGGCAAGTGACGCAGGAAAATCTCCGTGAATAAAATCCGGGGATCTTCCCCCCTAGCAGATTTTGCATTTTCTCCATTAGCTGGGAAGGCTTGCTGTCTCCTAGGCCTTGAATGTCAAGTATCTGGCGGGCCCTCTCCTTAGCAGATAAGCTAAATGTCTTCAGGAGAAGGGCCTTAATCGCCTGATATTTGCCATGGTGTGGGGGGTCTGTGATAAATCCCACCAACCTGGACGACGTGGAGCTCCCCAGCGCTGCTACCACATGGTAGTATTTCAGGTCCCCGTCACGGACCTGTCGGCAGGCGAAATGTGCCTCCCTCTCCAACATTCTCGGAAAAGTCAGGGTCACCAGTGTAGTGCCGTGAAAAGAGAGTCGGAGGCGGTGTATTAAGAATGGAGTTCCAATCTTTATTATCCATTAATATCAGAGAGGTTAACACATGCACTGCTCTGCCTGATGAGCTAGCAGGAATGGCAGCTAAAGCTACAGGTGTTCCCCACTAAAGGGTCCGTGTGGCAACACAATAAGCAAGGTGAATTATGGTCCCACATGGTGTCACCACACTGGTTATATTGTTTGTATTTAGACAGGTGTAATGTACTTTGTTGCTCTTAGTTTTAATTGTGTCTTTGTGTGTCTTTGTGGGCTATCCACACACTCTGGGGCAGGACCATGGTCAGGGAGTGAAAGCTGCAAACACATATTGAATGTTACATTAAGTAGTTGTTATGCCACCTTGTGTGATTTGTGATAAGTGTAGGCTGTGGGAGGTTGCTTGTTGTTGTTTTATATGCATGCTTTTTTAGTTTGGTTTAAGATGTTCTTTATAATACGTTTTTTGAAAAAAGGGCACTGTATGCTTATGTGGTCTTCTAATATCCCAATAATGGGATTTGTCAGTCCTTCATACAGGCTACAGTAATTGAATCATGCATTAAAATGCTTTGATGTGAATGTAGCCTTGTCATCGAGTGTAAAACGTATCTCCACTTGGTATTAGCATAATATATACTTGTGTGAAGCATAATAGACCCTTGTAAGCATGTCAGTAGGATATGTGTGTATGTCTAAATTCATATTTCACTATCCAGCAATGAAACAAGCGCCTTTTCACGGGGACTGTTTATCATGACTCACATGTTTCCATGCCAGCCACTGCTAATCTGTGCTTTTGAATATTACCATTTAATTCTACTTAAAGGTCCTTAATTCACAAGCTTAATTTTGCAAATATGTGCATACACAATACACTCATAATTGCTCTTTATTTGTTGTTATGACAAAATGCTTTTGAACCAAGATTATTACACAATAACCTGGGTAACGCTTTATTTTGATAGTCCATAGTTAACACTCTATAACTCATCAGTTGACCTTCAACAACACTGTTTCAACAGACAATTAACATGCATTTAACTAACTGCCAGTAGAATATACAGTAAGGTACATCTCAAGTGTTGATCTATAGATTTGACAAAAAGTGTCTGTTGACTGTCAACATGTTTTTTGCAACAGGTTATTAACCGATATTCAACCTTACTATCTGTAGTAAGGTTTTTTTTTAGCTGTACTGTATGTCCCAGTCTATCATTAGCCTATCAATCATCACAGGACAGGTCATTTGATAAAAGAACAAAAAGAGTTATTATGGCGGCTCTAATTTTTTTTATGCTTATCTGCAGTTTTTATTAAAATATATACGTTGATTATTCCTTTGGTTTATAAAATGGTAGAAAATAGGAAGTATGTCCATCCCATTTTCTGAAAGTCCAAGATGGCCAGTCCAAAACCCCTAAAAGCAGTACGTTTCCATATTTATGAGGCCGGAAACAGCATTATCTTCCTCTTTTGTATGAAAAATTACTGCTGCAATTAAGAAAATATTTGACTAATTGTTGCAGATCAAAATACAAATGATATTACCTGATAAAAGTTGAATATAATGGATTACATTCATGATTATGATATTATTATTATTATTAGGTGCCTTATTAATAATGGGTGATAATCCTATAACAGGGTTTGCCTTAATTCAAGGAACCCTACACTTCAGGATTTTAGGATTTAGCATCCTACCTGAAGTAACAGCAACAAAAACTTCCCTGTCATTCCACATATCCACACAGTCATTCAGCCACCCACTGTAGACACTACAGACAGTGAATGTAGCATAAGCCATAGATTGCCCCACCTCACTCTCCCTTCTCTCTGTCTTCACTCTCTTCTCCCCGGGAGAAGAACAGATGCGTAGGCAGCACTAAAGCAGCAGCTGATTGTGTTTGTGATGTTTATCGCTCCCCTAGCTGCTGAAGATTTACAGTAAATATCTCTTTTATTGCTCACACAGGGCCCTGCATTTACACCGGTGCACCAGTTCCCCTCCCATATACCTTTGGCCACCCACTGTCGACTCGAGGCCCGTAACCACAGCTTGTTTCCTCTGCCATATGCAGAGCCGGCTATAAACGAGGCCTCCTGCGCGTGCATCATATCGTTAATTTAAGGATCTCGCAATGACTCGTAAAATCCTGTCATTATAAATGTACCCAGCAGTAAATACAGATGCTTTTTATTTGTTTATGTCCCCTGCAAACAAACTTTGTGGTAAAAGTCAGGGTTAAAGTGTTGACTTATCAAATTGCTATTCTTCCTCTTGACTTTAATGATGATTTGTGGAACAATAGATAAGTGTTGCTTTGGTTGTTGCCAGCAGTCACCCACCTCCATCATTAATGACATGCATTTAAATTCATGTTATCTGTATTCAGGACAGGATTAAACTTCCACAATTTTTAGTCGTGGCTTTGAAAAGTGAAACTGAAGACTGGGTACCATAAGGAAACATGTTTGCATGTGTAACCATTTATGTATAAGATATGGTCTCATTTGAGAGAACTGTATCCATGAGGGTGTGTATACAATTTGCAAAATGTCTCTTTTGTCTATATTTGAAAGACACAGAGTATGTATGGAGGAAATATGATTTGAAATATCATATAGTTCAAACACTACAAAACAGTGCACCTTGAGTCTGTGACACGATGAGTAATGCCCATTCTTCTTGTCTCATTGCACTTTTGTCTCCAAAATGTAAATGCACATTTGTCTGCCAGCTTCTGAAACACAGTATCGTATAACACTATCTGGAAAAGTGTTGGAGTATTATATGGCAAAAATCAAGGTGCTCATCTCTCTCTTGACATCTGTTCAAAATATATTTCCCTTTGTGGATCGCCCGTGTTTTCATTTCATGCTTGTGGCCACGCTTCCATTTCACAGCTAACCTCTGAGCCAGTCGGTTCTCATACCTTGCAAGAGCACATGGGGGGGGGGGTGAGATGGGGAAGAGGGGTTGTTCACATAAAGGTGAATGATACGGAAACTATCCGTCCCCAGCCGAAGAGAAATGGTGGGATTTGTTGATGGGGAAAAGGATGTAAGGTGATGGAGGGGTGATGGAGGGATGAAGTGATAAAAGAATGTAAGTTGAAAGAAGAGGGATGTGATGGAATGGCGGCCTCCTGGAGTCCAGGTCAAGTGCTGAACTCTAAAAGCACCCATTTGATCATGACATGTCAAGGATGTGAGTAGAGAAAGAGCGAGGGAAAGAGGGCCGGGGAGAAAGATGGCACAACGGATAGAAAAAATGCTCATCGTTTGGCACCAGATTGAGTGATCCGTTTCAGGAGCTAGTGAGCACATATATATGTGTGTGTGTGTGTGTGTGTGTGTGTGTGTGTGTGTGTGTGTGTGTGTGCGTGTGTGCGTGTGTGCGTGTCTGTCTGTCCAAACTCCATTTCATGCACTGTGTCGCACCCATCACTTCTTATGGGTAGGTGGTGTATTGCTTAGCCCATGGATTTGACGGACGGCACATCAGTGAGCCGCATCGATCTGGGAGGTTTGGTGGGAGGAGGGAGTGGGGGGGGCGGCTGGAGTTTGGTTGTCACAGACAGAGAGATGGAGGATAGTATCAGGCATGCAATCTCGCAGCCAGGGACCCCGGTGTGGAGGGATAGGTCGTGGCCATCCATCTCTCTGCATTACCCTCAGCTGCAAGGACATTAAGCCGGAGGGATAAGGGTCTGTCTGGGGGTGTTTAGAGCTGTGCCTGCTTATCTCTCTGCAGGGACAACAAGGCTAGAAGCCAGTCACACACCCAGGCAGATGGGCACTTTTCTCTGCTTTGAAGTCTGTCAAAGTATAGGAGGCGAAGAGGTCGAGTGCATGGTTACAAGGGTTTTACACGCTGTGTGCGCCTTTTCCCCACTTTTATCCTCAAATATTTATTTGAAGATCATGTGCTTTGTGATGTTTTAAAGGGTATTTCTTAGGAGAAAGTGAGTGTAACAAGTTGTTTTGCTATGAAGCTGTGGCAATATAAACATCAACATGTATTATACCAAAAAAGATTTTTAGCTAGGAACATTTGTGGTGGTGGATTTATCCTTTTTATTATATGTTTCAGTGTTCCATATTATCTGCAGACTGGTTAAAGAGAAGCTAATCAAGTGAAACATACATATATTTAATACATTAATATATGTATTTAATGTATTGTGCAATATAATTTAGCTTGTTATATTTTGCTTCATAATTAATGCATAACATCAAACATGTCTATTTCAAATAAAACCCTCACAGTCAAGTGCACTAATTTATAGGTCCCATGTCATGCTTGTCTGGTTATTATACCATCCCCGTGTGTGTTATAGGGTTTTCTGCATGTAAACGGTCTGCAGAGTCACAAACCCTCAAAGTAAACCCTGTAGCGAGTAAAACTCTAACACAGAAAAGACCTGTCTATGCTGCCCCAGAACGCCTCGTTGGAGATTTCTCTTTTTCCATTGTTTTCTTCCTGGGTATGGTGACGTACCCATACCCAAATGGACCCATTGGTCCAAATGGACCAATCCGTGAAGCTCCTCACACACACACACACACACACACACACACACACACACACACACACACACACACACACACACACACACACACACACACCACACACACACACACACACACACACACACACACACTCTTTTAGCGGCGAAAATGTGACGCACTGGGGTGGGGTGCTAGTGGAGCCTCGCAGTGCGGCGAAACTGTGGCGCGCGTGCGGGGATGCAGGTGCTAGTGGATTCTCGCAGATGGGGCTGCTTTAGCCCCCTCAGTGAATACACATACTATACAGAGATGCTGTATGAGAAAACCAATGTGAGTTTGGAAAATTGCAAAATGTAAATCTATTCTAATAGACCTCAACAATGGAATTATGATTAGTAGAAATGGCCATGTCATGGGACCTTTAAGTTAATACAACACTTTAGTAAAATAATATTAATAATTGTAAGTCACAGCCATGAGCTAAAGTTGCAGCTGCCATGTTGCCCTCAATTAAATGCGAAACTTTTCAGTAATTCAAAGTCATAAAAGCAAGTTTTCCTGAACAGGTTTGACTTTGAGGCTTGTCTCCGTGGAACGGCCTCGTAACTAATGAGTCCTTCAAATACTTTTGCCGACAACAGAAAAGCATGATTGGAATTGGAGTTAAACTAAAAGTAGGGATAAGTGCTGATTCATCTAGGCCTCAACTTTTAAAGCGTCACCCTGTATGTAGCAGAATAGTCATATGACCTCTATATCATCTAACTCCCATCTGCAGTTTAAAACAGTTGCAGACGTGTCGCTTTCCCCCAGACAGTCAGGAAGACTGTTTGGTGTCCCTGTCTCAGATGAGTCCGAGGCCAAGCTGCTGTGATAACAGGGAGATAAAACTCAGTGCTGATGGGGCCTTGAGGACCATCTAAATGAGACGGGGATAGGAGATATGCGGTGTTTTTCACTCTGAAAGCCTTTCTGCTGGTCCTCGCCGCCTCGCTGGACACTCCCCTGGTGCCGTGGTTTGGGATTGAGGGCTGTGCAATTAATTGTATTTTAATCTCGATTACGATTTTGGCTTGCAACGATTACGAAAACAACCTAATCAAAATAAAACGATTATTTTCCTGCATTCCCTTTCGCACTGATGCTCTCAATTTGTCTTGCGTTATACATCCTGCCCACACGTGCACTTTCGCCCCTCCCTAAAAGCCCTCTCGGCCAGGTTGTGTTATACAGTCTATGGTTGTGACTTGCAGTCTGTTTAATAAATCCATATAAACACGTTACAAGGGAAGCTTTAGTTGCCGTGTCTTTATTCTCCGGTCAGCTCTAGCGTACAGTCCATTTTTACTAACCTCGTCAAGCCGGAGCCTGTTAGCTACTTCCGGTTTCTGGATAAGGGGCTACCAAAATAAGAGTACTGCGTGTAGCACTATAATTAAACATTACAGGTTGTGAGTGACATTAGTTATCATATTTATATATGTTTAGTAGGTTGTAGAAGTGCGCTCCAAAATATGTGTTGATCTTCTTTATTGGTAGTTATTATTTTTATATCATTTATTTAAATGTAGATATAAATGTATAAATAATTTTTGTATTGGTTTTTCAGTTGAATTATACTTAAAGTTCAGGGTAATCAACTGTTAAAAACATACTGTTCAAATTATTATAATTTTTTGTTTTAAGTTCAATAAATGGATGTTTTCAAAGTCAATGAATAATCGTATTTAATAATCGTGATATCAATATTGGCTAAAATAAATAATCATGATTATGATTTTTGTCATAATCGAGCAGCCCTAGTGGGATTCTTTCGATCAATATGTCATGCTATCAAAGGACATACACACCATGCAGCCAGCTGCAATCCAACCAACAAATGCTTGTGCATCCAAGAGAAATTAACACCAAAGGAGGATAGTCAAAGTAACTGTTTTTTTATCAAAAGCGAACTCCCTGCTAGCCCGTCCAATCAAGTTCAACATTTGTATTGCTGGTGTACGCAGTGCGTCATACGTTACAGGATTTTTTCTACAAAAATATAGTATGAGGGCACTAACGTCACTTCCGGACAAAATTATGGCCCGCCCACTTTAAGACGAAAATAATGCATTAGAGCAAAGCGGAAAATAATAGTTTGTTCATGTCTTAAAGCTGCTGAGTCATGTATCGCACCTCAAACAACAAATACATCCAGAGTTAGGGTTTCTTCACTTAATCTACAGCAAAAAGAACAGTAAAAGAAACACTCTAATTCAGAAATCACAGTTTCAGTGTAAGCCTGCTGCCTGCTACTCGCCAACTGGCAGACCGACCGGACATCGATCCCCTATTTATTCGGAGCTCCATTAGGGCTGAACGATTAATCAATTTTAAATCGAAATTGCGATTTTAAATGATGCGATTATCAAATCGCAAAGCCTGTGTCAGTACCAGATATGTTCGGGCTACCAGATATGTTCAGGTGTATTTCCGTCGCATCCGTCATCCGTCATATCCGTCATATACTCACTCCCAGCGCTCTGCTGCCACACACCGGCCGTCTGCGGAACTGCAGCCGGAGGAACTCGGGACAGCTTGTTATGTGTGGGGTGCTATGGTGGGGTCCCATGTACTTGTGCACATAAATAATGTTTCTAATTATTTACAATTAAAAAAAAATATATATTCTGCGTTACTTTAGCCAACACTTTTATAAGGCCACTAGATTAGATAATTACGAAATGTGTAGATAGAATTCATATATTTCAGGTTGTTATTTTGTCATTATGTTTAATGTTTTATTTACCTTTTAGTATTTTTATATAGTATCTGAACTTTGGAAAGGAGTTGGGAGACACACGACACATCAAATCACATCTACAGATCAAGGCGAAGCGACTGGATGTACTCCCATTACTCCTAGCGTGAAAATGTTTGTGAAAACGTGTGCAAAGTCTCCGAAAATCCTAAAAATAAGCTCATATTTGAATTCCCCATAAAAAAACACATCATTCAGTAAAAACAAGGCCACACTGATCATCTACTCTCTGAGACGATTCCATGGGTGTCTGGCTTGAGTTTCGGCCACCAGGGAAAGTGGACAAAAGTGCCCGAGATCAGCCTCTTAATTTACCCAGGACCTAGTGCTTGGCTTTGGGCATGAAAATTCAGGAAACTCCCCTGAGTATTTTATTAAATATCTGAACTTTGGAGAGGAGTTGGGGGACACACGACACATCAAATCACATCTACAGATCAATACGAAGCTATTGGAAGTACTCCTAGCGTGTGAAAATGTTTGTGAAAAACGTGTGCAAAGTCTCCGAAAACGGAGCAGTGGCTGTGATGCTAGCTTTGCGGCTAGCGGTTAGTTGTTATTGTTTGAAGTTGTTGCTATGGAAACAATATGACGGAGAACAAATTAATATCTTCTACATATAATAACGGACAAAGTAAAGAATGAAGTGTAGGCTATGCCTGTTTGAAGTTGTTGCTAAGGAAACAACATGACGGAGAAAAAGTATAATCTTCTACATATAATAACGGACAAAGTAAAGAATGAAGTGTCGGTACTCTGTCCCCCACCCCCCCCCCCTCCCAGTGAGCTGTGGTGTTCCACAAGGAAGCATATTAGGTCCGTTACTGTTCCTAATTTATGTAAATGACATGTCATCAGCATGTGACTGCAACTTGTTCCTGTTCGCGGACGACTCAGCCCTGCTGGTCTCTGACAGGAACAGGTTGCAGGTTGAAAAAACCCTCAGCTCCGAGCTCGGCAGAATCTGCACCTGGCTCGCCGATAATAAATTATCATTACACCTGGGTAAAACAGAGTCCATTCTCTTCGGTTCGAAACATAATCTCAGCAAATCCGACGACTTCTCAGTTGCAGTGGGCGACATTATTGTCACAAGTAAGAAGGAAATTACATACCTAGGATCTATTCTTGAGGCAAACCTCTCCTGTGACAAAATGGCATCCAATGTAATAAAAAAAGTCAATCAAAGAACTAGATTCCTATACCGGATCTCCTCTCTGGTAAACAAAAACACCCTGAAAACTCTGGCAGGAGCACTCATTCAAGGGTACTATGACTATGCTTGCACGTCATGGTACCATAGCACCTCCAAGGCGCTAAAAATAAAACTTCAAACATCGCAAAATAAACTGGTCAGACTACTGCTTGACCTTTCATCTAGAACCCACCTCACCTCTGCCCACTTTGACAACCTAGGATGGCTTAGAGTAGACGACAGAGTACAGCTACTTGCAATGGGCCTGGTCTACAAGATCCACTACACCTCTATGGTACCCATGTACATGTCAAAATTCTTCCCAAAGGTCAAGGAATACCATGATCATAACACCAGAGGGAGCTCCACAAATCATGTGAAACCCAGATTTGGCACAAAAAAGGGGGAATACACGTTTCGCAATTATGCCACATCAAGGTGGAACGCTCTTCCCACAACTGTAAAGGAAAGTAAAACTATACTTACCTTCAAAACCTCTCTTAAAGAGCACCTTCGGGGGAGAGCATTGCAAAACTGGCCCCGGTAATGGTACAAATCTCAACCTGTCGTTCAATGGACAGCTTCCCCCCCCCATCTATGTATATACTCGCATTTTAGACTCTGTTACTAACTGTATATCTGTAGATTTGGTATGTCTTAAATGTCCGGTTAGGATGTATTAGAACGAAATCTAAAATGAAAATTGTAAACAAGCAATCTGTATGTAAAAAACCCACCTGTATGTAAATTGTAAATAAGCCATCTGTATGTCAAATATGTCTTATATGTCTTAAATGATATGATGAATTGGAAATGGGGGACCCTGATGTAAACAAGACGAAAGTATTTCTCTGGTCTGCATCCCCTTAACAATTGTATGTTTTGAGCTGTACTGTACTGTACCCAATATACAAGCTGTTAATAAACTTTTCAATCAATCAATCAATCAATCGGCTATGTTTAAATGTTCGGAATTTGACCGTGATGGCCCTCTTGAGTTGCCGTAAAATATGACGAATATGACGGATGACGGATGCGACGGAAATACACCCGAACATATCTGGTAGCCCGAACATATCTGGTACTGACACCTGCAATTATTTTCTTTTTTTTTACAATTTTTTGTTTTGTTCTTCCTGTGTGTCAGTCATCCACACCCATCAGAAGTGCTGTGCTCCACATGTACCAGCCATTGTTAACCAATCAGAAGTGGCCCATGATAGAAGGTGATAGACAGATTGATCCAATCACCTGCCAAGTATTTTTGAAAGTGCCAGCCCTTTCCCAATGGCTTCCAATGGAGCTTTCCTAGATGGTTTGGTGAAACAAACCATCTGAGTCAGGTTAGTAATGCTCCATCACATGTTCTACATCTATTACAGGGTGAATCTTAAACTGAAGCTTGACTTTAAAGCAACCCAGCGGAAGTTTCATGTAAATGTAGTTATTTCACTCGTAGCTCGGGCTGCGGGGATGCTAGAGACGGGAGCATGTTGATGCAACCTTCCTAGCCGGAGATATGGCTGCATTTTACAATAAACTTCCGTTGGGTTGCTTAAAAACAAATATCGCAATCGCAATATTTGTCAGAAAAATCGCAATTCATGCAGCCCTAAGCTCCATAACAAAGCTGTCTATGCTGTCTGACGATCTATTTGACACGATTTTCATATTTTTGGAGTAATTATACCGTTTTTGATGAACATAAATATTGTTTTCTGGCATCACTTTAACATTTTATGGGGAAAATCTGCATTTTGGTATGAGGGCGCATGTCGAAAGTTAGCCGGTTTAGACAAAACCCTTCATTAACTTTTATGTTAGATATTAAACAATGTATATCTGATGATGAACTTTTGTAAACAAAAATCCCTTTAAAATTATTATATTGAATTTCCTTCCTGGTCAACATTACAAAACGAACCATTTGTAAAGTTTCAGAAATCCATTGCTCCAACAGAAATTGACCTAAATCCAATTAATTGAGTGGGAAGATTAATAGTTCAAAGGTCAGACAGTTACTATTACAATATGAACTAAAGTATGAATGAACATGTGCACTCTTTTTTTAATTGCAGATTGCTGATACTCAGACTTTTAAAAAAAAGTCTTCTTGATAAACCTCCCAATGGCAGTGCTTGCTGGGAATGTTAACACATGCATAATAACAGATGTTGATTCTGTGTAAATTGTGATTATAAAAGTTATAATGTGACAGTGGCAGCAGATGACCATTTTTATTTAGCTTACAATAAAAAATAAAAACACAGGGTACATTTGGTATCATGTGGTTTGGTTGGGTTACTGAGCTCTAGTGTTGAATTTAATATAGTTTTATTTTAATAGCCCAGCTGGTAATAAATGGATACAGGTGACCATCTTCATTTTTACTGTATAGGACAGGTTAATGTCGGCCTCTGAGATACACGCATATATTTGGAGAGCAAAATGGACATTATGTTCCAATTTCAAAGTCAAATGATTTGATATGATATGATGCTGAACTTTCATGTTTTCGGTGGTTTTGACAGCGGCTCACAGAGCAGTTTGAAAGTACTTGTTTAATGGTTCGTTCTGTTGTACCTATCAGTGGTGATTGAAACATATATTTTTCACTGCGTCATCCCCACCAAACGCTGATGGCAGTCTCTCTCCTGTCTCTTTCTGATACACTATCCCCCCCACCTGCTAACGCACAGTAATCTGCGCATTCATTCCCAATCACAAGCTACACTCACACCCTGTGAAACCAATAAGCGGTACAGCAGCCCATCCTTTCCATTTCATGGTGCATTCTGCTGGCTGTGTGTATTATTCATGCTTGTAAGTACTTTATGTGCAATATTGTGTTTTTTGTGTGTGCCTGCTGGGTGTCTTTACTTAACATCACACTGTCTCAGTATGCATATGTACACACAGCTGCCTCAGTAACACAGCTTGGCTCTGTGTGATCCAAAGGGAGCTTCAAAGCTTTGATATACTCTCATGGGAACACAAGGGGATATGGTGGCTGTCAAGAGACCCCAACAAAGCCAGCACCAGACCTTCTCTGTAGGTGGATGTGTTTTGATGGAAAGACATACACTGCTGATACCAACATCATTCTTAAAGAAGTCTGTGTGTGTGCGCGCGCATATTCAAGCTTTGCCCTTACAGCAGCAAGGAACTTTGCCATGTCGATAACAATGAGAGTAGCCAAGATTTTAATGGGAATATAATTTCCTGCCTATTTGTTCTTTCTTTGGCACTCAATGTATTTAGCTTGCCTGCTGTGATTCAGTGCTATAGGGACGTAAGCGGGTAAGCGGGTTAAAAAGGAAGCGGAATTGAAACCGAAGAAAAGTGGATAAAAACAAGGTAACAGGACAAAAAGGTGCGGTGAAAGAAAGGGAAGGAGAGGGCATGAAAGGAAGGGAGGATATAAAATAGTTAATAAGCAAGGAGCTTGAGAAAGAAACCAAACTGTTCCCACACATATTGTTCCCTGGTCCATCTCTGGCTCTCTTGACATTGTATTTCATCCTGTCTTAGCCTTTCAGTCCTTACATCCCACTAATGCTTTTATTATGGCATCACACCCTTCTCTTTCAAGTGCCCGTATGACACACACACACACACACACACACACACACACACACACACACACACACACACACACACACACACACACACACACACACATTCACATCCAGAGCCAATGATCCTTCCCTTGGCCTCTGCGAGACCAAAGACCCCTCTGCTAGCAGATAACGAGTTCCCTTAGAAAAGTGAGCTAGACAGGGCAGGAGTGAGATACCGAGAGATGAGACCACTGATAGGGGGAGAGAGAAATAACACTCTGCAGTGCATGTCTCCCCCAGTCTTCCTGTAACTAATAATGTTGTCCTTAAGGTGGCAAGGGCTATTCTTCCTTTAATTTGTCTTCCTTCTTTCCTATCTTTTAACCCAAGGTCGGTGCTCAGTAGTGTGTCTGCAGCCGTGTGTCTGTGTGTGACGCTAATGTTTTCCATTTTGGAACTAGATTATATCAATTTGAGCTGTGTTGACATTTTTAGTAGATATGTCATATTACGGACATGATTCTGCGTTCTACATAATTGGGAGATTATAAATAAATGGAGACCTATCTTGAAATCAAAGAAATCCAAACCCTACCATACTTAAAATATATATACTTAAAAAGATAGTATTGTAATCGAGATAGTATCCCATGCAAAAATAATTGGCAAGACAATAAAGTTGTACAGTCACATCATTTGTATCACTCTCTTGTATTTATTTGTGGGTAAACGTATGCATAATGTGATAAGAAAGTATTAATTTTCAGTAATATATAACATTTTGAGAATTACTCCAGTTCAGCGTTTCCGCCAGGGGGGTGTCTTGCGGTCATTTGACGCTCCTTATTCAGCTCGGAACGCCCTGAACTCGAGCCGAGGGCATCCAAAAAAATTCATAATTTGAGAGAAGATCGAGAGTTTTTATAGCTTGAAATGACGAAAAGGAGGGGCAAAGGAGTCTGGTGGGATTATTTTCGCCGCCAGCAAAGCGTGTTCCTGTGACGAAAAGTGTACTGCCGGCGAGCCTTGACGGGGGGTGCTAGTGGAGCACGCGCGTGAACTGCGGTAAACTGTGGCAAAATGAAGGGCCGTTTAGGAGCCGAAAGAGCCGGCTCTTCTTATGAGCCGAGCCAAATGAACCGGCTCACTAAAATTATCTGCACCTTTGAGACAGCAGTTTCAAGGGAAATCACATTGAATTTCCGCCCCGCCCCGCCCTCGGGGTGAATGCCTTCTCAGCCCCGGGGTGTTTCTCAATCTCGAGTAAAGCCGCTCCAGAGCCACTATTTCAAGCATACTACGTCATCGAGTGCCGCCTGTCATTACCATGGATGTCACTACCCCGATCTGCAGCCCTGCCCTATCTGCAGTGCGCATGTGCGAGATGGTCCGCCATATTGGACAACTCCGGATGGCAACCCAAGTAGGACACTTGAGACAGTGGCTTTTGGCAAAGCCACAGCTATCATACTGAATACATATTTACTGTGAAAGTAGGCAAACATGTATGGCATATAGCTGTCTAACAGAAGTTAAATACATTTCTCACTTATTCTGACAATGTACTTAACCCCAAATAAAAGAACCCAATAAAAAGAGTTATTAAATAATAGTGAAGTCACGTTGTAATAACAATAACTCATCCCTCTCGAGTTTTCTTTTTGAGCTTTGCCAAAAGCCACTGTGTCAAGTGTCCTACTTGGGTTGCCGTCCGGAGTTGTCCAATATGGAGGACCATCTCGCACATGCGCACTGCAGATCGGGCAGGGCTGCAGATCGGGTAGTGACACCGCCGAAGTACTGTTCCAATGTCCAGGATACTTGGAATTCTACCGAGCCCGGCGTACTTCGTTTGGAGTAATTTCGAGGCTGCACATGTGTAGACTCCGCTGTCTTAAAATCCCCACAATGCTTTGCGCACGGACCAATTTCCCCAAATCTGTTGCGGAAAATGTAAGGCGGGGCCTCTCATATGACGCACACTTGCTCGCCTGTTCCACTCTTCGTTTTCCGACTGCCAGGAAGTATTTTTGCCTCCCTTCTGAAGCAAGACGCTCGGAAGACATGTGCTACCAAGCAAGCGTACTCGACATTGAGAAACACCCCTGGTCTGGCGGAAACCCTGCTCCAGCTCTTATCATATCTTATCTCACTTTGTATTTCCAGGTCATCATTATCAAAAAAGCAAAACCAAAGCAAAAGAGATTAATCAACCACAACCCAAGTCCTATCCGGAGACAGTGTACAAACCATCATGTGAAGCTAAACATTGTAGTTTGAACAAACAGTCTTGTTAATCAGTATTTATTGGTCAATATAAAAAAAACATCCATAATTTACAATATACAGTAGGACGAATGAAAAAAACTCTTTTTACCAACATGTATCAATCATAACCACAGTAAATGATATATTACTTTGACAGCCATACTGTATACCATGGCAATACATCTCTGCTCTTCTATGTTTTATTTCCTCCGCAGTGGACTGGCTCATAAAGAGTACGCTTCAACTCTGATAACATGTTATAAAATCTGAAGTAATCAATAATGTTATCTGCGTGTATGAACTGCTAAATCAGTTTGGGTGTCTGAAGTGTCATCCTCAGCTCTGATAGCTGCCTGAGTTACAGTGAGTTTCCTGATTGAGGCTCCCTGAAGTCACAGGGAGGAATACAAAACGTATCACTCAGAAATCACACTGACTGAACCCCTCATGTACATCTATTCAACCTCTTACTGACATTCTGAGACTGTAAAAAAATATCCAGTAGACATTTGATCTCCGTATGTTAATAATCTCTTTCAGAAGATGAAGCTGTATTTTTATTTTTTCAACCAAGACCAAAACTGTTACTAGAGTTTGTACGGGCTCAAAAGCTGACTGTAAGAAGAGTAAAAACATATGAAAGGCCCAAAATGCATTATAGCTTATACAGCCCATCACAGTAATATGTGTATCATCCCTTTTTTTCAACACCTGTTATTCTGGCAGCTGAAGTATGAGAGCTCTGCTAAACGAGTCTGAAACAGGAAAGATGTGAAATTCTCATTTCCACTCACAACTGAGATTTTTTTTCTGGTGCTTTAAATACTATTATATGGCTAGGTCAAGCAGTTGGAGGTTGTATGGTACTGTTGAATTGCAGAATTATTAAAGATCCAGCCTGCTGTGAAAGGGCATGCTTATATTAACTGTTCAGCTTTTACGGTACGTCCACACGGCAGCGTGCGTTGAAGCTTGCCGGTGGGCGTGTGCAAAGCAACGCGACGGAACCACAATGCAGTTCGGCAAAGTGCGACGTCACCCCATTCAACGTGAATGGGAAGCGTCTCTGTTGAAGCAACACACTCTGCCGTGTGGACGGGCCGTTAGGTGTTTAAAGTAAAAACTCCCACCTTGATTTGAGCTGTTTCTAAGGTCACTAGGTTTTATTACTCTCTTCTTTTATGCATCTGATGTACTTAAAAGGTAAATGTATATGTCTATAATTGGTCCTTTGGGTAGAATAAACTCTGTAAGTCAACATTGCACCAACATTATTATTCTTCTCCTACACTTACACTATGGTTTGCCTTTGCTTCTCACCACTCCGTTAGATTCTCTGTTGCACACTTTTTGTTTCATGAGGTCAAGCCTTTGGGCTGGGCCTCTGTGAACAGACTCATAGTACTAACTCTTTTGTCTCGAAGATGTTTTTTTGCTGTAAAATTATCTGCACCTTTGAGACAGCAGGTCCAAGGGAAATCACATTCTGCGGATTAGTTTCAAATCTCCCCCACTCCTCAGGCAATGAAAATGACATAGATCAGCCAGATGGTAGCAGGAAAAAGTGTCTGAAAAGCGAGACAAGGTGACCATTTTTATTGCATTAATACAGCCGCCTATCGACATTGACCAGCAGTTACTGTAACTCTTCAACTTTTGTGGGTTATTGAGAAACTCAGTGTCAAAGTCACAGATGCCTGGAGGCATGAATCTACACCTCAACCAATTTATAATGTTCCTGATTGTGGTCAAAACTTAAAACTTCTAATAAAGTTCAGAAAGTCTCAGAACGAGAATTCAAAAATCACCCATCAGCGTTTTTTGTAAAAGTACTTGTGTTATTCTTAGTGTGATCCCAAGTGAGGTGATTAAATGACCAAAATAATGGACTTCAAGGGCAATCTTACCTACAAAAACTTGAGGAACCTCTACGATTTACTTGAACAGAGGACATTGCACATGCAGGACAGTGTCTCTCATTTGTAATTGACATTTTTCTCACATCACTAATTAAAACATGATTTTACAACACCAACTTTCGATCTTCAACAGTTTTTGTTCTCGAAGCAGAGCAGCTTTTTGGCTTTTAAACAAAATGTATATAATGAGTTCTATTTTTACCCCGGCAGAGTAGAGCAGCCACATTTTCTACCCGGTTGTTAAACTTAGTGCCTTGTGGATCGACGGTAAAGCACCACCTGGGATCTCCGACCCTGCGAGAACCTCCGGTGATGATATTCTTTCATTTAGCTCACTTATTGCATCTAAATACATTTTGGCAAAAGAATGGAGGAGTAAAGAAAACTGCCAATATAAACTGCATTCACTAAGCCCTTATAGTGGTGTTCATAGTTCTTCACAGTATTTCCTGAAGCAATCATTCATTTTAATTGGGTAACCATGGGGCCTTTATGAGCTTTAATGTTGTGAATTCCTCTGCTGGCTCGAGCACCTCTCAGCTGTCATGTGAGCATGAGGAAACATTTAAACTGTTTATGTCACCTTCAGAGAGCTTTCCTATTCATATTTTAATTTCATAATGTCTTATAAAGGGTAAATAAGCACCAAGTCCCAGTAGGTAGAAAGTGTCACCTTGCCACTCTGTGTGTTAGACGCTCTCTTAGGCATGTGGGTTGCTATCAAAGGAGGCACTATCGTAACATCTGATTTCACATTTTTGGTAGGAATTACACCTTGGACTTGGCGTTATATTGATATGACATCATTATCGTGATATGAGACTTTATATTGTCTTCAACTTTGGATTTGTAATGCTTCTATGTGTCATCAGTTGGTTTTTAAAGAATGCATTAGAGGAAAGGGCGCAATTTTATGAACTATTTTATTTTATTACAAGACTGTTGTAGCTGTTCTATTATTTACCATTGTATCCATATTACTGATTAGTTGTATATGAGGAAGCACGCATAGTCAACCCTACTACAGTACATTTTTGCAATGTCAATATTATGTATTTATTCAGAAGTATCGTGATATTGGATATTTTCCATGACCAAAAGGGAAACATATTTCAGCCCAAAGAAATCCATTCAGCAGTGCAGATATTTTACAAAAGCACAAAGAGAGATGGTTCAACATATTCCATACTGTAACTGGTCATTACACAGATTGGGGTTAATCTAATGAGCCCATTCCCATTGTAATGCTTTAAATGTTGGGATATTTGAATAAGGTCATCACTTATGTTCAGAAGAGTGTAACTTGTAGTGTGTTACAGGGAGAGACAGGGACCTGAGTGCCTGCTGCGACTTACACTTATTTTTTGCTGGACTGCAAGTTTCACAGTATTTCATGCTTTAGCAACCTATTTCTATTTAAAACTGTGATGGTTCCTTTTCTCATCTGAGCTGTTTCAGCATCATAGAAAATTATTTTACTCAGAATAATTGGTTATTTAAAGAAATGACATGACGTTCAGAATGCTCCCCATGTTCAACTCGGAGCAGCTTTGCAGCTCTTAAATTCCTGTTAATCTCATCTAACAGAGGAGATATTTACTGTTTTCTGATTGCTCTTTTTTATGCTTCAATCGAGTTTAATGCTCAACATAAGGCACTTATTGGAAGTGTTAAGAAAAGGTGGTGGAAGAGGTGAGGATTTGCAGGATATGTAATGTTGCCATAGCAAATACTGCCGTCTGTTTCAGAAAACCATTGCTATTTTTAAAGCTGTATAGTAAATGGTAATAGTTTAGATATGTTAGGCTACAATATTCTTACCTGGACCCCCCTCAAATGAGGCACACAGGTGATACATTGCAATTGCACAAAACACGTGCAGTGGTAAAGTGCTATTTTTATAAGTGGGGAGTGGACCTGATACCCTCTAGGGGGGTCCGGGGGCTTGCTCCCCCGGGAAGATTTGTTTTAAAATATTGAAGTTAGATGCATCAATCTGGTGCACTTTGAGAGCAACATGAAGAGATATATGGATACCTCTCAACATCCATATGAAACAACTGTAAACAGATTTACTTTTTCTTTATGGATATAAAAGAAAGTAAAGCCTGACTCCTACTGGCGGCTGGTTAAATGACTCCTCGTCCCTGAGTACACTCACCATCTTTCAGCAGGAAAGGAGAGAGGGAATCCTTGTCCGGCGACAACCGCTGTCTTTTTGCACTATTATTAAGCCAAGCTAACGTTTTTTAAATGCTAACGTTATGTGATGTCTATTCTGCTCTAGTCTATCGCTGCGGCGCGTCATAGATGCTGCCGGCGGCATCTCATGACGCATCTATGTACGCTGGGCATATTTGTTGTCATGCGTCAGGACGTGCCGGCGGCTGAGTACCGGCATTTTACTGAGTACCGGCACCTTGCCAGTACTCAGTAAGAAGTGCCGGTACCACATGGGTAAAAATCAGAAGTGCCGGTGCTGCGTACCGGTGAATACCGGCCCAATTCAAGCACTGGGTATTGTATATGTTGGTGTGAGGTGGTAACATGTGAGCAGTAAAGGCCACTATAGGTACAAATAAAGGGTCTATCATACACATTTAACTCTAAAAGGTGAACATTGGAAAAAGTGGAAACACCATTTTAAACCAATAAAATGTAGTCAAAAAAATGTAGTCTTTATTTATGTTAACTGTGATGGTTATTCTCGTGTCCAGGAAAGAGAAGCTTAAAAATGAGACTAAATGGAGTCTCTGAGATGTTTTCAAATTGGTACTTTAATTAATAAAAAGCGTGGTAAAGTCACAAACAGGATATTTTCCGACAGAAAAGCAGCTGTCTCTGGCTCTCGCTAGCAGAGGGAAAAGAGGCCGAACCCCTCAGGTTTCGTTGTTTATATAGCCTCTCCTGGCTCCTCCCTGGGGGCCGGCTCTCCGCGTATTTAATGTCCGTTGTTACGCATATCACAGGATACAGACATTGTACATTCAATATATATCTAAACACGCCTTTTCTCCTCCTTAACTCTTTCATGACTTTTCATTTAACACATTCTAAACGCTGTAATCAATACTCCAAAAAATACAGGAAATCCTTCACAGCAATTTGATTTCCGGTCGTTCCGAATGTTGTGACATGCTACCCACATCTGTAAACGATAACGTACTCAAATAAACTGTACCTTCATTTAATATCCAACAATAATAATATCTCGACGTCTATAGTTGTAGTGTTGAAATCAGTAGGTTTCGGTGTGCAACATCATATCATATCGCTGCTAAATTCACCTCTATAGGAAATGGTATATTAGCCTCATGCTAAATGCTAACCGGAGGTGAAGGATTTTCAGAATAAAAGTCTAACTGGTTGTGCACAAGAACTTCTGGTTTTTCAGTATAAAACAGCATTTAAACTAAAGGTACATTTAAGGTACATTATGCCATCAAAACATTGATTTTAATTTCTAACATTTACTTATCAAAGAGTTAGATCCAGGCTACATTCAAGGCACTTGATGGTACGTGATGTGCAGTCTCAATCTGAGAGTCGCTTTGTTAATAAAGGAGGAAGTGCTGAGTCTGCACAGGCCTTTGATACTCGCTGAAGGCAACTCCCTCTCCTGGGTGAGGTATTAATAATATAAAGGAAGATCCAAGTGGAGAGGGACCAAATGTCGCTCTTTCAGCTTTGAGGAGATCTGTGGTAACACCGCCCACTTCAAGGCACCCTTACTTTATTCACTGTAATAGTAGATGGAAGCCTTTTAAGACAGTTTTGTTGGAAAATGCCAATTTACTTTATTTTTTGTTATTTTGGAAAGAGATGCACTTTTGCTCTGTTGTTCCCCTTAATTCAACAATTGTAGGGTGTGAAAAACATTGTTTTCACTCTTTCCCAAGAGGCAAGTTTCGCAAATATTTGAAAACCAGACTGTGAGCCCTTGATCCAAACAAAGATTAAGGGGGAAACGATACCAACTGCCTGTGTGAGTCCTTTTTTACAAGACATGATAGATAATATTATCTCTCTATACTTCAAGCATCATATCTCTGTATTCAGGGTTTTGAAGTTGAGATATACCCCAAAAAAATTGAGGTGAGCTTGATTTACTAACAATGCCATTTACACCCAGGTGTCTGTAGCTAACAATGCATTTACACCCGGGTTGCCAACTCACACGCATCTGGCGTGTGACACACACTTTCACTCTCAATCTCACGCTCTCACGCTGCCCAAACTATTCTCACACCAAAAACAAGATGAACCGGCGATTTTTGGTTGGTTATATGTTGAGTTGACAGATGCTCAAGCTGTCGATCCGCTTCCTCCCCGCCCCCACCACTCTTAACAACGTTAACAGACAGCAGAGCAGTGGGAGCCGGTTGGTTAATCCCCGACCCGTATTGCGCATGCGCAGATCTAAGATCCAGTAGAAATGATAAAAAGGTAAAAGTCTGCTGCTTATTGTTCTACTAGGCCAAAATAGAGTCAAAGAGTATATGAGAGTGAGAGTGCGTTAATTAATACATTTGGCAGTGTGTGTGTGTGTGTGTGTGTGTGTGTGTGTGTGTGTGTGTTTCATGTATAGGCCTCTCACGATAATTAATTTTGTTGGATACATTTTCCCAGAAATTATTGCGATAAACGATAATATTGTCGGCACCGTTGTACAGTATGACCATTTTGGACCACTGACATAATGATAATATATAATAATAATTCAAGTAGGCTACATCCTTTCAAACTGCTAGTCACATCCTCATGTAAATGGCAATTTATCGAGTTCATTTTTATTTATCGTAGGATAAGTCAATTAATTGCTTATTGCTACAGGCACACAATCAAACAGTGGAAGCAAACGTGTTTGACTTTCATTAGTGAATGAAACGTTGTGCCCTTTGTGTCCAATATTGTGTATTTGTATATATTGTATATATATCATATGTTAAGGTCCCGCTGCTGACACGATAGCAGTCATTTAGTGTGCATATGTGTAATTAAACCCATGATATCAAAATCTCACTCCAGCCAGGTACCCAAAGTTGGCAATCCTGATTTACACCCGGGTGTCTGTAGCTAACAATGCTATTTACACCCGGATGTCTGTAGCTAACAATGCTATTTACACCCGGGTGTCTGTAGCTAACAATGCTATTTGCACCCGGGTGTCTGTAGCTAACAATGCTATTTACACCCAGGTGTCTGTAGCTAACAATGCTATTTACACCCGGGTGTCTGTAGCTAACAATGCTATTTACACCCGGGTGTCTGTAGCTAACAATGCTATTTACACCCGAGTGTCTGTAGCTAACAATGCTATTTACACCCGGGCAAGCCCGCCTTAACCTGCCATCAGGCCCTGGGGCTGATAGTTGTTGTAGGCCCCCTATTTAAACAACAAATCAAAGTCATTTATAGCCTCGGCAGGCTCTGTGATCGCACTTCTCCACTCTGCTCTACGCGCGCCTGGTCCTCTCCTCCAGATGAGTGACGTATCGGGCCTCCCTCATTTCCGGTTGCCATTGGCTCCCCTCCACGTAGCAAGTCCTCGTCGTCCTCCCATCTCCTCCAACAGATAATGTCCCTCCTGTCTGTTTTTCCTCTCCCGCTACTCCAGCTACTCCCGCTACTCCATCGCTATCAGAACCAGACGGCCTACTTGGCTCCGAGGCCCCGCGGCTGGCACCGCTGCCGCTCGGTACAGAACTCATCTGTCCTTCCTCCTCATCCTGGCCTACAGGTTTAAAATAACCTGTAAACTTCGGCATGTTTTGTAATCGCTGCTTGTCTCGAAACTCCTTTTCCCTCAATAATTTCCTTTTCCGAGCGCCACTCTCAAACTTTTTCTTCTCCGACATTTTCTCCTAAACAACCTTCATCTGTCACTCAATCACTCGCAATTTGAATACGTCACATGTGAAACATATTCTCATTCTGATTGGCTGTTAAGTGGTGCCCACTGACTGTTTCGGAGTCATCATTTGTGAGAAAAATCTCTGGAATCCATCGATCTGATTGATTAGCGGAGAAAATAATCAAAATATTATGGAGGGAAGATATTTACGTTTGGATTACTGGTCTGGGGGAAGCTCACGAGTGTGTGTGTGTGTATACGTGTGTGTGTTTGTGTAATTTTGCGTTTGTGTGTATTGTGTTTGTTTCCTGGGGAAAACACTCACGAGAAACACCGGCTGTTGTTGTGCCTGCTGTGACGTTAAGTTACTCCGTTCTCCGCTTGTAATTACGGCCCGTCCACACTACAGCTTCGACAGCTTCAAAAGCGGTTTCCAACGCTTCTGCCCATTCACTTTGAATGGGGTGACGTCACTTTTCGCCGAACTGCATTTTGGGAAGCGACGTGGAGCGTTGCTGGCTTCAAAAGTTGAGCAATGTTCAACTTTTGAAGCTTCTGAAGCTTTCGGTGGAAGCGTCAGCCAATCAAATCATATGCCAGTACAAGCTCTAGCCAATCAAACCGCTGCTTGTGTATCAGGGGCGGGAAATTAATGTGATTGGTTGTTGGTCGAGCTTCAGACACGCCGAGCTCCAAGCTTTTTTTTAAGCTGCGTGTGGACGGGCCGTTATGCCCTTACAAGCTTCAAAGTTTATCATCTGAATATGCCGAAACAAGTTTAATATTCTGAAAGCCAAGACTTTGTTTATTTGAAATCAGATGAAAACAAACTGTAACGGACCCTGCCGTGTTATCTATGATTACTATACACCTTACATTCATAATTTCAGCCGGAGGGAGGGGGGGCGGCGCTGCGGAAGTGCAGGGTGGCGAGTGAGAGCTGTCATCTTCCCTTTACAAGCTTCAAAAATGTATTTATCGTGTGATTTTGGAAATAAAAGTTTCATATTCTGAAAGCCAAGATTTTGTTTATTTAAAATCAAAAATAAACATCCGGAAAAAAAAAAAAAAAATATTTGAATTTTTTGTTGTTGTATTGGCTCATGATAGACTCCCGATCTCCGTATGCCCCTGGGCGTTAGCCCAGGTCAGCCCGTGCATTAAGGCGGCCCTGCACCCGGGTGTCTGTAGCTAACAATGCTATTTACACCCGGGTGTCTGTAGCTAACAATGCTATTTACACCCAAGTGTCTGTAGCTAACAATGCTATTTACACCCCAGTGTCTGTAGCTAACAATGCTATTTACACCCAAGTGTCTGTAGCTAACAATACTATTTACACCCGAGTGTCTGTAGCTAACAATGCTATTTACATTTGAAAGGTAAAAAAAAACAGGGTTAATTGAGAAAAATTCCAAATACTGATGTTTGTCCCGAAGTTGCTCTCATTCAATATTATCAGAGTAATGCAATATTGACTTTAGCAGTTTTAGGTAATTAGGTCATACAGACTAATTGTAAAAGGTCAAATCATAATTATTTTCAAATCACACAGTGCCATTGACTTAATAATGATGTGTGTGCATCAAAACCTGTAAGCTGTGTTTATAATAGGGTGCAAGAGGGACATTTATTTTTAATTGTGCCGATCCGCTGTTAGACAACAGTTTGTGTACCCATCACCACTGTGGGAGTTTTAAACTACCATCTATAAAACTGAGGTAAATGGCCCACTTTCTTAAAAACGTGACTCAGGACCACTAAAGTTTAGATTGAATCAAACAGCGGCATATGGTGTCCTTTGCGTCTATAAACACACCTCATAGAGTTCATGCTTCAAAGTTACACACATGAGGTTTCTACTGTAGGTTGTACTATTTGTTTTATACTAGGTGATCAGCAAACCCTGTATAACATATAAGATGGTATGTGTTTGGAGGGATGTCATTGAAGTGTCTGTCTCATTCATCTAAATACAAAAGTAGATTTTTACAGCTTCAGCAAAATGAGAACGTTGATTTAAGAAGAATTGTTGTGTCTTCTCAGGTGAAAGGACCTTAGAGGTATTGCACTGAGCCTAGAGAGGAAGTAAATGTCCCTTTCCTTTGATGGACTGATATTCTTTATTATTTTCTGGAAAGTTTTATTTCATTTTTATGCCTTTTTTATAGTATAGGGATATTAAAACTCAATGTATCTCTTTATGGTAGTGCAAGTGGATTCATGCAGTGATATAATGAGCATTATATATATCCTTTCTCCTCTTTTACATTTTGTTCTTTCAGTCTTGTCTTGTAGCTTCAAACAAGAAGACAATTATTAACTGAAACAGACAGAGTTTTTTGGGTGAGCGTTACAAAACCAAAAGGTGGGAATGTGTCAAACGCATGATATCGGTACATGGCAAATCACAGCGTTGAACCTGTGTAGCTGTGCAGGCTCTCTGATATGCCAGTCATGGATGAGACAGTTAGAGACTTCAAAGTGTCTGAAAGTAGCTCAGAGTCAGCCTCAGTCTGCAGCCAGGCAGGTGCAGGTTTTCCTGACAAGCCTCTTAAAACACTAAATCTTGTTAATTCACGATGTAAGTCTGTTTGCCGCACAGTTCTGAACCACAACTAGGAGCTCAGCGCCTTCCGAATGTATGACAAGTTAAGCTGGAAAGTCTTCACAAGGAACATTACCTGTGTGTGTTTGTGTGTGACCTCAAAGATTATTCAGACATTCATTTTTGGATGTGTCATTGTCTGCTTTTAATTAGGTGCATAACGACACAGGGACTATGGTTATGGTGTGAATGATCAGCTCTGTTATGAGTCCTTTAGGCCATGTTTAATGACTCGTAAAAAAACTATGGCTTTTATTAATCGCTTCCATTTTCATGTCTTCACATTTTTGTGAAACATATACAAATTAAATTACCAAAGAAAACACCACAGTGAGTCTTTGGTTTTGCCCTTGATGTTTTTTTTTATCAAAATTAAGCAGAAATAATACAATAACCTGAACCGTGTCTAGTTTTTAAACTTGAATTTCACACGCTTTCCTCTGCAGTACATCCTCAAAGTTGTAGAAAATAGAGACCTAACAGTAAAATGTACTTTTTATCTGTTCAACACCCATTCTTGTTAAATTGGAACAACAATGTACACCATGTATCTGTGTATGTGTATTACTGTATCCCATATCGATTTGAAAATACTATTTATAAAAGAAACAAATGCAGTTGCGTGCTTGTATTTTATATATGCCTACCAACATGTTTTCTTTACTCAATTCCACCCAAGATGCAGCTCCCCTCTCTCCACCAAGGGTATTTCTTAACTGTATCACAGCTGCCCCCGCCATGAGTTATGGCGCTCCGTGATTCATTGAGCGATTCTGATGAGGTTATGAGCGAGCCAAGGACAAAGTTATCTCTCCTCTGCCCAACAGAAACACCAAGTTTATTAGCCTTCAAAGCAATAGACCTCTTTTTTTTAATCTAATCCTTGGTTCCTGCACCTCAACTAGCCACTTCATATACTACATGCGTTGGCTGGCAGAATACATAACGTCGAAGGAAGGCGGGGAGAAAAATGGAAAGAGGAAAAATCCATTACACTGCTGCCTTGACTCATTGAGCCTATAGTGTAATTCATCCTGAAGCTTGTTCAACTCGAAATGGCCCTATTTACAGACTTCCATTACAACAATAAGAGGACAAAGAGAGAGAGAGGGTGTGTGGTGTGTGTGTGTGTGTGTGTGTGTGTGTGTGTGTGTGTGTGTGTGTGTGTGTGTGTGTGTGTGTGTGTGTGTGTGTGTGTGTGTGTGTGTGTGTGTGTGTGTGTGTGTGTGTGTGTGTGTGTGTGTGTGTGTGTGTGTGTGTGTGTGTGTGTGTGTGTGTGTGTGTGTGTGTGTGTGTGTGTGTGTGTGTGTGTGTGTGTGTGTGTGTGTGTGTGTGTGTGTGTGTGTGTGTGTGTGTGTGTGTGTGTGTGTGTGTGTGTGTGTGTGTGTGTGTGTGTGTGTGTGTGTGTGTGTGTGTGTGTGTGTGTGTGTGTGTCCAGGGTGTGTAATTGAATAACTGAGACTCCTCCATCCTCCATTATTCCACCTGAACCAGAGAGGAGGAGGAGGAATCTTACATGGGATGGATGGACAGAAATAATGGCATGTTTCCAATCAGTATCCTAACCTAGCAACTTGTAGTTATGCTTTTGTAGCAGCTGTTACACAAAAGCCACTACTATCAGTAGGTCCTAACAGTCCTTCATGCTTGTTGACAAACAATAGATTTATTTTCAGTAGTGGAGCTGGTATGGTAGAGTTTTGCTTCAATTGTACACTCCTGCATGGAGTCTCTTCTATAATGATACCCCTTGCCAACCTTTACCCCGTAGGTCACAATTACTGTGCGCTGTCCACTCTCGGTACACTCACATCTGGTTGATATCTTTTTTCTGTGGCCTGGGTTGAAGGTTCCTTCAGGAGAGAGTGAGTAAGTTCAATTTGAGTATGAAGTGTAAGTGCTTTGGTTTTTTTCCCAGGCTCATACTTGTATTCCTTCTGATTGGCTTTTGCTTTTTTCTTCAGGTTATAGCCTAGTGCTAAAGTGAACAAACATGATCCTACTGTCTGGGACTAGTTGTTTTTCAACTATTCATGTTATAGTCATATTGGATACGATTACCTGTCGTTTCTTTGATTGTCTTGATGTGTAAAAATCCTCTTGACCGACCTCTCCATTGGACAAAACATGTAAATGAAACCTTGTTTGGCATTCCTTTAGTAAAACGTCTTGTTACCTATCAGCAGACATATGCACCTGGACCCATTTATTTGCAGTAAGCTAATAGCTGTAGCACGTTTTATGAGCCTGGCTTATTTATCAGTCTAGTTTAGATTCATGCCAGTCTTGTAAAGCCAGATGTCTGGTTGCACCATTTTCATCGTGCTACAAGAAGACAAATAATGCTCTGTCTTGTTTGTATTGCTTTTAACCACAATCATGTTGGGCTTTACAAAGTACAGAAACATTTTTCATTTGTGAATCTCAGTGTTTATGTATTGTGTTATTAAATTGAAGCAATAACATTTAGAATGTCTTATGTTTAAATTTGAATTGACAAAAAAGTTTGTCTTTTATAACAGCAGTCGGTATTTGCGCCAAAAACGTGATCAGGGCGCCTCTAGTAGGGATGGGTATAGTTTGAAATGTGTCGATTCCGATTCCGGTTCTGCTTATCGATTCCGGTTTTGCTTATCGATTCCGGTTCTGCTTATCGATTCCGGTTCTTATCGATTCCGGTTCTTATCGATTCCGGTTCTGCTTATCGATTCAGGTTCTTATCGATTCCGGTTCTGCTTATCGATTCCGGTTCTTATCGATTCCCCGTTTCGATTCCAAAATTGTAAAAGAAAGAGGTCAAATGTTTAGATAACAAAAATATCTTTGTTCTTTTAAGCTTTTACTGACATTTTTACAAATAAAAAATATACATGCAATACAAATGTATTGCACAATAGCTGTGCTTTATTTTAACTTAAAGCTATTAACAGGCATTACACTGTGCCTTTTATTTTTCTTTTTTAGTGTAGTGGAGCCTCACTTTAGAGCGTTTACCGCAACCCATCTTTGGTGTTATGATGTGACTGAGCTCGTGAACTGTCTACGGGAGGGCGGGGGGAGCCTCACTGCGGGGCAACTGTGGACCTCTGTCGCCTGTCAGCGCAATTTACATGATGGCGTTTTAAAAAAAAAATTAAGGGCGGTGCCGGCCGCAGCGTACCGAGCTGGCCGCCAACGGCCCGCTGAAGAACGGCCATTCTGTGATTCTCCAGAATTAGGAACCGTTAAGCAAAACCTAAATTGTGTATTTTGTACGGGTACCCGGTACCCGGCATTTTCTTATCGGTTCTCATCTGGAACCGAGTTTCGGTTCCCAACCCTAGCCTCTAGTGCAGTGCTTCTCAAAGTGTGGTCCGCGGACCACTGGTGGTCCGTGAGCGCCCCCTAGTGGTCCGTGAGTATATTGGTAACATTTCACATTTGAAATAAATGAATAAATGTAAGTTTTCCGCACTCTCGCGGGAATATCTCCGCAATGGAGCGAGCTTAAGTTTGACTTTCGATTGCGTGATATAGCCCAGCGCAACACCTTCATCACACATGTTGCCACTTGTTTGTACAATCTTCAGGCGATTTGTAATCTGTTCTACAAAAAACGATGTGTTTTTGGATATTTGTGGAGTTAGGTGGTCCGCGAGTGTTTTTTTATTGGTTAAGTGGTCCTTGGTATGAAAAAGTTTGAGAAACACTGCTCTAGTGCAATGGGCTCCATTGGTACAACATAACCCCTTAAAAGAGAAGCATTAATCTGGCTATAGTCAAATTAAGTTGGATCATCTGACATTCAATTTTCAAGTATGGGAATTGGATGGAAACAAAACAATGTCATTTAAGAACTATGCTGTCAGTGAATTGACCCGTAGCATAGGAAGACAAGTAGACCTAATTAAAGTGTCACAGCAGACTGGTTATGCAACAGTCTGCTGACGAGACCGCTACACCATTTGTGATGGAAGGAAAACAGGACCTGTGTATATGGATTCACACACATGCCTGCAAACACTTACACACATACAGACAGAGATACACACCAGCCAAACTTATGAGGGGGAAATGACTTATCACTCCTCATCTATTTCATCACTGGGATACATTCAGGCTCATCTCATCACATTCACACCAGCATGTGGAAACAACTCACTCCCAGGCACAGTCTCGTTTCACACAGATACTTGTTTGCCCCAGGACACAGAGCGTCCTCCACTGTCTGTTTATGAACTCATCTGTTTGCTGCAGACAGGCTGGGGCTGAGGACATTTATAGTGTGTTGGGCCACCTATTCAACATAATTAATCTACTGTCTAATTTGCCCTCAGCGTTCCCAACGCATCTTGTCCTCTTGTACAGGCCTTCCATAACATATTATAAAACTGTCCACCAATCACAGACCTCATCTGATTCATTTGCAACCTCTCAGGAGGTTTTGAGTGGTGATTTGTTTCACCTATAAACACACTAAGTTAATGGATGTTGTTTCGTTCAACATTTTCTGAAACTGACAATGAACTGTAATAGACAATAACCATCTCAATGTGTCTAAAGAGGATACTGAAATAATTGAACAGGAGCCAGACACATTTTCTTAGCTTGTTTCTGTGCAAGCTCACGCACAAGGTGTTACATGTGAACGTGTATTTATGTGTTTTTGTATCAATGTGTAAGGTTTGTGTGACTCCAACCACAGAAACCTTCACTTTTCACCCTGATGAGAGCCAGGAATCAATAATGCATCAGCCAACAAATGGGTGACTGTTCCTCCTATCATTTGTTGCCTCTCCTCATCATTTCCCCAGCCAAAGTATTAGAAAACAAAGGTGAAACGGGGAGACAGAATGAAGGAGGACAGAAATAAAGAGAGTGGATGAGTTCTCCAAGGCTACTTCTTCAGAGGCTCAAATAAAAATCAAGTTTTACTCTTTATTTTTGGAATCAGAAATCAGTATTAGTGGTGGGAGAATGGAATGAATCATTATTCATTGTGAATGTGGTTTTGAATATCTTACTGCTATTTAATTTGTGCAATTATACAGCTTTCCCTTTGAATATGTTCACGAGCAATATGTCAGCAGTGGCATTGCCTTATTTATTTTATTGATGCTTAAAAATCATTCGTGTTGGGTGCAACAATAGAAGGACACTTACAAGGAAAACTCACACTTATTATACAAGTTATGACATTTTAGAAGGATCTAGCACTGCCCACTGTGGGAAATGGCTTTGCTGTTAAGAACAGGTGTCTCACGAGGATGGTAAAGTCACACATCCATGATGTCAAACACTAGCTATCCCTCAGGAAATCATGGTATATATTCAAACATGCCATACACCCACATGCAGGAAGTTTAGCCCTTTGCAGTAACATAGGCCGAGTATAAATGAATTTGAAGGTAGGTAACGAGGTATCATCCACAGCCAACTCTCTGACAGCTCTACAATCCTCACTCCGTCTTTATGATATGATGTCCTACAATAGGAATGCCACACAATTTCTTAACATTTATTCCGTGTAGCTTCATAGAAGATGGGGATGTCCCGATTTAAATTTAATTATTAATTAATTTTAATTTAATTTAATTTGTAAAGCCTGTGTAGTTCCCCTTAAAGTTGTGAAACATTTTACTAAAACAAATTATATTTGAGTTAAGATTTAAAAATAAAATTGAGTCTTGAGCTGTAGCACTTGATTTCATGTTTTCCCCCCATTAGTTAGTTTAACTGTAATTAGATATGATTGATACCACCCTGCTATTTAAAATGAATATGGGAAGTGCTGCATACATAAGCTGTTACCACTTGCTGTGCTAATAAGCATTTCTTCACATTTCCTTAAATGTATAAATGCAACTCAAAAGCCAACATATTTGTGACCTGCTGCTCCATCGAAATCAGTCGCATTGACCCGAAGACACATTTTGAGTTGTATACACTGTTGGAAAGAGGAGATTCCTAGCTTCTGGATTGTTGTTGTACTCCAAATATTAAGCGAAATATGTCCCATTATATAATGATCATATAGTCATCATTTTGAGAAAAAGGCCTTCAAAGTTTCCTCTTCTCTGGAATCCATCGATCTGATTGATTATTAGCGGAGCAAATGATCAAAAATACTACGGAGGGAAGATATTTTCATTTGGATTACTGGTCTGGGGGAAGCTCGCGAGTGTATGTATGTATGTATGTATGTATGTGTGTGTGTGTGTGTGTTTTGTGTTTTTTTCCCGGGGAAAACACTCGTGAGAAACACCGGCTGTTGTTATGCCTGCTGTGACGTCAAGTTACTCCGTTCTCCGCTTCCCGTAATTATGCCGTCACAAGCTTCAAAGTTGTATTTATCATCTGAATTTACCAAAACAAGTTTAATATTCTGAAAGCCAATACTTTGTTTAATTGAAATCAGATGAAAACAAACTGTAATTGACCCTGCCGTGTTATCTATGATTACTATACGCCTTACATTCATAATTTCAGCCGGAGGGAGGGGGAGCGGCGCTGCAGAACAACAGAGTGGCGAGTGAGAGCTGTCATCTTCCCTTTACAAGCTTAAAAAATGTATTGATCTTGTGATTTTGGAAATAACTCAAAGAAACAAAACACCGAACCCCGAAAAACAATTTTTTTACGCAAACCCATGTTTATTTTTAAATGAGCCGTTGCGATTTCCGACTGATTTTGATAGAGCGGGTCACATTTTGATGAATGCATCAATTTTGAAGATGCTTTTCTAATTGTTGTGTTGGTAAAGCTCAATACACTGTCACACCTGCACTTGAAGGTATTTTCTTTCATAAAATGAAAGAAAGATAACAGAAAGATGTGACTGCGCTGACAATTTACAAAATGAGAGTCCGCCATTGTATAACCACACTTATCAGACTGTTAAAATGAAGAACATTCTTGTCAAAAACTTCAAAAAAGCTGAGCAACAGGCCCCATATTGATTGGCTCCAAATGTGGGTTGTTAATCTGCCTCTAGCTTTACTAACTTCCATGTTATAGCAAACCCAAATGGCTATCCAAGATTCAACATGATTTGAATGAACGTTAATAAAGGCTTCTTTTGTATCCTCAGAATGGGAGCTAAAAGGACGTGTTCAGGCAGGGGTCAAGGTTTTACTTGGTTTCAAAGGAGCACAGTGGTCCACTTGTTTGATTTGAACTTACATCATATTTCACTGAGTGAGGCAGGGAGCCTGATCTCTACTTAACCTCTCCAATCACTCACACAGAGGGAGTTCCTCTGCCATGCTGCACATAGGCGTCTGTAGCCTTTCAAATCTAGTTCCAACAGTGGCGAACCGTCAGGGCCTTCAAGGCATTCAGAGAATACCCTGGAACACTCAGATAAAACAAACAAAAAATCGATTTAATGATATAAATAAAATGTATATAAAATGACTAAATGAGAATGGTATCTGTGTTGTTGATCTGTAATATTACAGTGTTACGTTGATTTGTTTGTCCTTCTCGGACCATGCACTACGCATTTCAGTGGTTTTGTGTTAGAAAATAAAGAAACCAATCAGATCTTGTTCTGGGTCTCTGGGTAGAATATAGGGCTGCTCAATTAATCGTATTTTAATCGCAATTATGATTATGGCTTGCAACGATTATGAAAACAACGTAATCGAAATAAAACGATACTTTTTTTATTATGAATTTTTATTATTATTTTTTTGGTTTTTCAGTTGAATTATTCTTAAAGTTCAGGGTAATAAACTGTTAAAAACATACTGTTCACATTTTTTTTCTCCAATAAATTGATGTTTTCAAAGTAAATGGATAATCGTTTTTAATAATCGTGATATCAATTATTGACCCAAATAATCGAGATTATGATTTTTGCCATAATCGAGCATCCCTAGTAGAATATCCTTCAAGATCCTTGATCGAATGCCCTGGCCGTTGCACTGAATGAGAGCCTACGTTTGGACTGACAGTTTGATCAACCAATCATATATTGATTTGTAGCCGTATTCTTTCAGAGTTTCCCTCGGTTCCAGGATACTCTAGAAGGCCCCCTAGTTACCTGGCTCGAGACAGAGGATCTAGATGAATGCGACGAAGCAATTCATGCCGTTTTATTGTTTTTAACGTTGAAATGGCAAGTGCAACAGGTGAAGATGAAGTTGTTGCGGAATTGTTGTGAGTACCCTTTTCAAGACGACAATTCAGTGAAAAGACGGACATTATAACTCCGGGGGGTGGCGGCGGCGGCCGGGGGTGTGTGTGTCTACAGAAGGTCCAGTTGTGATAGACACGGTTCGCAACTGAGTTCCAATGATATACCAGTGGCACTGTCAATCATCCATGAGTAGGTCTGAATGAGTAACTCATGTTGCGCACCTTGCGTGTCTCTACTTCATCCATATCCCTCTGTGGGGGTCAGATAGACTTATATGTTTCACTCCTCCATCGTGCTTTCCCTCTCTCTTTCTCCCTATCTCTCCCTTTAGTTACCAGAAGGTTCATTTTGTGCAGTTCAGATGCTGCTGCCAGTTGTTGAGTCTGACTGCTTTAACGTATCAAAGGTGCTGTGCAGGAAGAAAGCTCCTCATTATGTCAACGACCACCATCAAGCAACTGTACATCTGTAGCGGATGGGAGGGCGATAGAGTCAACACAGTGAAGTTGAATAACAGATTTTAAAAATAGCACTAATCACGTTTGATCATAGTGTGTCCAAAGAACAACTTTTTCACTGTTTTTGAATTGTGCTGGAAAAAGATTTAGGAGAACTTTAGGATCTCCTACAACCTTGACAACCCTTTTCTTGTTTATTTTCAGTCCGTCTATTTTTTCGCCCACATCTTGCGATGGCTTGAAACACGACTTGAACTTTCTTTGTGTTTCTTGTGAGTTTTTCTCCCTGCCTCTCTGTTCTGTTGTGCTATCTCCGTTTGTGCTGGGATTCATTAGCAGTGCTCGAATTTCAAAACTCATTTTTCTGCACTTTTGAAAACTGAGGAAAAGCAGCAAATAACTTATGTCTATATATAATTACAATCATTTTGCACACTGACAAACATATTTGTTCATGCACGACACACTCAAAGATGCACATTGACATGAATGAACTCATTTTTAAACAATCTTTTGGTAGGATAATGACATCTAGCATGGTGTAAGTATTTTCACCATGACTAACTCAAGTGTCTAATTGAAGCCATGCATGTTATTGTGATTTGTTTATGGTTACATTACATTCATGGTCTGAAATTGTGTAAAGGGTATATGTGTGTATGCTGGGTAGGTAGCAGAGGGCAGTCACGAAGCATTTTAAATTACACCGTGACTCACAAAGTCACACTGTGCAATGTGAGCAATCTGCACACTTACAGTTAGGGATGGGTACCGAGCCCCGGTATTAAACGGGCCCCAGGGATGAATTATTAAAGACCTTGGTACCGTTAAGCTCCGACGTTATCAGTCTTTTTATCGGTACTGGAGACATGTCAAACATATGTCATATGTATTATTGCTACACAAACATTATATTGCAGTTTTAGTGTCACAAACTCCGTTTCTAATATGCAAAAACCCTAACCCGGGGGGGGGGAGGGTGACGTGCCTTTGTGACGTGCAACAAAATTAACATTAACCTTTCTGTTGGTCAACGGAGGGAAACTCTGAGGTATAAACATAAGGATATAAGGATGACGGTTAATGCAACAGCACCGCCTAATGAGAGAGGAAGGAAGGCAAGCGCTAGTATTACAATTCAGCTGTTTATCATATAAATGAAGGGTTGTGTTCAACATATCTGTCACTATTTCCTCGCCAATGCCAGGCATTCACATGATTCCACTATGTGTCTCATGCAAGTCTGCCTGCATCTATTTGCTCTGCTAACGTCCCTTGATTCATTTCATCACCTCTGACATGCTCTGTGAGAGGGAAAAGGTATTTTTCTTGCATTAATTCCTGCTCCTGAAAACACCATTTCATTTCATTTAGATATTTAACTGATTAGAAGCCAGCACAAGTTCAGTGTTTGCATTCATAGAGCATTCTACAACATTCCAATCTCATTTTAAAGCTGATGATGGCAAAAAGGCAAGGCAAAAAGACAACAGTTTCACTGCCAAGTTTATTTTCTTGTATAAAGAGGGCTTAAATCCAGCACCAACATCATACCGATTTGTGTTAACACAGTACAGTACATTCTCGTGAAACCAGGTTACCTTTAAAGGCTGGTTGCTGTCCAGAATCGATATGCTCAACAAATATGAATGAGATCTCCTTGGTGAAATGTATTGTACAGACATTTCTGACCCACAATGGCCGTGCACAGCACAATCATCTGTACATTTTCCACCATTTATCTGGGTATGGGTTTCAGAAGAGCATGCTAAGCAAAGTACTCTATATGTCCTTCTCGCCAGTTTCATCCACTATTGCTTCCTGTAAGATCCCAGAACATTTACAGGCTAGATATTTCCTCCAATCCTACTCTTTTATTCTTCCACACTTCCAAGATCCCGACCCTGGTCCTCCAAAATATAAATCTTCATGGACAATTTGAATCCTGACCTGTCAAGAACCTTTCCCAACCTGAGGTGAATAAATAACTATCAAAAAGAGTAGACCTTAACGAAATATAAGTCAAAGCAGAATAGGCTAGAGCAGGGGTTTTCAAAGTGTGGGAAGGTGAGCCTCCCCTCAGAGAACATAAGAACAGCCGTGCCCCCCCTCCCAATTATTATTTTTATTATTATTATTATTGTTGTTGTTGCTATAATGCAGGGGTATTGTTATCCAGTGGAAAGTCCTTACCTACTGGCCTAGTTAAATCAAAGTGGTTACTTCTTTTTGGCTGGGCAGTATAGTTTTACACTCCGTCTTATTTGACTTTCTCAGAACTTAAAACTGTTTTATGGGGGCAGACCCCCCCCCCACAAAGAAAAATATTACACACGTATTTACACACGTAAGGTCATCATCTTAACAGTTTGTTATGCTCATCGAGTCATCCGTGAGCAGAACATCAAGTTGGCATGCCAACAGCTGAATGCGGCGATTACCATATTGTTCAGCAAAACGCCTTACAAACTTATTAAGGATTAAGGATACGTCCCCAGCTGACCCAGAAAGCCACGCAGGTTCTGGTCCAGGCTCTCGTCATCTCACGCCTAGACTACTGCAACTCCCTCCTGGCTGGTCAACCTGCATGTGCCATCCGACCTCTGCAGCTCATCCAGAATGCAGCGGCTCGTCTGGTCTTCAACCTTCCTAAATTCTCCCACACCACGCCGCTCCTCCGCTCCCTCCACTGGCTTCCGGTAACTGCTAGAATCCACTTCAAGACTATGGTATGCGTACCATTCTGCGAATGGATCTGGCCCTTCCTACATCCAGGACATGGTTAAACCGTACACCCCAGCACGTGCACTCCGCTCTGCATCAACCAAACGGCTCGCTGCACCCTCGCTGCGAAGGGGACCCAAGTTCCCATCAGCAAAAACACGTGGGTTTGCTATCCTGGCTCCAAAATGGTGGAATGAGCTCCCCATTGACATCAGGACAGCAGATAGCTTACACACCTTCCGGCGCAGACTGAAAACTCATCTCTTTCGACTCCACTTCGAGCAATAGAACTATTAACAAAGCACTTATATACTAATAAAGGACTGGCTTATCTAAAGCCAGTTGAGTAGCACTTGAAATGTTTTTGCTCTATGAAACCTGATGTACTTATATGATTCTGTTTTCTTCAAGTTTGTATTTTGTTGGTCGAACGCACTTATTGTACGTCGCTTTGGATAAAAGCGTCAGCTAAATGCAATGTAATGTAATGTAATGAAGATCTACAGCTTTTGTGCGTTTTGATTCAATGCTGAGTACAGCCAAACTTGACAGTCTCTTCTCTGTCTTAGACCGCAAATACCTAATTTCTTCCGTCTACTTGGGTCTGAATGCTTCTCGTTTTGCGCCGTCCTGGTCAAAGGACATCGCCGCCAATCATATTTCCACGCTCGCGCCAGGAGGGGTTACAAGACTTGCGTCTTGTGCTGCATTCACTTGCACTCGGACATTAGGGATTTTCTCTCATAAATGTCCGATGAACCACAACTTTTATTTCAAAACAAAGCTTACAACTGGGGTGGCAAGGCTATTTTTAGGGTGGCAGTTGCCACCCCATGCCACCCGGTAGATCCGCCCCTGCTTGACCGGTACTTGCTTTTGATCAAAGTCAATGCGGAAAACCCACACTCACACAGGTAGGCGGAGGTGAATGAGCACTTTTACAGCCTTTTTGGCGAGGTAGGGGAACTCGGTCTCCACAGGCAGCCAAAGTGTGAAAGTGACGTTTTCTGCCAGACGCTGTCTCCTCTCTCACTTTAGGTAACTTCACTAAAAATCGATCCATGTTGCCGCTCGCATAAAGTTAGCTGAAGTTAACTAGCTGAAATTCACGTTATTTTTTTCTCACGCTGCGCCTCCCCTGAAGCTCTCTGGCCCCCCCCACTTTGATAACCGCTGGGCTAGAGGATCATTAGAGCGTATCTAAAATGTATTAATCCTTAACACACATCACAGCAGTCCAACAAGAACCCTGATTTGTTTTAATTAGAAGAATTTCAGAAATTACACCCCGTGTCGAGACAGCACATAAATTACCACCTAAACATTTTTTAAAGCCACAAAGTTTTCCCTGATGATGCTGAACTTGCTTCGTTACATCGGTCCTAGACCAGAGCTGTTGGTATCAGCTAAGATGCAGACGGACATACATAGCCTGATCAATAGCTATCCGCCATTTTATTGCTTGGCCGGCAGAAACAAAGTTTGGTGGAATAACAAGTTTCATTGTTTGAGTGTGCATATAGGCCCGCCAGTGTCCCGCCACACGACTTGAAGCATCAAATATCCCTAAAAGAATCAAGTTTGGTGTCCCTCTGATATCCCTGCTCGGGGAACCAGCTCCAGTCCCAGCTCGTGAACTGACGGCTTTTTTGTTCTATTCCAATCCTTCGCAGCAAACCTCATCCTCCCTGCTCATCCCGTTCATGTCTTTAGTCTTTTGTCTGCATGAACTGCTCCAACAAACCCTTTGTCCACACCACACCCTGTGACTTTAGGGCTTAACAATTACAAATCATCCTGAAAGGGCCAAAAAGGGGATATTATTGAAGATGGATGAAAGAGGAGTTTCCTTTAAACTTCACTAGGGCAAGGAAAGAGGGATTAGTAACAAGGGATGCTAATGATGCACGGCAGGGAAGAGCGTGCACTGTGATAGGTGACCTCTACAGTACATGATTATGGGTGAGATTATATTAATCCTGCCCTTTAGCACAACTTTCAGGTATTTAAAGGGAACATATCACACTCTCGCAGCAGGATTGCAGCAAATGTTGCTCCCTGGGTTTGATGGAAGCTGTACATGTGTACTCACAAATGTGTATGCTGAGACATACAACATTTCTAAACCTCAACACACCCCCACCAACTTCCTGCTCCCTTCAGATGGATCAACTCCTAACTCCAAAAAGAGTTATATTTGGTGTTTTTGCTGTCTTCTGAATACAAAGTGAAGTGATTACATGGAGACCTCCCACTGCTTTCAGCAAACTGCTACTGCTGTAACTCACACTGGCGTGGAGGTTTGGCACCCGCTTTACACGGGTATAGTGCCCCCCCCCCCCCGTGCTCTCATTAGCATACAGGCCATGTCTCACTGACTGCCAACCTTTAGGCAGTGATTCCATCTTGTCGTGATACGCAGTGAGGGAGTACAGTAAACCTGCCATGCTGCCAGGCTCTGACGGCTACACAATTGCAGGAAGGCTGTGAAAGGGATGAAAAATAAATAAAAAAATTACAACTTGCCTGGCAGAATGTCAAGAAAGAAAGGGTACTGAACTCGCAGAGGAGCTACTCCACCTTATTTCCCTCTGTTGGTGTTGGGAGTTATTGATGTAATTGACCAGCCTAAGGACAAGGGGAAAATCTATAGGGGAGGAAGATTTTCTTTTTGTCCAAAATGGAGGCATCAGTGAAGGCAGCCAAGTTTCACTCATGTGTTGTAGGTCATCTTATTGATTGTAAGTTAACGGTAATTGAACGAGACTGCGCTCTGTTGTTAAGAAGAGACATGGCCTCCAGGTCTTTGGCCCGCTCTTCCCACAGATAGTCCTGCTCTGCTAGTTTATAGCCATCAAGGCTACAAAAATCTGAACTTGTTTCTATGCACAGTGATCCTAATTACCTTCCTCTCTCTTAATTTCTCTTTGAACATTTTTCCTAATTTTCTCTTTCAAGAACAAACTATTTTTAGCAAACTTATATCCGGTAACTCCTATATGAAGTCTTTAACCCTGCCTAAAGGTAGGCTGTTACATTAAAAAACATGTTTTCCAGTCTGCATAGCCTTGATCATCAAGAACACTTTCAACCTGCAAAGCTACACCTCCACTAATTATGTGACCACATGTTGTGAAGAAGAAAAAGATCAGTGGCCCTCAAATGTTTAACTTTTTTAAAATCTTAGATCGTTTGCATACTTTTGGATCAGTTAATTGCTATAACCTTCAAAAGATATGGAACTAATGCGAAACTAAATCCACAATCGTACATCTTTTTAAACACTTACTAACCCTACATTATCTCCTGTGTTAAGCATTATCTTTGATCTACCCTCTTCGCTCTTCTCAGGAAAGTACATTTTAAGGGTAAATAGCGAGTTCCCCTAAAGTATTTTCCTGCATGATTTTTTTAGTTTTTGTTGAATAACATGAATGAGGCATGTTACCTAAACGTCCAGTGAAACTTTGGAGAGAAGAAAAGTATATATTATATAGTTTAGATTTTCCATGGTTTGACTTGTGCCCTTTTAATTATGCCATCTAGTTGAACTGGCAACCTCTTTAGATTATGACATTTACCCTGACCATAGGAGACTTGTCAGTGTATTGGACTTCCTGATAGTTACATATTCTCAGACCTCCGCAAAGGCCAAATGCCCTTTTGCCGCACTATAGTATGCAAGGATATAGTGTGCAGAGTAATTGCGTTATGAGCAGGTTTAAAGAACAGCTCATACTGATGGTGATTGTTCCACCAAAGTAAACAATAATGTGTGTATGTGCCTCGGGCATCCCTATATTACACAAGGAATAGCCTTAAAAATAAACAATTACCTAATTCTGCATGGCCCAAAAGATAAAACTGTCTGGTGAACAACCCTAATGGGATGTTGTGTGTGTTTGTCAAGCAGGCACAAACATTTTCCAGCCTTTGCTCCCCCTCCCCTCTTTCAAATTAGTTCAGGGAAAACCCTGAGTGCTAAGTTGATGAATATGTGAAGATAATGTTGATTTTGGGATCAAAACCTGTGATGTATGACATTAGGCCACAGAGGATCCCACAGCAGAGAAATCAAGGGCATTTCCCTCAGTTTGCATGTACCATACTGTAGTGAGTCTTCCAATATGTCCTGATAATACAGAACTTCCTGTTGGCCTAGTGTAATGTATTGGTTTAAACTTTTTCTTCAGCTTTCTGCAGTCTTGACATAGATTATGAAAATGTGCTTTGAATTGTGCCAAACTTTGATCAGCCACCATGCCAAATTACCAACTATAAAGTGATAGGGTTTGGCCTCGTTTAACTAACCGATAAAAAGGCAGCTTCATTCGGATCCCAATCCCTCTGTCAAAAGTAATTCCTGCTCGCACTCCGTCCCTGAATTTAGAAACGGGATGACTCACCACCTTCCTTCTGCCAACTAAAATCTGTTCACACACACACACACACACACACACACACACACACACACACACACACACACACACACACACCACACACACACACACACACCACACACACACACACACACACACACACACACACACACACACACACACACACACAGACACACAGCACACACACACACAGCACACACAGTAGCATGGACTGGACTTTTTGAATTTGTATGTGCAGGAATGAAAGCCTGCAAAAAAACCAATGTGAAATTCTATGTCCAGATCATAGCTATGTCATAATTAAGATCAACAATGAAAGATTGTGTTTGCAGAGCTCTACAACCGTGCTTTCTCAACTTTATAAAATGTTGAGAAAAGGGATTAAGTTTGGAAGTCTTGATAGAATTTCTGACTTGGGAAGTTAATTTCTTTAGCAGTTTGGCTCTGTTTTTGGGGACACAGAGACACGTTTGTCATGGCCCATTGGCCTGATCTAATTGAGTGGAAGGGAACATTCCATCTCTAAATTTGTCACTGCGGCCACCAAGGTTGGCACCGATGAATGGGATCACTGAGCAGCGCCCCTGTCTCCCATATCAATTTCAGACCAAACCCTAAAAATACACACAATTATACAGAGGAGAGTGGCTAGTGTCAGTTTCTATACTTTCTGACCCAAAGGTGTAACCTGGATGAGTTGGTGTCTAATATAGAATGTCCTGGCGGGATAACACATACCTTACGTCTAACGCTCGGAATAATTCCAATTATAAGCCAACACATGAGTGAAGTCGTTAAAGCTTAAACAAGCAGTCAATTATCCTTCAACCCCTTTTCCCCCCAGTCCACCGCTATTCAAATCAACTAGGAGCCTTGGGATTCACACAAGAGCTCTGTCACTTCCTGATGGCCATGAGACTGTGAAAGCAGTACTTCCAACAAAATAAAGCCCAATTATGTTAGCACCGCCAAGCACCGATAGATGCCCTATCCTCTCCTCTGTCAACTGTGACAGACTTTCAAGACTGTCAAATCCACCCTCTAATCACCTAATAACACAAACAATTGGTAATACTAATTAGGCATCCCCACAGTAAGCAATTAATTATCGGTTCACAGCGAGCCTTCCCCTCGCTAATAGTTTGGTAAAAAGACAGCCCGCTTGATGTTATGTTTAATAGTCATAAACTTTTATTGCCTCTCAAACATGAAGTCAATTATGTAGGCGAGTGAAGATGCCTGCTACAGGCCCTGCTGGGGAGAGAGGTTGATTAAGGGTGTTAAAGGCCCTGCAGCTTTAAAGGGAAGGTTGGAAAGTAAATAAACGGAGATAGAGATGATTAAGCATGGTGGAAAACAGCAAGCTTTATTTTCTCTCCCTTTGTCTCTGTCTTTCATCTCCTTTCCCTTTCTATCTTTCCTTCTCTCGCCCTCTCTAATGATTGCTCATTGGTCTTCTCGCATTATCTGCAGAGAGGCTTTTCTCATTGTACTAGTTTTTTGTTTCTTCCCAATGATTGACCGCTGAAAATGTTCATCTGTCTAGGGTTAACTGGCTATTGCTAACGTTTAGGTTGATGGCTATATTAGAGCACTATTTACTACTACGAATGCCAGAGTGTGGATGGAAAATGTCCCAGTGGTTAATATATTTGTGACAACACCAGTGCTAACAAGTACACGTAGACTTTTACAGGTATAGAGACCTGTTGATGACGCTCTGAGCACCCTAAAGAACCTCTAGCTATTTATTTCACACCTCCAGTGTGGTTCTTTTAGCCTTTCATTTGTGGCTATTTTTGTATTTGCACTGACTTAGAATGATTAAAAATGTCATATTGACTGATTTTGATTTATTCATTGGGTAACTTTGGTGATCTTGCATCATCAGCGCATGGACCCAAGTGAGGAAATCTAATTCTGATGACTGACAGTAAGATATGCAGCACATAACAGTGACTTTTGTGTTTATTTTCCATTCTCTGGTGTCACAAAAAGATCACTGAGAAAATATGAAATGATACTGAAACTGAACCTTGTATAGGGATGAGACAATGTAGGATTGTATTGTTGATATATTGCAGTATGTTTTGGCAAAATAGTGATCTGACTTCAATCCAAGTAAACAAGACTTATTTTTCAGATAAAAGGCCCCCTGTTGTTAGGCACCCCCGTTGCTCGCCTACAGTATATAGAAAGATTGAGCAGACAGCCTATTTACTAAGGATGTGCCTCACTGCATGTTGCAGGTTTGTTAGCTTCTTCATATTGATCTTTTGGGCCTACATGCCTCTTCCTTTACTTTTGAACTCTCAAAACATCTAAGCAATGAGTACAGGGTGATCTTTTCCACACAACTTTTACTGAAGCATTTTATTTTGCTTGAATTATTTTTTGAAAATAAATTGAACCAGTAAGAAAATGCATCAACTTTGTCAACTCTTTCAATTCATTTGGGGTAATAATGCTGACTATAGGTTTGGTTGTTGGAGTCATATTACCAGCCAACACGTCCTAATTTGCAAATACACTGAACCCAACAGGTAACGTCTAAATGTAGTTATTTTGTCAGGTACGTTTTACTTCTAAATAATATTTAAAATTGACTCGTATACTAACTATGTATCTAAACTAATATACAAGCCTCGGTCTGTCTAGCACCACCAATTAAAAGTATTGATCTTTGCGTCTCATTCAGATGTATTTGCAGTACACACACACACACACACACACACACACACACACACACACACATCACACACACACACACACACACACACACACACACACACACACCACACACACACACACACCACACACACACACACACACACACACACACACACACACACACACACACACACAACACACACACACACACACACACACACACACACACACACACACACCACACACACACACACACACACACCTCTGACCTGTCCGTGTTAAGGGTCAAAACTCTGTGTTGCCACATGCTCTGGGGCCTTGTGAAGTGTTGCAGCACTCCAAGGCACCATTAGTGGTGTGTGGCTGTGCTGTGGCTCTGCCCTGCTCACAGTGAGTTATTCACCTCCTCCATCACCCCCTGTCGTAGCAGCCTAATGTGGTCTGGGCTTGTTGTGGCATGCAGCACACCAGCCTGCCTGATCAGTCTAATACTTACCCATTTTCAGGCAGCTGTCTTAAATTAAGAGATGGAACAAATCATGTGGAGACTTATTTTCAACATGATTTGGCATGCTTTTTGTAAAGGAGGATACATGTGTTGCTTTTTAATCGACATGCGTGCATCGACTTCTGTCTAGGTTTAGTGTGTATCTTCTTTCAGTATACTTTCTTCCTGGCAGTCTGCACTCTATTTAAACTCTCCAAGAGATTAGTCCTGTGAGTTTCATAATGTTTTTGTTGCCGTCAGTCTTTTTCTTCTCCCAGAAGGTGCTAGTTGAGCTTTTCTTACTTTTGTGCAGGGTATTACTTTCAGTATTGCATCAAAGTTCATCTAATTTGTAGTACCAATTTCCCTTGCAGCAGTCGGTCAATCATTGTGGAAATGTTTCAGAAGAGCTCTAAACATGAGAGCGGAAATGAGCCGAGACGGATGTGCCCAAAAACACACCATGGGAGATGGAAGTGAACGAGGCAAAAAGGAATACATTAGGGAGGAAGGATGAGCGAAAGCAGAAAGTGAGACGGGGAGAAAGAGTGGAGAAGGCAGGTGAGCTACGAGCGTGCTGACCTTCATTCTCGCTGTCAGAATAAAATAAACACAGCAGCCCCTGCCCCTCTAGCTGGATCAGATTGCCAGTCCATCAGCTGTCCCATTAACATGTCAGAACAAACAAACTAAACGAAAAACACAAAGCGCCAGCGAGCATGTGGACGGATGGATGGATGGAAAGCTTGGAGGGGCACTGGCTGTGTGGTTTTGTAGCGAGAGATGTACTGCTGAGCATTGGGGATCTGTCATCAGTCATTTCTCTCTGTCTTTCCCTCTTTCTGTCTGAAAACAATAGCACAGCAACAAGCCCAGAGAGAGGTTATGGGATTGTGTCTAATACATGCACGGAATACCATCAAAAATGTATGAACAAGTGTCTCCTGCAATATTATTAGAATCTTGCGTCTTTTAGTCGGCACCACATTAAAGTGGGTCACATTTTGTGATCTCATAAGCAGCCCCTACATTTTGCTCCAGCACTCTTTCCCCGTCCCAACTGCAGTTCACGAGGTGCAGAAGAAGAAAGAAAGGGAGAGGCAGCTTTGCTCAATGACTCTGCAAGCTAGCATGCAGATTGTCTATTTGTTTATATGTTTGGACTCTTAATCTTGTCAAGTGTGTTATAGAGCACAGCTGTCGGTATACAAAACTAGTGGGGTGGCTGATCCAACACATTGAGCTCTTTTTTACTTCCCTGCATGCCCCCACTCTTTTACCTCTGCATTTAACAGCACAGGTGGATCTACAGTGGCTCCTGGTGGAGTTCTGAGGTACTGTGGGACACACTGGGATGCAGTGGTTATGTGAAATCCTTGACCTAGTTCTTCCTCTTGTTTACATTGCATTTCTCTTGTTAATTCAATCACTGTTCGGAAAAACTGGTAGACCTTTCTCGACATGAATAGGAGACAAAGGAGACTGGAGCGGCCTCCTCGGTTTGACAGATTAGCCCAGATCCATTGATTCTGAGTAAGAGAGTATAGCAGCAAGCTGGCACCGAGCACAACTGCTTTCATGGATTCTGGCAACTGGGGGAGTGTTACGTCATAGGAGAAAAAACTTTAAGATACTGTGCTGTAGATATGTAGAAAAATTAGATTTAAAAAATAATCTATCAAAAAGCATTTATTTATTTTAGTCATGGACTAAATATAACAAATACCATAGACACCGGGTTTTCTTGTGTTCAATTCCATCTCTTGGGGAAAACCTTGGGAGATGTATTGTTCGTATAATAAATCCATGGTGAATACAGTCATGTTGAAGAGTTTCTTTTACTCACATACAGTATTGATTAAGTCAGTGTGCTGGCAACATTTCTGAACAGAACATAAGATCCTTTAGGGTAAGAAGCAAGTGAAGCTTGCATTGTAAAGAAGGCAAGTCATCGTGTTTCTCGAGCGATTCCATCTCTTCATTTTCCGCTTTCCCTTCTGAGAGGTAATCTGGGGAATTGTGCACTACCTGGTGGAAGGTACCCGTCACACAGCCTGGGAATGTTTCACCTGGACAAACAAAAGGGCGTTGAAAATAGTCTTGGCAATTTATTTGTACTCTTTCATTGTTTATCTATCTTACCTCTGTTTTTCTGTTCTATGTAATACAAACTTTTTTACTTGATGCCTCCTGCTGATCTTGTTCGATGCTAATGTTTTGGATCATAAGCCTGTTTTCTTAAGCTACTGACTACAGCTGGTTAGCGTAACTTAGTATGAGCACTAAAAACAGCTAGCATGACTCTGTCCAAAGGTAGTCCAACTACCATACTCTCTAAAGTTGATAATTTACTACATTTTATATAAAATATTTGATTTGATATGAAACCAAAACATATGAGTATTTTTAGGATAGTATTTCTACTTCTACTAGTGAAGAATCTACTTCTTCCTCCTTTGCCTATATATGTGTCTAATAACCCAACACTAGCTGCACATCTCAGTGTTTGATGTAACTGTAAGCTTAAACAATGGTGGCAGGTTAATTGCAAAATACATGAAAGTGTTACCCATCATCTCCTCTAAATCCTTTCAATGAAGGGTTAGGCATAGTTCCCAAAATCTGACTATTTCCTGAAGAAATCATGGACTCTATGTGAAGCTGTTGAACTAATTCCTCAAAGCATCTTTCTGACCACAAGTGCAACCGTACCCCAATTCTTCATGCCAGCAAAAACAAAAAGTATACATTAACAGTGTGAGAAAAAGTTTTTAGAGAGTACTTGTCCATGGACAAGTGAGTTTGGCAATTTACTTGTCCGAATACATTTTTCACTTGTCCAGAATGGACAAAAATTGGGGCCACTGGAATCTTCTTCTTCGCCATCGTATTTTTCCACGTTTTTTACGACACCGCTAACGTAAGTGAGCGGTAAGCTTTTACTGCATCACACATAGGGTTGGGTATCGTTTGGATTTTAACGATTCCGGTTCTGCTTTTCGATTCCGGTTATTTTCGGTTCTCGATTCCGGTTCTTTGAGAGGGTAAAAATAAGTCCCATGACAAACTGGGAGAAAAATATATTTATGAAAACATTAAGTCAAATCTGTATTCCTTTGTATTTACAAATCACTTCATACTGTTGAATTTCGTTACGGTTATTGAATAAAATATATAAAAATAATCTCTGCATTGTTTAGTTAGTTCTAAGTGGTGCAGTTTGAGAATGTACAATTGGCCCAGTCTCCTCTGATGTTACACTGCAACCTGCCTGTGAGACAGAGTCCAACCACACATGTCCAACACATAGGCCTAATAATAATAATAATACATTAGATGTATAGGCCTAGCGCTTTTCTACAACTAGAAGACGCTTGCACGCTTACACATGTCCTGCAATACACATGCTGCAGCTGCCCAGCTGCTCACTGTTTGTAAAAGTAAATAAATAGTATTTTCATTTCAATAATGTACTTTCTATACCCTGCTTCATAAACAATACTGACATCCCTGTGCTCCTCCGAGTCTGGGGGTCCGGGGATGTGAGGACAGCGCGAGGACACAGACAGGGAGGCTGCTTTACTTCATAAAGGAAATGGTGGTCAATATTAACAACATAGGAGCTAAAACGCTTAATAACCTTCATTACGTGTTAGAGAAAGAACATAAGAAAGTTTGACAAAGATGAGGCTGTTAAATGGGCAGCGAATCTGCTGTGTGTAGATAGAGAGAAAGACGCTGAGCTGCACCGTGCAGCTGATACGGAGCATAGAGAGAGAGAGCTGCAGTCCGCGGGGCTCGGCCTCCTGTCCTCACAACTCTTATTAATCCCGGTACTGGACAATTGTTATTTGTTCTTACTCGGAACCGAGTTTTGCTTCCCAACCCTGCCACTGTGCTACACGTCGTCGTTCTTATTATACATCCATGGTCCCGTCCCGCCCCGCCCCCGTCTAACAGTAGGCCTACAGAAAGCGGCGAGATGCATTTCCTGGGGAATCGACAAGCAGAACCGAAACTAACATTTCTAAACGAACAATGGCGGACACGGACAATTTGCGAATGAATTCTGCCTTTTGTAAACTGAATTTATCAATAATTTGTCAATAAATTAGGGCGAAAAACGTAACTTGTCCACCGGACAAGTCAATTGAAAGATCTACTTGTCCGATATCGTAAATAACACGTCCCGGACGGTGGGACGTGTGCTTTTTCGCACACTGATTAATAAATAAAAACTTGAAACCTAATTTCAGCATGCTGAAGATAAAAGACCCTCTTGATATAGTATTGGGAGGGGTCAAGGCAGTGCTACACATGGCAGGGTGGTTGATGAAGGGCCCGCAGCTCTCTAACAACTTATTTTCGGTGGGTTTATCCGTCAACCATGTTGATTCCATTAGCTGGGATCTGACAGCGAATGGCTGAGCTCCAAGCACTATCAGTCTCACATCAGAAGCTAGTGAGAGAAAGAGAGATGGAGAAATGGGGAAAGAGTGAGGTAAATAATGACTGGTACTTTTACTGTATGACTACTCTTCTTTAAACACCCCTCCCAAGCCATGACCGTATCCAGCATGAAGCGGCATGACAGGGGAGTCAAATACATGCAGTCAAAAGATTAATGGGAACCTTCAAATCTTGGGGCAGAATTTCACTCATGAATATGATGACAATGACAGCGGGAATACAGTTGACAAGATGATGACAACGACCATTATGGCAGCATTAGAGACCGGCAGCATTATTCCGGGCCCTGCTTGAAGTGGGTCAGAGCCCTAATGCCTTCTTTGTGAATGTGACAAAGTGTGAAACGACTGCCGCTGCTGCCTTGTTATACCCTTTCCCACGCACAGCCACATAAATCTCCTGCTCATTTACTGCTGGCACGATTGAAATTCAATTCCCCGGAAACTGGTTCTGAAAAGACACTTCAGGTCCGGCAAGTTATCGGTTCAGGCAATACCAATCCCCATTTAGGCCGAGCTGAATTAGATTATTTCATCTTTAAACCAAAGCTCATATTTTTGTCTGAGCTTCCTCCCAGCCCGCCTGTCTCCATGAAGACATTTGATGCTCGAATTTACCCCAAGTCTAAAATTACCTTTCTTCAGCGTCGCCTCCTTTTCCTGCTTTCAGTCAATCAACCCAGACTTGTTATTACAATTTCTCCTCAAAATGTGCCATGGATGGATCTATCCAGTGTAATGACGATGGAAGTCACACTAAACAGGACGTCTGTGTCTGTCACGACCAAAGGGGCAGCTTTAACTACGAATAGGGGGCAAATGACTGGGAAGAATGAAACATTACTCATTTAGGGGGCAATGAATTTGAACATGATTAAAAGTCCCTCATTCTGTTGAGCTCACACCCAAACAATCCAAGCTGGCTCAAAGTCAGGGTTTGACAGAGCAATTTGTATGATGCCTGAGAACTCATTAGCTTGAGAAAGCTAATTAAAGCTTTCTGAATGGTTCCTTGACCTGTGAAATCTGCAGGCCGGGCAACCGTGAGAGAAGACAGAAGAAAGTAGAAATCTTGATTAAAACTCAATAGAAGCTCACTACTGGAATTGATTGTTTAAGCTCATTCCAAGTCATGCAAGTTGGACATTATGAGATCTAATAGTGCTTTGAGCAGCCTCTGTTGAGAGAAACATGGACCAAAAACACCTGTAACATCTATGGGCTCTGCCTAATCGATTATTGAAAATTAGGGTACAAGAGAAGTTGTTGAATTTGATCTATTTTGTAGTTCCGTTGGGCACACAACACCTTCCGCTTTTAGCTGACCGTACAGTTTTTTTAATAAGAAAGTACCAAATGCATCAGTACAGTTTCAAGTATCTATTTTATTCATTAAAGTCAGCTATAAGATTTTTCTTCAAGAGCGATCGAGAGCAATATGTAAAACAATAATTTGTTGTTGGATGGATGAACAAATTAAAGGTGGGGTAGGTCAATTTGAGAAACCGGCTCGAGATACACTTTTTGTTATATTCCATGGAATGCTCTTAACATCCCGATAGCAATGAATATCTTAAGTGCTTTGACAAAAAATCCATAAAAAAATGTCATCTGTGGAAGCCGTGGTACTGTAAAAAGTACGACCAATCCGTTTAGCCGGCGCCGCCCTGTCTGTCAGCCTTCCATCTCGTGCACTCACAAATGTATCTCGTGCCCTCATTGGGCGTGCATTGCAGCAGTACTTCAATGACTCGCCAGCAACAGGCGGCCATTTTCACCATGGCAGAGTTAGGTTCAACATCGTCTTCTGGTGGCAAAATAAATAATGTCACGGAGCAAATTAGGAACAAAAACAAAGTGGAAACTAGGAGAATTCAAACCAGAGTCAATATCGGAGTTGCTTTTCAACGATGGCGACTACTGATGGAACACACCTACAGTATGGGGGTTATTCCCTATCTTTATTCAAGAGCGTGGTATTTGTCCTTGCGGGTGCGTTCGCTTTACTTATTACAGCGTCCTGTAAGGGCAGTTACTATTTGGTTTGTCTTTGGTGCGATGACAGGGTTTGCGTGAAGGAAATCAATAAAGTATGCTCTCAAATTTAAATACCACGCTCTTGAATAAAGATAGGGAATAACCCCCATACACACCGAGTTGAAATCTGACGCCGTGGTCGCTCTTTTTCTCTTGGACAGGTAATTATCTGTTTTGTATGGTTTACAATTCCCCTGAACTATATAGCCAACCTAAGTCATGTGCGCGTTCATGTGTGTTGGAGGAGGTGCTCTGTAAGGAAGTCTGAAGGAAGGGGCGGATTCTTTTCGGCTGTGTACTTTCAAATTTTAGTGCACTCGAGCCGGTTTCTGAAACTTACCTACCCCACCTTTAAGTGTGGTTTTAAGAAAAAACAAATCATTATAATAGTCTTGTAATTGTCATTGAAAGATTCACAATCATCAATAATGTCAACACAAATTGAGGAAATATTTTTGGTTATGGTACTCTCAGAAGTATAAAACAATTATATAATAAAACATCTGTATCACATGCATGCATAGACTGTATAACGACTCGATGATACTGCCGATGTCATGCTTACAATTACATGGTTATTATGAAGGATATAAATTAAGTAAGAAGTAGGGTCATCTCCTGACAGACTTCTTTACAATCAGACTTTTTCTTTTCGCCCCCTGCAGGACAAGTTTAAGACACTCTACTTTCAGACCTGGAGGTTGCCACTTCATCACACCACAATATTCAGAGATGTCAGATTTAGTCAAGTACAGTCATTCTTTCAAAATGCATCACTGATCAAAATATTGCTTACGGGATGGCGGAGAAAACCAAATTCAGTTTCAGGTGTGTGATTGCTGAAATGTATCTTCTTGCTGCAGTGTTGCGATATAGCGAGGGCGTTCCTGTGAATCTATTTCCAAAGTCACTAGAAAGGCCAGTCACTCTTCAAGATGATGTGTCATGAGAATTTAATTTTATAGAGTTCAATCCAAGGTAAATCCTTCCAGACTGAGGGACGGATGATGTTTTATTCAGAGCCCTCCTGCTCTGACATTTGTGAAACAGTAAGCAGTCTGCCTGTATGAAGCAGCATACATCCAGCGATAGACCTGCCCAGAATGTCTGTACATTCAATTTCTGCATTTAAATTTGTCTTGAGACTGTTGTGTCCCTCAAAGATGTATACAGAGACCATAGCCAGCCACGGTCATTTGGAAAGGGGACTGCCGGTGGAAAATGTCCTTGACCTTGCCTAAATAAGTCTGGAAAGGACTAATACAAAGAATAGAAAGCGTTTTCAAAGGGTGAATCCCACAGGTGTTCCTCCTGTCTGACAATATGAAAGAAAATGGGCTAAACTCATCTCGGTGGTTTTAAGAAATTCAAGTCTGAGACAGAGAGCTGAAGAGGTAGAGGAGGTGACTTTCCTCTGTGGAATCAGAGGCAGGGGGTTCTCCTAACGGAGGGGTTTTGGAAGATGATCGCACTGGGGACCTTGATCTGACAAACTGTGATGGTAAAGATCAAATCTGCTGCTTCATGGTAACATTTAAAGGGGACCTATTATGCAAAATCTACTTGTTCATGTCTTTTATACATCAACATGTGTCTCCTCTGTGTAAAGAGATTCTGAAAGTTTCAGGAAAAAAGATTGTCTCACTTTTTGTCCTGATCCATTTCTATAAAAACCTGTCTGAAAATGAGCTGATCAGATTTGCCCACTTTATGATGTCATAACGATTTTTTGACTTGTGTAACCATTAGCCAATCACCAACCAAGGTACCCCCCCCCCCCCCCCCCCCCCCCCCCCCCACCTCATCACCTGAATCTCCTTCTAGAGCACCATTTTGACCAAATATCTCTCAGAGGGGCGTGGGGAGTGGCTCCTTATTTACTTACTTATATCTAAAGTAACAGACAGAGAATCAGCAGGGCTGAAACAGAGGGGATTATGGGATGCTGCAATGATCTGTTTCGTATTTCGAGCCACTTCAGAGACATGTTTGTATATATCTGAGACCTATAATCAGGGTTCTTACGGTCATTAAAAACCTGGAAAAGTCATGGAAATTCAAAATGCTAATTCCAGGCCCTGGAAAAGTCATGGAAATGTAACTAAAGTTGCATCAAATATAATTGATATTTTAGCTAATCGCCAAAATAGTAATACTATAATGATAATAAATACTGTATCGTATAGTAATGAAACGTAAAATGGCATTTAACTGATGAGGAGTTTTGCCGGTGAGAGATTTGAGTTGCTTTAGCGCGTAGAAGCTAGTAAGCCTATTTGGTTTGTTTTAGATAGGTGCAACATGTTTCATATGCAGACCTTATTTTCCCGTGTCATGTTAAAATAAACCATTTTCAATGGTACCGCTGAGAAAGAGTAATTGTTTTGGTCATGGAAAATTAGGTAAAGGTCATTGAAAATCATTGGTGACAAAGTATATGAACCCTGTATAATATATTGATGAAAAACAGTATAATAGGTGACCTTTAAAGATACTGAAGTTTTCACAGAGAACTTTAGTTGTTGGCCAAGTACAAGTTAAGTACACTGTTTAAACATGCATCATGTATATCTTATATTCAGAACTGATTACACAATGCTGTGTGTCAAGGAGAATCAATACATCTTGAAACTGTGCAGTAAACTGAGGGAAAACAGTGTGTCTGTTAAAATTGCGGATTGTGAAATCCATTTAATGAATGATAGACAGACCCGGAAAAAATGTAATATACTGGAAAATAAGGTGACTGTTTAGAATACATTACTCTTTTTGCACACTCAGCCTTCTTTATTTGAGTTTCACCTTTATTCTTTTATCTTTTCATATCATACTTTCATCTTGTCTCACTCGCACATACACAAACACACACACACACACACACACACACACACACACACACACACACACACACACACACACACACACACACACACACACACACACACACACACACCAGAGTTTCCGTTAGCCGGAAATGACCGGACTTTGACCGGTAAAATATGCTGAAGACCGGCAAATCTAAATCTCTCCGGTCAAAATAATATCCCCTTAGCACAATACCGCATCAGTTGTGTCACTTATGTGACAGACATGAATAGTATGTGACAGACAAGAATAGTCAATTCTAATGTCTAACATTTAATGTGGAGAAAGAGATGTCCTGTATGGGTTGATTGTGCGTTGATCTGTTGGTAATGCCTCTGGGTTCTGGTGGGCATGTAAACAAATGCATAATGATGCGTTATACTTTGCGGCCTCACCCGGTTGCATAGCAACGCTTATTGTTTATGTGTCTTTTGATAAGCAGGTAGTCATATCATTAGCTAGATCTGATCGATATGGCTATAAACGCGAGTGAAGTCTAATCTGACGGGAGAGAGAGATCAGCTGCTGGATTATTGTAACTCCTTATTATCAGGGTGTACCAAGAAGTCAGTCAAGTCGCTTCAGCTGATTCAAAATGCTGCAGCTCGTGTACTAACCAGAGTTAGGAAAAGGGACCACATTACTCCTGTTCTGGCTGCCTTACACTGGCTCCCTATAGAACACAGGATAGAATTTAAAATTCTTCTTCTCGCCTACAAAGCCCTTAATGGGCAGGCGCCATCTTACCTTAAAGAACTCATTATACCCTACTGTCCTACTAGGGCATTGCGTTCCAAGAATGCAGGGTTGTTGGTTGTTCCTAGAGTCTCTAAAAGTACAATGGGAGCCAGAGCCTTTTCTTATCAAGCTCCACATTTGTGGAATCAGCTTCCAGTTTGTGTTCGGGCGGCAGACACCCTATCCGTTTTTAAGAGTGCGCTTAAGACCTTCCTTTTTGATAAAGCTTATAGTTAGGGCTGATTAGATTCAGCCCCTAGTTTTGCTGATATAGGCTTAGTTTGTCGGGGGACATCTTACTTCTTCCTTCTCTCTGTCTATACCTGTGTACTCTCATGTTCCGATTAACCCAGCTTCCTCAAATTTATTTCTTTTTGGTGTCTATATACGCCGGGATCCGGAGACATGGAGGATCCTGCGGTCCTGTGTCCTGGATCGCAAGCCCTGGATCTTGAGTCGTGGCTATGGTCCTGGATCATAGGTCCTGGGTGGATATCCTCGTGGATTCATCTTCCTATTATACACACATGCATTTCCAAACATTTGGACTACCTATGTTGCAAATGTATTATCTTTTCAATTTACACACGGCATCTATAGCACGTCTGTCCGTCCTGGGAGAGGGATCCCTCCTCTGTTGCTCTCCCTGAGGTTTCTCCCATTTTTCCCTTTAAACTGTGGGTTTTCTCCAGAAGTTTTTCCTTGTACGATGTGAGGGTCTAAGGATAGAGGGTGTCATATTGTCATACTGATATTCTGTACAAACTGTGAAGTCCACTGAGACAAATGTAACATTTGTGATATTGGGATATATAAATAAACATTGATTGATTGAGCTGCTGCTGCTGCTGACGAGTCGACACGCAGCTCTGCATAATCACCTGCAGCGGTGAGTGGAGCAAAACACACTTCAGAAAATCACACGCAGCTATTTGAATTACCTCTCAAACTACCTAAACTAGTTATAGATATGTTTATTTTTTACTGTCGGGTCACTCATTACTGGATCCGCGAGCTGCATGAGACTGACGGGCTGTCAGGAGAGGGAGAGAGCGCTCCGTTTATTATCCCCATGTTATTGTAAGTTAAAAACACATTGTAACGGAAACTCTGACACACACACACACACACACACACACACTCTCACCGACCGTGTGAAGGGTTCAACATGATCCTTCATTCAGGCCAGCGGCTGAGCTTAATGTGCTCCTGGTGGTCCCCTCAAATGAGTTTTTCTGTTATGCGTCTCCTCTCCATCCACTGCGGGGCTATTCCCTCACAGCCATGTGTGAATACTAAGCTGCGAACAGTGAGTATCAGCATCAGTAATGTGTGTGCGAAAGCACCAGAATGGGGTTTACTACAGGCTTGTATCGTACTGTAAAACAAATAATTTCATAGCTTTTTTTTGTGCCTTGGGAATATGCATCTTTCACTGTGCTACATCTATCTAATATCAAAGTGTAAGGTCCTGAACACCCCCTGAAGAAGAAACACAAATCCCCTAGCTAAAAAACTTGCCACATCTCATAGAGTTTCAAGCAAAGCTGTGATCATTGATCATCTTCCTTCTGTATTTGCTACCTTTGGTTGTGTTCGGCTCCCTTCCTGTTGCTCTGCTTATTAGCATTTCTGCAACCTGGCAACTGATTCCCCATCGATGCTCCTGGAATTGATCATGTGTACCAATTTAGAAACACAGATATTCAAAGGTATTTTCATATGAATTACTGATACAACAGTCTCACAAGGATGCATATACCCTTATGGATAACATGTTAGCTATAATAGTATTCTCTACTGGTGCTGAGCAATGCTAATGAATCTAGTTGTATATTTTGTTCCACTCTAATCTAGGGCTGCTCGATTATGGCAAAAATCTTAATCACGATTATTTTTGGTAAATAATTGATATCACGATTATTAAATACGATTATTCATTGACTTTGAAAACATCAATTTATTGAACTTTAAAACAAATAATAATTTGAACAGTCTCTTTTTAACTGTTGATTACCCTGAACGTATAATTCAACTGAAAAACCAATACAAAAATAAATTAAATAAATGATGCATTTATATTTGCATTTTACGGAGTCCCCCTGGTGACATTGGTGAGAAAAATATTAATACGTGGCCACGTATTAATAATGCGTGGCCACGAATTAGTTATTATGTTCCCACGCATTAGTAATTCGTGGGAACACAATAATTATTACGCAATAACTAAATCCAGATAGTCTATAGAAACTGATGACTGAGTGACAACACTAGCTAAACTCTGTACCGTAGGCTACGGCTATTATCGCGAAGCATGGATCATTTTGATTTCATTTTATTTTCATTTGGGTATGAATTATAATGATATTCTGCAATCCCTTGCAGTTAAGCACAGTGTCATCCTTAGCAAAAGGCACGTGCATTTTCAGCAGCCGAATCAAGTACTTGATTCGGCTGCTGAAAATGCACGGTTTGAAACGTAGTTGAGTAAAGTTAGAACGATATTGGCAGATTCGGATTTCACGGATCAATAACTCATGAACAAAACGTTATTCAGACACAAATGACGTCTCCTAAGTACCGTGGTAAGGTTGACAACGAACTACAATCACATGTTGATCAAAAAAAGCCAATATGCGCCGTCCTCGCTCCGAGCTGGACACATTACATTGGTCTCTATCTGCAGCCGGAGAATAAACGAGTGCTCAGGGACCGTCTGCAAAGTGCAACTCCGAAAAAAGAGAATATAATAATATTCAATCACTTCACTATTCTACAGTATATTACTACCAAACTCATTACACACATCAATAGTCTTCTGTTGCTCATACTACATCAGAGAGTTTGGAAGAATATGGTTTGGAATAATGTTGGTGAATATTTATACTGTATAATAGTAACGTTATTGAAGATGATGCCATATGTATTGAAGATTTTACACTATAAATATTCACCAAAATTATTCAAAAGCACATTCTTCCAAACTCTGCTGTAGTGTGAGCAACATGAGACTATTGATGTGTGTAATGAGTTTGGTAGTAATTTTTTACCGCTTTTTTAACGCTGATTTGGCTGACGTGTGTAATTTGTGGAGAACCGAAGAGTTTTCGTTTTGGGGGTGGGGGGGGGGGGTGGGGGGGGAGTCCGTCCGTCAGTCCGACTGACGGACAACTTCTCACTTCAAAAAAGAAGAAGAAATCTAGACCGCAAAAATAATTAAACAAGCGAGTACCTGTTTTTCCTGGCCAAGGACAGGTTCCTTGAACAAAACACGAGCGTAACGTGTCTTCACGTGGTATATGTCTCGTCTGAAAGGAGTGCTGACAGAGAGCACCAGAACGCCGCTCCAGCCCTTAAAATATTGCAATACCCATAAAGAGCCGTACACATGCCGCAGTGTTTGCGTGGCTGTGTCTTTAGTTGTAAGCACAGTGGCGATCTGTTGTTATTAGCATCTGGTTAGCTAGCTATGCTAACGAATTTAAAGAGCTTTTCTACAACCAGGTGGAAGAGAGCTCTCCTGAGAGCAGTGGTGTAGTGGGGATTTTTTTACTGGGGGGACGCTATTTTAATTAGGTCATCCCAAACAATGCCACACAAGTGCGCATGCGCGCAGTGCACTCACAAAACGGGCAGACAGGTCCACACAAACTACCGGTATGCTTAGTCCTACTTCAATCAATCAATCAATCAATCAATCAATGTTTATTTATATAGCCCAATATCACAAATGTTACATTTGTCTCAGTGGACTTTACAGTTTGTACAAAATATCAGTATGACAATACGACACCCTCTGTCCTTAGACCCTCACATCTTCCGAAGAAAACCCACAGTTTAAAGGGAAAAATGGGAGAAACCTCAGGGAGAGCAACAGAGGAGGGATCCCTCTCCCAGGACGGACAGACGTGCAATAGATGCCGTGTGTAAATTGAAAAGATAATACATTTGCAACATAGGTAGTCCAAATATTTGGAAATGCATGTGTGTACAACAGGAAGACGAATCCACGAGGATATCCATCCAGGACCTATGATCCAGGACCACAGCCACGACTCAAGATCCAGGACAGAGGAGCGCAGGATCATCCATGACTCCGGATCCCGGCGTATACAGACACCAAAAAGAAAGACATTTGGGGAAGCTGGGTTAATCGGAACATGAGAGTACACAGGTATAGACAGAGAGAAGGAAGAAGTAAGATGTCCCCCGACAAACTAAGCCTATATCAGCAAAACTAGGGGCTGAATCTAATCAGCCCTAACTATAAGCTTTATCAAAAAGGAAGGTCTTAAGCGCACTCTTAAAAACGGATAGGGTGTCTGCCGCCCGAACACAAACTGGAAGCTGATTCCACAAATGTGGAGCTTGATAAGAAAAGGCTCTGGCTCCCATTGTACTTTTAGAGACTCTAGGAACAACCAACAACCCTGCATTCTTGGAACGCAATGCCCTAGTAGGACAGTAGGGTATAATGAGTTCTTTAAGGTAAGATGGCGCCTGCCCATTAAGGGCTTTGTATGCGAGAAGAATAATTTTAAATTCTATCCTGTGTTCTATAGGGAGCCAGTGTAAGGCAGCCAGAACAGGAGTAATGTGGTCCCTTTTCCTAACTCTGGTTAGTACACGAGCTGCAGCATTTTGAATCAGCTGAAGCGACTTGACTGACTTCTTGGTACACCCTGATAATAAAGAGTTACAATAATCCAGCCTTGAAGTAACAAATGCATGGACTAGTTTCTCTGCATCGTTTTGAGGCAAGATATGCCTGATTTTTGCAATGTTACGTAGATGGAAGTAGGCGGTCCTTGAAATTGATTTTTTGTGGGCGTTAAAGGATAAATCCTGATCAAATATAACACCAAGATTCCTTACAGTCTCACTGGAGGCCAAATTAATGCCATCCATGGTTAATATATCCTTAGATAATTTGTTTCGTAGATTCTTCGGGCCAAGTACAATAACTTCAGTTTTGGTCGTGTTTAACATCAAAAAGTTTAAGGTCATCCACGTTTTTAAGTCCTTAAGGCAGTCTTGAATTTTATTTAGATGATTAATTTCATCAGGCTTGATTGATAAATATAGTTGAGTATCATCCGCATAACAATGAAAATGTACAGAATGATTCCTTATAATATTGCCTAACGGAAGCATATATAATGTGAACAAAATAGGTCCGAGCACTGAGCCCTGTGGCACTCCATGGCTAACTTTGGTTTGCGTGGAAGATTCATCATTGACACGTACAAACTGAGAGCGTTCAGATAGATAGGACCTAAACCAGTCTAAAGCAGTTCCCTGTATGCCAACTAAGTGCTCTAGTCTTTGCAATAGGATATCATGGTCGATAGTATCAAATGCAGCACTGAGATCGAGCAAAACAAGAATAGAGACACGTCCCTTGTCAGAGGCTATTAGAATGTCATTTGTGACTTTAACCAGAGCTGTCTCTGTGCTATGATGTGTTCTAAAGCCAGACTGAAAATCTTCAAATAAATCATTGTTTTTTAAGTAATCACACAGCTGTTTTGCGACCGCTTTCTCAAGAATTTTTGAGAGGAACGGAAGATACTTTAGTTACTGTACTGCAGACGGCGCTGGTCAGTGACCGCGGGGTCAGTATGAATCATACTTTTTTAAGGAAATCGTTTTTATTTGTTATTTTAATTACTGTGAAATGTATTATGTTTTCGTCATTATTACAACAAATACACACTTGCAACTGATAACACTGGCAATGATTTTATATTTATTAGACTTGAAAAAAAGATCATGCTCCAAATAAGTGGGGGTACGGCGTACCCCCGCGTCCAACGCCCACTACACCACTGCCTGAGAGGCTCAAATAACCTCAGCTCAGTGAGGTTAAGGCACACCTTGATATGATCAATATAGTTATTAATGAGACTAAATGAAAAACAGGTATAAAATACTATATGACAGTAACAAAAAAGTTGTTAAAAATAACAAGAATAGAGTTTAAAAGGGGAGTGATTTGTAAAATATCCAAAAAGAAAAATATGCTTACAGTTCTGTTTCATATGGGTGTTGAGAGATGTATCCATAGATCTCTTAATGTTGCTCTCAAAGTGTACCAGATTGATGCTTTTAACTTCAATATTTAAAAAAAAAATCTTCCCGGGGGAGCGTGCCCCCGGACCCCCCTAGAGGAGGTTAGGTCCCCCCCCCCCACTTAAATCCTGTTCACATGGATAGGATACTAAATACATTTGCACACATCTTGTGTCCATATCTTTCTGTTTTGGTGGTCATGCCACACCGTGCATGTGCATGCATACGTGAGTCATGGTGAGATATCTGGATTAAGAGGTTGCCTTTTCTTTGCACAGCATGAAAGAAAGGCCAAATGAATGGGCTGTGATTTTAGTTTTTTTAAGCAGAGGTTGAGTTCAATAATTTGTACGACCCTCGGAGGATGTTGTAAAAATTGAAAGGAAAAAGGTTCCCCACCCCTGCTGTAAATAATAATGAAAACCCTCGATTTATATCTTAACATCTCTGTCTCCTATTGATCTGAGTATATTATAAAGAATAGCAGTTAATTGAAGCATTACAGCACAGGCCTTTGTCAGATGGTATATTACGCTGTTTTTGTTCTGCTTGGAATAGTTCTCTCTTTTTTCACCATACCTGTGTTTGCATCACTGTAACCAATGAGCACCTGCAGGTGTATGAGAATGGCCCTGACTCCATGTCAACCCAGATTTAAACTCCTGGCAGGACAAGCTCCAGCTCAATTCTCACACTGAATTTAAAAAAGGTGAGTGAGGGACTGCAATATAAGAGGGACAGAAAGAGACACTTTAAAACTGTTCAATTGTTATGATGTGTAAAGACTGATATTGTTCTATAATCGTCTGAAACTGTTAAGTCATGATGTGAAACTGTTAACAAAGAAAAAGGGAAACTCAAGCTGCTGCTACACTTTATTTTATTTATCTAAAATTAAGCACTTTTAAGATGCACATATTTTCAAAAGCTATTTTATTTATTTTCTCTATTTTATTTGTAAATGCAGCCCGAGAGGAACATTACACATATCCACAGTATTTAAGTAGTGTTAATTTACAATAAATATTGTTGTTTATGAATTGTACTTTCTTTATTTGATTGGCAGTCAGTTGTTGATTACATGCAGACGTTGATAAAGCTACAGGCTACTTCAATATATATCACACTAATTCATGAAGCAAGTTAGACATTTTGATGTTCCGGACCTTTGCATGGGGACATTTTCTCTAACTGGACCTCGTTGAATTTTAGTTGAAGACCTACCCCTGCTATAGACTATCTGGATGTAGTTATTGCGTAATAATTAGTGCTGTCAAACGATTACAATTTTTAATCAGATTAATCACAGTTTAAAAATTAATTAACCATGATTAATCACCATTCGAACTATGTCCAAAATATGCCATTTATTTATGTATATTGTTGTGGGAATGGAAAGATAAATGAAAGAAGGCGGATATATCCATTTAACATACAGTATCTATGTTTATTATAACATTGTTCTGTGTGTCAAAATGAAAGACAGCCCACACACCTATCAATCATCAAACCGTGGGGTCTTAATTCATTACGTGTTGATTTCTATCAACGGGGTAGTACTTCAGGAAAGTTGACGGGGGGGGGGGGGGGGGGGGGGGGGGCTAGTGGAGTACTTCGTGACCACAGAGTGTGAACGTTGTGATCAGCTGTTTTTAGCGCAGTTCTCCAGTGAAGGGGGGGAGTCTCCCTCCGCAGCCGGTTGGCGTAGTTTTGGCACAATTCCGTTGTACAGACCGACGTTAACAGCAGCCCTGTCTGTGCACACGGAGGTCCGGTGATCTAACCGCCTTCTGGAAAAGCTTCACAAGTACGTCGGTACGCAAATGCGCTTTGTGACACAAGTGACAGTACGCATTTCAGATTACGCACATAACCTGCGTACCAGTTATGTGCACCCCTGTACTACAGCAAAAGTATTCTCCGTCGGGACTTCCTGCAACAACACCACGCGCGTTATCTTGATTCTGATTGGCCAGAAGACATTATCAAAGATGTTCTATTGAGAAGACGATCACTACGTGACAAAAGTTTTCAACACCGTTTCTGGTCTTCGGTATTTCCAGACAAGTGGCTACTGAAATCAATCTGACTAACTGCTGTCTGTTCAATTCTCGGCGCGAGTTGGTGGACTTTATTTTGCTTACTTTAACATCATTGTTCATGGTGGGGCTAAGCCATTACTTGGTATGGGTGTAGCCTACCCCAGCCATACCCTGGCGCTGCCACTGGTGGGATGTATGGGGCGGGCCATTCTGCACATGCGTTAAATGCGTTAAATATTTTAACGCAATTAATTCAAAAAATTAATTACCGCCGTTAACGCGATAATTTTGACAGCATTAGTAATAATTATTGTGTTCCCACGAATTACTAATGCGTGGGAACGTAATAACTAATTTGTGGCCACGCATTATTAATACATGGCCACGTATTACTATTTTTCTCACCAATGTCACCAGGGGGGCTCCGTAGCATTTAAATAAATAATATCAAAATAATAAATACCAATTAAAAAGATCAACAAATATTTTGGAGCGCACTTCCACAAGATACTAAACATATATAAATTAGATCAAATATGTTCCAGTGCACTGTCACAACCTAGCAAAGCAAAATAATCGTTTTTTTCGATTATGTTGTTTTCGTAATTGTGGGAGGCCAAAATCGCAATTGCGCAGCCCTACTCTAAGCATGACCTCTCATTGCTTTGTGATCAATAACTGGACAATAGAATACATCACAAATAGATAAACACTGATCTGTATTTGTACTGTTTTCTGTTTCCTTCCTATATATTCTAAAAACAGTAGTCATGTCAATTAGGCATTGAGCGTTGATGCTAGACAACTCCCCAAGAAGACAAGTATCCTGGATCAGGGCAAATCATTTATACACCAGCAAGCTCTTAAAAAAATCCAACTCACGGTATTGAATAATGCCGGAATATGTCATCACTGATACATTTCAAGTCTTTAAGCCTATATTTGACAAGATTTTCTCTCATCATTATCATCTTTTGAGCCCTCACACAGTTTTTTTATGTTATTATGCAATCACAGTAGTGTGACACAAACAGAATGACTAAGTAGATGGAGACTGTGGCGATATGTGTGTGTATGTGTACGCGTACGTGCAACAGAGCATTACAGAAGGGTAAAAAGATATGCCAAGTGTGGAATACTGCTTTGGCATGTGTGAAAATGAACACAGTGATGTGGATTAATGACCTTATGGGAGCCTAAAGTGGGCATAATGAGCTGGAAAAGGCATATTCTAGATAAACCCGCTGGAATGGTAATGGAACAAACTGCTGGAGTCAGGGCCCGGTGTTGAGAGATATCGACGCTAGATTTAGACCTAATGGATTTCATTTTTGCAAACCTTAGGGTGATGAAGCTCTCTGATACTGCATTTCAGCCAACTTTCCTAATACTCTGTGCGGCTCAAGTGTTGTGTTGTTCCGTTTCCATCAGAAAATGTGTATTATATGGACTACTAATGGATTTTTTTACCAAGCTGTTCACATTTGTATCCATAATGCTGCATCGAAATGTGTATCTTTTGACTGATGGAACTATCATTTATTTTTTTGTATCTTATTTTTACTTTTATTACCTAAAATCGAGTTCATATACGGTTCAAATATGTTTTGTAGGACATGTAATGGCACCTCAAAAAACCATCAAAATAATGAGGAAATGTTAACATTGAATTTAAAATATAAAGCAAACTAAGGAAGGCAGTAAGTACGTCTCACATTAAAAACCTGTGACATCAAACTTACTTTCAAAGCAACACGTTACTCAATACTGGATTTAACCGCCTTCAATATCCTCTCTCCTGGCAACTAAAGAACAACTATTTCTGGGTAATAATAAAAACACAAGCTGACTTGAAGCCTCATTTGTGATGCATTCATTTTCTCAGTATTTAACCCTATGACTTTCCGAACTAACTAGAAGTATTAGTAGCCTAAAGCTAGATTCATAGTCCATAGTCAATGGTAAACAGTAGTCTAGTCGTAGAGCTCTACAGCATAAGTGTTGATTTATAGCTTATTGTTGGACTTCACCCATTGATAGTACTTTGCCCATAGCAGACTTTAAATGGGAATATACAACTACAGTAAAAATCAAGCTTAAAACTACATAATCTGGTATGCAAGAAATAAACCGTGTCAAGTCATGTGCTTTACCTCCTCCCTATTAATTCTGTGCAGAATAACAATGTCATGTACAATTTTGTAGGTTTAAAGACACAAAGAAAATGATTTCCAAGGAACCATTTTCTGTTTCATTGAGTGTGGGCATTGCATTGATATTAAACAGTTAATATCAATGCAATGTAGATTTTATACCAGGTAGCATGCTGTACAATACTGTCAAACTTTTGATGAATGAGAAGTGAAAAGTCCTCCTCACTAGCTTCTTCTGACTGTCTTTGACCTTTCTGGGAGGCGTCCTCTTCGGTTTGCGCTGCCGGCTCTGGGGACAGATGTCTCACATCAGTGTTACAGTGGGGGGTGAGAGAGCTGGAGGAGGGAGCATCATGGTGAGTAACTGAAGGGTTGAAAAAGCAGCCCTCTAGGAGGATCACCTGTTAGGATAGAGTGGTGGGGGCCAAAGGAGAAAGAGAAGGGTTGGTTGGAGGAGGCTGAGTGAAATGAAGGGTGAGGAGTGAATTGAAGCAGTGAAAGGAAGTTTTGGTGAACATGTGTCGTGCACAGCTGCTGTCCTGGTGACTGTCAGCGATGCTTTAGGCCCCAACTGTGGACACTGGTGGGTGGTCATGGTAGAAAGGAAGATGGATTAGGGATGGTATAGAAAAGAGTTTGAAGAAAGGACGAGAGGAAAGAAACACTGTGAAACAAAAGTACACACTGAAAAACTGAAACGTTGGCAACATTGATATCCTCAAAAATGACTCAATTGGGTTTCAACTAAAACAGTCTTTCATGATCTATAACCATACCATTATCTCAAACATATATCTGTACTTTCAAAGATATGAGATCATCAAAACGTCTGGAACCAAGAAATGTTGTATTATGTCAATTTATATGTCAACAAATTATTATAACATAATATTTTTGCTTTCAACTAACCTTATAAAGTTATGTGAAATGTGTTGGCATCATACACTTCATTAAAGTCAACATTTCAGTTTTTTTAGTGCATCATGTTCTCAAAAAATCATAATTTCTGCTCATGTACAGGCTTTGTTTCACATTTCATACTGACACATATCCCAACAAATACTCTATGATAACTTTTACTATTCGAGGACTACGGGGACTGGGCTACTGAAATAATGAGGCCATGTTTGTGCGTGAAGACGATGACTCTGGGAGTGGATGTTTAGGTAAAGCTTCAGTCGTTCTCCCAAAGGTCCTCTTGATCATCACACTTGGCCCTGGAGACTATGACTCAGTTCAGTGCTCCTTTGCTCCCAACACATGCCCATCATGTCACAGAGAGATATGTGGGGTCTTGGGAATGGCACACACGTATACATGGACCCACACATTTCCTCGGCCTATATGCGATTTTCCTTGACATCTGGTCGCGTTCTCATCACTCTTGTGTTTGTGTCACGTTGGTAAATGCCTCTTGAGTGTTTGTGTATGTGTGTGCACATGCCAGTAGTCATGTGTTTATGTGCCATATGTCTTACAATGTTAGTAAATGGCCCAACAGCTCTCCAGGGCCTGATTCCACTCTGACAGAGAAACGACCATCCTGACCGTGAGGATAACCCAATAGTCCTTACAGATGGATGTTGGCACTCTTGGTGATGAAAAGACTTCATGACCTACGTTGAAACCCAACATTTGGAATAGGGGGGGGTGGGGACTCAACACTGTGTGAACTGGGTTTCTGTCCCTTTCACACAGAGACCTCACCCTGACAAATACACCTTGCATCCTGAAAGCATATGTCACTGAAATGAACCATTTGTTTTTAATGCAGAACAAAAACGTCAGAGATTTGCACAGATTTTCTTTTTATTGAAAACATTTGGTGCGATTTTTATGGTTTAGGAATTGTGCTTTCATTATCTAGTCAGCTTCTTTAAATACTATTTAACTAGCAAGATAAACCAATATAAAATGTGTTCAAAAACTAGCATTTAGTAAATTGCTTAGTAAGTGCATCTATCATGCTATTTTTAGGCAATAGCATAGGTCTAAGATATATAAAAATATATAAAAAACATGTCTATGAAGTGTTTTGCTCAAAATACCAAACAGATCACCCATTCTAGCCATGCCTCATATCCTTCTATTTCACTTCCCGTTTCAAAAGTGCTGATTTGGGGTATAAAGGTTTTTAAAAAAAAAAAAATTGCCGCTCATGCGGGAAAATCTGCCGGCAAATATTGCGGTGATGAAACGCCATAGCCTATCATGGATTATCATGGATTATTTCTGAAACAGTATGGAGCTCAAAGGCTTTCTCTCTTGAAAGCCACAAAGTCAGTTCCTTTTTATATCCAGCTTCTTCACACACATGCTCTGTGCAGTAGGCTACAGGTTAGCTCTGAGTGTTAGCGATGCTAATGTAAACACTGACCATATTACGTCCAAAACAATCGGGCATTGTTTCTGATAGCAACGTTTCTGATAGGGCCGTGGGTGTAAAGCCAGCCTACATTTCCGATATTACGTCATATTGGACGCAAATCTGGATCAGCTCCGTTGTAGCCCCGTTTTTAGAGATTTGGGTACGGAGGAGAAGAGAGAGGGTTTTATTTTCTGACGCTGCGTGAGTTCCCTGACACACCGGGGACACATATTTATGTATAAAAGACATCAAAAAGTGCATTTTGCATGATACAGTAGGTCTCCTTTAACTGACCAGGTTCCTTGTGGTCAATTGGAAAAAGAAAGAAAAGTACAAACATATCTTGGCATGTTTTCTGCAATGTAGATAACTGCTGTTTTTTTCTTGAGCAAACACATACAAATATATTATGAATAAAACCCACAATCTTAAAGTCAAGAACATAATTTCTATTCATGCAGAACAAGTGCTACTGTAGTACTTCTCTTCACTGTAGCCTTATTTCATTTGCATAAAGCAGATTCATGCGGTGGCTAATGCAGTGATGGCATCAGACCTCCAAATTAACATAATGAACAATTCCATACAAAGCTGCCTCATTTCACTGGAAGTAACATTCACATAAATAGCATCCACAGTAAAGCAGAGCTGCTCATGTTTGGAAACGGAAAGGAGGCAATAATGTATATTCTGAAAACAAATCTATGTTACATAATTTACATTACATGTCATTTGTTAAACGCTCTTATCCAAAGCGGCTTACATTCAGTACTGTGGACAATCCCCACAGGAGCAATTTGGGGTGAAGTGTTTTGTACATGGACACAACGACATGCTGACTGCAGTGGGACTCGAACTTGGTACCCCCTGATTCGAAGTCCAGCACTCTATCCACTGAGCCACAGCCGCCCGGACTTACAGACGTAAAAGGAAGCAGCATACCATTTCTGCAAGCCAACTATCTGTGGGTAAATGTGTAGCAGAAGCAAGAACTGTTGAGCTCTTTTAAAAATCTATATGAGCTTTGGACCAGAACCAGGGTTTTTCTTTTGAACAATACAAATGAATCCTCAGTTTACTCAGAAAAACCTATACTCAAGAAGCCATTGTTCAAAGTAATGATGATTGGTTATTTAAGGCGTTACGTGTTTTATATTATTACATTTGGAGGATTGTCCAAATAATGCCTGACACAATTCAGAACATATGAAAAGGAGAGAAAACAGAAAACGTAAGGTCCAGTTTGAAGGACAGCAGCTAATACATTGTTTATTAATAAATATATATTTTATAATAATTTAAACTGTAGGACTAAATTAGGGGCTAAAATCATTGACTCCTTTCCACAATGGATGTAGAGCATGGTGCGGCAGAATTAAACTCATCAAATATTCTCATGCTGAGTGTTGACAAGCCTGATTGGATTTACTGTTGATGCACATCTCAGAGGCGTTCAGCTACCCATGTCAAACACACCATGTTTGTCCTTGGCTCTCTGGCTTTCCTCCAAGGGCACATTGATATGAGCAGACTTCAAGACCCCTCCTCAGCGAGTGTTTGATCCCAGCACACAGACAGGAAGAAGTGAGCAGTTTGGAAAATGACTTCTATTGTGTGTGTGTGTTTGTTGACCCACTTTCTCACTGGGAGAGAGAGGTAGAGCTGTAAAAGTTCCTCTGCTCTACCTCCTCTAACTCGCTCTGCCCTGGCATCTACAAGGATGCAGCGGTGGCTATGGCAACGCTGCAGTAGCAAGTAAAAAAGAGGAGACTTCTTCTCACTCGCTGCCTTTTTCTATCTTCACTTCTGTCAGCTCAAGGCTATGTCACGGGTACGCATCTAGATTTTGTGTTTTATAATGACAAAGATCCCTATCTTCGGATTTATTTAGCATGCTCCCATTGGGATCTTTCTCAGCAATATGCTTAGCATCATTTGCATCAAATCACTTTATACACAGTTGCAGTGTGGTCGATGTTAAAAGAGGCTAACTGCAAAAAGCTATACACTTCATTTCAGCACACACCTTTTGTTTAGAGAGACATCACATCACACTCCTCGAGGAGTGGGTTGGCTGTTTGGAAATCATCCAGAGGACTATTAGGATTCTGTCACCAGCACCTTGTTGTTGTTAAGGGATTCTGTTGTGCTGTTGACTCTCTTTCCAGCACACTCCTGATTCCTAGATAACACCTCCTCTGGCTCTGTTGTTCCCTTTGCTTTTTATATGTATGTATGTATGTGTGTGTGTGTGTGTGTGTGTGTGTGTGTGTGTGTGTGTGTGTGTGTGTGTGTGTGTGTGTGTGTGTGTTTGGATGTGCCTGCCATCTCTTTGGCACAGTCCCACCGCCCCTGCCCAACAGTTTGAAACATAGGACTCCTGGCAAAGACAGAAGGGCTTCTGGGACCTGCAGCCCTATGAATTTTTCATTCACTTCCCTCAGCCAATTCTCGCCCCCTCTATCCCGCTCGCTAGCCCTCTAACGATAAGTATTGTCTCTTTCTCGGTCTGTGAAATAACACCTGGTGCACATACAATCCTGTAGAGTAAACACAAAAGCCCGCACTCACTCACATTCTCACACACACACACACACACGCACACGCACACACGTAGCCTGCAGACAGAGTAAACAGCTTCTAGACAACTTTGCTTGGTATTCTACTTTTCAGTGTTTATTTTTTTCCCATTTCCCCCTTCTTCCCGGGGTCTCTGAAGCTGGGCATGTGGAGAGGAATGCAGAGGAATCCTTTCTACAGGGTAGTGTCAAAAAACACAGGACAGCCGGCACAAATACACACTGGAATTGCACACATTCTCACACTAGGCACTACAGAGGCGAGAGGAAAAGAACACTCAGCGCCACTGCATCGACACAGACACAATCTAACCTAGCCTCACAAATCTGTCCCCTCTGTAGTACTTTGTGGGAACTTTGTAGAGACTTGAAGTTGTGACAGATATTTAAAAGAAAGAGATGAAATCCTATCAAAGCTACTCATATAAAATGGACTGATGAAAGAGTTAACAAGAGGTATGAAAAGTCATTCGCATTACGAATAATTTCTGCAGCCATGCACATACAGGGGGAAAACCATAACTCTACGTGACAACCTGACATGTCCTTTTCATTGGTTAGAAAATAAAGCTGTCAATAGAACCCGGACAGATTTCTCAAGCAAAGTTTCCTATCAAAAGGCAATTGAACCCGAAGGCCATGACATTTAAGATCTCAGCTCCCGAGACATTTAAGATCTCAGCGGGTGACATGCTACCTCGGCCCGCTGTCTGTGATTGGATGAACATGACTTGGCAGGTCTTAGAGCTTCAGGTAATGTCAGACATGCAGAGCTGTTGTGGAACCAGTTTGTGTCGGGTTACTCCGTCTGCTTTTACACTCCTTGCGTGGACCTTGAGTGAAAACGAAAGTGGTTGCCTCCACACGCTCCTTACACTCTTTGAACTGTTAGGAAATTCCCTTGATCAATTATTGATCAAAGCCCTTACAAAGCTTGTCGCATGTGAGTCGTGATGCTCGTGGGTATGGGAGTGTGTGTCTTTGTGGCAGAGAAAGAAAATAGTAGAAACTGAGGGGCATACAGATGAGGAGGGCAAACAAGATGAAGGCTCAGAGATAGAAATAAAGGAGACACATGAGTCATAGACAAAACGACATGATTGAACTATTTTAAGGCATTTTCAGATTTGAGGAGTGAGTTGCATGGGTCCTTTTTGGGGAATTCACTTTTGAATTACTCTTGCTTTCCTATACTTAATGGGGAATTCCCCCATTAATTATTGTCTTTCTTAATTGTAAATCATAAAAATCTGACACTTTTTGGAATGTTTTCTTTGACACAGATTTTGTGACCTTATGTCATTTTTGCTAAAGATATATTAGATCAAAATGAGTTTTATTTTTAATGTAGGGCTACATCAGAGTATGTTCACTTATCCCAGTAAATCACAATGGGTGCTGTCACGCTGTCACAGGATTTTGTTCTATTATTAACTGGCCATGGAGCAGCTCCAGGACTTGTAAATCATACACTGCAGTATTGTATCTCTGCTGCCCAAGAATTCAAATGAGCAGCCTAGTATTAGGGAAATGTGTGATGATTACAGTTTTCATGGATCACTCTTCCATTTAATGTACAACATAATTGACAGTATGCTAGTGGGACAAAACACAATCTACCATACAAGGGCAAAAGGTTAAATAGAGCACTTGTATGGGTTATGTAAGTGTGTTCTTTATTAAAAACAATTGAAAGAGAGTTAAATGGTTTTCAACAGAATTGACATACATCTTTGTCACGTAATTGCCCATCTCAGAAAAATACATCTTCCCTAGTAAAAGACAACCTTTCTTATGCTCCGACTTTTAAGGGTTGACCTAGCCTGCGCTTGCCAAAACTTGTTAACCCTTATGTTTCAAGTTAAAATGATATAATAACTACGCTCTAGTTTTTTGTATGGGAACAAGGCTTCATGATATCCTCCACAACAGCTATATAAACACTACAAAACAGATTTTGACAATTTTAGCCAAGTCTGAACGTCTCTAAAAAAAAGTGTATAATTTGGCATTCGGGTCTGGGAGGACCCAGCAGCATTGTTTTGGGTGACTAGGGGGTCAAATTTGCCCCAATCAAGATTAATCTTTGATCAGTGTGCAACTCGATTTTGACAGGAAAGCAACTGGAGACTTCTAGAATTGTGTGAGTAACATTCTGTTTTTAGACTTCTCTGTTTCAGTGTGTGTACTCTGTATCAATGCTCTGTAGTTGATCTGACTGAAATTGTGATTTTAAATCTCCGCTACAGTATCTGTCAGGCAGAAACTTGGGACAAGTAATTTGACTGAAACCTTAAAACTGAACTAACTGACTGCTAGGGTTAACTTTGATTTAAACATTTGTAGAATACTAAGAGCATTATTGAGTAGGTGTAACTGTATTAAGGGTTAAACTCATAACTTTATAACTTAGGGTTTAATGTAATTGTAAAACCATTGGGCCACTTAAAAGACAATAACAACTCAGGAGGAAGCCAGTCTAGATTTCCTTTTGAGGGCCACCAGCTGCAGAGAGTTAACTAATTAAAGGGACGTGGCCCCACAGCTGTGAGAACTCAGCAATCAGGTGTCCATTTTTAGGTAGCACTTTCCTGGAGCGTCAGCTTCAGCGTCAGACAGGCTAAGACATTAGAGTCCTGCGGGAGTCACGAGGGAGGCAAAGAGGAGGCAAATCCTACTCTGATTGAGCCAAGTATCGCTGGTGTTTTATTTTCTTTGGTTGTTTAGCCCCTCATGCTATAATCATGTGTATTTTCTCCATTCCTGTTTATGTGTCTTCTTGCAATTATCACTGGCCCCGTGTATCTCGTAATCGATATAACCGGCCTGCTCTCGTCTATCTCACGTGCTCCACTGAGATCCAACATCTAGTTTCATGCGGCCTGTGGAACTGCCAGTCAGCTGTTCCTAAGGCTGACTTCATCTCTGGCTATGCTTCCCTGCAGTCTCTGGATTTCCTTGCTCTCACTGAGACGTGGATTACTCCATCCAACACATCCACCCCAGCAGCTCTCTCCACAGCATATTCCTTCTCCCATACACCTAGACCAGGGGTGCCCAACCTTTTTTGAACCGAGAGCTACTTTTAAAGTTGCCAGTCTGCCGAGATCTACCAGTCCAAATAGAGAGGCGTAGCCATTACTGACAGCCTACTACCAGGTAAATACACACTTCTACTTGTATAAAACTGACCTTTGTACGATTAATACTTCATAAAATACTGCAGATCCTTTATCTTACCTCTTTCTAATCTACACACATACAAGTATTTAACTGAAGTTACACAACAGTGTTGTTGATACAGAGTTGGAGTTTATTCACACGTCACATACTACAGTGGGTAATGCTTTCAAGAAACATTGAACAGTGCTGCCACATATGACACAGGGAAAAAAGAAAAGACTCTGAACCCTTTCTTTGACATTATATAAAAATAGTGTTGCTACAAAAGTATAAATTAGGCTTACTAATAAGACAACTCAGATCTGAAGCTACACAGGAATCTGCTGCCAACGTGCAATAAAAAAGACAAAATTAATAGAATCAAACCCTTTTTTTGTTGCATTTTAGGATGCAAGCAACACTAGTTTCTTAACCTGAATTGATGACTATAATCAATTTAAGTTTGCATTCTTATACCATTTTGTACAATAATTATAATGAATAAGTTCAAACAAACTCAAACTTACAGCTGATTAATAATTAATTAATATCTAACTTGAGTTTTTATCATATCAAAAACCTTTTTAAATGCTACTGTTATTTTTAGTGTCACCAAAAAGCGCGTCGCAGCCTCCAGGAATGCTTCTTTCACAACTTCACCGTCTTTGAAAGACTTCATGTGTTTCGCAAGAACGTGACTGACACGATAAGATGCTCTGGTAGCAGCCTTGCTCTTGTTGTTGGGCCTGGTGAAAATGGACTGCTGTGCATTTAGCTGTCCTTTCAGGCCCCTCCCCTTTTGGAGCGTAGGGCAGAATTAGGAGGGAATTCCGTCTCGTAGCGTTTGTGCACTGTTTTGAAATGCCGCTCCTAAATTACCCTTTTCGATAAAGCCACGCTCGCATTGCAGATGAGACAGATGGACTTTGAATTGGAATAGATACAGATATAATCATCCTCCCACTCGGAGTGAAAATTATATATGTTTTGCTTCTGCCATAATTGCGGTCTTGTGTGTGGACTGTCACTCCTGTTGACACGGACAACGTTAGCGAACTAGTGCACTGCCCACTGCCCACCAGCCACGCCCCGACACATGGGGTCACGCCGGCCAATCACATAGCTTTGATGCATTCAAGTGCATTATTCTGGCACAGGAAGATTATGTTATAGGACATTAACGATAAAACAGAATATTGTTGTTCTATTTTTAGACACATCTCGCGATCGACTGGTTGGGCACCCCTGACCTAGACCCACTGGCAGAGGAGGTGGCACTGGTCTCCTGCTCTCTCCCAAATGGAGCTTTTCCCTCTTCAAGCTACCTAACTTCACTCCTTCCACCTTTGAATTCCATGCCGTCACAGTAACCCATCCTAGACAATTAAGCATTGTTGTTCTCTACCGTCCACCAGGCGCCTTGGGGGACTTCTTGGAGGAATTAGATCATCTCCTCTCACACATCCCTGAAACTGGTCCTCCCGCTGTACTTCTTGGAGACTTCAACCTCCAGACAGGGAAGATAGACTAACTAACATCTCTTTTAACCGCCTTTGCTTTCTCACTGTCTCCGTCCCCACCGACTCATAAAGCTAGCAATGTCCTTGATCTCATATTCTCAAGGAACTGCACTACTTCTAACCTCTCTGTAAACCCGCTCCACACATCCGATCACTTCTTCATTTCATTCTCTCTACCCCTTTCCAAACATAACAAACTAATCTCTTCCCATCCTGCACCTGTCCGCCGTAACCTTCGTTCCCTCTCCCCCTCTACCTTTGCCTCATCGGTGCTCTCAGCCCTCCCTTCCTCTGACTCGTTCCAACTCCTACCTCCAAACTCTGCTGCAGAAACTCTCCTCTCTACTCTCTCATCCTCTCTGGACTCTCTCTGTCCTCTCACATCTCGGCAGGCTCGTCAGTCCCCTCCGGCTCCCTGGCTAAATGATACACTGCTTGCTAATAGAACCGTCCTTCGGGCAGCAGAGCGGAAATGGTGGAAATCCAAACACCGTGACGACCTCCTAACCTATCAGGCTCTCCTCTCCTCTTTCTCTGCTTCGATCTCTCAGGCAAAAAGCACTTTCTTTCAAGATAAGATCCAATCTTCCTATTCCAATCCCAAAAAACTATTTTTCATCTTCTCCTCCCTCCTGGACCCCCCCAAAGCCCCTTCCCCCTCCTCCCTTCTGTCAAGCGACTTTGTTAACCACTTTGAAAAAAAGGTTGATGATATTCGCTCTTCTTTTTCTGACTCACCTCTACTCACCGCTGGGTCACCAGACCCTCCTTTCACCCACACACTGACCTCCTTTTCCCCTCTCTCTCCAAGTGAGGTTCTTACCCTCATTACCTCTACCACCTGTCCTCTGGACCCTATCCCTTCAAACCTCCTTCAGGCTATCGCTCCTGATATTCTACCGTTTCCCACCCATTTCATCAACACTTCTCTAACTTCTGGTCACTTTCCAAACAGTCTCAAGGAGGCAAGAGTAAACCCTCTCCTAAAGAAACCCACTCTCAACCCGTCAGATGTTATAAACTACAGGCCTGTCTCTCTCCTCCCGTTCCTGTCTAAAACACTTGAACGCGCTGTCTTTAGACAACTCTCCTGCTATCTCCATCAGAACAACCTTCTGGATCCGCACCAGTCTGGTTTCAAGGCAGGTCATTCCACAGAAACTGCCCTCCTTGCTGTCACTGAGGAACTGCACACTGCTAAAGCAGCCTCCCTCTCCTCTGTCATCATCCTTTTGGACCTGTCTGCTGCATTCGACACGGTGAATCATCAGATCCTCCTTCGCACTCTCCAAGCACTTGGAGTTTCAGGCTCTGCATTTTCCCTCCTCACCTCATACCTCAAAGACCGCACCTACAGGGTTACTTGGAGAGGGTCCGAGTCCGACCCTTGTCAATTAACTACAGGGGTCCCTCAGGGCTCTGTTCTTGGTCCCCTCCTCTTCTCCTTGTACACAAACTCGCTCGGATCAGTCATTAGCCCGCATGGTTTTTCATACCACTGCTACGCTGACGACACCCAATTAATTCTGTCCTTTCCCCGCTCAGAGACCCAGGTCGTCGCACACATCTCTGCTTGTCTAGCTGACATCTCTCAGTGGATGTCTGATCATCACCTCAAGCTCAACCTTGACAAGACTGAAAAGGGAAAAGATTGTCCCACTCTTGACCTAACAATCAACATTGGCACCTCTGTTGTTTCCCCGACTCTGACTGCAAGGAATCTGGGTGTGACCCTAGATAACAACCTGTCCTTCACTGCAAACATCGCTGCTACAACCCGTTGCTGCAGATACACGCTTTACAACATCAGGAGGATGCGTCCCCAACTGACCCAGAAAGCGACGCAGGTTCTGGTCCAGGCTCTCGTCATCTCACGCCTAGACTACTGCAACTCACTCCTGGCTGGTCTACCTGCATGTGCCATCCGACCTCTGCAGCTCATCCAGAATGCAGCTGCTTGCCTGGTCTTCAACCTTCCTAAATTCTCCCACACCACGCCGCTCCTCCGCTGCCTTCACTGGCTAGAATCCACTTCAAGACAATGGTACTTGCGTACCATGCTGCGAATGGATCTGGCCCTTCCTACATCCAGGACATGGTTAAACCGTACACCCCAGCACGTGCACTCCGCTCTGCATCAACCAAACGGCTCGCTGCACCCTCGTTGCGAAGGGGACCCAAGTTCCCATCAGCAAAAACACGTGGGTTTGCTATCCTGGCTCCTAAATGGTGGAATGAGCTCCCCATTGACATCAGGACGGCAGATAGCTTGCACACCTTCCGGCGCAGACTGAAAACTCATCTCTTTCGACTCCACTTCGAGCGATAGAACTATTAACAAAGCACTTATATACTAATAAAGGGCTGGCTTATCTAAAGCCAGTTGAGTAGCACTTGAAATGTTTTTGCTCTATGAAGCCTGATGTACTTATATGATTCTGTTTTCTTCAAGTTTGTATTTTGTTGGTCGAACGCACTTATTGTAAGTCGCTTTGGATAAAAGCGTCAGCTAAATGCAATGTAATTTTAGACACCCCAGCCCCCACCCCCTTCATCCACTGTAACAATACTTTTTCGCAACATGCACCTGGTCTCCCCTCCCTCTGCCCCCCTCCCCCCACGGGAACTCGACCTTTCACAAAGAATATGTACACTAACACTTTAACCTGAACACACACATGCACGGGTGCAATATGTGGTGTTTTGGGGCCATAAAATAAAATTGCAACAGGATTGTACGGTTATGAATGCATTATACGTTAGTTATGATGTAGTTAAAACAAAATTGGATGATAGTCATTATTTGTGTGTGTTTTGGACTGAGGTAAATCATGGGTCAAAATTGACCCGTGAACACCATGAACGGTAACAGCTTTCGAACACAACACGAGGGTTAATAAAATGGTTGAGCATGTTTACTTTGTATTATCTAGTTACATGCAATGTAATCAATTCCCAATAAAGAAATGTAACATACACAAACGACAGGTCCAGAACTACGGAGTCAGAGGTATAAATGCTAAAAATCTAGGAGAAAACCCTGCTTTATTACCACTCAATCTAATCTAAAAATCAGTAATACGAGTCAGACCATAAGTAGACAAAGTTGTCTAGAGGCAGCCACAAGGGATATGATAAGGTTGGCATAAATAAGCAATCATTGTTTGTTTAGAGTGTAAGCCAGTTTCACTGATACTCTGATTTATTTATGCATGAATGCATTTTTAAATGCATAATAATAAATGCATTAATCTATGAATTTGGCCCAAGTGAGTGGTGAGGCTGCCGCTCTAGAGTTACATGATATATACAGGCACAGGTTTTCAGTGCTTTGCATCAGTGGGAATGCATCATTGTTTCTTGTTACTTATAGGCGTAAAAGTATAGGGAATTACACAGCATTAGCTGCTTTGTATTCTATGTTTTAGTAACGCTGTGACTTTCATTGCTCCTTACAGCACACTTGCATGCTGTAAGGAGCAATGAAATGTGTGGCATTACCACATTTTTACAAGCATCAGAGAGTTACAATGACCTTCAGGTAATATGAAAACAGGAAATATATCTATCAAGAGCCATTGTTAAGTTTGTCTATTTTTAAACTACTGTAGAAACATCGGTATAACACAGCGGACTGGAAAAGGACCCCTCTATGTAGATACGAAAGGTGTCATTATAAGCTACAAAAACACAACCATGCTTAGTTCCTGTTGATTATAAGCTGATGAAAACCTCATTGTGAATATTGTATTTAATTTCGACTATAAGACACCCCTACATACTACACCCTGACGCTTTCAAAAAGTAGGAAATCACTATTTTTTTTAAAAGTCTGCTGCATAAAAAATAATGATGCAGTGCTTTCTCAATGCTGCCTGATATATGCATACGGCCCATTCTGCAAAAAACACCCTGAAACTTTACCCAGGAGAGCAAGGAATAGTAAACCGAGTAATGTCTTATGAGCTACTCCAATGCGCTAAAGGTGGTTTATTTTGAACCGATATGTGTTCAAATTCAAAATGAATATAAATGAATTAATATTCAGGAATCTTGCTCCGTTTGCACCCTCACTGCATGTCTGCATCCTGCTGCCTTTACCCTCTGAGTATCAATGAGTCAAAGAAACTGATTAAATCATGTGGCACAAAGCCCGCTATAGGAGATTTTTTCACTGTAATGATTAATAGGATTTCTATTTCAGTCATTATGTTTTTTATTGCCACAAATGAGTGTGTTCCATTAACTGTACAAAAAAAGTCAGTACATCATTGTACCGTGTCAATCTCTTTCTCTCTCTCCCTTTTGTGCCTGCTGTGGCAATATGCAATTACAACTGTGACAATCATTGTTTTGAGATTGCTTTTGACATCCCTAGTGTCCACCTTCACGTGAAATATCAATCTGACCACTGCAAACCCATTCCTCTGTGTTGTATGGGGACGAGGCTCTTGAATGGAGATGCAGGGGTCAGTGGTCGATGGCAGGTTATCGACCCTCGTTTGCCTGAAGGCTGCAATTTGGTTTGAACGGACTGTAAAATAATTGTGATTGCAGGTTTTTTAGAGGGCTTGCTAAAGCAAGAAAGGTTCTTGTTTATGAGTTCGATAAGGCACAAACATGAAATCTGGGAACACAATGTTACCCAGAACAACTTGAGTTTTCTTGAAACCAAGAAGGTGAAAGTAATTTTCAGATAATTAAATCAACTGAGCATAACATTATTTTAACAACTGAAACAGAGTGTTACAGAACAGCATGGTGCTTTAAGTTCATATCATTGAAATCTAAAGCAGAGTTTGATGCTCAAAAGGAAATCAGAAATGTCTCTTAGTAGCATCGAGTGATTCTTCGCTCCTGTTCATTTATGATTGGCAGTCAACTATACACCTGTCTGAATAGCACTGGTGTAGATTAAGACTGTCAGAAAATCATAGTGATAAACGGCAGTAAGCATGACTGGAATAAACGAAAACAATTAACCTGAAGATGACAGTTCTGAATAACAATGATTGTAAAATGCCTGTATATTTGATCACGTTTCTTATTAATTAGCTTGAAGTCTTGTTCATTCATCTGATCACCATTGAATCTTTTGACACACCTCCACTTTAATTATCAATCCCCTTAATTAAAATGGAAATGTGATAGCATTCATAACCACTAAACAAAACTGTCCGTACTTTCAGAGTTCTGAAGGTGTTTTATCAATTGAACAGAAAGACACCGTTTTAATCTTTGTAAAGTTTAAAAGAAACCCAGCCAGTGCATTAGTGAAGGACTCAGGCTTTTTGATTGAGTTTGCATCTGTCAGTGGCTGTGTGTTTTGGACTCGGACTCAAGCTGAGTACTAATGGCCAATTCAAGGCAATTACAGCAGTAATTGTGTAGCTCTTGGCATTTTGAGGAGACAGACCTGTTCAGGTACTGAACACAGAAAGACTGAAATAGACCCATTTATCAGATAACCACTTATGTTCGAGGGACTGGCTCCGTCTAAAAAGTTGGATTTGAACACCCACTAGAGAACAAGAGGAAAAGTGACTATGTTCAATCTACCTGATTATATAAAAGCTGTGATGAAGCAACCTAAATCTAAATAAAACAGCAAGGCAAGGTAAGGCAAGTTCATTTCTATAGCACCTTTCAGCACATGGCAACCCAAAGTGCTTTACAAAATCAAATAAAAGACATTTAAGAATAAGTACACTAGAAGCACATTATAAAATGGCATTTAAAAAGCAAAGATAATAAAATAAACACAACAGGTATAAAGTACATGAATAAAAGCCATACTGCAGTTTGAATATGAACAACTCACTCAAATGCAGCATCAAAAATATATGTTTTTAGTCTCGATTTAAAAGTATTAACAGTTGCAGCGGACCTGCACGATTCAGGGAGTTTGTTCCAGATGGTCGGGGCATAAAAACTAAACGCTGCTTCTCCATGTTTAGTTCTGACTCTTGTAACAGAGAGCAGTCTCGTCCCAAAAGACCTGAGACTCCTGGATGGTTCATACTTCTGCAGGAGATCGTTAAAGGTCCCATGTCATGCTAATCCGGTTAATACCTGTCCCCTTGTGTATTATGTAGGTTTTTCTGCATGTAAACGGTCTGCAGAGTCACAAACCCTCAAAGTACACCCTGTAGCGAGTAAAACTCTAACACAGAAAAGACCTGTCTATGTTGCCCCAGAACGCCTCGTTGGAGATTTCTCTTTTTCATCCTGGTACTAAGTGACGTAACAACGACCTAAATGGACCCATTGGTCCAAATGGACCAATCCACGGAGCCGTTACGTCCGCGGAGCCGTTACGTTAAGTCAATTTGGACCAATCTGCGGACTCCCTCACACTCTTTTCTCAAACCAGGAAACCACACCAGTAACCCCCTGATCCCACCAGAAGCGTCTGCGCTGCGCAGCGGGTCTGGTGGAATAGCACCCATTGACTAGAGTGGCTGCGATCGCTAAAAACGCTGCAGACGCTCCTGGTGGGATTAGGGGGTAAGCCAGCTCACACTGTCCTCTCCTCGCAGCAGCGAGCCTCGCAACGTCCCGCCAACACGGAACCCAGACCCCACGCAGCATTCTCATCTGTTTGTCATTACTGGTGTCATTTTCTGGTTGCTAACGCCATTGTAACACATAATCACTGATGTTCCGCTGTAACGGTGGTGGACTCATCAGAACAGAGTGGGCGAGCTGACCAATCAGAGCACAGTGGGCTCACAGGGAGGGGGGGGCAGGAGCTCCAACAAGCCGTTTAGGACAGAGAGTGAATACACATACTATACAGAGATGCTGTATGAGAAACCAATGTGAGTTTGGAAAATTGCACGATTTAAATGTATTCTAGTAGACCTCAACAATGGAATTATGATCAGTAGAAATGGCCCTGACATGACCTTTAATATAATTTTGTCCTAAACCATTCAGTGCTTTCAGAAGGAAGGTAAGTATTTGGTATGCGTGTGAACTATTTCTATAGGTAAGTGTAGATCCTTCTGCACACATTTCTCTCACAGTGGATGTTTCCCACAGTGACTCCTCTCAAGGCTGTGATGGCTGCAGAAAGCAGCTTCTCTGTTTTCTGCCCACATACTAGGGGACCTGGCCAGGTGCACACTGCCCGAGAGACAAGCTGCCATTTTCACCAACTCTAGCACCCACGCAGAAGAATCTCCATGGATACATTCAGAGATAAAAAAACATGTACTGCTACTTTTACTTTATACTATAAACAAACGCATATTAATAGCCATACAGTAGGCTTAACTAACAATGACTGCATACATCATTGAGTTATATATGCATTACTTATTTATCCTCAGAAGCCAATACTTATTAAGATAGTTCATTATAACTTAAAGTTGGCATTCCCAGAGGTCAACACAGCACTGATCCTTACCGGATAATTTGGGGAGGAATGTAATAAGACTGGAGGCTGAAGAGAAACTAAACTTGAGCAGCAAATAGAGGCAGAATATGAACCTATACCTTCTTAAAAAGTAACCCTGGCAATATACCACAAATATACAAATAAAGCAATTCAGGCATTCATAATTTGGTTCATAAAGTTAGTCCCAAACTACATTTGTTGGCAACTATTTTCAACTGTATTTTATTCATAATTGGCTACACAGAAAAATGCTTGTTGATAAGGTCAATGTATTGTTATTCATGAGATTCATTGACATTATGAAAACTATATCATAAGAACTCTCTTCTAATGGGCTGCAGGCCGCTTTTTGCCTTTTCAACAACCTTGAGTTCCTGACTCAACTTGATGCTGGGAACTTTCCACAAAGATCTTGGCCCATGCTGACTTGATAGCATCACACAGTTCCTGCAAATATTTCTGGGTGCACATTATGCCGCTGGAAGCATCCATTAGGGAAAGAGCAGACTGCGGTGATCAATTTGTCTGAACTTGGTCAGCAACAATCTGTGAGTACACTTTGGAGTTCAAATGACGCTCAAGTGGTGCTATATGATGGGCTTCCAGTTATCTGAGATCACATGGCCATAAAGTGGTGCAGGAATGTTGTCAGCTTTTTACCATAAGTCAACATTTCTTGTTAACAAAGTATTGGTTAGATGCCTGAAATTAATCTGTTGCTTACACAAGCTCAGTGATTTTCACATTTAGTTCTACGACATAGAATATTCTAGTAAATACCCCACTGTTAGATGTATGAAACGTATGTGTTATTAAAACAAATGCTAACAAGTTGACCCGCCTTTAGCTTAGCAGTTAAGATGTGCAGCCATGATATGTGATGTATTTTTTTGATAGCCTAATGTTAGCTCTTTACTCCTAACAACTGCATTTACCCTTAAAAAAAACATTAAATATTTCTGCTAAACAAAATGTGTGTTTCCCCCAGATCTTATCTTCTGCAATAATCCTAAATGTATTGGAAAATCCCATTGCTTTATATGAATGGAGCCTTTGGGATGCCAACTTCTGGTTCACTTCTAAAATATGTCATCACTGCAACAATCTTTTGTTTATCTTGTAGTTCCTCATTGAGTGGAGTCGAACAATGTCCATGTGCAAGTATTGTGCATGCAGACGTCCCTCTGCATACCGATGTTACACTACACAAGTTTACAATTGTAGCCTGTCAGCTAGAATGAACACATCTTGCCACTCTCGTCTGACCTTTTTTCGTCAACGATGCATTTTTGTCCCCCGAATTGCTGTTGCTGTCAGGATGTTGTCGTTTTTTTTGCGTTTGTGCTGCTTGATCCTCGGTCAACTCTGTAGTGCGTAAACACCCCAGTGTGACGTGTGTTTGTCAGATGCTGTAACCGACCCGCCTGTAATGATCACACCAGATTTGAAGCGACTGCAATATCACGTCTTGCCATTCCAACATTTAGTTGAAAAGCAACCGAGCCTCTCAGCTATGTCTGCCTGCCTTATGTCTTATTTACGCATCACTCAGTGTGGGGGGTGCATTCTGTTTGCATAAAATAGGAGGTTTAAAGTCAAGAGTATTTTCTCGGGGAGATACAGACGAAGAGAGATGAAAAACATAGGGACGGATGGCCTACAAGCTGATATGACAACAGATGTGCCAGACAGGATTAGATTTCATTTTACTCTTAATTGAATCCAACTCTATAGGAGTTGCTGTGTTTTTTCTAAAGCAAATGACCAAAGTTGTTCAGCTGTAGACATCATTATCTGGCTGTCAGCTAGGATTTTGATTGTCACGACTACAATTTCTTGACGGCAAAGAAGAAATAAATGACTTTATTGAACGTGTATATTCAGCCTTTTCAGAGTCACAGATTGATTTAAATTGCTTTGCTTTATGAGGGATTCTTATGTGACATAAGGTCCACCCCCATCCTCCTCCTCTGTAGCCTTCAGTTAACCATCTGCTGGGACTGGAGCACATGGTAGAAGATGTGTTAATGAATGCATACTTATATAATACAGACCTGTGTTGGAGGGAAAGGCGGAGAGAGCGAGCCAGCAAGATCCACATCTCCTGAAAGTAAAAGAGAGGAAAGTATGGAGGTTCTTTGTGCCACTAGTGCCCCCAAGTGACCAGCGTTGGAACTTGTCCTGCTTTACAAACATGACAACTGCTGCTTTTCCTTTTGTCTTTCTATAAAGAAAAGCTCAAGGGACATAAATGTAGACATGATGCATTGTAGGCAGATAATCGGATAGCATAGTTTTTTTTGATGACTACTGTTAAACGCATGCTGACACAGTAAACTTCAAAGCAAGACAACTATAACAAATCAGTCCCCAGCCCTGTCTGTTCCTCCTCCTGCCAAAAATGCCATACCTGGCCCTTGCCCTAGCCTGCCATCATACCGCTTATGAATCAAAGACTGGAGCAGAAGGTGGGAGAGACAAGGACTTATGAGCACTTGGCTCTGACTCCCCATTTACTCCCTTTTCTCTCCTGCAGTCTGTACATTTTTCTCTCTCCTCTCCTGCATTTATCTGTCTAGCTGGGTTCTATGATAAATCCTCATGCGAGGTTTAAAGCACCCGCGGAGCAGACACTGCCCAGCTTACGCTCTGCTCACATCAGTTAGAATACACAGCGGGTCAACATGTTCGATGATACATGCAAACCCACGAGAGCAGGGCTCTTCAAAGTCTGAGAGTTGGAGAGACTGTAAGCCTCCCCTCGGACAACGCTTGGATTTAAGCGCCCTCATCCCCCAATAGTTACTTGCTTAAATTCGCTCAATTGTTGGATTTCTACTGGAAATGTTATTTGTTCTCTTAGACACTCAACAGTTGAACCAATGTAGCGTAATAATCGTTCAGAAAAAAGTCTGTTTTAAGATTTATATTAGTTTCTGACTGGAAAAGTGAGAAAAACAGTAAAATCATGCCCCAAACGAATGCATCTCTTAACTGTCTCTTTAACCTAAACACACTATTATTTACTGTTATTCTATGGACAACATTTTTATTATTCCGCCGGTATTTTGGCCCTCTTCTCCTCCCGCATTGAACATCGCAGAAACTCCGTTCAAACATCAAAACGTTCAGCTCGGTCGGGAATCGATGGCTATTACTTTTCTCATTCATAACTTTCATAATTCCAGAGATACATCCCATAATACATCAAATGTTTACCCATTGAAGTCAATGGAGAAAATCTTCAACTTCAACAAATCTTCATGCGACTTCAACTGCTAACTGTTCATTCATGCTTTCACTCAGAAACCTCATTCCAACTTTCAAATGTTACAAATCTTTCTGACATTATTCGTGTAAAACAACTTTTAAATCTTTTAGAGATATTAACATTTGTTCAGACCTTGTTTTAGAGTGTTTCTTCACATTTTAACATTAACTAGAGTGCGTGATGTCACAGCCAGAGGGTAAGAAATCTTGAAATGTGCCTTCATATATATTTGTTAAACTGCCATAATTCCCAAACCCTACATTCCTGGGACATAATTTTTCTAGATAAACGTAGGAAGACATCTCGTAGCTTGAAAAATGACAAATAATTAAGCAAAAATAATTCAACAAAATGCTTTTTGAGGGCATGAAGTGACAAAAACGTTCAACATTCCTCCATTAAACCCCATTGTAATTTCAGGCAGATATTTCCTCATGGTAGCTGCACACCTTTAGTTAAACTGCCAAAAAGGCCACATTATTAACCCCAAAGTACACAAAAATTAAAATTCAGATACTCAACTTCCTTGACATGCTTCACGTTTTGAAATTTCACAGATATCTGTTACGGTTCTTCCACGAAACGTTCACATGTAACAGGTTCATCTCTCATTCAGAACAATGGAAACCTGTGATCTCTACAGAGCTCGTTAGCTCAACTATAACAACCCAGTCTCACGGCATTTCGTGTTCCCCAACACGATTTTTAATCTATTGATTCGTGTTCACCAACACGATTTGCCCCTTTTTTTCGTGTTGCACAGCACGATTTTAAAAGCAATGTATTTCTACTGCCTGCAGCACGTCTTTTTCTCCGGTCGAGTCGAGGAAGACCGGAAGCTGTGTGGTTCATAAAAACATGTTATTGCTTTTATTTGAAATCGTATAATTTCGGACTTTTGTTGCCGTCCGTCTGTGAGGAAAATAAATGGGGCTCAGAGCCTCAGAATACTGAAATCTGTATTTTTTAAATCTTTTTTTCCTTCTAATTTTTTATTCTTTTCAAAATAACACACTGTTATTTACTCACCAATAACACACAATTATCCTTGCTTTTATTTATTGGTTTAATTCCATAATCTCGGGCTTTTTTGGCGTCCATCAGGAACTGAATTTCAAAATAAAAATAACCGGAAACAGACGTAGGCAATTCGAGCGATTACCCAAGATCCTCAGCTATGGTTTTAAGCTCGTTTATTGGATGTTTTAGCCGCAATGCATGCTGGGATTTGGTGTTTATATGATATGAAATCCGGAAAACATTTAAAAAGAATAAAATAATACTTAATTCCGAGCGCTCTTGCTTTTCTCTTTGAAAGTCATCACATAACGGCATTGTAATACACGGTTCGGCTGCATTGTATATTACAGATCTGCCGTAGTTCTTTATTTATAGAGCCCTGATGAGAAGACCTTTGGAAAAACTGAGAAAATGCCGCCGAAACTGAATACTTGACGTGGATCATAAATATATTCAACAAATAAACAACATCTTCAATTTCTCTTCACACAATACGTCTCCTTGCAGTATCAACACTAATTCGGCTGACTTTTACATTTGATCTAATTCACAGATAGGTTATATTTACACCATAACGGTGCACAGCTGATATAAAAGGACTGTAGTTTTTAAAGATATTACTGATTTTCTTTGAATGTAAGAATGTAAATACTGAGTATGAAATAGTATAGCAATATGCTGTAAAATTATGTGAAAGCATGCATAAAACTACACATCTTCAGATGTTGTACGAAAACATACACTAATAATACAAAGTTATTATGGCTGTGTGTATCTTGTGTGCACCTCCTAGTGGTTAAAGCACATTATTGAATTATTGTGTTTTATTTGATTAAAAAAATATTAAGAGTACATACTTTCATAGGAGGAAAGTATAAAAATAGAATATAACAAATCAAGAAGATACTATAAGTGATCTCTACAATAAAACAGTTTAGTGCAGAATGTACAAAGATATTAATAGGAGGAGGTGCAAAACAGAAAAACGAATTAACCTTTATTTAAACATTAAATAACAGATTAAGGTCTTCTTTTAAATAAGAAAAAAACTTTGGGGGTATCTATCTACAGATAAATATTAAGCCTGACAAAGTACTTAACGTCTAATATATTGCTTTCCTGCAATGTTAACTATGTTGAAGCACTTATTTTAACTGATATTATACATATGAATTATACTCTTATGTATGTAGATAGAATAAGAAATGTGCAGAATATGACAGTTTAATGGTGGAGGTACACACATATTGATAGATGTCTTGTAATGCACTGTTGAGGAACCTGTGACCCAAGTGTTTCATTCATTGCATAACTACACCGTAGTTGTGTATATGATATGTCAATAAACCTTTGAAAATCTTGAAAGGGATGTGCAAAATAGCCATAATATACAGTCTTTAATTAACTATTAGTAGAGAATAACGAGTAATGAATATACTTTATTACTCGTTTCCATTCATGTCAATTGCAGATACATGTTTAGTCTTCTCAAGCACCAACTATCAAATATCTCTCCTGATTGTTGGCACTTGACAATCACCTTACCTGAATTTTACTCAGGTGTAACTAAAGAATTACAAAGTAACAATGAGCTGTCATGTGGGTATTAATGCTGCGCATTATGGACACAAGCGATTTTCACCCATTTATTAATTATATGTTTTACATTTGATAACACCAATGTGTTTAATACTTGCAACTTCTAATTGTGGGAAAAACGAAAACGTTCAGTAGAGACGTCCCATAGAACATTTTGCGAAACACAATAGCCAGCATGTGTAGTTCTGGGGGGGCGTTCGATTCCAGTTTTGGATAGTCTGGCGTGGTTTCGTTCCATTTCACACAGCTGTTTGACGCTCTGCGTAACCTTACGGGGACTGTAGTCCTAAACGATAGCTGGGGATTATGGGTAGTGTAGTGTCTTCGGCCATCCTAAACTCAGAAATGTTGACAATCGCAATGATGCTCGAAATGTCCCTTATAGGCCTACGTCTGTTTCCGGTTATTTTTATTTTGAAATTCAGTTCCTGACGGACGCCAAAAAAGCCCGATATTATGGAATTAAACCAATAAATAAAAGCAAAGATAATTGTGTGTTATTGGTGAGTAAATAACAGTGTGTTATTTTGAAAAGAATAACGAATTAGAAGGAATTTTTTTTTTTTAAATACAGATTTCCGTATTCTGAGGCTCTGAGCCCCATTTATTTTCCTCACAGACGGCAACAAAAGTCCGAAATTATACGATTTAAAATAAAAGCAATAATAGTGGCTTGATATTGAGTAAGAACATGTTTTTATGAACCACACAGCTTCCGGTCTCCCACGACCCGACCGGAGAAAAAGACGTGCTGCAGGCAGTAGAAATACATTGCTTTTAAAATCGTGCTGTGCAACACGAAAAAAAGGGGCAAATCGTGTTGGTGAACACGAATCAATAGATTAAAAATCGTGTTGGTGAACACGAAATGCCGTGAGACTGGGTTGACTATAAACACCTGTGTAATGGAACACGATGATGTCATCACCCCAACTGACATGCAGCAGACTTCAACAGTCCAGCCGTGAAGACATCTGTCACTACCCGATCTGCAGCTCTGCCCGATCTGCAGTGCGCATGTGCGAGATGGTCCGCCATATTGGACAACGCTGGACGGCATCCCAAGTAGGACAACATTGACACAGTGGCTTTTGGCAAAGCTCAAAAGGAAAACACGAGAGAGATGAGTTATTGTTATTACAACGTGACTTCACTATTATTTAACAACTCTTTTTATTGGGTTCTTTTATTTGGGGTTAAGTACATTGTCAGAATAAGTGATAAATGAATTTAACTTCTGTTAGACAGCTATATGCCATAAATTGTTGCACACATTCACAGTAAATATGTATTCAGTATGATAGCTGTCTAACAGAAGTTAAATTCATTTCTCACTTATTCTGATAATGTACTTAACCCCAAATAAAAGAACCCATAAAGAGTTGTTAAATAATAGTGAAGTCACGTTGTAATAACAATAACTCATCTCTCTCGAGTTTTCCTTTTGAAAAGAGTTGTTAAATAATAGTGAAGTCACGTTGTAATAACAATAACTCATCTCTCTCGAGTTTTCCTTTTGAGCTTTGCCAAAAGCCACTGTGTCAATGTTGTCCTACTTGGGTTGCCGTCCGGAGTTGTCCAATATGGCGGACCATCTCGCACATGCGCACTGCAGATCGGGCAGAGCTGCAGTAAAACATGATGTTGCTATAAGTCCAATGGACACGGTCCAATCGTCCCCCAATCTTCACTTGTATATCACCGGTCCATGCCTCAACAGCTCTACGCCAAATCTGAGATCTCACCATATGCCGTTTCCATGGAAACGCATCCCTCGCCATAAAACAGGATGTCGCTATAAGTCCAATGGACACGGTCCAATCGTCCCCCAATCTTCACTTTTATATCACCGGTCCATGCCTCAACAGCTCTACGCCAAATCTGGGATCTCACCATATGCCGTTTCCATGGAAACGCATCCCTCGCCATAAAACATGATGTCGCTATAACTCCTATGAAAATGTTCAAAAAGTGCTCAAACTTCACGTGTGTGCTAACAGTCCAGCCTTGAAGACATCTACGGGACAGTTTTGAGATTTATTCAAATGCCGTTACCATGGAAACAAAATGCTCGACTTGAAACACGGTTTTCTCATAACTTCACTGAAAATACTCCAAACAGCCCAAGACTTCACAGGTTTGGTAACGATGCAGCCATCAACGCATCTAAGCGTATTATGGGGTGTCATCAAATGCCGTTGCCATGGTGACAGATCATTCGCCATCAAGTTAGTTCAGAAGTTTGCAGTTCAAATATTCTGCTGCTTTTCCAAGCCTTTTTACTTTATTTTCTTCCCTCATCACACATTCAAGCCCCCTGTGTTCATATATCATTTCAATCTAAATTCTTCACTTTCTTCTTACACATTTCATTTTAATCTAAATTCTTCACTTTCTTCTTACACATTTCATTTTAATCTAAATTCTTCACTTTCTTCTTACACATTACATTTCAGCATAGCAGTTTAGTGTCAGCTTTTCAGCATAAAGCATTCCCACTAGCAATTTCTTCAGGAATTGCATTCTCTAGTTGAATAGTAATCTTCTTGTGATGAGAAGATCTGATGATGAATTCTGAAACTTTTTCAATACTCATTTGCCAGCTTTCTCCCCTGTTCTTGAGTTCACCCTGAGAGCGACACAGTCAGAAGCACGTGCACCATTTTTACACTTTTATTCACTGAAACTCATTGGAGCAACCCAAGAGAGACAGCCTCCTGTATTAAGACACCCAACCCCGACCTGTTGGGGTTCTAATCTATGTTAAAGGTGGGGTAGGTAATTTTGGAGAAACCAGCTTGAGTGCGCTAGAATTTGAAATCTGCCAATTCCTTACAGAGCCCCTCCTCCAACACACACGAACGCGCACATGACCAATGAGGGCACGAGATAAGTTGGTGCACAGATGGAAGGCTGACAGGCAGGTAGGCCATCCAGTTATTTTACCGGGCCGGCTAAAATGATTGGTCGTGCTTTTTACAGTACTACGGCTTCCACAGATGACATTTTTTTATGGATTTTTTTGTCAAAGCACTTAAAATATTCATTGCTATCGGGATGTTAAGAGCATTCCATGGAATATAGCAAAAAGTGTATCTCGAGCCGGTTTCTCAAACTTACCTACCCCACCTTTAATGTATGATTTCAGCTGTTCATCACACATTCACAGTGATGGGTGCTCTGTCTCTTAAGGGTGCGCAGAGTACGCTCTATTTTTCTGAAAGTGTAATGCCCTGAATCTCTGAACGAATTATACAACAGCACTCCTAACTCACAAACGGTGAAGTGTGCACAAACTGAGTTTAATCTTATATTAACTGCGTAGGGCTCAGGCTCATTGTTACTCTAGTTACCCTTATGTTACATACATGAGAGTTGTTTTGATCTTCTTCACACATGAGTAGAAACATTTAAACAGTTATTTTACAGTTGCAGTTAGTTAAATCATGTTTAACCGTAGGTTGAAATAGGGTTATGTATAGTCACATACAAATTATATGGCCTCCTATTTCAATTGACCCATTGCAGTAAAGAAACAACTCATTTTGTGGGATTAAGCATTGCTTTTCCCAGCCAAATGGGAGCTTCAATATTATATTGTAAACCTGTTTACACTGTGCGCTTAGAACTAATAGAGATGAAAGTAAAATCTCTAGTTGTAACTTTAGACAATCTTCATTTGTATAAACCTAATTCCACCACTTGTACAACAACAGACTGTCATACATATTGACAACACAATAACACAGTTCTAAAGTGACTACTGTATCTCTGTGTCCCTCTGCCCATAACAACAATAACCCGTCTAATAAACAGGGACTGCGACAAGTAGAGAAGCAATGCGACCCAGACTCCGGTCTGCTTCACTGGACCTGAACACAACCATTTCATCTGTTGAGCCAGCAGGCCAAATCAAGTGGTCTTTATTAAAGTCTCTGTGATGGATTCACCCCCGGCCTCCCCCGCTGTGATCTATCGCCTGTCCAGCCGTTGGAGGTCGTAATAAACTTGTTTAGCAATGGGATCACTGCATGCGAGCGGGGCGTGTTTGTGTGTGGTTCTGCTTGTACAGCACGTTACGTGGGTCAGGTCTACAGTCACGACCTTTGCTTTGAACATCCATATCTGCTGGCACTGCATACCCTTGTCATGATAGTGGTAGTTTCCTCCCAGATTCTATCATGATTGCATCATATATTTCTAGGCGCTCACATTTGAGCCATGGTCAGGCACAGTAGCAGGGCTGTTATCCCTTTGAGTGGTTTTACTGTCTTCAGCAGCTCCTGCATATTTCCTTTCCGAGTATTAAATCAAAGGCAGTTAGGCGTTACTAAGCCCTTCAGATTCAGTGAAGACACACAGAAAAGTTATTTATTCAAGCAATTTATTTGTTAAAAATATCTCATTCATTTTTAAGTTTCCTTCTTAAGCACCCCTGACTTCATCATACTCAATGTCTAATTTCTGCAGTCCATGAATCACACTTGGAGACTGCATTAAGCAAAGCAGATGAGATGTGTGAGTGTAATGTCTGTCTGTATTTGAGAGAATGACGCAGAACAATTAGCAGTCGTTGCAGACGGAGACAGGCGATAGTCGACTGCCGTCCCCAGGGACATTCAGGTCAAAGTTAGTACGAGGAGAACCCCATCTGCTTTCTGATGGGTACCGCAGGGACCAGTGTTATTGGATGATTCATCAGATCAATGGCCCGGCATCTTGACTTCCTGAGTCCAGCATGTGGGACTTGTTGAAGTGTATGTAGCTTACATGGCAACAAGCTCCTGGCACTGTGGATTATAGGCACCAAAGATTACACGTGATTTTAATGTAAGTAAATGTTCAGCTTTGTTCCCATTGCAATCTTTCATTTTTGAAAGTAAACCCCACCAGTGAAAGTGCATAATGTACTTTTATCAGTGAAATCCCTCACAAATAAAGTTTTATGAGAGGTGTGCCAGGACATATTTGGAGATATTTTATTCTGTAAGCCCCTTTGGAGGAGGCAGCAAAGGGAAAAGCATGCTATTGTTGTTGTTCTTTATGGTGTTGTTTTATTGAAAGTGATAAACCATTAAAGGCACTGTAGGTTATCTTACGTTATTGTGCATGGCTGCAGTTTTCAACAAGCACCGACAGTCTTATAATGCGACTAGAACACAGTTCTGTGGATTGAATAGGAGCATTATCATTTAATATTACATCACAAGTACAAAGACTCCAATTAATAAAGCATTTAGTGCCGGAATAAAACATTACAGAAGAGTATATTGTATAGTATATACACGGTTTTGTCTTGATTTATTGCAGTTGTTTACAGCAAACAGACACACACACAACAAAGGTTTTCATACTTGAAAATATAAAAATAGATATGTGTTAAAGTGTCTATAAAGGTTTTTCGATTAATTGTTCATTTCATTTTATAACTGATCATAATTAACTGCATCATTTGATGTGATAAGTTCTGTTTTTCTCATTTATAGCAAACATCATTTCCTCTTCCAGCTGCACAATCCCTATTGAAATATAGCCTTGGAAACCTTGTGAATAAAAATAGTTGGTTGAATGTATCTGTAATGAATTCATTATAACCAGTCATATGCCGAGTGTCCGCACATGGCCCAAGACAAAAGCTTAGAGCCTCTTTTCAAGATGTCCAGAAGCTGAAACCACCAACAGTCCGAGTAACATTTCCTCCCAAAAATACAATTTCCTGGATATTTTTCTTTTTAGTCATCGGAGGCAACATTCACTTCATTTATCTGCATCCTGCAAACGCCACGTCTGTCAGAAGTTTGCTGGGCGCACCATCATGGTTGTCATGGTAGTCATCAGATTTGGACCTTTCCAATAGTACCACTTGATGCCATTGTAGCGAACCACACTGGAGGAGCTTGGGTAATAAATGCCATTCAGGTTGGACGGACCGCACGCCTCAAACCACCAACCTGAGGAGAGAGAGAGAGAAAGTGGCACAGAGTTCAAGGAAAAAAAAGTCTGAATTAATTACATTTGAGCTCATGAAATGAAAAACCCAAATGTAGTCAAGCAGTAACTTTATATTGGCGCTGAGGGAAAATGAAATGCTCTTTGGGACATTTACAAGGGGGTGGATAGAAATGTTTAACAAGAAGTGTTGTAAGGAGAGACAGATTGAGACGAAGCAGTTGAGGGTACCTCCGGACGCGAGCTGCGAGCACTTGCAGGTGCAGCGGTCATTGTCTCTGTCCTTGGTGCTGAACGGGGTGCCAGTGTGGGTGAGGCTGCTGGTCCGACCCGCTGTGCCACTGAAGCCCTCAGCGTGAAGGCTGCGTTTTGGAAGAGCAAATCATTTGAGGGAAAATCTCCGCCGGAGGCACTTGTATTAATTATTTAAAGCTGTGTTTGGAAGCTCCTTGGCAGTGAGTGGATACAGCCCAAAAAAGAAAATAATTTAATAATGTTTTGGTCAAGTTTACACAGCACAATAACATCTATGATTCCTTAAGTATAAAAGGGAGGGAGTCATGCTTTCTTTGGTTTGAGTTGCTGTTTAAGAGAGTTTGAAATTCACTTTTCATTTGACACTCTTTCTCGAACTTTTGAAAGCCTCTAGGCAAACCTGACATTACGATTTTATTTTGGCAAGGAAGACAGCATTTTAAGTAGGGCAACACCCAGCGCTCATCTATTTTTCCCCACCACCTTGTCATTTAAAGTCTGTGTAGAGCTATGGCTGCAGAATGAACAAAACAAGAAAAGCCTGTACACATCTTATCAAAGATGAACAATTGAATAACAAATAATCAAAGAACAACCTCCTCAAAAGCACCTGTAAACCACTGTAGGTGATCACAACCTGTTTAGAATGTGTACACCACTTTTTAACACAAGGTACCATCTCCCCTAGCTTTCCATTGTTGGCAAACATCAATACAAAAAGCCACTTAAATAGCTTCTCATTATTTCTCCTCCATGCTGTGCTTTGTGAAACAACACCAACAGTCTGAAACAAATCTCTGTGCAAGTTAAATTGATTCCCTCAATTATTTTCATGCAGCGGCCCAACTCCCGAGCAATGGAGTGTGTGTGTGTTTCTGCGTGTGTGTGTCAGGACTGGTTTGGAGAGGGTTGGATGAGGAGGTCAGTCCTGCTGTCTGGCCTCTCCTCTGCCCTGTCATTCTGTCTCGTTAGAAGCAGACTTTCCCCTGAGTTATGTGACCCCCCCCTCTGTAGCCCGGGGCACGCTGTCTGCGATGACTAAATGAAGAATCCTCCTCTTGAATTTGTAAGTTCAGAGGGCAGGGCATCGTATCATGAGGCGCAGCAAGACGGGAGTTGGAAATGGCCGTGCTTGGGACGAGAATAATGATGGAATTGCAGAGAGGCCGAGTTGAAGCGAGGGGATATTTTTGTTAGATGAGTTCACTTTTCCCGTCACGATGAATCGGTGATGTGGAAAAAATTAAAAACTATCAAATTAGACAGGATTGCAACCACAGGCTACAGGAAAGCCTATTGGATGGCTGTTGAACGTGCCAGCTCTTTCTACAAAAAGCAAAAGATTGACATTAGCCATGTCTTCCAGATGCATTAATTCAGCTATTCCACCAAAACCGCAAACCACACGCTAATCCTTTTCAAGGTGACTGTCTTTTCAATTTGTTATTGTATCCTGTAATGACTAATATACTGTTACATTCAAAGGAATACTCACCCTCGGTGTGACTCTAAAACTGGCTGTTCTTGGCTACTTGAAAGGGGAAAGCGGTCTGTCATGCTGATGATTAATGTATGAATAATGTTGCTGAGTTCTACAGTAGGTGAAGACCTCAATATTGCTCTAGGGAACGCGCTGGATGCAGCTGAGGAGGAGGATTGTTTTGGCTGACTAGCTTCACAGCCTCAGCTTGGGAGTTTTAATATAAACCCTCAGACGAGGCCAGGGTCTCGACCATAAAGCTGGTGCATATTGAACTAGTTACAGAAAACATGATCTCAGAGGTAGCAGGCTAGAGGTGATTATATTCATTCAGGTGCTTCGCCCCACACAGAGTATAGCCTGCAGCAAAATTGTGAAACATTCCGTTTCATTGCGCTAATTATGTGGAACATACTGAAGGCAAATGCAATTTGCTGCACTATTAGGGATTTTGGAAAGCATACTCCCACATATGATTATGATTTTTCATCTCTCACAGCGTCAATCTCTCAAAACAAGGGGAAATGCCTGGGAATTACTATGAAATCTAAACGGAACTGTTTAAGTTTTGTTTTAGTTCTGTCTGTTTTGTTTTGTCTGTTTTGCCCACACATAATCTTGTTAGTGATTGCAGGGTTACTGAGGAGCTTGCTTTGAGTTGTCAGCTCCTGACGGGGGGGGGCGTTACTGTTATACTCCAGTGGAGGTGGCTCCCCTCGGGGATGTTCAGGGGCAACGTGATGGCAGAGGAAACATGGAGACAGACAAAAGTGGCTCTGTGTGCCCTCCTCTGAGCTCATCATTTTGAATGACATTCTTAAAAACAGTCCAAGTGGTTCTTTAACTTCAGTGCTCGGGTAACAAAGTGGAGAGAAAATAAAGAAGAGTTTGAACTGTTGATAACGGTTTCTAATCTGTCGCTATTTTTAAGAGTCCTACACCCAGAGCGGAACAAATGAATGCTGCATTGCAATTACGCCACACACAATAGAAACTCTTAATAGAACAATTTACTGAAATTAGGCACCTTCATTATAATCCCATTCATGTCTGATTTCTGACAAAGTAAAATCATTTAATTGGAGACCTGAGTAGTGTTTTAGGAGCAGTTTGTCATCAGCTGTTTCATAATTGCATGGTTTGATTATTAAAAGTGAATTTCTAATTAGAGCACGGCACGAATACAAGCCAGAATGGAATCTGGATGTTCAGTAAGGATTTAAAAGCGTATTACCTGTAGTTGTTGTCCTCTCCATCTATGTGGAAGCGATCGTAATTTGAGAAAGCTTCGTTCCCCTCTCTGTCTTTCAGCTGGACGTGCAGACTGTATTCCTGGGAGCTGGTCAGCGTGTGGATGATATCATTCCCAAGCCAGTGTTCCCCAGACGGCTCTCCAAAGCCCTGGATTAGACACAAAGACGGAGAAACAATGAACCAAGAAAATATTCAAACAAAGGGGGTGATTTTACCAGCATCCTGCCAAGTGTTTTTGGAGCTAATGTGAAAATAGACCTCAATTTAAGAAGTCAAATGTATGACTTTGATGACTTGAGACAGTCCACTGAGTTTATGAAGAGAAATACTCCACTCCCAAAGCAACGGTACGGTCGAGTGAGACTTTAATTTCCCTTAATATCCTATCAAAGCTCAAATTGTGTCTGCAACACTTAGAGTTATAAAAACAATGACGTTGTTGCCGCATCCACTGTTAGTTTGAACTGCAAAGCTGGGACATGAACACACGTTTTCTATTTTCGTTTATGTGAAACCACACTAAATGATTACTGATGGAGAATGAATAGTGCAGGACATAGGCAATACTAGGAGGGAATCTTATGGTATGCTACTTGGAAACACAGGAACGTGAAACCAAACGATTACAGATGCTTCGATAGATGTCTTATTGGGTGAATAAACCGTTTGATAAAAGATGAGGATTTAATGATTTCACTTTCTCGATCAACAAAACTCTACAACCTCTCTGTGCCCAAAAAACTAATCCTCTCACCACTGTTAAAGGCCCCTTTCTTTCTTTTCCTGTTTTTGTGAGCAAGCCAAACTAGAGAAAAAGTACACCACGGTTATCTGCATACACTGACACTGTTAGGGATTAATTTTGTCTTTACTTAAGATATTTGACCTTTCGGCCTGTTGCACATCCAACTAAGAGAGAAAGCTGTTAATAGGATCTATTTTAATTGTATCTGATATCTTAAGGTTTTAATGATCTGATGACACTTAACAGCAACTTGTCACCAATACCAATAGCATAGCATAGCATACATAGCAATTATAATTCCACATGTCACTTGTTAATATGATGATTCAAATAATGACTCATTTAGGTCATCTTACTGATACAGGTAGAAGTTACAGTTCTATCCCTAAATGTAAAATAGAGATTAACTTTGAACTCGACTAGAAAACCCGTCAGTGGCACAGTTACACCATTTTTTCATTTGTATAATTTCACATTTTTCGTTTTTTAAATAAATTGTGTTTTATTTCAAGTGCTAGGTTTCTTGTACTATTTTAACGTTACTGTATGTTGTAGTAAGTAATAGGGGATATGAATCCATAGAAATCTTGATTGTATGTCAGTTACGTCCTCCCACATTCCCCTCGCCTGAAATATTTCTATGGTAGATTTTCTTCTTATATGATGGAACGCACTCTACCACCATCATCTAAACATCTATTCAGCAATGGTGTTCATTCCTCTAGCAGAGTTCAGGGATGAGCATTGAAGCAATTCTGGTAGCTTCTCCTATTAATGTATCAACCGTTTATAGATGTATACGGAGGCGGGTTATAAAGAAACCGATATATGAAAGAGAAGTGTCATAACCTTAACTCTGAGCAGCGTGGCAATGTTTAAATGATGTCAACAGGTTGAAGGCCCAGTAATAGATACATGATTTTGCCGCAGTGTTAAATGAAAACAGATACAGTGAGCGACGCGGGTGAGAAGGCTTTGACAGAAATCTTTTCACCGCGGGAACAGATGCCGCCACTCGAGGGAAACGATAATAAAATGCAGCATTCTATACAAAGAGACGGCTTAAGAGGTGGCAAGAAATGTGGCTTTTGCTAATGAATCTCACATAAGGCTGTCAGGTAAAAGTGTCTTATTTTGACTGACGCAAGCAAATGTGAGAGGTGGATTCACCGTGTGATTAGGCCAAATGACTCGATAAGCATGTAACCATTAAGACTAATCACGTTTTCAAGGCAAAAGTGTAAATAAACCCTACATTTGCAGATATTAATAATTCTTTGTTCAGTCTGACAGAAGTACACTTTCTCCTGATTTCTAAGTCACTTTCTCCAGCTGTCAAACTGTTCATGGTGTTTAGTAAGAGTGAGTACACTCGGAGCATTTCTCATTTGAACAGCAAGGCCTGGAAGCAACAATTGATCAACACACACCACGGTCTCCGAGGACATGGGGCCGAGGCGGGGAAGCATTTCAGTACATACGTTATAGCCATCTTCAGGGCCCCTGTGCTCCCACGCCCCAACTGGACACAAATATGTATCATGCACTTGTAAAAATATTGTTCTTGAAAGAGTTATTTTTTGTCTCTCCTTCTGGTTCACAGTCCTCTCTGGATTCTAGTTCAAATCTGGCAGTTGATTTGCTGGCACGAGTGACAAGTAAAAAGTGCTAGCTCAATCCTTAAAACCAGCCTCACTGTTGTGTTCTGTGTCTAATTAAACAGTACAAAGGCTTCCAAGTATATGTTTTTCTATATTGTGCAACAACATCTTGATTCTATTGAGTATACTTTATGATGGGGAAAAGGATTATCTCAATCAGTCCGAACAAAGACTAAAGCCAGAGGTGTTGAATGCTTGATTTAGCTAGAGAGCTGTAACAACTTTGTCGACTCTTGTTTATGATTTCACTCTATCCAGAGTACGTGCTAACGTTGCTGGTCATTGGACAGCATGACATGTGTGTGTGTTTGTGCATACGCATGTGTATTTGGCGATGTGGGAGTTTGACAGGGAGCGGGAACGAGAACAGGTGCAATAACACGGGGGGGACACAAGGCCGGCCAAATACAACAACCGCAGGTCGCCCGGGATCACAGGCTCGCCGGTATCCCACGCCTCGCCATGCCAAATCACCCACAGACGATTATTGGAACCTCCTGTCCAGTCCCACAGTGCTGATCCATGCTACCCATAATGATATTGATGCACTCGGACCATAACTCTACTGGACTCACCATTTTGTAATCTCTCCACCCACGATGGAAGTTTACGGAGCCGTTCCTCCGATGCTGTAGCACCGTCCATCCGCCGCCTCTGGTCTTCATGTCACAGAACACCTGTTCAAATAAAGGCAAATCATAAAAAGCCCTTTTGGGTTTAGGTTGTACAATCAATTTAGCCGAAGAATGTGTCTTATTATATTAACTCAATTGGAGTTGTGTTTCAAGCCACCTGCAATTCCATGTTTCGACAGCTGCGGAGAGAAAACTCTGGCTCTTTAGCATCTAATGCTAGCTGGTAGCATGTGTTAACCAGCTAGTCCCTTACAGGTGTTGGGTGCTGAGCCCGAGGTGTATTGTGGGTCCATAAAGTGTTTTTTTTAGGACACAAACTTGATGAGACTGAACCGAAACAAATATTTTGTGAGACGTAAAACCAAATTAGTCAAATAGGAGAAATTATATTCACCCTTCATCACCATAAATGACCCCTTTCACGACGCATGATCCTTTGACATTTGATTCATTGTTAATATAACCACATTAATTCATGCCGCTTTGAACCATTTTTATTCAAAGACGGACAGAGGTTTACTTTGTTTGAAACTAATACTTTAAGTAAGCTTGGAATGTGTCCATTTATCAAATATTAAAGCAACGGTTTAACATGATAATAATCCGTAAATGAAGGTCTAATATAAATCATAAAATACTATTTGGGATTCATATTGGTACCAAGTTTGAACATATTTTACTATGAAAGCTTTTTCTGTTTCAACTATTTATCCTTGATGTCTACTTGAGTGTTCATGTCAATAAACTGAGATTAGTTCTGGAGTGGTTTACATGAGAAAAAGTGGGAAGAAATTGCATTAAAACATAAAACACACTTTAGTCTTTCTGCTGTTTGAAGTATGCCTTGGAGTCCTCAGGAATTGGGCGAGGTGGGGGGACCCAACATTTCAGGGTGTCACACAATGATACGACCCAGGTGGGAAGGAAAATCAACATATCAGCCTCTCATCCCCTCGAGTGGGGATTGAGGAAGAGGCATCTGCGTTTTTAGTTACACACACTGTTTTCTTTCTTACTTGGCTGCACATTCTGCCATATGTAGATATGTTTGGGAGAACAAACAGGAATGGATTACACTCATTCGTCTGGTGACAGCATTTGAAATGTAGACTTGTTAAGGGACTTATTTTACAAATTCAAGGTGTTCGACTGGACATATTCCAGCTTCCCTTAGGAATCGTGATTGAATGAATGGTGAATTTCTCCCGTGGGTGGTAAGATTAGATCCTTCTCAATGTGCTAACTCTTGCTAAAGTACATTCAGTGTGCATACCTCAAGGCTGCAGGGCTTTGACAGTTTTCTTAGGCACCTTATTTGCATCTCTATGCAATGTTGGCACCTGAAATTGCAGATACTGTCGTGACATTTCTGACACAACGTAAACAACCTGCAATGTGGTTAATTACAGAGTTTGCCAGTTTGTTTTAATGCTGCTCACCATACCACCCTGACCTATCAGTCCTCACAGTCTGGCTGTTTGGATGCTGGTATGTGGACAGCATCCCAAGGGCTCTCTCTTTTTCGACAACTGGCTATGTTCTGCTAGAAATGAAATGAGAGTTTCCCAGAATAGGAAAGCTAATACAAGGTTAAAAGGCACTCTGGTCTTTTACCTCTGAAAAAAGAGCAGACTGGCAATATGCTGTGATTATCCTCTGGAATATAAAGCCGATGTTCTGGCCTTAAAAGCATCTCACTGAATACAACAACAGATTTTTGAAATAGATTATTTTTGTCCCATAGTGTGATGATTTTATTGTTTTTCTGATTCAGCCCAGATACAGATTTAAATCTCCAAATTATTTTATTATAAAGCAGCAAGGAGTCGTATATGTCCAAATCTATTTAAATAAAATGTCAATATCCAGACAATTTAAGCGGTATTATGATTTTTAAAAAAAAGATTATGTTGTGGTGATTATTCAAAGGGGCTTTCAGGGGACACAATAGTTTATTCACAATCTGTGTTGAGAAATAAACATTAATGCTAAGAGTCCTGTGCATATGGTGTTTTTAAAAACATGCACAACAAAGTTATGAGAGAAGCTGTTCCAAGCTATTAATGATGTGGTTTGTAAACACCATTACTATTTACAACCTTGGTGATTAAAAGTTACATAGATGGACAGATAACAGTGTCTCAAAGCCAAATCTGACTTCCACACTTTGTATCTCTTGTGGAAGCCCGCTCTCCACTTAAAAAAATAGGGTAATTTGTATATGCCCCATTTGTACGCAGCCACGATTGCCATCCACATAAGAATAAGATGGCATAGATTGAAAGCAGCAATGATTTGGGAAGAACTAACTCGCATCAGTGGAAACGTACGTTGGCCCCAGTTGGCAGGAAACACGGCACTAGCGCCTAACACCTGGCTGCCTTACCCACAGGAAATGAAAAGGAAGAACAGGGGAAAACAGAGGCTGTAAGAGATGGTGCCAACTAGCAAACTAGAGTGAATGTAATGAATAACAGAACGCTGTATCACTGCTGTCTCTCTTTTTCTGGGGAAACTCTGAGAGTGAAGATCGTAGCCATAGCTAGCTGTGATTTAAACAGAGGATAGCCTGCTGCTCCATGCTTTGGTTGAGTTAGCAATGGCTAGCTATTTCAGGTCAGCCAAGGTACCTCTAAGCTTTTCTGACTTTGCATTCAGCAGCGCACACCATGAAGCCTGCAGGGCACAGTGCTTCTGTTGCTTATTATTTTAGCTCTCTGTTACCCAGCATGGTATTTCCATCAACCCCTCTCCCAAAAGACCCTGCAAATTACCATTACATCAGGCTAGTTTGTCCGTCCAGTGTTTACTGTGGGCGGAAAAGTAATGATAAGCCCTTTGAATGTCATTATGCAGTCTGCGAGGGATTTTCAACACTCATACTGGGCAACAAAACAGGATCACAGTGCTACATACTGAACAACAAATGGGTAAAATGTCTATTTAAAAAAACGTTCTTGTCACAGTCAGTTAGATGACATTTGCAAGGACCTTTAGGGCTTCAGTACCTTGACAGTCTGTGTGGAGTTAGTGAGGCGTATGCTGTATATTCCACTCTCTGTTACTCCAGACCGCAGGATCTCAGCGCAGTCCCTGAAACTAAGCAGCTCCTCCTTGGGAGCATTGGAGATTTCTGGAAAACATGAAGGCATTTATTTACAGATGGCAACCTTATGGGCTTTGAACACAAATCCCAACCCCATATGTGAGTTCTCTTGTAATATTAAGCTCTGGCTTTAGTCTAATGTCGGTGGTTCATGCATGTGTCTGGGATTTGATTTTCAAGCTGTTCTAGGTGTTATTTTTTCATGTCAAATATTACTTTGGTAGCCAAATCCCATGCTTATCAATTGAAATAGTGTAGATCTCTTGTTTGCCTAAATTACACCAGTGTTTATTGATACTATTAGTCAGTATTTTTTGCACCTCTTTTGTTTGTTATTACAGATGTTGGCAGTACATCCTGCTCTTACAAAGAGAGCCCCAGAGTCTCACCATTGCAGTGGTTGACCATGGCCAGCAGCTGCTGCACAGTGTCTGTGAGCACGGCCTGCTGCCTCTGAAGTGAGCTGCTGTTGAGCGTGGAGCTGCTCAGTTCACCCTGCAGCTGACTGACCAATCCACTCTGCCTCTCCAGAAGCTCCTGAAGCTGCTGCTTTTCGCTCTGCAGGCCCTGCAGCTCCCTCCCGTACCGAGCCTCCAACGCCAAGAGCCTCTGTTCAAGAAAACTACCAGAGACAAAACGTAAAAACACCTTAACATCGATATAAAACCAAGCAATATGAAAAAGGAGCAAACAATACATTTTTCAATAAAATGTCGGATAGTTCCACTTTTACTGAGGCCTAAAGTTTATGTAGCCATCCATGTGTTTCTGCATTAACCAAGGACCCGCCAGTCTGTTTACACTTTGCCACTTTTTTTCAAAGTGGCTGAATTTAGTACAAAACTGAATTTGAGCTAACTGCTAATTGGAGGTCTAGTGACATTGCACAACCCTTTGGATCGCCATTTCAAGGAAAAAATACTTTTTAATATTAATTGGTAAGAATTCGACCATTATTCACAAACCCTTTATGAACATTCACCTGGACATGCCACTCATTTTACAAGCACTTGGTGGTAACGCTTTAATACCTGTACAGAGGTTTTGCTTCATGATTTTTTTACTATTTCATTTTTTTCAAATCCTGATTTACTACAGTGGTACTTCACTGGCTCGTGAGAAAATAAAACATCTGACGACATGACATCATATCAAGTGTTATAATGCATATTGAATGGCAGGAGAGGCAGGGGGAAGAATCTCATCAGAGGTTGAACAAACTTGCACATTTACATGATGATGACGAATAGACATCAGCGCAGCAGTCTCATCGGGTTAACACCCTATCAACACCTGTACTGCAGCAGCATCCACAGATGGTTGGCTGTTGGCTAAGCCTCTCGATCACAGCCATGAAGCAACACTCTGACTGTGTGTGTCTACGTGTGTTTGTCTCTCTGCACAAGTGCCACACCCCCACCTCCAAATGAAGATCATAAATCGCTGCAGCCTGATCTTTATGGCTTTGACTGACGACTGTGCAGCAGTTATTTATTGAAACAATCAACCACCCAGATTGAACAAGCTATGTTTCAGCGCTGTGCACACGGAGCCAACGCACTCAACATGTATCCTTAATCTCCCACTAAGCACCGACTCCGAATGTGGCCTGTATCAATCCAAATCATTTTTAACATCGCTCTCATTTCATATTTGCTTTGTGGGGGAACTCATAAAAAGTGGCAAAGCCAGCTAACAAATGGTTCTCCATTATGTCTACTTTGAGCTACGGTGTTAAGTTGAGCGTGGCGGTAAACCAGCACATAAATGTTAAAACAGTAAGAGGGTTTGAAAGAACAAACATGGTATTTTGGATCACATTGCATCCTGGACAATTAGATTGTTATGATTATGATCTTGTGCTATTTATTTGTATTGTAATATACAGTATATTGCTATTAGACTGCTCTTATCCTCTCTCTGCAAAATGTTAAACTTCCTGCCAATAGTATTTGACATGTAATGCCTATGAAAACAAATATGTCTCTGTGCTCTTTTTAGTTGGCAGCAGTTCAAAAACTGGCTCCATGCCCTCAAGCATCAGCAGCAATAACCCCCCCACAGCGGTTCACTTTTATTCCACAGCTGCCTGGCAGCAAATTGACTATGACCCTTCTAATGTCATGACTCCCATCACAGAGTTTACCCTGGAGAAGATGTATTCATTTATTTGCATGTCAGAGCCGTGTCATCGACTTGAAGGGCGAGGGCCAAAAGGGCAGAGCAGGGCCGAGCACCAGCAGATTTGTAACAGGTGTTGGAGCCGGGGCGCTGTGATCTCCCGCTCACACTTGATACGGATAGACGGAATGATAAACAATCAAATGCAAAGAGAGAAAACAACCACTCTCTTCCAAACCGCCGAGCAGCCTGTCCTTAACCTCTGATGGCCCTAAGCTGACTTTTTGTTCCTAAAGAGAAGAATGGGAAACCCCTCTTAACATGCCATACCTACTCACTGTCAAACACATGCTGACCCATTCACAATACATTATCATTGAATGCCCTGCTTTTCAGAATCATTCAACATGGGCACATTTTCCTGTTGTTGCATGAAAAGAACCAATATGTATATACATTATAATACGTGCTTTATATTTTGCAACCCTATATATTTTCTTCCCTTAGGAAAAGATCTCCAAGAGCAAAGAAAATGGTGCCACCTACAGTTACCAACGCCACACAGAGAATATGAGGAAAAAAACATTATGGTCAGAACAGATCTTGACTGATAGGTGATTTTCTGGGAAGTGGAAAGCAAATATGACCGGAGAAATGAGTGAAAACATGACCTTGTGATGTCCAAATTGAGAAAATAAGGGCCTTGTGAAATACCACTTAAAGTAATGGATCTGAATATGAATCCCCTAAAAAGTCTTGCAGAACTTAAAAGTATACATGCCTGGATAAACTCGGAGGGTATTTGCTCACCTGTTTTTATCACTGAGGCGTGAGATCTCCTGAGTCTGAAGGAGAATATGTTTCTCCAGTCGGTTAGTGAAGAGCGAGTACTCAAGCAGCTGGATCTCCAGGCGACTAGTCTGATTTAAAACCTATGGATTGATAAAAGAAGAAGAATTATAATTATCATATTATGTGCAGTATTCAAGAAAGGATACTGATTGAAGGAGGGGGGGTTCGTGAAGACTGCCCAACAGCTGAATTCATAAAAAGCCCCCTCGGGGATAAACATTGCACAACACAAGGCTCGTAATGCCCGGTTCTTTGATCTTTTTATTAAAACTTGAGCTAGAATTATCTCACATCCACCTGTGACATGTTTTTTAAGTTTCAGATGAAACAAAAACTTGGAACAAAGCAGCTTAGATATTTGTTCAGGTTGCAGATTCATATCGACTTTGATAAGAATAAAAGAAAGCATTGGGACCAGAACAGCTCAATCTGTAATAACAGCTCCGTGGCATGATTGAAGACACATCTGTGTTGTGCTGCTGAGTTTTATGTTTTAATTGGCTCGTCAGACGTCAAGTTCAACTCATTGTGTCAATCAGAGCCGGTAGAACCAAATACCAGCTGCTTTAAAGCGGTCGCCTCCACATTCGGGCATGGCTTCTCATAGGGTTATATCTGATTTACATTTAATTAGCTATTCTCCAAGTGTTTCTGAAGTGACATCATTCGTTTTTTGCATGGGTGTGACCCCCACGGTTGTCAAATTGGATTGGCTGCAGACAAGTGGCCTCGGCCTCACTCAAACGCTTCCTGATGGTCTCACCTGGGTCTCAACGTCTGTCAGTTTGCGGGTCTGCTCCGCTGATTGGCTGAGAAGATTGGTTCCCATTTCCAGCATGGCAGCTGTCTGTGTGTGTACCGCAGTTCTTTTCATTTCCTCCATCCCAGAGCGCACATTCTCCTGGATGAAGTTCTCCAGCTGTACGGAGAAAAAAGCAGACTTTGAGAATATTATACAGCATGTCTGATCCTCTAGTTTCATTGAGGTGATAATCATATTTTAGTAGGTGATATGATCACTGACAACTTGATGCATTCTGAAAGAAGCAACCTTAAAGAGGTATTTTTCACCTCGATCTTTTCAGGTGCTGTGATGCAGTCGTGGAATAGAGTACCTTCAGGGCAGTGTCTCGCCAACCATCTATCCATCTGCAGAGCTACCTCAGGCAAATACCATCAAAAAAGACGAGTAATGAAATTCACCATAGCTGTACTCGTGTGCAGGACTTCAGGGATAGTCGCCTACACTCTGTAGTCAATCACTAAGTCAGACAGAGAACAGATGTTCACACCCCTCATAAGTTGGAGAAAGGGTAAAAATGATGCCATCCATCTTGCTCCAATAAATAGTTTCTTATTAATGTGGTCAGTTTGAGCAAACGGCATCTGTACGACAAGTGTTTATTTCCCTGCTATGAACGATGAAACTTTGTTTGGCTTTTAACAAGCAATTGCTTGTGCCTTGCAGTAAAGCAGAGTATAATATCGAACCGAAGAACATTAATATTTATGACTCTTTTGTGGGGAGAAAAGATCAGACTTAACTCGTTTAACCACATGACTGGACAATTATGACTCAAAGGAGAAAGCATTCAGTACTATTGAGATAATGAGTGGCTATTAAAAAAAATGAAATGAATTCAAATGAGACTATGATTGTTTTGGGATTTTTTCCCAAGCAGATTTACATTTCAGAGAGAAATTGGATTAATGATACATTACCACAGGAGAGGGCTTTTTTCAATATATTATGCAGTGCAACAATCAACAACAACAACAACTGATCCAAGTGTGCAAATACAGAATTAACTGCAATTAAATTGTTTTCCTGCTAATAACCGTTCTCTGTCTTTCTTGCTTGGATTTCCCTCACTAACTCCCTCTTTCTTTAAACTCTCTCATACTTCCTCTGTCTTGCTCTGTAAATCCAATCCCTCACATTTTGCTACTTAAGGACAACTGAGACATTAGAAATAATCTTTCCATAAGAAGGTTTTGAAGAGATTACCAAGCACATTAGAGTCAATTTCAAAAGAAGAATCAAAGATCTCTTCATCATTAACAGCCTACATTTTGAAGTCGCTATCATCCGTCTGTCCAAAGTGTCCCTTTCAAAGCCCTTGTGTGATTGAGCTCAATTCAGAGGTCTTTGCAACTGGCATCATCCACTGCCAGTTGCATTAATTGCAGTTATGTCAGATGTTGCACTATGCAGCCAGATACACATTTGGGATGTAGCATCTAATTGTCTCTAGGAGGGACTAGTGATCATTGCTGAGCAAATGATATGAGTTGACATCTTAATTGTTAGGGGTCGGCAACCCGCGGCTCTCGAGCCGCATGTGGCTCTTTAAGCCCTCCACTCTGGCTCCCTTGAGTTTAGACAAAAATACGAAGGACATAAAATACAAATATTTGTAGGACTATTTATATTTTGTTGCACGGTTGAATTTTTTTAATTTTTTAATTTAGCCTTTATTTATACAGGTGTAGATCTCATTGAGACACAAGGTCTCATTTTCAAGAGACCTGTTCAGTGGTAACACTACCACACAAAGTTACAGACAGACAGGACACTAAACACAGAGGCAACACTAAAATACAACACCGTAAAAAAAGTAGTCATTGAAATCCATATACAGTAGTCAGATATAGCAGGTGCAAACACCCACAGATGATTTCTCCAGCTTTTTTAAAATGAGTTTAAAATCTGTGATGGGTATCAAACTGGTCAGTTTAATTTCTGAAGTGTGTTCCAGGTCGAGGGGGCAGAGTACGATATGGCTTTTTTCCCAAGCACCATGCGTACTGAGGGGACAGACAGAGTGATGTAATTTTGAGATCGTAGTCTATACTGTAGGTGTACTGTTTGTGTGATATGTAAGTGGATATGTAGATGGGCAGCAGTCCAAGCATAGCGGTATAGATGAGTTTGTACCAGTGCAGTGATCTGCGCATTGATAATGATGTCCAGTTAACTAAAGTGTACAGCGTCCAATGGTGTGTGAGGGGTTTACAGTTGGTTATGAACCTCAGAGCCCCATGGTAAACAGCGTCCAGCAGATGAAGGGAGTGAGCTGAGGCGTTCATGGACACAACATCCCCGTAGTCCAAGAGCGGCAAAAATGTGGCAGCTACAAGCCGTTTCCTCGCACTTGTGGAGAAGTAGGCCTTATTTCTAAAAAAGAATCCCAGTTTTAATTTCAATTTCCTTAAGAGATTGTCAATATGTGGTTTGAAGCAGAGATTTTCACCTACAGTGATGCCTAAGTATCTGTAGGTGTTAACAGCTTCAATGGGCTTATGCTGTGCAGACATGAAGTTGTTTCGTATCTTGTATTTTGAGGTTTTAATTAGGTCAACTAAAATATGCGTCACATCCTGCTACGGTCCCGCACCAGCGCATTTTCTTGCAGGCGAATAACCTGACCCCCGGCTCGATGAGCGAACTATGGATAAATCAAAGAAAATAAAAGTATCGAGGAAAAACACGGAAGAGGAAGACGGCTGACGATCTTCAGTCATAATTCAATCAGTTAACTATTTTTAGGGTGCAGCTATGTTTTATTTATTTAAAAGTGGGCCCATTTTAATTATATTAATGTTCTTCAAATGTGCAGAGGACTCCCCAAGTGCTGTGTTTAATTTATTTTAAAGTAGGCCTGTGTATTTTTTTCAATTCTCCTTATACGAGTTCTTTGTTTATTATTAGAGGTAAACAGTTTTCTATAATGTAATACATAAATGCAAAAAAACTGTAGTTTTTGTCTATGATATAACAATATATACAACTTTATAAGCTATCAAGCTATCAAATATGTTTTGCGGCTCCAGACAAAAGAAATTGGTGGAGAAGGGGGCAAAATGGCTCTTTTGGTCAAAAAGGTTGCAGACCCCTGTGTTAAGCCAATAGACAAAAATGTTCACAGTGAGTATAACAGAAGAGAATGATACATGTATGCATGGTGTTCTAGCAAATAACAATGATCAGAATCGCTATGACTGAAGAACAGCCATGTGTGTGTTACCTTCAAAACGGTAACTTGATTACTGTGTCAGTGCTTAAACACGAGTGAACCAACTCTTCACCAGGGATAGATGCATTCTGGGCCTTAAGAGTCACCAAAATGATATAGAAATATATTGTGTCGTTTACTTCTCCTGGTTTATAACCATGCAGATGTGGTATTATTAAAATGTAAGAGTTTTGCAAGGAAAGTATTGCATTTTGTGCAGACATTCATTATCCTCACATGAATCCTATTGGCTTTTCCCTGACTGTTTATCTAGTGCCACCAGCAGGTCCAAGTTTAATATCTCAAGAGCTACAGCACTGTACTTTGTACAGATATTCATGGCTTCTAGTTAATGCCTTTACATTTGATAATGCTATCATGTTCAGATTGGAAATTAAGATGGTTAGCATGATAAAGGTTATGCCTATTAAGCATCAGCATTATAGAATCTGGACATTAAAGTTTAGCTCAAAGCACTGTATAGAATTACAGTCCATTAGCACAGCGGTAGACTCATTTTTCAATTGTACTGTAGCGCTGCAAATACATTTAATTCCCCCTCGCTGTCATTAGATCCAGATACCGGAAAACTTTGGCCATGCCAAAATACCACTAGGGATAATAAAGACATGTTTTTTTCTAATTTAGATGAACTGACCTTTAAAGATAAGTCAGCTGTTCAAGATGGGGAAAAATAGTTTATGTTTAAAGAAATGTAAATTAATGAGACCAATTGATAATGTGGGTGACATACTTACTTGATGAAATATTACTGTGCTAGGAAATGGGGTCACCTGAGGGTAGCCTAGCCACCTTGATCCCTATGCAATAATTCAGCATTAGCATAATCCAGCAGGCTCTTAAAAGCACTTTTTTGCCAATTCCTCAGGGCAGAAGAAAGCCAATGGGACTAGATGTGGGGCTTCATTGGGGGTTAGAACAAAAGAAAAACAAACAATAGCTTCATCTTGAAAACACCAAAGAAGAAATCTGGAACATTAATACCGTCCTTTTGCACTCAGCGGCTTGAAGATTCCTCTGTGGAACATGCTGCATTGGTTTGTGTGTGCTGCTGGGTTTGTGTGTGTGGCTGTGTGTTTTCTTTCAAGGGGTTTGAAGGCTCACAGAAAGGGTCATATCATCCCAGGGGAGTGTTGAGTGAGAGCTTACAAAGTTTCAGAGAAACACTGACACACAGTTGCATGGAGCTCTTCCCCATGCGTTTCGCTAATTTCACCTCAAATGTATGCAGATAGGCTTAATGAGCTCCACAAGGTGCTGAAAGGGCTGTCCCACCTGGGGGTCAAGAGTCAGTTAAAACCCTCGTGCAAGTCTAAAAGAGGCTCTCTAGGGTCGTGCTGTGTTTATGAGGAAATCCCACCTACAGTGCGATCGTTTATGCATCTCTTCGGCCTGGTGGGGGTTACTTGTTGAAAGGTTGGATCTTTGTGTTCATTCCAGACCAAGTTGAGGAAGTTTGGCCACAGAGCAAGGTATGTGTCAGCAGAGCTTTGACTAAAGAGTGGGGGCTGGGGATTCAAACTTTATGTCCTTCATGGCCACTTAAATCACTGCTCTGGTGGGAAGGGATTGAACATGCTGCGCAGAATATGCCCAAGATGAGTACAAAATGTGATGCTTTGCAGACTGTACGCATTCATAATATAGTGTGCGCACAAGGGAGAGTGTGTGCACTCTTTCACTAGTTCTTCCTCACTCATAGTGTGGCCCCATGCGGTGTTGATGCTTCCCATCTCCTTTTCATAGACCGAGCATCAGACAGAGTGCACACTGGGGAATGGAGTATGGGTGTCCGTGATAGAGCTACGAGCGAGATGGAGTTTAAGATCTTGTGGTTGCCAATTCAATGTGTGAGATGGGACACAGATGTCATCCCAGAGGAGAAAAAGAGTCCAGATAGAAGTAAAGGAGATGGATAGGATGGATGCATAGAGAGGAATAGTGTCAAAAAAATGTTGACTTTGGAAAGGAAAACTGGAGACAATCCTATGGTGAGTGAACGTTGGGAGTGACAGAAGCACAGGAAGAGCTCTGGCAGTCATAACACCCCATTTATAAATCCTGAAATATAATCAACATGTTTACTTTCAGCCAGCCAATCTAAACACTCCACACAAACCCATATAATTGGCCTCAGGATTAGTGTATACCATAAATATAGTGTGGGTGAAGCAGACAAGAATAGAGAGACGGGTGGAGAGTAGTGGCGTGTCAGTCTGTCCGAGACAATGGCCCAACACTGATTCTATGCCCCGATGACCTTAGCAATGAAAACACTATTGTGAAGCCACTTTTAATCGCATCACTTCATTTTAGTCGGTCATAATCCCAGCTAAATGTAACTGAAAAGGCCGACGGCAGTGCTGAAATGTGTCTCCAGCAGATAAACACTTTTTTGTTTACACTGAGGAACTTATTTTTATGAGTTTGGTACACAGTTTCCAGCCAACTTTAGCTTACAATCGGGATACAAAAATGTGTCAAAAGGGGAAGTGACTGAGTGCTTGTTCTCTGTGGGGGGTTGATACTCATTTAGAAGCTCTAACTGTGTGATACATATTTGGCACTGCCTGATATTAGCAAACTTATTTCATCTTTCTCCTCATGCACCAGGGAGTTCTGGCATCCCAGTGGTCTTAAATACACACTTGTACAGTACACCAGGCACTGACATTGAGCCAGACATGCACACGGCATCGTTCAGGAAGTCCTCGCTAAGCACTGAACTTATCAACAATGAGAGCTTGTCAACAGATGTTATGAGGTGGCTTGGACAAATGCTTTCTCCAGCATTTCCATTGACAGTTAAAACGTGACATGTGAAGAGGAGGAAATAATAGTTTAACAGCAAAGAGTAAGTTCATGGAAGGAGAAAGTAGTTGTCTTTGTCAACCCTTCAGAGACCTTACCTTCTGCAGCCACTGCGTGTTATTCTCCATGGCACTCTCTAGATGGTCCAGCTTCCTCTCCTGTAAGGAAGGCCTCTCCCTTTGGGCCTTACCTGGCCTGGATTGGCTCGCTTCAGGCTCTGCCTCGGGCGGGGAGTCCCTCTGGAGGGTGTTGGTGACCTGGAAGTCCTTTAAGGGTTGGCAGTGCTGCACCTCGGGGAGGATGAAGGTGTAGCTGCAGCGGCCGTGCTGCACGTGATGCTGTTGGCGTTCTGAGCCGATGGCGGCGGCCAGCAGGTGGGCCAGGTAGGCGAGGGTCAGGGCCAGCAGGCGGCCCATGTCAGGGGAGAGGGGAAGGGGGAAGGAGGGAGGACAGGGGAGGAAGGACGCTAGTAGAGCAGAAAGTGAGTCAGGTGAGCTGCTTGTTTTATCCTTAATATCTCCTATATCTTCTTGCCGTCATCTCTTTAAACGTCCCTCAAGACTCTGACTCTGTCTTCTCAGTCCAACTCCTGCTGTTCCTGTCTCCCACTGTTTTCCTCTCGTTTGGCTGGTCCTCCTCCTTGCTGTTGCATCCAGAAGTTCTTCTTCAGCCCACTTTCTGCTCTTGCTGATCCTCGTCAGAGCGGACAGACAACTCACACACAGGAAAAGGAGATTGCTTCCTATTGCAACTCCAACCATCCAGTCCAGGAAACCAACAGCAGGCTTCCCTCTCACCATTTATCTCTCTTCTGAAAACTTGACTTTTCTGACTGCGTTCTTTTCGAGCTGCATGAGCCCATGTGCTGTTCTGCAGTGGAGAGGAGGGGTCGGAGTGGAGAGCGGCCCGCTTCAGGATGTTAGCTGAAGTGGGTGAAGCTCTTTAAAAGTAGAGAGAGAGAGAGAGTGCTGTACTTCCACACACACACACACACACACACACACACACACACACACACACACACACACACACACACACACACACACACACACACACACACACACACACACACACCACACACACACACACACACACACACACACACACACACACACACACCTCCTCAGCACATAATCACTCAACCACCCTACCCTTTTTCTCCCTTTTTTTTCAACCACTTTCTCCCTCGCTCTTACGGTACTCCTGTTTGCGGGGGTTAGAAGAGCAAGCTACACAAACACACGGCTCACCACAAGAAGTAGAAACCTTCTCTGCCAACTTTCTGTTCTCCCCACTCTCTTTCTTCATCTTTTTCTATATCTCTTTTCCTCTGATTTTACCCTCAGACGGTGACATGCTCTGACATCTGTTGCTTCTTTTGTTGCAATGTCCCCAAAGTTGATATTGTTTTTGTTTCAGTCTGAGAGTGGGTTGAATCGCAGCTTTATTTTGGAAGAGATCTTGGCTCTTGTGTTTTCACACAGGCTGCCGTGTTGCTCTGTCTCTTCCTCTTGTTGCTGGCTGAACTAACACGGCCTGTTTACTCTGCTTTGTCTGTGTCCACATCGCTAATGTTTTTACCTTATGTATTTTGGTTAGGTTGACATTTTAAATCGACTTGTTCATATAATCAAAGTTATACTGTAGCTATTGTATACTGTATATATTTGTATGTTATTAAAGAAGAATAGGTTTTAAGTTAACATTTGAAACTTAATTTTTCACAGTGACATCCTGGTGGTGTCATCTTTCAACTGTTAAGCACTCAATTATAAAAATCAAACATTTGAAAGGAACCCTCTTGCTGTGAAGTTTATTTTCTAGTCAATATGGGCTAACCAGTTTCCGTTCCTGAAATCTAGTTAGCCCAGCTGGCTAACGTTAGCATTAACCTCCTGCTGTTGCTTTTTGTTATTTCAATACTTACTGAATCATTGTCAGATCCTTCACACTGTGTTGCGTTTCTCCTATATTATATAAAGATTATGCATCTACATAGCTGTTATTTTTTTAATGCACAACCCTTTTTTGTGACAATCCACAACAATGGATCACCAGTACTGACATCACTTCAGAAATGCAGACCCCTTGTAGAATGAATTGACTCATGACCAAATCACTTCACAAAACCACCAGGAACATAAACAACTATTTCTAAGCAATTAAACATTTCAGCTCAAGGTTAATGTCTTTAAGACTTAATCTATTTCAAGTGTGAAAAATAAATGTTTAGCACATCTATCTTGTTGTGGATATTGATGTACTTTTGTTTTTCTTTTCTTTGTTTCAGTAGGCTTCGGTTGATCCAGACTTTAAGAGTCTCAATATCAGCTGGATGAGCTTCACAATGGTAGGAGATGGTTTCCCTTTTATAAGTGTTTATATAATTGTATTTCTTCTTTATAGATACTAATCACAAGTAGACATTGGCCTCCTTCAGCTTGGCATCCACTGTGTGTTTCTCTCTGTTCCCTGCCAGCTAAAGCTGCCTCTCCATCACTTTCCATTTCCTCCATCTATGCTTTCATTCATTGTACTATCACTACTATTTGATTCAATTCAAAGATTCAATCCACACTACATTACAGACCGTCCTCTATTCTAGATCATAGTGTGAATGAACATACTCACAGCAGGCTACCTTTCAATACATCCTACTTCTTGTCAATACTCTCCTGTGACAGTGATCAAGTACCACAAAGCAGTGAAATAAAAACTCTCCGAGGATAACGAGAGAGGAAGTTGCCCTTACACACATCCAACATGAAGGCTGTTTGTTTGCTTCCTGTGATCATTACTCCCAATGAGGGCCAAACCACTATTAGACTTTCAAATTCAAAAGGTTCTCCCTTCTTAAGTTTTTAATTTTCCCATGTCAGTTTTGCCCTAGGAGACACGTGTACACTACGAAAGTCTTAATCCTGCATATGCTTTTCATGCACTGTGGGGTCGTAGCCCTTATCTCTGAGGAGCATTCCACACTGCCACTGTTGTGTGGATGGTAATGACCCCACAGCTCAGGAGCCCAGTGTGTGGCCCCATCGCTCAGCACAGCATACCACTAACTTAACCTTTAGAGATATGCATCAGTTCGTATTTTGACATGCACTGTATATACAGCAGCCACCTTGTGAATACAGCACGATTGATTGATTTTCTTTAGGTTATTAGATTTTGTTTCCGATTTCACTGTTGCCAGTTTTTTATGTTTTCCTGTAGAACACAAGAAAATAAAGAATGTTTTTACCTCAGACTTGTGTGGTTTTGTTTAATTCAATGCAGTTGTTCTCCGTAGACAATGGTCAGACATCAAATTGACTTTAACTGAAATTAACTGCCTTCCAACTACTGTTAACAGCAGGAATATGTCCTGGTAGTATATTTTCCCTGCCATGGATAATAACCAGATGTCACTCTTTGTCCGGTGCAGTCCCACAGTTGCGCACATTTGGAAACCATGATATGAGCAATGCAAGATAATTGAAAAAACAACATTTTCCCACTGTGAAGATTTATTTAAAGATGTAAGCACACTGCTGTACACTGTGTTTAAAAACCTATTAACATGTGAGTCTTGTCTGATGTGAAATGAAATATGGCAAGTGTAACAGGACGCAGTAGAATAATAATCTCATGCAAACTCACTGACACTGTAATTCCCTTGGAGAGAAATCTGAATGTTTTCCCCCTTGTGGCGTCTTTCTGCAGAGAGCACATTTTATTGCGCTTAGTTTTTCATATCATATAAACCAAGAGGAAAGATGGGATTAGATGTTTTTGGCAGAGGTGAGAATGGAGCAGAAGCAAAACAAGTAGTCTTATTTATGGAGATGGCTTGCACAATGAAACTGCCGTATATCTGTTGTGTGTCCAGCAATTTACTATTTATTAAAGTAGTGAGTTGAATTACAACATTACAGTATATATTTAGTATTAAACACAGCCTGCGTTCAGTTACGCAACTGGATAAGAGCGGAAGTGAAGAGTAGTCGTTGCTGAGTGCAGAAGAATATTTTGACTGCTGTCCAATATTCTTTCTTGAAAAAAAAAAGAAAAAAGATCTGCTCATAAACCAGGCCTATGTCCCATTCTAAGCACTCAAGCATTTAATTTCTCGCATAATATATATCCATGCGTGTCTTTTTTTTAATACATGTAGAGCAAACACTAAAACAGGCTCTCGTCTCTTTCTCACATATTTCACATGAACAGTGCATATCTTCACGCTAAACTTTGGTCAAGACTGACAAATCTCAACTTCTAACTCATGGATTGAGACCAAATTTGTAGTTTTGAGACATGTATAATTCCCTGACTTCCTCTAGTTCCTCTATGAGGTTTTGTGTGATGGATTGCCATGCTATGTCCTCCTGAGGATGGATTTTAAAAAATGATATTGACCTAGCCTTTAATCAAGTCAACATTTTTTATTGGGTTTATGAGAAAATAAGTGCAAAACAAATGTCTGTAAGCATGTGGGACTTTAGACTCTTCATATTGTTTAACTTCATGGTAAATGTTGAATCTAGAACGTCTACCTTTTAAGCAAAAATGTTACAGAAGGAAACAAAAACCCTACCAAAAGATTGTGAGTGTTATGTTCTTAATGATCATCACAATATAAGACATTTACTACCCAACCTACTCAAAAATCCTTCATGTGATGCTACAATAAATGCCTGTTTCAATCAATTTCCTCATCAGTCATCGCCACTATTTTAAGGTCTTTTTGGAAGGAAACATCTCATATACTTAGTTAAGTGCTTTGTTTGTTGAAATGTACATTTCAAAGATAAACACCTTTGCTGCCATATAAAACAAAGTATGATGTAAAAAGACATTTCCTGAGGCCCGTAATTCACAGTTTGCCGCAGTTTAACACTCTCTCAGGGGAACGCTTGTTGTTTATTTTAGTGTCTCCTGTCAAACCGAGGTATTTCCCGCTGCTCCCTGAAGGCCCTGAGTCAATTCGCGGACTGGATTTGAAGGTGACATTTCAGCCTCCCCTCCCCTTTTGTCTGGGTCTAGTGACTGGGTTTCTTCCTCCTCTGCGCTGCTTGTCACCCAACCCTGTCCCCTGGGAAAGGAGCTACAAAAAGTGACAGCACAAAGTGGAATACAACTTCAAAGAACAAGGGAGCAATCGTTTAAAAAAAAGTTCATAAACAATATTTGGTTTTGTTTTTAGAATCCAAACTTGCTGAAAGTGTTCCCCGTTGCTGATCCCATCCATAGCCTCTCGCAGTGGGACCCATCACTCCGCACAGCAATCCAAACCTTCCTCTTGGGCAGGGTGGAAACACCAGAGAGAGAACAGAACTGCCCCAGATTCCACTTAAAGGTTTCCCCTTTTAAGGCCCGTCTAAAACCACTCTGCTCAGAATGTCACTTACAAATGACCATCTGTTTAAGATCCTTCTTTTTGCACTAGAAAATGAGAGTATTGTAACCGGCATACTTGCCTCTTACTGTCTGCAGTGGGTTAATAATATTCATGATAACAATGTTGACAATGTTAGCATAGTTTTACTGCGTCCCCGGTTTATGGGAGAACACGGAATCCAGGCAACAGAGAGCCCAGGGGAGCTGTTCTGAAAAGAAAACACCGCTTAGCTCCGCTAATTTGTACGGGAAATAAGATTAACTTAAATGAACCGAATCTGACAAACCAAAGAGTGAAACAAGTCCTGCTATAGTCCATTAAAGACATGCAGTGAAGCTAAATCAAACTCCTTGTGGGTCAAATCACTCGGGCAAAGGTGCTTTAAGAGGACGTAATCCCAAACTGTCCAGAACAAACAAAGCTCCCAGTTGAGAGCTGGAGACTGAATCGTAACTCAAAAGCCATGGAGAGTGATTCAGCCGTGGACCCTTTAGATTGTGTACACAATGATACGCATTCATATCCATGGAGACTAAACAAATAGAGCGGTTGGTGTTCTTCTTTCACGATACAGGATAGTTTTAACTCTTGACCCGCCTATTGAAGCAACCAGGCTATTCCTAAGAGGACGTTTGTGCATTGGTAAGAGAAATCTAATACTGACCATAAAGCCCAACCTTACTGCAATTAAAAAAATGAAATATAGCTGTGTGTAATTGATTGAGGCTGATGCAGAAAGAAAAAAAATGCCGTTGACAAATGAGCACTTGGAATAAACAGTTTCTCAGTCATGCTCCAGCATTCAGTCAAATGTTAAAAGTATACAGGTTAATTGGGTGTACATATGGGCCTGCCAACCACTGTAGATAGACAATTCAACAGCCCTCATAAAAGCTGAAACATTAAGCAAGGCAGGTCCAGATCCACGTCTGTCTCTTTCCCATCCGCTCCCCATTTGATCCACTTCTCTTGAATGAAAAACGTCCTGACTCTGCTCTCTCCGGCAGCTCTCCCTTTATACATTTCACTATTTAAATTGCTATTCCTATCCGTCTGTGACACATACTGTCAGCTATGTGAGATCTGCCCGCTACGCTGCCCAGAGACCATTATTCATAGCAAGCTGTCTCTTGTAAAACACCACAAGAAGCCTGGGTGTAATTAATTAGAGAAATAGGCAGATGAACACCGTAATGTGTCGTATTTTTACCACTGTTGCTTCCTGCCCAACGTTTAACAGAATTGCTTGTGATGCCTGGTAAGTGTGTTGAAAGCAATGAAGAGCTATACATGGTGATGTCACAACAGAGGCTAAACTGTAAGCCAACAGGAACATTGTCTGCTTTATGCAATCATACCTCATGTCACCTTTGCTCCTTCAACATGTCTGTTTCCATTCTTGTCCCTCCCTCTGGTCAGAGAGGTTTTCAGTGGCTCCACATATGATTCAAATATAAAGACCTGTAATGTGCTTCACATGTGATTTTCAAACTGGTGTGTGTATGATTAGGAGGCACCTCTCTAGTTGTACAGCTAGATCAGGTAATACAAAGTATTTTATGGATGAAAGGCATATTGGAAGCAGCTGCTTTTCCCAAACGGTGTTGTGTGTTGCGGATCAGGAAGTCCACCCTGGTGCCCAATAGCCCAACCGCTGCCACCTCACAAGCTAATGAAAAATATATACTCAAGGGTGTGCAGACTTTAATCAGTTTGCTTTAACTGAATGTTGTAGCTGCTGTGTCACATGTGCTGCTTTGTAAAATGATAGAGCTACTAAAGTCTGTGTGTTTTAGAGAGAACCAGATACATACACGCTGAATATGGCATTGCATGTCTGTACCTACATTAGGTATCATGCTGAACACGTGCAGTATAACCTCTTTGACCCTACACACACTCAAGTAGTCAACTTCCTTTTTCTGACACCAGCACCTGGGTGCAGTTTCCCACTTTGTACCTTTTCACCCCAAGGGCGTGTGTGTGTGTGTGTGTGTGTGTGTGTGTGTGTGTGTGTGTGTGTGTGTGTGTGTGTGTGTGTGTGTGTGTGTGTGTGTGTGTGTGTGTGTGTGCACACGTATAGTTTTGTGCTGGCAAAATATATATATGTACACATATATTGTAGGCCCCTAGTGTCCGGTCCTGTGGGTGGTAACATGGTCACTGAGTGTGTAATCATTAGTGTGTAGCCTGTAGTTTCTTTTCATCAATACATAGTTGTGTGTCTTTTTAGATTTACCTTTATCTCAATAGCTAGCTTTGACTTCATATTGCTCTCTGCTCCTGTATTAAATAGTTATTGCGTTGAGACTAAAAAGTGAGACACGTGCAGCCTGCAAGCCGCATAGAAAGCAAAACAAACACAACCCTTTATCATGTCTGTATGTTATGGCGGTGGTGGCGAAGTCGATAGGGACTTGGCTTGGCAACTGGAAGGTCATCAGTTCAAGTCCCGGCAAGACCAAGTGCTACCGAGGCGCCGTTCAAAATGGCAGCCCACTGCTCCTATCACTAGGATGGGTCAAATGCAGAGAAACAACTTCCCCACGGGGATTAATAAAGTATATCAATATCATGTAATGTAATGACACATGGTGTGAAGTGGAGCATGGCACATTTCTGCCTCACTGATACGGAGCATTTACAGTGGACTATATCTCACATCCTCTGGTTTATAGTCAGTATTATGATCCTCAAAATGTAATTTTTGTAATGCTATACTGATCCAAAACTCCAGTCACAACACCTGACTAAGATTCTAACACGACATCAAGACAAAGTGTATCCACACCAGAAAAAAACAGGCACAGACATGTGCACGGACATCGATAATCTTACAATCTGACACAAACACACATACAGGACCATCTTGAGTGCATGTCACTGAACTCTTCGGAACATTATGTCCCTGTGAATTACGGTTTAAATGCTTCATTCGCTCCCGTTAGACTATCCATCACACCGAGGCTCGCTTAGTCATGGAGCAGTTTCATCAAGGGGGGAGGAAGGGGGAGGGCGGCAGGGAGACATAAGGAACAAGATAAATAGTGAAGGGTTAAGAGCAAAGGAGAAAGAAAAGGTAAAGAAAATGGAAACATGCGTGTAGAAAAGTGGGAGAAGGATGTTAATTTGACTTGGAGGGAGATAAAATGAAGGAGCAACAGCAGCAGTGCAGAGACAGGAGTCAGACAGATTGATGGTGATGAGGGAGGGCTTGAGATCTCTCCAATACTGATAACTACTCACGACTGCTCTGACTGAGGGAAAGGGCTTTGTGCGGTTTATTTTTCGTCTCATTTGCACATTGCGTGGTCCCTTGCCACAGTAGCAGCTAAAAGTGGACTTGACATCAGGTGGGATCCAAACAATATTAAAACACAACATTGGCCTGTTTAGACTTGCATAAACTAAAACACCAATTTCAAAACTGCCTCTGAATACAATCCTGGGTCCCAGGGTTGTTTAGGAGTCAGTTTGCATTTGCTGTGAGGTAAAGAAAAAAAAAATCTGCGGTGAGGACAAAATGGGGCGAAGCCTGCGAGCTAGTTCAGGCAGTCAACTCGAGCACTTATGCTGCATTCATACATAACGCCCCCTTGCCACTCTACAACCAACCAACCAAACAGAGTCTCCTTAATATGCCGCTCTATTTAACCTGCCAGATCTCTCTCCATGCATTGCTTGCTGCAGCTACCTCTACGTCGCTGCTGCTTGCTGCCCCACCACCACCCCAGCTTCCACCCGTAGGCTCGGGGGTTAGTTATTTAATCATCACTCATGGTGCTATGTATATCTATGGAGTGATGATGCCCGAGCCTAGTCGCCAAACTCAACTATATGCTGCTTCTAATAAACATGTTAAAGGAACACGTGAGTTGTCTGACTGAAATGTCCTACGAGTGCAAGCGAGCGTGGGCTGGAAAACACAATGACACACACGTAAATGATCACATCATTATAATCACTTGTGCCATCTAATTGTCCCTTACCCATCCATCAAACATGTGATCAACCCTTTTCGCCGCTGATTGAATATTTTAGAATTCATGCCTCGATCATATACAACTATTTTCTTGTTTATGATCAGGGACTCAATAAGTCCTTGCAGTTAATATAGATTTTTCTTCTGAAAACAGTTATTATTTTCCAACAGTCTTGATTGTAGACCTTGTAATCGTCTTGTGTAAAGAGAAGTACATCCCACACTATTGTAATGGTTTTCCTGGCAACAACTGGTACAATGAAATTGAACTTTGTTTGTCTATTTCCTCTTTTGTTGCAGCTATTTTCCACACTTTTTAAATCAAGAAAGCGATTTTCTATGTTAAACAATGTTACAATGTTGTTATATTATGCAGTTTAAATTAATAGAATTTCAGGAACATGTTGTACCACAGCTTGCTTTTCAATGTCACCGCAGAGCAGCCGGGTCTATATGGAGGAAGCGTCATGTCAGATGGAGGAGTTAAAGTAGAATGTTGTCAGCATTATGGATCACTGGCCACAGAGGGTTTCAATCAACCATGCTACATAAGGGGAAAAGGTATGGCAACTCTCACCAAAATGTCAGTGACAAATAGGCAGTGCAAGAGCTCTGAAGGTTGCATGTTATTGGGAGAAGAGGGAGTAATGACAAGGAATGAAAGAGTGCTATATAAAGAGATGGATGAAGCTGGGCAGGGGACAGAAAAGGGGGAAATGGTCATAGATAATGAAAATGTAGACAAGTAAGAATGGAGACAGTTCACAGAGTCCAAAGAAGGAATAAGTTGGTTGGGGTAAGAGAGGACACAAAGCCATACGTTTGGGTTTTCTTATCGTACAAGATCAGCCTGAGGGATGGGATGTGAAATCTCAAACGTTGGGTGGAGGAGGAGATGATGGGAATGTTACAGCTGGTCTGTTTCATTAACAACCTCAAATACAGAGGAGATGCAGCAGGCCATATGCTCTTCATCACTATGTTTATTTCAAGCACCTACAGCAGGGCTTCTCAAACTCCGGACCACGGTCCGGATCCGGACCGAAATGCAAATCAATCCGGACCGAACCCTGTGTCCCATTATTTAAAAAAAAAAAATAATAATAATAATTCTGATGTAAATGAATGTATATTTTCTTGTGTCCGATGCGTTGTGAGAATGAACGTGCATATATATTTACTCGTGTGCGCGAGCGTGACACGCATTGCAGACCGCAAGTTAACCTTGACTTTCTAATGCTTCTAATGCCATTTTTGCCGAGGTTCAAGGCATTGGCTACAGACAAACAGTGCCATTTCTCCCACTAGTTCAAGCCATCATACTGTAGGCCTATGTATGTATTGAATGTGTGTGTGTATACAGGGGCGCCGTTTACCGACAGGCAAGTGCTTGGACCAGAAGGGGACCCCCAAATAAGGTAGATTAATCCAATCCAATCCAACTTTATTTATATAGCACTTTAAAACGTCCAGACCAAAGTGCTGTACAGAGAGATACATACAATATAAAATCACACAGCTCAGCTCACAAAACATAAAATAAATAAATACATTTAAAATAAAAGATACAAACATAAAATAAACCAGAATAGACGTAACAATTTCAAAATAAAAAAATAAAAAACATAAAAAAAGATTAAGAAGGTCCACAGCAACGACAACATGAAACACTCTTTAATTTACTGCAACGACATGTCGGGAAACCCCCTCAAGGGGGCCCCATGCATAGCACCCTGCTTCTTAATTTCAGTTTCATTTCCAGGCTCCGGGGGGGGGGGGGGGGGGGACTTTACTGGCATTGATCTGCACCATTGACCTTGTATAAAATTCACAAGTGGACCTTTAACAAAAAAGTTTGAGTACCCCTGACCTACAGAGAAGCATTACACTCTCTTTTGCTCATAACACAACAGTATGGTGTGGTCGTGTAAAGTACGGAACACAAAGACATAGTGATCTTTAAATATAGAAGTAGAACTTATGTCCAAGTATGAATAACCCATCGTTCAGTTTGTGTAGAACATGTTTTAGCTTTCATCACCGTACAATGCAGGACAAGTCAGCATCTTAACTTCAATACTTCTTGACAGTGGTCTGGTCATGAAGCATCTGGAGTTACTCAAGAGCCTTAATGTGTTCTTGTGTGTGTTGTGCAGAGACGTTAGGTTAGTAGCACGTTTTAAGGTTTTTCTTAGAATTTACATTTCAAACAATGTCAGCATGGGATCTATGGATCACTGAAAGTCTGACGGGGATTTGTGTAGGTGCGTCTCCAAGTTTGTAAGTGATTTAAGTTTGAGACAGAATATTTTATTATTGAGCACGATGGTTTCCAAATGTGCCCTTTTTGTAAGTAGGGCTTTAAATCTTACATTTCTAAATAATCCTTTTTGATTTATAAGTGTGACCAAACACACCAGTGTCTGGTCCCGATGACTGAACCAGACCTATTCTGGTACATAATATTCCAGTTCATTGGCTGGCTTTTGTTTCATTTTATGTTTCCCTATTTGGGTCATACAGATAACAAAAACAGAACACATTATAACATTCACATTGGAGCAAATATATCCAAGTGCAACACATATTCTCTGAATGAGACACATCAAATCTTATTGGCTTTGTGTACTGATTTTTTCGGGCTCCTGTGGATTGCCAGACTAATAACAATGCCATGGGTAACTACATGCAGAGATGGCAATATTTTTTATTTTATTACATATGTCATGCCATTCCCACACGTGGGTAGCACAGATATCTGTAACCACAGCACTTATTGTAATTAACACCTTGTAAAAAGACACACACATGAAAGCAAACAGTTCCTTATAGAAAATCAAGAGAGACGCAGTTCCTGTTAAACCGTTCATTCGTGTTGGCCAATGTAAATCCAATTTCTGGACTTCTTTTAGCTCTGTGTTTGGTTTCCGCCAATTCCTAGAAATACAGTATGTCTGGCTCTTTAGCTGCTCAATATTACCATCTGTACCAGCTGGACGCTACATTTACTTCGTCTGATGTTTGCTGCTTGGCCGGAAGTGTCTTACAGTAACTTGGATATAAAAGAGGGTACTAGACTGAATCAATAACATTTAAAGAAGGGATCACATGCAATATGGCTATTTCACTACACAATGTTTTCTAATCATAGCTGTTGTTTCCGCCTTCTTGAAACCGAAGGCCCTTTAAACAACAATGAGCTGAAAGATGCTCAAACGCTTTAAAGAGCTGAAAGGAAATGCATTGTTGGGTGGTAGTTTTCTGTGGTTTGGTCAAATATTACACATATTCATTTGAATTGATAATTGATATTTAAATGTTAATTGGTGTAGCCCAGGGGTCTACAAACTTTTTGACCAAAAGAGCCATTTTGCTCCTTTTTCCAAAACGTTTTTTTGTCTGGAGCCGCAAAACATATTTCATAGTTTTTTGTTGTTATATCAGACAAAAACTACAGTTTTTTTGCATTTATTAGGCTATTTATTACATGATATAAAACTGTTAACCTCTAATAAGAAACAAAGAACTCTTATAAGGAGAATTAAAAATAATACACAGGCCTACTTTAAAATAAATTAAACACAGCACTTGTGGAGTCCTCTGCACATTTGAAGGGAAAACAAATATTATTAAAATGCGCCCACTTTGAAATAAATAAAACATATAGCTGCACCCTAAAAAGTACGGAGCCCCCTAGGGGACATGGAGAAGAAAAAAAAAATTATTTGAAAAAAAATAAAAATAAAATGTTTTGCGAGATCTCGCAAAACATTTGCGAGATATCGCAAAACCCCTTTGCGAGATCTCGCAATACTTTTGCGAGATCTCGCAAAACCCCGTTGCAGATTGTAGAAGGTCCCTAAACACTCCTCTCCCTCCTCCAGCTGCGGATTGTGACCAATTCTTGATGTTGAGCTCGGATGACGGCGCGTATCGAACTGTTCTGATAAAAACGACTCTGTAGCTCGTTGTCTACCTTGCTATGATTGTAAAGTCATGTTGTTTGTATTTTTACAACGTTATGTTCATGAGTTATCGATCCGCGAAATTCGAATCTGTCAATAACTCAGCTCAGAGGAACGTGCATGTCCCCTCGCTCTGAGTGTTTTCTTGAGGTGTCTTCACTTATGTGAAACCCTTTATATATACAGTCTATGTGTGAAACCCGTGCCTATTGCCAAGCACTGATGTTATATCTTTATATTTAAGGCCAAGCTCAAAGTAAAATCGATGAACCACTCCATTGTTGTGGTTTCTGTGTTGCCGTAGCAGCCGAACTGACCAGGAAGTACTAAATGAAAAGTATTGCGAGATCTCGCAAAAGTATTGCGAGATCTCGCAAAGGTTTTGCGAGATCTCGCAAAGGTTTTGCGATATCTTGCACGAACACACACGAACGCGCACATGACCAATGAGGGCACGAGATAAATTTGTGCACAGATGGAAGGCTGACAGGCAGTTAGGCCATCCAGTTGTTTTAGCCGGGCCGGCTCAGATGATTGGTCGTGCTTTTTACAGCGCTACGGCTTCCAGAGATTCATTTTTGTATGTATTTATTGTCAAAGCATTTAATATATTCATTGCTATCGGGACGTTAAGAGCATTCCATGGAATATAACAAAAAGTGTTTTCTGAAATAAATTACATACCCCATTGAATTATGACTGAAGATCGTCAGCTATCTTCCTCTCCCTTGTTGTTCCTCGATACGTAAAGGCTGCACCACCGTTGACAACTTCTCTCTACATATCAAACATACCGGTAAACCAGCATCGTTTGCTGTGAAAGCAGATAACTCTGTCCACACAGAATTAAATCCTGTGTTCCTCCGGTACTTTTCTTTGATTTATCCATAGTTCGCTCATCGAGCCGGGGGTCAGGTTATTCGCCTCCAAGAAAAGGCGCTCGCGCGGGACCGTAGCAGGATGTGACGCATATTTTAGTTGACCTAATTAAAACCGTTTTGTTTTTTATTTATGTGTCACAGTATCACCTCAAAATACAAGATACGAAACATTTTCAACCATGCAACAAAATATAAATAGTCCTACAAATACTTTTATTTTATTTCCTTCTTATTTTTGTCTAAGCTCAAGGGAGCCAGAGCAGAGGGCTTAAAAGGCCGCATGCGGCCCGTGAGCCGCGGGTTGCCGACCCCTGGTGTAGCCTTAATGTTTACCTGAGAGTCATCCCTTGTCACAGCAGATATGTTTCAAACCTTTCTTTATCCAGGTGTATCCCATTGAGATCATTGATCTCTTTTTCAAGGGAGACCTGCTCAAGTAGGTTCCACATGAAACATAAAAACATAAACAGAACAACAAAAAGGACATCATACAGCATCATTACAGGGATTTACAATTTACATAACTATCCACATGAACAGGTACCAACAGCTTCCGATTGAGTAGCATCCAACCAAGCTTTAAAAACATTTAGTGGCACCAGATTGCTCAGTTTCCATTTCAATTGCAGATTATTCCAAGACAGTGGAGCTGCACATCTAAATGCTTAAAGTGGACCTATCATGCTATATTTGAATAATATAGTGTAGGACCATACCTATATAAGGCATATTTATACTTTTTATTTTTCGAAATACCAAACAGATCATGCATTTTAGCCATTCCTCATTTCGCTCAATTTAACACTGTCTTTTCATGGGCTGATTCTGTGAGAACAGCACCATCTACAGGCCTGGCATATGTACTACAGCGTCTCCAGCGCTTTCGAACGGCAATGTCCGTGGCTGTCTACTCCTGATTGGTGGAGTTGGCCCAATAGCTGTAGCGCCACTTCTGTGACGTCATAGAAGTGTTCAAATCTGGATCAGTCTGTTTCAGATCCGTTGCAGCCCCTTTTTAAGAGATTTGGGTGTGGAGGAAAATAGAGAGGGTTGTGTTTTCTGACACTTGGTGAGTTCCCTGGAACACCGGGGACACATATTCATGTATAAGAGACGTACAAAAGTGCATTTTGCATGATAGGTCACCTTTAAATGTGGTGTGTGTGTGTTAGCTATTGTTAGAAGGGGCTTTTGGACGATGGAGCCGTGAGCTTCACAAGGATCATGAAACATGCCAGGGATTAGATATTTATTGTGCCAGATGTATATTGCCCCGGCAACTGTGTATGTTTGTCCTTAAATGTACCTTATAGTATAAAGTAAGGCTCAAGCAGCCAGCTGGACGTTTCTGTAGCGTATAATTGTAACCTGGTACATTTGAGCTATAACCTAGACCATTTTGGTTTAATTTGTATAACAACATATATGAAAAAGAGAGAATGAATGGAAGAAAATAGGAGCTTGTGCCTACTGCTTGTAAAAAAATGAATCACGCTCATGCTTTGTTCTTTGCATAATCCATTCAGAGCTGGTGCTGGAAAGTCACAGCAGGCGTTCCATTTAATTACAGTTCTCTTTAACAGTTTAAATGTGGCATTGTTAACAATCCATTCGTGCATGCCATCCAGATGTAATACAGTAATTATGATGCGTCTGTCTGCTATTTAACAACTTGATTGTATAACTAATGCAGAAATTGACTCTTCAGATTACCATCTATTTGACTGATAAATTGAGGCATGTTAAATGATATTGTATAAAGCCATGATTAAAATAGAGAGCTTAGTTTGTTACAGTTTCCATCTCAATACAATGTTTTCCCTTTTTGTGAGTGTGGTAATATCTACACAAACAAACACAACTATACCAATGTACTCACAGCCGCCCAAGATCTCTGAGAATAGGGTTGAACAGATAAAGCTGAAATAGAGATAACGCTGTTTTAGAGAGTCTCCCTGACATATTGGGGAGTTCTTTCTCTTTCTCTTTCTCTCACAGAATATGCAAATCTGAATATTGTTATTCCTGGGAGCCGGAAATAGCCGAGGCCGGCGTTATGTTTGTCCATCAATCCGTTTGTCTTCACGCTTTATCCTCAGTAATGCCGTGAGGGATTCTCTTTTTAAAACTAAAGAATTAACTGATTAGATTTTGGGGTCATCTCAATATCTCTTAAAGTATGACGGTTTGCTCTACAGGTAGCTTAAATTAGGTTGATAGTAACTTCTGTGGCCATTAACAATGCTGCTGTTCTCTAGAATGGGTCAACAAATTATATTTTAGATCCCCAAATGAGTTGCCTGGCTATTAAAATAATTGAGTATAATATAAATACATTTATCATATGGGAAAGGCTACATTTTCCTTCATTTTTTCACATATCTGCTTTTCAATATTCTGCTATTTTTATTCTTTATTGAGTGACAGTTATCTTTAAATTGATTGCATTTCAATGTTCCTGGGCTTGTGCTTGATAAAAGGTCGGAGAAATTAAATGACAAGTGTAATGGGCTCTTGTGAAAACATGTCATCTTACTGTACGAAGCCCTCCTCAAAGCCTAAATGCAGGAAGTGAGGTTGATTACGGCAAACCTGTGTGAAATTATCCTGCCTCCTGTTATGTCACGGCACCTCTTCATCACAGTTACATCCCATTCATCATCATACACTCGGTAAGTCATTCATTACATCATTTAGATAGCTTTGAAGGGTATTGCTGACAATAAAGATAAAACGCATCAACTGTTATCTTAACTTAAAAGAAAGACACACCAGCTTTCAGGATTAACATTTTGCATGGACATATACATAATTAAAACGGAGACCGCTGAATCTTGGTGCATTTATTTTTAAGTCACTCCTTGGGAACATCCAACGGGGGCAAGGAAGTGGATTATTCAAGACCCTTGTTTGTCGGTATCGTCTCATTTTGAGCTCAGGATTTTGGCCAGTACACCATGTGAATTTATTTTTGAATTACATCGGTGTAATGACACTTTGTGTAGCTGGACGGTTGTCAGACTCAGCGCAGCATTTTTCTCGTGGAAAGTACTGCAGGTCCAAAAAACACCCCCAGCTTATTCTTGTTCTTGGCTGGGTGTGGAAAGCGTTGCAGAAGACAATCAGCGGGGTGTTAGTGCGCCGTTATGCTTCAACAGGGCAGAGGGGAGTGAAGGTTAGCATACTGAGTTTGTCTTCCCTACAAGAGAGTGACAGTACATATTTGTAAGGCATGAAAAATGGCTGAGCATAGTTTTGCCGTAGGAATACAAACATAGAGAATATTCGTCAAAAGTGAGATTAGATGATCAACACCACCATATACACACACTTAATACAAGATAGAGATGGTTAGTTTAGGTTGTTCAAATGACTGGAGGCAGAACGGAGCAGCCACTTAAGCATATTTGTGTAAAAGAAAACCTTTCAAATTATGTAAATCTAACCAACAAAGCATATTGTAATGGTCCATTACCCCAACATTGTCAAACTACTCCTTTCAGTGCCATGTAGAGTGCAGCAGCTCAATGTGTGAAACATGTGTGGCTGCCTCATCCCTAAAAAGCCTGAAAACATCCCCGCTACATAATCTGCCTCTTTCCACTTCACATCTGCAACCGATATGTTGTGATAACTCGGATTTACTGTCTGTTATTTATGACGTTTCATGTTTGGAAATCTCAGTAAAAGTTCAAATAGGATTTAAAGGATGGAGCGCTTCAGGCCAGACCACCTCCACAGGCCAAGATATTTCACCAGTTATGTTTGTCTTTCATCGCCTGAAAGGTTCAATCAAATTCAGAGGAGGCTGGGAAAACTTGTGGAGCATACAAGTTGATACAACTATAATAGTGGATATCTAGCTACCATAATAGTGTCAGAGGATGACACATCCTTGTGTGTTACCCAATGCAAACACATGAAAGCAATAGTAACAATCTGCCGCCTTTTCCACCTCATCCCTTATCTTTGATGGAGGTGAAGTGCATCCCTGGGCTTTGGACTGATGTAAAATGAGTGTGTTGCCATGCTTGTGTTGCTAAGAAACAACTCACTGAGCTCAGTGTGGGGTCAGCGGCTGCTAAACAGTGTGTTTTTTTAAATCCCCCCCCAGCCGTCATCGCATTGTCAGCCTGAGACTCTGGGCCAGTTCTCAGCGTGGCTCGGTCTCGCCACTACATCAGGTTCAAGTCCACTAGCATGCTTTGGGAGATGCCCAAAATGACACAATGAATACACTTTCAAACATTTGAGCTTTCAAAGTGGTTTTGCACAATCAATGAAGATGTTTAAGAGTTGAAGTGACTAAACAAAATGGAAGAAAAGTCTGAAAGCATGTGTGAACATTTATATCCGTCACACACACCCTTAAATAAACTGCACTTTGTGATGGGCAAGCAAATTGCACCACAAAATGTCTTCATCTGCAATCATTTCACGTGTCAAAGAAGCTGTATTCGGAGCGATTTTCCCATCGAGAGAATAACCGCAAAACACGCTAATGAATGTGTTTCATAGCCTAACATCCTCAGCCTGTATATCATCAGTGTGTGCCTCTCCTCCCTCCTCTCTCACTGTAAACTTCTCCTTCTCAATGGAGGGCCTGACACACTGCGGGCCCCGGGGTCAGCCTGAAAAACTCTGCCGGGCTGTTAATGGCCTCCTCTGTTATCACTTTGCCGCTACTCCTCACACCTGCACTCAAGAATAATATTTACCCTGTCTGTCATCAGCACATGGGGGGCTTGTGTGTTTGTCTTCCTGTCTTTGCGTCAGACTTTAATGATGACTTCCATTCTGCCCTTTCTCTCGGGCGTCTTATTAGAGAAGGAATGGTCACAGGCTGTCGATGTGAAATGGATCTTTCTCATGAAAAAGTAAAAGCAGAAAGCCGAATACCAGCAGAACCAAAACCTCCACTCATAATAATTCAATTAGGCTCTACTTAAATGCATGAGCACGCGTGTGTGATTGCTTTGCTCTGTTTTGTGCATTTGTGTGGAGGCTAGATAATAACTAGGTGGGCAGAATTATTGCTCATTGGTTGAATTCATGCATCTCTCCGTAAGCTGTGATAATCATGCTATCCGCTCTTGAAACAAGATGTGATTGCTTTCATTCAAGAAAGTTACATTTGAGCCATATTCCCCTGAGAGTTTAAACATGAGCAGGGAGAAAGACTGAGAGAAACGGGAGAGGCCAATGTTTTCTTTGTCTTTTTTCGAAGTTTGAGAAGGCTGGGGAATCGTTTGTAATGAGAAAGACAACAACTGGTTCACGGTTCTTTTCAGTTTTTACCCGTGAGAAGATCAGTACAGCATTGCCATGCATTTGATTTTCTAATTTCCTGATATTCAAATATAGAAATGAATGCAATAGGACAGATTTTAAAATGCAGGCCTATGTAGATGTATATCACACATATGCCTGAAAGACTATTTAATAGCTGATGTCCAATGAAGGTGACTTCTGAAGGTGTCCGGCAGTGGCTCAGTCAGTAGGGGCTTGGACTGTGAGCCGTAGGGTCCCCGAACAGAACTAAATATGGAGTGTGGACTGCTACTTGGAGAGGTCCCAGTTCACCTCCTGGGCCCTGCTGTGGTGCCCTTGAGCAAGGCACTGAACAACCCCCCTTCCCCCCCACTCCAATTTCTCCCCGGGCGCTGTACAATAGCTGCCCACTGCTCCTAGTGCTAGACTCCTGGTACTAGGATGGGTTAAATGCAGAGGCCAAATGTCACTGTGTGTGCTGTGTGCTCTGCATGTGTGACCATTAAATAGACCCTCCAGAAAAACGTGGGCTAAAATCCTTGATTATGCGATTAAACATGCGGGGTTTTTATGTGATTTTATGCGGTGAAATTGCGGGAAGTTGCGAAATATGCGGAAAGTTGCGAAATATGCTAAATATTTTTTTGAAATATTGGGCTGTCTTATTTATTCTCTCTCACACACAACCTGCCACTAATGTTAAACCCCTTTACTATTCAATTAAATACATTCAATGTTTATTTATTGTAAAAGCAATTGGGCTATTTTAATCACACACTCTCTCTCTCTCTCTCTCTCTTTCTCTCTCCTCTCTCTCTCTCTCTCTCTCTCTCTCTCTCTCTCACACACACACACACACACACACACACACACACACACACACACACACACACACACACACACACACACACTTCTCCGCCTCATTCTGTTTTCATTTACTTGTTCGTTATCTGACCAGCTTCAATCTTGTAGGCTTCTCACTTCGTTTCTTGTAGCCCTCGAAAGGGTTTTGGAGGTTGATGCCTCGGTGAACGTGAGTTGTTTAGCTTTCTTGTCCGCAGCAGCAGAAAGCATTTTCGAATGTTTGAATGAATCAAAGTGGGTCGTCACCTTCGATTTTCTCTTATGCTCCAACAGAGTTGCACGGGGTGCAGAATAGTTTCCCCCCACTTTCGTGCAAGACATCGGGGTACTGCTTTGCCCGGTCTTTAGCAGAAATGTTCGTCGGTAAATGAGATGGATTCGATTTTTTCATCTTGGTGTTTTCTCTCTCGTGTGAGTTCCACACGTTCACTCAGGGGTGTCAAACTCAAGACCGCGACTTCATTTTCTGTGGCCCCACAAGAGCTTGCAACGAATATGTTTATTATACGGTTACATGCTACTTTACAGAAAGCACGTTGCCCATAAACTACATGTCCCACAATGCATCTTAAATTTGACTTTTTCTCAGAATTTGACTTTTTTTCTTCAACATATGCATTTTTTCTCAGAATTTGACTTTTTTTGTAAAAAAATATGCCTTTTTTCTTAGAATTAGCCTTTTTCTCAAAAATTACTTTTTTGAGAAATGTCACTTCTTTTTTTTTTTTTTTTTCTCCAGAATGTGGCTTTTCTTTTAAAATCATATTGTGACATTCTTGCAGAAGAGACTTGCAATTATTTTCCCTAGACTTCTGCTTTCAGAAGTAGTTAATCATGAAGTTATTACCCTATCTGATAATAATCCAATGCAGAGGCAATAATGTAATATAATACATTATATTATATATATTCAATATGTATATAAGTATTTTAATATAGTCTTAAAGTTACAACCGGCCCTTTGAGTGCAACCATCATGCCCATGATGAAATTGAGTTTGACACCCCTGCTCTACGGTGTTGTTTACCTTCTGTGATGCGCGAGCTGATGACGTTGCGTCATCATCATCATCACTACTTCACGTCAAGACGAGTTCACTTTTTTTTCTCAATTTTGTGTGGAAAAATGCGGGGATTATGCGCCCTTTTAATAAATATGCGCCCTTTTGCTGATTATGCGGTAAATTATGCGATCGCATAATCGCGTTTTTCTGGAGGGTCTAATTAAAGAGGGGTTTCATCACTCCCATTATTCTATTCTATTAAGCCCCCATACCGAAAAAGCGTTGGTTGTTGATTGGTTGTGTCTGCATTGCAGGGTAGCACTGTAATGGCACTGGAGCAGCACTTTATACTTTATAAAGTATAGTCATGACATCACAGCTTTAAGGAAAGTAAGGACCAACTGTTTACGGTTGTCCAGCACAAAAGCTGCATGTATTTTTGTAATACTGTTACACAGCCCTAGTCATCAGTCTGATTTCATGAATGCGCTGAAGGAACATACAGTTGATGAAAAAAACTGAAAGCTAACTATTCAATAAATGTTCCTGTCTGAAAAAGAGATGGACACATTTAAAAAGTCACTGGTTGTGATTAAATATAATTTATATGGTAAATGGACTGTACTTATATAGCGCTTTATCCAGTCTTTAAGACCCCTCAAAGCGCTTTACATAGGCCTACTACACGTCGTTCACCCATTCACACAGAGCAGTGTACCTAACTCTAGGAACTAACATTCATACACATGCACACACCGTTGGCCATGCCATCAAGAGCAACTCAGGGTTAAGTATCTTGCCCAAGGATACATCGACATGTTGACTGCACGGGCTGGGATCGAACCCACAACCTTCTGGTTGAAAGACGACCGCACTCCCTCGCAGCCACAGTCGCTATATACGCTTGGGAGCATTATCCAGTGTGCGGATTCACTGTTTTCCAACTTTTACATGTTTGTTTTGATGTGCGTGCTTTTGGTAAATACTTTTCTATGTCTGTCATTTTGTAAAAAAGCCTTTGCATTTCTTTACTTTCAAAAAAAGCTAAAGGTTTAACTCCTTGTGCGCACACACATTGTTGGGTTAGAATTGATAGTAAAATTGTAGTAAAATAAGTGCAAAACTAGATATGTACGTATAATCAATGTTTTTATTTTACCATCTGCACATATGTCATGATTTACACTCAAGACAGACTTGAAACTAACCCTTCCTGACCTCAGCACTTACTTCAATGGGGTCTCACAGTAGCTGTTTTAGTTGTTAACATTTGTAATGATAGGCTTACACTCATATTAATACCTTTAGAAGGAGGAGGGGCCTGAATTGATCGGCTATTAGTGTTGCCATCTTGGAGAATGTCCCACCAGATTTAGCAGCTGCGTTACATTTTCTTCTGTAAACTTCTTTCATTGGAAATGTGGCCGGGCTTTTTTTTTTTGGATACATACAAAAATAAAGCTTACTTATACTGGCTTCTTCAGTGTTACGCACCCAGCCTAGGTGTAGGTGTACCTACATAAACGCAACTGAATGCAAATGCGTGCAATTCATATTATTCTACTTAATAACAACCCCTTATTAAAAATAATGTGACATTGGAAAAAGAAGTGTTCACCGGGCGATGGTTAATATGTAATCTTTTTGGGCAAAGTATGATAAAGGCAAAAACATTACCGAGTTAGTGTGATTAATGCAGTGCAAGTGCAAATGTGCAAAACACATACAGTCCAGGAGCGTCCACTGAGCTGCTTTACCAATTCATTTAATGTGGTCTGATGAGATTCCCCATTGTGTGCAATACATCTCAATTTGCTAATAAATGCAACTCCTCTCAGCATCCTCAGTACTGTCTTTATCATCTGTGAGGAGAACAATGTGCTGCATAATCCCCAGTTAGAGCAGGGGAGGCCTCCATAGCAACCGAGCTGCTCTGCAGGTCTGTTAATGTGTGTCTGCTGCCATCTAGTGGACACAAGCCATGCTGTATGAGGTGTAATGTATAGTTTGTACAATAGGGGTCGCTATACTGTCTTTTCACATTGCCATCAGCTTTGTTTATTCAGCCTCAAAGGGCCACTTTGGATCGCTGTGGGAACTACTCGCACTTATTAAAATGACCACTAGATGTCAGCAAATTACTTTTCAAAACATGCAGGTGAATTGTGATTATGGTATATTATAAATTGTTTTATATATATTAATAACATTTCCAATTTTCATTAATATACTGCCCCTCTACAGGTGACCGTCAAGTTAACGCTCCCTATTTCCCATCATCCCTATCCCTAATATAATCTGTTTTATGTATTTGTTTCCGCTTTCTCTCATCGTGTAGCACAACACTCCCATGGAATTATTTTGGGAAATATTGACAGCACCTGGCAAACAATTTACTCAGAGAGAATAAAACGTCAGGACACATTTGAATGGGGGTTAACAGCAATGGCAAAAAGGTGTTCAAAAGCCTGTGGTTTTGGTGTTTTACACAGGTTTTACTCATTGGTCCACTCCTACAGCTTTGGGAGGAGCTTAGCGCCTCAGCCTAATTGGACACAGCTTTGGGAGGAGCTTAGCGCCTCAGCCTAATTGGACATTGGTCAAAAATATGCCAATTATTCATAAGCAACCAATCAGAGAAGCTGCCAGCCGAGCACATACCCAGGGAGTTTCCTCCTGTCCCAAAACTAATGTGAAAACAAAACTATATATAGGTGTGTGTGTGTGCGTGTGTGTGTGTGTGCGTGTGTGTGTGTGTGTTTCCTCTGCTTCCAGCGCCAGCTGTGGGGCAGGATTACACCTCTCTCTCTCTCTGTCCACCTCCTCCCCTCCTCATCCATCCCTCTCCACCCTCACATCTCACTCCCCTTGCTCCTGAGTGGATTTTTTTCAGGGCTGTGCATATAGCCCCCCCCCCCTCCAAGCCCCCCACCACCCCCCCCACTCCTGCCTCTCGGACAGCTTTGCTCCACCACTTTTCTGCACTGTGCCGGCCTGGAGAGGAGTAAGAGAGCAGAAACAGGAGAGAAAAGAGAGGATTTGGTGAACCGAGGAGAGGCACCATGGCTGCTCTCTCTGCCTTGCTGAAGACCTGGGTCATTCTGCAGACCCTGAGCCTGGCTCTGGCCCAAGTGGTGAGTGGACAAGGGGCATAGATACCTTTATTCTGGGGTTCAGTGTGGTTCAGGGCCTCTGGAAAGTCTTGATGTGATGTTAAAGGTTGTCTTGGTGCTGGTGGAAGTGATCTAAACGCTGCAGGTTGATGTAACAAAGGTCTATCTGTGGTGATCATCTTGCTTTGTAGCATGCATGCAAAAGAAAGAGCTTGAAATGAGTTTTTCTGCTGTGGAGAAAAAATTAAACCGGACTATCTCCTGTGGATTATCATCCTTATCGTGTCTGGACTCTTATCTCTTTTGAAGATTAGACTGAGGAGATACTGTTGAAGGCAAGGATACGCCATTACCTGGGCTCCTTTTTTCGGCCTTGGTGTTTTTTTTCCTTTGAAATTTGGAGAGAAACGTTGAAGACTATTTTTGTTTTTCATGGCCGTGGCAAAGATGGACACAAGTGGGCATTGACACACGCTAGCTCTGTTAACTGAGCGTGACAGCCCCTATGCAAACAGACACCTATGTGAAATCAGCTCGTCGTCTTTTAAGGATTATTCTGATTTTGTTTTCACATTTCTTTCTTGAAGAATCGGATTTTAAAAAGCTTTAGCACCTGACAGAATTGGATGATATTCATCAGGCTGTGGATACATAGGGAGGGGGGTGGGGGGTAAACAGTGCCAGTCTCATGATCCCTCCTTCCACATTCCTGCTCATTCCTTTGATTTTACCCCCCTCACTAACCGATTGTATTCAATAATATCCAATGTTTCTCTCTATTTTGATTCTGTTTTTGAGTTTTATAAATGTGATATACACAATACAGTTGCATTGAATCTGCCAATGTTATGCTGGTCTGTCATGCATCACAGGAGTTAGTTAACTAATATGATTTTACACTTTATTTTTTACATTCAATAAAACATTTGTACACTTATTTAAATGTGATTAAGCCTTCTGGTATTACCTCTTACAGTGTCACCTTCAAATGCATGTTGATACAGGATTATCCAGTTTATATTATTGGCACACTAGTTACACAGTATAACATTTCCATGAATGTTCTTTGTCGCTAACATAGTGTTAACATGTCTTTCTGCCTGTGTTTCAGAGGGGTCCACCTGGACCTCAGGGCCAGGGCGGCCCACCAGGCCCCTCCGGCACCCCCGGGTCAGACGGCATGGATGTGAGTATCCACACAGGTTTGCCCAGCAGATCTGTCACAAAGAGCATCATTGTGCCTGAGAAATACCTTCATGTGCTGTGCTGCAGTCTTACCAGCAGAGGGCGCTGCGAATGAAAACACAGCGGCACAAAAGAGCTCTGTTCAGCAGAGAGAGGGGTCTTTGAGAAGGGACCCTTGCCTCAATCATGGGTTTGTGTCACAGTAATGTGATACATCTGAGATATTTCAGGGTTAACTACACACAGGTTGTATAAATATACTGGAAATGGAAGCTGCTGAGCTAGCAGAGCAGGGGGGAAACTGCAAGGAAAACCTTGAAGTTAGTCCTGTTCCAGAAGTGATTAGTACTTAGTAGATTCACTAAAACAACTCTGTTATTTTAATCTGCATTCCTATTCATGTAGTCTTTTGTTACATGAATAGGCATTCTGACTGATGAGTGCTGAGTTACTGTTAGTCCTCAGCATTTGGTGCCACCAGCTGGGTCAAGTTATTACATTAACACCTCCCACAATGATGCCTTGTCCAAAGTGGAAGGTGTAGCCTTCTCATCAGTACACTTTAACATGTTGGGTCTCTGCCACAGGATAGGTGTGATGATGATTTGATAGGAATCTCAGCAAGAACAATCTGATAAGACCTCATCAAGTTGATTTACAACACAATTACTTATCTTTTCAGCATGTGTTTCTGCCTGGAAGAACCTCTATGCAAGTTCAAGATAACAACACAACAAGTCGTAAAAGAAAAGAGAATCATAATCGGGTTTATTGCTAAGTAGGTTTTCACATATAAGGAAATTGATTTGGTGTATCAGTAAAAAAAATCTGTATAATATAAAAAGTCGTACAATATATCTGAGTTAAAAACAAAAGAAATGGAAGACAGTCAGACGTACAACACATGAATCAATATCACAAAAACAGGAGAAGCACTTAGATTAACTATAGTAAAAGGTATGATTAATACTTTTGAGAACCCGCACAGTGAAGTGTAGGGCAATTAGCTTCAGTCTATCAGATGTATCAGTGATGAATGACTCTGTGGTGATAGTTAGACACAGATATGAGAAAACTAATGAGGGCTATAAATGAGTTTAAAAGGTCACATCATACCCCAAATTACCAAAACATCAACATCTTCTCTCTGTGTCTGCAGGGAGAAAAAGGACCTCCTGGGACCCTTGGTCCACTTGTAAGTCTCTACTGCACTGTTTATTCAGAGTTCTATCACCATTTATTTTTAGAATTGTATTTATACAGACTTCCTGGTTGACAATAATGTGTTTAATTGTAGGGACTGAAGGGAGAGCCAGGAGAGCCAGGCCTCGATGGAGCGCCAGGAGAGAACGGCATTGATGTAAGTAAACCCACTATGTTTTTTAAGAGAGAGAAAACGTTATTTATCAAGTTGATTATTTTATGAAATAGTTGTATCAAACTGTATACTATTGTATTGTTTTTTTAAAGCAGGTATAATTTAGAACCTGAATGTTGCACCTGAAAATGGAATATGTAAATCTTCTGTGAACTTACTTTGGCAACAACGTGTTTTTGTTTATGCCAATAAAGCTGATTGAAATGAACAGAGAGAGTGCAACACTGACAGAAATGGCTTTTAACATGTTAATGTAATTAAAACAAAAATCAGTCTCCCAGTTTCTCAAATTCTCTTAACCCTTAGATGCATGAGTGACTGGACCCTACACTCTTCCATAAGTGGGTCAAAAAGGACCCGTAATAGAATAATATGTGTTTTTATGCCATTTTTGGTTAAGGAAAATCACTTGTATAATATTTAGTATTATATTTTGGTTCACACTAGAAATATTTTATGTTAAATGTTTCCCTATTTAGAATTTTTTTTTTTTTTTTTTACATTTAAAAAAAGAAAAATGAAATTCCATAGAAATGCATGCGGGTCATTTTTGACCCACTTATTTACTGTATGGAAGAGTGTAGGGTCCAGTCACTCGTGCATCTAAGGCAGTGGTTCCCAAACTTTTTGTGCCCAAGGCACACCAAAGGACAAGTACAAATCTCAAGGCACACCTATTGTGCAAAATAGCCCTTATAACACGTGTTATCACTCATATCATGTAAAATATCTGTAAATGTGCATAATTATTTACTAATGCCAAATAAAATGTGACAAAGACAACTATATTACTCGTGAAATATTTATTAACGAAATATTTCAGAAATTAATTTGAAACTTTATCAAATTAGGTTTCATCAAAGCAGCAACACTCATTTAAACCAGACAGGTCACAACATAAAAAACGAGGCAAAGGAAACTCAGCAGAAATTCAGCACAGAGAACTGTCAATGCAAGGAAGCTGCATTGTCCATTGAACAAATTATAAATGTAACATTTCAGCAATCAGCATTGAAACATGTGCTATTGTAAATATTTTGCCGATATATTACACTACTTCGTTACTATCTACATAAAGTAACTCGTTACTTTACTCGCCGAGCACATGCGTGAGTGGCAATAACTTTCCTTACCAGCAGGCGGCGGTAGTGTGTATTTGTCATTCAAAACAGACCACAACCGAAAGACAGAGAAGAAGAACAGACTACGTGATATAAACAAACAACAAATAGCGTGTGCGGTAGCTTCACCTTAGCATGTGTTCTTTGCAGGTGTTGTTGAGGTTTGACGTGGTGTTTCCAGCAGTGGTTAACAGCTTCTGGCCTGGACACAGTTTGCACCTCACCGTCACATTCCTGTCTATTCTTCGGACGAACTCAATAATAACCACCCCTCGAAAGTTATCGCTGACTCAGCCATGTTTATGCAACACTGCACATGGAGATGTGGACGCACAAGTCGCGCAGATTACGTACATATAAACCTACAAAGTACTTATATAATAAATTAAACGGTAATTATTTTTGTGTAGTTGTATATTGCAATAATAACGTATGGTTGTCACAAAATCCCACGGCACACCCGAACTTGACTTACGGCACACCCTTTGGGAATGGGAACCACTGATCTAAGGGTTAAGAGAATTTGGGAAACTGGGAGACTGATGTTTTAATTACATTAACATTTTAAAAGTTGGAATGGAAGCTTGGGGTAGTAACGGAGCGTCCACACAGCAGCGTGCGTTGACGCTTGGAGGTGGGCGTATCTGAAGCTTGGGGATTTTTTGCGAGCAACACGACCAACAACCAATCACATGAATCTCCTGCCCCCGACATACAAAGCAATAGCAATGTTAAAACGAAGTAAACTGGATATAAAATCCCCAAACAGGCGAAAACCTACCAGTTTCACCCACTGTCTCTGCCACCTCCCTCCATGCCTCGCTCCTCCGGTTTGTATCCCGGTAGATGAACAGAGACTGATCATACAGCACCGGGTGATTCACTACCGCTACAATGAATGTTCCCTCAATTTTTTTTGAATATGAGGAAATGACCTGCGTAGTCTCTCCCAGCATACACGCGGTTTGATTGGCTAGCGATTGTACTGGCAGATTTGAATAAACGGGATTTCATTGGCTGACGCCTCCGTCGAGGCGTCAAAAGTTGAACATTGCTCAACTTTTGACGCCAGCTACGCCAGCAACGCTCCACGTCGCTTCCCAAAATGCAGTTCGGCTAAAAGTGACGTCACCCCATTCAAAGTGAATGGGCAGAAGCGTTGGAAGCTTCAACGCACGCCGCTGTGTGGACGGGCCGTAATTAATACAAAAACTACAATTTCTTAAAATGTAAATAAAAAATTTGAATGGCATGATATCCAAAACATGTTTTTTGAGGAATAGCTTGAATATGAAATGATAAAAAAATGTAATTACAAAGATACTTCAAGAAAACCACCTCACCGGGTCAAAAAAGACCCACTTATGCATCTAAGGGTTAATAGGAGGAAACAAAAATGTGAGTAAACAAATGTGATACCAATCCCATAGGAATAGCAAGATCAGCATAAAGAAACGGAATGTAACAGAAGTCTTTCAATGAAAGCCAAATAACTTTCAATGGATGATTTTAGCCACAAGTTATTAATAATCTGTAAGAGAACAAAGTGATGCATTTTTCTTTTAGAAACAACATTCAAAGGATGTTGTACAAGGAAATAATTGTATATAGGCAGGATATATCCCAATGTTCACTGACAATTATATCAAACTTTTAGGGGGACCCTGTCGTATACTTTTGCACACTAGTGGGGCCGTATAGCAATGTTTTGATGAAAGGTTCCCTGTGTTATTTGTATAAATCTTTGCTGGTGTATCCATGATAATGCACATGTCATGTGTTTCGAGTGACAAAATAGACCTATGTATATGGAGAGTTGTTACAGTGGAGATTGTATTAGTGTCAAAACAGTCCTTATCAACAGTGTGGTTTGCTCGTTTGTTTACATGTGAGCCTACTACTGATTTCAACCATAGCATATCTAGGACTTCAAAGCAATAGTAAGTAGCATTTGTCAAAACAATCAGAATTGAGTGTCCACTTTCAAGGAAGATATCTCCTGGATTCTAGACATTGTCTGGCTTTGCAAACGACAAATGGGGAAGAAGATGTATACATATTTCATTTTAAGCATGCAGACAATGGGTTTAATGAGAAAAGTAGACTGTAAATGAAACAATGAAACTCAAGAAGATTTCAAACGGTTATGAAGTCAAGGTTTGATACAAAATACATACTCATCCGAAATGTATGTTAGTTAGCGACAGGTTGTTTTAACTTTAACATGATTTTTAGAGCACTTCTCCTTTTCCAAATCAAGATGTAACTACATAAAGCAACTCCACATTTGCAGATAATTATCGTATTAAAGCATTCATAAGTTCCTTGTGAAATGGACCCTCAACGTGGGGATTTAGTAATTACAGCTTGTTTTCACATATTTTTCCAGAAATGAGTTTTGCCGAGGTAAATGGAAAGCCTTGTAAACAAATGATAAGCACGTCTACATGATGAGATTAATATACCAGACTTCTGTCAAAGCCATTATCTCATGATGATTCCTGTTAAGTCTGTGATAATCACAGGTAGAGAGGAGCCGCAGATATACACAGCCAACTTCGTCTTACAGTATTTTATAGCTTCAGGGCACTGATCGATTTAACTTAATACTTGATTTGTAGTGCAGCTACAGTCTGGGTTGGAGGTGAATTGAGTGCCAAAGCCTCTTGGTCACATGCTTACAGAAGTACACACACACACACACACACACACACACACACACACACACACACACACACACACACACACACACACACACACACACACACACACACACACACACACACACACACACACACACACACACACACACACACACACACACACACACACACTCATGCATTCCTCAGAGATTTAGTCAGTAATCCGCCCTGGAATCCCAATCTCAGGTTTGTTTCCTAATTAATCGCAAAAACAGTGTCAGCTTCGATTAAATCTGTGATAAGTCCTTTTTATAAGGTGAATTCAGGTCCCATATACCCCATGGGAAACACAGTGGTAAATAATATTGTAATCTTAAACCGCTTCAATGTCTTTTAATGGCCATGTTTCCCTCTGCATGTCGAGCCTATCTGCCTGCTAACATGTCTCTCTGTCTGTCTCCAGGGTCTGATTGGAGCAAAGGGGGATCGCGGTCCTTTTGGAAACCCTGGCCCGAAGGCAAGTGTCCAAACCTCCACCTGAACACATGATTAAAAAGAATCCATGTGAAAAACCTGTTTAACAGCAAAAAAAGAATAACTATTGTGGTCATGCTCCCATAAACGTGTCATATGAAAGCTGAACCTAACAATTAACCCCTGTTAACCAGAGAGTAAGTAACTAATGATGTGAGATCAGGCAGGTCACTACTATAATAATATTGTTGTTGTCTGTTGCCTGCAGGGTCAATCTGGACCCACTGGGGAACCTGGTCTTCCTGTAAGTAAATCATTTATGTATTTGCTGTCATTAAGTAACGAGTGAATATCTTATATGTTTCAATCTCATTCTGAATGTGTGGGAATACGTACCCAGACTTTGTACTCAAGCGGGACCTTTTGTGTTATTTGTCCTGGACACTATTTCCCCATGCTTTTGAGCCTACATGACTAATGGGGGTAACAGTTTTCAAACTAGTCCAGTATTCAGCGAGATAGCTGTAGACGGCTGCTGCTAAACAAGCTTCAAAGTATCGCTCTTTGCAATTTCACAGTCAATGTACTTCAATAGAAGTGCTCCACTTAGCCACTGACACTTTGGAAGGTCAAGTACAGATTAAATATAATCAAATGTTTTGGCTTTAGCTTCATTCGGTCTGTTAGTCATGCATGTTGATACAACAGTGTCAATTTTAGCTAAATGTTAATTTGGGTATTGACAATCTTTTAGCCAGAACTGCTGCCAACTAAATCACGATTAAGAGCTCTTACTAGGTACAGCTTTTTTATAAGGGGTCACAAGCCGAAAATGCTGGAAACCACAGGCTTATTGCATCATATTTAATATATATAAATGAAACGTAATAAAGAAAATAATTACTACGTAGTACAGTACCCGAGTAAAAGATACAATATGACAAATTATATAACATTTCATCTTCATCAAATTGTCATAATACTTATGAACCTGAGAGATGCAGGGCTAAATTATGCATCGCTTAAGTCACGTCAGTTTCCAAACAAACATGTTTTAAACCAGCTGGTCTGACAGTGGCAACCTCCTGAGTCTCTGTCTTCATGCATGGATGCCTGACCAGCTGTGCCCCCTTTTGGGCTTCATCTACCCAGATGTGGCAGATGCCTTCCGAAGCTGACATAAGCCACACTTCTACAGAGTCCTTAATAGAGAGGAATGCTTACATTATGCATTAGATATCACTGCAAAAAGAAACAACCAATATACCAGCACTTTATCTACTGTAGCACAGCCTAATACCACTAGATGGTGCTCAGTGTCCACCCAAAACTATAAAACATTAAGTCCAGGTTTATCCAATGTTACGCTTGAATGAAACACTATTAGGTAAATCCCTTGTTTAGCATTAACAGGTGGGGGGGATGTGCGTGAACATCAAGCTGCCTGCTCAGACAGGAGACCCGACCTGTGGGCCACTCTTCCTCCAAGAAGGCTTACTCACTTAATTACTTTGTTTATAATTAATTCCAAGCAAAACACACAGCGAACATAAAGTGATTGCGCTGTGCGTCTCTGTTCTTCTCGAGCACTGTTTACCCCGCGCTCTGACACTGCAAACATTACTGAATTACTGCCTCCATTCATAATTGGCTTTCACCAATGATAATTGATACTTTGATGGATTGGTTCCACTTGTTATGCAGTAGTTTAACCCCTCGTCCCTTCTGTCCACGCAGGGACCCGGCCTTCCAGGATTGGCTGTAAGTAGCTTGTTTGGTCGTTATCACTTAATTGCTTTGATGTGTGGACATACTTTTGTGGATGCTGGAATGTGTATCCCTTGTGTCTCTGTAGGGCGCTCCAGGGCCAATTGGTCTTCCAGGTGAAATTGGAATAAACGGACCAAAGGTAGGAAAACAGTTTTATTTCACTGCCTACATGATTTACAAACCTCTCAAAGAAGTTAAGTTTTCTTTACTGTGACGTTCTTATCAACAACTTCTTTCCATCTGCTTCATTTAGGGTGGCATGGGATCATCCGGAGCTTCTGGACTTCCTGGACCTCCTGGCAAGCCAGTAAGTTGTAGAGGAAATATCTTATCCATCCTTTATCTCTCTGATTCATAGTGGAATGATCCTGATATTAAAATGACCAAAACCTGAATAGGTTGGATTGCTATATAATAGCATCTTCTGAAAATACACTAAACAACATAGAACAAAACGTAGTAACTTTAAACTACTGTATAATACTCGGCAGGTCCCACCAGTACAGTACTCTAAATACACGTATTAGTCATTTCCCTCTGGTGGAAAAACTATGCAACTGTTTCAAAATACTTCAACCATATATTGTCAAATACGTTTTTTTGTGTTATTTTAGGCCTTGTAACTAACTCACCAGCACTCACTATGGTATAATCTTGCTTGAAGTGAATATATATGCACTTTCCTTGTTGTTCAGAGTTTAATTCTTTATGGTTTTTGCACTAAATGGAAGTCGCTTTGGATAAGTGTTATGTAATTTAATGTAATAACTAATATCTACAATAAGCTATTACTGGCTGATGGATAAACAGTGAGTTAAACTGTGTTGAATGGATAAACCTAAACCTTTTTTCAGTGATGTTGATGACATCAGGCTACTAGAAGCCCATCACGCTAAATGCACCATATGGTTACATCAACGTAATTGCAGTTACATTGTCTATAGATATTCCTAATAGGATCACTGTGCAAAGAAAAACTCAACATCGCATCGGCTAAAGCTATGTTGATAGTGCTCTGTTCTACAAAACCAGCAGCAATTGACATGCTTTCATAATATACTCGAGGATAGCTAAGCAGCTAGCGCCGCACAGTGCTGCTTCATCGGGTCCCCGCAGACAGCAGGGGGTGAATTATCTCAAACATTTTTGAGCGCTACACTTTCAAGTCTATTTTTCACCGGTGTGTGTTCTCCCCTGTGTGCATCTCTGTGTGCTTCCAAGCAGTGGGTGTGACTTTCCACCCATGGGAGTGTATTTGTTTAGCTTTAGTGCTGTCCTAGGGTAAATAAACCCCCATTAGATCAGTGGGCTGTCTCATCTGACTGTAGCAGGAATACATCAGCCCCCTGAACAGATACTTTACTTCCTAAGTCAATCTATAAACAGATAGAAGGAAAGATGGAGGGAGAAATAGATAAAGAGAGTGCTGGCTCAGCTCCTGGGAGCAGGGGCTACTGTGACCAGGTGACTATCTTCATCCATCTGTCTGTCCGTCTAGGGGTCTCCAGGGAAGTTCATCGGTGGAGAGGAGGGAAGTGCCGACTTCCAGGTAACACCTAACGACAACACTTGCTCTCAAATCTATTTTGACACAATCTCGCTTTTCATAATCCATATGTTCCCTTCTCCCGACAACAGTGCCCTCTTAACTGTCCGGCTGGAGTTAAAGGCCCCCAGGGACTGCAGGGAATCAAGGTGAGGCTCTTCAAGTCAGCATTTATTCAGCAAAAAAAATGTATGTTACATTAAAAAAAAATTATGACACCCTACATACGTTCTTTTGCCCTCTTACAGAATCGATTTTAAAATTATATTGTTAACTTCTAAAGCATTAAATGGTTTGGGACCCCAATATATGTCTGACATGTTGCCCTGTTACGAGCCCCCTAGAGCTCTGAGATCATCGGGAGCGGGCTTACTCATTGTTCCCCAGCTCAGAACCAAACACGTCAAAGCTGCTTTTAGTTTTTATGCTCCCCACAAATGGAACAAACTTCCAGAAAACCTGAGGTCTTCACCAACGCTGAGTTTTTTTAAGTCGAGGCTAAACACACTACTTTTGACATCTGCTTACCCAGAAGCCTTTTAACTTGTTTTTAGCACTTACCGTATTTACAATGTCGTTTTTAAACTATTTTGTATCTCATTAATGCATTGTTTTTATGAAACTGTTATTCCATTATGTTTATTTATTGTGTTCCTCTCTGTATCATGTAATGATCAATGTAAAGCACTTTGAATTGCCTCTGCGTCTGAAATGTGCTATATGAATAAACGTATCTTACCTTACCTTACCTCTAGGGACACAAAGGACGTGCCGGAGTTCTCGGAGAGCCTGGCAGCATTGGAAAATCGGTGAGCTCTGCAGAATGGATACACACAGTCAAACACCCGTACATGTACATGTGGCGAAACCCCCTACCATTCGGGACCAGCCAAGGTGAGGATTAGCTCTAATGAAGCCCCCCCAGAGGCACATGACTGGCACTAATCTGGCTGCGATTAGTCAGACCCGGGCCTGCAGTCAGCATGCAGCGAGCCAGATGAAAGGGGTGCTGAAGAGCCAGGTATACGGAGAGGAAGATGAGAAAGTCAGGGTTCACGAGCCCCCTCCCCTCGCTGTATTAAGCACAGTTAATGAGCACAGTAGGTTGTAAGCCGCAGTGCTTCTCAAAGTGTGGTCCGCGGACCACTGGTGGTCCGTGAGCGCCCCCTAGTGGTCCGTGAGTATATTGGTAAAATTTCACATTTGAAATAAATAAATAAATTTAAATTTTCCGCAATCTCGCGGGAATATCTCCGCAATGGAACGAGCTTAAGTTTCACTTTCGATTGCATGATATAGCCCAGATAAGCACCTTCATCACACATGTTGCCACTTGTTTGTACACTTTTCAGGCAATTTGTAAAAAACGATGTGTTTTTGGATATTTGTGGAGTTAGGTGGTCCACGTCCGCGATTTGTTTTTTTATTGGTTGAGTGGTCCTTGGTATGAAAATGTTTGAGAAACACTACTGTAAGGGAACTGCTAGACAGGACTCAGGTATTAGCCTCTGATCTTCCAACAAAATAAGCCTCTGATGCTAAAAAACACTCCACTGTACTCCACCCTGACACAGGGGTGCAAGGTGGTATGTCTCCCTCTTTTCAACTCAGCATGGGCAGTTTACATCCCCACTAGCGGTTCCATTCCAAACACAGATACCTTTTCTTCTTGTTATATTACTGATGATAATGTGAGTCAGACCAGAAAACAACTTTATTTTGAATCTGCTAAAAAATAAAAATATAGTAGCTAAAACGGGCTAATGGTCCAAACCTTTGTTTTTGATAGATTTGACTAGCTTTATACCGGGCAAACAGGATGCTGCTCTGGGAAGTAAATTAGGTATTTATTTTACAAGACCAACTAGATGAACCAGAAATATAAATTAATAATAAATTAAACTATGAGTATCAAATTGGTTTAATAATAAAAAAACAGGTTGCATTCTGTGTATTCTGTGGATGTTTCAAACAGGTAACAGGTGCATTGACTTCCAGTCGCTAGGAAGTAGTTAGAGTCATATAATCAATGGAAACCACTACATTTTTAAGTGAACGTGTGTTTAAGGTGGACATATATTTGGCCAGACCCAATTTAGCTATTACCTTCTGCTTCAGTTATTCATGCTAATCTAAGCTAATCACCATCTGTCTTCTGCTGCTTAAAAACAGTCCTGAGAGATTGAGTCATCTAACCAAAAAGGAGTATTTCACAAAATCTCAAACTGTTCTTATAATAACACAAGCATTTAGAACTGTTTTAGCTTCGCCTGATGTTTGTTAATTGAGTAGCCTATGGTGGTTGTTTCCCCTTTTACAATTAGATGACCTTTTTAACAAACTTGAACATGAACATATGCAACCATCAATGATCAGTTCAGACATCAAGAGCAACCAGCTGCCATCATAGACTGGTTTTAGCTGGATCTCCTTTCTGGCTTTGAATTTCTTTGGTCAAACTTTGTGAACAATGTCACTCAAATAAAGAGAGCAGCACAGAAAGAGACTTACTAATCAGCCTGTTCTTCTTCCTTTCCTCCACCAGGGTCCCAGGGGAGAAATTGGCATCTCTGGGGAGCAAGGCATCCCAGGACCTCCGGTATAATAAGAGCTTGTTTAAGTCACTTGGCAAAATAACACTGTATTATCTCGATCTGACAGAACGTCCTTGTTTAATTTGAAGGGTCCGCTGGGTCTGAGAGGTTATCCAGGAATGATGGGTCCTAAAGGGGAAGCAGTAAGTAAAACCATTCTCTTTTGTTCACACATCTAACTTTATTTGTCCTCTTTCTCTTTGGTCACGAGGCTGTTCTCATTCTAAGAAGAGCACCAAGGAGGCACACACAGACCTGCCCCTGCTATACAAACATCATCCATTACCAGCAATGGGGACATATGGAAATGATGCTAACACAAATCTCTCCCCTCCTCTAATGAGTTGGGGTTGTCTGGGTCCACAGTGCCTCCATCTGTAGTTAATGATCCGATGTAGCCATCCGTCTTACTGTTAACATTAGCCGCGTTAGCCAAGTTAGCACCCCGGCTTAATGCCAAAGCAAGAGTGGCTGTGTAGCTCCCATTAGTGAAGTGAGTTAAGCACTAATTACCCCTTTATCACAACGAATAGTAGGCTACTGTGACTTAGCATCCTCCCTGATCTGAAGTGACTGATGGCCATTTCTTTGTTTTCCCATAGGGGCCCCGCGGCTACAAGGGCATCAACGGACCTGTAGGAATTCCCGGGCCTCCTGTAAGAACACTCACCAACATTACAATGACATTAAAGAAAAGTACCCAGAATAAACCTCAGCTAATCTAACTTCTTCTCTGTTTGCAGGGTGAGGAAGGACCCAAGGGACCACCTGGAGAGGCAGGCGGCAAGGGAGACAAAGTAGGTGACTCTCCTAGCGTTGAAATACATACTGTTGAAAAAACAATGAAATATTTCTACTGATGTGCAATGTTCATTCGCTCACGCTGGTTTGGTTATCTTCTGCAGGGCAGCCGAGGTATCACAGGCCCACAGGGTGCGGTTGGCAAGAAGGGAGAGAATGTGAGTGAACGCACTTTTATTTGTACATGACACAGTCGTGTTCAGAAAGTCTGCCAAATGAGGTCCACTGACTCCTCTGCCTGCTTTTTCAGGGTCTGCCGGGCATTGACGGAAAGGATGGCACACCTGGTATCCCTGGAATCAAGGTAAGTGCTGCCAGCCGCAATAATGATGAGAAAAATCCGGTCGCAGCAAAAAGGCAATTTAATCTTCTTCTGTTCTCCTTTTTCTGCAGGGCGGCCCTGGCCTGGCTGGGAGGCCTGGTGCTCCCGGTCCTCAGGGGCATGCGGTGAGTGATCCTGCAGTGTTTCTTTGGGGTGGGAGGGTCACAAATTCCACTAAAGGCATCTGTCTGTAAAGGCTTTTTATCACTCAGAACACGTAGAGGGTCAATCTGTACTCCTCCATTCAACAACGCAGCGTGAAGCAGCCTGTAATTTCTGCTATGTTTTCTTTTCTGGGCACTCATCCAGGTAACAGTGACCCTGTGAACCACGCTGTTTTAGAATTCAAACCACCTTGAAATAGCATTCTACCGCCCAACACGAGTGATTTATCACAATCAGCACTGCGTGTGTGTGTGTTTGTGTGTGTGTGTGTGTGTGTGTTTGTGCTCGTCATTCTGACTAAAGGGTAATGGAGCATGAGATGCACACTTGGCTGTGTGGTCACTGCAGTGACACTGAGGCTGCTGCAAACTCAAACACTATAAGTTACCCTGCTTTATGCCCTACTGCAATATATACCCTCTCTCTAACACACACACACAGACACACACACACACACAGAGACATACACACACACACACAAAATCTGAGCAAGGTAAGGTGTATGTCAATAGCTGACACTGCACGTATTTCCAATGTTTTTACTCTATTAGACGTCAGCAGTATCACCACCCTCTACTATCACCCCCATACTAATATCCACTGACATTACCAGTTGCATTTTAAATATAATTTCCTCCATTTCAAACATAAAATACAGCAAATTAAATATATGTTTTCCTTTTGAAGAGTTTTTTGGTTTCCTCTGTGTGCAGGGATTACCCGGCGGCCCAGGGACAAAAGGAGGACCTGGAGGGAAGGTTAGTAATAATATATTGTATATATATATTGTGATGTATTGACCTTCTCTACTTCTCCTGGTGTTCATTTGTTTTAAATCTCATGATCTCTCTTTGCTTGTTAGGGCGAGTCTGGACCTCGGGGCCACGTTGGAATGCAAGGCACCTCAGGACCTCTGGTAACCCGCACATATGGATTTTTAGGATATATTTGTGTTCTTATATTGTGCAGTAGGGTGATCTTTAACTGTTCTCCTAGGGTGAGCCTGGTGTTCCTGGCGAGGCTGGTATGGAAGGCGTTCCCGGACCCAAGGTATACATCCAGAATTATCCCTTAAAAGCTCTAAAAAACTGCAACTTTTAAAACATACTCACCTTTCTTATTTTTCACAGGGCGACAGAGGCCAGCGGGGAGCAGTGGGTCCACAGGGAGTAGTCGGCAAGCCTGTAAGACACCTCTTTGCATATATTTAAATGTTCACTCACCTGTGGCTTCACTTTCCTTTATACATTTCATTATCTCTTTACAGGGAGGACAAGGAGAGAGAGGACCAATGGGTGTTCCCGGTGCTCAGGGTCTCGGTGGAACCAAGGGAGACAAGGTCTGTGCGTGTGTGTGCATAATGAAACACATATATTGCTTTATAAAACAGGGCAGTCATACATTCAGACATTCAAACACACTTGAATTACCCAGACGTGTCCATTGGGGGCAGTGTTCACCCGTGAATAAAAGTCACACCAATCCACAGTAAATCACCGAATGAGGCGAGCGATATAAATAAGCAATATAAATGATAATCAGAGCATCCTCATCTTCCATGTTTTAGAGATGAGACTACATCTTTCTTACTTTGTGATCTGCGGTGTCATAGCTTGAATCAATATTTAGTTATTTCTTTTTTTGAGGATATTAATATCCAGATTTAACCACATTTACGTGTACTAAAACCATCCTTCTTTCCAGGGTTTCCAAGGGAAAGGCGGGTCAAAGGGAGACGATGTGAGTAGCAGTTTTTAAAACCGGATTGTCTGAAACTGGTCTCACTTTGTTGTATTCCTGCTCCAGTGCTGACAAATATTTCTGTGAGTCAATCCTTCTCCATCCGTCCTCTTAATCTTCTCCTCTCTGCCGCTTTTAGGGTGACCCCGGTGTTGAGGGATTGGCTGGCGAGAATGGTGATAAGGTAAAAGTTGTTTTCGCACAACCTAAAGCTGTTTCAAAACGTTTTGAACCACAAAGGAAGTCTACAACACTCCAACCACCTTAAGATAAGAAGGTCTTAACATATTGTTACAAAATGCATCAGAGCAGACTACAATATACAGTAGAGGAAAATGGATGAACTATACAGACGTTAAGACAAAGAGAGGAAGTCTGTTTTTGAATTTCCAAGCAAATCCCCATAATAGTCCAGATGGCAAATGAGCTATTTACATGGCAGTGAGGCAATGATGCACGTTGGCTCTGTAAAGCAGCGTTTTACAGATTCATATACAATATTCGTTCTTGAATTATTGCTCAATGAGTGTCTCTGATGCGGAAAGGATCGCTGGAAGTGATGAATGAGAATATGATATCATCGTTTCCTTTCTCAGGGTATGTCTGGTGAACCCGGGCCCAAAGGACAGGTGAGGATGAACTGTGTGCAAAAATAATATCTTAGTCTTTACTCTAGGGTTGTTCATTTTAGTTTGAAACATCATCGCTTTTCATCAGGCTCTTTTTTTTACTCTATGAATTTGCTCATCTCTTCACAGCAAGGAATCAGGGGTGAAACGGGACACAATGGACCCACTGGAGACCCCGGTAAACCTGGAGACGTGGGCCCCTCAGGACTGCCCGGCCCCAGGGGACTGAACGGAGAGCGAGGAGTACCCGGCATGTCCGGCATTTCAGGGACAGCGGTGAGTTAACTGTGCAATATATACCTGGCTGCTAAATCCTCAGAACTGTTACAGGATGTGATTTTTGTAAAACTTTTGTTATTACAATTTTTTTTATGCTACTTAGGTAACATTAAGCTGTCTTTGGCTCTTTTCTGCTGTAACAATGTAAATGTCCCCTCTGTGGGACTAATAAAGGTATTCTGATTCTGAGTCCAGTTCTCTTTCGATCGCACTTCCGATGCACGATTCCATCTCTCTGTATCGCTCAGACTCCTCTTCCTCTCTCCAGGGCCGCGATGCATCAGACCAGCATATTATCGAGGTGGTGCTGAAGATGTTGCAAGGTGAGCCTCCGGACCTCGATGTTCACCTTTGATGTCCTCAGGGGGGGGGGGATTAGATTACTCTCGTCTCCCGTCATTAAAGGTAATTAAATCACCAATGTGCTGCTGTGTGGGTTACAGAGAGGCTAGCTGCTGTGGCGGTGAGCGCCAAGAGGGCGGTGCTGGGTGGAGCTGGTGTGATGGGACCCCCCGGCGCCCCTGGACCCCCTGGATCACCTGGTAGTCAGGGGCAACATGGCTTACCTGGATCCCGCGGCATTCCCGGCATGTTCGGAGGGCCTGGACAGGTCGGAAACACCGGACTTAAAGGTAAAGAGAGGCAGCGGAGCATCAATATGTTTGAAATATGACGCATATTGTGTTTAAAGTAGAGCTTTCATCGAGCAATTAATCAGGATTGTGAGATTTTTACGTTCATTTGTTTAACAACAAATCCACGGGGATAGCTGACTGCGAGACTCCACAGAACTTCGGAGTTCACTAAAGATTTGATAATTTTTTATTTATGTAGGTTTACAAACTTTCGTTCTCTCTCAAAAACAAGGGGAAGCTGCCATCTGCTGTTAAAGGATTGTACTTTAAAGTGCACCTATCATGATATTTTTAGGCAATAGCATAGGTCTCAGATATATAAAAACATATAAAAAACATGTCTATGAAGTGTTTTGCTCAAAACACCAAACAGATCACCCATTCTAGCCATGCCTCATATCCCTCTATTTCACTTCCTGTTTCAAAAGTGCTGATTTTGGGTATAAAGCTTTAAAAAATTTAAAATTTGATACAAAAATAAAAAAGGAGGGGTCTGAGCTCATGCGGGACCCGGCAGCTACCGTCTAAACTAAATACTGCCGTGATGAAACGCCATATCATGGATTATCAAGGATTATCTCTGAAACAGTATGGAGCTCAAAGGCTTTCTCTCTTGCCGGTTATACCACAAGGTGAGTTCCTTTTTATTTCCTGCTTCTTCACACACATGCTCTCCAGTACAGGTTAGCTCTGAGTGTTAGCGATGCTAATGTAAACACTGACCATATGAGGTCCAAAACAGTCGGGCATTGTTTCTGATAGCAACGTTTCTGATTGGGCCGTGGGTCCACATTTCCGATATTACGTCATATCGGACGCAAATCTGGATCAGCTCCGTTGTTCCCCCGTTTTTAGAGATTTGGGTACGGAGGAAAAGAGAGAGGGTTTTATTTTCTGACGCTGCGTGGGTTCCCCGACACACCGGGGACACATACTTATGTATACAAGACATCAAAAAGTGCATTTTATATGATAGGTCCCCTTTAAGTTAATCAGATGTAACAAGATAACAAAAATAATATTCAGGCAATACACCAGCTTTCCTGCAACGGTTATTAAAAGACCTTTGACTGTCAAACACTTCTTTTGAGCTCATCCTCCTCTGTCTCCCCAGGAAAGAGAGGACTTAAGGGAGAAAGAGGAGATCCTGGTAAACCCCATCCAGGAGCACCAGGACCCCCAGGAATACCAGGTAAGAGCTGTGGAAAACATTACACTGAAGCACGCACACTGAATGTAAAACAGTATGTTACGCTGACAAAAGAGGAGAGGGGGGGTGCAAAAAGAGAGAGCAGGTATTACCGCTCCTGCCACAGGAGAGGCTGCTCAGAAGCATTTTAAAAGCATCATTAACTCCAGTCGTTTAACAGATGCTCCAGGAAGAAAATGTAATATTGCAACAGTACACACTTATTCAAACAGAAAACACACTCCCCTGTGCCCGCAACTTAAATATATGCATACAGAACACAAGGGTAATCAGATGTGGAGATTTCAGATCTCAGAAGCCTGGAAATCGTCTTAAATCCCTCCTGAAATTCGTTACTTCAAGACTCCTCAAAATCAAAGTCAGTATAAACAAAATCCCACTTCAAAATGCTGGTGAGCGGTGGGCAAACCAAAGTTATTATTTGGTCTTTTAATGTCTTGTGTAGCTTTTGGGAAATGTCAAATATTTTTATAATATAATATCATACAAAATTCCTACTTATTTCTCGTGATAAGAATAGCAGTTATTAAAGAAATGACAAGGAATTGGTTAAAAGATGATAACTTAATTACCTCACAATGGAAGACTGTAGTTAATGAGAAGTATGGAATGGAGAAAATACCCATTATTATCAGAAACCAACTTCATATCTTTGATGGAAGATGGGAACAATTTGTGAAATTTAAAGAACACAAAACATGTATAATGACCAGGTGGTAAGATCTGAAGATATGTACTACTGTATGTTTTTCTTTACCTGATTTGTCGATTGTTATGAACAGAGGTGGGAAGTAGTGGAGTACAAATACTTTGTTACTTAAGTACATTGTTCTGGTATCAGTACTTTACTCCACTACTTATTTTTCTGACGACTTTTTACTTTTACTTCTTACATGTTGAACACAAATACCTGTACTTTCTACTTCTTACATTTCCCAAACAGCTGGTTCCTTTAGTCTGAATGTGTGTTTGATGCGTGATCATTATTATTTAGAGTCATTGCGTGCCTTGATTTGAACACGATCTGTGTATCCATCATTTCCTGGTCTTCTCTAAAGAAGAGGGACCAATGAAAACGTTGTCATGTTGCCGTTGTTCAGCATGGACAGCATGTTCAGCATTCATTAGCTAACAATGACATTATTGTTCTATTAATATAAAGGGAGGTCAGGTACTCTTTAAAGCAGCTGCTAGTTATGGGTACTTTTTACTGAAGTACATTTCAAAGCCCATACTTCTTTACTTTTACTTGGGTAAAGAAGTTTAGTCAGTACTTCTACTTTTAGTAGAGTATTTTTAAACACGAGTATCTGTTTCTACTTGAGTAAAGGATGTGTACTTTTGCCATCTCTGGTTATGAAGTTCATTTATGTATCCAAGTGTTTATTTTGTTATGTATGCCTAATTTCTTAAAATGCAAATACAAATAAGTAAATGATCCTCCTCCCACAGGTCCTTCTGGTGTTGATGGTGTGGCTCGGGACGGTAGGCACGGTGAGCGAGGACCCCAGGGATCAGCCGGAGAGGCGGGGTACCCCGGTAAGGCGGGTGCAGGGGGTCTCCCAGGGTTCTGCGAGGCGGCCATGTGCCTCGCTGCGTCGGCGTACACCTCCCCCAGACTACAGGAGGCGGGCCGCATCAAAGGACCCAACATTTAGAGACCTGCTCTCCATCAGCAGCTCAACACCTAGAGAGAGGGGGGAGGAAAAAGAGAGGGAGGGAGACCACTCCTCTCTGTAGGACAACACCGAGGACCAAGGGTAAGGGACAATAATGAAAAAGTGACTGGATGTATAGCGCCCCCTCCTGAAACTGAAGTTTTTGACTGGCGGGACATACTCTCATCTTAACCCCCCCACCCCCACATCACCATGACAACAGCAGCACCCACATCCTTCTGCAGTCTCTAGTGGATGATGTCAGTCAAATATCCCAGCCCTGAAAGAGGAACAGATTTGAAACCAGGCGTGGTGGAAGGTGCTTCTCTGTTTCACCGCGGTCACTTTAAATGTTTTTACTCATGCAATATTTTATTTTTGAGACTTGTTTTGAAGTTTAGCTGCGCTGCCTCTTTTGCGACATCACACATGATTTCTTAAAAGTGTAAAAAAGGACCAATAAATGATTGAAATCGACCCTCCGTACCGTACTGTAAAATGTTTTCTCATCTGTAAGCTTTAGCCAAATCCTTAAATCACTGTGTGTACCCCATCCCCCCCCTCCGGCTTTCTTTTCCGGAGCCTCATTTTTTTAAACTAACGACTAGCTTGATCTCATCCTCTTGTTGCCTGGCAACAGCATATCCTGATGGGCACTCCCATCTCCCACAATGCAGTGCTGTAAATCTTTGTAAATGTGTGTTGATTATAATGTAGGGGGAAAAGGAATGGGTTACGATGTGCACCAACAGATATCCTGTGTTAATAATTTCAGCGAGTAATAAAAAGTTCCGACAGATATTTAACGACTTTTCCTCGAGACGAATCAGCCGAATGTGCTTCCTATGCCACTGTCAGCCTGCACAGGGCGTCAGCTGTTTAATGACTGATTTATTTTCATCAACACAAGCTATTTATTGTTCTTCATATAATCATCTGTAAAGAGGTTGGCTGTTCAGGTCAACCCAAACCAATAAAGAGGAACCTTTTATAAAATCGAACGCTTTTCTGTATCGTGTGGGGAATGGACACTTTCTCAACTCCTTTTCTTGTTGTTTCTCCTATTTAAAATCTTCAATTCATGCATGTAAATATACTCCCGTTCTTCCAAAGCTGCATATGTTCAGCTTTTGTCAAATATTCCAACCATTCCACAAAACGACGTTACCAACTCTTATTGCTCTAATGCACACTGTTATAGCAAAGGAAAACTCACTTGTTTTAAAGTTTTGCTTGAGATTTGTATGTTTTTTGGTCAATTGTGTCATAACATGTTAACATGATGGGTTGAATAACAATGACAGTAATGTAACCTACACACCATAAGAGTTCAGAGAAGCCCCCCCGACCCTTTGGTGCCTCTGAGTGGTGGATGTAGACTCAAGTACTGTACTTAATTAGAATTTTGATGTACTCGTACTACTTTACCTGAGTATCTTTAGTTATGCATACTCTCCTCCACTACATTTTGGAAGCCTATATTGTAGTTTTTACTCCTCTAAATTTGATACATTGAAGTATATTTTGATGCTGATACTTTTGTACTTATACTCAATTTTGAATTCAGGACTTTTACTTGTAACAGAGTATTTTTACAATTTAGTATTGCTACTTTAACTGAAGTAAATAATCTGGGTGCTCTTCCATCACTGCTTACAAGAAATATTAAACAAGAAGAAACAATACCTCAGATATGGAAACGGAACAAAGAAATCAGATAAAAGACAAACACGATAAGGGTACAAATATTTGCTAAACAACACGTGTTGACAATAATAACAGGAAACAGCATATTTGAAAAGCAATTTAATTCAGTATAAAAAAATAAAAAACAGGAAAAAAAAAAAATACAGCAAAATGTCTACGTACTACAAAAACATTGGTGATACTTTTCAGAATATGTTCTCTCTCCTTGAAGGCTTGGTGGTTAGCTCAGTGATGCGTTACAGTATTTCTGGTAAATGGACTCAATAATTGCTCATATTTTTTTAATCAAATGCCTGTAGAAGCAGACAGATGGCTTTTACAGCCACTTGGAATCCACAATGAGATGCTTCAAAATGGCTGCATGTCCAAACATACTGCAGTTAAATGACACAAATGCAATTTTCCTTTATAAATAATTGTCCTTTGATGAACACAATATTCAATTAAAAAGCTTATTGGCATTAGAAAAATATCCTTTCTACTTTTTTTGATGCATTGACAATGAATAAAATAGTGGCTAGCCATGCGTTTGTCTTCCTTTCTGTTGAAATAGTATAAAAATCCACTATATATAAATATAAATATATACAAAACAGTCGTACCCATCAAAAAGGGGTATGATTGCAAAGTCAGTTTCTACAGAATTGAAATAATTTTTGAGGGGATTTCTATTACAAGTCAAATTCAAATGTGTATCACAGCACTAAGACAGAATATTATAAATGCATAGTTTAACTCTGAGTGTGATTCTGTGAGGAGGGAACAAAGATATCAGAGGTGCAAGCAAAGTGCTGCCGTAACTGTGTGTATTCTCCTGCTGCACATTTAGGCAAAGAGAATAGAAACAACACAAGAGGCCAGAATTAATCAAGGAGAAGAAAATAGAAATTGTGATTCCTGTCACCTCCCCTGGATTGCTTGAAATTGTACAAAAGGAGTGAAACACAGCGAGAATAAAGAGGCTATGAAAAGAAAGAATGATGTAATGAAAACAAAGTGCTGCTGGTGTGTCTTTGCAGGCCTCATTCCAGCGGGGCCCTCAGAAAGACATTGTGGATTTTTGTACCATTCAACAACAAAGGATGGGTAGATTTAAAAACTTTGGATCAAAGTCTTTGACTTTGAGCAGTACTCCACTTCCAGCCATTTACCAGGGGCCCTTGACTGGGCCCTTGGGACTGTACTCCACTTGATGGCTCATACAGTCCCCTGGATTACACCGGCCGTCGCTTCCCCTTTTCCCCGTCTGCCCAGGGGAGCCCGAGACCCCAGGAACACCCTGCTGGCCCACGGGACCTGGGGGGCCAGTCTTACCGTAGCCTTGGGGCCCGGGGACACCTGCAAGAAGGGACATAGAATGATTGACGCACGATGCTCCATAGAGAACTCATGTGGAAAGTTAAAAGAATAGTTTGGGTGATATGCACATGTCAAACGAATCATTTAAAGCTTTATCTGTACTTATAACTCACTGTTTTGCACCAATACGATGCAAAAACAAGTAAATAGTTTATCTCATTTATTAAGTGAGCATGGGGAAACATTTCAGAACACTTTTGATCATTTGATGTGTTTGCTCTTTCAACCAAAACCACTTGTTGACCCAAAATACATAAACGCTTTAAGTAAAGTGATTTAAACTAGATGATGATTACCGATTAAGAGCGATGCTACATCAATATCCTAATAGCTTGCAATTTTCCAATCAACAACCAATGCAAACTCAGTAACTAGCATAATGTATGTGATGTTAGCTCATTCCTACAGCAGGGTTTGGATCAGGTCTAGTGGAAAACTATTACAGATATAAGTGCCTAAACAAAATGAGACAATAGATTTGGCAACTTTTAGAGCATTGCAAAGGAATTGGCAGCGCTGGGCTCGGTTTTTGGTTGGATCATATTTTAATCTAGTTTACTCAGGTTTGAACACAACATGGCTGCCTTTACTACTTCCTGATCCCTGGTCCAGTGGGGTACATTACCTGGTGCTCCTGGAGGTCCTATGTCTCCCATCTCTCCTACACCCTTATCTCCTTTTACTCCCTCTGGCCCTCGTGGTCCTGCACAAAGACACATGTGGTAAAACGTTTAGAGTTAGCTAATGATGACACCTTTGTCACTGTTATGGTGCTTGAAGGACCCTAGGTATACCGGGGAGTCCTTGTCCTCCTGATCGTCCTTGTCTTCCAATCTGACCCGGGGATCCAAGTGCCCCCTGGCTCCCAGAAACACCTGGAGTACCGTCTTTCCCTGGGGACCCGGGCCGGCCTGGGGAGGCCACCGACTCTGGCATCTGCATGCGAGACAGGTAGTAGGCCATTCTCTCTGAGGAGGGAAAACATGCATTGAAAAACAATGAAGTAGCAGTAAATAACAGAGGTGTCCCAGAGGAGACATGGAATAACTCTTTAAAAAGGGGAAAAAACAACTACTCTAGAAACTGCAAGAATATACACAACAACATTCACATAACAAGGCACATGCCCTCACCATCGAAGATCTTGATGACCTGCTGGCGGATGAAGTTCTTGACTTCATCATAATTGACTACAGCCTGTTTAAGAATCGAGAAAAAAAGAGAAAAACAAAAGGGTAAACAATAATCAAGGAAGATAATTAAAAACTGAATTATTTACAAGAGCAGATGGAGCTAGTGAGCGCCTCTGGCCCCTGTCCTCTGTGACATCAAACAAGCTGGGTGTTGCATTATTTGGAGGATTAACAGTAGAATAGAGGCATTCAGGCTACAGTGCTGTGTGTGTGATGAGTCTGTATCTCACATCGTTTCCTGGTGACCCTTGAGATCCAGGGTTCCCGGGGGAACCGTCTGAGCCGGAGCTCCCCCTCTCCCCTCTGGGTCCAGCGGGGCCCATCATGGGCTGAGCATCCTTGGTGTGGTACCCTCCCCCGCCGGGGAGTCCGGGTCTCCCTCTCTCCCCTGCTTGACCCCTCTGGCCTGCAGCCCCAGCTTCACCCTGTGAGATGGACGGTGATGTTTGAAGTTAAAACACAATCTCTTTCTCCCAAATTAGAGCATGGATGAGATGCTGGATGAGAAGGACACACCTCTGTTAAGGGTCTCAGTGGTTTTATATGAACATTTGATTGAAATGTCAGCAATGTTTCTACTGAAATGTATTTTCTTTGTGTTAATAGCTTCAAGGTCATGTGACCAAGTGACTTCAAATCATATATATCTATATATTTATTATTATTTTCAAATATAACTAATGGGCAACAGAGAATGCCTTTTACCATGCCCTCTTTATTCAACATACTATTCTATGTTGGCTTTTGTGATATTTAATAAAAGAGCACATGTTAAATGTGAAAAGTCACAGTAGATATATAGATTAGTTGCAATTTGGTGCTATATATATAAAAAAAATGTAATAATAATAATGTTTTTTTTAAACACCTTGAATTTCAGCGGGGATGCGGGGCTCCGTTTGCGGGGCGCAGCGCCCCTCCAAGACAATGGTAGGGGAACACTGCATACTATGAAGTTTTTTTCCAGACAATTTCGACATACTGTATATTATGGATTTAAAACACTATTGACCTTGTGTTTTTTTTCGACCTACATTTTTCTTATAGTTTCGCCACTATTTTGTTTATTTCTGATATTTTAGAAATACATGTTGAAAAATCATGGCATAGTATTTCATAAAGAGTCATAGTATTGTATATTGTGGACTCTAACGCAGCGTCCACACGGCGGCGTGCGTTGAAGCTTGCCGGCGGGCGTGTCTGAAACTCGACCAACAACCAATCACATGAATCTCCCGCCCCGGACACACAAGCACGCGGTTTGATTGGCTAGAGCTTGTACTGGCATATGATTTGATTGGCTGACGCTTCCGTCGAAGCTTAAAAAGTTGAACATTGCTCAACTTTTGAAGCGAGCAACGCCAGCAAAGCAAAGCGATGGAACCACAATGCAGTTCGGCAAAGCGTGACGTCACCCCATTCAAAGTGAATGGGAAGAAGCGTTGAAGCTTCAACGCACGCAACGCACGCCGCCGTGTGGAAGGCACAAAGAAAATCATTGACTTACTCCTTATTTCCTAAGTTAGGCTAACTGTTGATGCTAATATGCTTCATATTTAACAAAGAGATAGTGGTATCACTCGTTTCATCAAACTCTCAGCCACAATTCTTGTCAACTTTTGTATTCTTTGTCACTTTGCTCTTTCTATTTAATTATTCCTCTAACTTTGAGGAGCATAAAAAGACTATCCTCAACCCTATTCACAGAAGCCTTTCAGACAGCTTTTGGGTACGTCTATATCACTTTCCACACAACAGGAGCCCACAATTGTGCTTGTTTAAATACAATACAAAACTCCTGCTACATTAGCGACAGTGATTTATCAAGGACAATGCAGCCCATAATGGACGTCTAATGTTTACACGTCACCGACAGACAAGCGGCTCTAGAAATAGAGAGGAGGGAGAAGAATAGAGGAGTCCGTCCTCGTCTCTCTCCTCTTCTGTGCAGCTAAAACCCTGACAATGCCGTCCTGTCAGCGTGACAAATGGCCTCATCTAGCATCTCCCCTCTGGCTTAATAGCATTATCCCAGAGCCAGAGAATAACTTTATCACTGCATCCACCTACACTACTGTAAGCCGGAGTCTGAGGAGAGATCCAACAGGCTCACAGACCGTTTGGAGAGGGGTGAAAGGAGGTGAGGAGCAAAGAGGGTGTCAGTGGGAGGGTCGGAGGATGGGTGAACTGATGACTATGTTAAGTGTGGGTGATTAGTGGGTAGAAAAGGAGAGAGTAAGCGTGTTCAGCACCAAGTCTCCTTGAACTAAAGAGAAGAAAAATAGGGGGCTCCTTTGTGCATGCAGATTCAGGTCTACGGAGGTGATACAGTTTGACGACACACACATAAACGACCGCATTATATCAGTACTGCCTCGAACCGGCTCTCACCTTTTGACCTGGCTGCCCATTATCTCCTGGTAGGCCTCCGGATCCCTGTCAAAAAAGAAAGATCCATCAAAGGAAGAAAACGAAAAATTCAGATCACCACAACAAATGTGCATTGATGAAGATAAACACCAGATTCAGACATTACTCACATCTTTACCAGCTGCACCATCGCTGCCTTGCTCTCCCTTAGAGACAAAGTTAAAGCAGGAGAAACAAAAGTGAGCAATATTGGCATTGTAGCAGTTCAAATGTGGTTTCATTTCATTTCTGAGGGTCTACATTTTGACGTGTACAGAATTATAGGGGTACCAACCAAAGGCCCTGGGTGCCCAGGTGGTCCGGGGGCTCCTCCCATCCCTGGAAGACCCCTCTCCCCAGCTTGGCCCTGGTCTCCATTTATACCCTACAGAGGGAAGATGGAGAATTCAAAGTCTAAGATGCTCTTGTTAAACATTCTCTCATACACAACAGTATAGCTCATAATGCATCGTTTTCACACAATCTCAAGGCACATTCATTTCAACTTGTGATTTTTAAAATGTATTTAGCATATCCTTCATCTGGTCATCATCCATCATCATCCATCATGTTTAGCCTCTGTAATGATTGTCTTTAAGAATGATTCATGTTCACCCAACAAACCTCAAACAAATATTAAGCCACTAAAAAACAACTCATGTTCCTCTTTGGGAAAGATTCAGCTAATCCATACCCTGTTTATTAAAATATGATGGTCACATGTTTCACTGCATTTCTCTCACCAGTCCTGATGGACCAGGTGATCCTGGTGGTCCAGCTGCACCTGATGAGCCCTAATGAGTAAAATAAAAATATGTTATTCAAGTTTAAAACACCAACTTAGTAGATATACTGTCTAAAGGGCAGTGAACTTACAATGTGGCCGGAAGGTCCAGGTCGGCCCGGAGGTCCTGGGGTCCCGGGGTCACCCTAAAAAGGTCACAGATTGACCTTTAGTAATCTCCAGAGTTGCACCGATTATGATTCAATTCTGTTTCTTTGGGCTTGTATACACAGATTATGGATTTGTATTTTAATCTTTATACAAATAAACTTGGTGTAATGATAACAAAATAGGAATACTCACATCATGTCCTGTCCTGCCTGGTGGTCCAGAGGGGCCTGAAGGTCCAGGTTCACCCTGAAGGAATGAGATAGTAATGAAAAGGCATGGGATGACTCAAAACAACGAGGTACTGTAGCACACCGACAACACTTGTGTCATGACATCATTATCAGTTATCAGCAACGAGCTGTTGGCTCACCTTCTGTCCAGGGAAGCCAGTATGGCCGGTTTTCCCTTTGAATCCCTGAGGGGAGACATCAAAGAGAATTAGATTGGTACAATATCAAAATTCACAAAGTCGACGCTGGCAAAGAACAGGCACACGTGTCTTTGAAATCCCAAACACCTGCTCTTGGGTGGAACTCAAACTGAGATACAGAGAGTGAGTCAGAGAAATAAAATCAAAAGAGAAGTTGACTACGGCATGTGTCAGTGTCGGAATTAAAAATGCAAAGAAAAGAAGATATGAAGCTTAGCAGTTTCAAATGAGGTCACTAGTGACAACGGCCACATTAACAAGACTCACGATTGCACCTTCATGAGTCACCAAGCTAATTTGATTTGGGCGCGGTTGTTAAAACCATATAAAAGTCACGAACGAGTTAATCACACCCGTCTTGAAACTTTTCTATACATATGCATTCAGGATCAATCCAAAATGCAAGTCACAATCTCAAGAGGACAGAAACTCCACCCATCGTTGGCAATCCATCTCTCCATTAAGAGCTTCAGATAGGTTTCCAATGAAAAAGGTTTAGTCATGCAGGCTGATTTCCATAGCAGTTTGTGAAACTCAAGGTGAGCCGTGGCAATGCAATTCTAAAGCATTGTATCAAAAGTATGCCTACCGCAATGTATCTATCAAAACAAGCTGCTGTAGATGAAACATACAGAGGGCATTGCTGATGGGAATATTAGGGAGAACACAATATTTGCATTTATCTCTAAATTATTCAATGTGTAAACATAAATAAGAGTTTGCAAATGGCTCTGAGAGGATGTGTTGAAATACACATCGGTTTAAGATGTTAGCATGATAACATTGGCTGATTAGCCATCAACACAAAGTACAGCTAGGGTTAGGTTTATAATTATTTCGCAGGTATTTGGTATAGACTTAAATAAAACCTGAGCTGATAATGGTGCTTTAGGATAGGTGAAGTGAAACATTAATAAAGTACAAATAATCCCGATGGGGGGCATTCATTTTAAAACAAAATTCCATGGCAATCCATCCAATCGTTTCATGAGGAAATTAACTCAAAACTACACATGTAGAACTCCTGATTAGAGAAGTCATGCTCATGGCTAAACACTCAGTCATTTAGGAGACTACATTATGAATTAAAAGCTTTTTTTTCTTTTACTGTCTTACTGTCAATGCTTGTTTTCATAACACATATTCCTAAAGGGCACTAAATTATTCATACAGATTGGTAGATAAAATGTATGATTGTCTATATTAAGATCTGGTTTGAACAGCACTTCATGCCTAATTAACGATGTGTTTTGCACTGGATACATCGGGTCATGTAGATGTAAGAGGTGATTCTTACTGGGATTGCTCTTGGTCCTGCTGGGCCTGCGGGGCCTGCCTCTCCCTGATGAAAAAAAAGCCAGCGTCAAAGGTTACATGAATGTATTTAACTATTACCCAAACTATAGCATGACCTCAGCGTGTCTTTGGATATTCTGCCAGTGTATAACTTACCCGCAGGCCTGGTTTCCCATCCTTTCCATCCAACCCCTCAATGCCAGGGGGGCCCTTTCATTGAGACAGACAGAGAAGGCGAATGAGAATTCATTTTATAGATTCTTGGAATTAGTCAAACTTGGATAAAATGCAGTATTAGAACACACCATGAGCCCAGGGGAGCCTGAAGAGCCTGGAGGTCCAGTTGATCCCTGAGAGCCGTGGGTGCCATCATTTCCCTATGGAAGCAAGGGTTTTCAGTACAACACAATCATTTTGGAATCAAACATAATGCTTAATATGCTAAGTGTACTCACTTTTTCACCTTTGAGGCCTAAGAGCCCTTCCCTTCCACTTTTGCCGGCAGGACCTGGTCCACCCTAAAAATACACACGGTGGCAAAAAAAGTTACTCCAACTAATCTAAGGGCAAGAAATTGTAATAATAAAAAGGTACAACATGTACATACTGGTGGTCCTGGGAAACCTGGTGGTCCTGGGAAACCCTTAAAATAAAAAGAGTAACATATGAGTGTGTGTGTAATGTCTTCATAAAGAGGACATTTTTCTTTTCATGTGATTTTTATACCGCATCTGCTTTGGGACCGACAGGCCCTGCTGGTCCGGTGACTCCTTTAATTCCCTGTAGACACAGATAGGATATACATTACTGTTGGTTTATGATAAATAAGTGTGTGATGATAAATGAGGAAGCCAGGCTTTAAATATTGCTGTGCACAATTTATGATGAAACACTGACCGTTGGGCCAGCTTGTCCTTGGTTCCCGGGTACACCAGGAGGGCCCTGCAGAGGTGAAGGTAATGTTAGCCACTAACACTAGCTCAGATTCATTGTGCAGTATATATTATTGATGGTGTAATGGCTTACTGATTCTCCTTTCTGACCAGCGCTTCCGGGGCTCCCACGTACGGCCTTCATTCCCTGACAAATACATATGGACAATAAATCACTGTAACCACCTGTCCATTCATTAAAGATGTCAGGTCGCTGTCAATCACATCCTTCTTTTATAATGAGGAAGGTGAGAGCAACTTACAGGAAGTCCAGGCGGTCCCATGCTTCCTGGATAGCCAGATGTCCCAGGAGTGCCCTGAGGGGGAGATCATATAATACAAAAATTAGATAAAGAAATCTACATGTTATGATTTCAGGGGAATTGATTGGCAGATATTTACCTGTTCGCCCTTCATCCCTGGCAGGCCTGATGACCCTGACTCACCCGACTGTCCCTGAGAATGATTGGAGTGAGGAATGATTAGAAAATGAGGTAGAGGATATGTATGATGTGATACAGTATGTATGTTCTCCAGCCAAGGACAAGGCAGGTCAATATCAAAGAGAGGAAACAGCTATTCCTATCATTAATTCACCGACAGACATTATTGAATGTTTATTTTAAAACAGTTATTATAGCTACGGCCAATTTCCAACGCCAGTACCTAAAAGTGTCTTTACGAAAATAAATACAAACCATGTTCAGAAATAACGCAGTACATTTTGTGTGCAATGTTATAAGAACAGCATGAATATTTGTTTACAATGTTTGGTCAGTATAGGCAGCACATTCAATATGTTAGCGCCTTTCGTTCTTTTCCAATAAGTTATACAACATTGTGTCCCGCCTCTCTTCCAGAAGTCATCTATCACTTTAAGACATCGAACAAACAACGGAAATATATGGGGGTTATTGTGTTATTGTCATACTGCAAACTTTACCTCTGCAATGAATAACATGTCAAATCTGAGAAAACACTGCATGTTTGTAAGCATTAATATGCATGTGTGAGTGTTCGGTGTAGCCTAGCAACAGCTGCTGTATGTGGAAGACAGATGAATGCTGGAAGAAAAATAAAACGTTTTTATTTTTGAAATGGATAAATAGAATATCAGTAGGTGCTTTCTTTAAAGTGGTAGCATGGGAGAATGATAATAAGCTGTTTAACTAACTTTGTTTTAATAAGAATGACCCCTTAAGAATACATTTAAAAAAAGAAAATAGTAAGAATTTCCTAGTGAGAGTGATAGAGTGATTGCTGAGGGTTGTAATCTCGAGAAAGTAATTAGTGATTGATCGTACTGAGGAGACACTAATTAGCATCTCATCAGTGAATATGAGTGATACATGCACAAACAGCCTAAACAGATTCACCACTGCACACAGCGGAGGCTAACACCTGCTATAAAGTGCTACTATGCCGCGAATTGATTCCATGCAGCGCTCGCACGGCTCCTTCATTTAGCATCTCTCTTCTGCGAAAACAATAAATCTGTATGAGGAGGAGGAAGGGGAGGGCTCTGTCTGCACGGCAGTCCCACTCTCCATCACTTAGACGGCGGAATAATTGAACAACTGGAGAAAGAGACGACCAAATGGTTTCCTCATCTGAAATAACTTTCATCCAGAGCCACGGAGAGATGACAAAGATGGCATAATCAAGGGCTGATTGATTTAAAAGATGAAGAAGCACAAAAGAAAGCCAAAAGAAGAATTTATTAAGATGCTAAATGATAAAACTTCCACACTGTTTCTTTTAGTGAATTTGACTTGCATAGAAGTGTTTTTTGTTTCTTTCTCCTCAAATAGAATGATCTTCTTCCATCACAGATTAAAGAATAGAGCGGATATGGATGAAATATTTTTTTTAAGTGTGAGTAAAACTTACAGGTGTACCAGGTGGGCCCTGGGGACCTTGGAAACCAACAGGTCCCTGTTGACAGAAAACAAAGAATTGGCAAGGAAATGTACTCATCTTAGAGCCGGTTTAAACTCCCGGAAATGCAGTAATTACTACAAATATTTCAATGGAGATGGCATGTTGATCAGAGTTTAAGATGCTGGTAATGTTGGGTCATTGTATGGTATATCATTTCCAGCAGGGGGCTCTGTCAAATCATGAAAAATGGCAACCACAAACTCTTCTCAATTTTAAATCTGAAGCTTTGAGACAACTCCCAGCGGTGCTGTCCTAAAACGTTCAAAAGAAAGAAAGAAATGGAATTGAAAATCTTCCCTGACAGAAGCACTGGCTCACTTATACAGTGATTAGAATGCACTTTATAGTTCTCCAACGCCTTTGGTCTATAATAGTTTTCAGAGTGACACCAAAAAAAAAGCCTTCAAAGTAGTGGAACTGTAGACCTACCTCACATTAGAGGAAGGTTTTAGAATAAGAATCCACCTCCACTGCTCTGTAGTGTTGCCATTAAGAGGATGGTATGTTTTGAATTAAACCATGGGAAAATACTCAGCTTTCTCTCCTATAAATAAGCTCTATGGCAGTCATTTTGCTGGAATGTATAGATAAGAGGCATTCCATTGCTTAATCTCACCATGAGTCCTGATACTCCAGCTGAGCCTCGCTCTCCTGGTATACCCTTTAGTTCAGATGAAGAAAGAAAAATGCTCATTTTCAAATGCATACAAAGGCAAACCTAAAAACACTCATGTAAAGCTAAAAGTATGTTTGCATCAGACTCACTGGCTGTCCTCTCATTCCTTCTGGTCCAGCCGATCCTGGAATTCCGGGTGATCCTGATCTGTCGTACTATAAAAGGTAGAAACATAAATAAGTTAAGAAAAGTGCACATTTGTTTCTGTGAATGTCCTCAGAATGTGATATAAAGACTATTAACTAACCGATGGTTGTGTTGCCTGGTCTCTTTGCAGTCTCTGCAAACACTGGAAACACACAAGAGAATCAGAGTAATGCCTCAGAGCCGGAGCTACATGCTGTCGGATGGATAACTACATGCAAGCAATGCAAGTTACAATACAAATTAAGGTATGGAAATGTATATCCATAAAAGCATAACAATACATGAAGTAACACATATATTAGTGATGCTTTAATATGATTCTGGAAACGAGGAATCTTCATGTCTCACCTTGTCACAGCTGTCCAATGGGGTTACACCAGGCTTACCCTGGTCTGTGGAATCTTCCTTGACACCGTTTGGGCCTGGCACTCCAGGAGATCCTTGGGAACAGTTCCCTCCACAGCCCTCCTGCGTTGAACACGGATAGAAACATACATTCATATATATATACACACATGCCCAAAAACTGGCATGGCAAAGAGAAAGCAAAGTCAATGGATACGATAAACGCAAATTCACCAAAATATATATTTCTTAATCTAGCACTTACATCACCAGTATCTCCACTGTCTTGAGGCAGCCGCTGTGATCCAATATATCCTGACTAGAGCGGGGGCAGGGAAACAAATAACAATTACTATTTATTTTATTGCATCAAATAGAATAGTTAAGGTAAACCTTTATAATCAAAATCTAATCTTTGATAATCTACAAATGCAATACATATTTCCCAATGTTCTTACATCAAATAATTTGTTCTTTCACAAAAATGTGTGATGAATCAGTTTCTTTGAAGACTTTACTAATTCCACAATGACAAACTTTTTTTCAATTGTATGTAACTCATGTTGCGGTCTGTTATTAGCAATGACATCTCTTTTGAGTTCCCGTACAGTTGAGTGATTCATGCTTATTCAAACCAGGATATACCTGTGCATTCATATGGAGGAAAAACAGCTATACGATATTTGTATTGCAATTTTATACATTTCGCTTTTTAAAAAGTTCCAAAGATACTGTTACAAAGAGTCACAACTTTTATTAGCGACATGTCCTTGTAGGACCATCTAATTTAGTAATCAGGACAAACGATGCAGAATAGGCCTTTTTCAAAGATACATTTGAACTTGTAGTAGTAGGAAAAGCACAGGTGTGTATATAATGAAATGATTAATAGCTGAATTCTGTTTGATGGTATGGTATGATTTTTGCTCGCTCACGGTCAATCTGAGACTGTTGAAAAGGATGGAGCCATCATTAGTGTTAACATTAAAATCTCTATCCATAACTATATGAAATGTCTGCTTTGAGGACATTTAACCCCTCATTCAGTAGGCTGTATACAGTAGTTCTGAAACTCCTTGCTTCTCTGTGTCCTAACGCAACAATACAAATACTTGTAATGGTTAATTGTATACATCCTGGTCTTTATTTTTTATGATAACCTGAAAATCACATTTTAAAGGGATCCTACTATACTAATTTTCTGGTTTCATAATAATGACATGTCTCCATGCTTTAATGTTCAAAAAAGCGCTTTATTTTTCTCATACTGCAGCACCTCTTTTCACCCTCTGTCTCAAACCAGAGCCCAGTCTGCTCTGATTGGTGAGCTGGCTGGCTCTGTTGTGATTGGTCAACCGCTTAGAGATGTCCCGCCCTTTAGCCTATCACGTACATTGTGTTGGCACACCAATGTAGCCAATAAAAGCACAAGTATTACATAGTGATATCACTATGATATATCACTATGTAACATGGTGGGAGAGAAACTCCCTCTGCAGGGAACTTTTGGGATTAGCAGACCATATACATGCACAAAAAACATAAATATATATAAAACCAAAAAAGCATGTTTAGGCCCCTTTAATGTTTTTGAACGAATTAAAAGTATTTCACAAATTAAAATACAGTGGCCTAAGCTTATTCAGCATCACCGTATAGAAACAACTAGGTTTATTAGTTCTGGAGTCTACTACAACATATGCCACAACTTGATTCTCATAAAGTGACACATGTGCACATTGTAATAAAATAAAAACAGATATAAACAAAACAAAACTCAGAGCCAAATTAAACTAATTTCTTTGAAGCTGCAATTTAAATCTGTCGAGACCTAAACTCTGTTCCAGAAAACCTTAAATGCAAGGCATATAATCACACACACACACACACACACACACACACACACACACACACACACACACACACACACACACACACACACCACCACACCACACACACACACCACACAACACACACACACACACACACTACACACACAACACACACACACACACACACACACACACACACACACACACACACACCACACCACACACACACACAAACACACCCACACACACACACCCACACACTACACAAACACACACACACACACACACACACACACACACAAACACCACCATTTTTGAAATAGGCAAGTACATATAAAAGAGAAAAAAACCAACAATCAAATGCCTCAAGTGCCTGTTAATATGGTGTTCTGAAATGAAACCACTCACTCCACAAGCCCAATCACATTTACAGTGTAAGGCAGTCTGCTCCCTATCAAAGCAGTGGGACCCTTTCCACTGAGAGTCTGTCAATGGCACCTGGCCTGGTTTCAAAGTCATTACAAACCCATTTTACATTGTTCAAGTTGGAGCCATTAGCTAGAAAGGCTATTTTATGCTCCGCGCCATTGGCTTTTTTTTTTAACTGGGACAAGGCTTTTGTGCATTAACGGACTATCTCCAAGAGAAGCTTCTCTTCAATAATCTGTTACTTCAGCATGTTCACTTTTGCCACACTTAAAAGGGATCAGCAAATTGCAAACCTTGTGTTTTTTCCGTGCAACTTGTTTTTCAAAGACTAAGACATTTGTGAGGTTTCACAGAGATATGCTGTGAGTGTCATAATAACTGCAGAACCACGGAAAATAAGAGGCATAAGTTAGTCTATATACCGACATTAAGGTCAAATGAGGGATTCAACTTGTCCACTTCTTATAGCGCATACAAATATTCATCAATTCTGTAAAAGAGCTTTCAGTGTGTCTCTCCCTTCTAACCATGATTCATGGATACATTTATATATACACAGATCATGTCCGTCTGTATGGCTGTAGTCATGTTGCCAGTGGAGGTGTTGCTATGTGATCAATCAACACCTTTCTGCACAGAGTTGACTTAAGTTAAATCCAGGCTGAAGACTTTTCTTTTTGTCGCTGCTTTTAATTGAACTATTCATATCTTAAACTGCACTGTAACTTTTATCACTGTAACTTTTATCCATGTATTTTTTCTTTTAATGTTTATTTTATTAGCTTTTCTTTTTAATGACTAATTTTAAATGCCATTTTCTTAATCTCTTTCATTTTTTGTAAAGCACTTTGAATTGCCTTGTGTTGAAAAGTGCTATATAAATAAACTTGCCTTGCCTTGCCTAAGTTCAGTCTCAAATCATTTCCAGTGCTCTACTGATTTTCCAGCACCTCCCTTTCCGTCTTTAAACTACTACTTTAATTCCTGTTGGAGGTGAAATTCCCCTTGAGTGCTGGCCAGGAATCAGCATCGATGTTCCTTTAATGAAATTAAGCCCTCAGCAGACTTGAAAGAAACAAAACTGACACGGTATACAGTCAGAATCCACAGATGACTTCCCAACACTTTGATGTTGTCCTTGCACTTACTTTAGGTAAAGTAGCTTTGGACACATGAGACCTTCTGAGATTTTAGAACAGATCTGAAGGTAGATGCATAACAGGTTGAATATACATAATGGGTTTTACAGCTCTAAATCTCAGTCACCATAATAAAATACAGGCATATACAGGAGACCAAGTTATACATATACTTTTTTGTCAAATGTTTTAAATGTGTACCCTGTGTTACTTGCTTGTATCCCTTCAATTAATAGTTTATGAGCTTGAAAAACTTGGGACCACAACCTTCTTTTTTTATAATCACCCCTTCCTGACATATGCATTGATTTGGTGCTTTTGCATGATTTATCGTGCCTCCTCTCCTTCCTTTACTCCCTAATTTTACTCACGCTTATTCCAGGTATCCCCTGTATCCCGTCGTTTCCGGGGTTACCCTGAAAGGAAGGAACTGAGGTTGAACTGGTTTGCTGCCCATCAGCTAGCCACTCCCATCTCCACCATTAGCCAAGGCAGAGTCAAAGGTCATAATGATCACACCTGCTCCCTCTTCCACCAGGCCTTATGAAACTTAGTATTTTGCATTCAGCCATTGTTACAAATGCACCCTTGTCAAGGACATGACCTCTTTCATCACCACTCTAGATGTCTTTGTACACCTTTTACTTTCACACAGATCACAGTAATACCTTATTTGAAGGTCTGCTCAAGTTTAGAAATGAATCAAACTTCAAATAACCACCGGTTTATTTTTTTACATTTAAACTTAAGACCTTCAAATAACTCTTCATGTCTTGACATTCCCAAAGCTTGCTCAGTCGCTTCCCACAAAAGATAGAGCTTTAAGCACCTGACTGGTCAGCAGATATCATTTCACCCTGATTTCTAAGACTATTTAAACAAAGCTGTTGCACACAATCAGTATTTGATGTCGCTCCATTTCCTACATGCACATTATGAAGGTTATATTTCCCATTTAGTTGCAAAGCATGTCCTTCCGAAGGACACCAGCTGCCCAAGCTGAAAGCCTACATCATGAGTAGCATGTCGTTTAATCCAGGCTAAAAGAGCAGCAGAATTTAATTTAGGTTACACCATCACCGTCCTACTGGCTCTTCTTTCTCTTACCTGTATTCCTTTCATTCCATGAACACCCTCAAGCCCAGGGGGGCCAGGGGGGCCGGGAGGTCCTGCTGGGCCCTACAACACACAAAGACATAGCCACATTTGACATACAGCTCAACACAAATTAAGAATTCTGTGAAGAATCTTTGCGAGGTAACAACAGAAACAAAGCTATCAGAGTTATCAGACACGACAGCTGGCTGACGGATCAGACCTGGGGCCCGGCCTGCCATGCGTTTATTGTAGTTCCTGGAGCTCCCTGGAAGGCAAAAGTGGTCAGAATCAGAGGAGCACTGGTGCTTGCAAAACATACAGACAGCGCACAGTGTGAAGTTAGGAATAACACGACAAATGTCAAAGAACATAATTATGCAGGAGGGAAATAACCAAGCATGAACGTAGGTTTTTCTGAATGTGTCGCCTGTGGAGTCGTAATTAACCGTGTGAGTGTGTGTTTAAGAAATCAATCTGTATTCAGACTCCTGTTGCAAGGCATCAATTCGCTAGATGAAATAATTGTACGTCTAGATGTGTTTTCAGTGTGTGTGTGTGTGTGTGTGTGTGTGTGTGTGTGTGTGTGTGTGTGTGTGTGTGTGTGTGTGCGTGTGTGTGAACATTTCTACTCACAGGTCCACCGACGACTGAGTGCCCAGGCGTTATGCAGTTGCACTCTCCAGGTTCACCCTGAAATATACATCAAGAAAATACCCATTTAAAAAGGAAAAAGGAAACTTTTTGCAAAATGTTTTGCACATGCTGCATGTCGTCATTCCGCATTAAAACTTCAGAAGGGTCGCAACTCTTTGAGCTTTAAGGACTATCGGTTCAGTTTTTTTTAAATCTGGAAATCTTACACATCAAAAAGACAGTCCAAACTGCAGGGGACGAAACGTTTTTTTATAATACTTTGTGATCTGGAAGTGTTGCATTACATGAAGTCCCTGAAACTGTAATGTAGTGAAGAGTAGAATGAGATCTATGATGCAAAGAAAGGTGTGATTCGCCTGAAATCTGTAATACAAGGAACCAAAGCCTGATCTTGCTTATTCTATCTCAGTTATTCGGAGAGAAGTTTTATTTGTCCTCCTTCACTGATTGCTCCTGTCTCACGTCTCCCACCCCTCCCGACCCTGGAGCACTGCCTCCTCTGCCCCTTCATCTCTCCCAGCCTCTCAGTGACAGGCTGGACTGGTGGCTCTGATGAATGCGGTAATTAATAGTCTCACACAATTTCTCTCTTAAGGCCCCGAAACTCCTCTTGTCTGCCAGCAACAGTACACTTGTCACCTCCTCTGCTACTCTATCCGTGGCCTGTGGCAGGTGTGTGTGTGTGTGTGTGGTGTGTGTGTGTGTGTGTGTGTGTGTGTGTGGTGTGTGTGTGTGTGTGTGTGTGTGTGTGTGTGTGTGTGTGAGAGCGCGCATATGTGTGGGTTTGTGTGTGCGTGAGACGAGGGGAACCATCTCTTGCGATTACCATCTGTTCCACCCCCGTATATTCAAACCCCCCCTCAGATCCCTTCATCCAAACAAAACGGTAGACTTACCTTGTCCCCCTTAGCTCCATCATATCCCTGCAAAAGAAGGAGAGACACACCACACACACACACACACACACACACACACACACACACACACACACACACACACACACCACACACACACACACACACACACACACACACACACACACACACACACACACACACACACACACACACACACACACACACACACACACACACACACACACACACACACACTTAGTTACTCTTGCTTTGTTGTTCCAGAAGAAAGCTCACGGGGCAGTGAGCTGAGCGCAGATCAGGGAACAGAGGATGAGATGGGAGCAGACATTGCCTCTGTTATGGATCGAGGCAGACATCCTTGGTTACAAATGACGCCTAAATCAAGGACAATTCCCAAAGAAGCTCACAGAAAAAAATCAACACCGGGAACAGACGCTAACACAGAGGCAGCAACTGAAAGTTTACTACTTTAATTTCTTCAACGTTTCTTCAAATTGTGGAGAAAACAACATGCAAATGAAACAATTTAGACAATGAAGGAACAAAACAACTCACAGGTTTGCCGTCAGCTCCTTGAAGCCCGGGAAATGCATCTCTCCCCTGGAAAAGTAAATAGGAACAAGTGTTTGACGATACAACAGAATGACATAATATATTCATTTGTAACATTATGCATTTATGTCTAACCGGTGGGCCTGGTACTCCAACGCCTTGAGGCCCTTGTGGTCCTTGAAGCCCGACTTCACCTCTGGAGCCCTAAGACAAGGAAACACTTACTGTCACATTGTTGCATTGCTTTAAACTGATTTATGTAATTTAACTGCATATTGCTACAATACATGTGGCCTCCAGCTCTCTATTTTATGCTACCTTTTCCCCATCAGGGCCAACAGGTCCAGTCAATCCTCCAGCTCCAGCAGGTCCCTGAACAAAACAAACAGATGAGAGACCACGGCCTGAAGATACAGAGTAGAAAAATATGACTTCAAATAAATATAGTTTCACTTACTACAAGTCCTGGAAGCCCTCTTGGCCCCTCTTCACCCTACGACACAAACAGAAAGACAGGTAGGGGGTTAAGATGTTAAGGTTGTTCTCGGAGGATACAAAGATGTGTATATTTTGGTGAGGTGGCCAGACTCTGACAGATGAGATGTAAGACCAACATCAAAATAACAATAAAGCAAGTAGGATTCCACAACTAACCAATGGGGGATACACCCATGATTGTTTCTTTAAATGGCTATTTGTAACCCTAATGGATGATGATGAATGATTACAAAAGCACCACATCCTGTGTGTGTGTGTGTGTGTGTGTGTGTGTGTGTGTGTGTGTGTGTGTGTGTGTGTGTGTGTGTGTGTGTGTGTGTGTGTGTGTGTGTGTTTATAGAAATTGTATTTATTGGGATAAACCCCTTCAAAGTGGTCCCGACAATAGCAACAACTTACAGACATACATAAACAAAAAGACAAAACATGACAAACAAGACAAACCACGTACAGTCTGTTAAGTGAAATTCAAGTAATACATACAATTATTACAATTTGAGAGACAGTCAAACAGATCAGTTGAAAGTGAGATGATGTGAGGTGTGTGTGTGTGTGTGTGTGTGTGTGTGTGTGTGTGTGTGTGTGTGTGTGTGTGTGTGTGTGTGTGTGTGTGTGTGTGTGTGTGTGTGTGTGTGTGTGTGTGTGTGTGTGTGTGTGTGTGTGATAGAGTTGCATCAGCATCAGTCTTACTTGTGGTCCCTGAAGGCCGACTCCTGCAGCTCCATTACCTCCCTACAGGGGGCACAAACGACACAGATAAGAGTCTGTCAGTGATTTATGATCAGGCACAATCCTCCGAATGTATTTATCAACAAGTTAATAGAATAAATGGAAATTCACACCTTGCTTCCTTTGGGACCAGCGGGCCCCTGAACACCGGGTAATCCTGGTTTTCCCTGAATAGAAAAACATTTGAGATGATCATCAGCGATTTGCCTAGAGCCAGATGTACATACATAAATAAAATACATAATATGTACATTATAGATAAATAAATAGAGAATTTCCTCACATTTTTGCCAGGCTTGCCTTCGCCAGCAGGACCTGAATCTCCTCTCTCTCCTTTGGGACCTTCCACAGCTACACCCCCACTCACTGCAGGGCCTGAAGAAGGACAGCTGGTACAAGCTTCACCCTGGGGAAACAGAACAAATCCAAACCATGATCCAGGGACCTCTTTGAAAAAAACGATCTTATATTTAAACATGCTAGAGGCCCCATTTTGCCATACAGTTTCCATTTTAAACTACTGGACACCATCATAGGTCTAGAAGTGGGACCAGGGATGTATAGCATCTTGTGTTGCACTGTTGGAGGAGCCTGTGACCTAAGATGTTCATTGTCATAACTACACTGTAGCTATGCACACATGACAATAAAAGCCTTGAAACTTGAATCGGTTATTTGAGGTCTCAATGGATAGAGGGCCGAAAGTTAAAACTCTAAAACAGACCCAACCACCTGTAGAGCTTCATCATATATTGTGGAAACCAAAAATGGCTGTTAAAACTGTACCCCCTTTACAATTGAAGCAATAAATATTATTTATAAAATCCATTTGCCGATACAAAAAATATGCAGTAAACAGTTTGGGAACTCCATACCTTTTCTCCCCTCAAGCCACTCAGTCCATCCCGACCAGCCTCTCCAGGCAGTCCTGGGGATCCGGCAGATCCGTCCAGTCCGTTGTCTCCTCGTCCACCTTCTTCACCCTGGAAACATTGAAATATAATGACTTAACATTCAACTCAATCTCCTGTAGCTTTCATGATTCCTATATATAAAGGTTCTATATAGGCACTTGGGAGTAATTGGGTCCTAAGCACTTCTGCAGTCTAATGGCCGCTGCGCTGCATTGCCCTCATACTGAGGTAATTGCTTATTACAATGTCCAGACCCACTGCCACAGCGCTAGCAAGTCAACTTTTAAACTATTCAAGAATAATAATATAAAAAATATAAGTTTTGCAAGAGTTTCATGAGGAAGGAAAGCACTCCTGTGTTACGGTGAATAACATCGAATGTAAACAAAAACTATTTGTTCGTATGGTTGTTTATAAGAAAACTCCACAGGGTACGATCAATTTTCCTCTGCAATCTGTTCTGTAGACGAGCTGTTGATAAGAAAGGAAAGCATTACTTTCCTTTTTATAATTGGCTGGTTTGTTTCTGAATTTGATTATGAGATTACTTTTACTGTCGAATAGCGATGTGAGTGGTATCAGCCTTAGAAATCCTCTCATTCTGCTTTGAAGTCGAAGCAAAAGGATTGTGGGAGAGCTTCAAGGTCATTTATAGTAGACGGGCTCTGTTGATGGCAGATTTATTTCCCAGTTTTTCTGGGGCTCAAGCAATGTGAATGTTCCAAAAAACTTGGTGAGCTGAAAAAAAGCAGGGTGCCTGGACTCCTTTGAAATACTTTTCCGTACCATGTGTGGTTGTTTTCCCGCAGATCTCCTACAGCAGAAGTCAAATGATCTAGTCTGCCTGTTTCTAAAGGCAAGCAGTGACTCTGAGAAGTGTAACTCCTCCAGGTTATGCAGTTTCTTATTTAAGGTTTTGGGTGTATGGACATGAGTTATTTATAAACCATACCAAATTCCCAAGAGACATTGATTAGTTGGTTTCAATTTCTCAGCTGAAGTGAAGCCTGGTTAATGTGGTGTGAATTTGTCGCTCGGTCATTGATGGAATACACAGAGTGTGAAAATACAAATACAGTACACAACGGCTTTCTACAGACAAGATCTAATTAGATGTGACAGCAAAGTTACCTTTTCTCCTATTGCACCAGCAAGTCCTGGTGGGCCCTGCGTAGGCAAATAGAAAGTGATGTACAAATGAATACAAATACAATAAACACAAACCCCATGTGCAGTCATCTGCGATCATCATGCAAGCCTCTATCCGTTCAGGTAAAAATAACTGACATAAAGACAACCGCAGAGGCACACGGCATGTAATTGGGAGGGGTGACAGAAGCCAACAGAGATTTATTACACTTAGTAACTATTCTTGCTGTAGGAGGAGACTTCCTGCAGATCCTATTTGTACAAAAAGCATTATGGTTGATTCTGCGGCAGGGTGAAATCATTCAGCATTTAAAAATGTTTCGCTCATCCAGATGCGACTTAATCGGTTTTATTATGGCAACTAAATGCGATAGTAAGAAGCTGCTTTGGTTTTTAATTAATTCAGATAAAGTCAGATCATTCAGATAGAGGTGTCATGAGCAGAATACATTTCTGTTGTAATAAAATAATTTTGGTTCTATAGGAGCTTGATAGTAAACTGCAGTGTAATAACTAATAAAATGCAATAAAAGCATATATCATAGTTTGTTATAACAAAGCACAATGAAACAAACTCAAGCAATGTTTAAAATATAATAACAACTTGAAGACAAGGCGAGCAGCAGGAATTAAAGAGTACCTTCTGTTTGCTCTTGAGCATCATACTGCCCTCTCAAGGAAGGATCGACAACATTTTGAGGCCGAGACAATTTTCTGATCCAACAATTCATTTGTGCGTTTCTCTGTGTTTGCAGTGTTGTGCGTGAATAGATACCATCACTCCATTTTATAGCTCCATTGATCAATAGTGCTTCCATTTTGAGCAATGCCACAATGCAAACACTCGGAACTAAGATAAACCACAAAAGAAAAGCAGCTTCTTTGTTTGTAGGAATTTCCTAGATTTTACTTTTAGATACGCTTTTGCTAGCCATACTTTTCTTTTTTTAAAGAGCACTGGTACCTGTCTGCCTTCGGCTCCCTGACCTGGAGGTCCAGCAGGACCTTGCTGGCCCGGTGCGCCTGGGTTGCCTCGAACTCCGTCAGGCATTTTGTAGCCGGCGGGTCCGCTACCAACCTCGGCCGGCTGGCAGAGACCACACTCGCCCTGGGGAGGGGTCAGGAGTCAGGAAGGTTAGTTTGCATGACAATCAAGCTAAATGAAGCAAAAACCAATTAGTTGTCCGTTACCTTTTCGCCCTTGGGCCCAGCTTGACTAACACCAGGCGGTCCTTGCTCTCCCTGTCACCAGATTAATGTCATAATAAAAAGGAATCAAATGAGAGAGAAGTATTTAATTATTGTATCGTAAAATATGCGCATACAGATTAGTTTCTGAACATAATTGTGAGATACTTGGGAATTCATCTGTAAAAGTAACATGTGGAAAATGTTCAATATCCTTGAAATTAAACTTTCCATTGCATAATTAGCAAGAAACTGTCTAGTAATCTAGCACTTCATTTGAGGAAGTACTGAAAAAGTTCTTGAAGAAGCTAAAAAACGGTGCTTTCCTATATGATGTTGATCAATGTTCCTCCTGCCTCTGCTTTCTTACCTTAGGGCCTTTCTGTCCAGCCTTGCCACCGGGTCCCTTTGGTCCCTGCTTCCCCTGCCACATGGACACATTTCATTTAACAACACTGAATCAGCAGGTGTACCTCGAAATATTCGCTTTCAAATAACTGAATCTGAACTTACCGGCTTACCGGCAGCTCCTCTGCTGCCTGCCTGCAGTCAAGTAAAAAATAGAATCACTGCAGCATTTGAATTGATAAAATAGATGGGTATTTTAAATTGGTAATTCACATTTCATAGTTAAGGTGCACCCTACAGGCAGCCATGGATTTCAAAACCTAAGCTTTTCACTAATAAGTTCCCTGCTGAGTAAAGTCCCTATGGCGGACAGTTTTGGGCCCTAAAATTAGCGCACTGCTGTGATTATCTTCTTCATGAAGTCTATTACGAGTCTCACTGTGCAGCCTATTGAGTGAATTCCCCTTATGTAAGCCTAGTCTGCAATTGAGGTCACCGATTCTCAGAGCTGTCTTTTTTTGTGTGGCACATTACTTACATTCTCTCCTCCAAGTCCAGGTGATCCTGCTTTTCCTGGCTCTCCCTGTGGAGCGGGAGAAATTAAACGATACATCATTTTAATGAAGGTGCTTATCGCTGCTAACACATGCTAGCAAACACACTTAACAAAATCATAAAAACAATTACCCAATCCGTTTTCTCCTACCATGTTATTGCTTTCTTTCAGTAAAACAGTAGTCCTTAAACAATGACAAGATGAAACTGTTTCTTATTGTTTCACCCCATGAGCCCTAGGATCGCATTAGGAACAGACTCACTTGCTCTCCTTTCTCTCCGATCCCAGGCTCTCCCTTCTCTCCCTTCTGCGTCAGGAATTGGTGCCCGACATTGGGGGGGAGGTTAGCGGGTAACTCTCCGAGAGTGGGGCACACAGCACACTGCTCCCCCTAAAGCATGTAGACAGATTAAAAAGGGGGTAAGAGAACAAACAATATCCACATTTAAGAATCATGAAAATGAAGAAAAAACTAACATGCAACTACTACAGTACTACAATACAAATACATACAGGTAAGGTACAAAGTGAAGCTCACTAATTAGGGTACTCTATGTGACAGCTGGATAAAGCAGTCTAATGATAGATTGTTTAATCTCAAGCCTAATAAAAACTGACCTTTTCTCCTTTGATGCCACCTGATCCTTGTTCCCCCTGCCAAGACATACAGACACAAAGACATCCAAGAAGGCAAATTAGTCCCAGCTCACTCCGGTGAACATGTTTTTCTTTGAGATGTCGTGTCTAGACATTGGAAGCTTACTGTAGTACATCAGTGTGGGGGAGAAGTGAACGTCATTGTCTTGAAAACTAGTAGTTTGACTACAATTGCACTTGTTAGCTGGAAGGTCAACTACATTAATATTTGCATAGTGATTCAAGGAGTTATGTGACTTTTTTGCCAGTATGTAGTAACTAATGAAAAAAAACTATTTTGAGATCTGAAAGGAGTGGTTTTGAATGTGATTTGTTGACCATTGCATCTCTGAACATCTTTGATCTGCAAGATAGGCCCAGTATTAAGTGTTCACGCTGTTCAAAAAGCGGAGGTTGATCACAACCTTTAACTGTTATGATTGGACAAAGCAGATGTTACATAAATGACAAGTAAGACAGCAGACATGTTCTTTTTTCAAAGTAGTTGACAAGTGCCACTGAAACTTCTACCTCCGCGACCCGACTAAGATAAGCGGTTGAAGATAGATGGATAATTGACAAATATAACAAATAGAAGTGCAAGTTACATATTTTTTAAATATTGTAAACGCATACATGTGCATATGGGTATAGACATACTACATTTGTAGGAGTACTGAATGTTCTTTTTTGGAGTTTTAGTTCAGCTAGTTTGCTTGCATGTGCTTTAAAAGAGCCTTCTGCACTGCTGATGTAGGCATATCTGAATGTGTAAAGATACAGATGAGTGGGTATAGGTCACGCTTCCACAGCATATGAATGAACCATGAGCTGTGAAAGAAAGACTCCATACCTTCTGTCCTGCCTTTCCATCTGCCCCCGTTTGCCCCTGGTAAATATGAAAAAGAAAGTATTGTTAGTTACACTTTGATAGAGAGAGGTCATACTATATCTCCCTCTCTCTCTCTCTCTCTCTCTCTGTTGCTCTACCTCCTTCTCCCTCTGCCCTAACCAGGTATGACAGATGGATGCTGGCATTATTGGAAATCGTTGCACAGAGAATCTCATAAGCCTCTAGATTTATATTCTCTTCTTTTTTTTCCTCTACAAATCATTCTCCATTCCACCTGCTGCAGTAAGTGGGAGGATGCAGAGAGAACAGGAAGAGACACATGATGCACAGTCCACAGAGAAAGATTACATTACCAAAATGACCTCTGCCTCGGACAATAAACTTTTGACAGCATATCACGCTTTTTCTCCTTGAGCTGCAGTGAGAATCACAAGGGCAAATACAACCCCCTGAAGGTGGAAATAAACCCTATACCTTCCGACAGAGCGATAAGAAAAATAATATATACACACACTATCAAACAAGTGCTCAAGGTTCAATCGTCAGCTACAGCGACGACTCGTAAAACATGTGGCAAGATCGTTAAAGTGTTCGACAGAATCACTCGGGGTTGGTTCAGAATACATTACAGCTTGTCATTGCGTTGAAACCGGTGTGCTTACAGTCAGTCCCGTCTCTCCTATCCCTGTCACTCCAGGCTCTCCCTTTGGGCCCGGTTTCCCTGGCACTGCCACTGTGTTATCCAGGTCTGAAGGCAGCACGGGGCACACTTCGCATGGGTCACCCTGAAGATTGAGCCAAACACACAAAATGAGGATGAGATAGCACACACGCATGCAGATTTAGAGATTACAGGACAGAGTTTGCGGGTACCTTGTCTCCTTTATACCCCCCCTGGTCCTCTCGGTCCCTATGAAAACATCAGAATCCAAGTCAAACACTGATTAAGCAGTTCAGTTAATGTATATTGAAAGCTGAATATGAATTAGTGTTTGAAAGTCTCTTACTGGATCTCCTGTTAATCCATCTGTTCCCGGGAGGCCTTCCATTCCCTGTGAACACAAATCACTGCATTTATCTGAAGAGTATTTATTCAGTTAAAAGAACATCCGTTTTTAACCTAGTATGTAAATATGGGTTTTGCTAGCCTGATGACAAGATGTTTTGAATCCACAGAAGCTCAATAAAACCTTTAATTACAGTCCAAACATAAAATGGAATGATGTTGTTAATATGCATGTCTGGATCGCTGGTTTCACAACATTCCTATTGGATGAGCTGATCCATCTTTTCAGTAATGTTCTAAACATTGTGTTACGAATGGATGACATAAGCATCATCTATATCTTATGTCATGTCTCAAAACCTACCGTGGCTCCCTTTGCACCACCAGGTCCACCAGGAAGGCCCTGAAAAAGAAAAAGAAAGTGCATAAATCTTTTCAAAAGCCATTCTTAAGATGTTTTATGCTTCTAATAAGGATAATGAATGCTGCACTTAAGAAGGAGTTCTGCCAAGTCCTGCCCTGCACTTTTGAGAGCATCATCTTAAAGAAAAGTACTTTCTGGTCCAACTGAAACCATCTCTAAGACAAGTAATGACATTCAAATTACACCTTCCAATAAGAGCACATATAATTAGTCAATTCCTCGAAATGTCTTTCATTATTAGAAAAACACACTTACCGGTGGGCCTGGCTTTCCAACTCCTGGTGGGCCTGGATATCCGGGTTTCCCTGGCTCTCCAGCCAACCCCTCAGGACCCACGAAACCTGGGGTACCCTGGGAAAAGAAGGTCAACACAGCTTTATTACTTCCAAACTGAACTGAAAGTATTTGACTGACAGGTAGAGCTCCCAGACGTAATGCAGACAGACCTTGTGTCCCTTGGGGCCGACGACACAGATGGAGCCTGCTCGACCCTGGGAAACAGGTGACATACAGAGAGGTAAATGAAAAAGCACTGGTACGGCAAGTGACATCATCAGTGTCGGCCCAGAATCATTAAGCAAGCTCTGCAGCAATCTATCTCCAAAATGTCTTCATAAATTGTAAAGGACACTTGTTGATTCTCCCTCATTTGTTTGACATTTTCCAATTGGAAATAGACAGAGGGTGAGTGTGTAAGATGTATTATCATCAGCGGTGCATATGCAATATTTTTCTGCCTGCCTGATTCAAGTCACATCAACAAGCACATTCATATTAACAATGTCAGATGGATGGAGGGCTTAAGAAATATCTCCCCTCCAACCAAATCCATCCGTCCACGGCCAGCACTTAGCCTGCTGAACGGCTAAATGTGAGTGTCTCTGGTGCCGGAAACTAAGGGGAATATCTCCGAGCACACACACGTTGTAATTTGCTCCTCAAAAACTTTGCATGCGTCTACAGGATCACCGCGCTGAACAGGGAAGATTAAAAGGTTTAAGACGTACTGAATAGGCTCCTGCCTGTGTGAGAGACGAATAGTACAGTCAATGACGCAGCATTGATTGTGCAAGCTTTGTTGCTCTAGCTAGCCTAATCTAACAGGTATTAACAGGCCGACTTAACGCCATGGGAGAGGGGATGGCGGGAGAACAGATATCAATGGGAGTCTTAGCTTAAAGATTAACACCGTATAAGTTTACTGAATATCCTCTCTTAGCCTGATAAAAGTGGCTGTGTTAAGAGCGTGTGGGTGTGTAGGTGTATCAGTGTGTTTGGGAGAGAACGCTCATTAAAGCATTTGTGATTTGTTTAACATAACCGTTTGACTTAACCTTGAAGCAAATGTAACACACTTAGTGTTTCTTATTATGGAAACTCTGTAAAACAAAGTCAAGGAGAACATAACACAGAAATAATAAAAAAGACACCTACATCCCTCCCTGGAGTGCCCGTGAGTCCGTGAGAAACCGAAGTCTCCCTTCTGACCTTTCTCTCCCTACGCCAAGTTGGGAAAAATAAAAGGACAGACACACAAGTTAAAATAATAATGGCATGGAAATGAATTAGATGAACATGTAAAGGTCATATATTTATTATTCATCACTGAATGTTTCTTAAAAACCTTTCACCTTGTACCCTGTTGCTTCGCCCCAGTTGGCGGGCAGTGCCTGTGGAGAGGAGGAATGGAGACGAGACCCAGATCAATGACCTGGCTCTAAAGAGACATCACACACACACCACTGGAGCATATCAAACAACACAGTGACCAGCCTGCAACCCGTATGGACTCTCAGCAGGATACATATGACTGACACACACACACACACACACACACACACACACACACACACACACACACACACACACACACACACACACACACACACACACCACACACACACACACCACACACACACACACACACACACACACACACACACACACACACACACACACACACACACACACACACACACACACACACACACACACACACACACACACACACACACACACAGAAAACACTGAAACATTGACTTTAATTAAATGTATTATGTCAACAGAGTTAATTGAAAGGCAATAATATTAAGTTGAAATAACAAGTATTAGGTCAAAATTAATATAGTTGCTTCCAACTAACCCAGGGGTGTCCAAACTACGGCCCGGGGGTCAAATGCGGCCCGCAGACCATTTTGAATTGGCCCTCAGCTAATTCAAAAAGTATAATGAAATATGGCCCACAAATGAAACTTTTGCTTGTCTTGTACTTCTTAAATATATATATATATATATATATATATATGTAGTCATATATTATACAGCAGTATTCATGTGTTAATAAGCCCACTTTCTGTTTTAAGGAATGAGTTGCAAACACAATAAATTAAACCCTCTGGAGAGCTGTGATGTTGGCTGTTTTCATAAAGCATATTCAAGTATAAAGCATCATTTGTCTACATTTGATTGATTTTGCTAACTTATAACTCCACTTATGAGGCAATATACTTCTCCTCTAGTAAGTGGCCGAGCCCTTTGTATGTTTTTCTATATGTGTCCCTAACCTAATACAGTTACGTGACATTTGTTGACACTAATACATTTATTTAAGTTTTTTTTTCTTTCAATCGATACGAATCAGTGTATACTTAGACACAGCAAATATGAATGCATGCCCACACAATGGTTAAATCAACATGCAAAGCACACACTCATTCCCACTCTATTATCAATAGAAAAAGAGGATTTTTTTAACAAGGATCAAACTAAATAGCTGAAGGGTTGGCGTGGTCGGAGGCAGTGTGCTGTGGTGCTGTGACCTGTGGCCGAGGATTGGCACTCACCAGCTCGCCTTTCTCTCCCTTCTGGCCCTGGGGTCCTTCTGTGCACTGAGGTTAGAGACACTTGGTTGGCATGTATCATCAAACAACACATTTTTGCCAATTTTCAGGTTCAAACAGTGCTGGATGCCAAATAACAAGACAATGTTTTTTCTGCGAGAGACGCAATGGAAAGAAATACTTACTGGACCTGAATGGGAGCCAGAACAGCCGGCACCCTAAGATGGAGAGGGAGGATGAAAAGAAAAATGATTGCATGCGGGTGAGGAAAAGAATCAGGCAACGACTAAAGAATGCATATCAGCTCAGTGGTGGATTGGTCTATAGCCAGAGTGATATTATACCACGGCAGCATCAACGTGTGTGTGTGTGTGTGTGTGTGTGTGTATAGATATCAGTGTTCAGTGCTAGGCATGTCTGAGCATGTAATGACATCACACATTCCCCTGATATTAGTCGTACTACACACAGAGGTTTTGGTGTGTCTGTTTGCATTTTGATCATCTTTGTCTTTAAAACTCACCTGGTTGCCTTTTTCTCCTTTCAACCCAAGAGCTACCTGAAACACACACACACACACACACACAGTCACACACACTGCAGTATTACGCTTATGACATGTTCTAACAGAAAGGATTGAAAGTAAAGATCAGGGATCCTTACATTTTCTTCCCTATTCAGGAATAAACAACCAGCACACTACAGACAGATAATTATTATTAATAAATTGTATTTAATATACTGAAGTAAAAGGAAGTTTGTGTAGGAAGTCAAATAGGCTGTAGTTTTTATATCTGCCAGGTGGTGGCACTGTTACACAAAACTAAACTCTGTTGCTCCGGTGCCGTTAAAAAGGATGGGAGGTGGACAAGACGGACACACACACACACGCACACGCACGCACACACACACACACACACACACCACACACACACACACACACACACACACACACACAACACACACACACACACACACACACACACACACACACACACCTCCCATGGGATACGGAGATCAATAGGAATGTCTGATTCCCACAGCACAGGAGTGAGGAGACCAGCTGCTTCTCACGGGAGGGCACACACACATACCCAAAAAAGGATAAGCTTTATAAATAACTGAGGCAATTTTAGCGGAAGCGAGTAATTAAAGCCAAATCCCCTACCCGCTGTTTCTGGGAGTCATGTTTTCACACACCAGGAAGTTTGCATATATTGGAGCAGCAACTACAAGCTTGCTGAGACGACGAAAGGGGGCTAGTAACAGCGCGGAGACAATGTGTAATTCTCCCTCGTCTCTCCCCCCCCTCCACCTTCCCTCCTACAAGCTACAGATCTATCAATGGCTGGCTCGGCCGGCTGCAGTGACGAGTCACTCTTTCCGAGCTCCTCTCTGGCTGTGGGCTTAGTCAAGTACTCATATAGTTTTGCTTATAACCTCATAGCCTATACAGTATGTCGTTATTGTTTACTCTCTACATCCTGCTTTGAAATGGAACGTTGAGATTGCTGTAAAAGGGCAGCATACTGTCTCTGTGCATTATGAAACGGCAGTAAAATGACTCAGCCCACTTTGTCGTCTTTACAATTAAGAGATCTGAATTGAGAATCCATTCATACATACACAGGATGTTACATTGGTACATCTATCAGTTGTTTTTCTACTTCTACAGTATAATAGGCAGTGATTATCTAAAAGCATCTCTCTAACCTTTTGTTCGTTTGTTGTCCACAAGCAAATGAGTGTCTCCCTATTTTCTCTCTACTTTCTTTTTAGTAGCAGCATTTAAGTGCTTTGTTTTTCACAGTAAACATTATTCTGTGCTTTTTTAAACTCATGGCACTAAGTGAAAGTTTCAAATTAATTGGTTGTCTTTATAAATGTTAACATATTGTTGACAGTACAATTCACAGATTCTAGAGAATGGGTAACAATCCACATTTAGCAGCTAAACGCTCTATTATGTGCGCTCTAGTTGCTTTAGCACTCTGTAAAGTTGAGGGAAACTTCTGTTAGTCATCACCAGCAATTATTTTAATGTTCCGCATAGCCATTTTATCCATTGGTTATATATAAATATTGATTAGTGCAGCTTCGAGTGCAAAACTGTATAATTGGCATCCTGGTAGAGTGCCTTATTTAAGTATTTAACATCCAAATAAATAGACTCACTTGTTGACATCCAGCATCCCAATACACAGGATGTCGTTACATTATGCATGCCAACACTTTTGCCCATTTATTAGATTAAACATCTCAAAGGATCTTTTGGCACCATCATCCTGTCAGTAAGCCATGTTTTTTTGGTCTTAAACATCCCAATGGGCTCATTTTTGAGCATCGTCTTTCTAGCTGCCTGGACTTGATAGAACAAGGGCCACACCTTGCACATTCATGAAAATATAAAACCAGAGCAGGAAGTAATTGATGTAGTAACAAGCTATAGAGGAACAGCTGAAGCAGCATGCCATGAACTCCGGAATTACAATTGGTTTCTGACTGAGCATTAGGATTGTGCAGGAAAAGCCATATCTACCCGTTATTCAGACCATTTATTAGCATAATCCCATTAGTAAAAAAGCTTTCTCGACATTTTTGTCGGCAGTTGTGTCGCAGGGCATTAGATCAGGTTTTAGTATCAATGCATTCCTACGGGCAATTTGCCTATTTGTACCCTGGAAAATCTTGTCACCTGTGTAATATGACCAAATGAAATCCACAGAACAGAATGAAAGTCACTTTGCATGTGTTTGCCCCCAGTGGCGAACCTACATTGGAGGAAGTTAAGGGATGTGGACAGCTGCATAAGTAAGCACACACAGGAGCAACATAATGAAGCGTCTAGAGTTTCGTATTCTATTTGTGAACAAAACATGTTGAAGACAAAATGAATAGGCAGCAGCAACTCCCGACTGAGACCTGGAACATAATGAGGTGTAAATCAGTCTTCAGTCCCTCGGCAAGCTGCGTATATGCGAAGGAGGACGGAGGAAGGAGGAAATAAAGATGGACTAATGCTTTTATCAATCCCTTATGTACAACATGCCTACACACAGCATACAATGTGTACTTCCTGTTTGAATTTCACACGTCTCCTACACTTCTGGAGTCTCTAATGCAACTGAACGTGCCTAGTTTGGACTGTGGGAGCTTGAGGCTTGCTTTGGGGCATCTTCCTGGGTCGAGGTTATGTGCTATCTCGCATGTCTCATTAGAAATGCAATACTGTAAAAATCAAGTGTGTGTGGATTGTGAGGCTTACTTTATCGGCAAGATCCTTTGTTGCAAAAATATCCTGTTGGATAGAGAGAGAGGGGAAAATGGCGAGAAAGAAAGAAAATGTCAGACCTTTCATTTTTCACATCATGATGAACATGACCTCAATTGAACTACCATTTTTGGCATCAGATTGGTCAGAAATAGTTTCTGTCTAGTCCCTAGCGTTGACAGTTCCATGGCCAAAACCCAATTCAGTACCTTTGATGAGCATTCACGGAAATATTATCTAGTCTGGTGTTCCCTATTTTGGCAGCACTGTAACCTACTTATTCTTTCAGCCCTAATTCTTCCATAAATTGTTTCAAGAAATCAATGTACTTATAGTTAATAGTATAGTGTTCGGATCAGGCGAGCACAGGTTCAAACCCCACTGCATGTCGTTGTGTCCCTGAGACACTTCACCCCAAATTGCTCCTGTGGGGATTGCCCACAGTATTGAGTATGTAAGTCGCTTTGGATAAAAGTAACATGTAATGTAATGTAGTAATATCTTCCAGATGTTTCCAGGAATGGCAGCTGTTGCACTTGAAAGTCGACATATAATCAACATCATATGACATATTTCGCTTAAGCAGCATGTTTACTTCTTGTTGCATGTGCGGTGCGTCCCTGTAAACCTTGTTTCCATTACATTTAATTGCATCATATACACAACAAAGAGTGGAGGAACAAAGAGCATATTGGTTTCAAACACGGGTCATTAACAGTGTTCCTTTATTCTCAGTGAAATAAAGCGATGGAAGCAGATGAGCAGAGAGAGAAGCAGTTTATCCATGGGCCCAAAGCAATGAAAAGATGGACCCTGCTGTGCACAGACTCACAAATCAGACAAGGAAAAAAAAGAAACATGAAGAAACATGGAGGAAGGACTGGAAAGCTGAACGGAAACAAATTGTTCAAGGCAGCAAGTTAGAAGGGGAAAAACAACAAGACCTCAACATAAAAACGGTAGTAGAAACACACTGAGAACAGGGATAGAAGACACAAATAAGCCTGTGGGTCATCTGAAGAGAAGATGACCTTTAAGCTAGGAGCTGGGCTGAAGGCAAGAAAAAAAATTGGTTTACAATCCTGGAAGGTTAGAAACAGTGTGGGTGAGACATCAAACCTCAGCAAGGAGGTTACTGCTGTGACCCAAAAACACAAACCTGATTCCAGAAGTAAACGAAAAAGAGATTGTGTGACATCACCAGAACAGGCGGTTTGCTATATATGTCCAATAAGAAAATGAATCCCATAATGCTCTATGATCAGCTTGAGGGGGCAGTTATTACAAAGTAATGTTGAACAGGCAAACCTTGTTCAAACCATGGCATATAATGAAGAATTTGATGGGATGGTGCAAACTTAAAAAGCTTGTCTTGGCTTAAATACTGCACCTTGAATAAGCATCATGTAATTTGAATGAATAGCTAGAAACAGCTGTGACCGAATATGCATGAATATTTATTCGCCAGCTTTAAAGTAGAAGTCATTTTGGGAAATATGCTAATTTGCTTACATAAATGAGTCTTAAGACCCAACCTGAACTGACTTGAGTAACATTGTACGAGGCAATTTGACGGATCAGAAATGTAAATTCACCAATTGCTGACCCCAGTTTACCCTGTAAATTATGTACATAACTTTTTCCGTATACAGAACACAGGACATTCCACGTGCTCAAAGTTGAGCATGTGGAATGTCACTCAGTGAGACTTAGCTTAATAGAAGCTATGGCTCAGGGACATCTGGCCTGCACGCTGGAATCTTGGCTTACATTGATCATTTACCGTGTACGAAGCTAACAGGTAAAAATAGAAACTCCTAAAGTTAGTCTGTGCATGTATGAGCACGTTGAGAAATAGGGCAAAAGAGAAAAAGAGACGGCACCGCTAAAGAAAATAGGAAATGAGGACAGAAATGTGTCTGGGCTGCTTTACTGATCTTTGAGGATGATGGTGGTAATATAACTAGGGCATGGAATACTGAACTATAAAGTACTTAACATCCGAATACAAGCAACTTATGGCGGAGGAAAAAGAGAGGAATGATGACAGGTGTGAGAGAGTAAAACACAGAGAGAAATGTAATGCCTACGTTTTTGTAACTGTGGATACCAAACTAATTTGTCTTTATATTGCATTGAACAAATCTATCAAATGTTTTTACACCAATGTATCACGCAGCATTGAAGAAGCTATAAAATACCATGGAAACTAACTGTTGCATAAGGCTCTATTTTTTTTTTGACACAGCCCACAGATATTATAAATGATAGCTGACAGCAGATTGAAATAATGGGAAGTCAAATAAAAGTTCTTAAGACTTGCAGCAGAGTAAAAAAACATGTTTTCCAGGGCAGAGTTTCAAAGCAGAACAACAGAGCTATTTGGTAAAAGTCCTTCAGGCCAGTGTTGGTCTCCCAGCAGGAGGATCGAAAACAAGTCAAACTGTCTGAAGAACAGCAGTTTGAGGCCAAGTTCTTGTTCGTGTCTGGAATTGTTATTTCTGTGCCTGATGGTGTGATCATTTACGGAAGATGTAATAACAATTCCTCTCAACTTGTTACCGGATATAAGTGCTTGGCATTGATTTCAAAATAACTAAAGCATAAGAAGTGTATTTTCAATGTATGTCACTGTATAACGTTTAATTGTGTTTGTATTGTTATGAATGTGTGTGCGACTACATGTGTGTTTCATTGTTCAAGTGTTTCTTTGTGTGCATTTACCTGGTTAAAAGTGTTTTCCAACAGGTCGTTTTCAGCAGCACGGCGGCTCTTGGGAGCATCTGGTGGGCACTGCAAACAAACAATAAACATATTTTAAGACCGGGAACAAGATAATTGAACCTCATTTTCAAGAGGAAGTGTATTATTAAACCCCACTTATGCACTTCTCACAAAGACATGTACTGTTATTATTAAAGAAGACCATCATCCACGCACACTCAAGAGTACAGTTGCGCACATTAGGGTACTAGCATTGTTGTGCTAATTTAATTTCTGCCAGTTACCAAGGGCACGGTTGCCGTTTGGCTGTTTTAACCGTTACCGTTTGGGTTCGACACTAACGGTTTCTCAACTCTTTCCGGGGATGATAGAACATGTGTTTGGGACGCATTAACCCCCCAAACAGGCGTCAACGGAGCACACCCTATTGTTATACTGATAATATTCCATTGTGAGACACCACATGTGTTTTAAAATCGTCAGGAAAGCTAGCTTACATTAGCTGTTGGCATCTGGTGAACAGAGTTTCACATACGCTCTATTACGTAAAAATCTGTAGGCCTTATCATGATGTGTTCAATGCAGTCTTGTAACTAGTAGTTTTTGGCGAGAAACTTCAGTTATACATTTGTTGGCAGAGGATGTTTTTACAGCATTGTAGAATATATATCACAAGAAAACAGCTACTGCTTATAGAACCACAATTATAGACGGGCAATATTATCCAACAATTATTTTAAGTACATGTTTTTATCTAAGCACATAACATAAACATAATTCACAATTATCCCATCTGAACCTACTGTATGTTCAATAGAACCAAATGGCACACCTGTGTACCATGTTATGTATGCTATGCAATGTAGCAGCAAGCCCATGAAGTCAATGCAATTAAAACCCAGCACTTGTATCTCTTTCCTTTGTGATACAAGACGCTACAAACTTCACGGGGGTGTGAGCATGCGGCTGAGTGCCTTAATATGTGCATCCATGCTCTTCCATTTTTCATTTTCAAACTTAAACACAGCTTGGAAAAGATTTCCTTCGTTAAACCATCAAATCAAAAATTCTTCAGCATTCAGTTCTTCTTCCGTAAGACTATCCCTCTGAAAAATTCATTTGGTAATAAAAAAGACACGAACGGGTGCACACAAACACGCACGCACAGACGCCCTCGAGAATTCTGACAAAAAGTTGGCTGAGCACAAAAATACCTCCAGCTTAAAAATAAATCCCAATAACTGGCTGTTTGCTATTCTTTCCATACCTGAACAATCACATGCTCTGCTTCTGTCTGTCTAACAGAAAAATGCTGTATTGTGGTCCAATGAATCACTTTTCTAGTTCTCTGAAGCCTGCAAACAATAACTGCACAAAAATACACATCAAGAGAAAATGAAATATACAAATACAAATACAAATACAAAGAAAATACATAGAGAAACAGGTAGAACATTTTATATTGGTGGATCGAGAAAAGAGCAAGTCATACTTATAATTAGGCTTTGGTCACACTTTTGGAGTACAAACATATTAGGAGTTGATGTGACATAATTGAACACAATGGACTTACTCTAAGCCCCAGCCAATGTGTATTCCTAACACTCTCAGTAAAACAAAGCCTCAGAGAATATGTTATTAACAAACAAAAGCCAGCTTTGGTGGAAACCTAATTCAAAAAATGGTGGTAAGCACAAATCAAAAAGTTGTAGTTAAAAACTAAAACGAGTTATAGGAAATCAATTGAGCTTACAGCATTATGAAGACAACATTTTGCTGATTAGAAAGAATAAACCTCGAGAGCAAATTCAAAGTTTATGATATGATTGTTTATGATTCATTTTAAAAACTCACACTCAGTTTTTTGCAGCAGCTGTTGCACAGAAACCCTCCAGCAACTAGATCATAACTAGATTAGGCTTCACTGAGGGAAGAAGTTGCTTCAAATGTATCCAAACAGAGTGGCAGGAGCCTGTTGCCTGAAGCTAAGATTTGTGTAAGCCTTAAACCTATAAAGAAACAATTTTAAAGCCACAGCAAAATATGTTCTACTGATGATGTTGCGCCACGCTCATACCCCACCTTAACCATGTGTAAACACTGGGGTTAGACCAATAGTTTGGGCTGGAAAAGGGCCAACATTTTGAAACGGCATAAGATCGTCAAGAGCCTTGTTGAGAAACATCAGATTGAAATGGATTTCATTTATATTATATACAAGCTTGACTTTTTACTCTTCAAGATAAACCTACCTGTTCATCTAAATCGTTCCTCAATGAAAAAAAGATCCCCCAAATTAATTCTCAAAAAGGTTTCCCCATTAAATTCCAGGTATAACAGTACTGTTATTACTGTTAGTACTGACGATGCAGGAAATAGAGCATATTTTATACTCTCGACTCCACACAAATCCATTGCTTCTTTATCATGAGTTAGGGTTGCCAGTCTCACCCGTGCTCCAGGGATCTCACAGCAGGCCTCCTGAAGGGCGAGGGAGGGGTCACAATACAGCACCACCTGCTGAATGTCCATCTAGGAAAGAGAGGCAGAAAAAATATATATTAAGCACACATTTAACCCTCCATAATTCCTCTGTTTGTTTGTCTAATAATGTAAATACAGTTTGGATTAGGTAGTAAACAAGGCTGAGAGCCAATTCATTTCTCGTTTATATAAAGTATTAGGAAGGCCCTAGAAGTATAAGCGTGTGTGTGTGTGTGTAGGTTTGAACACTTCGTCCCTGCACTAACAAAATACCCTGCCTGCTTTCTAACTAGGCCGGTTAATTGATCATCAAACTAAGTGCCTGGATTACCGAATCAATTCAGCGTTAATAGCCTTAGCTCACTACAGGTCCATTCTCCCAGGTAGTATGCTCACTTTTTTTTAAAACAGGAGTGAAAGAGATTGCCTCGAAGCAAAAAGCACCTCAGGGCCATAGCCTATGGTCTCAAAATGCACACACATAGACAAATAATTTAACCGGCTTTTATGGGAGGTTTGTTTACTAAAAGTATTTCATTCTGTCCTTCCTGCTGGAAACAGGGAGATTCAGAAAAAGCCTGGTTTGTTAAATTCTTAATGCCATAGGTAAAGTGGATTACCTAATGCAACAAAGCACTGCCACACCATGCTCTATGGCAGAGGTCCCAATAAGGGCATTTTGTTCATTCAAAACACTTCTGAAGCAGATAAGTAACCGTTTGCTCTTCGAACAGAGAGGGACTAAAGGTCACCGCACTTTCAAAAAGCAAGTTTAGATGACATTTACATTGTAGAGCTTAATCTTGTTCAAAAGCTCTTCAATAGCAAAGATAGGGCAGACATGCACGGAATATTTTACCAGAAGCCGCACAAAATTTCCTTGCATTTCCAGTATTTTATTTCGCCACTGAGTCGTACCTGCACAGGCCCAGCATCTGAAGCCCGAAGGCCCAGCAGCGTGTGTCCGTCGATGGGCAGGACCCCGCGGGGCTCCATGGGTTTGGTCTCAATGGAGTGGCAATCCACATGCAGGGAAGCGGCTCCATGTTGCACGCTGAGGGCCACCTTGTGCCAGCTCAAGTCCATCAGGGCCTCCACTCCCTCCCCGGTGAACACGCAGCTCACCTGGTCAGCTGTGGGGTCTACCCCCCTGGAGCGCAGGGACAGGGTGCCATCGGGTCCGTTGAGGTCTACAGAGAACTGGGGTTTGACACAAGCGCTAATTAAACACCAAACAATATGATAATGCATAATAGAAATGAACTCTATCTCTATCTTAAGATGTTGCTCCCGTAAAAGAGTGATACTTAAAAGCTGCTACCAGCCAACAAAGCTGTAGAACACAGTAACAGAGATGAAGTAAAAGGGAAGACATATTAATTACACACGCATGCAGTACAGCCGATCGATCACTCCTAATGAGGAGACCTGGCCTTCATCCATCATACACATTGAGTATTTCAATCTGGCCCCAGACTCTCAGTGATTATGGGGACTCTGAGGGACTCCAGTGCTTCATCATGGAACACGTATGAATAACAATGAAGGTGAATGAATGAGAGCAGAAGATGATGGAGGGAGGAGCGACGGAGGGACGGGGGAGCCAGTCAGATGGGGACTCGGATGAAGAATAAAGAGAGGACAAAAGACGCAAGGTATGAAAGGGGGAGAGAATTGAAAAGGTGTCACAAGAGAGAAGAAATCGAAGGGGAAAGTGGATGACTATGCAAAAGAGAGATGAGAGACAGGAAGAATGAGTAGACAAAAGGATTGATGGATGGTTAGAGATGGAGGAAGAGGGCAAAGGAATATGAGGTTGGAGGGGGGGGGGTGCACCTGTGGGTATCCCTGCTGATCAGAGATCTGGAAGAGGTAGATGGTGTCTCCCAGGGCAGCCCTCTTTAACGCCAGGGTGAAGATGAGGGTGAACTCCTCAGGCAGGCCATGTGGAAACACCTGACTGAGAGACAGAAGATCAGAAGTCAGGGACGTGTCAGTCCTCCAGACAGTGAACATAATCACAGACAGGTTTATGGGTTGCCTCAGATGTGGTCATCGGCGTTATCTTGGCATGGGCTTGAAGATTGTAAATGATCATATCAAGCCTGTGTTACAATCTGAGAGTGTTAATACAGTGGAGATATTATTGACTACATTTGAATTCCTACTAATATTCCACTATTATTGTAATTATGACGATATCTCACATTGGATACAAGTCATTTGTATTTCGCTTGAATTATTGAACTAAGGCTTTATTGTAGCAATGTTCCCTTTAAGATGTGTTGGACATGCCAATATGATGTCTTCTAATACAGTGCTTTTGGGAGATGTCAGGGTGATTAGTGACACACCACCTCTTGCCTGTTTATGACCAGCTTTGTGCATTGTACTAGTCAACCTAGCTCCGAGGCTGAGGTTCGGATTCAAGCCTAAAAGAAAAGCCCACATTCTGGTTGTAAGGAGAAATGGACCTACTTTTTAACATTATGAAACACTTGTTTTTGTGGAGATGCAAAAATATTGCAAGCAGACCTTTTAAAGAAAGTGGTAGATGGAAAGAATTAAGGAGGCAGTGTTTACGTGTTTGAACAAGCCTGACACTGATGAAAAACGTCAATGGGTGTACGCACGACTGCATGTTAACAGGAATATTAGCGGAATATTTTCATTTGGCATTTAAACAGTTTAGGGAAGAAAACGGACCTACAAAAGAGACCAGCATCTGAAGTACCAACGCTAAATAAAATCCCATGAATGATGGTAATGATGTACAGTATACAATGCCAGACATGCCACTTGAAGAATGTAGTCAAATTGACTGTATTGGATCTGTGTATACAGGCATGAATGTTGGAGTAAAACTATATATTTATATATATATATATGCACTTTAGTCAGTGTCCAGGTATACACATGTATTTGTACATTGTTCAATTAAGACATGAACATACTGTATGCAAGCTGTGAATACTAATTTGACTCTGGGACAATAACAACAATCAATGTAGCTTGACATAAAGGCAATTAAGTTTATGACGAATTAAGAAATAAAACTTCTGATTTCACATATCTTTGGCGACCTTGTGAGCACAATGACAACGTTTGTTTCCCGTGTGAGCAAGTTTGTATTCTACGGATTTTTTGTTTCCTTATTTCTGTCATTTTTTGCTTTTATACTCATATTTTGTGACCACAGCCGGCACTGTGCAGAGCTGTGTGTTACCTCCAGCCAGCAATAATTTTCATATCAGATACAGTCCAGCAAGCCTCATCCCTCAGTTTTGGTCAAGGGCATCAAAGCACACAAGTATGCGCGTAGCAGAATATTCACTGCATGGATGTGTGCAGATGTATTGAGAGATGAAGGGTCCACAAACAAGCCCAGTGAAATACATGCTCACTGAGATGGTAAGCACTTTGAAATATTCTCTCCATTTCTCTCCCTCTTTCACTCTTTCGCACACACACACACACTCACAGAATTGTTGATGCTGGCAGCTGGTTTCCCGCTTCTAGAAGTGGGGTGACAGTGATTTATGACTAAGGGATGATCCAAGGCCAAGGGAAAACAGCCAACTACAGGACGTCAAAACAAAGCGAGGATGAGTGGGAGAAAAATTGTGAGGAAAGAAAATGTCCAACCTGGAGACCCGCAGAGAGAGAGAGAGAGAGAGAGAGAGAGAGAGAGAGAGAGAGAGAGAGAGAGAGAGAGAGAGAGAGAGAGAGAGAGAGAGAGAGAGAGAGAGAGAGAGAGAGAGAGAGAGAGAGAGAGAGAGAGAGAGAAAGAGAAAGAAAGGCAAAGAGAGGCAGAGAAGAGGAGAAAACGATGGTGAGGGACGAATAAATGCTGCGTAAAATATTAAAATCTGTGAGACTTAATCAACGGATTCTCAGTTGGTCATTTGAAAAAAGAAAGAGAGAGTGTCGGCAAGAAAAAGAGACGGACAGACGGAAAGAGAAAGAAAAAGAAAACAATTTAAAGAGTGGAATTGCATTGCTGTTGATTAGTGACATAAGCTGCAGGGCACAAAACCACTCTCAAACTGTTGACTTTAAAGTTGGAAGTACCTCACTATGGCCTTTTACATTGAGAGTGCTGAAATAAAAAACACTTACACCCTACAGACACACACACACACATCTCCACAGACAAGCAGTGCGGAGATAAATCACTCAGTATGGGCCAGACAGATTCAGATCTAGCCTCGCCTGACTGAGAGAAAGTTACTTCTGCTAGATTTTCTTTTTTTTTAAGCGAGGTAGAAAAAAGTTGGTGTGAGCCAGAAAGACGCAGGGGATCAGGGGTAGAGGAAATCCAATGTTGAAAAAGCAGATCCACTGTTTAAGATGGAAATATCACCGAGAGAGGTGTATAGGAGGCACCCTTGTACCGGGTTCTAACTGAGCTGAAATCAATTGCCTGAGAGGGTTTCTATCCCTGAATGAATTATACACACCTGCCTGAAAGGAATTTTAAACAACTAGGAGAGACATAAAATAAGCTATACTGGCCAAATGCTGTTACACGCGATTTTTCTCCTATGGCTATCTTGTATTTGTTGTATTCCAAACAATATGTATACTGGAAGAAAACTGTGCATACAGCAGCACATAATGAGAACTACAGTGAAAACGTATCCTTTAAAGATGGGAAATCTGTACAGCTGATGATATAGTTCAATCATTTTGAATCAATGTACAGGGCATTTGGTCAAATATGCTATCTATATTCTAACTTCTTAAATTCAAAGTGAGAAGATTTAAAGGTTTTATTGTCATACTGTATGTCAACAGCAACAGCATAGTTGTGTCATGAAGCTCTTAAGTCCCAGGCTCCTCCAACAATGCAACACACGACTTCATGACTTTTATATGGGTTTTATATGTTCAACAACTTTTGAATTGTGCTGCTGCTTATTTATTTACCATGGATCTATTTTAGGAATGTGTGCTTGCCTTTTTATTTAATAAGTTAGTCTACTCTTTTCCCACCTTTATTTGCCCTCTATGTTTGCTGTAACAAAGTAAATGTCACTGCTTTGGGACAAATAAAGGATTTGTTGGGTTATGATTCTGATGACTATACTTAAAGGTGGGTATGTAATTCACCTCAGAAACATTTTTTGTTATATGCTATGGAATGCTCTTAACATCCCGATAGCAATGAATACATTAAATGCTTTGACAATAAATACATACAAAAATTGCATCTGTGGAAGCCGTGGCGCTGTAAAAAGCACGACCAATCATTTTAGCCGGCCCAGGTCAGATAACTGGATGGCCTACCTGCCTGTCAGCCTTCCATCTGTGCACAAACTTATCTCGTGCCCTCATTGGTCATGTGCGCGTTCGTGTGTGTTGGAGGAGGGGCTCTGTGAGGAAGTCTGAAGGAAGGGGCAGATTTGTTCCGGTTGTGTACTTTCAAATTCTAGCGCACTCGAGCTGGTTTCTCCATTCTTACCTACCCTACCTTTAAGAAATAAACATAAATAAAATAGTGCAAGCAGCATAATAAAGCAAATAAAATGGAAAAATAAAAAAACAAGATATACATATAGCATAGAATAAGATGAAGAATAACTGTAATTTGAACATCTGGATGATGTATATTATAAACATGTTTGGTTACAAATATCATTGTTTAAGGCTAATGCTTGGCAGGTAAAATGTTTACCATACCCCCCATCTTCGTTAAGCATGTTAGCATGCTAGAATTAGCTAAATAGCTAAACACGAACCGAACAAAAAACAGGATAACGCTTAAAGTCATTAGGCTTCATCTTCTGGGCACAATCAATGTTGTAGACTAAGAATTATCCACCTTCTGCTGATGTCTCCATATTGACTAATTTCGCTAATCTGCCTTCAGCATGTACTTTCTAAAAACAAGATCACAATTACTATATTTTATTTATATCCCTACAATATGTTTACTCTTTTATGATTGTTCCATGGTCAAAGAGATTGGGTAAGAGAACCCGTACTCTTACATTTGCCGTCTCAGTTATATTTGGGTTGAGCTTTCAATAAAATGTACAATTACAGAAGTGGTTATTAGGCTACTCCTTCACAAGAACAGCAGTCAAAAGCTTAAAGTGTAAATACATTGTGCCATATTTGCTATGTGATAATTTATCAACTGCATTTGAACTCTGTCATAAATATCTTGGCCTCGAGCCATAACATCACAAAAATGCCGGCCCTCTCTCCTACTCACTGTAGCTGCATAAAAAGCAACAAGCCCGAGGCAATCAAATCACATTTTGCTATAGATTAAAATTCATATGACCAGCTGTGACTGGTGCCCATTTCACTCTCAGCGAAAAATGCTGAAAGAAAGCGAGAGACGAGTAGCTTCATCGGCCTGTCACTCATCTGTGTTAGCTTGGATTAGCTGAATGGATTAGCTTCTGATACAAAGCAAAACGCTGCTTTCCAATTACTATACACCCGCCTCGTACTTCAGTCAAACTCAGTGACGATGAATTAAAGAGCTGCTTGAGTAATAGGGAGTCAGTGGTGGATGGGAGCCATGTTTTTATACTGTACAGCTTCAGAAATATATACAGTATACTCTGGGGCTGAAAAAAGGGGGGAAATATCATATGAGGCGCTGCATTTGAACACACAATAGAGAGATTTGAAAACAAGAGCACACACTCACTCATATTATCACTGAGAGAAGAAAGGCATGGAACAAGCCTGAGGGTTTGTTCTGATGCATTCACTTATTGCTTGGATTTAAACCTTTAACCCTCTTGTTCTCTCGCTGCATCTCTCAATCTCCTGTCTGTTCACCGCCTCCATTCTTCTTTTCTAAAAGTGTGAAACCGTTCCATGAAAAAAGCCATTTGAGAAGGCACAGTTTAAAAAGCAAATAAAGAAAGGGAATATGAATACTAGCTGATGAGGATTAATAGTCCTCTCTCCTTGAGGAGAAATCTACCCTGATACGGTTTAGTCATTTTGAGAAACGCATATAAGAGACAGCGAGTTCTACGTATAATGAGAAGCACAATTGAAGGCAGCCGACAGGCATTGCTGATGTGCCAACATTGATTATTCTCCATCTGAGTTGAAGAGAAGTCACTCAGGTATCATTCTTTACAGAGAGGGCTGACAGCAGATCTCTCGATGGAATCCTCATTTCGGTAAACGCTGCACCGTAACCTACTCCCAAACCAGAGAATGGTGTTCCTGTCCTCTCTCTGTATGGTTAGAGGCAAAACAAAAACGTCTTGTATTCTCCTCTATGGCTCTAAAGATGCTGATTTCCTGAGAAGTGACAGTTGTTTGTGTTCCCCACGTCTTTTCCTAAGGACAAGTTGTCTCAAAGCCTGTGACAAACAATATATGTGACACTTTTAGAACACAATGTCTCTACCGAAAAAAGGAGTGTTTTGTAGACAGATTTATCGGCTCTTCAAGCAAGTGGAGCTCACCGTGCTGGACAGAGTGATAAAATACTCTGGGCTAACCCAATTGGCAAAAACGGCTTTATTTGTGGGTAGAAAGAAGCTCCTCCGTCTGAAAACTGTCAATAATTTGTTGCGAGAGCTGAAAAATGAAAAACTGAAATACAGACAGCAAATAACCCTAATAACCACTTGTCACGCAATTCCAAACACAATTTACACCCAAATGCTGTGTAATAACAACTTGAAAACCCAGGAAAGCATAATTACACCATGTCAAGCTGCAAAATCCTGTTGTGCAAGGAAGTCGTGCTCTGCCGGATTTTATGGCCGCAGGTCTCTTCGCCTAGAAACAAGTTAAGAACAAGCTCTACCGCTATTAAAATCATAGGCTTGTAACTTTGTATTTCTTTAGCACCATGGCTTCTAATTGGGGCATCACTTCTATAGTTTGTGCTCAAGCACGTAAGAAGATATTTCATGTGAACAGTAGTTACAGTAAGTGTATGCGGTCACAACCGGAAAACCAAAAGGCTGTTAGAGTGGAGCTTTACAAGCCAGTGTCAGTGGTGAAGGAAATAAAGTGGTGTTTCTGGAAAAGCTATCAGAGAATGACCTCTGCTGCATGGTTTGCCAAGAATCTGCTTTTTACACATCGGCCATTGGACAGCGATGACATGTTGAGTGAGAGTTCAGGGTCTGCTTAGCCGAACACTCTCTGCCTTTCTCTTTGTTCAGACTTGAAAAGAAAGAGCCTGTTGACGCTGCCCTGTAGCAAGCTGAACATCCAGCAGATATTCACTTTATTTCACTCCCTGTAATATATTCTCCACCACCTTAAGCGGTACACAACATGTTGGTGTGAGATGTCTTTGTCCGTACTGCAGACTCACTCAGTAGGTTGGAGGAGTGCAGTCTTTCCCAGGCGCAGGATGGTGGGTCCTCGAGGGTTGCGGATCCTTTTGACATCTTTATTCTTGAGCAGGGAGAAGCGCCTCACCAGATTGAAACCTGACAACAAATTACATGTATCAGCACCAACGTAAATAAAACTCAGAGAAAGATATGTGTCTGTTTGGACTCGTCTTTTCACCTGTGATATTCTGCCTGGTCGTCTGAGGAAACTTCCACTCTTCCACTTGTACGGAGGGGCATTGTTCATCTGTGGAGACAAATAGACCACACAGAAATAAAAAATAAACTGTCAAGAGTCAATTGTAGCGTGAATTGTAAGATAATGTACTTCAAATCATGCTCAATTTAACAAAATGTCTTACTATGTATGTATGTATGCATTTTTTTTTTTTATTAACATGGGCTTTCCTCTGAATGTATAATATACTGTATGTTGACTTTACTAATTATGCACTATCCACCTTGCTGTAAGAATGTACATTTCCCCAAAAATAAAGGACTTCTGATTCTTATTTAAGCATTCACAAAATGTTAGAAGAGCTTTCGGGTAGTTCATTTAAATACAACCTTTCATTCTTACTGCCGTGTGACATTGAGTTTGTGCGAGAGAACGGACAACCTTTTAGATACATTTGAGAGCAACAGAAATATTGATCCAGAAGAAAGTAGTAGAGGGGAGTTGGTGGGGGTGACAAAGTCAAGAGTGTAAAACGCAGAGAGCGAAATGAAATGAGGGCAAAGCAGAGAGGAACACAGCCCGGCTGACAGGTTGTCTTGCACAGAGCTTGTCTGTCGCGGTAGCATCTGTTTGATGGATATGTTCTCACCCTGTCAGGGGAGGTTACTGAGAAAACTGTTGCCTGTCAGAGCGGCCTGCCTCAGCACAGAGAGATGTGAGATGTGTAGAAAAAACAGGGCTGTTCAGGTAGACATGGACCCTGTGAATCACTCTGACCACAGTTAATTGATCTCTTTGGGGCCAAAGCCGCGAGTAAGACATTCTACAGGGCACTGTTTTTTTTTTAATTCTAACTGCAGAGAATGTGAACGCAGGTTCGCATTAGCCAAAAAATAAAACTGTGTTGCTGTCAGTAATATTTTAAATCACTAACCTCGTTCAATGCTGCCCCATGGACACTATTTGAACATAAAAAGAGCGTATCTAAAGTGCACTTGAGTGTGAAGGTTAGTGTCCTTTTTTTAAATCACCTCTCCGAAACCATAAAAGTTAGGAGTGGAAGAACTGGCTCACGGAGGTCACTATGGATTTGTGCTTTAGATGGTCATTCATTGTTTGAATGAAAAATAAAAGTAACTATTGCTGCTATCTGCCTTCCGGGGATGACTGCACCGCATCACAGGATATGACCGTCTATCTTCTAACATTTCTGATTTAAAAAAAGAAAACAGGCTATATTTGATATTTAGGGGAAATTATTTACAATATCAACAATAGAAATTAAGAAACCTTTAGGCAATCTCCTTGCATTGTCACCTGCTACCCTATTTTGGTTTTTGTAGTGAAATTAGCAGGTGAGGGCGAGTCAATTGGACTGCCCTATTAGCCATTAAGTATAATGGTGCACTTCAAACAGAAGTAATGTTTTCGTCTCCCCTAGCTAAATGGATTGAGTTGTTAAGAATATATTTTTGATGAGTGCACTGCATGCAGAATTGCCTCGCAGCATGCAACGTCTGTGTTTCCAACCCGAATTTGACTTTATCCAGACTGAGAGTCACATAAAAAAGGAGGCGAACGAGCCTAATATAATAGCTTAAATAATAAGACCCAACTGACTTTAATTAAGAGTTTGGAATTTAATTTCACGGAGGCTCGGCTCAAGAAAGAATTAAATCACATTCAGCGCTTCATCACCTTTTATCAAGTTCATCAATTGACACCCTGCAGCTTCTGCTCATCTAGGCCTTAAAAACACAGAGTGTTTCAAAGCACATTAGAGCCTGCCTGCCTCACAGTGTGCTATTATCTTATTGCTGTCTGCATGTACACTCAAGGTGTGCAAAAGAGATGTCAAGCAGTACTGTTGTTGTACTCTGAGATAAAACTAGAGATGAAAAGTCAAAGAAAATGAATGTGACTGCTGAACAGATACAGGGGAGAGTACAGGAAGTATCAAGCAGGCTTCTGAGCCCTCTGATACTCTCTGTCTTACAATCCTTTTTCTTTCTCTCCGTTTCTCTCTCACACACACACACACACACATACACACACACACACACACACTATCCCACAAGCTTTATTTATACCTTGACTAGTCCATCTTAAAACATCTGCTGACTCAGCACAAAGTGCATTCACTGCAGCCTCACAAAGACTCTGCTGCCTTTGAAAAAAAGGGAAACATACACATTAACACCAAGAGCTTTTCTTCAGATCTCCCGGTGTATTTTTTGAAGTCAAGAAATGGTAAGATCTACCTTTCCTCTCTTCTTACCCTTTTATTTTTGCTGCTTCTTTTCTGTTTTGTTTTTCATCACTGCCCCATTTCCATCGCGCACAATCAAGATGAAGGCTTTGTCAGGAGTAATCCTTACTGAAGGCAAACGGGCAGCACAATGAAAAGTCAAGCCACAGAAGAGAGGAAAGGTGGAGAGAGAAGGTTGAAGGAACACAGGAGAGCAGAGAGGGGGTGAAAGAGAAAATGATAAATTAAATCCGATGCTTTTAATCCCAAAGTCTTGACTCGTCAGGCTGTATTTTATCACGCTTAATTAGCTCTATACCCTACAGCCTACAGCAACTAATTGTAGACTGAAACCGTTAGCATAGCATGTTAATGCAGTACAGCCAAACAGTACCAAGATGGTATGAGGTTTTATCATGCTTACATGAGAGCCTACAAAGCCTATCAGTGCTTTGTTTACTGTTAGCAACTGTCTTCTACAGTCAGAATGAGGGCGCTGAAAAGAGATTTGAGATTAAATTAAAACAAAAGTTGTGAGCTAATTAACCAAAACAATGAGCTGAAAGACACTAAAAGTTTCCATAGAGCTGAGAGGAGCTGGGAGATCATTCTCTCTGGGTTTGTCCCTCAGAGTGATCCTGTTTACATTATACATTGACACATGATCCATTGTTAATAGAAACACACTGATAATTAAGCAGCAACGGTTAATTATGAATCAATTTAGATGTTTATCCTTCTCTCACTCCTATAAATAAACAACATTTAACCGTCGCTGTGTTCACTCTTACTGGCGCTGTTGGGATCTAGAGGTTATTTCTACATAACTCTGAGGATGGATGATATTTTGGTGGACTGGTGTGTTTTCAGGCAATTGGCAGTTTGGCAGAGGGCAGACTGCGCAACTTGAACCCCATTTCCTCTCAAGCTGTGATCAAAGGAAAGCATTTGCTTGTTGACAAGCTCATTAGCAGTATAAGAGCTGCATGTAGCCTTAAAGAGATTAGATGGTCTTGGCCTGGGTTCACTTCCTCTTTGAGGGGTTGTTTAAGTCTTGCCAAAGCAGGTAATGATGCTACATTGGCAGCACACTGATGTGAGTGTTCCCCCAAGTTTCCACCTTGCCAAACATCAAAATAATCAGGGCATTTTAGGTGTTAAGGGAAGTTAAACACTACATTTTGATGTTTGCAGACTTGCACTCAACTTGGAGGGTATACAAGGGAAAGAGTATTGCCAAGCCAACCCATCAATACAACTTGATCTTAAGCAAAAATTGTCACGTAATGTGACAGAAAACACTGTATAGTATAATCTCAACCACTCCAATACATTAGCTAATATATGTAATGTGTGACCTTTTTTTAAGCCTTTTTTTTATGTAGTCTAGAGCTGTTCTTGTACTTACATGTGCTCAATAAATAAAGCTGCAAGTCTTGCCCTATTTTTCTTGATATTGTACAACAATAGAAGAATAAGGAATCAATGGCCTTATCTACCAGTTCCTTGTTTTGGCCACAGTCGGCTGAAAGCAACAGCCCCTGAATTGTAATACTGTTTCCGTATAGCAGCAAACAATTGGCAGAGCGCTTTCATTAGGGAGAAGAGGTCACAAGTGTGCTAACAGTGTCAGAGGGTTTGCTTTGCAATAAGAGAGGGTATGGTGGTTATTGAATAGGCTTTTCAATGTGGCATTCCAAGATAATTGGACTGGGCTGCTGCTCAGCAGAAAGGCAGACTCTGAGGGAGAGTTTACCATGTCCCAGAGCTATTAAACACATGCAATGTATGGAGAGGAGAGGGGCATGCTGGGTGATGTGAATGAATCAATATGATGATTCAATGTAGCTTATGAAGGGTAAATCTAAATAAGAGTATGGCGTGAAAAAGATGGAGGAATTGAGAGAGTTTTTTTACTTGCCCTCTTAGCCAAATGAGACGAACAAGAGAGAACATTCCAGTTTTTCTTTCCAAGAGATAAAACTGTCGTACAGTTGACTGGAAAGACTTGAAACGCTGTACTTAAGAGGGATGAGTTCACTCTTTTTCCCTTTTGTAGGCCTCTGGCTCACATTCAAATCACTAGCCCAAGCTCACACAGACACAAACTGGACTCATGATGCCACACACTTTTATGAGTTTTTCAAAACAATAAAGTTAGACAGTACATGCAGAGGTCTGTACACTTATAAAAGAAGATTGTGTCGTTTCACCTTATGTCTGGTGATCTGTGTGTAACATCATAGAAAAAATTCACTTTTTTGCTTACATGCTTTTTTTGTTATTTAGGTATATGTCTTGAAATGCTACTTAGCACTGCTTTACTGATTTATAGAGTTTGGTGGAAGTTCCACACTTAATCACCTTCTGGTAAGAAAATAACAAATATAAGCTTAAACCAAAGTATAAAGTTGTAACGTTATTGTATGCTCATAATGCTTTATGTAAAGAAGTTATGATAACACTTTTACTACATTTTTGTTACATTGCAGGACATGTTCATTCATGAAAGCAGCCACCCTGAAGCAAGGAAGGCTTTACATTATATCGTTTTTGTCAACTTGCCCGATAAGCACACCACAAAAGACTGCAATATTGCCCTCAAGAGTTTTTGTTTGCATTAGTTAAAAGAGAGACATTTAATGTTACCACCACTTTTTTTATTGGTTCCTTTATTGTTTATTAAAAAAAAGATTATCGGAAACAATTTCCTTTCATTTTTCTTTTATTTAACAAGCAATTGTAGCAGTATAATGAGAGCAGCAGTAAGGCTGAACTTAGCACACTTTGATACCAGTTTATTTAATGAAAGTAATTCAGATTGTTGCCTTACTTACAAGTTTGTGCAAGTCCAAATTTTGCTCTAGGTAAGGTCTAGGGGTCCTCCTAGTGGAAAACCTCAAATGTAATTCATCAAGCCTTTGTTGGATGTCCCTCCCCAAAATTCTATTCAAACTGAAATGACATAATAACTGCATTTACTGTACTACATTTTGCTAAAGCCTCTTCCTAACGAGGATAGTGGATTGGTTCCCTGTACAGTGTTGTCGCTCTGTGAAGTAATTGCATTACCATCACTAAGAGAGGGGGGGTTTGTATTACAGAGACCTGTCACTTTATCCATGACATAGGCTACATGCATATGGCATTAGTGTGTAATGTTGTGCATTAGGCTCAATTTGTAACTACTGTAGAGTGTTAAAGTGAAAGGAGATCCTTTCATGGAATTCAACCTCACTTTTTATTCCACTCATATATACATTATAAAAACATACAGTGTGTACTATAAGTATGATGCTAATCAGTTCTTAGTGTAAAAGCAAATACAACATATTCAATTTAATTATTTATACCTAACTTAAACAACAAGCCTTACCACTAAGGCTTTGTGTTGGATGTGTGTTTCTGCTGCTCGCTGCTTGTCTTTCTAACTTCTGATTCTGAGCAAATGAGCTTATTACTACCACAAATCATTGGCACCAGAAAACATACAACTTAGCTCAGACACTCAGAGGGAAGCTGAGTGAAAACAAATCAATACACAAATCCATTACTTCAGACTGCGCAGGGTCTGTGGTGCACAAACAAACCCATATCAGAAACACTTTACCAAAGGCAGGGAATCAATTTAATTTAACTGTGGGGACTAGTCTCTCTCGCCGATACACTGCAGAGCTGCAGTGCAATCATCCAGCTCAACGCTCAACACTAGTTTTACTTAAACCTGTTTTCAAGCTGCAATGTCAGCAAATTACCAGTAAGTAGATTCAGATCAGCAATGTGTGTGTGTGTGTGTGTGTGTGTGTGTGTGTGTGTGTGTGTGTGTGTGTGTGTGTGTGTGTGTGTGTGTGTGTGTGTGTGTGTGTGTGTGTGTGTGTGTGTGTGTGTGTGTGTGTGTGTGTGTGTGTGTGTAGTGACAAAGTGTTAAAGCTGCACTTGAGAGAGCACTTTTTTCCAAACGCTGGGGAGAGGACTCAGGGGCGCTACAAGCTGACTCAGTCTCATCTGAAAAGCTCTGACTAGGGTCTCCCTAGAGGGACCCCCCTCCTACACAAAGCTCTCTTCAGAGTTCCATGAACTATGGGGGATTGCACGACTTCCCAAGTGATATCACAGAGCTGTGCCCCTGAGAACACACTGACAGTGTGATGAGGGAGTATGACAGTTATACAGAAATAAAAATAAAACACAAAACAGTACAACTTGTTTCTGTTCACCTCCCTGCCTCATGATGTCTAAGATGTCTGTTTTTGTCTGTCAGACAATCACACGTGAAAAAACACAAATAATCATGCTGGCAATGAAATGTATGCACCAGTGGTTGCGTTAGACTTTTTCGTTGTCCGTAATTTTGACGGACAGGATCGTAACATTTCCGTCATAATCCATTATTACCCGTCATTGTATCTTTCATGTGTTAATGATGAGATGAGACATATTTAATATGTATGTTTGGGTACTAAGCAGCAAATGCTCATTCATTCATTTTTTTTAATGATTCATACAGAACTTTTAAGGGCATGGAGAAAAAAAAGATGAACAGAGTGTGGTCACTTTTCATGTCAACACGAACATGAATGATTTATTTGTTCATGCACTGACAGCACAGCAGAGGGGGGCAGAGGCCGCTAAAAACACCGCCTAAACAGGCAAATATGAACAATGCCATCGTTTTAAATGAGACAATTACAATCAGAATATGAACAAAACATTTACAAGAACAACTCAATTGACCTGCTGTAGTAGCCTGAACGCTGATTGCTGCATCGTCGTGCACCCTCGGACGAATTAGCTTCTCTCCAGATGTCGCAGAACATTTAGCCATCTTGCCTCCACCGCCACTTAAACTCTTGCTCCTCCCACTGAACCCTGTACTCCCGCTTGAACTCCTTGCCACTTGTTTGCCCCTCTGCTATTGGCTGAACGTTGTCAGTTAGTCTTACTGGCTTGTCCTTCATCCTCCACCGCATCAATCCCTCTTTTCCCCTCGTTTATCCACACCATCAAGACTACTGGGCTTATTAAAAAAGCTTCGGACGATCAGCTGCCGTGACATTTTGCGATTTCTAAAGCCGGTTAAACAACGGGGTCAAAAACAAGACTAGACAATAGCTACTTAATATGCACACACTCGCCACCAACTGGACAGAGGTGTGAATGACTAAATAATAGTTACAGAGTACAGTAGATCGCCCTCAGTCGACCTGGCCACTAAGGATGTAATATAATATAATGTGGGCCGCTGGTGGACATGTTGGCGCTGTTCCGAGTTGTGTTCTAATCTGTCAAAATGACGGACTGCTTTCAGATTTTTCCGTCATTGTTAGAAAAAATCCGTCATTGACGGAAAATATTCGGTTAACGCGACCTCTGGTATGCACATACAGACATTCAAATCCTAAAAACTCACATACACAGAAACTCAGAATGATTGATGTCTCATGAAGAGGAACACAGCCACACATGGTAAACACACACGCCTTCTTGCCAAAGCCTCACCACACTGCCACCAACTGCTACCAGCTGGATATGCACATAAACTGTAATCAGTGGTCATTTTCATTGTAGCATTGAGCCCCAAAACACACATAAGGCACATACACACAGACAGACACTGTCATCAAACTCAGATGGGTGACATTTGGTCTAACATACTTCTGCAGATTGAAGATGTGTCTTAGTTATAGCAGTTAAAATGGTTTTGTGACTTTGTCTTTTTTTTGCATTCAAATGAAGATACAATAATTGTTCTGTGAAGCAGTTGTTTGAAAGCAATTGTTTTTGGTTTTTTATTCAACTTTCTTTTTACTCAGCTTTGGTAGGCAGTTTGATAGCGTTTCACAGTGGCTATAAATGTAATGTATTGATTTAGTTAGTACATCAAGAGTGGAATAATGGTCCATCTTACTATGAATCTTATTTTAATATATTTTGTATGTTGTAGTGCCGAGAGATAGGAAGTCAGGCGGTGCAAGGAAGGTGCAAAAGGGTACTTTATTAGAGAGTAATTAAGGTCATGTTATCCGGTTGCAGTCCGGGAAGAAGAGAGTGAAGAGAGGAGGGCACACAACATATATAGTAAAACACATAACATGTCCGTGTGGGAACAATACCCCCAACTGTAGTTCCATGTATGAATTATGAACCCAGTGTATAAATAGGTGGTCACCACACAAGCCCCCCCAGAATTCAAACATGGCAAAAAATCCTCGCGTCCGTGGAGGAAGCACCCCAGGGGCCGAGGAGGGTGGGGTCGCAGGTGAGGGCCGGGCCATGGAACGGGCCGACGAAAGGGGGCCGCAGGAGAGGGCAGGGGCCCTAACGAGGGCGAGGGCACCGGGGGCGGGTCGTCGTAAGGGGGCCGCAGTAGGTGTCGTGGCGAATGAAATCCCCCGAAGGACGGAGCGGTATCCCAGGGAGGAAGGAGCAGTCACCCCGGGAGGAAAGAGTGCAACCCGGCCGCAGGCAGACGCACAGCGGCGGCGGGCACGAAGTCCCCGGCAGGCGCCGAGGTATCCCCGGAAGACTGGAGCAGTCTCCCTGGGAGGAAGGAGCGCATCCCGGCCGCAAGCAGACGCGCAGCGGCGGCGGGCACGAAGTCCTCAGCAGGAGTTGAGGTATCCCCGGGAAGCAGGAGAGCAACCCGGCCGCAGGTAAACGCACAGCGGCGGCGGGCACGAAATCCTCGGCAAGCCCTGAGGTATCCCCGGGAGGCAGGAGCAGTCTCCCCGGGAGGCAGGAGCCGTGGACAGATGAGAGGCCAGACAGGTCCCTGAGCGCGCCACTCATGGGCCGATGGAGCATGGGGCGACGTCCGGAACTGTCGAGGCGAGACGGGGTCCAGGAGTGCGCCACCCAGGCGCCGATGAAAACGTGAGTGGCGTCTGGAACCACCGTCAAGGTGGTGAAAAAGGTGAGAGTGTCCACACGAGGTCAACCGGCTGGTCGAACCTCCTCTCCGGCACCGGAAAAAATTGTTAACAGTCAGATGTTAACAGAAATACGTCGACAGCCGTTAACAGCTAGCCGTTAGCCGCTAGCTGGCAGCCATGGGCAGGGTTGCCAACTCTCACGCATCTGGCGTGTGACACACGCTTTCACTCTCAATCTCACGCTCTCACGCTGCCCAAACTATTCTCACGCCAAAAAACAAGAATACCGAAGACTAGAAACGGTTTTGAAAACTGTTGTGACGTAGTGATCGTCTTCTCAATAGAACATCTTTGATAATGTCTTCTGGCCAATCAGAATCAAGATAACGGCGTGGTGTTGTTGCAGGAAGTCCCGACGGAGAATACTTTTGCTGTAGTACATCTCTATATACATCGATACAATATTACGTGTTGATAGAAATCAACACGTAATGAAATAAGACCCCACGGTTTGATGATTGATAGGTGTGTGGGCTGTCTTTCATTTTGACACACAGAACAATGGGGGCTATCCACCCTTATCCACAATGTAAAGTCATTCACAGCCTCTTCTCTCTGTGAGGAGCAGCAGGTTCAGCTTTCAGAACAAAGTAACAAAAAACTAAAATGGCATTCATTTTTTAAATATGTCGTGTAGTAGGCTAATAGATTTATTTATTTTTCTTCTCAAGAGAGTACCAGAATGTGTATTTTATGTTAGTATTTCAAAAAATCTCCTGGGGGGAAATCCCCCCAGACCGCCCTGCAGGGGTTGGGTTTTCAGCATGTCAACTCTTTCACCTATGGGGAAGTTGCAGGATTGGCTCCAGGTCGCCCTTTTTATTTACTACAAGACAAATGTGCCTTTTTATTTCATACAGTTCAATTTGGATTGAGACAGGGAAATAATCTAAACCTCACACGTGGCGTTTCACTGTCAAGGGGAGCGTGTAATTACATTGCAAATACTGACTTGAGCCCCACCACTGTATGGGTTAGCCCTACCATAGATTACCCAACAAAAATACTCTCTCGCAACTGCCGACCCGTATTGCGCAAGCGCAGATCTAAGATCCAAGATCCAGTAGAAATGATAAAAAAGTAAAAGTCTGCTGCTTATTGTTCTACTAGGCCAAAATAGAGTGTGTTAATTAACATATTTGGCAGTTTGGAGTAAGTCTGTAGATTTGTGTGTGTGTGTTTCATGTATAGGCCTCTCACGATAATTAATTTTGTTGGATACATTTTCCCGGAAATTATTGCGATAAACGATAATATTGTCGGCACCGTTGTATGACCATTTTAGACCACTGACATAATGATAATATATAATAATAATTCAAGTACATCCTTTCAAACTGCTAGTCACATCCTCATGTAAATGGCAATTTATCGAGTTCATTTTTATTTATCGTACGATAAGTCAATTAAGTGCTTATCGCGACAGGCACACAATAAAACAGTGGAAACAAACATGTGTTGGACTTTCATTAGTGAATGAAACTTTGTGCCCTTTATCTGTGTCCAATATTGTGTATTTGTATATATTGTATATATATCCTATATATATGCTAAGGTCCCGCTACTGACACGATAGCAGTCATTTCGTGCGCATATGTGTAATCAAACCCATGATATCAAAATCTCACTCCAGCCAGGTACCCAAAGTTGGCAACCCTGGCCATGGGTAGCTGCTAGCCATCGTTAGCCCCTCGTGGTTAGCCGCTAGTCGTCGTCAGCTAGCGCAGCCGCACGCCCCGAAGAAACAAACCCACGAGGTAGCAATCGTCCCCCTGTTGGATGGAAAGCTGATGCGGGAATGGCGAGCAACGTCCCCAGCTACTCAGTCCGCGTGCCGGTGGCAGCCACGGACGATTCCAAAAAATCCCCGGCATTTCGAGAAAAAAACTTGCGTTCTATTTGCCGTGTTCGGGTCCGTCCCGGAAACTTCTCGAGACATGTCAGGGTCACCAGTGTAGTGCCGAGAGATAGGGAGTGAGAGGCGGTGCAAGGAAGGTGCAAAAGGGTACTTTATTAGAGAGTAATTAAGGTCATGTTATCCGGTTGCAGTCCGGGAAGAAGAAAGTGAAGAGAGGAGGGCACACAACATATAGTAAAACACATAACATGTCCGTGTGGGAACACTACCCCCCTACTGTAGTTCCATGTGTGAATTATGAACCCAGTGTATAAATAGGTGGTCACCACAATGTCAACATTTTAGGAAATAAGTTATTTTGTTGTCTTGCCACATTAATACTGCCTTCATATGTGTATGGTAATTAAGTAACAGCTGACAGCAATTTAACATAGGTTAAAGCCTTGTGTAGAGCTAAACAGCTAGTTTAGCCTATTTTTGAAGTTTACAAAAGACATCAGCACCTGTCACATGTCGTTTGTAAATCAGTACACAAAAGTGTAAAAATGCCAGGTTGTGGTTTTATGTGGGGTGTCCCGTCGTTTATTTATTGGCAAAGAGACTTCCACTAGATTGACAGTCATCCAAAGGACTCTCTACAATCAGTGCCTAGATGCTAACTTAGCTAGTTTGAAAGGAGCTAGGCAGATTTTGTTACAGAGCTAAGCTAGTTGTTTTCATGCTAGGCTAAGCTAAATGGCTGCTGTGCTGTGGTCTGATATTTAAAGGACAGAATTGAGATGAGTGTCCATCTTCTAGATATATCTCAGAAAGAAAGAAAAAAGCATATGTCAAACTATTTATTATGCCATAGAGAAAGACATTTTCTTTGTTCTGAATGTCACTTTGCTTAACTAGTGCAGTTGACATTTTTTAAAACTCCAGGGGGGAAAGTGAAACTCACCTTGCTCTGATATCAGCGTGTCACACGATCCAAAGCTGAGTGCCAACAGCGCCAGAGAGGAGCAGAGAAGCCACATGGTTTCACTCCACCGAAAACACCTCACGTCACCTCAACCACCAGCTGATGGATAAACAAATAGAAAAAGAGAAAGTCAAAAAAGTTGAATCCTTCCTAAATTTGGTCAGAATGCCACCCAGTCTGCTCACTCAGCCGACAGCTGCACATTATGCTTGACTCCTAAATAGACATTCATGTTTATTTATGATGTCGCAGTTGATGTGTTGATTATGTGGTAGCCTATGATGCAGGCTTTGTTAGTGGCATATGAATTAACCAGAATGTCCCTCATTAAGGAGTGTAACTCTATAAAGTCTGATCATAGTCATTACCCTGTCCATCTGGTTGGCCTTTGACTGGGCAGCTGCTACACACAAGCCCTTACACACACACACACACACACACACACGTGAATATGTCTGCGATAGTGCACTTATGGGACACAGACACATTCTAAAAGTCAAAAACAATGTATACCTGCTGCTGAAAAAAGTACCACAAAAAACAAAGGCAGATCAAAATGCACACATGAAAGTAAAATGATTTACATGCAGTCTGGTTGGTTCTGAGTCAAACACACAGTGGGGCCAAAACACACAAACACATCTGGAGACTATTCCTCTGGAGCCATGGTTGTGTTGCACCATTGCACCAGATGCTTCCACGTGGCTCAACAACAAACACACATACTCACAAACACAAACACAGGCACAGATTAAAATATGTGCCACGTATAAATAATCATTATATTCAGCCGCCCCACTCCTTCTCCTTTATTATAACCCCTTATACATAACACACAAGAATGCAAGCCCATAAACACACCAGCACCACCCATTCCGACTCACATAAACACATCCCACATGACCTGGACTCGCCCCCAGCATATTGTGAGGACCCCATAACTCTGTAGTGTTTACAGGTACAGCAGGGCCCTCAAGGCAGGCAGGCGAGCAGACTGTGTCTCTGTACACACACCTGTCCCGTCTGCCAGGAGAAATGACCCCCACACTCCCCTGGGGATGCACAATGTGGTGCTCCTGCCTGGCAGAGGACACTGTGTGAATACCATCTAGCTTGACCTGACTGCAGGCAGATTGCTGCTAACAGACAATATGGTGGAGGACAGTGTGTTAAATTATGTTCTGAAGTACTAAGGACAACTCAATGTGCGCCACATGGCCAATTCTGCATTTATTTTGGGGGGCTGCTGACCCAAGGTGAGGATGCTTTCTTTGTTTATACTATTTTAAAAAGGACAAGATACCATTTCATGAAGAAGTAAGGTCTTTGTAAAAGCTATGGCACCATTTATCTGAGAGCAAAGCTTTTGACCACATGGACATTTTTATGTGAAAGTAGCTGCAAACTAAACAGCAAGAAAAATAGATGTAAAATAAAGTTTCGACTGCAGTTGGATGGGCGTAAGGTTCATCAAAGCGGCTGGCTTTGAGCAGTCTAAAGCTCCATCCATTATTATAGGCTTCATGCCACATGATTACAATAATACAAAAAGTTCACACAGTACATAATACATAATGCATCACGGTCCAGAGAATACAAGCTGAGGGAAAAGTTACAGCTCATTGCTGTTATTATCTGGCTATAATCCAACCCAATTTAATAGGCATCCTAATATGTGTTGCTATGGATGTCTCTCTTTCTCCTTAACTCTCTGAATTCCATCTGCAGCTTCACGGGCCACCCAGCTGGCTATAGCAGATAAAGGCAGTATCGGGTTAGGCCACAGGGCTTGGCCATTGGGCTGGCCATGGGCCCGGTAAGCAGGCATGCAAGTGATCGGGTCACTGAGTACGAAGCCAATACATGGAAAACAATGACCGATTTGAAAGTCTTCCAGCACTAAAAGCCTGAAGACAACACTGGCGGACAGAAGTGATGACCAACATAGACAATCACAACACAGGCCTCATCATTAAGCGTTTTCCCCCCCCCAACAATACAGACCTGTTCAGTAGTTCTAGGGGTAATTTTGGTTCTCGGCCCAAAGCTATTGCCTAGTTTTCATTTCCAGTACAGCCACTAGTTCCAGTAGTTTATTATGGCTTGAATACACTGACAAAAGAGGTACCGAGTCTGCTATATAACAATCTAGGTAATTTGTGCTCAATGCTTAGCAATTGTTATTGTCACACATTTCATCATCATTGCCACTGCTTACAGATGGAACAACAGCCCCAACACAAGCCTGTTTAGAGAAACACACTCTGACAGAGTTAAATGAAACATGTCCTGTCTATGGCCTGACAAGAGAATTGCTTATTAGCCATCCAGACACGGATGATTAAATAACAGAGAACCAGCAGCCCACTGTTTAGACTACTTTCCATCTGTTTAAATCAGCCATGTTATATATGTTATATATTTTAGGGTTCACTGGCTTTCCAGCTGTTACCCTTTAAGTATTCTGTTGCAAGAAGATGGATGGACAACTTACTCACAAGTTTTTTTTTACAATTTACCCTGCTCTATCTTACACATGAAAACACAGTCAAGAGTGGTTAAGGTGCAGGGCGGTGAAAACAAGCCCCTGATCTGACTTTGGGGTCTCGACCCTGATTGAATCCTCCAGGGAAAGCTCAACAGAGGATGTATAGGAAAGTGTACTTAACGTTGAATGGAATGCAGCCATAAAACAGAACGTAACTCTGATTTAATTGTTGGTCTGTCTAAAGCCCTGTGGTCATAAGAAGAATAGAAGTCTACAGTCATTCTGTGGGTATATACAATGTAGTACTTCAGGCAGATAAATGGTTTCAACCTGGCAGCGAGCGTAAGAAAAATTTAGTCATCTACTGCAGTCAGTGAAAGGTCAGAGCGGTCCCTCTTGGGATATCTGCATGCACCCAAAATGTGTGACAGATCTGTTCCCACTACAATCAGCTGACTTGATCTACAAAAGTAAACTGGATGCTTGGTTTCTGAATTGTATGTCTCTACTGTGTTGTTCATCCTTGGCCTTATTATTGTTCAGTGATTCCACACACCATATTCTTTGACATTTGCATGTTGTTGTACAAAATACAACCAAAATGGTATCTCTTCGACCTGTCAGAAGATCGCCATCATGCTCTCATCATGCGGCATGTATAAAAGCACTTGCACATTGGTACCCGTGTACGTGTGCAAGTCCGTGTTCATCGTGGACTATGATCAAGTGGAGATGGGGGTGCTGCAGCCCCCTCAGCACCCGCCCCTTCCCGCGTCCATTCGCGATGTCTCGCTGTCTCGCTAACGCCATTGTAACACATAATCACTGATGTTCCACTGTAATGGTGGTGGACTCATCAGAACAGAGTGGGCGAGCTGACCAATCAGAGCACAGTGGGCTCATTGGGAGGGGGGGGGGGGGCAGGAGCTCGAACAAGCCGTTTAGGACAGAGTGAATACACATACTATACAGAGATGCTGTATGAGAAACCAATGTGAGTTTGGAAAATTGCACAATGTAAATCTATTCTAGTAGACCTCAACAATGGAATTATGATCAGTAGAAATGGCCATGACATGGGACCTTTAAGAAAAGATTATGCTGAAAGGAATGGGATTTATTTTTCAGGCATCACCCTGATTACAAAATGTAATTTTGTCCAGATTTCATGACAATCAATGGGATAGTTATTCAGACATTCGACTCAAAACCATAAATGTTAACCTCATGGTGGCGCTACAGAAAAAAAACTTGGTAGACTGATCCAGCAAGCAGCTGCTGAGATATTTCAAAGCATTAATCAGAACTTGCTGCTTATGAGGTTACATAAAAAAAAGGGGGAAGACCAACTTCATAAGGATTCATCCTCCATGTGTGTCTTTACAGAATTGCATGACAATTCCTCAAATAGCTGAAGAAATATCTGGTCTGGATCAATGGTGGACCGAAAAACCACTATGAAACTAGCATGGCAAGAAAAATGTTGTTCAGCAGTCAATACGCTGCCAATTTTCAGGTAGCCTGGAGTTCTTTTTGACTATTTGGAAGAATAATAGCATTTCTGTTGGATTTATTTGACAGTCAGAAGCTACTCTTTTCTGTAATTCTAAATGTCATCAGGGACAAAAAGACATTTACACTCTTAGCTCCTGGAACTTCTAATGTGTTGATGCCAAACCTCAGTGTATTGCAGGCCTGTTACAACGGGGAACTTGTAGTGAATAATAGAAACTTAAAAAAGGCCTTGAGGCTTTGAAAACTGATCCAGATATTCATTGACTGGGAGTGATAAAACCTCACAAACTGGTGAGGGCAATATCCAAAGCTGCATCACACTCAAGGACGACTGAGGCAAGTTTTTACTAGTCCTCCTTACTGAGCTGTCCAAGGCCTTAATTTGAACATTTGTAAATGAGAAACAGGCCAGGTAAGTTGCACATTGTTAAAAAAATGAAATGAATGTTGAATACATGCAAACCTCCCTTTTCTCAGGGTTGCTTCAAAGTTCCACTGCCACGGACACTTTTGATCCACGAACATTAGCAATGATGTAAAATAACGCCTACTCTAATGGCATGACGCCCTCAAGCCTGTGCTATGATTAAGTCAGACTTCTGCAGGCAGATGACCTGCTGAAGGATGACTATTCCTGCTTAATGTTTACATCACTGCTGACCTCAATAAGCAAAGAGTCAAGTGGATGATACAATTAGCTGCAGGCACATAGGGCAAGCTAAAATTGGAAGCAGTAAATGAAAAAGATGCATGACCCGCAGCTAAACACTGCATGTGTGGCCTGTAGCAGGTTAAGTGAGCAACACTTAATGTGTAGTAAAATTCAAGGACACCAATTTCTAATGTTTACAGGGTAATATTCCCCAGGGATTGAAGGAGTAAACAAGTAACTGCAGGGGAAAGTGTCCCTGAAGATACTAAGGGTTCCATGCTTTTCAGATTATGTTTCTGTGTAAATGACCCTTCAAAAACACGAGTTGTTTACCAACGGTAAAGAGGTAGAAGTGAAGCAATTCACACACCTCTCAACAGAGAAATACATCGTATTTTCTCTAAAGTTGCAGCTCTCTGGTATGAAGACTCAGAAAACCTTCAAGATGTGTGCAAAGACAGGATGCAGGAGCCAACAAACATGGGATGGTTGAGTAATGAAGAAAACAGATGTTCCTGTGGCATTCAAACTTCCTCCTCAGCACTTTCCTTTTTTCCCCCCAGTTGGAGGCAAAAAGTAAGAATTTGGACACTGATCTCAAACTACAGCAGGGTAAGGCTCGGCCATTACTTAGTCTGAGTGATATGCATGTTGCAGATCCTAACAGTGTTAGTCAGAGGCTTTTCCGAGCCGCAGGGGTTGGATGCAAGCCACAGATTTACAGTAACCCTTAGTTAGTGTGTTGAATGGAGGCCTGGCTGAGATGTGATCGGAAAATCAGCATCACCTTTGCCAGCAGCTTTACCAACTAGTTGCGGTTCAAAAGTTATTTTTGCAACACCCAATAAATATATTCTACCATGTGTCAGACTCAGGGCTACTCAGCAGGCACACATTTAATGATCCCCACTGGGAGAAAATGAGTGTATCATTCTTATATTTAGTTCTCCAAATATCACTACATTGTTGTTTAGCATTAGCCTACTATGGTAAGTATAGGGACATTGTAACTATGGTGCCTAATAGGCCTACTGACTTTACAGAGAGTTTCTGTTTCTGCTGTATAATACCGTTCCCATGTGATTTAGCCTGCTGTTGTAATATGAAACTACTGCAAAAGTTTTTAGCATAAAGTTCCACTGCAGACACTTAAAAACTGTTGTCTACATTACTTATTAAACTGCGACGTTTCTTTCAAACCTACATCACTTGTAAACAGCATCGCTAACACGTCCATAAAAGTCCACAACACCATACCTTCAACTATTGATTAATCCACAAATGTGCGACCACATGAATCCGGAAATACACGCGTAACTATCCGGGGAAATCTCGTGGGTCGATGCAATTGAATTGTAATCCAGTGTGTCTTTTGTAACGTTGACTTGTCTTGAGGCTTCTTCCACGGAGAAAGGAAAGAAGAAAAAAAGTTCCTGCAAGATTGTCCGTGTCCAATTTTTCCCCTCCCCTCTTCCGCGGCTGCACAATCCAAACCCCAAATGTCTCCCTCTTCTGCCCCCCCTTTGCTTTCTCTGATTTCGTCCTCTCGGTTTCTCCTTACTTTTTTTCCTCTTAAACTCTAACTCCCCCCCCCCCCTTGCGTATATATCTTCCTGTCTCTTTTTAACATCCCCCTTTTCTCTCTCCCCTCCTCTCTCTGTGGGAGATCCCAGAGAAACATGCAGTGACATCACCTTGTCCACAGTTCTGGAAAAAGAGCCTGAAGGCATCTCTCTAATCTTTCTACAGAGATCTTTCAGGCCTCTACCCCTCCTTACCCTCTCCACCACCAGCCTCACCTCCTCACCCTCCCTCCCCCTTCATCGTTTGATTCATGGCTCGCACGATACCAGAGGGGGAAAGGAAAACTTCCACCATGTCTGGGTTAAGGCACTGTATTAAGACAAGACATATGGTTAATGACAGCAACGGCTGGTGCATTATTGAGAAGAATTTATGCCATTAAAATTAATGAACTTGATTATCATACTTACCTTTGATTGACGGTGAGGTCGTCAGCTTCCATATTGTTTTAGCACTGGGTTTTATCGCACAGGGGTTGCCTCCCCTGTCCATTTAAAAACACTGGTCTTAATGGCCACATAAATTCATCCTTTATTGTCAGTAAGTAAATAGTTCAGCAGGCAAATAAATATCACGTTGAAATTTGATTTATATGGGCCTCCTTCTCTGATGTGGCTGTATAGGTACTGAAAAGTGCTCACATCTTCAATTTATGTTTGTCCTTTGCTCAGAGGTCAATTTCCCTTTCAAGCCATTATCTTTGACTTCGATCCTCATTAGCTTTAGAAAAAGAAACAAAATTCAAATGGCATAAAAAGCAAGGAGGCTTAATGACTAGTAAAATCAAAGCAAAGCCTCTCTGTGTATCTGTGCTTTCTCCATCAATGACCTGTGCAGCTGCAATGCAAACCTTTGAACTACGTGTTGACCTGGACGTGACCTTTCTGAACCAAAAACGTCAGTGAAAACTAATGTGGCCACCACATGTGGGACATCAAGTGTTTTAACATGTTTCTTCACATGTGCTAGTGGCAGAATAATATGGAAGCAAATAAAGGCTCACATAATATTATGGGAACACATCTTGTACCCACTGCTGCCATTAATGATAAAACTTAAATACCATTGAATAGCAATGAGAAAAACTCCTTAAAAACATTGAATTGAATGTACAGTATGTGAATTAGGTCCAGTACACCTGAATGTTTATTTTTTGCATCATGATAAGTTGATGGATTGGCAAAAATGTTATACCAGAAGTCAACATTTCCAATTGAAGCATCGATGTTAATGAAGTGATCCTCTGACTTTCCCCCTAGCACTATTGTGTTTGACATATTTGGTTTTTAGTGAAATGTTGCAACAATGTTTGGATAGATTTTGCCATGAAACAAAAATTACCAGGTCAATGTGAGCGGGCTATTATACTAAAATGTTGATTTTAGCGTTTAGCTGCCTGTTGCTAGAATATCCTTACATCATGGCTGATTACAAAATGAAATTAACCATAGCATTTTCAAAAACAAAAAAGTGTATTTGAGAGACCCATTGATAAAGGCATGAGACCATCGTTCTATATAAATGTAGGGTTTCCAATATTAAATAAAGACATTAGCTTACAGGAAGCACACAACATGGCTGTCAGGGCCGTGTCCTGTCAAGGGACTGCCTGCCTTCCTGCATCTGGTTTGATCATGTGATCTGATGGGATATTCTGTCAGTAAGAAAAATCCACCTTTTATACAGGTCCTCTTTGCCTCCGAACATTACAGTAAGGGTTCAATCCCATAAAATGAAAGTACATGATGCATCAAGTTTTCCAGCCCATTGAATGCATCTCCATGTAAATATGGCGAGGGAAACCTATTGCACAAGAATATCTGCCCTCTCACACAGACATTTTCTCTCCTACAGTTTGTTTTTAAGCTTTAAATACACAATTTGATCGCCATTGACGTGTAGCTATTTGCCTTATCCACTTTGTCAGCATCAATAAATGTCGTTGATTAAGTAGCAGAGATAAATCTCTTTGCCAAAGTGTTCTACTTTATAGCACTCTGTTCAAAAGTTGCCAATAGAGAAGTAAATTGCACATAATTAGACCATTCCTTCAAAGGTACTATGAGTGTTTGTGTGTACAGTATGTGAGAGGAAGAAAGAAGACAAAGGATTGACAAGAAAGAAGCAATTATTTTGAAGGTCTCTGTATTATACATGAATAGAAGCTGTTTCAGAGGCCTCCTGAGAGCTACACATGGGAAACAGATTTGTCTTCTCTACCAATTCTTCACAGCTCTACTGTTTCAATGAGAATTGATGTAAATGCTTCAGTTCACATGCATATGAGCCATTCATATCCTCGCCTGGTGGGACTAAATTGGGATGACAACCCAGAGAGACATGATCATAAATGCTTCATCATAAAAAAGGGAAACAAAAAACTATAAAACAAAGTAAAAGATTGCCGTGAAGGATCGAAGACTGAGATATCTTTGTAAAAATGCAGAGCCTTCGGGTAGGCGGGGGTTGCGAAGAAATTGTCCTCATCTCAAATCAGTCTGCGCTGTTGTTCACCAAAATAACAGGAGGATGAGAAACAGGCTAGCTAAGTTGCACATTGGATGTTGAATATGGCCTGGTTAGACTGTTCAACTGGACTGTGTGTGTGTGTTTTTTGCATATATGTGATCAATTATAATCCCATATTGTACAAGGTTGGTAGGTTTGGCCGAGTTCCAGCTCTCAACGGGGGACCATCTGTGAAAAGGAGGATCAATGACTTAGTCAAGCGGGATCGTATGGTAGTCTGAAAACGTTCCATGATTTACGAGACGCGAGTCCTTACTCTAACCAGCTTTATTCTGTCAGCACTCTAAGAATCGACTCACCTGCTGTTCAACTTTAACTCTGCCATCCTTTTTTGTTTAAATGCACCTGTTCAATGTTTGGACGTCGCTTCCAAAATGAAGTAGGTATTTTCAATTAAACCTAACCCTAACCCCAATAATAAAAAATGAGCTGAAAAACAAATCCCTTTTGATTACAGCTGAGGACTCTTGAGCGTTCTGTGGCTAGCAAAGAAAAAAGTCTGATGTGTTGCAGGGCTGGAAAGGATCGCACCTGTAGGGGGTACTTCTGGACCAGCACAGGTACCCAGAGGAACTATGGGAATGGGGGTCCATATGTGTTCCCTCCAGTGGCGGCGCCAGAGATTTTCTCTAGGGGGTGCTGTGGGGTAGCTTGACGTTTCATAGAGGGTGCTCAAACATGAAGGGTTTCCCATTAATGCACCAGCGCTACAGAATTTTTTTTTTTAAATATTGAAGTTAAAAGCATCAATCTGGTGCACTTTGAGAACAAAATGAAGAGATCTATGGATATACTGTATCTCTCAACATACATATGAAACAGAACTGTAAACAGATTTTCTATTTCTTTATAGATAAATCACTCCCCTTTTAAAACAAACCGTTTCAGACCCACTGAGATAACTAGACTAAAGTTAACTATCTAAACACTGAGAGTCCTTTACTTCACCTGAGCTGAGGTTATCTGAGACTCTCCGTCTGACAGGAGAGAGTTCTCCCTCCACCTTGTTGTTGAAAAAGCTCCTTATATCCGTTAGCTTGGCTAGTTAGCACCAGATGCTAACCACAACGATCTCCGGTGCGCGAGCTCTCGCTCGCTTGCGCACGCACACAAAATGGCTCGTGCCACACACACACAGAGCAGAGCTTGAATGAAACAGACCCAGAAGTAAGCTACTTGTACTCACGAGGCCTATTATGTGCAGAATCCCTCTCGCTTTCAGTTGGTTTTGATTGAGTGTCCACATGTGGACGTTTAAGGACTAAAAAACGATCCATTTGTCACTTTGCTGTTAGCAAATAATGTGGGGCTCCAGCTAACAGGAAGTCACTCAAGTGTCACAAAGTAATTTAGCCTATGGGTAGGTCAAAAATCTAATGGGTGCTGGCCATTGGCCTAATCATATCACCTGTGTTGGCTTTATGTTTTTGGTCAAACATTTGTTTGTTTCACATTTGCATTGATGTAATCAATAATTTTTCTGATTTAATTTAATAAAAATAATATTAATAATTTTCGGGAAAAAAAAAAAACACATATTTCTTGGGGGTGCTTAGGGGGTGCTTTGGCAATCCTGGGGGGTCCTTCAGCACCCCCTAGCTCCCCCCTGGCGCCGCCCCTGGTTCCCTCCCACATCCACCATCTCGCTATTCAAGTCTCTCCATCTTCATTCTATCCTGCCCTCCTTCTCCATTCTCCCTCATTCATCTTCTTCCAAGGCCACGCCTACTGCCTCCTCTCCTCCACCACCACCACCACCTTCCTCCATAGAGAATATAGACAGACTTTTCTCTCTTTTTTCCCATCCCTTATTTCCCTCTCCAACACTCTTTCTCTCCTCCAGCAACTATGTGAGGTGCAGGGAGTGGATGGATTCTGGCAGTGTCTTTATTGGCTCTGTTATTTCCACTGCATGCTCCCGTGCTCCCCTAAGAGGATGAGGGATGGGCTAGCAAGGGAGCACTGTGAGAGGACAAGAGGGGATGGGAGGGTGGCTGTAAGTTAGCTTTAGCTTGGTCAGGGTGGACGAGGAAAGAAAGGGGGAGAACGAGAGAAGCGTACTTAGTCTTTTATTTGTGCCTCACCTCGGAGTTGCAGCCAGCGCAATGCAAAACATAGGACACACACACAGCAGATGGGAAGATACTCTCGGCGAGTCCCTGCATCTCTACTGCGGACAGAGGAGTAGATTCTATTTCAAGCATGAGTGCCTATATAAATCAGTCAATCAATGAGAAAAGAGATAGCCAGACATCCTTTAAGCTACACAACACACAGCAGAATTTGTGTTAGCCACTCCTGTTTCCATAGTCATTAAAAGCCTCAGTACACTGGTGTGTACCAGTAAATTAGCTTAATACCTAATACTGGCTTTTGTTGACTGATAATGTAACAGAGGCTTCAGCTTAACATGAATAAAAGGGTGATTGTGTGTGTGTGTGTGTGTGTGTGTGTGTGTGAGAGTGAGAGAGTGTGTGTGTGTGTTATTGCTGCAATAAGCCATGGAATAAAGTCAGGCTCCCACTGCAGCACCAAAGTGGCAACTTAAGTTACAACATGGCCACACACTCAGCACACTTCGGATTTAAGACTGGAGGGAGAAGGCGTAATACGTTACTAAAGTCTAATTTGCCTGTCGTGACATCGGGGGGAAGCAGGAAATAGAGCACAATAAAGACAAGGAATGGGATCCATAAAGAGCGAAAGATTGTTACTGAGGGAGATGGGGAGATGAAAAAAAAGAGATGAAGAGGTAGTCGATTATGTCTGCCACATCCTGCGCCATTACAACAAGCATATGGAGCCTATTTGGCCAACTGACACATATTCCAACTACAGCATTTTTTTCCCTCCCTCCTCAGTATTTCCATCCAGATGAAAGGTTCCAAAGGCAGAGATTTGGGGATGGGTCTGTGGAATATGCTGACACATGCTAATAAGAATAAGGGAGGAGGGGAAGGGAATAAAAGGAAGGACAGAGACCAAAAAAGTTGTGGAGGAAATACATTAGCTGCAGCAGTAGTTTTCCATTTGAGTCTGGAAAGAGTTGGTGTACACCTCTCACTTGGAGCCAGGAAGCATGGGTGGTCACATGATCATCAGGACACGTTATGCAGACATTTTCAGGATTTCTAGAAAGAGAACGATTTTCTTCCTGCCAGGTTTTCCAAACATGCTGCACATGAGCCTCACCGCATGCCAAATGTATTTTCCACATTAAACACAGAAAACCTTCTTGTTCAGATTATTTCCACTCTGTTTTCTAAGTAAATCAGAAATACTTACCCCCTTTCATGTATGTCTTTCATTCTCAGCTTCTGGAAAGGAAATGTATGTGTTGATGTGTGTGGACTGTGTAATGTGTTTCATTCCTGGTGTTCACATTTTGGTAATACATTCACATCAGATCTGTACCTGAACACACCTGTGCAGCTCGCAAAGCCAACAAGCCTCTACCTGAGTCTGAGTCAGTCTTGTTAGAGATTAAAAGGGATATCTGATCCGCTTTTCAAATCTCTGCGCGTCCCTATCAAGCTGGTTAATACAGGAAGGAATCCAGAGCTACCAAATAACCGTTACTTTAATGATAATATGACAATACAATACAATCAATACAGTACAAATTCAACACAGTTAATCCCTGGGATCCCGAATTTACCTGCACGTGAGCCAGCCAGAGGAAAGAGGCTGAACACCGCGTGTGTGTCTGTTTATACTATTTGACAATGGGAGGAGTTATCAGATCCTCCCATTTGGAGCTCATTGATTGGCCGCCCAAATATCACAGACACCTCCGACCTTAGGTTTCCCCAACCACTGTAGCCAGATAAGTTGAATGCAAATCAAGACATGCTCTCACCTTCCCCCCATCTTCCTTTGTCCTCAAAAACACATGTCAAAAGGCCCCAAATCCAGCTCACAGTTTTACCCAAATTATTCTCATTTTAAGCTTATCCATAGTTTGCTAACATGAATAAATACAAATATAACTCTACAGTCTGCAACACTGTTTCAACATTATGCTTTCCAAAATCAACAACAACTGAAGTCTGAGTGGGCTTGTGCATATTCCTGAAATATGACATTTACTACACATCAAAACACAACACACCAATTATGTTTTTGAGAATATGATTAGACAACTGTTTCCATGTAACCTAACCTAACCTAACTTCTCAAAATGAAATAGTATAGGTATAACATCAAATGAAGTATGTAATACGTTCCAACTCCAGGGTATGTGGATTTTGTCCATGTGTAAAATGCTTGGATGTTTTTTACATTTGCATTAATTACTGAATATGCAACACAGCTTATTGGCAAACCCAACGACCTTAAATTGCATGCATGTCATTAGGTTGTTCAATGTTGTACTGCAAAGCATCTGTTCTAAATAGTTAACAGGCAGGCAAAAATAATTGCAAACAGTTATGAGTGATGTTAAGGTATTTACTCAGGTTACAGTAATTTAACCTTTATCAAGGATTGGTAGGGCTGATTTGAAGCTGGTTTTGATTCAACAGATTACTTCGTTTCAGGATCATTTTCATTTAGACCAGTGCTGATACCTTGTCACAGTAACAAACAAACTTTTCTCTGAGGTGTAGGCCATTTCTCTCCATCAGTACTTGAAGTTAATCTATTTGCGGATGTGCGAGGGAGCCAAGCAGCTCAGTAAAAAAAGAAGCCCTCTTCACTTTGCTGTCTCTGCAGACTCAGGAAGAGATGTGTGTAGTTCAAGGACTGGAGACGGCCAAAGGAGCATTAAGACTTGGCCAAGGTCGACTGTTGACACTTGCCTCCTAATTGCCTAGGGGCTGCAGGGCTTGCAATCTGCTTTCAAATGCAAAACTGCACTTTAAGAGATTGCAAAGACACACCTGGAATACATATTACCAATTTTGCATCACCCAATGCATTTCTCTCTGTTTATCAGCCCAGATAGTTTATCTTGGCTAAAGTGTGCCTCCGCACGTCTCTAACACACACATATTGAACACCTCGGCAAAATCACACACCAACTTGCACTAGCAGAAGCAAAACTGCAGCATGACAAGTTTTACAAGGCAAAAGAGGATGTAGAGTCATCTTCATGCCTTCCAGTGACTCTAGCTAATTACAGCTGGCCATAAAGCACACACAAAACACATACCACAGCAAGTGTCTGACTCAATCAATATCAGGGTGCTTCATGCCACGCATGCTCAAACGCAAGGTGTTTATAATCAAATCAATAAGCGCAATATCAGCGTTGCATATCCCAGCTGTAAACTCAGGGCTGTGTCTGTTTTATCTGCTCAGTTAACCCAAGGGACCCGACAATCTTGAATGAAGAAAAAACGTTATTTTCGTGTGTGCATAGATTCATCCTGAAGATAGGTATAAAGAATCCCAAGTACCTACTGTACATCTTTGAGACGTTTCATTTTGCCCTACAGCACCGACAACATATTGGAAATGTAAATCAGCCCAGAGTAGGAGGCTTTCAGGCTAATCGAACTGTCCGCCAGGTAAACGAAGTCCACCAGGAGTTCAGGAAACTTCTGACAGCCGATGGTGGCAGCTTTAATGAAAGCGTTGGCTCATTAACATAGGGCTCAGACGGTGGCCTCGTGCTGTCCCTTCCAGACTCGTTATCTCAACAGCTATCCACCACATCCATGGATAATTAGCTTTGGCGCGCAATACAACTTTTTGAGAGATCATTAGGTTTGTTTTCGGAGCTTGCTAGCAGGGCAACCGGTACAAAGCATAGGATGACTGCAGGGTTCACCCAATTTCTCCACCTTAATGATGGATCCTGAACAAAGAATAAAGTTTGAGTTGGAAAGTCACAGTTAAACAAACAGGAGGGGGTTCCGCTGTACTCCTTTCTGGAAAACTATGTTTTGTCCAGGCAATTCTTTGGCTGTAAAAACTAAACACATTGTACTGTGTGGGTTACAAAACAGCCAGCTCTATTAAACCTGTGCAAAATCTCATGTTTCAAGAAGAGAAACTTCTCTATTCTTTCCTTCTTTTGTATACAAATGTATTTTGGTGGCTTTCCTGCTTTATTAGATATTTAATAAGGGATGACATCCAGCAAAGGGCTGCAGGTCGGTGTTGAACCTTGGTTCAGGAGAGCTACCTCTTCACCAACCATATTTGCTGACGTGTTACACAGGCTCTCAAAAAACACCTTTTCCCTGTCTTCTACAATGAAAAGAAAAGTGGCGAAACAACACAAGCTTCATTGCATGCTTCAGTTGCAAATTAACTGCATGTATTTACGAGTAAATGTTTTCAGATGCTGGCTTAATTGCATCAAAGTATAGCTCCTTGTCAGACATTAATGTAGCTGCGTGTTGTTGTCAAAAAAGCGAACTGTTGCCACATCTTATGCTGCCATGTCTTTTCATTTCTGTTAGGGCTGCTCTGTGTGTCAGGGCGTAGCAGACAGGATTTGAAATTGGGTAAGACAGAATAGCACGCTGTATTTTCTCTCGTTTCCAAGTAAGTAATGACCAAATTAATTCTTATTTTTATTACTGACAAATTGTTGACTAAATCTGCACCACCACTGAGAGGGCCAGACTGCAGCCTCAGGAAATTAAACTGAAGCATCATGCTACCCCTGCCTTAGGACTTCAGATGACTGGTAATAAGTTTAGGATATCTGTGCTTAGGCCCTTCTCCTATTCTCTCAAACATATCAGCCCTGTACAGCCAGATGATTTGTACATGTATCTTGTAAGCCCCCCGTCTCTTCTTTATAATCCTCAAATCTGTATTTTCTTGTCTCTAAATCTTGGACATGTGCACTTGTAAACTAGCAAGACATGGAAGGGCTATTTTAAATGTAATTACATTTTCAAGATTAAATACTAAGGAGTCTTAAGGTATCTAATGTAATGTAAAGAATTTTCAACAGATTGTAGACATACAAATCAATGCAACTTGGAGCCCAGTGCTACTGTATACTGTAAGTAGAAGTGCACTTAGAGGATGCAGACCTTGGCAAAGGCTGTTTCCATAAGTGGGAGAGTAATGTGTATCTGCCCTGTGATTCGAATGTGCTCCGAAATGTTATGGGTTCTTTCTTGAAAAAAATGAATAATAGATAAGGTACCTCACCCCATAACTGACCTATGGAGAATGGAAAGATCTGGTGACCTCACCCTTTGTTAACCCATTATCGCTAATGTAAAAGTACTTCAGATCTCCAGATTTCCTTAAACCTACAATACTGTATGGGCCTCCCCACCAAAAAATACACTCCCGATCTTCTGTACCCAATCTGGAAGTGCTTAATGCACCTTTTGGTTTGTCTTTTCACTGCATCTCAAGAGCTTTAAAGATTAGCAATGTAAAACCATAATGTAAAATGTGACACATCACATCAGCAGCCCAACAGTAGCAGCTTTAGTCCTTTTTCAGTCTCTACACTCCATGCGTTCAGTCATAGTGCCTCTGTGTACTGAGCACACTGTGCTCACAACCTGATATACATTTTAGTTTTCGGAGCAAAAAGATATTGAATACTTGAGGTTTCAAGCTTTGAGAGTGAAACATGAGATCTTATGCAGAGGCTAGATGTACTCTAGACAGATGTATTGCACACTTTTTTGCAGTTGTAAACACACTCCATCGGTTCTTTTTTGTGTAAACACGTTGAGTATAAGAGAATGTGGATAAGATTTCTCTGTCTTTCAAGGTGTAGCAGTAGCAACAGGATAGTGCCTTTCATTTGGCATTGGTCCCTGTGTACTTTCTCTCGTCCTCTTTCATATGCATCAGTAGTCCTTGCAATTAGTTAAGATTAGCTAGACCTTGTCGGGTTGAGTCAGCCAAAGCCCATCCCTTTACAGCAGCACAGTTGGCATATTGCATACATGAAGTCTTCAACAGACGGCTTGCACAGGCAAAATCATACAGATGAGGTAACGCCTGACATATAAAGACTTGTTACTCTCTGACGCCCATATTCCTTCGCATTGTCCATGGTCATGAGTCTCAAAGGGGTTTAGCGTGGACCTCTTCAACCCAACAGAGAAGATATTCTCGCTATCATCGCCGGAGATCGATGATGGTGCCGGACAGAGAACAGAGAGGGGGCAAATGGAGAAAGACATACAGAGGAAGAGAGAGAGAGAAAGAGACTGTTCCACATCAAGTTCTAAGCTGATCGATTCCCTCCTAACAGGGCCTAGTAGTATTGATTGTAGTGTAAGTAGCTGCCTCACTGTGGCTTACACTGAAGCCCACACAGCACTGCTGCAATGCTCCACTGACACACAATAGAAGACGTTTTTTATTTATACCTATTCTATTTCAATCAGGTGTTTTCAATATGTTCACATTATTTGAGATGTTATTCTCCTTATATTGCAAGCATGCCGTCATATGTGCACTGAGTAAATTATTTACTACCCCACATTGAAGTCTGCACGAGACGGGGGGCCTATTATCTTTGCAAATGCTCACCCCCTCACGCTTGTTTGTGTTTTTATCTTTGAACTGCGTGTTTGTGTGAATGTCCTTCGAGCCGCACACTTGAAGGGATTTTTGTATATGATTTATGATATGATTTCAGCACAGAAGAAAACAGGAGAGACTGAGAAATACAATTAGATCTGTGACAGAGGAGACAGAGATGAGCAACGGAAGAGCGGTAGAAAAAAACAGAGAAGCAGAATGCAGGTCAGGCCTCCGAAGATTACTGTGTATAGGTGGTCTAGGCAGCACAGCTAATTACGCGTGACATTACTGAATAAGCTGTTCCGCTTGCTACATTTTATTAAAGGGAATGAGAGGCTGCATGCCTTAATTCATTATTCATTGATTTTAATGGATATTTCAGAGTGAAAAGACAGGAAAGAGCAGAGAAATTGTCCACTGGTGAAAAAACCTGGCCTTCAGAAAACTTCTATTTCCAAGTAATCAACTTATCGATTGAGAGGAAAACAACAACATGATCTTTTGGACAACACATTCTGAGTTATATTGAACAACACAAGCCGGGAAATGGTTTTATCGGGACATCGCACTTTGACAGAACGTAAATGTCTGTGGGCTAGAGGGAGGTACAAAATGTGAGTTGTGATGTTTACATGCAGGTGAGATCTCAAGGCAGCATTGCTCCATTTACCCAACCACTGAGGCAATCCAGTTTTACAAATAACAATAAATGTTGAACGCGAGACAGCCTCCTGTGCCAAAGTTAGAAGGAATTAGAGGAGAGGGTTTTGTTCACAAGGCATTGACTCAGACCTCCAGCTGCGTGAGCTGTGATTCTAATCCTTTCATTTGTTTTCCTCCATCCTTACAAGGCACTTGCCAAATATGTTAATCCACCCAGATATGGCAATTTACACTACAGCACAGTGGGATTTTCTCAAAGCAAAGACCACAGACCTAGTATAGTATATAATTGTGTTGTAAAAATGCACCCCAATACATGTAAACTCTTGTACACCTGTCACTCACACAAATACAAACGTATAAGCTAATTCTTCATCCCCACATTTCCAGAAATGTAAAGGCATACATACAGTATGCACTAGGGATGTAACGGTACACGTACCCGTACCGAAGGTACAGGTGTGTACCGAAGTGTACCGAACGAATATAACGTTAAACGTAAAAAATTGAGAACGTGAACAACTTTTTGGAATTAATCTCAGGTGCTGCGTCGCAGCATTCAGAGTAATTTGCTCACATTGGGTTCAACGCGTCATATAGCGAGCAAGTCATTTCATTGGATGAGAGGCATACTATGAGAGCTGGTCAGAGGGATGCGTTCAAATGTAGTCAGTAATTTGAGGAACTGTCGAAAATGAATGGCGAACGCAGATAAAGTTGAGCTCGAAAATCCTCCAGCATCATTGAAGTCTCCGGTTTGGGAACATTTTGGTTTCGCAGTTACGTACAAGGATGAAGGACAAAGACAGGTGGACCGAACCAAAGCTGTTTGTCGGCATTGTTCAACTAAAATTGGTTACGCGGCTGGCAATACATCAGACTTGCACACTCTTGAAAAGGCATCACCCGAACGTGAATATCACCGGTACCAAAAGAAAAAAGACTGAAGTGCAAACCCAACTCCCACTAGCATGTAAGCCTCCACCACTCGCAGAGAGTTCAGACCGAGCCAAAGCTATTACAAACGCCAAATATCCTTATGTTGCCATGTTAGCAAAGCGCTACCTGGCTGTATCTGCTACCTCTGTCCCTAGCGAGAGGGTGTTCTCCACAGCAGGAGACATTGTTAGTGCCAGCAGATCTGCCCTTTCAGCAAGCAATGTGGACAAGTTAATTTTTCTTTAAAAAAACATGAAAATACAATGACAAGCAAGTCCTAATGTCAAACTGGCTGCTTAGGAACTAGTACAGTAGGCTACAGTTCAAATACAGATTATTTCAGTTCATCGAAAAGCTGCACCTTAATGTTTATTTTATTTTATTTTGTATTTTTTTGAGTGAAGATTCACAGTTTAATAAAAAATAAAAAACCCAAAACTAATAGTTTATGTTTTGTGAGTACTAGTAGCCTACAGTAAAGTTCAAATACAGATTATTTCAGTTCATCGAAATGCTGCACCTTAATATTTATTTTATTATATTTTGTATTTATTTGAGTGAATACATTATTCACAGTTTAATAATAATAAAAAATATATATATATGTTTTGTTTTGTGAAAAAAAATTCTGCTGTACCGAAAACGTACCGAACCGAACCGTGACCAAAAAACCGAGGTACGTACCGAACCGAAATGTTTGTGAACCGTTACACCCCTAGTATGCACACATAAAGTTAAACCCCTCTGCAGAGGTGAGCTTTGGGAGCAGCTGTTTTTGTGCATCTCCGGGTTGCTACTGTGAATTAGAGAGAAGGCTGCTCTGCCTCCTCTAAATGTTTCATGATGTTTACTAGGCTGTTTGTTCAGAGAGCATATCAAGGGCGAACCACTCCCACTGGCACCCACCAGAGGGGCGCAGAGTGGATGAGGAAAGGAAACAGAGGTGGATTCATGAATTTCTGTAAGGTTGGATTGACATTTGGATGGATGGATTCAGTAATGGACCCTCAGTGGACGGATGTAGACATACATTACACCAGGAAAACACCTAATGTGGAATGCATTTGCCATTTGTAGTACAGCAGAGTGCCACTCAAATTTCTTGTGGCTGGATTAAATGGAAAAACATTCATTAGATGGTTATCAATCACACATTTTCATAATGAAACATCTAACTGGCAGCTGGCCACATACAGGGCTAAACAATATTCAGCATGCATTATCTGTGCATATGTTTAGAATAATTATCAGAACGGGCAGCAGTGAATCTAAACTCACTGCAATCATTGAGAACACAATCCGTTTTAAGGAATATTATGGCTGGGAGGCACTGAGCAAAAGTGCCTTGTCAAGTACAAAGAGTGGCAAACCTTGATGGGTAAAAAAAGGTACAGTATATTAATGGAAATGAATGAAAGAAAGAGGACAAATATATTACAAAAAGGATGAAGTTAAAATAAGATGATTTGAAATGAAATTAAAAAATCACAGAGTGGTGTAAGATGGAAGGATGGATTTAGCAAAGCAGTCGGAGACCATAAGGGACCTACAAACGTTGATTATTGCTTAAGGATGGAGTACACAGAGTTAATATTGATAGAAGGACGAGTAGGTGGACATCAAAGAAAGCAGTGAGACAAAATGAGGGTAAATGTTTTTAGAAGATAACACTTTCAGATGGTTTCTCCTCTGGAAGACATTAATGGTGTTGCACTCATTTATTACAGTTTTGTATAGAATTTTTTTTTTTTATTCAGAGAGAGACTTTTGACATGAGCATGACATTTGGATTGTCGGTTTTGGCAAGTTACCAAAATTGTCTTTTGCAGACTTTCTAATTCCAATTATAGAAAGGTGTGGGGTGCAAAAACATTTCCCAAACATCCAAAAAGCAATGTTTTAGACTGCAGAGGCAGTCAGTGTCTTGAACCTGTTGATAGAAAATAACATCAGTATCGGCCATTTTATTTTCAAATACAGATTACTTTTTTAAAACAATGTTTTAAGTTACAAATGCCATTATCAACTGGCCATTGTAATTTGGTTAAGGTTAGGGAGATGAGAGTTTATGGCAAACAAAATATGGTAAAATATTGTCAAAAAGTGATAGTTCACCATTTTGAGAAATATGCTTTCTATCCAAGACCACTCTCACATTTGTAAGGTAGCCTACAGATGGAGAGGGGGGGGGGATTAGTCTAATTTAGCTAACTCCCCCTGTTTTCAATCTAGAGTGTTTAAAAAAGCTATATTTGCTTAGACTCAAGGCTGGTGTGTGAAAACAAGATGTCTTCATCCTCACTACAATCAATCAATGTTTATTTATTTATAATAACTAAACTAACTATTTACTACATAAAAGACAAACTTCTTCCTGCATTGGCATTAGACGTGATGTAGACAGGTTGTAGGTATCTTTCAAGACATCATTCCTAGCCTGCTGGGCTGTATACAGACCACAGATTGCTTCCTCTTCATCCTCCCATGTGCCATGAATAACTCAACCGATCCAAGATGATGTGACATAAAGCGAAGTTGGAGATACAGTACCTTGCTCTCTTGCCTTATATCTAATATTAAACAATGAACTCATTAGATTAGATTGATTAGTATTAGCCTTATCTTCCGTGCTCTTCCTCTTCTTTTCTTAAGCTGCGACGTTGGGCAAATGTCCTCCCTATGCCATTTTTCATCGTTCTCAGCCCCTCCTTCTCCTTCCCTTGCTCCTCAGACAGCGTTTAAGACTATAATTGACATTCTCAGACAAGATCAGTGCTGACCTGGAAGCGAGCGGGGGACGTTTAGGAGGTGGTAAAGCTCACAATGCCTCCGCTGTTCTGCTGGTAATTACATCCGGGGCACGGAGATCGGCGGCTGCTTATTGAATTCATATAAAAATAAAACTTCGGAGAAAGCACAAGCTGAGTGCTGTGTCAATCCCACCATCCAAGCACCCTCCCCTCCACCATCACCCATCCCTCCTCCCTTCAACCCCCAGCAGCTCATCTTCAGCACGGTTTCTCATAATTCACTTAGGCTACTGTCATATCTGCACCCTCTCTCTTACTTGCCGCCCTTCTCTGTCTTTATCACTTTCCTGCCTGGTTGTCCTTTCTCTTCTTGCTGTTATCCCCTTCAACCTCTGAAGTTTTGTTTCAATGTTTTTATCGGATTCTCTGGCTGCTTTGCTCTCCACGAAACCGGGTCTCTGTCATTCTCTGGTCCCTGCTTTTTTCTCTGTCTCAGCCTCAGCTGTGTTTCTACCACCACTCTGCTTCTGTCCTCACCTGGCCCCTCGCTCTGCCCATTGCTATTTTCATTAGATGACAGATCTGCTTCTTTCTGTAATCATCACCTTGCATTCAACATTATAATCCACTCTTTGCATATCTTTATTACTATTTTAAAGGTCATAATTGGTGCAGAGGAGGATATACAGATTACTTATAGTGCTCTGTGAACTATATGACAGTTATTTAAAGCATGTTTGCCATTTCTCTTCCCTGTCGTCTGTTGCACTGCAGCAGTATGTCCCTACTAGAACAGTTGTACTGCCTGCCACTTGGGGGCGATATGACCATATGCTGTATTAACTGATCTGAAACTGCATGTCTACAGCCTCTACTGCGCCCATAGACTGCGCCTCATGCACAGTCCACAGTCTTTGGGTAGCTAGCTGCACCATCCCATGGGCTCCCTCTTTCTCCTTCTCTCCATCCCTCCTGTCATCACTCCATTACCCCCAACGCACCTCCACACTTCTTAAATCAGCTGCGATAAAAACAGACGTCGGATTGAAATGTCAGAAGTGTATCTCAAACTTCCATAACATTAACCTGTTCACACCCTTAGGTGCCTTGCTTTTCTCAGAGGTACGAAGGGGGGCTAAACTAGGGTGGAGGCAGGAGTAGAGGAGGAGGACGTGGCGTAAAGGGAGAAAGAGAAGGAGGTCCGGTGAACTGCCATTTATTAAGAGCCCTCATAGTTTACGGAGAGCAGGCAGATATAAAGGCAGGCTGTGGGGGGACCAGACGGCGTAAGCAAAGTAGACAGAAAATACTCGAGGGGGCTACGGGAAGGAGGGAGGGAGTAAACAAGGGGAGAGGAAGGGTGTAGAGAGTGCAATAAAGCAGAGAGACAAGCTAGAGAATAAGGGAGGCAAGAGCCTTGACTGAACAAGAGATGCAAAGTCAAAGAGACGAGGAAGAAGAAGAAGGGGGGGAAAGGTGAGAGGGGATGAATAAATACTAAAGGAGAGGTAAAAGGTAAGAACGGGGAAGTCAATTAATGTATGGTGATGGTGGCAGGGGTGAGCATTGATGTGGATAGAGAGTGAGTGGTGATACAGAACAGAGTAGATATGCAACATCTCAGTGGGGGCGATTTGGTTGATAAAACCGCCGCCTGCTCTCAATGCCTGTCATAAATCTTTCATTGTTATTCTCGTCTCCCCCCCCCCCCCCTATTTTTTCATTTTTTACTTGCATAGCCATCTCATCGGCCTTTAGCCGTACAATACAACTGCCACGATTGAAACAGGCCAGTGATGCATTTAAAAAATGAGCACCACAGAGGGAATGTGGGAGAACAATGGATGAAGCCACGTGTTCCCGCCACCAAGAGAAAAGCCCGTCTTTAAATTGATATGACTCTGAAATGAGCATTGGGAGGATTTTGAGAAATAGACTGAAAGGGAAAATAGTTCTGAACTAAAACAAATCCTCAGCTTTGACATTGAGCCCTAGTATTAATATTGTCTAACACAAGGATTTGTTGAGCACCATCACTACTCAGGTGTCTCATACTTCTCCATGCCCGCTGTGCTTTCACCTGTCCTCTTAGAAATTCCTCCTCTCCATTTCCACCTACTGCACTCGACTCTTCCTCCTACTTCCATTCTCCTCCTTATGCCTATCTCTTCCTCTCCCTTGACACGACAATAAATCACGGGCGCTAAGAGGGTCTTGTTTGCGTTGGGGGGTAATTATATGTACCGTATGTAAGCTTTCAGGCCATGATGAATTAGCTGCCCTATATAGGCCACTCCTGACTGACACAGATGGCACAAGCATCAGCCATCGCTAGCCTAGCTGGTGCTTTGAGAGACAGGTAAATAGGTGAGAGAGGGGAATGGGAACATACATGAAAAATGGTAAGGGGAGAGAAAGAAGGATTGTGGATTGTTGTTAGCTGATTAAATGCAGCTAGTATCCATGCAGTCCTGAGATTACTGCCTTAAATTCACTTCATATGATACATACAAGTATGTCTCCTCTCCTCTGCACTTTAGGCTTAAGAACTCATTTGTTTTATTTGGTTGGTCACGTTGTGGCTAGAGCACCGCAGCAGACGGTCAAAGTTAGCAGCTAGCTTGTTAAGATGGTGGACGATTTAGCACCAGAGAAGATGAAGACATTTCCTGCTAGATTTTGTGAAGACAAAAGCAGAGGCGAAAAAAAATGGAATGTTGTATTTTTCTTTCATTAGTGAGGTTGCCAGAATCTCCAAATGCTAATGTTGCAACATATCTGCTAGAAGTTGCTATCATTCACTAGCAATTACCCATAGCAACTTGCTTTGGCTATATCTTGCATGATTTTGAGCTTGACTTGACGGAATAACTTTTTTACATGTCAGAGAACAGCCAGGTCCTTTAAATGTGTAGCTCTGTTAACTGTTGCAATGTCATGGCTTACAGAAACATGTCGATGCAACCAAACGACATTAGCGTTTTTAGTAACAGCTAAACTTTTTCTTCTAAAACAAGTCAGTACACCATCCCTGTATCTAAGACCAAATGGATCCTGCAACTAGTGATATTTTTTGTAGCTGTTATTTATTTATACATTCTAATTTACATTCTCACAAGCGTATTAAAATGTATGTTTTAATGAGCAACCTTCAGTCATATGTATGCAACTTCTCCGGGTTAAATAGAAAAGCCTCATGTGAATCGCTGTAAAATATTCAAAACAGATATTTTTATTTATTAAAAAGTGCTATTTTCACAGATGAGAGTAAAATCCCGAAAAAAATTGGGTACAACTTTACAGTTTTTAATAACGTGTAGGCATATCCCAGCTCAACTGCTATTTGCTATGAAAAACATTACACTATTCGGCTGGACCAAATTGTAACTGTCCTAGGCATCCCATAAACTGTTAAACCGTAGCACTCATCTACTGGAAACGGCCTCAAAAGATTAATGCTACAATTGGGAGCAATGTCACACAATTCCTGAATGTAAAGCAGTTCATATTGGGCAAGCCCCTCAGAATCAATCTGGGCTATATTAGTTTTATAACTGCATCGATAATGTATCACAGTGGAAAGGAAACAAATCTTGTCACCGACTGCTTAGCTTTCCGACAGAATTAATCGATGTAAGTGTATTTTTTGAGAGGCTTTTGGACTTTTTTAAGTGCTGAAAGATATTAGATACATTAATACTTTGTAATAGCCGAGGCCTTAGCGAATTAGCATCCGTGGCCTCTTGTAGAGAAAAAAAACATTTGAACACAAAGTGAGACCCTCATTGACTTTTAGCCAAGAAAAGAAGACTCCAGTCCGCCTTTAATGGGATTTTAAACAAAGACGGAAGAGGCTTGAGGTAAAGTGTCCTGCTTTGCCTCCAAACTCTCCGCTCCATGCCAGCCATTGTCGTCCCTCAGCTGACAAGTGATGTTCAGTGTGTTCCAAACACCGGGACAGAATGCTCTATCGTTCGACAGCGGTAAGGAGGAGAGGGAGCAGGAATAATGTGGCTGGACTGAGGAATACGAAATGAGGGAAGGGGGAGAGATGGAAGAGCGGCTGCGGGTGAGGGCGGGAACGAGGCAAGTAGTGAAAATACATTTATCTTGTGGCATATGAATAATCTTTTTGCCATCCCCACAAACTCTAACCAACCCCTTCCATCCATCCATGAATAATGTTTTTTTTCCAGCACTGGCAAAGGTGCTTTGTGAGAGTGAAATGCACGAAGGGAGAAAGTCTGATATATCTGACAGATATGGCAGCCTCAATATGTCTCTGAGATACAGTGCAGACACACAGCTGGACTCTCCCTAATGCAGCAGATGTGAGTTGTATTTGTGGCTGTTCCAATGGTCACCATAACAACATGACACATTGTTGAAATGTTTCTCCCTAGAAGCTGCATGCCCACTGTTGGAGCACTGAGGACGGTGGTCTGAAGCCCACCTCGGCTCCGCGCGTCCCTTGATGAGCTGGTCAAATTATAAAAGAAGGAATTCGAAACACCAGGATAAAGGATAAACAATCATCTGTTTTAATGGTAAACAAACAACAATACAACATAAGGAGTACTCCTGCTCTGTTCCTAGTGCTGGGATATCTTACTATCTTGGCAGCAGGAGGAAAAAGAGACCGGACACAAGGACACAATAGGGCTACATGTAATCCCAACGGGAGGAGTTGTGGAGATGCTCCTCCCACAGGGGTCATCTATTGGGAGATACAAAAACGATGGCCTGTCGCAGCGAATCAGCGCGAGCCAGCCGAGGCGACCCTGAAACAAGAGTCTCTTAAGTTTGAGGTATTTTGCATATACTTCCTTCTCTCCGGCCCCCTCCCCCATCGGTTTACTCTTTGACAGAACGCACACACATTTTACTCTGCAGCCGTCCAGATGTTTGCTACGCAGTGTCCAAATAAGGATACCTCATCTCTCACATCTCCACTACTCCTAATACAAATGTTTCACTTCTCATATTTCCAGCTTCTTGTTATACAGGCTGCTACTATTTAATACAAAGTAATTAAGCACACACATATGTTTAAGCAAACTCATATCTGGACACTGGGAACACAGGTTACTTCACCACCTGCATATGTGGGACACAAGCATGCACACACTGAGGTCAGGATAAAATATTTCAATTATGTTTGTGCCATGTGTATGTTTATTTGCAGTGTGTGTTGGACAGTGGGTTGGCGTTGGTGACTTTTGTATTCGTACAGTGTTAAATGTGTTTCACCTTACCTTTGGGATGGATCTCTCCTCTCTTGTGTCTCCTTGGCTGTGGCACCGCTCTCCCTCATTGTCTCTTGCCTGCTTCTCTCTCTCTCTCCTTCCCCCATACCCTCGCCCTCTTTCCTCACTCTCTCTCTTCCTCCTTGTCTCATTGGCACAGGCCTACCCTCTCAGTGGAGGTGTGTGCACATCCAGCTGGTGCGTGTCAAGCTCTGCTGCCTTGTACTGCTCAGTAATGGCCACAGTGGCCAAAAGAGCAGCTGGACACACACATTCACACACACACTCGCTCACACACACTCACTCACACGCGCATACATACACAGGAAAGTCATTCAGTCTCCACATTACCATATCGTCTTCTGTCTCTCAGCGAGGAATGACCAAAGGGGGGGAGGCTATATGTGCTGCTGTTGTTTCACCCTGGAGCACAATCCAAGTGCCTTGGAATAGCTTTCACTGTGATGACCAATGGCTCCTTTCCATTTCCATCAAACCAGAAAATGCCACAGAACTAAATGTTTAAGCCTGAGCTCACAATTGCTGGATTAAAGCCTAAACTGCCATTTGTAACAAAACAGTACCAATCACACGGGCTCTGTAAACAAATCCATCTTAGTTACAAGTCTCACAGAAGTTTTTTTCCCCACTAACTCCAGCTTCTGATAACATCTTCATTCATCTCAGGTCAGTCAGGTCCGGAGGATGCTTAAAGAAAAGGAGCACAGCAGAACCACGAACATTTAAAGAGACAGTTCACCCCCAAATCTAAAATAGATATTCCACAAACTTCTAGTACTATTTATCAATGTAGCGTATATTGTTTTAGTGTTTTCCAAATGTTGGAGATATTGGCTGCATAGATGTCGGCCTTCTCTCAAATGTATTGTAACTTGACTGTGTTGCACAAAGCGCCAATAAAATATATTTAAAATACTCATCGTTCATGTTGACTTCCAAGAAATCCTGGCTAAGCAAACGATGTCCTCAAAACTCTAACCAAATCATTGATAAATAGTAATACAGGTAAGAGGAAAACAATATATCTCTGGGGTAAACGTCCCCTTATAACCAACCAATGAGTAGACCCCCACACACACATAATAATACATTTAATTTCAAAGCGCTTTTTCAGGTGCTCAAAGACGCTTTACAGTGGTTTGATAAAACATGATAAAATAGAATTAAAAAGAAAATAAATAAATATTAAAACACAACATAATTCACAAATTAAAAGCCAGTCTGAAGAGGTGTGTTTTGGTCAGTGCCACATATAACAACTAAGACTAAAACACACTGTGCAATACATTCTACCAGCGTTCATACGTTCAGCTGGCTGCTATATTTGTCAAGGAGAGACTCTGAGGAATGAACTCAATTGCACGACACAGATAGTGTTCTCAAAAAATAAAGACTTTACTGGAATTTTGCACAGTAATCAAAACAAGGAAAACAAATATACTCTTTCGAGGAAAACTAGCAAGTGATCAATGAGGTAGATCCGTGGGAAGTCCGTGAGGTAATCAGGAACGTGGGTCATAGTAAGACAACGAACTGACAATGAACAGGAGGAAGCTACCACAATATATACACAGGTAAAGGGGACACAGGTGGAAACAATCAGGGCGGGGAAAACAATCAAGGACGCAGGAGACAGAAGGGGGCGGGGAGCGTGGAGGCCTGAAATGAGAGGGATGATTAATTAAGGGAATAAACATAAAGCACAGGGCAAAGGGACATGACAAAACTAACATAAAGAATACACTTTCACTATTAGTTTCCTAGACATGACAGTACCCCCCCTTCTAGGGACGGCTCCTGACGGCCCAGACTCCTCTGAGTTGAGGCGGTCAAAATCCTCAATGAGGCTTTTATCTATGACGAAGCGGGAAGGAATCCATATCCGCTCCTCAGGACCATAACCCTTCCAGTCAACCAGTAGCTGTCGCCCTCAACCCCTTTTCCGACTAGCCAATATCTTCTTGACGGTGTAAACCGGACCTCCATCAATCATCCGGGGGGGCGGGGGGGGTTTGGCGGTGGGAACTATAGCGCTTTCCTTCAAGGGTTTTAGTTTCCCTACATGGAAGGTGGGATGTACTTTCATGGACCTGGGAAGCCGTAGTCTCACTGAAACCGGGTTGATGACCTTGGTGACGGGAAAAGGACCCACAAACCGGGGAGCCAATTTACGGGAGAGTACGTGGAGGGGAAGGTCTCGTGTAGAAAGCCAGACTTTTTGGCCTGGCTGGTATACAGGAGCTGGTCGGCGTTTTCGGTCTGCTGCTCTTTTCACCAGTTGTGAATTCCTGCAGAGGATCTTCCTAGCCGCAGCCCACACGCGCCGACAACGCCTGACCAGCGCGTGGGCAGACGGGACCGTGACCTCCCTCTCCGTGGCTGGGAACAGTGGCGGCTGGTAGCCATAAACACAGTGAAATGGGGACAGGCCCGTGGCAGAAGTAGGGAGGATGTTGTGCGCATACTCAACCCAGGTGAGGTGCTCGCTCCAGGAGGATGGATTCTGGGACACCAAGCAGCGCAAACAGGTCTCCAGTTCTTGATTTAGGCGCTCTGTCTGGCCGTTAGACTCCGGATGGTATCCTGACGAGAGACTGACCGTGGCACCGATGAGGCGGCAGAACTCCTTCCAGAAGCGTGACACAAACTGGGGGCCCCGGTCGGAGACAATATCCTTTGGGAAACCATGAAGCCGAAACACATTATGCATCATGACCTCAGCCGTTTCCTTCGCTGAGGGCATCTTGGGCAAAGCAATGAAATGTGTCATTTTAGAAAAACGGTCCACTACCGTAAGAACTGTGGTTTTACCTCTAGAGAGGGGCAGGCCAGTGACGAAGTCCATGGAGATCTCTGACCAGGGTCTGTTGGGAATAGGGAGTGGTTGTAATAGTCCTATTCGCGCCCTGGAAGAGGTCTTGTTTCGAGCGCAGACAGGGGCACGCCTCCACATACTCCTTCACCTCCTTCTCATGGATGTCCACCAGAAACGTTGTTTTATGATGAACATAGTTCTCTTGACTCCAGGGTGACAGGTGAGCAGCGAAGTGTGAGCCCAGTGGATCACCTGTGGTCGCTCGGCCTCCTGAACGAAAAGCCGGTTAGGCGGGCAACCCCTTGGTGCAGGAGCTCCAGCATTGGCTCGTATTACCTCCGTCTCTACTGACCAAGTCAGCGCTCCTACCACCCGGTTTAATGGGATGATGGGTTCCGGCTCCTTGACTGCAGGCACAGGGTCAAACAGACGGGACAGAGCGTCAGGCTTGACATTCTGAGACCCCGGCCTGAAGGAAAGAACAAAGTCAAAACGGTTGAAAAACAAGGTCCACCTAGCCTGGCGGGAGTTCAGTCTTTTGGCCTTTCTTATATATTCCAAGTTTTTGTGATCGGTCCAAACCACGAAAGGATGCTCGGCTCCCTCCAACCAATGCCTCCACTCTTCCAGTGCCAGCTTCACGGCCAGCAACTCACGGTTTCCCACGTCGTAATTTCTCTCTGCTGGGGAGAGCTTCCTGGACAGGAAAGCGCAGGGGTGAAGTTTGTTGTCCTTCTGTAGTCGCTGGGAGAGGACCGCTCCCACCCCTTCGTTGGAGGCATCCACTTCTACCACAAACTGACGAGTGGTGTCCGGCAAGGTGAGTATGGGAGCAGAGGTGAACATTCCTTTAAGCCGAGAAAAAGCCTCCTCAGCCTGAGGAGACCACAAAAAAGGCACTTGAGGGGACGTGAGGACATGAAGAGGGGCTGCAATAGCACTGAACCTCCGCACAAAACGTCTGTAAAAATTTGCAAAGCCTAAAAACTGCTGCACTTTCTTACGAGAGTCAGGGGTAGGCCAACAAGCTACTGCGCTAACCTTCTCTGGGTCCATCCTAACCTGACCTGGCAAAATGATGAAGCCCAAGAAAGTGACTGTCTCTGCATGGAATTCTCATTTTTCTGCTTTGACAAACAACCCATTCTTGAGCAGCTCTTGTAGAACCTGGCGGACATGTTGTTTATGGGTGTCAAGGTCAGGGGAGTAGATCAGAATGTCGTCCAGATATACAAAAACGAAACGGTTCAGAAACTCCCTCAACACGTCGTTGATCATAGCCTGGAACACAGCAGGAGCGTTTGATAATCCAAATGGCATTACACGGTATTCATAGTGGCCTGAAGGGGTGTTGAAACCCGTCTTCCATTCATCACCCTCCCTGATCCTGACTAAATGATAAGCATTACGCAGGTCTAACTTGGTGAAAACCTTGGCTCCCTGAAGCTGCTCGAAGGCTGACGAGATGAGAGGAAGGGGGTACCGGTTCTTAACCGTAATGTCATTGAGATGCGAGTAGTCAATACAGGGCCTAAGAGACCCATCCTTTTTCCCAACAAAAAAAAACCCCCGCTCCTGCTGGTGATGAGGAAGGGCGAATAAGGCCTGTTTTGAGGGAGGCATCAATATAGTCCTTCATGGCCTCTTTCTCAGGTCCTGAAATAGCATATAGTCGACCCTTAGGAATTGTAGACCCAGCAATCAGGTCGATAGCACAGTCATAGGGGCGGTGAAGCGGAAGAGTCAGAGCCTTGGATTTACTGAATACTTCACTTAAATCGTGGTAGCAGGAAGGGACTGAAAGAACATCAGGAAAATATATTTCTGGGATAGTTCCCTGCCTAACCCTCCCAGTGTTACCTCTTCTGTCAATCTCCGCTACCTGCTTAACACAGTGATCTCTGCAATTCTTTCCCCACCCCTCCACCCTCCCAGATTGCCAATCAATGTGAGGGTTATGAAGTTTCAACCAGGGAAACCCCAAAATGAGTGGATGTTGGGCTGAATTAAACAAGTGAAATGACATTGTCTCGTGATGGTTATCATCACATCTTATTTCTAAAGGCTCTGTTTGGTGAGTCACTTTAAACAACAGCCGCCCATCGAGAGCACTCGCTTCAAGAGGCTGGGGTAGAGGTTTAGTTTTTATGTCCAATTTTTTAACTAAACCCCAATCCATCAGACTTTCGTCTGCCCCTGAGTCAATGAGTGCACCATGAGTAACCACATTGTCTCTGATTTTTACTTGGATGCGGGTCAGGGTGCAAGGAGGAAAGTCAGAAGAAGAGATCCGGCTCACCAACGTACTCCTCTTTATTGGTGAGCCTCCTCTTTTACCGGACAAGCCGCTTGTGGATGTCCGCGCTGCCCGCAGTAGAAGCACAGACCCTCCTTTAATCGACGCTGACGTTCTGCCATCGAAAGCTTGGCGCGGCCCAACTGCATTGGCTCCTCCACGGAGCCAGGGGGCGCTGTTGTCCGGAACGCCGGTGAGGGGTGACGGGGCCTCCAAGAAGAAGTAGTATCCAGCGGCGAGCGTCTCCTCTGGGGAGGCGGATCAACCGCATCCTTGGATTTATTCCTTCTCCTCTTCGTCAAACGATTGTCTATCCGTATTGCCATGGATATGACAGAGTCCAAGTCAGCGGGCAGATCGAGAGGCGCCAGCTGGTCTTGTAGGGAATCCGAGAGACCGCTGACAAAAGCGTCAAACAATGCAGCGGAGTTCCAGCCGCTATCGGCTGCCATAGTCCGGAACTCGATGGCGTAGTCAGCCACACTCCGCTGATGTTGTTTCAGCTTAATCAGAGCCCGAGCTGCTTCCCTGCCCGGCGTGGTTTGATTGAAGATCTTTCTCATAGTGTCTATGAAATTTTCCAGAGACCCGCAGATGGGGGAGCCTCGGGACCACTCTGCCGTAGCCCACGCTGCTGCTCGGCCGGAGAGATGGGAGATCATGAAAGCCACTTTGGAATTGTCCGTGGGAAAAGCAGCCGGTTGGTGGTGATAGTGTAACTCACACTGCACCATGAACGTCCGGCAGCCCTCCGAGTCTCCGGAGTATTTTTCGGGTGGAGCCAGATGCATGGAAGTACTGTGCGGCTCAGTAGACCGGTTGGGATCAGAACCGGTCGCCGCCGGAACCGGGGGAGTCGTGGGAGGAGAAGCAGCCTTCAGGTGAGTGAGCACACGCTGGACCTCAGCTGCCAGCAGATTCACCTGGGTTGTCACCGATGATTGTAGTTCCCCGTGGCTGTTGGATAGGTGCTGCACTCCGTGCTGTATGGCGGCCATCTGCTCTTCTTGTTGCCCAAGACGTTGGCCCTGAGAGCGGATGGCGTTCTTTAGCTGGTCTGAGTCGGCTGAGTTCATTTTAATGGTCAGTTCGTACTGTCAAGGAGAGACTCTGAGGCATGAACTCAATTGCACGACACAGATAGTGTTCTCAAAAAATAAAGACTTTACTGGAATTTTGCACAGTAATCAAAACAAGGAAAACAAATATACTCTTTCGAGGAAAACTAGCAAGTGATCAATGAGGTAGATCCGTGGGAAGTCCGTGAGGTAATCAGGAACGTGGGTCATAGTAAGACAACGAACTGACAATGAACAGGAGGAAGCTACCACAATATATACACAGGTAAAGGGGACACAGGTGGAAACAATCAGGGCGGGGAAAACAATCAAGGACGCAGGAGACAGAAGGGGGCGGGGAGCGTGGAGGCCTGAAATGAGAGGGATGATTAATTAAGGGAATAAACATAAAGCACAGGGCAAAGGGACATGACAAAACTAACATAAAGAATACACTTTCACTATTAGTTTCCTAGACATGACAATATTGCTAAACTGTTATTGGTACTGGATGTGTGTGTAAATTGTGTTATTGTGTTTTTTATCTTTAATATTTGCTATGCTTCTTGAGAGATATTAATGTCTTCGGCTCTTTGCTGTACCAATCGTAAATTCCCCCTCTGTGGGACGAATAAAGTCATTCTGATTCTGAATGTAGACTTTTACTCTGAATTGCAGTGATTGCTGTGATTCAGAAAACCTCCAGTTATTTTTTGCGAGAGCTTTCTGCCTCCATTCCTCAATCCTTTAATAGGGTAGTGGGTGTTTTGATTCCAGAGTATACAGTACTGGTACTATTTAGCTAATGTTGTGGAAGGCAGCTTTTTTAGTATATATATTTCATATGAGGGTTTTACACACGGTGTGGGCATCACAGTGTTTCAAGCTGCAACAGCAGGGTCTGTCAGTTACTTTTCCTCTGATCTGTGGATGAAGTTGAAAATACAATCATTTTGGGTCATTTAACATCAGTTTCCATACTAACTTTCCATCAAACACCTAACAGGATGAAGACGAAAATACCTGTTGGAGCAAGCAGAAACATAACAGACACAAACATATTTAATGTGGTAATTTGTTATGATTTTATTACATGACTAAGACGTCGCTGTGTCTTGATGTCTATTGAATTAGATAAAAAACATGGTCACATTTTTTGGCGTGCATGGACTGAAAGGTTTGCAGCAAATTCAGTTCAGGTAGAGTCCTTTAATTTCAAGCGTTTTGGTCTGCATGAACATGGATTATACTCCACATGAAAACAGCCACTGATTTGTTAAGGATCATTTCATACTGATGTGTGCATGGACAACTTGTATCTATCATGGTCTGTCTACCTTTATCTTTCTGTGACTTTAATATTATCTAACTAATACATCGTATTTATTTGAGTGATAATTCAAAACCCAGTGTCAAAAATTCAGCAATGGATTTGCCTATGGGGCTGGCATGTGCACTCAGAGGAAAGGGATATTCACCCAGAGAACAGACTAGATCAGGGGGGATTACAGGTATTGTTTCATGTGAAAATGCATCAAAGCTGTGATTTCACACACTGCTCTGCTAACTTTTCGGAACAGCCACACACACAGTTTACCATAAGAGTCTATTTGTATGTTATATCACTTGACTTTTTTTCACTATAAGCTGATTTTCTCAATACAATGTAGTTGTGTAAGTGCTGTTGTTCTGAATCAAGCAACTCAAACTTCAGAGTGCTGAATAAAATCATCACCATCTTCATCATCATTAACATTATCATTCATCATCACAAAATATGTTTATTAACACTAATCTAATGATCACATCTGTGCTGCTGGCCTTCATGAGTTTCACACATTTTCTTTTCTTTCCCATTTTGCCTGATGTAATGGTCCATCCACACATTTATCTTTGAAAAATAGTATGAAAAATAAGCTAGATAAAAAGTTTTTTTTAAAAAAGGCTTTCATTCATCTGATTGGCAGGTGTCATCAAATCACAAGTCAAAGGAACAAGACTTATTTAATCTACTGATTGTTCAGTTTATGTGACATGAATATTTATGTTATTGGAACTTCAATATTTCAGATGTATGCATACAATTTTACTATAAATAATTCCTCTTCATTATTTGTTGTTATCTTTTAATCTATCTTCTGTTTCAACATAAATATCAGCAGTGTACAGAGAGGGAACATCAAATAAATAGGGTAAAGGAATACATTGGAGACATCCTAAGTACACAAATAAATATTTTTAAAGTGTTCTTCGGAAGTAGCTTCCGGATTCTTTCGTTGTTTTGACACTTCAAAAACATCTGACTTTGTAAATGATTCACGATTCCCAGATCAATATCATATGTTATGGAGGAAGCCTCTTTTGCAGTCATACGGTTCAGCAGGGACCCTGCAGTGCTGGAATTGGGCCGGTACTCACCGGTACGCAGTACCGGCACTTCTGGTTCTGACCCATGGAGTACCGGCACTTCTTGCTCAGTACCGGCATGCTGGTGGTACTCCGGTACTCATGCACCGTGCCAGTACTCAACACTCTCCCGCCGTTCTTATTATACATCCATATATATATATACAGCCGCCCGGTACTCAGTAGATGCGTCATGAGGTGCCGAACGGACATTCTCATCGCTCTAACCGCTGGAGTTTCACAGCGGCTGTCAGCTGTTTACTCCTGTCATTCAAACAGAACGTGCTGGAGAGGGGGCGGGCTTATCTTCTCCATGTAAATACTGTGGTGGAAACGACTATGTCAAAATTAACCTATTTGACCGTGATTTAATAGTAATACACGTTTCAAAATAATAATAATAATAATAGTGCCGAAGTAACAACATACTGAAAACTGTTAGTAAAACCATGTTTTAATGCTTTACAATTTGCATACCTAGATGCCCTCTCTGAAGAACCAGCACCTTACCGTGGTAGAGAGGTTTGTGTGCCCTGATGAACCTGGGGGCTGTGTTGTCTGGAACCTTGTGTTCCTGGTAGGGTTTCCCATGGCAAATTGGTCTCAGGCAAGGGGCCAGACTAAGATTGGTTCAAAAGACCTCATGAAAGACGATACAAGAAGTGAGGATACCCGGCCCGGAGGAAGCCCGGGGTCCCCTTCTGGAGCCAGGCCCAGAAGGAGGACTCGTCGGCGAGCGTCTGGTGGCCGGGCTTGCCACGGAGCCCGGCCGGGCCCAGCCCGAAAAGGCAACGTGGGCAACACCTCCGCTTCTCCGTCCCGCGGGCCCACCACCTACGGGAAACAGCGATGGGGTCGGGTGCGCTGCCAGAAGGGTGGCAGTGAAAGCGGAGGGTCTCGACGGACCAGACCCGGGCGACAGAAGCTGGCTTTGGGGACGTGGAACGTCACCTCTCTGGGGGGGAAGGAGCCGGAGCTTGTGCGGGAGGTGGAGCGTTACCAGTTGGATCTGGTTGGGCTCACCTCTACGCACAGCGTCGGCTCTGGAACCTTACTTCTGGATAGGGGTTGGACTCTATTCTTCTCCGGAGTTGCTCAAGGTGTGAGGCGCCGGGCGGGTGTGGGGATACTCACAAGTCCCCGGTTAGGTGCTTCTTTGTTGGAGTTTACCCCAGTGGACGAGAGGGTCGCCTCCCTACGCCTGCGGGTTATGGGGGGGAAAACTCTGACTGTTGTGTGTGCTTATGCACCCAACAGCAGTTCAGAGTATACGGCCTTCTTGGAGACCCTGGAAAGAGTCCTGTATGGGGCTCCTGAAGGGGACTCTTTAATCTTGCTGGGAGACTTCAACGCACATGTGGGCAATGATGGAGACACTTGGAGGGGCGTGATTGGGAGGAACGGCCCCCCTGATCTGAACCGGAGTGGTGGTTTGTTACTGGACTTCTGTGCTAGTCATGGATTGGCCATAACAAACACCATGTTCGAACATAAGGATGCTCATAAGTGTACGTGGTACCAGAGCACCCTAGGCAGAAGGTCCATGATCGATTTCGTTATCGTATCATCGGACCTGAGGCCGTATGTTTTGGACACTCGGGTAAAGAGAGGGGCGGAGTTGTCAACTGATCACCATCTGGTGGTGAGTTGGGTCGAGTGGCGGGGGAAGCCTCTGGATAGACCTGGTAAGCCCAAACGTGTAGTTCGGGTGAACTGGGAACGTCTGGAGGAGGCCCAAGTTCAGGAGGCCTTCAACTCACACCTCCGGCGGAGCTTTTCGGGCATTCCTGTGGAGGTTGGGGACATTGAACCAGAGTGGTCGGTGTTCAAAGCCTCTATTGCCGAAGCCGCGGCGGGGAGCTGTGGTCTCAAGGTCCTAGGTGCCTCAAGGGGCGGTAACCCTCGAACCTCCTGGTGGACACCGGTGGTCAGGGAAGCCGTCCGACTGAAGAAGGAGGCCTTCAGGGATTTGTTATCCCGGGGGACTCCCGAGGCAGTTGCAAGGTACCGACAGGCCCGAAGGGCAGCAGCCTCATCCGTGGCCGAGGCAAAGCAGCGGGTGTGGGAGAAGTTCGGAGAAGACATGGAGAAGGACTTTCGGGCGGCACCAAAGTTGTTCTGGAAAACTGTCCGACACCTCAGGAGGGGGAAGCAGGGAACCATCCAAGCTGTGTACAGTAAGGATGGGACGTTGTTGACCTCAACTGATGGAGTGTTAGGGCGTTGGAAGGAACACTTTGAGGAACTCCTGAACCCGACAACTCCGCCCTCTATGTTAGAGGCAGAGCTGGAGTATGACGGGGGATCAACACCAATCTCCCGGGGGGAGGTCACTGAGGTCGTCAAACAACTCCACAGTGGCAAAGCCCCGGGGGTGGATGAGATCCGCCCGGAAATGCTGAAGGCTCTGGGTGTTGAGGGACTGTCATGGTTGACACGTCTCATCAACGTTGCGTGGAAGTCGGAAACAGTACCGAAGGAGTGGCAGACCGGGGTGGTGGTTCCCCTATTTAAAAAGGGGGATCAGAGGGTGTGTGCCAATTACAGAGGCATCACACTACTCAGCCTCCCCGGGAAAGTTTACTCTAAGGTACTCGAAAGGAGGGTCAGGCCGATTGTCGAACCTCAGATTGAGGAGGAACAATGCGGATTCCGTCCTGGTCGTGGAACGACGGATCAGCTTTTTACTCTCGCAAGGATCCTGGAGGGGGCCTGGGAGTACGCTTATCCGGTCTACATGTGTTTTGTAGACTTGGAGAAGGCGTATGACCGAGTTCCCAGGGAGTTACTGTGGGAGGTGCTGCGGGAGTATGGGGTGAGGGGGTCTCTACTCAGGGCCATCCAATCTCTGTACTCCCAAAGCGAGAGCTGTGTCCGGGTCCTCGGCAGTAAGTCGGACCCATTTCCGGTGAGGGTTGGCCTCCGCCAGGGCTGCGCTTTGTCACCAATCCTGTTTGTAATATACATGGATCGGATTTCGAGGCGTAGTCATGGGGGAGGGGGTCTGCAGTTCGGTGGACTAAGGATTGCACCACTGCTTTTTGCAGATGATGTGGTTCTAATGGCTTCATCGGTCTGCGACCTTCAGCACTCACTGGATCGGTTCGCAACCGAGTGTGAAGCGGCTGGGATGAGGATCAGCACCTCCAAATCTGAGGCCATGGTTCTCAGCAGGAAACCGATGGACTGTCCACTCCAGGTAGGGAATGAGTCCTTACCCCAAGTGAAGGAGTTCAAGTATCTCGGGGTCTTGTTCTCGAGTGAGGGAACAATGGAGCGTGAGATGGGCCGGAGAATCGGAGCAGCGGGAGCGGTACTGCAGTCGCTTTACCGCACCGTTGTGACGAAAAGGGAGCTGAGCCAGAAGGCAAAGCTCTCGGTCTTCCGGGCCATTTCGTTCCTACCCTCACCTATGGTCATGAAGGATGGGTCATGACCGAAAGAACGAGATCGCGGATACAAGCGGCCGAGATGGGTTTTCTCCGCAGGGTGGCTGGTGTCTCCCTTAGGGATAAGGTGAGAAGTTCGGTCATCAGGGAGGGACTCGGAGTTGAGCCGCTCCTCCTTCGCGTCGAAAGGAGCCAGTTGAGGTGGTTCGGGCACCTAGTTAGGATGCCACCTGGGCGCCTCCCTAGGGAGGTGTTCCAGGCACGTCCAGCTGGGAAGAGACCAAGGGGTAGACCTAGGACCAGGTGGAGGGATTATATCTCTTCGCTGGCCTGGGAGCGCCTTGGGATCCCCCAGTCAGAGCTGGTTGATGTCGCCAGGGGAAAAGAAAGTTTGGGGCTCTCTGCTGGAACTGCTACCCCCGCGACCCGACCACGGATAAGCGGGAGAAGATGGATGGATACCTAGATGCACGTGTGTTGTGTTTATGCAGTGCAACTCCCATGGCTATGTAGAGTGATAGAACAGAGCAGGCACGCCCCCGAGAGAAGGAAAGCAAGTCACGTCACAAATTAGCATTTCTAAAATGTTAGCGTGGATTAATAAAAGTGCAAAAAGACAGCGGTTGTCGCCGGGAGAAACTTCAAATACAGAGAATGCTGTGCCTGTGTTGGAAATTGTGTCTGATGGGGAGCTTTCTTTGGTTGATCCTCCTGCTCCAAGTTCTAGTGCATTAGCATTAGCACTAGCTCCGCCGCCTCCTCCAGAGCCTCTAACGTTAGCTGCTGCTGGCGCAACTGCCACCACCAACACCGGGCAAAGCGATGCACCTGACTGCTGGACAACGGACCAGGTGCAATATTTTTGCAAGACCAATGCATGGCTCCTTCTTAAAGATAAGAAGCTAGGATGTCGGATATGCAGAGATGTCAAATCTTTGGGAATACACACTGGACAAGGACTGAAACTGTCAACTGAATGGGGTGAGTGCAGTGTCTCATTTCGGTGTTGACAAGGGCAAACAACAAGCTAGCCTGAGAAAAAAAATCAAAGAACATAAAGAATCACAAGCCCATGTAAAAGCTGCTGACATCCTTACATCTGCTTCACGTGAAACTATTCAACATCAAGTGCAGTCTATGCATAAATCTGAATTAGACACCACTATCAGAGTTTTTCGAACGGCATATCAAATTGGCAAACATAGCCGGCCATTCACAGACATGCCAATTGATTTGAATGTACAGAAACTGAATGGGCTGAACGTGGGCAGGGTTTTGCACTCCAATAAAACCTGTGGCGAAATCATCGACCACATAGCTCATGAGCTGAAGAAAAAAATGGCAAAAGACATTACAGAAAACCAAAGAAAACTCTGTGTTTTGGTCGATGAATCTACCACTATTAGTGGTAAAACGGTGCTTGTTGTGTGTCTACGCTCAGCATTAGCTGATGCTGAGCCCGAAACGTTTTTTTGGGAGCTGATCGAGTTGGATGGAACAACGGCTGATGACATCACAAAGGCGTTAATGGAGTGTCTTGGAAGAGATTTTAACGAGGACTTTTTAGGTCAGTGTTTCGTTTCTTTTGCATGTGATGGGGCTTCAGTCATGCTAGGGAAGAGAACAGGCGTTGCTACCCAGTTGTGTAGTAAATTCCCAAGCCTGTTTGTGTGGCACTGCTCCAATCATCGTCTAGAGCTGGCAGTTGGGGATGTGGTCAAGGAGGTCTCAGGGCTCAATCATTTCCAGATCTTTTTTGACAAACTCTATTCCTTGTTCCATGCCTCCCCCAAAAATCAGAGGCAGTTAGCGCAGTGTGCGCAAGCAGTCGGACAGCGTCTCCTGGTGATAGGGCGTGTTTTGTCCATCCGCTGGGTGGCTTCAAGTGAAAGGAGCGTCAGAGCAGTCTGGGAAAACTACCGAGTGCTTCCTGATCACTTCACAAATGCTGCAAACGACACGAGCAGGGATTCCAGAGACAGAGCAAAGTACAAGGGCCTGGATGATGTGCTCACATATGCAACGTTTGTCAGCAATCTGGGACTGATGTACGATGCGCTCACAGAGCTCAGCGACCTCTCTCGGCAACTCCAAAAAAGAGAGATGACACTGCCTACAGCAGATAGGCTCTTAACTCGAGAAATACGAGTTTTTGAATCCATGGTCACCATGCCTGGCCCACACATGACTACAGTTCATACAGCTCTAGCTGAGAAGTCCTTCAAGGGTGTTGCCCTGCGTGAGAATGGCAGGCTTGTACAGATTCATGCAGGTCAGTTTTTCCGTAGTATGGTAGAGAATCTGAGACACAGAATGACTTCCACAACCTCCTCTCATGTCAGCACAAGAGAAATCCCATTACATGGCCGGGAGGCCCGGGACAATCAGCTAATCCAGGACATGAAAGTTATCCATCCTGGAAGTTGGCCTGAAGAGGAGTTAGACGTACAGTATGGGGACGTAGAGGTGCTACGTTTGTGCGAAGTGCTGAAAGTGGACAGAAGAGAGACTGTTCAGGGCTTTCGCGAATACAAGGAAACCAGGGCATCCCGTACACCTGCTGCCATGGAGCCTCTACTGAAAGCAGTCCGAAACATCGCTGTCTCCACTAGTGAGTGTGAGCGGGCATTCAGCTGCATGAACGATATCCTTACTGCAAAAAGGAATGCTCTCTCTGTCAGCCGACTGTCCAGCCTGGTTTTCATTAAATGTAATGGACCATCACTAGGACAGTTCAATCCTGGAACAGTATGTGAGGTCCTGGCTGGCAAAGGGAAGGAGAAGTGCTGATGAAAGAGCCTGTCCAGCTCCAGCCCCTGATACTGATGTCCCCAAGGCCTTCTGGAGCCTTTTCTAACAATGTGAAGTATATTGCAAAGCAGCTCACCCAGTGAGAAGACTTTTGGCATAATGTGCCGATTTGTACAGATCCTGGAGATAGAAGGACTTCAGACCAACCAGGGAGTTATCTGATCAGCTTGGTGTTCAATGTAACTCTTTACCATGGCTCAGACTTTGTTACTTGCAGTTACAGTTTCTCATTTTAGATTGTGCAAATTTTGCATTTGTTTTTACATGTTCTTTGTTCATGCTCTTTATCATTTTTCTGAGTTGGAAAGTTAGATTGCATCATAGTTTACTTTATACATATTTGTATTCTTCAGTGGTGAAGTATATTGCAAAGCAGCTCAGCCATGTGAGAAGACTTTTGGCACTTTTTCGTTTTTCGTTTTCTGAGTTGGAAAGTTAGATTGCATTCAAAATGTACAGAAATACTTAATTTTGTTAAAGCTTTTTATAAAAAATGCTTCTGACCAGAGCTTTGTTTCCTTGTCATTAATGTTGAACACCACCAGAGGGGCTCTCACCTGAAAGGTCTCTGCTTCATGTGTCTTCAGCAGAAGATCTAGACTTTGATTGCTATATTTTCAGTTAATATTGACCTTACTGAGCTTTAGCCATATCCGCTGCCTATCATAAAAAATGTTAAGTACAGTGAACCTTTCTAAAATATACAGTAGTAAAGAGACAAACCCACCAGCATTATAGTAGCCAAATTCTTGTTTGTGGGCTGTATATATAAAATTGACTTGAAAAAGTTGCTGATTTTAGAGTACTGGCACCTTTTTCATTCCAATTCAAGCACTGAGCAGGGTTACAAAGCATCAAAAGGTGGGAAAGAAAGAGACATATAAGGGAAGGTAAATGTAATGAACCAATGGATACACACCAATCTTATAAAAAGCAGAAAATGTAAGAAAATAAATGTATAAGAGAGGTTTTCTGATGAAAGCACAAGTAAATACAGAAGGACAGAGGTAGAGGAAGACTGATGAAAGGAGAACATAAGGGCACAGTGTGACTAAGAGCACAGAGTATTAAAGATGAGAGGTCCAGCATGGTAGGAAGAAAAAAAAGCACAATATCAGAAATAGACATGAGGTGGACAAGATCAATAATTGATTTAATTATTAAATACTTTAATGTCATTTAGTTTCCTGTTGTGTTTAAGACACATATTGTTGCACATTAAGTTACCTCTCAGTCAGAGTTCTCTATTTCTCTCTAACACTCTTACCCAGAGAGTTACTGCCTTTCAAACTGGCTTTTACTGAGAGATTATTTTAGCTGTTAAACTCATTTCGTAGACAGTGTCTCCGTCTACTCTAATCCAGTATATTCTATAAGTATATTCTAAAATAATACTCAAAAGCTATGTACCTTGACAGAGTTATATGTCAAGGTTGCTGGAATCTCCTTCTTATAACATGCCTTACCTTCAGGATTGGAGTTCTGCTTTTCTGAAAAACACGTGATTTATTAGAGAACGTTATAGTTAGCTTATTTACACAATGTTTGTGACAAAGATAGCTAGGCCTATGTCATCTCTTTCGAGCATTGACACACATTCATAGAAGAGCTAGAAGTATCCTTTAGATTGGAAGCATTACAAATGCATCTGAAAGATATAACTTGTCTGTGCAGAAATGTTTTTATATTCAAGTGTTGGTCTGCTTTCTGGCGGCTAGATTCGGCTTAACCTCATGGACCATGGATTCTGTCTCTCATTTCTTACAGTGTGGAGACAGAATTGCCTCATAGCCAGTGTGGAGAATAGATTCACAAGGCATACATACACCCACAATACATAGAATAATACACTTTTCCCATAGAGTTTTCCATCCGTCAATATGATACACATACTTAATCTGGCCAATTTGTGAGAGCTCAAAATTCAAGTGTTGCAGGAATAGTACTGGGGGCCCTTCTCACTTCGGTTAAATGGATTCCTTGCGTCCCTCACTTGCATCGTTTCCCTGCGACTAGTCCCTCCCACCAGGGAAGCATGGAGAGATGCAAGCAGGGCCGCCCCTGGCCAACTTGGGGCCCCAAGCGACATTGTGAGATGAGGCCCCCCCCCCAACCGACAGTTGTTTTTGGAAACAAAGTAGGCTACTTTGCAAATATAATTCCTGTTTATTATTATTATCAACACAGTTACTTTTTTATACAGTGAGGTAAATGGTAAATGTGCATGTATGTCGTTCAGTATGCGTTTACAGGTACGTCTGCATTTCCTGCCAAATACTAGCCTCAAAAAGATTAAAATATAATTAATGCAAATAAACTACTTCTACTAATAATAATAATAATAATAATAATAATAATCATAATCAATTCAATAATATAAATATATTATTTTATTATAATATAGTTGTAATATAGTCAAGACAAAACATGCTTATGACATGCTCAAAAACTGATATTTCTTAAATCTGTATTCAAATGTAGTTCCCTCTGTCAGCAATGTATCAACAACTACACACACATTTCTATCAGTGTTTCTCTGTGTTGTGGTTGACATGATGATGACTGTTAGGAGTAAAAGTTTACTTTTTATTCATATATATTTTCTTTTAATGTTTCTTTTATTATCTTTTACTGTTTTTAAATGCCTTTGTCTGAATGTCTTTCATTTTTGTAAAGCACCTTGAATTGCCTTGTGTTGAAAGGTGCTATATAAATAAACTTGCCTTGCCTTGCCTTGCCTTGCCTTAACACTAGAACCGCCAACGGGTACATTTTACCCGCAGCTGTTTTTTGATTGTATGTAACTTGTTTTCAATAACATATTAAAGTCTCCCAGTCCGTGACTTTTCCTGAAAGTGTGTTATGTAGCACCCTATGTTGTTAACAATTGTCAATATGAAGTCAGATTGAAAAAATCGCCAAAAAAATTGCCATTTTATACCCATATCCGCCAGCGGGTAATATTTACCTCATAGAAAATGCAGCGTAAACATGACGTGTTGCTATAGCAACGCCTTTTGTCTACTGCGGTTCCTTATAGATATATTGATAGATGGATAGAGAGAGAGAGAGAGAGAGAGAGAGAGAGAGAGAGAGAGAGAGAGAGAGAGAGAGAGAGAGAGAGAGAGAGAGAGAGAGAGAGAGAGAGAGAGAGAGAGAGAGAGAGAGAGAGAGATAGATAGATAGTTATAGATAGTGTAACATCTTGGAGAATACAAGATCTTGGATGACTGAGCTCACGTTGAGGACGTAATGCATTTCTGTAGGTTACGTGAGTTGAATAAAGATGGACACTCGGAATGAGAGAAGTAGTCCGCGTCATCTGTTTATGTAGACAATGATATGTCCATAGAACAGAACATTACAGATAGATCGATAGATAGATAGATAGATAGTTATAGATAGAGAGTTGTGTACCTAAACAAAACACAAGTCTAACACCAAGCGTTTTAAATCAGCACTCTTAGCGATATTTTATACTTCATGTTATCTGCACAAACTATATCATATGAAAAGCTGAGAGTCCACAGATTCTATTGGTATAAGTTTCATCCCTGTGTGATCAAAACTCACTGTTCTACATGATAAATAAAAGAACATTGTACCTTGAAAATCAATAGCGGGTAAATTTGACCCGTTGGCGGTTTTAGGTATACAGCGACCTCTGGCGGTTCTAGTGTTAAGCGGGGAGAGGCTGAGCGTCACCATGAAATGTGCAAATTGACATAAAAATGAATAAAAGGGGAAAAAATGCTCCATGTTTTTTAGGCTGCAAACTTTAACTGTTATGTAAGCCAGCTAGACAGACAGTGTATCACTCTTCCTCCTGTACATTAGCAGATCAAAGGCATCACATACTTGAATGAATGTTAAATAAAGAATGCTGGAAATAACTGCATCTCCATTAGCCTATATGCTGCAGAGACTGCGTTCTTCATGTTGTGAATTGCAGCTGATGTTTTAATATGGCAATTGGCAATTTGACTTATACAACATTCACAAGTTGTACATTTGACTCATACAATAACCCACCTTCGAGTGATGCTCTAGTTTCTTCATGTTTTGTTTCCCCCTTTTGCTTGCCCCGGACTGAAACTGTCTTTTCACCGACATCTCTTCACCTGCACTAGTGGCCGTATCAAAGCCGTGATTGGTCAGATGTCGATTCATTGCAACGGTGTCGGGTTACAGACGTGCTCCCCTTGTCACCTCTCACTCTCGCGGGGGGTGCGCGGAGAACTGAGCGGAGAACTGCGCACAGCAGCTGAGGCCCTCTGGGCGGGGGCCCCTGCGCAAGGCGGGGCCCCATGCAGCCTGCGTGATTGGCCTGTAGGGAGGGGCGGCCCTGGATGCAAGAGAGGCTTCTCAATACTCACATTTCCCCTCCTCGACTCCCCTCCTCGGTTCCCCTCCTTGAGACTTGGTGTGTCCACACAGCAGCTTTGACCAAATCTTGAAAATCCTGGAGCTGGGCGTGTCTGACAGCTTGGGGATTTCGCGACCAACAACCAATCACATGAATATCACATGAATATCCCGCCCCCGACATACAAAGCAAAAAAACCCGGTTCTTCTACACTATTGTCAAATAGGAAGGGCTATGATGAACATTTATTTTTTTAACATTTATGAGATTAATGTCTATGGTGCTATTTTATGCTACATTCCATGCTGGCTAATGATACTGTCTATGCTTGCTAGCAACGAAGTAAACTAGCAACGAAGTAAACTGGATATAAAATCCCCAAACAAGCGAAAACCTACCAGTTTCACCCACTGCCTCTGCCACCTCCCTCCATGCCTGGTTCCTCCGGTTTGTATCCCGGTAAGTAAATAGGGACTGGTCATAAAGAACCGGGTGATTTGCTACCGCAATAACTAACTTCTCCTCCATTTTTGTGGAATATAGAAATGAACTGCGGGTCTGGTTCTCCCAGCTTGCACGCGGTTTGATTGGCTAGCGCTTGAACTGTCAGATTTGCATAAACGGATCTGATTGGCTGTCGCTTCCAGCTCAGCCTCAAAAGTTGAACATTGTTCAACTTTGGAATCCTGAACATCCTGGAAATCCTGGAAATCTTCGCCTCGCCCCCCCACAATGCAGTTCGGTGACAAGCGAGGGAAAGTGACGTCATCCCCATTCAAAGTCAATGGGCGGAGACGCGCTGGAAGCGGTGGACAAATCGCCAAAAGCTGCTGTGTGTACGGGCCGTTAGACCCGCCCACAGGAGATGCGAGCGGAAGACCGAGGAGGGGAACCGAGGAGAGAGGAGGGGAAGCAGCTGACGTTTAAAGAAATGAGAACTCCTCTCCTCTGAGCGGTCATTTTAAAGAGACGTCCGTTCATTATTACGTGGCAACAGCTGCATCAGCTGTCGAGTGTTTTGTCATAGCGCTGTATCTCTGTTAGATCAGCTGAACATTGTTCCCCCACATATTTACTTTGAATTCATTGAGAGTGCGGTATAATGAGACAATAACAGGCTACAGATGCGGACACACACACACACATATATTTATATAAATATATACAATTTAAAGTATGAGAGCACTCTCATAATAACGTAACACAATCAGAGACTGGATATATCCCCCCCTCTCTCTGGTCGCTGAAATGGGGAATTGAAATTACGGGCCAAAAGTTGTATTTACAAGTAGGCCTATTAAAAGTAAGCAGAGGACACCAAACCAACTGAGACCCGTCTGTCCGCCGCATTTACGCACTGTACAACACACACCTACACACTGTACCACACACACCTACAGCTCCTAAAGCATAATCCGTTGTGTATTTTATTATGTGAAGCAATGGTCTTAGAAAAATATCGACTCTTTGTTTGTAGATAGGCCTATAAACTAAAGCAAATAAAGAGAGTAGGCCTGTTATACTGAGTGATATATATTATACACACTGCTCTGCTTTCTGCATGGACCTCACAGCTGTTCTCTCTGGAAACATCGCAACGCGATGAAAGCAGTTTCTAAAATAATATCCAGGGGATGCATAGCTGTCATTGGCTGAGATAAGTCCGGCAGTGCGTCACGCCTCCACCGTTCCCGGAAATGCATCCGTGGAGGAGCCATGGAGGAACCATCAGTGTATCCTCGGTTATTACATTACATTACATTGCATTTAGCTGACGCTTTTATCCAAAGCGACTTACAATAAGTACATTCGACCAGGAAGACACAACCTTGAAGAAAACAGAATCATATAAGTACATCAGGTTTCATAGAGCCAAACATTTCAAGTGCTACTCAACTGGCTTTAGGTAAGCCAGTCCTTTATTAGTATAAAAGTGCTTCGTTAATAGTTCTAACGCTCGAAGTGGAGTCGAAAGAGATGAGTTTTCAGTTTGCGCCGGAAGATGTGCAAGCTATCTGCCGTCCTGATGTCAATGGGGAGCTCATTCCACCATCTTGGAGCCAGGACAGCAAACCCACGTGTTTTCGCCGATGGGAACTTGGGTCCCCCTCGCAGCGAGGGCGCAACGAGTCGTTTGGCTGATGCAGAGCGTAGTGCACGCGCTGGGGTGTACAGTTTAACCATGTCCTGGATGTAGGAAGGGCCAGATCCATTCGCAGCATGGTAAGCAAGTACCAGTGTCTTGAAGTGGATTCTAGCAGTTACCGGAAGCCAGTGAAGGGAGCGGAGGAGCGGAGTGGTGTGGGAGAATTTAGGAAGGTTGAAGACCAGACGAGCCGCTGCATTCTGGATGAGCTGCAGAGGTCGGATGGCACATGCAGGTAGACCAGTTCAGGTTATAGCTGCTCCAGAGAGCCTCCTCGACGCTCGGTCCTCGGTTTGCATTTAGAGAAATGAGATGTCCTTCAAAATGGCGCGCTGAAATTCATTTCCGGGTCACTACCGGAGGACCGAGGAGTCGAGGAGGGGAAATTTGAGTATTGAGAAGCCTCTATGGAAACCACGAGAAGCAGGGAAATGAGTTTTAAGAGCAATGGGACGTCCTTTCCTCCGGAGCGTCACGTGAAGCGACGTCCGTTTGTGATGACGCTGCACAGCTGATCGTCTGACAGCAGCTCTGTCCCCGTTATTTCCACACACACCCCCGCCTCTGTTAGCACACATTTACTGACACTAACATTTGTATCATCTGTTGTAGACCCAAATACATTAAATAAAATAAGAACTCATTCTCAAAAAAGATAAACGCCATTCTTAAAATGTATAAACGAACATTAGTTTGATTAATATTGATTAGAGTGCACAATAGAAATAAAATAATTGAGAGAAGAAAAAGAGATATGTTATCTATCAAAACCCAGTTAGATTAACATTCATTGGATTGCACACTTTGTTTGTTTGTGTGGATATGTAGCACCAGGGGCGTCGCCTGGACCTGGAAACATTCGGGGCTTAGCCCACAGTGGCGGCGCTACAGTCGAATTTTCTACATTTCTACAATTTCACATACACAATTGCGCCATCTGGTGTCACAAACGTGTGCCTGCATTAGCTTTGTTACGGCAATGCATTGTGGGAGATTCTCATAGCACCTGAGGATCACTTGAGGGTAAGGTGCCTGTATTATCTCGGTGGACAAAATGTATGTTTTTATTTTATAAGGACAATAACGTACTGTTGTGTTTGTTTAGTTTAATGTTAATTGTGTAATGCTCACAGTCACAGCAACATGTTTTTTGTGTGATTGGCTATTTGTTTTATATGATTTATCAACGTGATCATCAATAGCTAATCTGAGCTAATAAGCTCATGTGAGCAGCATGGTGCTATTTCTCCAACAGAACCCAGCTCACGTGTCCTTTTATGCTGTCCATTGAAATGCAGGTATGTGAGTTTTGTACACCAGTTTATTTATGTTTAATGTTTCACATTGCTCCACATGATGCCTCGACTACAAAGTCTTCCATGTTTCTACGCTTCTTCCTCTGTGTCACAGTTTCGGGAATATCAAGATCATTGCACAGGGCCTTGGTCTTGTCATAGACCTCATGTGCTTTCTTGTTACTTCGGTAACTTTTCAGTGTGTTCTCAACTGCTGTTTTGTAATCTACAGCCTGCACCAAGTCAATTGTTTCTTTCTGCAGGTATTTGTGCAGGCCCTGAGTGGTTGAGAGCAGTGTCTGGAACATGACAGCATGTAGATGGTACTGAATTTTCAAAGCTTGCTTTCCAGTCCCTTTGCTAGAGGGGCTGAAAGGCTCCCTAAAGTCTTGATCAAAGCAGGGAGGTTTTTGACATGCCCAGCGAACAAGTTTAATGTTTCACATTGCTTGTGAAAAATATACTACCACTATACGATCACTGATGTTTTGTTGTTGACTGGACACTTATTTTGTAAAAGAGATAGCATGAGAGGATCTCTTAAGCAATGCAGCTCACGTGTCCTTTTTATATGCTGTCCATTGAAATGCAGGAAAGTAATCAGCTCTGAGTGATCTGTTGCCGAGGGGACACTACACCGGAGTTACATAAGCAGAGATAAAGTGCTATTTTGGGGGGAACTCACCTCCTCTGGGGTCCCCCAGGAAGATTTTTTTTAAATTTTGAAGTTAAAAGCATCAATCTTGTGCACTTTGAGAGCAACATTAAGAGATATGGATACATCTCTCAACACCCATATGTCAAAAAGAAATCAAAGAATCAGAATCAGAAACGGGTTTATTATTTAAAAACACTTCATTTTCCAATTAAATCATAAACTATGTCAAATGATTAGAAGTTGTTAGTAATCAGATTAAACAGAACAAAGGGATGGAAGGAGGAAATAATAATCCCTCATCTCTTGCTGTTTGCGGTTGAAATGATCTATTTTGCTGGCCAAATGGAAAGCAGTGATGTCTCACTTGCCTTGACTTGTATCTGCAGTCCCTAAATCAGTTACCCATTGCCTCTTGTCTGTTCTGGTGTTCCTGTTCATTGTTGTCTCCATTGTTGTTCTTGTCTGTTGTATCTCCTTCTTGTGTGTCCCTTTCTCCTGTTCTCCTTTCTTCATCCTCTACTCTGTTTGGCTCATCTGTGATGACTGTGTAGGTAAACACAAACAAGTATGTAAGTCAATCAGTTTCCAGCTCTGTCAAATAAACGAATTTCAAGATACACAAATGTGTCTTCATTAAAATGAGTGTCACCACACTGTAATACTAACCAATTGAAAATAGTTAAATTTACATTGGAAACCTCTTGTTAGATATCAGTGTTAAGAGTAGTTATCTGCCAATAGGACAGAATCATTCCTATAGAAATGCAGTTTGAGTAATTCACTTAATACATTTACTTAAAACTTTAATATAGTCATTTTCACTTAATACTCTAATATAGTCATCTTTCTGCATTCAACACTAAGGAAAGCTGTACAATTTGACATGATAATGAGGAAAAAAGGCCTCCGACAATGCAGATATTTTTGGATCATATCAATTTTAAGATGGGGGTCAAGGCTTAATATTTGGGAGCATAGTGTCCCTTCCCCCTTTCAGGAGCCCCACTGGATTGGCTTTGATCTGAAATATTTGTATAAAAAGCTTGTTAGCTGGCTGTCCATCTCATAATGTTCACATAGAAACTAGCTGTCAATAGGAAATATCAATCAGAAGAATTATAATTTCTTGCAAAAATCTGTCACAAAAGAGGTTGCACATTTAAATGCAGGTGTTGTTATGGCAACGTCAGTGGCCAAACAGCCACATTTACTGCTGCAAATACGTTCAAACATGCTGTCGACGTAAAGCAGTGGCATGCCACCATTTCAGCTGACTTTTTCTCAGAAATACTGTCACATAATATCCATATATTTCAGTGCTAGGTTGATGCTTAGCTAAGCTAACTATGAAACTTTAACTGACAGGACTCAGGATCAACTGTGTAATGTAAGGTAGCTTCTAGCTTCATGTCGAACACTGACAGTAAGTCAACATTTCCCAGAGAGCTTTCTTTGAAATCACCAGGTAACGCTAAAAAACACAACATTTAGATTGTATGACAAAGTGTTTATTTAATATATCTGGCTAGCTATAGCTACTTGCTAACGGTTTAGCTTACCCGCGCGATTCAAAGTAACGTCAACGTGGCTATAATTTATGCTTTGCTTACATGTTGACATAACTTGTAAGTTTACTGACATGTACATACCTTGTTCACCTGGCTCAGGTGGTGGCTCTGGGGTTGTTGTGTGAGCCACCACTTGAGAATTGCCGTCTTTTTTATTAAAAAAATGTCTAATGTCCATCTTCAGAAACTCGGCGTCCGCGGCTGAAAGTTTAAACACTGTCACAGAGGAGAGGTACGTACCTGTCACTGTCAGCCAATAAAACAAGTTTATTTCCATGCAACTCTCTGATTGGTCTGGTGGTGTCTTGCCTCTGTTGCATTCACTGAACACGGGAAAGTACATTCCTGTCGTCCTCTAGGTAAAGTACGGTTAATGTATTATATTATTGAGGGAGAATTTGTCCGGGGCTAAAGAAAAAACATCCGGGGCTTTAGCCCCGGATGCCTACCCCAGGCGACGCCCATGTGTAGCACATTAACATTTTAATAGCACTTAATGACTGACTGAATGGAAATGACAATAAATGAAAATGTAAAACGAAAAAAGCGATCATGAAAATGTTTCCAATAAATGAATAAAATGATTTTTGACCACTTTGTTGTTCAGATATATCACATATTTGTAACAAAATGATACATGAATTGAAACAAAACACGGTATAAACTGAGGAGTGACTCCCGTGAGGTTCATGTATTTTCTTCACTCCGCTGGGAAACTGCTCTCATGTCAAGAAGCATCAGATCAGTGCATGCGCTGCATCGTCCAATCAGTGAGCGATACACAGTAAGGGGGCGGGGCGAGTGTCTGAGGATTTCATCGATTTTCATAGTCTGGTGGTTCCTCGGTTATAGCTCCTCCATTATCGCTGCTCGGTCCTCCGGCAAAAATAAGGCCATTGGGACGCTACTCAAGATGGCGCAGACAAATCAACTTCCGGTGAGACCGAGACCGAGGAGCGAGGAAATGAAAAATAAGAGAAGTGAGAAGGGCCCTGGGTCTCTTCAATGGCTTCTTCCTATGTCATCTACAAATGCATCTAGGATATATGAGGTCCCTCCCTTTCAGCTGATTAAATCTCTGTAGCCATTATACAGCAGCAGGAGTGATGTGTTCGATTTGCAGCCTCTAATTTGAGGGATGTACTACAAATTCCTAAAGTGCTGTACAATTATGCAAACTTTAAACACTGCAGATAACTTTATCACAGAACATTATTAAATGTGTCATTGAGCTATAGAAACAGATGCTCTTGGATTGGTAAGCTATTTCTCACGGATACTACTGTAGGAAATGTTTTCTAGAATTTAAAGTTTCCATCATAGAGTATATAAAAAAGGTTGTAATAAAGTTCATCCCTTTTTCCTGTACCTTGACTGAACTTCTCACAAGGATTTAATTAGATTTCTCCAGATATCCTGCAAACAAAGTAACTAATCATGACCCAACCACATCTGCAGGATAGTTAATAAATGCCCCTTTAAAACATATCTCAGGGTTGAAAAGATTGATTCCTAGAGACCCCACTAGAGAGACACACAGCCTGTACTCAAATATCAGGAGTTAAAGAGACCGCCATGACTTACGTAGGGTTGCAATGTTAGCTATTCTGAGGCAGAATGAAAACAAAAAAGGTGATTTTTCATGCAGCATTCCCGTTTTCCAGTCTGAGCAATGAACTGGAGTTGTTCAGTACAAACAAACAAATCTTTATCGACAACACGTAAACTGAGTGCACTGAATCATTGTCAGTGACTGAAATCAGTAGCTTCGAGCAGCTGAGAAATTCCCGCCAATGATTGTGAGCACAGTAGGCCGACATTACTTCCTTGTAGCTTATTGAAAAGCCACAGAAACAGAATGGGATGACAGTGTCTTAAGTAACATGGCGGTGATCTATTCAACTAAAGTACAGCGCTTGTGTGGACTAGTTTTGGACTGAAGTCAAAGTATACATCAACATGATATTAACTGAAAACAGTCAGAATAAGCGCTGAAGTATTGATGGTGATTTATTCACTTTCTTCGTACTGAAATGACTTTACATGGTGTTCAGTTACAGACCAATGAATGTGACAATGAATGGCGTTGTGATGGCTTAGCCCAGGGAAAAAGGTTTTTTACTGTAATGGCTCTTGGCAGAATTCCCCATTGCCATATTCAGAGAAAAGCTCACCTCACATGTCAAACTCCTCTTCTTGCTGTAAGACCTCTTTTGGTTGCTGACACCTCTTAAAATAAATTGGCGATGTGCACAACAGCTGAATGACACTATTAAATCAAGTCAACAAGTAAACCTTGAGTCGGTAAAAAAGATTGAGGTTTCTTAAGATATGGTTGCGAGATAAGAGGCCATGACATTTCCAGGAATAAGAAATAAGGTACTCAACTGAACAGATTGAAGAAACTGCTATTCCTTTTTTCTATTCAGCTATCCCAATGGCTTTGTCCATCTCAACAGCTTTGTATTAACTAAAAAGTCTCACATGCTTTCTATATGCCTCTTCTTCACCTCTAACTCTCCACCAAAAAGTTCTCTCTGCTTCTTAGTAATTGTTGACCATGTATGGGAAATAAATTGACTTGTCAGTAGACGATTGCTTACGTGTGGGGTACCATCTCGTCTTTTTGCCTCTGCCTTATCCACCAGCTAACCTCTCCTTTTTTTTCTAAACATGTTCATTATTTTAAGCGCTTATCTCTACTTTACACTTCTCTTATTTATTTTCTCCTCCTATGATTTTGGTTATCATTTTCTTTCCTGAACGGGTTCCTTGCTTCTCTATTACCCTCCCCTTCTTCTCTGTCTCTTTACTCTCTATTCCTCTCTCCCTAGCTGTGAGGTGATGTATGGTCCCTGTCAGCGCTGGAATCAATGGGACGCCGGTTGTTTTAATTTAGCCTGGGAGCCCAGCGGATCCAGATCCTCAGCGTCATGGAAGAGCGATGGTAGTGGCCTTTCTCTCCTCTGCTTTTACTCCCCTCCCTCTGTCCTCCCTCGCTCCCTGCAATGATCAACACTTAACTCCCGTTGGACAATGCTGCGTGGAGGCCCACACCATCCGGAGGCCTTAGCAAACAAGTGAGCTCACCTCTTGTCTGTTAACATGCTTCAGATTCGCATCAGTACCAATCGATGAGTGGCCACACAGTCTGAGGCCCCGGCCACACGAGGACGAAAACGGCTAAACGCATAGGATTAACGCAAACGCAATCGCAAAAAAGCTCACACGCAATATTCACCGGATAGAGTGTCCACACGAGACCGCTCCGTTTAGCTCCAACCGCTGGAGAAGCTGCAGTACATATGCAGGAGCCTCTACGTGGCGCTGTAACTTCCTCCACAAAAGCAGCGAAGAAGCATGGTTGTCATGGTTGCCCTTCTGTTTATTCTCCGCGGTGGGGGCCGATGGAACTGGGCAGAGTTTTTCTCCAGTCAACGTGTATTAAAGTTTAAATCTTCCGGACAAAATTATAAAAGTGCCCGTCAAAGGTCTTCTTTGTTATTTATTGAGCTTTAAAACAAATGAATAATGAATCTATATAATATAATAATAAAATACACGTAGCTTCTCTTTTTCCTCCCTCTCTTCGGACAGCGTCAGTGTCTGTTTCATGCAGCAGCTGATCCAGTAATGAGTGACCCGGCCGACAGTAAAAATAAACATATTTATAACTAGTTTAGGTAATGGTTTCTCCGTCCTGTCAGATTAGACTTCACTCGCGTTTATGTCCATATCGAGAGAAAGATAAATAATCTGAATTCAGTGTGCAGTTTACTTTGACGCGGGGGTGAGCAGCAGAGGAGGGGAGAGGCGGGGCTATTGCCTCATCATTATCAGAAAATGATCGTATAGGGCGCATACACGGAGCCGTTGGACCCCCCAGAGCGTTGCGTATGCCGTTCTGTCCACCTTGGGACCCGTTATCGTTTCCGCAGTCGTTTAGTGCCGTATTCGGTCGTCCTCGTGTGGCCGAACGGTCTATATGACACTAAACAGTAACGCAAACGACCGTTTCGTCCTCCTGTGGTCGGGGCCTGAGGTGGCTGCAGCTAAAGCGTGATGGTGTTTGTGTGTGGGGAAATGCAAACGAAGGGTGAAGAGTTAAAGCTGCCTCCTATGCGCACATGCTGTAGGGCGTAGGCAAACACATTCAAAGTCAAATGAGATATTTGATCTTTTACTCAAATATCATTCTCCACTTAATATCCAAGGCTAACTCATAGCATATTTGCTAAGACATGACAGCTCAGCTTTGAGAAGTTGCCTCAAGCGTGCAATAATCGTCCTGATGGACAGATAAACAATTGATAATGGGCTGAAAGGTAAAAGGTTGGACACGCTTCATTTGAGCCATGATCTGGGGCTCATCAGCCACATTTCTCCTGACAGCTTCTCTTCTTTTTCTGTCTCATATCATTTTCTTCCCTTTCGTCAACTCCCCTCCATCGCCACCCATCATTAATACAACTCATCTTTCCCCATATTCCCTAACGCCAGGCTTGAGCGAAAGCCATCATGCAAAGCTCATATCGCGGGCTAAAGTAATTAAAGTGGCTGCTTTGAAACAAAAGGCTGAACAGAAGAGAGGCTTTGGAGAAAATGAAAGAAATGTGCAGAGGAAGAAAGGGAAGCAATCAGCGAGGTGGGTTCCACCACAATGGCTCTGTTGATGAGAAATGTGCTGACACGCGGGTCATGTATTATTGGGTTTTTAACAGATGTACGCATGATCTACACAAAAGCTATGAGGGGTTTGGTCTTTGTTGAGCCACAACACATTTGCATTTATAAAGAAATAATAGAACCAGTTATTAAATAGAAAAGATGATTGTGTGGCTGTTAAACAATTATTATTTTATTTCTGACACCAAAATCACATAAATTAACTCTCAAAGTATTCATATTTTTTACCCACTGAGTGGAAAAGCTAGTAAAATGGTTTGAACTAATTTCTTCTGGTAACTGAAGTTTATGTAGTTGAGAAAAATACCTACACTGCTTGGCATCAAAACTGACTATTTTCCAGCTGTGCTACAACAGACTAATTGGCTATAGCCTTTTCCTCCATGTGGGTGTGAGCTAAAGTAAAAACCATAGACTGTGGTAAAATCACAATATGCAATGCTGGCTCAGACAAATTAAGCACAAACTTCCTAACTAATAGGTTTTCCCAATTACTGTACATTGTGGAGGGAAATGTAATTGCTTGGGTTTCTGTTCCATAACAATGTTTTTTCAAATGAGTGAAATTCTGCAATTATTCATTGCATTGAGTTCAAAAAGAGGAGGTCAGGTTGCAAACAGAGGGTAAACAGGGCCAGACTTGACCTCTGGACACTGTTTCGTGATTATAGATACAGTAATTAGAAAATATTGAGAGTAGCAGTTCAAAGTTATTGCTGCTTTTAAACACTACACTTACATGCAGTGATAAAAAGGCTGTCTTTGAGATCCATTAGCATCATGACAGGTAGGTGAACAGGTTGTGAAACAAAGAAATAGGAGTCAGTGCTGGGCATGTTATTCACAACGTTTTCATGTGCAAAAAAAGATTTAAATGCATGTTGGTTAAGCAACTATACTTATCGAATGAGAGAACACAATGTAGATTCAGCTGTATTACGAACTGTTTTCCTTGTGACCAAAACAAACAGTAAAGAGCGACGACTGCAGAGATTCAACAACTAAGGAAAGTGAAATCCAAAAACAACTACAAATAACACTTGTCTGATATCATAATTGTACGAATAAAAGCCTGAGACATATCAGTGTTTCTTCTCAAAGTTGTACTTTAAACAAGCCAAACTATTTTAGTCACCGTCACATCCACTTGTGAAAAAAACCCACCACAAACAGCTGTTTTAAAAGCTGTTCCATTTCTTTTCGTTTGTGAGTCTCTGATAAATGAATGTATTTTTAAGTTTGAAACAGTCATATGTTGTTATTTAGCCTTTCTGAGGCTCTGGATTAAATAAATGGATGCATTTCTGTAAGGAAAAATCGCCCTTACAATTTTTGAAAGCCTCCCTTGGTCCCTTCATCCTGCCGCCGTGACTTAAAAGCTCTTCTATAGCTACTGAATACTGATATACATGAGTAATATAGAGTACGTGGGTTTAAATGCATATGCTTTCCACTCCTTCTGTGTGGTTTGAAATGATGGCCCTGCCTTTTTCCGATCTGCTCCACTATTTGAAAGGTTTACCGAGTGACATGGGGAAAAAACATGACAAGACACGGCAGAAAGATGACAGTAAAGAAGGTGGCAGGTGCCATCGACTGGAAATTAACATGGTGGAACATGACAGAGTGAAAAGAGGAGGGTTGGCGTGACTTTCGATTGAAGGTTGCAAAAGAGGGGTATTTAGGTGAAGTCGCAGTAGTGTCAGAGAGCACCTGTGCCGCTCTCAGGTCTGCGGTACACTCCATTTAACACTATGTATTTGTCAGAGGGAAGCAAGCAGAGGAACTGTTAACTGTTATTTCAAGCTGTCAGCTTGGATCTGTGTCACACGATGCCTCATAGGGCTTCTCCGCGTGTGACACAAGAAAAGAAGAGTGTAGGTGGCGTAAAAGGAGGAAGAGACAGACAGATCCAGCATTATTAAGAACGGGAAAGACGCGTTACACCTGTCACTTTAGAGAAAACAACTCAATCATAGCTCAAACAATTGAAGAAGTTGAGAATTGGAAAATAACACAATCATCCCCGTTTCCAAAACAAATTACAAAATGATGTTGTAAATATCTCAATAAGTGTACTTTCCTTATAACATAAATATAGGTTGAACAGACATAATGGTTTTGATTTTATAGGCTCCCTGGTTCTTCCTACTTCCCTCTTTACATCTGGGTTAGCAAAGATATGTAGTGTCTTCCCTGCAGCCACCATTTGTGACATAAATGGCACAGACTTTAAAGCACATAGCAACAGTTAAGAAAATATCAGGAGCTGCAGGGTCAGACATTGTGCCTTAAAATATGCTGCTAAGACAAAAAAACTGTGTGCTTTGCCCTTCAAAATGAAACAATCTGTAGTCCAAATCTGATTTTCTAATGTAATTCCTACTTGCTCAACAAAGCAACAGCACCGATGGATAGATGGATGGATATTGTTTATATAAGAGAGCCCAAACCCCCATTAAGGCAGTTTCTATATGTTAAAGTAAATCTGATCCTGATTCCAGAAAATCGGGAGAGTAATTTTAAGGTTAGATGGCTGACAACTGTTAACAAGTTCAAAATCAATACTGAGCTGAAGCAAGCTTATGTTTGTCACCCAAATTGTCCAGCAGGGTGAATCAATCGCTCTCAGTTTGTTTAGGAAAAGTACAAAATTAAATGAATAGTTTCCCATTTATTTACTTATATTGAGTAAATGCAATCTCCAGCAACACTCTGAATCAAAAGAAAAACGTTAGCTTTTTCTTCTCAAACATGGGTTGATGGACACTGACATTGCCTAAACTGATGGTCCACAATGTGTTGAAAATACAAATCAAACACAGGCTTGGACAAGCTGTCAGGAGAATACAAAACTGCCTGAAAAAAAAACTGAACTGAGAGAGATCACAGTAAAGATATAACACTGGATTTTCTGTGATGTGGTACGTGACTTCTACTCTGCTGTTGCCTTGGAGACAGGACACAGGAATTTACAGAGCCATAGATACGTGCACACACATACATGCACGCCCTGTCACATATAAAAGTATACCCATAGTGGAAAGAGAGGGCAGAGGAGGGGGTCAGTGGGCAGTCTGACATTTCAAGTCGAGTTTCTGCTGCAATGGGGAAATGTCATATTGTTCGGCTAGACACATCTATCAAAGCCAGAAAGTGTTTCCAAAACAGTTGACAGTAAAATAATTAGCACCTCATTACATCACCCGTGTGTCTGACTCTCGCCAAACCTACCATTTCCTCTCCTCTTTTTCTGCACACACACTCAAAAACCTTGAATGGGGATGTAAATGGAGTCATTTCAAGCTCTGAATCTCTTGACCAGTACAACTTCGTGTCATCCGTTCTCATCGAGGGAAGTGCCAGCCACCTTTTTGGAGGAATCTTGTTTTGGCCGCTTGTATCTGCAATAATGTCCTTTTGGTTATGACCCACCCCTCATGACCAAAGGTGACACTAGGAACGACGATAAAGTACGTTAAAGCAACATTGATAGCACCCAGTCTGCGCATTGGCATTATATAGACCTGTCAATCACAAGGCACTGATGCCCTTAAGTACACCCTTCTTTATTATCTAATCTAAATGGGACAGAAAGACTTGGAACTAGCGATTTAGACAATATTGCATCAGTTAAATGTTTATTGAGGTAATAAATCATGTGAGAAGTAGGCTACGGTCCTTTTTGTTATACTCTTCTTTACAATAACACTTCTTTTTGCAACAACTTAAGTCGCCCCATGCTGGCCATAATAAAGAATAATATAAGGCACCTGGCGACACTTTTCAGGCATGGAAATTGCCTCTTGGCTGAAACAAACATTGTTTTATTCTCTTGAGAAACCTTGGAAACCAAAAGAGAGCCCCAAAAGAGTTCTTTTGTAAAAACATAGCTGGAGAACGGGTATTAAAAGAGGAAGTTGAGAAGTAGTCGGCGCTAGACAGTGGGCATTTGCACACTCACATACAGTACTTGTTTGCTGTATTGGTAGTTAGAAATGTCAAGAAAAACATCACGCTGTCAGTCAATAAGGTATAAGTATACATTATGTTATGAAACAGGAGCCCTCTCCCAGCAAGATGTGCCACCACAGGACGCAGCATCCAGAGCACAGCGGTGCCCCTACGGCTAGCAAACAGTCATCACAATCTGTAGCTGCAGGGCTCGAGCGCCCCTCCAAGAGTCATCCCCCCCTCCCTCAACATCATTATGTCCGGGTAGGTTGCTCAAAGGCCAGTGCTTGCTCGGGCCATTGCGATGTTATTGCAGAGGAAATGTTGTGCCTGCTACTTTGCCCAAAGGCATGGATATGTTAGTTTGCAGTGGAGCAGACCACCCAGGGCAGTGCAGATATTGGAGGAGATGGAGAGTGACTTGTTGTGAGAATAATTCATCTGCATCACCTAAATCTATTGCTAAAGAAAAAGGAAAAAAACATGAAACAAACATGCAACAGAGAAGTTGTTCATCTTTCTTTAATGTTGCTGTAAGCCTTTGTATCGACTCAACCATGTTTATTTTGATCTCCTTCAGAAAAGGAAGTCAAATTTGATGAAACGATGAAAGCCTTTTTATTTTCCTCAAGTTAACTTAAAAAATTACAAGCATTTCCTGCTCAAAATAATGTCTGCATAAAGTATAGTGCCTCATTCAAGTGACCTACATGAACAGAGCTCTGGGACCCAGCCCATTGAAAATGTCCACTGACTGTAGTGGACATTTTGTTAACATGCATCTCCTTTTACTCTTTTGAGCTACTCTATCAATCCCTGATGTTCTGCACAGAGGACATCCTGGTCTTTCCAGTGATATGTCATTGGTTAAAATTGCATGCTGGGAAGTTCCTCTTTCTTTTCATCCAAAATGGCTGGCATACGAAAAACAAAATTGTATAGAAGCAGGAGGAGAAGTCAAATATTGTTGAATAATTGTCATTTTTACCATGAAAATCATATATGTTCTTGTTTATTAACATGTAAGGAATTATATAATTAGTTCTGAAAGCAATTAAATAATTCAAGTTTTCAAATAACAGCCCTTTTATAAATGTCCATTCTAGTGGACGTCAGGACCATCTTCATGGACTTTATGACTCAATATTGTTGCAGGAGACGGAACTGAAGCAGACATTTTCTGTACCAGAAAGTTCAGGAAGATTAAGATTTTGAGCTCTCAGATGATGAGAGAGATGAGGCTTTCACACCTGGGATAGAAGAGGGTCAAGAAGAAGGGGGGGAAAGATGCAGGAGGCTCCATGAGCGCACAGATAGATAGAGACAGATAGGGACGAGATGGCCCCCTGTGGGCCAAGAGTAGCACGTATGTCTTATTATCGTTTTTATTTTAAGTGGAGCCATGAAAAATGAGAATTGCCTCAGGAATGCAAGCTTTGTTTCTATGAGCAGGTCAAATGGAGACAACATCCATAAAACTAGTCAAGATGACCCTACAGCCCGTGCTGACTGGAGTCCAATGAGGTACTTTCCCAGTACATTGACTACAAAGTCTTTGAAGATCTGGAAAGATTCACCAAAAACCAAACTAGTTTTGTATTGACCTAATAAACAGCAATGTTCAGATCAATTACTTATTCATGTTTTAAATAAAGGTGAATGTATTATTGTATTATTATCACTCTATAACCATAATACGTTACATAGTCCATCTGTTAATTTTGGCTGTCTTTTCAAACTAATATGGTCCCGATGTCCTCTACAGTGGACATACTGTAACATTTTAAAATAAAATAAAATAAAAAAAGTCTAAATTGCAAGATGTTTTTGTAACCCTAAATAGGTAGGAAATCACAAAAAAAGGAAATTGGAAGACGCTTTTTTTCCTCGGGTCCCAGGAGGATAGTGTGCTATGGACAATGGTAATGCCACGCTCATTTATGTTTGTGATTTGTTGGAAAATTGCTCATCATTTTCTATTGAAAATATCACATATATAAATAAACAGGCCATTTGCACAAAGGTCTTTTAGGATGCAGCAAACACTACAGTGCCTATTATGTTGTTAAGGCTGTGTATTTTACTTTTTTAATAATGTTGAATACAAATATAAAGAAAATGCGAGGCCACATCAATATAGTTTCAAGAGGTACTTCTAAAAAATGTAAGCACAATATCCGGTCCTAATGTCTCAGAGTGCGCAATTCATCCTTCCCAGCACATCATTATCAGAGTGAGGCACATTTGGTCCTTTCCGGGCCTTTTTTTAACAAGAAATAAAAGCAATACTTTGGTTTTGAACAACATGGGAGAATACATCCTAAGACATGTGGTTATCTGCAGACTTCTCATTTGTGCCACAATGAGCTTGATGTTTTCGAATGTAGTCAATTGTTTCAACAACTACTGAATGGATTGCTATACAATTCTGTAGAGATCAACATTCACCTGCAAAACTAATGACTTTTTAAAGTAAAATCGACTTTAGGCAGTGCTGACAAGCAAATTCAAGCATGCTAATCAGTGTTGAAGTTAGATTAATTAGTTATATCTTCAAATAAGCAAAAGGACATCCCAGAAACATTTGAGTTGTGTCTGTGGAGATAAAGCCCCTGCATTTATACTCGTATAGATAGTACATTCTCCATACCAAGTAATTGCACAAGGGTTTCATACTCAGGTTTAGTACTTTTCTCATTAGGAAATGTTAGTGTAAGAAGTTACTTTTGAAAGGTAGTTACCCAACACTAAATCTCCCGGAATTTGCCCACAGGTATTAATAAAGGTCCATCTTATTTTATCTTATCTAACGTAACTTGCATAACTAACATAGCACATTTTATAAAAGCTAAACATTGGTATTTGAGAGATTTGAGCCTTCAGCTCCAAGCATTACTTTTGAATAAATACAGCCTCACAGAGCTTTTAGCATGTCTACAGAATATTGTCTTGGTAATAATACATTTTTATAATAATACTTATGCCATTACCAGAATCCTTACTGAAGTAAAGCAGTCTGAATCAATTGAGTAACTTGATGCAAAAGGTTTTTGTATCAGCCTGTGAGAATTAATCATTTCTACAACATGTTGAGAAATAACTCATTATACCCTACTGTCCTACTAGGGCATTGCGTTCCAAGAATGCAGGGTTGTTGGTTGTTCCTAGAGTCTCTAAAAGTACAATGGGAGCCAGAGCCTTTTCTTATCAAGCTCCACATTTGTGGAATCAGCTTCCAGTTTGTGTTCGGGCGGCAGACACCCTATCCGTTTTTAAGAGTGCGCTTAAGACCTTCCTTTTTGATAAAGCTTATAGTTAGGGCTGATTAGATTCAGCCCCTAGTTTTGCTGATATAGGCTTAGTTTGTCGGGGGACATCTTACTTCTTCCTTCTCTCTGTCTATACCTGTGTACTCTCATGTTCCGATTAACCCAGCTTCCCCAAATGTCTTTCTTTTTGGTGTCTGTATACGCCGGGATCCGGAGTCATGGATGATCCTGCGCTCCTCTGTCCTGGATCTTGAGTCGTGGCTGTGGTCCTGGATCATAGGTCCTGGATGGATATCCTCGTGGATTCATCTTCCTATTATACACACATGCATTTCCAAACATTTGGACTACCTATGTTGCAAATGTATTATCTTTTCAATTTACACACGGCATCTATTGCATGTCTGTCCGTCCTGGGAGAGGGATCCCTCCTCTGTTGCTCTCCCTGAGGTTTCTCCCATTTTTCCCTTTAAACTGTGGGTTTTCTTCGGAAGTTTTTCCTTGTACGATGTGAGGGTCTAAGGACAGAGGGTGTCGTATTGTCATACTGATATTTTGTACAAACTGTAAAGTCCACTGAGACAAATGTAACATTTGTGATATTGGGCTATATAAATAAACATTGATTGATTGATTGATTGAGGTTACATACACGTCCAGGGTAGATTGTTCATAACACTAAATGACATTTTTCTCGATATGGACAATGCAATGCAACTATTGCAAACACATTGATGCAACAAGTCATCTTGATATTGCTGACGGTAATAAATATTCAAAATTGTTATATGAAGCACATTTTTACTTGACAGGTTGAAAGAAGCTGGCTAGAAAAGTAGATTTGACAGTACACACCATGACTCTTGCGATTCAGTGGTAGTATCTGAAGGTGGATCTTTTCCTGTGAGGTTTAGATGAAGGACGGAGGCTCACAACCACCTGCATGTGCAACAGGCTGGGGGTGTAAATCCAATATAAATTCATACCTTGTGTGGAGGCGGCCTTGTGTAATCCCCTATCTCCAGGAGCGTGGCACTGTGGCTTTACCATGGTTGAGAGGACTCTCCCCCAGCTAGCCATCAATCTGTGAAGTTAGCCACACAGGAGGCTCTCTCTGCCTTGTTATCTGTACACCCCCCATTGTAAGAGAGCTGATTAAAAAGGTGCTTGACCTAAAGTGGCTTTCCCTCGTCTCTGCCTCTTCTCATTTTATTTTGCATTTTTCTCTCGCTCATTCTCATTCCCTTTTATTCACGAGGTTCCTGCTTACTCTTGTTATCTGGAGTAACGCTTCACTTCCTTAAGCGCATACACTGTACACAGCTGAACCACACACACATAGACACACACTCATGAGTCATGACATATAGGAAAGGCAGAAGAGAAGGTAGCCTGCTTGTTATATGTCTCATATCTTCGGAGTCAATGATATGTCTCATATAATTAGCAGGCTGATCAAATTAAAGAGGTATTTATCGGGGAATTCATCTTTCTGTTGCTGCTCCAAATATATATTAAAGGAGAGGATGGAAGAATGACTTTCATAGAAGATAGATTAGACTTTAATAGTCAAATATTTGAATTGTATTTATTTATTTGTGACCATGATTATGAATATGGCTAATCTTTCAGATTATAATTACTTTATGGCTGTAATTACTGAAAGTGAATGGGATTTCAAAATGTTTAAATAAATAGTAGATCAGTCATGGGCACAATGCGAACATTGAGCAGTAGGTGAGGAATATTGATTATATCTCATTCATATTAAAAACCTGTTTAATATCAGTGGAAATGCCTTGATAATCACATTACCTGCTCCCACCATTGTCCATGTCAGACCCTCCAGACGCCGGGAAATGTTCCAAAAATGATTTCTGAATTTCGGCCATGACAGTCTGGGCTCAGCGACAGTCACAGCAACACCTTCCTGTTGGGGGAGACACTGTGGCGGCGTCTAGGGAGAGTCTGGAGGACAGACGAATAAATGAGGGAGTCATGATACTTCATTAAAGTGATACACTTGGTTGATTTCCCTCTCTCCCTCTCCGGTCCTCTCTCCCTTTCTGCACCTCTTTTAACCTTTGCTTCTCATCTTGATGTGCCTTTCCTCACTTTGTACCCACCCTTTGTCTCCTTGCACTCTGTCTACTGTTATATTATTTTATATAAATCAGAATGTCCTACGCTGGCATTTGGCAAAATGATACATCGAAAGTATGTAACCTGAGAATAATATTGCCATTTTCCAAATATATTTTGGGAAAAGTACGTAAATGGAAAAATACTTTGAGGAGGGTAACCAATGAGTTTAAAAGCCCTTACTTGCTGTAGCAGAATAAATCCAATTTATTAATATTAACAACAATTGGTTTACATATGGTAAACTAGGGGGTTATGAATGTAACCACCTAGCTTTGGGTTTAAACACCTGAAGCTATAGCAGATCAGAACACATGTCTTACCAATATATTTTGTAAGTTTCTTTTTATCAATTTCTTCAAATTCTTTGTCAATAAAAAAGAAAAATGGTCACATAGTTTGCAGTAGTGGTTGAGGACGTGTGTGCCTCTATTATGTAATATTATCCTTGAAACATCTTAAATATCTAATTAATTGAATATTCAAATAAATAGTTTAAAAATAAATATCATCTGATTTTGATTCGTTTTCCCTTAACATACTGTAGAGCAGTGGTTCTCAACTGGTCAGGCCTCGGGACCCACTTTTTCCTTTGTCAATAAATCGCGATCCGAATTTTTGAACCACTCAAATCTATTCAACAAAAAATCGTGCTGTAATATACGCTTTTTCAGCATAAAATTAAAGAGAAGTACAGTGCATATATTCCTTATATCCCTTCACAGAACTAAAGTATGCTTTAAAAAAGGTTTAATTAGATGATGGAATCAAAGCTAAACTGTTTAACATAAAAAGGCACACGTGCTGAAAACCCAACCCCAGAAGGGGGGGTCTGGGGGGATTCTCCTCCAGGAGACTTTTAGAAATATTAACATAATAAACTACGCATTCTGGTACACTCTGAGAAGAAAATAAATAAATCTATTGCTACCCGACATATTAATGATATGTTATGCCATTGTTTGTTTTTCACTTAGTTATGACAGCTTGCTGCTCCACACAGAGAGAAGAGCAAAGAGGAGAGAGTCTGTGTGACTTACTTTAAATTGTGGGTAAGGGTAGATAGCCCCCATTGTTCTGTGACCTGTCAATCATCAAACCGGGGGTCATATTTCATTATGTGTTCATTTGTATCTGAAGTTGTACCCATGGATGTATAAAGAATAGTTCTACCGCAGTTATTCTCCGTGGTGACTTCCGGCAACAATCTTGATTCTGATTGGCCAGAAGACTCGAAAAACATCAGCTGTTTTATTGAGAAGATGATCACTACGTGACAGAAGTTTTCCAAACCGTTTATGGTCTCCGGTACTTCCAGTCCAACGCCTACTGCATGCACAGCGTTAGAAAATCGGGCCTTCAAAATAAGTTTGTTTTTTTTACATTTGTTTTCTTCACTCACACATCTGCGACCCACTCGAAACGGGTCCGCGACCCACTTTTGGGTCGCGACTCACCAGTTGAGAACTGCTGCTGTAGAGCACAGTAGGTCTAAGGTGTATGGGAGATGTCCTTTTTGAGAGTCATATGGGTCGTGCTTCTCTCTCTTTTTTTAATGCAGTAGAGTATGTTTGTTTGCCAACACCATAACAAGCCTGACGACTAGAGAATATACTCTATAGCGCTAGAGAGATGAGATATCACGCTCTCTCTATGCTATATCGAGAGACTCTCTCGCTACTCTCTCGCCAGTCGCTCGCCGCTCTATCTCTCTCTCTCTCTCTCTCTCTGTCTCTCTATCTTTCTCTCTCTCTCTCTCTCTCTCTCTCTCTCTCTCTCTCTCTGTCCCTCTCTTCCATGAGCCCAGCTTGGCCCAGGGAGCATTATGGCTCGCCGGCCAAAGATAGTTCCCCTCATTCTCTATACTGGCTGCTCTGCTCCACATCCCAGGGCTCTCCAGTGAAACTAGCTGGGCATTGCTCCACATGACATGTCCATTTGGGAGACGTGCCCTTCCCCTACTTGCAAAAACAATAGCCCCCTAACTACAGAATGCACAGTCAGATGCCACAAAGACAGCAAGGGAAACATTTGTTTTTTATAGCTGGGATATTGTGAGGAAAGCAATATTGTGAGACATTGTATTACTCATGCAAAAAGATAGATAAAATATATTGTTTCCTTTTAAATCTTTCAAATCCATTAGCGTTTATGGCGCATAACATTCATGAGTGTTCACAGCTCTCTGACCTGAGGGAAGACTTACGCATTAATATGTCATTGGAGAGGCGTGAGATGTATTTGCCATGTTTTTCCTCCTCTGCTGGCAAATGTTAAACCACCCGATGCAGTGCGTGAGACGTCGAGGGAAGTTTAATGGGGAAGGAGGAGAGAATATGTTGTCAAGGTAACAAACACGAAGCCAGACCAATTAAACAACAGTGAGGCAGAAGCCAGATGGAAATAAACAATATCATATGTTCTTTTACAGCAAGGAACGTGCTGTCAAAATGTTGTCCAGTGGTTTATGTTTAAGGTCCTCTAGGACACATCACTCTGTCATGCATGTGTCATTGGGCATGTTATGAAAAAGCATCATTTATCAGTGGCTTCTAAAATATTTGATTACTTCTCATGACCTACATCGGGTACCACAGAAGCCCCATATAACTCACAGCCCACCATGAGAGGCTGAAGGACATCCAACCTGTACATGTCTGTTTCCATCTTAAACATTACGTGAAGAGGCCAAATGGGCAGTTTATCTGCGCATAACGTGATGATTATGACAAAATACTTTATGGTTATTTAATTGCGCTATTCTCTATAGTTCATCATTTTGTTGCGTTATGGTTTAATCTTCTTGAACCATATTAATAGAAATATATATTAACCGTTTTTAACCAAACTAGTGTTATATTATGAAAAACACATAAGCTCTTTGACCAAAGCTAATGCTAACGTCAGAATACTAACATGCTCACAATGGAGTGATGCTGGAATGAGCCCTACAATCTGGAAGAGAGTTAGAATTCACATCCGAGTCCTTGTCTCAAATATGAGTTTTGTCATTGTGTTTTAAATGAATGCCTGAATGCCTGACGCAAGCTAAAGGGATTTTCAAAACAAATTCTGCGGATTATAACTCTGAAATCTCCGTCTGTGAATTTTGAAGCATTTTTTTTATATAAACAGGTGTTTGCAAACCATTTTAAATGACATTTTCCATCTCGTAGATTTACGCATTTTTAGTAATTTCAAGTCACACTCAGAGGAAGGACTTTTGCAGATGAGATGAGCGCAAAATCAAACAGTAAATCGAAAGCTTAGTAGCACCTGTGGTGTAGTTTGTTTATTTCCTAGAAACATCCTTAATAGTGGTGTCCATTTGTGAAGATTATATGGACTAAATATGACAGTTACGGTGGTGGGCAATTTCATATTGAATCTCTTTCCCAGCTGCAAAAGGTATTGAAGACAAATCCATGATATAATGGTATTTTCTGTTTGGAAATGCACAAACCCCTCAGAGTTAATTGAAATGGAAAATAATGGATTTTAGTGAAGGGGCTCTCCATTTGATAGCTTTAATAGGTCACTATAATGACTGCTTTTTATAAATCCAATTGCTATCCGCAAAAGGTTTGAAAGAAGCTCAGGGTACTTGAATGGGTTTTCAGGTTGAACAAATGTCCTCTTGTGTTCGCAGCAATTTGGGATTGTATAGCAACCTTTAAGAAAGTACTATTTCATCCTATAAACTGCACATAGACTAATTTTGAGGATTTGTTGCTATACAGCCATGAGCTTGTTGAGTGTTTTGTCATAACATCAGCCTCTTGAGTACTGTTGAATTAGTCCACAAGGCATCAATAAGGCTTTCAGAGAGATTTACAATAGTAATAATGGTATATTTTAGTGGTAAGTAGTATTTTAGAACATCCTGCTCAACATAACGAATTTGTAAAATAATGGTTTTCAATGTACATGGTGGCAGAGACAGTTATGGAAGCTCACAGGCTCTCGTGTTTGACTAATTTGTTGCATTTCATTTCCTGACATCCGGTTTTTGGCTGGTTAAAGCAAACTGTGTTATAAGTGTCCTAAAAAGGAGCCTAGCTCATTCACAGGAGTTCTGTAACAGCCTATTGTACATGGAAACACTTCAGACCTCTGGGCTGGATCTCATTGAGAAGTTCTTAATTGGTTCCTATTGCCACTTCTGTGCTGGAAGAGAAGGACACTACTCTTTGGTTTAGCCTTTCAAAAAGACTCTGATGATCCTGTTGTTGTGGCAGAGGCAGAATGACGTCACTGCTGACATTGGTAAGGAAAGCTTGGACAGTTGGTTGTTGGTTGTTGTCTAGTGCTAGGCAAGAAAATTAGAACAAATAAATAGTCCATGAATGCCAAATATGTCATCATAATGGTACAATTTCACAAAGATGTCCTGTTTTACCAACTATCATCAGGTATATGAATGCCACTATCACACACGTAAGGAGTTCATTGACAAGACATTCAAAGGTAGCTCTTGACTATTTTAATAATCATTAGAAATATGTTCTGCTTTAAAGGTCACCTATTATGCAAAATCCACTTGTTCATGTCTTTTCTACATCAACATGTGTCCCCTCTGTGTAAAGAGACTCTGAACGTTTCAGGAAAAAATATCCGCTCACTTTTCGTCCTGATCCATTTATATAAAAACCTGTCTGAAAATGAGCTGATCAGATTTTGGCCACTTTATGATGTTATAACGATTTTTTGTCTTGTGCAACCATCAGCCAATCACCAACCAAGGTAACCCCCCCTCCCCCACCTTATCACCTGAATCTCCTCCTAGAGCACCATTGTGTTCTTTTTAACCAAATATCTCTCAGAGGGGCGTGGGGAGGGGCTCCTTATTTTCATCTAAAGTAACAAACAGAGAATCAGCACTTTGGAAACAGGGCTGAAACAGAGGGGATTATGGGTAATGCTGCAATGATCTGTTTGGTGTTTGGAGCCAAACACTTCAGAGACATGTTTTGTATATATATATATTTCATTTCATTTCAAACCTTTATTTATACAGATAAATCCCATTGAGATCATTGATCTCTTTTTCAAGGGAGACCTGATCAAGTAGTTCCACATGAAACATAATATATATTGTTATATTGAAACAGTATAATAGGGGCCTTTAAGGTCTCTATTTTAATGAAAGTTATCTGGTTGCTCTGAACATAACACCGTGTCAAAACTCATGTTTTCTTGTAATGTAATTTTTTTATTCTAAACATTTTCTGTGAGTGATATTTTTCTTGTGTGTGGAGGAGCCTATTGTGTTTCCTTAAAAACTCATTTCAAGCACCAATTTATGTTCCAACAGAGATGCTGATGAAGAAGGACCAGCACCAGCTGCTGCAGAACATGCAGGATAGAGCCAAGATTATAGGCGGGATGTTAGGGGGGGGGGGGGAACAGCAGCTCACATTAACGTCATCCTCACTATTGGCCATTAAAGACAAATTATATATTTTGACCATGTAAGCAGGTTTTTCATTGCAGTGTAATTGATTAAAAAACGTGTGTGTGACTGATTACATGTGAAAGTCATCGATCTTTAAAAATCTTAACATTTGAGGGCAACACGCCAATACATTTAATGAATATTGCAAATGATGTATTTCATGGTAAGTATTATTAACAATGATGGCAAGGTTAACACAGATACAAATAAATTGTGCTCATTGTTACACACAATGTGTTCCAGAATAATAACTATTGTTTCTTAGCTGACAATAAATTCTCAACTCAAGGTCCATTAGTTTGCAGTTCTCTGGCTTTCGGCTGTATCAACTTTTAAATCAACATGGATGAAATATAAAGACAAAGTTTGTTCAGCTATAATTCAATGCAGTGGATCAAACTAAAATGCTATGCCTGTGGTGTGGTGGAAAGCTCTAGTACAGCAACTAAATGTACCTTGAGATCAAAGGTCACAAAGTCCTTGGGTTAAGAATACAATATGTAAGAAATCCAACCGTCACGTTGATTCAAATAACAAAAAAACAATTATTTGAAAATTCAGAAAACATTTTGTATAACGTAAACACACAACTCAATAATATATTAACATAGGTCTAGTAATACTTCAGGCTTTCTAATGCGGAAATTGTACTTATTATACCTCAGATGTTTGTCAGTAAAATTACACTTGACTGCTTTGTATTTCACATTCTTTACAGGGTTTGGACTGAAGTGGAAAATGCATGAATGCAGAAGCATATCTGGTATATAACCTATACCTCTATTAGCTTGCTCTTTGATCCAGTTTTGTAAGCTCTCCCAACCCCTTCCCTGTTTTTATAAACAAATTGGTGCAAGGAGCTGCTTCCTGTTTCAGTAGCATCTGCAGGTCCGTGAAAAACTGAAGGGGTATTCAAGGAAACAAATTAAAAGGCTGTTTAAATGCATATCAGCTAATTGCTTTACGAGGCACGTAAAAGGCTGACATTTAGCCAAACACATAAGTCTTGTGTTTTGTATGGGTTTAGAGAGACCTTTGAAAGAAATAGAATAAATAAAAATGATTAACTTTAAGGCGAGACACCCCAGGTGAATAGGGTAATTTTTTTAACTTAAAGGTATCAGCTAGAAATTTCTCCAGTTAATGACTTACAATAAGGAAATTGTTTTTTGTATTACAAGTTTTCTGAAATAGCATGTTTAAATATGCAAATTTCCATTATCTCATTAAATATGCACATATTTTAACACATTTCATGAATCGAAATCTGAACTTTGGATAAAGCCAGGTTCAAAATTCTTGTTTCATTTTGTAGTCATATTAGTATCTAAGGCTTTTACAGAAGGGATATTGGATATCTCTTTTTATCACTCCATAAATCAGAAAATACTGTCAATAGCCCTAAAATATCAATTTTCGCCATGTTTTTAGGTATACAATGTTGTATAATTCAGGCTATGAAGGATATATGAACAAACCCTTCTGCAAAAGCCTTCATAATATTGATAGGAATATAACTGGAAGGTTTGGTGTATGTACGTGCTACTGAAGTTGAAATTTCGAACTCAGAGTAGGAGAAAAAACTCATTTTGAGAAAACCACCTTTAAAGATTGCAGTGAGGCGCTAGCTAAACCCTCCTGTTCTTTGGATGACAGCTTGCGCATCGACGCACTCCGTGAAGGTATTTCATGTTCGGGGTCATTTGTTTTTTGTATAACCTTGCTTCGTGCAAGTGACAATTGTTGTCGTCTTCTCTGTGAACTATTTCTTTCGCCGTTCTTTTGCCATTTTGAGATTTCAATTTCTAGCGGAAAGCTAACCAGGAAGTGTTTTAGCACACCACGTGACGCATCTGAACGAATCACGTTGTCAGAAATTGACACCAGCCAATGAGATTTCGTTTCTTGGTTTAAGACCCCTTTGTGCTTTACAGTAAGTCACTGTGAGTATGGCAACTGTCCATGAAACGTGCTGTAGCTGCTCGCAGTATAGAACGTCAATGGAAACTAAGCGAGAACATTTTAATGCCATTTTGAATACCTCAGTAAGTGGATAGATATGAAGTGCAGCCACAGGTCATCTTAAGAATGATATGTGGGGTACTACGCACTGTTAGACTGAAAGTTAACATTTTCAAATGCTGCTTTTATTGGACTCTATCGAGCTACTCAAGTATGTTCTCAACTCAGTAACATCTAGACCGGCCTGGATATTGAATATATATATGAAATATACACTATACAGTGTACACTATATATGATATATATAGAAAAGGTATTTTGAAAATATGTATATAACTAAACTTTAAGCATTACAGTACATTCTGAATCAAAGAGATTGATGTAGACCAGTGTTTCTCAAACTTTTTCATACCAAGGACCACTTAACCAATAAAAAAATACTCGCGGACCACCTAACTCCACAAATATCCAAAAACACATTGTTTTTTACAAATCGCCTGAAAATGGTACAAACAAGTGGCCACATGTGTGATGAAGGTGTTGCGCTGGGCTATATCATGCAGTTTAAAGTGAAACTTAAGCTCGCTCCATTGCGGAAATATTCCCGCGAGAGTGCGGAAAACTTAAATTAATTTATTTATTTCAAATGTGAAATTTTACCAATATACTCACGGACCACTAGGGGGCGCTCACGGACCACCAGTGGTCCGCGGACCACACTTTGAGAAGCACTGATGTAGACTGAAGAAAAATGTTATTCAGCTATGATGTTTAATATTTCAAATACACAGCGCTAAGAGTGACTATGCAAGGAAAGCTTTCTGTTCTTTTCAGCACAACTGTTTAAACTCCAACAGGCTGTACTTTCCTAACTCTTTAAAGATTAATGACGTTCTTGGAACAAGTGTATTTTGGTGAATGAGCAGAATCTAATATGAACAGACCATGTGCATTGATCACAACATTAATTACCCCGCTTCTTATATGCTGAATGTACCACATCTCCTGGAGTTGGATGAGCATGTGGATATTTTCGTGTTCTTTTTTTAGTAACTTTTCATTCCAGCCTTAGTCTTACTTTTAGACTTTTAAGATGATGTTCAGGGTCACTTTTAAAACTGGAGACTTTGCTCAGGCAGTGCTAATGGATGTTTTTCTTCGACAACTCACAGTGATTCATTTGTTATACACAAGGGGCGAAGGAAGAAGCATGCATTTTCAGGCTTAATGGCATGGTTGAACACGGAAATGTTCTCAAGTGGGCCGAATGGGAATACAGTATGGAGCTGCTGAAATAAAAAAATTGCTGTAATAGTCAGTCACCTCTCTTCTATCTATCCATCTATCCTCTCAACTAACACAAATGTATAATAATTACACTGAATATCAGAACATACATTTAGCTAGCTAGCTGAGTCATTTCGACTGGGGTTCATTCAATTAACTTGTTCTAATATAGCAGTATAGACTGTACATACAAATTGTTACAAAATGGTAGATTACCAAGTGTGGACACATTTGACCTTGTTTTGGTAGAGGGTGGAGCGTAGTTCAACGACTAAAACAAGATGTTTTTTGGAAACTAAAATGTCACACATTATACAATAATGTGTTATTCAAGTATTCTGTGAAATGGTTGAAGTTCTTAGACTAAAACATGGAACACACACACACACACACACGCCATACCAACCCTTTGCAAAGATGTGTGTGTATGCAAATCAAAACCAAGTTTCCCAGTTGGAAGGGTTCACACAGAGGGGTGGCAGATAGGCAACGAGGGAAGGAGACGGAGAAATCTATTCCCGTGGGTTGGCTTGACTTGGCTCAGAGAGGCTCTTTGAGTGGGATCAAATAATATTTCCACTCCCTCAGGGATGAGACGGGGTCCCTCAGCGGCGCACACAGCTTTTTATCTTAGCCACTCTTCAAGCCTCAGAGCCTTATCTACGAGAAAGGAGGGATACAAAGAAGGTGACGTGAGATTGAGGCATCCAATGTACATTATCTTTAGGTTGGCGAGAGTATTTATGTAGTATATTTGCTTCCCAATAGCTTTGTTTGAAGGTTAGGGAGAGGGCCATGTATTCAGTTATGTATGTGCATGAATGCAAACAGAGAGGGAGAGAGAGAGAGTAAAGGAGAAGCGGAGATATCTTGGGCATGCATGTATTTGTCATGAAATTACATGCATTCAATGTGTAATTAAAAAAAAGGAGCATTACATTACATTGCATTTAGCTGACGCTTTTATCCAAAGCGACTTACAATAAGTACATTCGACCAGGAAGACACAACCTTGAAGAAAACAGAATCATAAAGTACATCAGGTTTCATAGAGCCAAACATTTCAAGTGCTACTCAACTGGCTTTAGATAAGCCAGTCCTTTATTAGTATAAGAGCAATTCATATTCTGCCTAACACTCAATACAAATATGACTTCTCCAAGTTCCAGAAGGATTACTGATTTGTGTGTGTGTTTTGCAGGAAAGCTCCAGAAATATATTGTTGAAATGCTATACAACTCAAATAATGATCAGCTGAGGCCACTAAATTGTAACATGTCTTTTTTCCAACTTGTTGTTTGTATCTGTTCCAGTCGCAGCAGGATATAGGCCTACATGCATGCATATAAATACACGGGAGCATTTTAAAATTACATTTATTATAGAAGAATCTTTAAAGCGGTATACTGTGGGGACCCTGTCATCAAACATTTTTGCTCAAAGCATCTAAACAACATGTTCGGGGCATTCATATGAATTTTCCCAGTTGAGAATTACATTTTTCGATTTAAACGACAAAAGATGAATCCCACAAGAAGGTCATATTGAGCAATGTTGACAAAAGAGAAAACATCATTTGTGTATATGCTACAAAATACAAAACGTTCTTCTCTGGCCCATGCTACAACCTTGCCCCGTTTGTCATTCAAAGTGGGAGATAGTTACTTTCTGTAATCTTGCTGACAAATTGACCTTAAACCAAGACAAAACATACCGTCCTTGGCAGAGACACAAATGTTTCAAACAGTGAAATTGTGCTCTGCAATTCAGATTTCATTTTTGTTGTTGCTGTATATTATAAGAGGCCTTGAGATACAACTCTGAAGACAGAGCACATTTGCATAGATGTTGTGGGGTTTGTGTAAAATGTATATGTTTCGGAAGAATTCTACCTACATATGCTATGCAATGACAACAAGACCAGATCATTACTTGAGTATAACTGCTTATGGGAAATAAACAGCATGGACTGTCAAGTAGCCTAGCTTAGCATACATGTTGGAGTATAGCTCCTTCTGAAAACACCAATTGCATTTTATAATATTTATGTATCCCAGTATAGGGAGGCTTTGGCTCAGTGGGTTGATGTGTTGATCAGGTTGTATCCCCACTGCAGTCAATATGTCGTTGTGTCGTTGGGCAAGACACTTCATCCCAAATTGCTCCTGTTGTGATTGCCCGCAGTATTGAGTGTATGTAAGTCGCTTTGGGAAAAAGTGTCTACCAAGTGACATGTAATGTAATGTATACAAATATGACAAAAAAATAGTAGGGTCTGTCATCATTTTTCCAAAGCCTCCAGTCTTTATGCTGGGACAGAATTTTTTTTTCATCTCAATTTACAAAAAAATCTCAAATGTTAATCTTTTGTCCTGTAAGAACAACCACTCCATGGTTCTCAATCCTGTTGAAATGGACCTGATTGAGCCAGCAGAGCATCACACACACACACACACACACACACACACACACACACACACACACACACACACACACACACACACACACACACACACACACACACACACACACACACACACACACACACACACACACACACACACACACACACACACACACACACACACACACACACACACACACACACACGAAAAGAATGATCAAAGTGCAGAGGCATGGAGGTGGTCGCCCTCATTTGGACTCCTCACTACTGACCACTATTGGACAGTTGGAGTTCGAGAGGCCGGCTTGGCTGTCTCATTACGCTGCCACCAGTCCTGTGTGGGGGCACATCACGACTCAGCACCCCCCTGTCTCTGTCAGAGTATCGCCTACACCCTGTCCTCTGACAAAAGGCCCAGAGGTTTAAAGCTGCCTGCACAGCCTCATCCTGTGTGCCTTTCTCGGTTTTCTCCCCCAACTGTAGCATGCCAGAAAGCTAAGCAGCTGTTACATTTAGCTAGTCCTAGTCCCTGTATTTCTCCACATACGAGAGAGGCTGTGGTAGATTGCATTAGCCTAAGCCTACCACTAAATTATGCCAGCGTTTTGAGAAGCTCTTGGCAGTGTGGAGAGGCAATTCATTCTGACTAAATGTAGGTTGCCATGATATGTGAAGAGTGCTTTGTGGAGAGAGCTTGGTGGAGCCAAAAGAAGCTTCAATGAGTCCTTTACCTCAGCTTTGAATAAATCACCCTCAAAGTGTCAAAGACCACTTGTGTTTTATCCCGGTCTGTAGGATAAGGACTTGGGTACTCGATAGATTAGCAGGGCCATGATTTGGATGAGGGACAACAAGGGCATTTTATATGGACAGTCCTCTAACAGCATTGTTGAAAGGCAGTCTCCAAGGACATTCTTGCTGTGCCGTCAGCACCAAAGAACCGGCCAAACTGAAATGTTGGCATTGCAAAGCATTCAGGGAACTGATCCATAACAGCACAGATGAGGAAAAAGCTGTTTAGTCAAACATCAGAAAAAGAGATGTCTATGGCAATGTCCAAAAGGCTTATCCAAGGCTTTAACTTTGATCTAATCCTTTGCATTAAATCCTTAAGAACACTTCTAAGGTTGACTTTCATCTGCTCTCCTGTCCACTCTGCTTGTCCGTGCCATCCTCCTTTCTAATCTGCCTGTCTGCTCCATCCTCAGTGTCTTCTCACCAGAGCCGGTAGGACAGAACCATCTGTCAGCCAGAGAGGAGGGACAGCCAGACACGCTACAGCCATTAGAGCAATGGATTTCCACTGTTCCCTGTCTCAGGACTATAACTTCATCCTTGAATGCCCTGCACACTTTCACTTTATTGCAGTGTCAAACTGAGACATGTCACTCCACTTGTGGGTTGTTGCATGCTCCCAAGGTACCTCACACTGTCACTTTGCACAAAGTCCTCAATGTTTTTGCAGTGTTATTTGTTTTCCCTCCCTGTGGTATTTATTTCCTTGTATTATAACTTTGCTTGTCAATGTAAGTCCTTCTCACTCTCAATTTCCCCTTGTTCCCGCTTGAAATTATCTCACTACCGAGACAAAACAGCCTGAGGCCATCTCCAGCAGGCACTTTTCTTTTAGTTTTTCTTTTGTTTTCTTTATAAATTGCAAAACACAAAGTAACTTTACTTGTGTAAATCCTTGACAACAACAACCAGTTGAAATAATTTTCATGAGACAAAAAGGATATTTTTTTATGTTTACGTCAATGGTTGATAGCTGTTGACGTTCACTTGATTTGTTGCCGCCAGTTTTTTGATCTTCGCGCACAACTGCCACCACCTTACCTGTCTACATACCTCAACATGGTCACCTATAACAAGCAAATCACATCATTTAGAGTAAAGCTACACACAATCATGTCATGATCTTTTATATAATGCATCTTGGATTATAGTCTAAGGCAGTAAAATGACGTAATCCCCTAAGAACATCACCACATATACCAACCCAGTCTCATGGCATTTCATGTTCACCAACACGATTTTTAATCTATTGATTCGTGTTCACCAAAACGATTTCCCCCTTTTTTTCGTGTTGCACAGCACGATTTTAAAAGCAATGTATTTCTACTGGTAATGACGCTCATGGAAGCACGGCATTCGTTTGTGTCGGCTGCCCTTAAAGGCAATGTGAGCGTCCATTCTCATTGGATAACGGAGAATTGTACACCCGGAAGTAAGTATTCCCCTTACTGTCGATTGATTTTACAGTGATATCTGCACTACTCATCGACTAAAAAACACCAGATTATCCTTGTTAATTACACAACATTGATTGGTTTAAATTGTGTGCAATGCTTTTGTATTTTTCCCCTTCGATTCGGAGAAACAAATATTTTTTCGGAGTAAAGGATGGCAGAAGACACTACACTACCCAGAATCCCCAGCTATCATTTGGACTACACCATGTGCTCTGTTTGACAAACCCCGTTTTTTTTCAGCATTCATTCCAATGGCTGGCGTCTATGTCACATGATCTTCAAATTTCTCCCTGCAGAAAAAAAAAACATGGCCGAACTTCGTTTTATTCTCGGTGGAAAATGCCTATTTTAAAGTTAGTTTGGCCATTAAAATGCGTTTTGATGTAATTTGATGCGAGAAATATGAGTTGTTATTTCAGATTATGTGTGCAGTGGATGTACATGATCTTTAGTTTGCTAGTTATTACGAAGATTACTTCAGGAAGTTTTCATTCATTTCATATCGATATTATTTCTGTTATGTTGTGTAACTGTTTAATGGTGTTATCTTTATTGCTACCCCCTTCCCCGTCAATGTATAGTGTTGGTCCACAGCGAAAACATATTAGTTTAACCAAATCCGCATCTAAAGATAGCCTACGTTATTTTCCCCTGTGCAATTCCAGTCTCACATCTCACAGCACATCGTCATTAACAAATACCGGAAACAGACCGAAAACATTTTTTTTTTAAAATAATAATACTTTATTCCGAGTGTGCTTGCTTTTCTCTTTGGAAGTCATCACATAACGGCATTGTAATACACGGTTCGGCTGCATTAAATATTACATATCTGCCGTAGTTCTGTATTTATAGAGCCCTGCATGAGAAGACTTCTAGACAAACATGAGGAACTGAAAACGTGACGTGGATCATAAATATATCAGCCATTAAACAACATCTTACATTTCGTTTCACACAATACGTCTCCTTGCAGTATCAACACTAATTCGGCTGACTTTTATATTTGATCCAATTGGTAGATAGGCTGTATTTACACCATAAAGGTGCACAGCTGATATAAAGGGACACCTAGTGGTTAAAGCATGTTATTGAATTTCATTATTTTTATTATTAGATATGATTAGGATCCCTATAAAGTATATTCATTACTCGTTATTCTCTACTAATAGTTAATTAAAGACTGTATATAATGACTATTTTGCACATCCCTTTCAAGATTTCAAGATTTTCTAAGGTTTATTGACATATCATATAGGCCCACACAACTATGGTGTAGTTATGCATTGAATGAAAAACTTGGGTCGCAGGTTCCTCAATAGTGCATTACAAGACATCTATCAATATTTGTGCATACCTCCAGCAATGTTAACTATGTTGAAGCACTTATTTTAACTGATATTATACATAATGTATTATACTCTTATAAGATGTATGTAGATATTTCATCTCCGACCTTGTCAGGTATTGAACAATCAATAAATAAAGAACACAGAATTGTTAAATATAAAACACAGAATTTGTGTGATTATACTAAATGATTTACAAATAAACACCACTGCATATTTAACTGTTACACATGCTGATGTAACGCAAATGTTCCAACTTGGGATCAATAAAGTATATCTTATCTTAAGCTGATCGATGGCTACTGCCATATTTGCAAAATGTGCCTCTGAACCTTGACAAGTGCATGTTTCAGGTTTATCAATTAATGTAATGTAATGTTATCAATTAACAACAGGGGTCACAAACATAAGACCAGCTGTTAAATAAAGCTCTTCTGACCTTAGCTGGCATGTGTGTATATATATATTAATGCTGCCCATTATGGGCACAAGCAATTTTCACCCATTTATTAATTATGTTTTAAATTTGAGTGTTTCCTATCCCCTAAACCTCCAGGGATGTACACAGTTTAATACTGGCAACTTCTTATTATGGGAAATACGAAAACGTCTTTTAAAACTACAACTCCCAGTAGAGACGTGCCATAGATACAGAACATGTTGCGAAACAGAATAGCCAGCATGTGTAGTTCTGGGGACGGGGAGGGGGAGGGGGAGGGGGAGGGGGGGGGGGGGGGGGGGGGACGCGGTGGACCCGTTCAAATCCAGTTTTGGACAGTCTGCGTGGTTCCATCCCATTTCAAGTGCCGTTCGAGGCTCGGCGTAACCCTCGGAGCACACTCTCCAATCACAGAGCTTGAGGACTATCACGGGGTTTGTCAAACAGAGCACATGGTGTAGTCCAAACGATAGCTGGGGATTCTGGGTAGTGTAGTGTCTCCTGCCATCCTTTACTCCGAAAAAACATTTGTTTCTCCGAATCGAAGGGGAAAAATACAAAAGCATTGCACACAATTTAAACCAATCAATGTTTTGTAATTAACAAGGATAATCTGGTGTTTTTTAGTCGATGAGTAGTGCAGATATCACTGTAAAATCAATCGACAGTAAGGGGAATACTTACTTCCGCGTGTACAATTCTCCGTTATCCAATGAGAATGGACGCTCACATTGCCTTTAAGGGCAGCCGACACAAACGAATGCCGTGCTTCCATGAGCGTCATTACCAATAGAAATATATTGCTTTTAAAATCGTGCTGTGCAACACGAAAAAAAGCGGAAAATCGTGTTGGTGAACACGAATCAATAGATTAAAAATCGTGTTGGTGAACACGAAATGCCATGAGACTGGGTTGACATATACAGTATATCATTAGCCAGATTGGCTCTACAAGGGGCCCTTGGGCACATCACCACCTCCTGCATTATTTATTTCCCCTGTCGCATCCAGGTTTCTATCAAGCAGCGAATAACTCCAAGGTTTTCTTTGAGTCAATTTGTTTGTGATGAAATGATAAAAAAAAAATGGCGGTTATTAGCCGTTATTACCAAACTCTAATGTTTCAGATGGTGCAAAACGGGCAAACTTCACCTATCCGTTTGTTGTGTAAGTGAAACAAAAAAACTTTACTAAACTTTCTTTAGGCTAATTGAACTACTTGGTTACGTATCGGAAAATGTCATAGTTTCGGGTTAAATAAGTACAATATGTTGAAATAACTTAAAATAAGCCACTGTTGAGTTTTTGTTTTCAAAAAGGAACAGCCTGTTGTGTCCCGTCAATTATGTTAGTTTGTTATGTATTTGTCACGTTCATGTTTGTTTTGTTTGTTTCACTTCCTGTTTTATTTTGTACTCCATTGTCTCACTTCCTTGGTTCTTGTTTCCCGCCATCGTCAGCGTCTGCCCCGCCCCTGATTGTTTCCACCTGTTCCCACTTACCTCTTGATATTGTCCTGTCTCCCCTTGTCTGTTGTCAGTTCGTCTTGTTCGTCATGCCAAGAAGTCAGATTCAAGCAGCCATAGAGAGACCAAGTACCTTTTGTGATATCCTCCATGAGAGCGTTTTGTTTTGTGACCGTTTTGTCACTCCCTCTGTAAAGAGTGTTTCTTTGTTTTTGATCCATTAAAGTTTATTTTTCTTTAAACCTTTTCGTCTCCGGATTGTGCAATTGAGTCCTCATATCAGTGAGTCACGGTTCGTAACACAGCCTCCTCTTAAAAGTCCTGTGATTATTTAGCCGTTTATCCTTTGTCTCTTTTTACATCACGTGACACAAGACTTTATTCATTTGCTCCCGTCATAATTATTACGGCCAATAGAGGTTAGTGTCGTCTTGTATTTGTATTGGTGATCACCCATGTGAATGATAACTGCCTTTTGAACCTATAGTGGGTGTACTACTACTACTGGCCCGTTCTAACACATATTTATGAGGCAGACAACCACTGAGGATGGCTTTTGAATTGGCTAATAAGCGGGTGCTTGAATGTTCTCTGTTCTTGGTGTCCGTAGCACAGCCCATGCTTCTTTTTTTTGGGCGGTTAACGTCACAGTACTGGCGAGTCTTGTGTGCAGGAAAAAGAGAAAACACCACAAGAAACAAAACACCACAACAATGACCGCTTGTTTGCTGGATGTTGCAAAAACCCACAGAAAATATTAATCCTATCAGCTGGACCATGCATGAAAAGTGCAACGTTTCCTGCTGCGTCACTTTTGAAAAGCCACAGTTGAGCACTCTGCATTGCTCGTGTTCGACTCAGCAATATAACACATTCAGGACCTTCTCTTCAGAGCAATGCAACACACTTTTCTCTCCCAGTGCTGTCAGGGACACAATGTCCTGTCCAGTCTCCATTGCATAGACCAAAAAGCCAAGACAAGATGTTCCTTATGGACACTACCTCAGTCATTCAAGATGAAAGTGTTAACTCATCCTCCAACTCATGTCTGACCACTCCTCACTTTGTCTCCACTCCTATTTTTAAATCAGATCTCTCCTTAGGTCACTGGTGACATGCCATTACTACAACTTAAGTACCCACAGACTTGAGGAAACTCTGATCTCTGTGACTCTCCTGCCAGGTGTAATGTGAAAAGCTTATCCTTGCCTTTACTGTCACCATGCATCTTGCCCTTGGTTGCCTTCTGTACTTTCTTCCTCCTCTGACCTCCGCCTCACTTCCTTGAGAAAGTTCCAGTCGGTGGCCTTCCTCTAGGGTGAGTGATTGCAGCTCCACGGGCAGAGTCAACCACATTGAATTACCTACAAGCCTCTCGGAGGACAAATGTGGAATGACTGAGGCATGTGACTGTTGTCATCTCTTGCCTCTTGTTCCTTCATTTCATCACCACTGACTTGACTGTCAAGGCCTATATGCTGTGACTATTTTCACCGTGTTACATCAAAACCGTTTTTGTGGAAATCACTCTCAAAATTGTTATAGCATAAACATTGCTCAGATTTATACATTTTAATGAAATAATCACTTTGAGTTGACATTTCCCCAGTGCAACATGACTTCAAGACCCACAGAACTGCTCCTCTTACATTTTCAGACAGACCAGCGGGGACTCTGATTGGTCACAGCTAAGCTTCAATGCTTCTGGGTAACAGAGTTTGTCATGCCCAACACCCAATGTGAAAATGTGGGATTGCGAGTACACTGCAAATCACAGCAGAGCCTAGTCGTGCTCATCGAGATGCCCTTGAAGCAGCGTGTTTATGCACATATGAGACACTGAGATCAATTTGAAAATTTATTTTCATATAAAAAGACACTATGAAAACATTAGAGGACTACTTTGTACAATCTTATGTATAAAAAGAACAAAAATGAGAGAAAAGGGAAGGGAGGGGTTTTCAGTAATAAATCAGCTGGATTGTTGGATGGTTGAAGCAGGCGATGAACACCTAAGCATCAAAAGGCTGAAGAGTGGAGGTGAGGTGAGTGAAGTAGGTTTTGGAGCTGGCCTCCGCCTTAGGTTGGACATTCATCCAAGGCTGTATTTCATATTCTAAGTTTGGCAGGATTCAAGCACACAAATGAAAAAGATGACTCAAACCGTCATGTGTTAGCATTCGCATCACATCAGAGTTAATCAAAGACAAGACGGCTGTACAATTGTGTGTAGATCCTTAGTCGTGGTCAAACATCTCATTCGCAATAAATCAGGCAGCATCTAACTTACCGTTCCTGAAGATGAAAACCAGCAAACTCCAGCCCTCATTGAGGTGAAACCTGTCACATTATTCAAAGTATGGAAAAGCTCATAACGGAAAAAAGGTAATTAACAAAATCTCATAGTGCTCTGTAATCACATTTCTTTCTTTCTTCAAATCCCATTTTTAAGTTACCATGGGAACAAGGCTTTGTAGAGAATTCATAGCATTGTCCTTAAAACAGTTTTATGTATACAAAAAACGTGTCTACATTTAAGTCTACTTCGTTTCCCCTGAGACTGATGTTTCCTCTGCTATAGACTAACGCCAGCTGAATGAGACTGTGTGAGGCCACTGCCTTTTCCATTTTGGACACTCTACACCTGGGTCCCGAGCGTCGTAGAAGGTCAGGTGAATGTGACCTTATAGCTCTGCATTCTGGGGGCCGAACCTATCTCGCTCCTCTGAGAGGGAGGGGAGCGTTATGTTTGTCTATCAGCTGATTAACTTGAAAGGGTAGGAGAGCCGCACTCTTGTCTCACCATCTGCGCCACGCCGCACTACTCCCACATTAGGGATCTTTAAACAGATGGTTTGAGGGCTGCATCGGAAAATGTCAGGACAAATCGCCATCCCCGGATAATTACAGTTTTGAGAGCTCCCCTTCTTAATCTGCATCTCTTCCTGCCTCAAGCTTCCTAAGTATATATGTTTGAATCTTTTTTTATCCTTGGCTACCATTGTCTCTTGCACTATTTTCTCCTTAAATTGTCCCTCATCTCTTTCTAATGACTAATGAGAGCAGCATTGAGCATAGACAGAAAAGTTATCGAACCATCTATTGAATGCATCCTGCACCCTGGCACTTTCTCTATGCCGGTGTGTGTGGGGGGGACGATGTGCTAATGTAGCAACAGCAGGAAACTGGTTGTCCTCTCGCAGCGACCGAAGTACGGATGTGGAATATCAAGCAGGAAGCCTCACCACTGGCTGATTTTTTGTGTGGCTGTTTTCTCTTCGCCTCGTCTGCCACCCTGTAGCCTCATAACCTCTGTGACTCTGTCTTTCTATCACACTCTCTTTCTGCAGCCGCTGTGCTCACAAGTGCAGGATTAAATGACAGGGACAGGTGTCCATGTGGATGAGAATTATACATCTTGCTTCACAGCTAACATTAAGATGTCATGCCTCTTGGTAGCACGATGCATGGCTGGCAGCAGGAGAAGAATAAAAAAATGGTAGACGAAAGTAAAGAAAGGCATTTGTCTTTAAATCAATGGAAGGGTTCTAGGGTAAGTGGAAACACCTACTAAGGTTGAGGGAAGCAAACAATAAACCCTCAGCAACAGGGGAAGAGCGAGTTAGCAGCTAAACGGATTGGCGGTTCACTAAGCGGCATGATGGTACGTCCATTTGGGCTGAAAGTGACTGATATATTCTATTTTCACTTTGGTGATGGTTGAAATGGATTCAGATGCTGCAATCTTTAAAAAGGCTTTTATCTCCAAGCACTGGGGAAAAAAGGGGATGCGAGAATCAGCATGACGATCGCCATCCTTCTAGGTTGGCTAACATGCGCCACACGTCACCCTCAGAAAGTAAGCTCACATATACAGTGTGTGTTCTCAATGTATTAAAGATTCACATGGGTTAATTCTCACAGGAAATGAAGGAAATAAAAAAGGCAGCAGAAATGAAACCAGTCTGAAAATAAATCAATTCTTCTTGAACAGTTGTTTCAATCATATTATTTTTTCATTTAAAAGTTTCAAACCATAGAGGAGGACATTTTTTTTTTTAACTAAACCATAGAAAATACAGAAAAAAGGGGAAACACATTGTTGACACAGAATGTGAGAGGAATGGATGGATGGGATTGTTGAACTGGAGCAGAGGATAGCACATATCAATGAGCACATCCCACATCCAATCCGAAATGATGAAAAGTAAAAAACTTAAATAAAAAAGGAAAGACTGAGAGATAGAATGCTTCTGTCATTCATTAGAAGGGAAAAGGAAATAAATGAAAGTAGGGTGCCTAGGGGGGGCTACCAGCGTGAGAAACCTCATTGAGATTGTTTTCCCTTGCTATAAAAAGAACTGAATGGTGCAGAAATATTCTTTTTCTTCCCCCCCCCACAAATCCTCAAACAATTGAAAGAGATTTTCTTTTTTCTCCAGAATAAAATCAAGACTTTTTTTCTCAGAAATACGTTTTTCATAGTTTTTTTTCAAGTTCATTTAAAAATCTTCTTCAGTACCCAGACATGTCGAGCCCCTGTTCTCTTTCTTCAATAGTCTTTGCGAAAATATAGGGTAGAACAGTCTTCTTTCCATGTCTGTCCACTGCAGCAGTAAACAAATACAGTAACGCATCCGAACAGAGCACATTGCAGGAGACGGGGGAGCAGTGTGTGTGAGATCTTTGCGAGAAATCATGTAGTTATGTATAGCTTTTCAGAAGTTCGAGAGTGCGTATTCAAGTGAGTGTGTTTCCGTGTGTGTGTTCACACTTCAGTCTGGAAGTCTCCCTCGGATGAGTCGGGCGTGTTAGCGGAGGAGGAGTCCCAGTTCTTATTGTGCAGCTCCATCCGGTCCTTCTGCTCCCCAGGCACGATGGACAGCTCCGGGGTCATGGTCTTGAAGCTGTCCCACGAGCACTGCTCCTCCGGGGTTGACTTGTCCTGATGGAGGAGGAGGACAAGGAAAAGGGCCATGTAAGGAAAATCAAGCTCCTTATTAAGGTGATAACGTGATAAAAGAAAAGGTCTTGTTTCATACAACCGGGGTCTTATTTGATGGTTTGGACACCATTTGTGTTATAATAACAGCGTTTTCATCGTTTTTGTGAAAGAAACACAAAAGTTAGAATCAAGGAAAATGGCTGAATAAATAAATAAATACCTGTTGTCTGTTTTCGACACCCATCATTCTACAACGTCACCTCCATGCAAGGCCAGATTAAAAACTAGCCAAATAGGACAACTTTCCAGGCGACTGATAATAACCTACATTTCCCAAAATGCAACTCGACCAGGCCAATTCGGTCAGATATGGGTGTGCTATGCTACTAGCAGCTAATGTAACCTCATTATATTAGATAATCTCTCATCGTTTTGCTTGATTACAAAATGTCTAACCGTGTGTTTTCTTGACACGTCAAACTTGTTGTTTACAACTTTCAGCAATTAAAATAAGGTGAATACAATGTTATAAACACAGGTAGAAATGATGGGCAACTCAATAAAAGAAAACCCAAGTTGTAATAAAATGAAGAGCCTATAGAAAACCATTGCCTTAGCCTTTCATGGCTATTATGCAGTTTGGAGATGAATAAATATGCACTCGCAGAAGCTATATTTGAACCTTCACCTTTCAAAGTACCAGCACACACACACACACATACACACAGAGTCCAACCAATCAGTGGCATTTCTTAGAAGAACACTGAAAAGCAGTGCCATACATACCTGTAATCCTAGGCTCCATTCTACCGTGCCTTTTTATCATCGAACTACCACTGAGATACCTGTCCTCCTTTATCTCCCACCTCTCCCAATCAGTGACTTCCAGACTACTGATATCATGAGACCTTCTGAGCCGGGCTCCGCATGTGTTCCGCAGAAGGGCCCACCACGCATGTAAAATACTTGTCGGGGGATTCATAATAAATCCTAATTGGAGGTAGCATTATGCTTCAGCTAAGGGGCATTATTCAAATCAGACTCGTTATCTCGCAGAGATAATGATTTTGCCGATACGAGCTGGGAAAGACATGAGGGATCTCTGGCCCACATGACTCTTGGTGGAGCGAGAGAAACATACAAAGACAGGAAACACAAGACAGATTACATGTGGGACAGGATGGACCCAGATGCAGCAGAGCTTCTGGACTACATGGAGCTGAATATTCACATTTAGAGGAGGGATATTCACAAAATGTGTGCTCTTTGTGCCTATCCATTCCAGAGAGCACTACTGTATGCTCTCCCACTACATCCTAGCAATACCATCAACTTCATCTCCTTTTCACAATCCCACCTGCTTACTATTATTGTTATTCTCTTTGAGCTATTCAAACTCTCAATCCCTGTCTAACTCTTCAACAGAGAGACAAACAAACCAGTCATTGATCTGCAGTAACACCCCCCGCCCCCCCCGTTGCAGTGTGATGATCGTCGCCAGAGCGCTAGAGGGCAATATCTGCCTGATTATCATTCTCCATGCGTCACAGCCTGACAGTTGGTGAAATGAATACAAAAGGAATAATCTGGGAGCCAATTTGCATGCTAAATGCTGGCGAAGGAACATTTTGTAATGCAGGAGTGTGAGTAATGCTGCAGTTAAGCCCAACTTTATCCCAGGGAGACCAGGCTAACGCGATTGTGCTGCTACTTCGTGTCTATCCATTCCCTTTCGCCATCTCTGCCTTGCCTCCATTCCCTCCTTGCCCCATCTCATCCCTCTCTTACTGCCTCTCTCTCTCGTCCAGAAACCCCTCTACTTACACTCGACGAGTTCTTTTCACCTCCGGCAGACGAAATGCTCCATCGCTTTTCCCTCTGTGGTGATGAAATGGGAGGGAGAAGACAAGGAGGGGGTGACGAGAGAGAGGCAGAAAGACGAAAAAGAAAGAGAAAAGAAGGGGAGGGGGGGGGATCACAGTCACTGACAACTCTGCCCTGAAACAAAAGCATTGTTCCCACACCTTCTGCAGGTGAACAGGCAGTTGTTGCTTCGTGCTTACACCTGGCCCCTTCTTTCTCTCCATCTCTCAATCCCCCCCCACTCTCTCACTACAACATATAACACACACAATATGCACGCATGGGCAGAAACCAGTGATCAAACACTCAGGTTTTTTTCACACATTTTCAAACTGTGTTGGAACAGCTGACTTTTATCGTCCTAACCTGTCAACGATTAGAGGACAACCTGACAAAGCAAGGGCAGAGAGACTGCAGGAAGGATTCCACATGCTACGCACCACAAATAGCGTCTGCAACTACTAGAAAAGGGATGAAAGAGACGAGGGTATGTGGGTGTGGAGTGATCTGATTCGAAAAACGTAACTGTGAATCTACTGTGCAGTGCTAGAGGCTTCGTGGCTCATGTTTTCTAAATAATGTTGAAAGAAGATAACGAATGTGGTTATTAGTGCAAGGAAGTGCTATCTACACTATCTGCATTATTGATTGGATACTGTATGTGTTAACACAACACATCAAATAGTTAAAGCTAGGCAATAAAGTGGACATTGCTGACTCTGTATGTTCGGCCTGAGGCTTAAAAACATAAACCTTGTTTCCCCTGCTGTAGCTCTGAGTTATCTATCGTTTTTTTGTTATGTTCCTGCCAGAAAACTGCAGCTTGGGGTGCTGTGATTTTGTTTGGGAGGTCTGGTTTTTTTTTTAACATGTGCAGTTGAGGTAACACAATTTCCTTGTTGGTTGCCCGGGGTGTGAGTTTATGATGAGTCCAGCAACACTAGTGCAACAAAGGAGAAGGACTATCTGGGCACAAATTGATTCCCTTGAGAAGCACCTACAACGTGGTTACTATTGGCTGATTTGACTGGAGCTTTTTGTGCCCTGCTGCAAAGCTTCCGCAGTGCACACATGTATGTTTATTTCTTAAATGTAAAAAGCAGCAGACATAATTGAGCTGTTTGTGAAAGTGTTTAAATGTGTTCGGGTGGTGGTGTGTAACATTGAAAAAAACAAACCCCTGCTGAAATTAAAAACATTTGAAGGCTGAAGCACATTGCCTTTGGATGGATTTAACTCCATATGTGAAGTGCTCATTAGCTCTGCCTATATGGAAAGCATTTATTAATTTGCATTATTATTATACAACAGATTAATTCTATAAGATCATATATTCTCAGTGGCATCAGTGGATGTAAATACTGCGAGTATTGAGTACATTTTACTCCTACTACATTAATCTGCTTTAGTTTTTAGTAACCCTAAAGAACACATCAAACATCAAAATGTAATATTATATTGGTAAAGATTAAACTGACAAATAGAGATGTATATCTTGAGATGAACTTATCGACTATATCTCTGCTTTTATTTGTCACTTTAATGACTCAACATGCAGCTTTTGTAAATGTCACACCACAGAAAAAGCCTCTCAAAAAGCCAAAGATGTCAGGCCTGGGAAACTAAATGAACATTGTGTGCCATTAGTTATAGGCTAAATGAATGTCTGACAGACTTTGTTTCTGGAAATGTTTCATCACCGTAATGAGTGCCTTTATATTTCTCATCAGCATTCAAAGAAACGAACGTGATTCAAATATTCAACCAGTAAAAATCAAAGTTTGTGCTTCATTAGTGTTTGTTATGGACCTGGCAACACAGGGTTTCATTCACCGATACTGTACCTGAACAACGGCACCATTTTAAAGGAAGAGGAATCAATGGTTGCTTTTTGAATTTTTAGGCACAGCAGGATACAATTAAGTGTATGTTGCAGTAACACACAAGTCAAATATCCAACGATTGCCAAAGGTGTGACAGTTAGAAATGTGAAATGTTCTGCCTGATCGCCCAACACTTGAGGTTACAGGCAACTTGGCAAGTGACAGGTTTTTTTCCGAGAGAAAAAACTACAAGCTACAAGCATGGCACAGCTACATGAAGGGGAGTTTGTTTAGGGATAGAACTCGCTAGAACAAGATGCTACAGCACAAACATCTAAAGCCATCTCAAGAAGCCTCCGCCACAGTGTTGGTGGATGAGGCCCACTCTCTGCCACTCAGAGTCCCCCTCATTTGGACCATGGAATGGAAATTGTGTCTAGATGTGGGTGAGCAATGTGTCGGGATGTTTTTGGGAGATGATGGGGGAGGACAGGTGGTTGTGGGTAAGTGGGTTAACTTTACCTTTGTTGACTTGGATGCCCATGGTTCTGTTGACTGTCTGGCTACATTCATACTGGGACATGAGAACAAGCATGCAACACAAGGCCCAGTCCGCCAACAAAGCACAAACAACGGGAAACAAAACAAAAAAACAGAAATGAATAAAATGTGGCAGTAAAGAAAGGACATACACTTAGTGTCACGTGACACAAACTAAAATCACATACACAAAGAAAAAGTAAAAGCAACATCAAACAATGCAAGAGCAGACTGAGTGGATACCAGAACATGACTGTAGTATTTCAGCTGTCAGTGGGCTTTGGGTCATTGAACCAGAACTGGGCTATTTCAAGGTTTGTATGTGTGTTACCACATATTATATTATCAAGATAATTATCCAAATTGCCTATTCAGTACCGGCATCATTTATTAGAGGGCACTAAATAGCTTAAATGGGCATAGCAGTCTTTAGGACCATTTACCCCTTAGCTGGGAAGGAATCTGTGTCACAAATAATAAGGCCCTTCAAATGAGCCAAATCAGGAGAATGTAGAGAAAATAAATTCCATTAGTGCAACGCATTGCAAACAAATGAGCAATCAGACACACAGGCTTGGTTTGCTGCTGTCTGGATCAGTGCGATGTAATCCAAGGCCAGTGCCTATAGTGAGAACATTTCCAGCTAGCTATTCGGCCCTTTTCACCTCCCTTTAATTGGCCCAAGGACACTAAATGAGCTAAATGAGTATTGTGCCTCTTGGTGCACGAAGCCAGTGTTAGGCTTGTTCCGCCTGGGCTAACAGGCCCCTCATTAGGAGCCACTGATAGAGCCAGTGTGCTAAAGTTACACTCCGCCAACCCTCAGTTTTCATGGGCAATTTGTGTGGAAGGATGAAAACAGTTGATGAGTTTATGCTCGGCACGGAGAAGGGGGCATGGACATAATTAAAAACAAGCTAATGAGAGGAATTAATTATTCAATTAATGCCTCAAACTTGCCACCGAGGGCTGAGTTTAGAGGGAGGAATGGGACAACGACAGAGACAGCAGGAAATAAAATGTCAATAGAAGGGAGAATGAGATATGGAGAGGGAGAAGAAGGGATGACTTGGTTTATTGCTGGGATGTGAAAGCCCTCTACAGTAGCTTAATGCTAGAAAATTGACTATCAAAACCTTCAGGGTTTGCAAGTGCAGGCAAATTGCCCTTACTGAATCAACAAAAATGTAGTCTTTGTCATTTGAAATGATACATCAGCATTCTACACGAGACATCCTCAAAGCGTACACTTTACCTTAGCTACAATCCCCTTCAGTTGCCTAACAACATGCTACACTATCAATAACAGCCACTCACGTTAACTGAGGAAGCATTGCGGACGTGTAATTAGCTAAAGCTTTGTTGTTTATTGATATCAGACAATACTACTACAGATTATTCAATTATTAATTAAATATTTCGTTTTGTTATTGCATTCATTTGTATAGTACTGGATCATGTCTGTATCATCTTTTGTTTCATTTGTATTTTCTTTGGTTTTACACGGGAAAGGATAATAGGAGCAACCTCTTAGACTATACCAGAATATATTTCCATATGTAGCCATATACACTTTAATTCCACCATATCATTCAAACACATGCCATTTCCATTGAATTGCAAATACATCTTTCATAATCGAAAATGTCCTCGCTGTCCTTACTCTGATCTAGCATGAGTGAATTCATAACAAAGTAGAGCACTTGTTTCTTTTGTCTTTTTCTCCATCCCACTGCGTTCCGCGCAACTTCTCACTGTCTATCTGGAGAGCGAAGCCAAGCACGCTTCATTAAATCAAGAACACAGCAGACGACGGGATGGTAATACATCCCATTTGAGAGCTAAAAAATGCATCAGCTAGGCCATCATGCAGAGCAAACTATCTTTTCCTCTCTCGCACACATCGTCCAACCCACACACAGAGAGGAACAGCACTGCATGCATATTTGCGTTATGACCTGCTGAACCCTGTGGAGAGGATAGAAAATGACAGGGTAACTCCACAGTGAAGGAGGCCAAGAAGCAGTTCTGGATATAAACATTAGCGCACACAGTATCGCTGTTACATACCGAGGTACAAAAACACTGCATTACTCTGGCTCTCAGTAACCCCACTGACTCCATTTGTCTACTCTCTCCATTACGAGACAGATAACGCAAAAGGACTCCATCACCCTGCGAGCCATATGGCCCCTGCCTGAGCATCCACTGCACTTTAAACAAAGGATTTGGATTTGTTTTCATCATTTGCATTAATGTGAAGTCCACTTTCTATCCACTTCAATAGGGCTACAAAACAAGTGTAACTCTGCAATATGGTTTTCTTATGAGTGCAGACACTTGTGCATCTATACCGAAACAATTGATTCAAGGTGAGTAGCTTTTTTTCTGATGTCAACAAAGGAAAATAATAGCAAACAATCTACAATCAATCCACATTAGATTGAAGTGACCTCTGTAACTTCGTAGCAACATTTCAGATTGTATAGCAGTTGCTATGTATCTTGCTGCATTACAAATGCACACCGATGTCTGAAACTGGCTGGAGAAACATATGTTTGTGTCACAGCCTGCAACTGACCTTTGTTAGCGATTGTTTATCAGTAAGACATTTTGCAGAGTAGATTTGAAAGGTCACGCATATTATTTTTCTAAAAACAGAATATGCAACAGAGAGCAACGTCTACATGTATCTACGGAGTAATGGAATAGCTACACGAGCAGCCTAATAGAAAAGACAGACAAGATGATTTCCAACATTGAGGTTAATGGCTAATGCATTCTCCTTCTTTCTTGACAAGTAGTTCCATCTCGTTTACATCTATACAGCATATCACATGCATCATCCTTAAAAGGCTCTATCTATAAGGCATTACCAGTTACTGAGCAATATAGAAGTAACAGTATGAGTATGGGTGGACAAGGACATTCAAGAGATTGAAGTGTGTGGATTTTATCTGTGATGCCACTTTAAGCCCACTGCCGTTGAACAGAAATACTGTAGGATAAGATAATAATTGTGTGTGGGGGACAATGTCTGATATCCACTCACCCCCTCAACAGAGATCTTACCTTTCCAGAGAAGTACATGAATCAGGTTCCTTCTGACCCCATAAGTCTTTGTGATATTTCTCCTATAGGCACCCACACAAAGTGCATCATGTTTGTCCCTTTTTAGTGCCAAGGAGCTAGTTTATGGAGTATCATGGTTTATGAGGTGATTATAAATCGGTTTTGGATGGGTCATTGTTTTTATGAACTCATTTATCACTTGGTTATAGTGTTTGGGTCATAAGGTTTAATTCTGGCACTGAAATGGGAACTATGAGTGAATGGATTGTCTCACCACACACAGGCGCTACAGGAATGGAAAAGCAACCCCAAACAGCAACAAAAAAAACCTCCCAAATATATTTTTATGATTTTGTTTTATCATGGTAGGTAAATCCAGTCCTGCATCAAACGACCTTACAAATCCATCTCTCTGGCTACTGATTCCAGAGTGTATATTTCAAAATGAATTTGTACAGGAGTTGATGCAGGAAGGGGAGCATTCATAATATGAATGCAGAAGCACAGGAGGTAAAAGCTTTGACGCACTGAACTGTTACACCACCACACCACTAGGGGACTATCTAATATTTAGGCTCATCAAACACAGTCACTTCACCATGAGACAGCGCTGACGGGTAGATGAGCACATAGATGTGAATTATAGTTTGACACTGTCTTTGTGACTGTATACATACACATAATTAAATATTGAAAATACTTTTCACTAAACATGTATTGAAGCATGTATTACTTTACTAGGTTTGAAGTACCTCACTCTAAATTGACTGTTCGTTTAACCCCAGCCTCCTACGCTAGTTGGGTAGCTTGATTAGCTAGTTTAAGCTGGGAGTCCCAGGCAATCTTTCTATACATTTGTCCTTGTACAGTTTGCCAATTATGATAAGGATACATGTTGGAATGATTATTGTACTGCAACCCTGTTTGACTGCTTAGCTTGCATACATATTTGTACAATATGTTTTCACTTCTAACGTTACAAGAGTAAAGGCTTTTAGGATGAGGACTAACCACTGTGTTTTGCAAACTTACTTCTTTACCAGATCATGTTGGCTTTGGCTGCTTGAAGGTAAACTATCCTGAGTCCTAAAAGGGGCACTGAACTGAACTGCTAATGTAAGCCTTAACTCTGCTATTGCAACTTGTAAACACAAACACTAAAGGTGTGCTCCTTGGCCTTAAGTGATGTTCAGTTACTGAAAGCTAGTTAGGCGGACATGCTTACAGAAACAGCTTGGAGCACATTAACACTTTTTTTTAATCCATATACTTTCCTAAAAGGCTACAAATACAGACACCATCTTCTTAAATGCTGAGGATTGCCCTAAGTTATGGGCTCAGAACAGTCTCATAATACACACGTGCACACAGAAGGATTCACACTTGTATTTCATGATCCGCAAAAGGTTTCACACTTGTGTTTCCGGATCCACACTTGTGTTTTTCAATGCACACACAAATGTGTTCCGTTTCATATACATGTAAATAAAATCCAAATACAGAAAAAAGTTTTACATGTGTATTTTTGATCCACACATATTTGTTTTCCGTTTCAAACCTCTGCACCTGCAAACACAACCCGCTTTCTGTGCACGGATCGCTGTGCATTCGTGTGTGGGTTTTTTGAGACTCCTCTGACGGTCAGCCGATTCGTACTTGTAATTTTTTCTATCTATAGCCAATCAGATGTCTCCTCAATTCTAAGCCAATCACATGAGCGCGCCCCACGAGGGTAGATTTCTTGCGTTCATGACGTAGCGCTTCATGTACGCATTTTGCGCAGTCCGGAGCTGACAGGTCCATGGAGCCTGCCTGCAGGCGCTAATCTCAGGACACCCTCCACTCTCAGTACAGCGCCACTTTCCGAACAGGAAATGCACGCAAATACAAGCCTTTATATTATTAAGGTACAGCGCCACTTTCCGAACCATTGATGAATGCTTGTGTACACACAAACGGCAGGCAAACCCGTTTTAAATGTGTGTTTCCTGTATGGCGAATACAGCTGCTTTATTTATGTCTGTATGAAGTTGTTGTGAGTGTGGAGGGAGCAGCTACAGGTTAGCTTAGCCTAATCGATCAGTGCACTACGAAGCCAGTGCTAGACAGTGAACGGGGAGGGGGGGGGGAGCCCCGCCGGTCATTATCGGCCGATATTCACTCTTAATAGTTTGATCGGTGCTCTCTATAAAGGCCGATCAGGAGAGCTGGATCTGATCGATATGGACATAAACGCGAGTGAAGTATAACCGGACGCAAGAGAGAGATCAGATCAGCTGCTGAGTCTGATGGAGACACGCAGCTCTGCATGATCACCTGAAGCTCCGCCCTTTGTTTAGCGAGCTGACCGCACTGCGCAAAATGCGTATATGAAGTGTCATGAACGGAATAAATCATACCCTCGTGGGGGCGCGCTCATGTGATTGGCTTAGAATGAAGGAGACATCTGATTGGCTATAGATAGAAACAATTACAAGTACGAATCGGGTGACCGTCAGGGGAGTCTCAAAAAACCCACACACGAATGCACAGCGATCCGTGCACAGAAAGCGGTTTGTGTGGATCAAAAATACATTTGTAAAACTTTTTTCTGTAATTGGATTTTATTTACATAAATATGAAACGGAACACATTTGTGTGTGCATTGAAAACACAAGTGTGAATCCGGAAACACAAGTGTGAATCCTTCTGTGTGCATGTGTGTATTATGAGACTGTTCTGAGCCCATACTAAGTAGCCAACAGCCCTATGTGGAAAGATCCAAACTCAACACCCCTGCTTATTAACAGTTGTTTAGCGAACAGTCAATTTAATACAGGTGTGTATATGTATGTGTGCATATATGTATATCAGTGTATGTATATGTGTATATGTCAATCAACAGGTAAAGCCGATTAATAATACTAATAATATCAATAATAATGCATACAAATTATAATTATTGCAGATTATAGATTAGAAATAAATCATTTAGGGACAAGGGGGTGAGATTAAATAAATTATACTTCTTCTCACTCCTTTTCGAACACTAGATGTGGCACTGTTTATGTTGCTAATGCTAATGCTGTTGTTGTAAATGTCATTTTTTGTTTTGATTTCTCTTACATGACTATGCACTGCAACATTTGTTTTGTTTTGTAATTATTTATTTTACTTGTTCGAAATAAATGTATCAATCAATCAAAATATAAAATGTATATTTTTGCAGCCCCTGACACACATATACAGCACATACAGTGGCAAACTATGACACATACAGTCACATGTAGCGCGTCAACTCAAGTCTTATTGTGAGTTAAGTGGGTTCTACTGCACAAGGTTTATGCTTGGTTTATTAGGTCTTACGTTGACTTTCTTTGTAAACGAGGGAGGCTCTTCGTACGAGCGATGGCTCTGTGTTGTGCCTTGGTGGTGGGGGAGGGGGGACCTGTGTTGAACGAACAGTCCAGGGTGGTTAGAAGGGGTTAAAGTTGTTTATGTTCGGGTTAAAATACTGTTTAGGCACTTTGAAGTAGAGAAAGGCTTGCAAAAGTCAGGGGGGGTTAATGAGTTTTTGAGGCGTCGTTGCCTGAGGTAGGTGACAGTAAATGGTTAGACAAGTAAGGCAGATGAAGTTCTTCCTTCTACTAGTTTTGTATTGACTTGAACTGGCTATCCTCCCATGTCACTACAGGTGAAAAGCTCAATATTGAGTGACTAAGTAAATTGGCCATACAAAGTTAAGGGTGAATATAAAATGTAAAAGTACTGTGGGAGTCCATCCGTGAGAAGATAGCATAGTGAAATGCAATTATGTTTGCAATTAAATCACAGCACTTGTCTAGTAAATGTTAAAATCACTGTCGGTGTTTGCTATATGGCATAGAAAGGAGGTTATTAAGGGTATTATGAAACAATTATATCATTACTCATGCGCTCTTAAACATGTGTGCTTCGAACACAGAAAGTGAAGCAAACTGATCTCAGACAAAAAACAGATGAACATACAAAAATAAAAAAAGATTCATACACACACAAACTCCAGCCTACAACCACGCACTAAGGGAAGCAGCCACACACGTACAGTAGGCACTCTGATATTTAAGTGTACGGACACGCACACCCACACACACTCCCTTCTCATCTCCATAATTACTGTATAGTCAGCATGTCCGTGTCCGGGGGTGACTCTCGAAGTGAGATGTTGACAACAGCGGAGCTGAACTCAAGCGTGGTCCTGTCAAAGGCCTGACACTGATAGCATTATCCATGTAATTATTCACAGTTAAGTGAACTGCCTACTTACTTTAAACATAATGGATTTGGATGAGTAAGCCATATCTATGCTCTCCTTTCATTTCACAGCGTATGGGACATCACAAACCCAGAGGAAATGTGCGTTTCAACTTGTCTTAATTACCTAAAATAAGGCCCATCTATTATTTGCTTGTGCTTTCATTTCTTTTACCATTGGACGTAATCTGAAAGCACACCTGCTCTCCTTCTGAGCCACATTAGCATTCTGCAGCGCAACTGGTAAGAACCACACACTAATATATGTCTCATGCCTGCTATTTTTCTTCTCTTCCACAAAGTCTTTAGCTTGGAATTAATGAATGGGGAGACGGCTAACGCTTCTGAAAGTCTTGATCAAGACGTTGAGCAAATGAGGAGTGAAGGAAAAGGCCGGGGGTCTGGCATTGGGAAATGGCAGCGTCTTTGCATATGTGTGTGTATGTGTACAGTATGTTGCTACGTGGCGTGGGGAATATGTGCGATTTAAGGCTGGCCTCTGTTGCTCTACTGGCGCTGTAAATAAGATGTGCCAGCATGGTGCCGATGCCAGGGACAAGTACACCTAACAAGGTTGGCCAACTCATCACGGCTCTACGCACTGAAGCTCCGCAGATGAAGGAAGTGTGAGCAGATGCGTGTGTCCTTACATTGTAATGCAACTGGCCCTCTGAAGGTCAGCAGGGATTCTTTCGTCTGCTGCTTATTAATGATTCAAGAATACTTCTGTGTCTTATGCGCACAGTTGCAAACCCAAGCACCCCACTGACGCACACACCCATCTCACACACCCCACATAGACACATTAAACATAGAGTAAACAGACAATGAATGCAAAAAACAAACGGATTAAACCAATGTGACAGACAAAAAAACTTGTGTGTGAAGGCACAATCGTGTTTATCAGCATTGCAATTTTGTGAGGTGGTTTGGAAAGAGTGAGAAATAGTTTCACAGGTCTTAAATTGCTACAATTGGATTTTTATTAAACAGCTTTGATTGATTTTCCCTCAGCTAACAGCTTAAGTTATCAACTGTTTTGACAGGTATTTAATAACCACAAGTGAGAACAAATTAGGTTCAGGTTATTTACAGCAGGTATAAAAATATATTTACCGTAAGTAAGCTGGAATAAATTGTGCCTCTAAAGTTGTATTGATGAGGTAGTTATTGCTCAATTCCCCAAGGGTGTCATAATAAGTACAACAGTGAATACAATAAACACTATTTACATTAGATGTTTTCTAAGGCAGCATTTTAGCTGGAAAATACTATGAATACAGCCACTTTCAAAAGTACTTCATGGTGGATAGGCTATGACCACTACTTTCTGTGAAGCATGCTACTGCAATTTAAATCTGAGCGGAAGTCAGAATTTGATATAATTTGTTTAAATTATTTAGTGTTAAAGGGGTTGGGTTTTAGGGTTGTGAAAAAGTGCGGAAGGGGTGGATATGCATTGATACAGCGGGGTCCGTCCCGCTTTGGGCAATGGTCTTACCTTGAATGTGGACATGGCTGGGTCCCTGCTATACCTGTCTATGGTGTGGAACTTGGACGAGTGGTTGAGCTCATGGTACAGCTCAGAATGTCTTTTGCGAGTGTGCATCACTTTCTGGAAGGGAAGAGAGGAAGGGACAGCAAAAATGAACCAAAAACAGGAACAAAAAAAGCAAAAAGAAGAGGGGGGGCCATATAGGGGCAGGCAGGGGAAGGGAAAATGGGTAAAATGCTGAGGGACTGCAGTGACGCCAGCCGTGAAAAGGGGGTTAGAAGAACACCGACAGATCGATCGATTGTTGGCTCATGCTCATACATCATCCACTTCCCCAGTCTTTAAGAATTTGGCAACTGGGAGAGCTGCAGAGGAGTCTTTAAAGTGAACATTCTGTGAAAATGACTGACAGAAATGCCATTGCTCAAGACTGGGCTCTGCTAGCTGGCAGTCCTGTTAAATCAGGATTTTGTCCATCTCATTAAATGTCTAAAGGAAGGGCTGATATTTAACTCTCGCCCTATTGAGATGATATTTGACAAAACTGCCATCCCTAAGTTCTGAATATGTCTGTCTGGAAGGAAAATAAATCCAGATCTATAAACCTCTGACAGCAAACTACATTTGTCAGTGCCACTACTGTTGTCCCTCAGTGCTAATGGGCAGTGCTATAGCGGCTCGGCAGTAGCTAATCGTCAAAGCAGCTTGCAAGGTTAAAAGTGACACAGGGGCAAAGTGCCAGCACTAACACCCGCACACTTACCAGCCAGGACTCGCGCTGAGCAATGGCTCCAATGACTCCAGAGTGGGCATTCTCATCTCTGCTCAGCTAAGAAGGTGCTACTAGTTCCTTGCTCCTTTTATGTGTTTATTTTTCCTTTTCTGAGACACATTATCAAAGGTTTTTATTTATGTCCAATAAAACCTGTAACCCTATTTGACTACTGTACAATTAAAAGGGAGGTTACGGAATGTTAAGCAGCAAATAACCTGATGAATTGGCTAATGTATCTAGATATGCTAACATCGGCTAAAGTTAACGTTTGTTTGCTAACATTAGCATAATTAGCTAACACAAGCTAATGTTAGCCAACTCATTATTTAGTAACTATATGTTACCAAGCTGAAACAAGTTACAGTTATAGCTACTGAAATATTAAGGTTGTTTGGTTGAAGTTAGACTTATTGGTAGAGTTTATGTGGCTCTTTAAAACTAATGAATGCTTGCTATTGTGAGCGTTTACTGTCCATATACATATTGTAGTTTATATAAAGTAACATTTTTACGTTCTAAAGTCATGGGAAAACGCCATTTGAAAAAAAATAAGACATGGATGAAAATGGGATTACCTTCCATTAAATCATGGAAGTTTACACTTTGCTATATTAGTGGTACTTCTACGTCAACCTCTTTCTCAAGTCAACAGTCTATTGATGAGAATAGAGTTGATCTTCTTCTAAATTCATGCAGCGGCCAGAAATGACTCCATTACATTTTCTGGACGAGTAAAACAGTCAGCCAAAGTCACTGTTAGTAGCTTGTGACCACGCATACCCTCTAACCTAGATGCAGATATATCTCCATGGTGGAAAGTGAATGTCCAGTCTTTGCAACAGTCTATTGAACAGAACTGAATTCCCGCAAAAAAGGGCAATGAAAAGGAAATTATTTTGTTGCAATGTGATGCTGGCTATAGACTGGAGATTCACAAGACACCCAGGTGTTTCTAACACAAACATACTCACAGTGCCAAACCATGTTGTTCCAAGAGAAAACCGTCAAACCAGCCAAACAACTACAGCCATAAACGTGTTGACCCATAACTGAATCACTTGTATTCATTCAGACACATAAAGCACTCCACTTTGCTGTTTCTTTAACCAGGACCCCCAAAATGACTATTGTTTGATTTGATTGTACATGTAATTATTATAATGATTATTTTCTCTTTTATTTGATTCATACATTGACAGCCTCTAAATAGGTAGAGATTGAAGGCCATTGTTGGAGAAACAGCATACTATATCTAAAGTAGATCTAGAACAGTCCATAGTCCTAAAAGCAAGCGAGACACAGGTGTGAAGGGAGGGATTTAGCAGTGCTTTTTGCTCCTCTATGCGTTACTCAAGTCCTGGCAGAAGCACAAGAAAGCAGACAGGCTGATGACAGTGGGTTGAGGTCTGTGATCTTACCTCAAAATCCAGCTCAGAGTACCGTACTCTTTTCCTCTGGAAGAGGAGGGGTGGGGGCAGGGGGAGAGAAGAAAGCATCAATGACCAACCCCTCCACCACTATTGAACTTAAGACCTCTCTATCTCAATGCATCTGTGGAACTCTAAGTGCCATTGTTCAGTCACGAGAAGAAAGCTAATATGCATTGGCTGCCAAACACGACACATACACCCTTACAAATGTCAAGGCAAAATACTAATTATTCAGTCTATTTGAACGTAATGAGATTAGTGAAGTGGAATAACCCAGAATTAGAATGAAACAATAATTCCTTGGCTCACAATCTTTACAAACCCAGCATAAATAAATCACCTCCTTTGCAATTTTTTTTTAGACATGTTGATAAGAAGAGCTGCCACAAACATATGAAGAATGGTTTTCTTGCTCTAATCTTGTTTGGACCCCACCACTCTCCTCTTAAGTGCTTCGGCAGCTATAGCGATTGGCACACAAGCTGTGAATTGAACAGCTGCAGACATTTCCAACTCATCTGGCCCTGGCATTGCATCGCATTCCATCCCTGACTTCCTATTTGGCTCTCGCCGACTGCTACATTTGCATTTGGCAACGAGAGGAGCTGCTCTCCACAGTTTGTTAAAAGCTGATTGCTGATCTAATGCTATGGCAGCCAAGTTTTAAAAGGTAAACATATGCAAACAGATAGAGAGGTTAAGTTTTTCTCTTGAGGCATCCTATTCACTTTACTACTCATATTACACACTGAATTGCGGTTCTCCTACAGATACATCCTTACCTTGCTTGGACAGAGAAATTCCGTGATTGAGTTTGCTTTGTAATATGGTAGACATGCAACATGCATATACATGTATAGTATATTGCATGTTTTGGTGGGCACACACATAAAGCAGTCATTAACTCACTCATACAAAATTCAAGAGGAATCCCCCGACAATTTGCTATACAATGAAATGATGGTCCTATAGCCAATAGCACACTGTACTTAATGCAGTGGATCATATGATAACTTGTCCTCTACAGCTAACATTTAGTTGTAAGGAGATACAAATGTATCTTTGAATACTCCCTCCACTGGTTTGTATAGTTTGATAATAAACTAATATGCCCTGTGAACATTTCGTAAGCATTGACAACATAAGAGTTTAAATTTACAATCCTCTAACTGAAAATTGACAGTGATATGAACACAGAGTGCATTTGCGTGATCCCTCCACCGTGTTTGAATTGGGGAATAAAGTGCTGCTGTGATTTAATCTTGAGAGGCACGCTCTGATATCCATCTCCAAATCAAGCATATTCAAACAGGGTGAAATTGTAGCAGTAAATTACATCCCGCAGGTTTCTCTGCAGATTCATTTTTTGTATTTCTTGGTATTCATGAGTGTTCTCGTAGCTCTTCTGATTTTTTATACGTTTTAATGACACATCCTTAACGTCCTCAGCCCTAAGTGAAGCATCTGCACTTTTTCGGTGAAAGTGTCGCTTCCATCTCTTTAATCAACATTGCAAGATGCCATTTGGGGAAAGATGCAAAGTGTGTGTTTGTGTGTATGTGTCTATGTATGCTTGTGTCAGTGTGTGCGTCAGCGTGTGTGTGTACAATTAAAGTGGGCTGAAACATTCACCAGGGGTATTTCCTCTGATCCTGTCTGTCTCAGTCCATCCGCTGTACCACCTTGTACAGTTAGGAGGGGGTGACACACACACACACACACACACACACACACACACACACACACACACACACACACACACACACACACACACACACACACACACACACACACACACACACACACACACACACACACACACACACACACACACACACACACACACACACACACACACACACACTCCAACGCTGATTGCCTCAGTCGGCAGCAATGAATACTACTCAGCTGAAAAAAGCAAACGTCATAGCACTAAAATCTTTCTTTAACTAAGTGACTTTGCATTTGATGTAAATGGTTTTATTTGGATTTTACTGTTAAAATGTTTCAAAAAGTGTTTTCAATCCTTGCATTTACAGGATTACAGGTCCAACTAAGGAGTACTACAGAGGACGTTCCTCCCCTTTGTCATTCTACCACCACAACTTCACATACATAGCCACACACCACCGCCACTGCATCCATAACCGTAAACATCAACTGTGTGCTCAAGTGAAAGGTGAACATAGTGGCACCAACACTTGGAACCTCTCCTTCCCTCACCCCTCAACCTCTCACCCACCTCCAAGGATCCTGCTGAGTGGCTGCTGTTGGCATTGGTGCTGCCCAAGTTGCGTGGCAGGGTCCTGGTTCTCTCCACTGTGGATCCCCCTGTCAGAATTTGTCTGACCGACGGCCTCTGGCCCTGCTTCAGCTGGAGCGAATGCCCATGGGAGTGCATGTGTCCTCCGTGGGAGTGTACAAGACCACCCGGAGCCATCATGTGGGCGTGCCCGTGGGGCATGGTTTTGATCGTCCCATAGGAGCGGTTGAGGTTCATGGCGATGTTCATGTCACCTACGCTTGACGGCACAAAATCCGCCGGGTACGCCTCACTCTCAGCTGGGTGGAGGGTCAGGGGTGAGGGAGGCGGGGGGAAGGGAGGATCCTCCACTGCGATGTTGAGGGGCTTGTCCTCGCCCCCCAGACCCAGGCCTCCTCCTTGAGAGCAGGGAGCTGGAGGTTTGAGACTAACCGTCCTACGAGGTAAGACCATGTAATCTCCCTCCCCACTTCCTCCATTTACTCCGCTCCCACATCCACTGCCTCCACTACAGGCACTTCCATCCTGGGAGGTGTTGGAGGAGGGGGGCGGTCGAGCCCACCCTAGGCCACTCTCGGTGCACAGGTAGATTGGAGCGCCGCTACGTTGCTGCCCATGCTGTCTCTGCTGATCGAGGTTCACGTCCTTCTTTAGGGGCGTCTCACTCAGCTCATTCAGGCCGCTCAGGGTTGGAACCTTGTGGAACAAAAACGTTTTAGTATTCCTAATAAAGTTATTTTCAATCATCATCAACTTTGATAATTTCTTGTTGCTAGATTACATTTTCCATTATTTTTAAATGTAGTTTTGGGACTAGAAGAAGATCAAGCAATAGGTCAGTCAATGCAAACTTCAATCTTGTACCTGTACGATCAGGTTGGGAGGGGGGATGTTCCCGGGGAGGGAGCTGAAGTTGACCCCTTCCTGATGGGCTGCTAGCTTTGGATCCTCGTCATCATCCAGGGAGATGCGGGAAAGGGTGCCAGTGATGGTGGCCGGGTTACACGTGTTGACCTCCTTGAATATGACTAAGGTGCGAGGAGACAAGGGAAGCCATGGTAATACATAGAGTCGGGGAAAGGGGAGTTGGTAAAAGCAAAAGAAGAAGTGAAGAGTTAAAATAAGTGAGGTTAAGAAAGAGGCAAATGTTGAGGAAGCAGAACATTGAGAAGTATAAAGAGGAATGGAATGTAATGGAAATAAGTTGATAAATGTCAAACAGGCGACAGATAGGTGAAACAGAAACATACATTAGGGTTTCGATAGTGAAGTTTGTTTGAATCTTTGATGTGACTTTGAGATATATTGCATATCCAAGAGAATGTCACTTCAGTTTTTGGTCTTATGCGGTTCGAAGTTACTAAGATGAGTTGTGTCTCTAAAACTGTGACCTTAAAGTGATGCTCCAACTAAAGTTTTGCCGGTGTGCCAACATTTTTATTAGCTTGGAGAAAGTGCAAAATGTGCATCCAAGGAAATGGAGCCAGATCCTCTATCCCTGCTATCTTGCTTCACAGTTTAGTATGCCCTGTGTGTGTGTGAATATACCTATGTTCTTTAATGCATGTGCATCAACGTGTATTCCTGTATTCGCCCAGGGCCTGTTTTCATTTCATAAAACCGTAAATAAAAACTATTTATAGTGGATTTGGGTTAGCTTTCATGCAAGTTGTTGAGGAAGGGAAACTACAAACAATACTATATATTTCTAGAATAGCTACTCCAAAATTAACTATGACATGCTGATCAGAGACGATGCTTAATCACATCTGACATCAATCTATCATCACAATCAAACACAACTCAAACCGTTTTCAAGTTCATGCCAGATATCATGCTCATTCTGTCACCATCAGAGGAAAGGAAATGTACTTTTGTGGCCGCAAAATCCAATTCTTAACCAAAGCATCTAGCACAGACCATTTTTGTGTAACCAGCATTGATGTGACAAAATGTTCAAAAGCACCACGTTTCATCACAAATTGAAGCGGGATCCTGCTGAGTCTGAATATAACAGCAAGGACACTGGCTGAGTACAAAACATCACATTTTCTGTGTTTTACCGTCCTGTTGGTGCAACGTTATATGAAAGGACTTGACAAGGTTTTGCAAAATCTGATCCCTTCACATCTGCATCCAACAGTGGAGACCAACAGAATGGACTATAGACGAATCCGGCGGTAGTTTTACACCATTACTGCGGTGGCATGGTATTAATGTTGATTAATGAGGTTCAAATTAGCATTTGATAAACAGTTGGGGGGGGGGATTTATATTGTAATATTGGTAATTTGGCCAAAAAGTAAATAGCAAATAATGTTTATGGGGGCTCTTTTTTTCTTGGCAGCTGATTGGTCCTCGGTTACTGACTAAGTGAAATTGATTTAATTGAGCAGATGCTTGTGGTTTTTATCTTCCGTGTCGTTGCAGCTGATAACAGCAAAAGCAAAGAAAAAACGAATAACCATTTGTTAGAATTCTTTATCAAAAAGTCTGTTTACAAGAGAGGTACCACTGCAGTAATGTTGGATTTTCTACATCCCCGTACAATTGAGATTCGTCTATAGGAATTATTTAGGTTGAGGGACAAACCAGGCAGTGTTAATAAGGTCAATCGTGTGCACAACTTACATGGGTGTCCTCTCTCTGCAAGGATGGAGGGGGAAAGTGACTGTTAATATTTCACAAACACAAAACATCGGGGTACATTTGTAACATATCCAAACACAAGACCAGCAGCGAGTGAAACAGGTCTTTACACACTGAGGAGTGTTATTATCATGCCCAATTAAACACAGTCTCATTCAAACATATGCTCGCTGAACACACATTGGGCAGAATCAGTGTGATTGATAAGGAATAATAATTGGTGTGCAGCTGTGTGGACATGTACTGTCAGTCTATCAACATGCAAAGCAGCAAGCTACGTTGCAGCTCTCCATTGCCTCTCTGCAATGCTAATCCTGTGTTGGACAACGGAGGAGACAAAGGGAGAAATGGAAAAGTAAATCATGTGGAAGGGAGAGCTTACCTGTTTGACATGCCAAGTCCACATCCTTCTCAAAATCCGTCTAAGAAGGAGGAAGGGTGGGAAGAGAGAGGAAATACAATGAGTGTCATTACATTCAACGTATTAATAGAGACACCAGCCAGATGAGTGATTGGATTTGAAATGGTTTATGCTGTATCTAATGATGTTTTAATCTGACAGTTGAAAAAACGAAAGGATCTGTTGCTATGGTGACACTTTACAACAAGTAAATTACTATAGCCCCCTGTGAATGAGACGGTGCCTTAAGTCATACATGTTCAGTTTTCATTTGTTCAAAGTGAATTTTTTCAAGGCCTTTAAAACATAAAAAGAGCAGAGAATTATGCAAACACTGCTACTCTGTTCCTACTGTGTATCAGTGCACAGCAGCAGATCCAAATACAGTTTTGAAACAAGACGAGCAGAACCCAGTTTCTGCTTTTCCAGCTATGTAATGCAACTATACGACTCAACAGTCACCTCGCTATCGTCTGAATGCAAACCGGGAGAGTCATTTACACTGCAGCTAAACAATTATCTGCTGGGCCAGTTGAAGCACAACTTTGCCGTCTTGCAGCCAAGCATTTGTTAGACTGGAAAAACATATTTTGTACCTTTACAATTCATTCACACCAGGGAACACAAACATCCACACAACACTGAGTTTAACCTGCACTCCGATTCACTTTTTATGTAGATAAGGTTCAAAGTGTATGTTTATTTGGTTTGTTCTCACTTGAGGAGAACAGGGTGGCACTTCTCCTCTGGGTAAAGTAAAACTCCCAAAGACAGGGCGGTGGGTTGAATTAAAAAGTATTGTTTCTCGAATGGCTATCACTCAAGTTTTCCGAAAGTGAAGCTCATTGCTATGCAGTCGTGGTCCTCCCTTCTCTCACCAAAGAGCCTCCTCCTGTCCTCGGTGGGATCCATTTACAAAAGCTTTTGTTTGGATAATAAACTAGAGATTTTAGATATTTTGGGCCCGCCACACAGGCAAAGAGAAGACGAAGAAGAGAATGAAAAACTGAAAGAGAGAAGGAGAGACTATGTGAAGGTCTCAGAGGAGCAGCAAAGCTCTTAGTACGCAAATCACCCGCAGCACCGTAAATGGGTCTCTACTAAATGGACGAATGAGGATATGAAATAAACCGCTCTCTCTTTCTCTCAGTCACTCTCTAGCATTCAAATTGAGAAAAACAAATCATCTTTATTTTAACTATAATACACTCTCTCTATAAAACCCTCAGGTTAAGTCATCAACGTCAACAAACACTATAAGGGAACAACGTTTATTTTGCTCAGTCCTATTGAATGAAAAAACATCCAATAAAACACAGCCTTCTGGGGAGGTTCCTACTGAAATAATTGCAAAAGAAACCAATATGTTCTTAATCAATTAAAAACACATATTGTCTGTATACCATGCTAAAGTAAAAGAGGGAGTCTATATTATACACCATAGCTATTCCTACGTAGATTTAAAGGTGGAATATGTAATTAAAACAAAGCATAAATACAGGAAATATGGGAAAAGGCTAGCCTGGCACTTTCCAACAGGAAAATAATATGCCTACGAGCTTGCTAACACTACTTATAAGCATGTTATGTCTTGTGTGTCTATTTAAGATAAATAAAACATGTATAATTGCTACCTTGTGTTTTTACCAGGGTTTGTGTGGGACTATTTTCTGTCTGGGCGAAGTGATCCTACATCCACAGTACCCCCCTTTAACACAATAAAGTAACAATTCCAACTTCCGATTGTTTACAGATTAAACAAAATATAAAAAGTCCATGAGTGATTTGAGCCATTTGTAGTCCTTGCACTAAGCTAAGCTAAAATACGCTAAGCCAGTTATTGGCTATAGGTTTTATATTTAGCGTGAAAACCATATAAAAGGCTTCCATCTTCTCATTTACCTCCTAGAAAGGGGTATTTTTCTAAATGTCTAACCATTCCTCTCATATCTGTTCCTAGTCATTGCAAAATATTATTCTACAGATTCCACCTTTAATCCATCTATGGGCTTCACTATTCATAATGACAATGTATTTTCTACGAGTGACATACTGGAAAGCTTCCGATGTGGTTGTGGTTGTGGGCGACGTGGTTATGAGCGTGGTTGTGGTTGTGGGTGTTGTTCAGGATGGGGCTATGCTCGTGTGCATGGCTGTGCTCGAGCCCCTGGTTGTTGCTGCGGGGCAGACTGTGGTAACAGGCTTGTTGGCAGGCCTGGTGGCCTGCAGGTGGCAACTGCTGGTGGCAACTGGACAGACACGGGGGGGTGCCGATACGCAGAGAGCCATACTGCTGCCCACTGAAGTTCACATTAGAGCAATTCTGATGGTGTAAAAGGAATGAATGAATACAAAAATAAAACGGAGATGAACTAATTAAACAATTTAACTGAAAAAGGCTTTTATACTGCTTTAATAAGAAGGTGTAGCTGCACTTCTACGTCTTATAATATCTCTAAATGTCGGCGGTTTAACATTTAAATACTGACAATAGCAACGACCTGAGAGTAGTTATGATGGAGACATTGCATTACTGGTGGCTCCAAATTATCCATCATAATTAATATTCTCAAGGGTATTGTGTTCATTAAACCGTCCATGCATATGTGCCGTCACTTTTAGATGAAACTTTACCAGCCGAGAAATAGTTGGCACAGCAACGAGCTGTGTGTATGATAACAATACATTTAACCCAAAATCAAATAAGCTCAGTTCGACTGTAGATGTTCCTCTCGGTTATGAAAACAGAGAAAGAAAATGTGGCATAATGGGTTCTCCGAGCAGAATGATGGCACCAAAGTTTAATCTTGATAACCTCAGAGGGGCGTTCAGAAAGCCATAATCGTTACCGCAAACAGGTCTGAGGGAGAAATAAAGGGAATAGCGTTGTGAGAGTCGCTCGTGCTCTCATAGTCGCAGTGTGACCGTGCTGACATTGGCGAGGCATTTCAAGTCTATATGATTTATCACGCTATTAGCCAGATTTGGAACACGTACAATAACCTTACGGGAGCTCTGTGCTCTTCAAATACAGAGCAGGAAGTTTAGGTTCAAAGTAAATAAAAGTGCTGAAATGAATGTTTTGGTATTGCCATGAGCAATATACACATTTTCATCATGAAGAAAATGCGAGCAACAAGAATATACAAATGTAATTAAATGAATCCATGCAGGCTACTGTTACAGAAGTGGATTTTTTTGACAACATTTCATGTCCAGTTATGACACCACAGGATTCTTTAGGCTGGGAGGGAAATTGCATTTTCGAAGGTAAATTACATTTTTTGGGGAAAATAAAAATGGTAGATGCATAATGCATAAACAATAATGACTTCCTTAAGGGAAAAAGTGAGAGCCAGGTATGAGTTTGAGCACAACAATCATGCTTCCTGTTATTGGAGCTGAAGCTACAAAGCTCCAGCATTAGTATGAAGCAAATGGATTGCAATGCGGGATGAAATGAAATGCTATTCACCATGATCTGCACCTGTCCATTCTTGCAGGAGTCTGGGGAGTTTTCGCTGTCATCTTTACATCCCCCCATCCTACAGCGCACCGCATCCTGCACCTAAAGGCGTGGAAAAGAGAAGAGGGGAACAAGGAGGATAAATACAGAGTGGGAGGGGAACAGAATAAGGGAGAGGAAGGATGCAAAGAAAATAAGTTTGCAGACATTTTACTTTTTTACTTAAAGGTTTGGCAAACGCTGGAACATGGAGAACTCACTCCCTCAGACATGATATATTCCTAGTCTTTATCACTGCAATGACAGATGTCCAGTGAATACTAAATTATGTGAAAAAGGCACAAAAAAGCTATATTCTATGCAAATAGCTCAGCCTTGTAGCTTATGTCATTTCAGTGCGGTATAGAAAGTACAAAGCAGTTCTTTAAAGTGGCGTATTTGAGCCTTGTGAGATCAGCGCCGCTCGGCCCAAATTAAAACCAGCAGCGTGGTTTATAGGATGTTCCAACCAATGGGCTTTTTGACTGCCGTCTTGTTGTTTTTTCTCTATCCTCCAAAGTACGCCATTCTAAGCAAACACACACTAGCCAGCCGTCAAAGGTCAGGTTCTTGTAACATAGCTCAAATCAAATGGATCGTGCGCATCGTGTTTCACAACCGACTCTGAGATTCTTTCCCCCCCCCATCGGGCTCTGTATTATAGATACCCTGGTTACTTGCTGAGGAGCAACATCATTTCTCAATGTTGCAGCTGTCAAAGCCCATAAGAATCTCATGGGTGGAAATACAAGAGTGCTTGAGCAAGACGCTGCGCAAGAGCGAACGAGAGCATCTTCAATCTAGCTGGGTGGTCTCATCTGTGTGTGTGTGTGTGTGTCGCTACAAACGGAGTGGATTGGAGAAGAATCTATGTCTGATTAATACTGCATGGGCGAGTGTATTGCCTCCATTGTTTCCTTCCATCCATCTCTTCTTTTTATGTCCATACTCATCCTTCGTGGCATTTGTTTCCTGTTCTCCCATGTGTGTGTGTGAAAAGCAGCTCATCCTGACATCAAAGTGAAGAGCTCCTCTATGTGTACCTCTCTCCACCTTGCTCTCCATTTCCTCCTCCCTTACCATCATCCCCTGCTTCGCTTTTGAATCACGTCCCCTTCGCCATCTCTGCATGCAATTTGTCATCCACTCTCCTTCCTTCCCTTCCTCTCTACTCACTTAACTAAGTCCTTCCCTCAACCTCCCTCACATGTTTCCTCTCCTGCTGGCTCCTGACTGATCTCAGCAGGCTTACCCTGCCACCTCCTTCCTTTTATCCTCCGTTGTACCCCTACATGCAACAGGCATTATCAGAGGGCGTGTTTTGAGTCTGTACTTAACTTCAAGTAGCATCACACTCTCAACTGCCTTCCCTCTTGTTTTGCAGCATAATGCTTCCTCGTTTCCCCCCGTGTTCTTCCCCCTCCCTTCCCTCCGGTACAGCACTCCCCTCTGCCTGTTGTTCAGCAGCTACGGAGGATTTACGCAGGGGATTTTCATACACTTACAATAAATAATTCCTGGATTTACTGTACCCTGATCCCTGCCGCTTTTGTGATATTGATTTAATGCAGCTAAGCACACCGAGCATTTAGGAATTCACTTACACCATGAAGTGCATTCAATATCATAATGGTCTCTTGGATAAAGGCAAGGCTCTGTGTGGTGTACATGCATCAGCGACACATTTACAGTTATGGAAAAGCGATAACATTGTAAATCCATTAATTGAGTCCAATTTTGATTTAGCCAGATGAAAAATGAGTGTGTGGAAATGTCTATCTCAAGGGCACGACTTCATGTATGTTGACAATGGGTTTAAAACCCAGCATCCCGGGACACACACACAAGCATGTGGCAAAAAGGAACTAGAGGGTATTAGTCGGGGACTTATCGTCTTATTTCATACACCATCTTACTAAGCTCCTTAAAGCAGCCTTGGATCAGATGGACAATACTGCACTATCATACTGCATTACGTAGAGGAATCGCCATAACACAGGACATAAACACTGGGTTAATCCCTCTTATGTCTGGTCCGCCTGTGTTCTGCAGAGACTTCAGACTGACCCGGAAACTAACGTGACATTTACGAACATGAATCGCACCCGTCAGAGGAAGTGAATGTCGCTGAGGTCACCGTGTGGTGCTGAATAAAAAATGGATGAACTCGAAATGTCTCGGATCCACACAGCTGCAGTGAGGAAAAACGAACTTACCTCTCGACGCATTGCACAGTGGACGGTGATGATGACGAAACCTTGGACGGAGTCAAAGACGGCAAAGAGGACCTGGAGGAGACAACAAAATGTTCCTTGTTAATTATGACACATTATATTATCATAGTGGTCCCAAAAAGTGTAAAACAATTGCACTTGTTTAAAGTATTGTTTTTGTTTTCCATGGATTCCTCTCACAACACATACTATACAGAGTGTCACACAGGATATATATGATCGCATATCAATATTTGGTTTCATTCATTAGAGTTTTTATGCATTAAAAGTCATCGTTTTCATCACTTATCTCTGAGCAGATTCCAGTGCTAATCTTTCCATCACCGCTCTGACAGTTGCTATTTCCGACTTCTTTTCACTTGGGTAGAGAGCCAGAAAGTGTGTTGTGTTACCATGGCAACAAGAGACCTGAGCTGCCATTACCGTTTTTATCTGTGGTATTATTGCAAAGTTAACGTAGGATCTTGATATGGTGATTTTATTCATTTATGCCTTTTTTTCTCCCTGTTTTCATACATTTCCAAACGGAATATAAAAATGCAGTTTAAGTAAATGCCTTGTTTTACGGTTTTCTGACAAGTTGAAAGATGAAAAATGCGCCGAAAAAAAGAGACACAAATAAATCTTGTGTCTCGCTTGAACTTTCTTTAAGGCACCCCGGGATGTTGCAGCACCCTTTTTTCAAACCCACCATATATTATCATATCCTGTGAAGCTGCAGTGAAAGGACTCAGGGATCATTAGAGAAACACAGGAATTACAAGAGTCAACCAAGCCATTAATAAATCAGTGCAGCCATTCATATTGTCATTCATAGGCTGTGTCTCTGATCATGGTCTTGACATAGTGGGATCGTTTGTTCATTGTTTTATATTTTTTCCAAAGTTGATCCTATTTTTTGGTTTATTTACACAATCATTCAGGATTAAAGGGGCCCCATTATGCTTTACTGGGTGTTCCTTTCCTATAGTGTGTTTAGTGTTGTGTGCATGTAATGGTCTGCAAAGGATACATTGCCAAATTCCCCAGGATAAGGGACATAACACCTGACAGCGGTTGACCATTATTACATATCATTATCTAATTTTTTTTCATTTCATTTCAAACCTTTATTTAACCAGATTGGTCCCATTGAGATCATAGATCTCTTTTTCAACGGAGACCTGCAGCATATAGGTTCCACATGAAACATAAAACAATAAAGGACATTATACATTATATTTACAGGAACATTTACCTAGTTATAGACATTTACAAGTGCCCATAGTATCAACGAGCATTTCATTTAACCTAGCTTTAAAAACATGCAGAGGAATGAGATTGCTCAGTTTCAATTCTTGCTGAAGACTGTTCCAAGCAAGTGGAGCTGCGCACATAAAAGCTGTCTTACCTAAGACAGTCCTTGCTCTTGGCACATCTAACAATACTACATCATGCGATCTCAGACAATAGCTGCTTGCAACTCTCTGTGTTATCAGGGAGCAGATATAATACGGGAGTTTACCCAAAGTGCTTTACAATTTGTGACAAATCTCAGTGCGCTGTGATAGGCGGCATCTAACTTGTTCAGGCAATAGGCAGCTGCATTCATATACAACAAATCACCATAGTCCAGCACAGGTCAAAGGTCACAGAGCCTTTTCCTGGCCTCAAACGAGAAACAGGACTTGTTTCTGTAAAAGAAACCTAGCCTAACCCTCAGCTTTTTAAGCAGGTTATTGACATGAAGTTTAAAAGTAAGACAATCATCAAGCCAGATACCTAAATATTTGTAACAGTCAACCACTTCTAGTACTTGTCCTTGCATAGTAACAATATCTAAAACAGGCTCTGGTGTCTTTTTAGCTTTTGAAAATAGCATTACCTTGGTTTTATCAACATTTAAAAGAAGCTTAAGTTCAGCGAGCTGAGTCTGAATAGTGTTAAAAACAGCCTGTAATTTAACACCAGCCTCCTGAATGGAGGGACCTGCACAGTACATCACGGTATCATCCGCATACAAATGAAAAGTAGCTTCATCCACATTTTCACCTAAGCTGTTGATGTAGATGGAGAATAAAAGTGGACCTAAAACAGAACCTTGAGGAACACCATTAGCAATGTTTAACCACTCAGAAGACAGCCCATCAAAGTGAACACATTGGGACCTTTCAGAGAGGTAGTTCACAAACCACCCCACTGCATGGCTGGATATGCCTATACTGACCAGCCTCTGCTTCAAAATGCGATGATCGACGGTATCAAACGCTTTGGAAAGGTCAATAAATAGAGCTGCACAACTCTGCTTATTATCTAAAATACTCGTAATGTCATTCACCACTTTCATTGTCGCAGTGATGGTGCTGTGTTGCTTTCTGAAGCCTGACTGATGTTGACAGGATATTATTTTTACATAAAAACTCCTTTACTTCTTCACTCACTAAGCGTTCGAGCATCTTCGCCAGAACTGACAATTTAGAGATTCCAATAAGTGGCCACTCACTAACCAGCTAACCAATCAGAGCTCTGGTTTCAGACAGAGGGAGAAAAGAGGTGCTGCGGCAGTATGAGAAAAATAAAGAGCTTTTCGAACATTAAAGCATGGAAACATGTCATAGTAGAAACACAAAACAGCATTATGAAACCTGGACATTTGCATAATAGGGCCCCTTTAATGTGATAAAGTTCAAAAAGCATGCCTCCCCCTATTTGATGCCATTCACCAATGAAAAGCCACCTTTTCTATAGTGCAGCACTTGTCTTAGAGATACAGTGTGTAAGGGTATTGCTGAGAAACATCACCTGGAAAAGTGTGGAGCGCCGGTCAGTTATGGCCAGCACTGCTGACATCCAGGTTAATGCTAACAGGGGGAGAACTACGCAGGAGCTCCACAGAGACGCCCTGTCAGAGAAAGAGAAAGAAAGGCAGACACAGAGAGGGTGGGGGGTAGGGAGAGGAAACAAGGAGAAGGTACAAGGGGTTCAGTCTCAAACCAGACCAGCCATCTTTGGTAAGTCACACAATTCCACTTCTCACACACACAGATCAGTCAGAGGTTCAGTGGTGGGCAGTTTGTAGCTGATTGGCACACCGAGGTTTGCTTAATATTCCAACTGAGATGCGCTAGATGATGTGTAATCATGTGGATAGTTATGACACTGACAATTGCTCACAATTACAGGGTTGGTGTGCAGCAAGTGTCATGTTGGTGAAGTGAGAGGCAAAAGGCAGAGGGCCAAAAGGGAGGGAGAAGACAGGCCATTGACAAGTACTGACACAGGGCCCTTCTGATGAGTACGTGTGTGTGTGTAGGAGTGTGTGTTTGTGTGCATGTGTAACTCTACAGAGTCAGACACCAATTTAAAATGTTCATGCCTTTCGAGCACATATTCCTAGTTTTACAAATGTCTGACTGACAGACAGCTCTGTTTAGCTGCACTGAGAGTTATGCAGGTCATTATACAGGGGCATTTCCAAAGCTTTGATTAAAATAGAAAATCTAACTAAAACATGTCCTCTTGTTAACGTTTCCAGGTCTTTTTTTAAAAACCATAGTATATGGTTCAATTCCACGACACATTCTAAGAGAAAAGAAACACTCTAATTCTTCCAGTGTACCTCGTTGTAAATAATAAGTGTCTTTAATGAGCTATTATTTTTAAGTGCTACAATGTCATTTGGGAGAAAGAAATATGGGGGACGCTTTTATCACAAAATTCAAATTGTCTCCATCTAGAAATAAATTCCCAAGTACTACTCTTTAAAGCTTTATCACTTAGGTATAAATAGACCCGGCTTACTATATAATAACACTAGAGAGAGTGAAGGCGTGCGTAATGTGAGAAACATTGAAGGTGAATTATTGTGTTTGAATGCTTTTTCAGTAAATTACAAATTATACCGCACAGACTGTTTGATTATAGCTAGGATTTCTATAAACTCATTATTCTGAAGAACCCTCCAGCCAAAGTAGAATTTCACAAGCAGCGAGAAGAAATGCAGTAATGTGTGGTATAAATGAATTCTAATAATACGCTATTATGCATTCAGCAAAGATGTAGGTGGATCTGAGATTGACAAAGATAGGTAAAAGAAAGTCGATAATGGCCCCGTGTTTCCCTAGTGACAACAAGAGACTGATACAAACTTGTTACTGCAAATAGGCAATCTCATTCCATTAGTGTCCAATCATGCAACAACACAACTAAGATCAGTGCTCCTGCTTTAAACAGAGTGCTCCTCTAAAACAAACACAAAGCCGTAATGAAAGATTTGCACAAGGACGTAGTTAAATATGCAAAGGATGGTTTGCAAGCGAAAGACGGGAGGAGGGTCTTTCATTAACAGACTGGCTGCTCTGAACATTAGACCATGAATACAAAACAAAACTGTTCTCAAGGAAAGAAAATACATATAAATAAGGTCTATTTTCTTATAAGACTATGTGGCAGCTGCTAACACGTTAACAACCTATAGAGCAGTGTTTCTCAAACTTTTTCATACCAAGGACCGCTTAACCAATAAAAAAACACTCGAGGACCACCTAACTCCACAAATATCCAAAAACACATCGTTTTTTACAAATCGCCTGAAAATGGTACCAACAAGTGGCCACATGTGTGATGAAGGTGTTTATCTGGGCTATATCATGCAATCGAAAGTGAAACTTAAGCTCGCTCCATTGCGGAGATATTCCTGCGAGAGTGCGGAAAACTTTAATTTATTTCAAATGTGACATTTTACCAATATACTCACGGACCACTAGGGGGCGCTCACGGACCAACAGTGGTCCGCGGACCACACTTTGAGAAGCACTGATGCATACAGAGAAATGCATATAACACTAACCTCCATTTATTACATTTAGAAAATTGCACGATATTGATTTGCATCCTAATGAAACAGGTGTAGCAGTCAGAGGCTTTTTTTTAATAACCTTATATTAAATATAAAAGTAATAAACATTGTTTGAGAAATGTTGTATTCAAACAGATTAATTCAAAATGTAGGCTGAGATATTTGGACCTTTAGTCCTTGATATGGAATTTAAAATGCAAAAAGCACTGGATTATAGCAAGGTTTCTCCGACCTTTTAAACTGCTAAACCTAATATGTAATACTGATTCGACAAAGCGTCCCGCAGAGCCACAACATACTTAGAAACTCATTTCTCCAGCCGTGTAGCACTCTCTAGTTTGCACAGTATGTAAAGACATTTGATATTTTCAAAAGCTTTGCCAGTTATTTGTATAGCACACAAAGGTACAACAACACATCTTAAAATGCCACACCGTAACTCCTGCCATTCTTCTGCCCTAACAAGTCAAGCCTCTACAATCCAGCACGACAAACAAGTTAAAACAATCTGATTTACAAACACTGCCTGACACAGGTCGGGTTGCATGACCTCAGGAAAATCCACTTTGGATCAAGACATGCACTCATTAAATATCGGCGGCTTGTTGGACACGTTTTTTCCCTTTAATTTGTTTGTTTTTCCTGAATGTCATCCTGCATTATTATCAACAGCCAGAGATTAGGATAAAGAAGGCAGAGAAGATGGTGCAGAGTAAGAGACAGAGAGAGGAATGGGGAGAGAGAAAAATTAGAAAGATGAAGATGGACTAACATGGCGCTGCTGGCAGTCTGGCTGGACATAGCGGTGCTCGAGATCACGCCACACTTGGAGCATTTCAGGAGCAGTCGGCTACGCGCCTCCGCTGGGACACTTTAGGACATGTGCACAAAGACACACAACCATGTGGGTGGGAGAAATTGGAGTGGGGTTGGGGGGAATGTGTGGAAACACAAGTGTCGGTAATGGCAACAGGTGAATGTGTAGGTTGCAAAAAAGAACCAAAAGAAAAGAAGTAAAAGTGGACACAACAAAGGGAGGGAGGAGAAAAGAAAAAAGGGGGAAGGGTAGGGAGAAAAAGAAAGAAAGGCAAATTAAAACCAGATCTTTAAAAAGTAGCAGCAATGAATAACAGTCAGAATACAAAGATTGACTCAGAGAAAGTGAGAGACGCACATTGCAATGTTACAGCAGAATAGTGTGGAATAACAGATAACAGTGACACAGACAGGAAATACACCAACTATGTTATTCCACTGCTTGTGTAAGCAGGGCTGTGCACAATGGAGCTGTATCAGGGTGCAGAGGAAGAGAAAGACTTTGGCTGTTTACTTACAGTTGACTACTCAGGTGGAGAGAAACTGTGTATGCGTTCGTGCTACGTGTGTGTGTGTATATAGCGCGACTGGAGAATGATGTGGCCATGCTCGGGCTATGCTACATTAACGTCCCATCACAGCTCATTGCTTTAGCGCCAGCCACATCCCCACGGCTTCATAAGAAAATACATTACGCTAATGACAGTCTGTCCTGTTAGCAACACGAGCAACCACTGTGTGAAGTAGCACTGGGATATGTATGCGCTCCTAAACATGGACGTCTGAGAATCTGAGAGAGTGGGCTTATAGTTGGTATGTTTTGAAGTGGGGTCGCATTAAGTCATTAGTATCCATAGTCAGTCTAGTGCCTAATGTATATGGAGGTCTGTATGGTCCCAGTTTGAAGAAGCAGACAGTAAGGAAAAGCAATGTTCTGCTGTGAAGGAGCGCTGCAGCATAAGAGATTTCAGCCACATAAAAGAAAGGCTCAAGAATAATATATATGTTTGAGTGAACGCTATATTGAGAGTATTTGAACCCCTTTACCCTGCCTGGAGACAGTCCATTTTAACAAGAAACTGAAGCTGCTATCCATGCTACTGTCAAAACCACCAAAATCCTTTGAAAAAAAACACAGGGGTTGCTGGTCCAACGCTAACTATTGTTGCTATAAGCACTTTGGTTAGACCAACATCTGACAAAATGCAGACACACACTATATGCATACATCTGTTGTGTTCTGTCACAGAGCAACAGAACACAACAGATGTCTTTTTGCCAAATGTGACTGTATTTTATAATCACACAATAACACAGAACATCAGGCAGCGTGAGACCCAGAAACTCCAGTGTTGACATGGTAAAACTAGCATTTTATTTCAAGTAAGTTTAGTGGCTTTGGCGAGATCATTGGTAACGGCTACGGTTCCCCTTTGAAAACAGATTGGTCTCACGGCAAGGTTGAGTGACGGAAATATTCTAAATATATATCAAGAAAACCTTTTTTATTTATTTTGCCTTTTCTTTAGTTGGTTAAAATACTGCTCTACTCCTGCCTGCTTCCAAAACTAGGGCTCAGCCTACTTTCATGTACTGAAGGTTACACGCTAACTTAAGATAGAACCTCATACCACCTCACTTCAAATCAACAAAACTATATTTGTTATCATAAACAGAATACACCAAGGACTCTGCCTGTAACAAAGAAGAGTGCATCTGTTTATGTGTGTATGTTTGTAAACAACAACCGGTTTAATCTCTATTGATTCAAATGGAAACAAAAGCTAATCAACCCCCTGGAGAGACCATCAGTGTTATTAACCCTTTCAGCTATACACACATTATCAATTTCAATGTGTGCAAGAGACAGACATTGGAGGAATTGTAATGAAAAAGATAGAGAACAAAATACATGGACGTATGGAAATGAAAACATGGACTTGGCTGTGAGAGCTGCGGGAATCCCCACTCAAAGGATTAGTAAAGATGTGGGTGGATGCATAAACATGTCTTTAATACTGTAGTATGTATGCATGTAGTGTGTGTCTGCATTTTGTCTGATTTTGATTCAACCAACATAATCCTGTGTGTTTACGAAATATAATTAGAATTCCATCTGCCATTGATCCACATGGCCACCTATTCATCTCACATACAACTGAGAAAAGCAGACTTGGAAGTGATTGTGAAACACTAGATTTCACAGAGCAACAGAACACAACAGATGTCTTTTTGCCAAATTTGACTGTATTTTATAATAATTTTTCTTGGGAGGCACAAGTGCACAAGTTTGTGCGTTCAGAGTCCTTTGAACGCAGTTTGTTGCATTACAAATATTGTCTCCCTGAGTTTGTGCCTGACAGAAGGTGATATGTATTTAATGCAGCACATTTGTAGTCATTCCCCACCAAGAACAGTGGTTGAATGAGTAAGCGGTGTGTGTTGTGTGTGTGTGTGTGTGTGTGTGTGTGTGTGTGTGTGTGTGTGTGTGAGGTGCAGACAGAGAGTTTAGGATGTTAACTTACCCCGCTCGCTGCTTTTTAGACTTGTCTGAGATGCCGTCTCGAGACATGAGCTTGTTAAAAACCACGATTCCAATGAGCATATTCACCTGAGAGAGACAGAGAGGACAGATTGATCAGGATTGCTAGAATGGATGCCAACATGCTCACATTTCTTTTCTCCTAATGTTTCAGTTGATTAAAGATGACTTTGATTGTACCACAGACTAAAAATGACAGTATCTTTGCTGTTATGGTACCAAAGCTTTCTTTCTCCAACAAAAACCAAGCTTTAAGCTTATTACAAAATCCTATTTCCAAAAACACAGCCTTCAGATAAAACATAATTTCGAACACTTAACTCTTCCGTTTCCCGACTTTGCATAGTACACACATCGTATGTTCCTTAAAGGGTCCTATCACTTTTTTTTTTTACTACAAAATATTGTTCCTCTGCAGAATTGACAACAGAGAGGCGAAGTCCCTCCCTTTCCGGGGAACCTCCATGGGACCTTATTTCGGAAAAAGTATGTATTGAAGTCAATGGAGAGTAGGGGTGTAACGGTTCACAGAAGTCACGGTTCGGTTCGTACCTCGGTTTGGAGGTCACGGTTCGGTACAACAAAAAAAAGCAAAAAAAGGTCCCAAATGCATAATTCCAGGTTTGTTGTTATTTATGTTTGAACAGTAGTGCAAGTTTCAGTTTAAAAATAAAGAACTCTGACATTTTGAATAATGAACTGTATTAAACAGTTAAAAACAAACCATACACAGTACACTCAGATGGCCATATTATCTATAATGGCTGATGTCAAACAAAAAGGTTTCATCAAGCTGTAAAACTAAAAAGAATGTCTTGAAAATATGACATCATAAATAATAAGAAAGTGTTTCAAAAGCGCAAAGTCGTTGAAAAACATATGCCAAAATCTTCCGCTATTTATTTTGGTCTCACGGCTTTCATGTCTATTGGTTTATTAAAAACAGCGGGGATCAGCTGCTGAACTGTTGTTGTCTTTTGCCGGGCTCCGGTGAGTGGCAAATCTGGGTGATGCCTTCTGATATGATTTAGCATGTTTGGCGTGTGTTACCATTAGCATACCGCACCACTGTAGAACAACGGCGACACACCGTCCTCGTCCGATCCACCACTCGCACACTTCATCGTTATTGTAGTCCACAGGGAACCCGAAATGTTCCCACACAGCTGATTTAAAAGAAGCAGGTGGGTTCTAGCTCCTGTGTGTTATCTGAAATCGCCATACTAACTTTTCTTCTTCTTGTATTTTGTTCGTTTTGTTGTTGTGTTTCTTCTTGTTCTTCATTTGTTGTTTAAGGGCGGCTGGCAAACAGCTTTTAGGCGCAATACCGCCCCCTGGATTATATATAGTGTAGTGGATACTGCCCTGAATGACAGACTTTTTTCCTACTCGTAAAAAAAAGGCGTATTCGTCGTGTGACTGCGTGTGCCGAACCGTGACGTCCGAACCGTGACGGTACGGGACGAATACGGATACCGTTACACCCCTAATGGAGAGAGAAAGATTATCTTTCGATCCCGTTTGAATTGTGCCACGAATTACACATATGATGTTTGTCAATTTAAAAGATAATTTAGCAAGTCAAAAAAATAAAAAAGTGTCGTAAAACTGTGAAGTAACACTTTTATTTGTGTGAAGCGCTCAATTAACTACATCTCTGGTCTCGCACACGTCACCAACACCAAGATGGCCGTCACGGTAGCACATTTCGCCTCTTTCTTTCAGAATGAGGCGAAAAGCATTAAAATAAGTGAAAATCACTACAAGTCTGGGCATGTTGAGAGCTGCACATACGGAAAAGGGGAGTTAGTCGGTTCCGTAAGAGCCAGCATGCGGACCGGCTTTACAAGGTTTCGGTGAGTAACACGAGTGTAATGTGTATCGTTAATGACATCACCTACGCGACTCTGGGATTTGTAGTCTTTCTAGTTGCGTATTTTTCATAGTCTTATATTTCTACAGTTTTACAACAAACAGTGACTTTTTTGACATGGAAATTATTTTTTAAGATTGACAAACATCATATGTGTAATTCGTGGCACAATTCAAACGGGATCGAAAGATAATCTTTCTCTCTCCATTGACTTCAATGCATAATTTTTCCGAAATAAGGTCCCATGGGGCGGAAGTAGATGGGCGGGACTTTGCCTCTCTATGCAAATGTGTAGTTAATTGCAGTATTGATTTTGGCCACTAGTGGCAGTACAGATTTCAATGGTGGCAGCACTTGTGACAAAATAATTGTGGCAACTTTAAATGTACTCTGAGAAGTATGCTTCTAAAAAATCTATTTATTTTTATATTCATAACGACTAATAATAATCTGTTTATTCTCACCAAATTACATTCTGAGCATTCTGAAGTCTTACATATTTAATGTATTGTTTTACTTTGAAAATAACTTGCAATCTTTGAAAAATATTTCAGATGTGCAGTGTTATCATCCACTTTTTTTCCAGCAAATAATATGACTCCAAGCTGTGATATTTTCTGTGTTGTGACCACCTTACATCACCTTTCATCCTGTTTTCTCTTGCTAATGAGGAGCCTGAAGCTAAGCCTGCCAAACATCTGGCCACACTGACCCAGTGACAAAGACTCTGAAGGCGCACACAGATTTGAGCCAAGGCGTGCCACATGTGGACCTCTTCTCTGAAATCCTCGCCATCTGGGAGATTTTCTATGCCAGCGGCATATTCCTTCTAATCCTGATTTCCAAAATTCATATGTACTCTTTCCTCCAGCCCTTTATGCCTCTCTGTGTGTCGTCTCTGTTTTTCTATTCATCTGCTGCTGCTCTTTGGTGTGTCAGCAGTGCATTAGCGAGTAATGACATTCACGCTCTGGTACATACCTACATTGTGTATGCAATGCATTTTGGTTACTATCGAGGTCCTAAACTAAACGTCTGCATAGATCCCTGCCTTCATCTGTTACTAAGAGCAGCTTCTGTCAGGGCAGATACATTTGAAAGATTCAATGCACGGTTGCTGGAAGTCAAGAAAAAAGCTGAGCAGTTAAGGTGTTTCTTCTGAAATTCTAGTTTTTACCGGAGCCGGATTTTTACTTGAAGACAATTCCTTTTCTATATCCACGGTACATCTGGCAGCCATTTGCTAAAAACTCTCTCCCTCTGTCTGATCTCCTTCCCTCTTGTGTGTGTGTGTTGCCGCTGACAACTAGCTACGATGTGCCAGATTGTGAGAGCACTTTTGTCATGCCAGTCATGTCTTGGCCCTGGCTCTGTGAGTCAGCATCATCCTGCTCTGCTATTTGCCCAGGGCCAGGTTCATTAATTAGAGAAGAGTCCTGTGGGAAGGTCTGTGTTTCTCTGCCCGTCGTCCCTCTCTCATTACAGATGTTTGTTAGAGAGGGGCCCCAGCAACAACACCGGGGGGCCGGGGACCATTACATAACAGCTGGGGTGTGGAGTCGACATTGCTGAAGGTTGGAATCATTCCAAGGAACGCCAGACACTGACACACAACCTAGGAGGATACATCTCCATGTATTTCTTTTTCTATTATAAATGAATGTACAGTGTTTCAAGGGCATAGGTTAGATTTTGACGAAGGGGGCGACACATTTCAAGCGCTCCTCCCCTGGGAATACTTAAGTATCAAGCTCTTCATTTCCTGCATTCAGATGAGATTGTATGCACCGATTTACGGTGAACATTTACACATACGTCTTATTTATGGGAACGATATAAATAAAATGAAAAATAATGCGGAAAGTGACAATTCTAAATATATTGGAATAAAATGCAGTAAGGCTCTGATTAATTTTGTTTTGCTTTCAAGTGCTTGTTCTCCTGTATAACTAGTTTCTCTTTCAATGTTATCCCTGTTATGCCATTAAACATGTAGGCATAATATAGACTTCTCTCCTTGTGTCTTTTGCTTGGGAGAGTAACCTCTATAAATGTGCATATATTTTCCCGATACATCCATTTATTAAAATGCATTTATAAAAGGATAGATTGTAATAGCTCATGTGTGTCAGAATTATTTCTGCTTATGTTCATAACCATCTTAACACTTCCTACATTTGTATTTATATTTTGAAATGTGTCAAGAGAAATAAGTCATTATTTAAGATAATACGGTTACAATATTTCAGGATCTGTAAAACTGTGTGTTTATCAAATACATTGACTAAACATTGACAGACATCTGTGGTTATATTGAACTTTTTTGATCATTATTATTGTGGTTCATTAGAATTTTGTAGGGACCCTACCATTCCTATCAAATTAAACACCTTTTGAATAGATTTCGTAATACAAAGCGCCTCTGTCGTGTGTATTTTCTCAAACAAGTGTGAGATTGAATGTGAAAGTGGTGGTTTGCTTTTTTCTGACTATGTAATAAACAAATAATAGCAGTCTTTGGAATATAATTATTAATATTCAGCGCTGTTAAATCCAGTATTCACTCATGTAGGAGACTGTCAAAGCGCCACTCTCTTGTCAGGAATTAATTTCAAAAACACATATCGCTGTCTGAGAAACACTTTCTTACTGACATTTACAAAACAGAGAGATTGTGCAAGCAACGAGGAAATCAAATCTGAATGCGTGAGCAGAAACACAGCAGCAGCCGCAGCAATTACCAAACCGAAGTTTAGTACCCCATCCAGACTTATTAAGCTTAGTGGTGGAAATATCTGCCCAGGGACTCATTTAGGAGAAATTAAGTAATCCCAGAAACAGCCACGCACAGAAACACACAACAACAGATGATTAAAACTCTCACTAAGATTCAATCAATGCAATCGATGTTGCTGCAGAACAATACAGAGCAGTATATTCATGCACATTAAAATGTCTGTTTAACACCACTTGGCGAAAGCAAACAAGAAGACACACCATTATGATTGTAGAGCACATTGTTGGTCACAAATGCATGTCTAAAAGGAGGTTTTTAAACAGACTTTACCTTTGGGTGCAGTGACTCATGATTACACATAACAGAGGAAGATTTAGCTGTTGGGCAATAATTCAGTCAAGGAGTTGCCGGAAAGCTCTTGCCCGCTGAAATTATTTGTGTGTTTCTGAGCTGACATTTTAAAACTCAAGGATCAAAGTGCTCCTCTTATCATTTTGGCATGGCTACCGCACAGTTACGCAAGCTCACATATGCATGGAGGAGTGAAGGAAGAAGGACAACTCTTAGATAAGAGGCTAACTTAAGGAAAATATTTGCAGAACTATGCAATGTGAGTAGAAGAATAAGGGAATAGGGGATAGACTTACCAATACAATGACAGCAGCCGGCCCAACGAAGGCATAAAGCAGACCGCCCTCCAAGGACAACCAGCAACTAGAGATGAAGATAAAACAAATATGTGTTTTAAGCATCACAGAAGTACAGTACTGTTTCAAATATATCACTTCCCCACACGTCGGTCTCACATTGCACTTGTTGTGAGTGCCAAACACTTCACCATAAACTAGTACATAACCAATTAAACATCTAGAGTTTTTTCTGAATGAGATGTAAAGCAGTCATGTGGCTTGGTTAAGTGCCTCTTTCTAAAAATATTGCCCTCACTGCTGAGCGACTTTATAATGTACATTACTGTATCTAAAACATATCCCCGAACAAAAACCCTCTTGTGGAATTTTATTTAGTGTAAAAGCGGAGAGTTAATGAGTTTAAATGTGTCCTCCAGTTGTGTCATCAGAGCACACTGGAAACCCCTGTGTTGTGTTAATTGCTGCTCAATAAAAAAAGCAGATGAAAGAACCCACAGCCCCAAAGCTGATATAAAGTCCTTTTATTAATGAGATGATAAGTAAAGTAAAAGGGAACAAAGTTGTAAACATATTTTAATCATGATGTGTTTTGATTTAATTGGTTGACTGGTTAAGAGAGAATATTGAGGGCATTTGTTGATTAACCGTAAATCCAACAGTAACTGTCGATAGGTTATTTTAAATGTTCTCCTTTAATGTACACAGATCTACCATAACAAGCGTTACATAATACATAATACATAAGCCCTCAAAACGCACCTTTTTACCAAGGCTTTCGTCACTGTATAGTTAGTTTAATAGGTTTATTTTTCCGCTACTTCCCCCCCCCCCCACCCCCTTAACCTGTCTGCCTTTTTTCCCCTACTCCCCCCCCCCCCTACCCGACTTGTAAAGCGACCTTGGGTTTCCTGAAAGGCGCTATAAAAATATTATTTATTATTATTATTATTATAATGCAACATGGCTGTGGATCAAATGTGTTAAAGGAAATCTATTTTTTTAAATTATCTTTACATGTGTAATTATTGAATGTATTGAAGTTTTTTTGTTTATGTTGTTCTTAAAGTGTGCCATCATTATTACATGTAATCTATTGTTTTTACATTGATCTTGTGTTCTCTATACAATTGTTATATTTTTTACATTAATTAGGTGAAGGCTCCAAATGAGCCCAGCAGGTGTTCTACATCTTCCTGCACGGTTCCTCATTCACTATCTGTAATATGTGTGTATTTTTTAACTGTGCAAAACTATAAGAAAACAAACACAACAAATATATGTTTTTGATGGATTCAGAATATTATAAAAATATCTAAAGACAAAATAAGGAAAAGCTTACTCTAATTTGGACTGTTCCTTATTTAGTCATGAATAAGTGAGATTTCCAACTGGTTTAAAGGGGCTTTAGTTCTGTGATCTTCATTTCACCAAACTTCAGTCCCTGTGTGCCTCAAGATAGGAAGAAAGTGGTTATTGAAATTGGATGGATGGATGAATGGTGGGAGAACAACTGATTGTTGTTTCTTGCCAAGTTAATAATAGTGAGCATCAACAACCACCTCTGCCAGATAGCTATTTTTTTCTTTTAAAAAAAATAAATAATACAAATCTATGAAGCTAGAGACCTTCAGGGGAAAATAAGAGGATACAGTGCTTCAAACAGCAAAGGGATAACTTTGAATGCTTTGAATGAATGGCAGTAAATGTTGGTAAAAGTTGTGCTATGCTGAGTTATAATGTCCAAATCCAGCAATCCATAGGAAACCAGGGGGTCGCTATAGGAAGTGGTACTCACTAGCTTGCTGTGCCGTAACCTCTCGCTCTGGTGAAACCCACTGACACTGCTACAACTAGAGCTGGGAGACCTGCCGACACAGAGAGGAAGATCAAAAGGTGAGACAAATGATAAAAGGAAGTCTTAATGGGCACGATGAAGCATGTCGGCCAAATAGGATACTTCGGTGTGAACCACTCCATATGGTTCTTCCCATTCAAATGCTAAGCAGCCATGCAATAGCGTGTAACGTGTGCATGTGTGATTTAAACTGACATAGTGCTCTGTAGGTGAGCCCAAGTGCGCTGCATGTGCTCGCTGGCACACAGGGTAGCTACAGGCGTGAAAACTGGGCTCAGATCCCAGATCAGTGCAGGGAGGGAAGCTATCCTTAAGCCAATCAGGACATTCTTCTTTACCATAACACTGCTATAGGCGACCCACACACCCAGAATGCCTGTGGGGGAGTAAAGCATGTGAGACTGGAGAACAGTCCATAACAAATGTGAGGTATAGCTTGGAGTGGTCAATAAGTCATGCATTAATTAGCTAAATCAAGCAGCTGTGGGTGTGTCTGAATGTGTGTGTGTGTGTGTGTGTCTGTGTGTGCAAATGAGAGGCAAAGAGAGTGAGTTTAAGTGTCACAGAGCGCGTGCCAGAAAAAGAAGGAAATATGCTGGGCTCCGTAATGAGCTTGGCTCTGAAATATTCATGTAATTAACAAAGCTGTGATTATGGCTGCAAATGAAAAGCAATTAGAAAAAGTCACATTAAAATGAACAAATAAGATGGTGGGGAGCCAGGCTGGTCCACTAGGCAGCATGCGCTAAGTTTCAAACGGACAACGACAACATCAACCTAGCATATAGCGTTGTATATTACGCTAACACACACCTTTACATTACACACATACATACACTAAGGGTAATCTAAAAGGGATCAGGTAACACCTTAAAGTCTCCTGTTTCCATGACAACTCATTTCAATCACATAAATTGTAGACAAAATATTTAAATGGATGTGAGGAGGCGACGCTGTGTTATCCCCTTCTCTCTGCTCCACTGTTTCATGCATTTTATGTGCATTTGTAAGTAAAGCGGATAATTATGTAGCCGCCACTGCATGATACCCACGCACACACACACACACACACACACACACACACACACACACACACACACACATTTAGTATCTCTCTATCTGCGACTATACAACAATCTATACATTCCTCCCTTTCTATCAGGTAAGGGCATCAGTGACTTGGCAGATTAGACTGGTGGGATCAATATCGAGTGAAACGAATGGACGATGTGATTGTGTGTGTGTGTGTGTGTGTGTGTGAGCGTGAATGTGAATGTGTGTGGAGATGGTGTTAGAGGCTGTGGTTGCTATCTCAAAGCATCTTGCCAGTGTTGTGCAGATGGCGTCAAATGTTTCGATTATCCTCCACGGTGCATTGTGAAGACAGCACAATAGAGGGAATTGGAGGGTGAATAGAATAAGGGTGATATACAGCTGAGAGGAGTGAGATTATCTTGACTCTCAATGCCTACTGTGACCCTTTGTGATTGTGTGCACATGTAACAATTCACAGCCTTGGCTTCAATAAAAGTCACCTAGTATACTGTTTTACATCCTCAGATATACACAAAACATGTCTCTGAAGTGTTTGGCTCGAAACACCAAACAGATCATTACAGCATTACCCATAATCCCCTCTGTTTCAGCCCTGTTTCAAAAGTGCTGATTCTCTGTCTGTTACTTTAGATGAAAAATAAGGAGCCCCTCCCCACGCCCCTCTGAGAGAGATTTGGTTACAAAGAACACAATGGTGCTCTAGGAGGAGATTCAGGTGATAAGGGGGGGGGGGGGGTTACCTTGGTTGGTGATTGGCTAATGGTTACACAAGACAAAAATCGTTATGACATCACAAAGTGGGCAAAATCTGATCAGCTCTTTTTCAGACAGGTTTTTATAGAAATGGATCAAAAAGAGAGAGAATCTTTGTTCCTGAAACTGAAACATGTTGATGTAGAAGAGACATGAACAAGTGGACTTTGCATAATAGGTGACCTTTAAGTAAGATTATATTGGAGTGAAACAATGTAGTGTCCTTGAAACAGCAAATAGTAATGTACAGCAAAGAAAACGGGATACAAGTGAAAAGAGAGGAAATTAAGGTTATTAAGCAGAATGCAGTCACTTCTACTTCCAATTGCTTATTTTATTTAAAAAAAGCCTGTCTTGCTACTCAATCACACACTCTTGTCACACAACAGTGGTTCAATCAGCATCTAATTCATCTCTTCATTCGCTATGCTGAAATCCTCTGGGACACAACCACAGATCATATTTCCCGTTACAGCAACGAGACTACTTAAGCTTTCTAAGTGTAGTGAATGAGGCTACGATAGTGATAGCGTCTCTTTTGAAACGCAGTGACCAATGAGTTTCGAGTCGTTAACGCACAATGAACTGGCAAGCTGCAGATCCCAATGAAGGTTGTTGCAAGAAGACAAACTTAATGAATCACTCAACATTCTCAATCACGCCGAGTTAATTCTCACAATAAAAAGTAACCTTTGAAAAAGAGGTTACTAACTTAATGACTTCATTTATTAAAAATGACATCAAATAAAGGCTCACCCCAGCCGAGGCACAGGAAACGCTTGCGAATGAGTCGTGACCTCATTTTGCCAATGACGGCCAGATAGGACTGCCATGCCTCCGTCAGCACCCAGCAGAAGGACGCCAAGAAGAAGAAATGCAGGAAGGCGGCAGTCACAGTACAAAGGCCCTGAAGGGGAGACAAATACAGTCAAGGGAGAAAAGACATACATAAAACCATTGACACAGGTCGTGTGAGAGGTGTCATAATGAATCATCTATTAGAAATACTCCGCAGAGGGAAACAAAACCTCCACAAAACAAAGAGGACTATGGCGGAAAGGGGCTCTAATAAAGCATGTATTGTTTAGAAGAAAAGGAGTCAGCCCTGGCACTGCTGTGTTCCTTATTGTGATCGATACTGACCACTACACAGTGCAGTCTTGCTTAGTCAGGGAGTACTCAGAGTGCTTTGTGCCAAGCCAGCCTGCCACTTTGAGAACTCCACTGTATGAACCTTGACAACACTGTTTTTAAAGACGTTGTTGAATAGGGCAGCATTACTGGCATCATATATGTGTTGACTGGGGAACATGTTTGTTCTGTCTCTCTGTGTTTATCTGTGCCTCACCTTGCTGAGCGTTTGAGATTGTCCCACCAGAATCAGTAAGTTGGAGGCCAAGATGGAGAGGCAAAAATTCACCAAGATGATGGATCTCTCCGAGCGTATGTACCTACAGAGTGACAGAGAGGGGAGAGGCATTTGAGATAAGTATTAACGACAGACTGACGGATTGAACAGCATCTTTTTGGACATTGGACAGAGTAATTTGCTTGATTTCGCCATCTGTCATGTATGCTACTAAAAGCGAATCACCACCCCCCTGCTGTAGTTGAAGCATTTGTTCTTTATTAGGCCTCGTTGGAGATTTGGCACAGAAGTGGGCATTGACAAATGGCAATTTGATGTATTGGTTGGAGCCGGAATAGTGAGTGAAAACGCCCGCTGTCTGCACAATGGGATGTGTTTGTGTGAGCACACGTACCTCCAGAAGGCAGCGTAGATTAGCAGCAGGATGAGCAGAGCGGTGCAGGAGACCCCGCAGCCCACCATGAGGGGCACAGAGGGCATGCTGGAAGGACCCATGTCCTGAAGAGCGTGATAAGGAATGGAAGAGGGGAGAGAAAGATAGTTAAAATGTACCGCAAAGCATTATCCCACACATGTACCCTGTTTGCTTTTGATAAACCAGACGACCAACACGACTTTAAGTCACAGTATTGGCCGTTAGAGCATCAGTTTCCATCATCAGACATCTTAAAGTGAAAAGAAACAAAAGGGTTGTATCCAAGCTAGTGTTGCACGGTGTACCGATACTTGAAAGGTACCGCGATACCCTGCCGTTAAAAATGTTACGATCCCTCCGTTTCTTTAGTATCGGTACTTTAAGAATGACGGGGGAAAGTACTCCGGTGAGAAAGCGCTGTTTTAATAAGAGCTGTGTGTGTTCAGCGCTCTACTTCCACTCCCTGCACTGCAGTCGTGCCTGCAGTCCCTCCACTCTCAAGCACGCACTTAGTGCCTCCCCTCTCTCATGCACGCGCTAGCTGCCAGAGCATGTGAGACAACGAGAAGCATGGCTGCATGTGGGAGTGCAACTGCCGCTGCGCCTCGGCTTGTTGACAAAAAAGACGCCAGAAGCGAAATTTGGAAGTTTTTGAGCTATATCTCTGACAGTGAGGGCAAGCCTACGGACACCACGAGGCCTGTCTGTGAGACATGTTTTAGATCCCTGCAAACCAAGGGAGCCAACACATCAACCTTGACTAAGCACCCGCCGACCGGCATCCAGAGCTGTTTAAAGAATTTAAAGACAGACAGGTTAGCGAATGTGATAGATAACATAATTACATCATGCTCAAGCCCATACCCTCACATCTAAGTCAAACCAGTGTAATTTATTTTGCGACAAACTAACGTTTTCGTAGTTTGACGAGGCAATTAATGGCAATGATAACGGTCTAATATGGCTATCTTTTTAGCTAACTCACCAATGTGGCTAACATCTGCAATGTACATTTTGTCAATGATTATTTATATTACTGTACTATTACATGTTAATACAATATAAAGTTAACTATCAAATAAATCACATAAACTCAAGTATAAAGAAGAGACCACGTTGTAAGAAAACACTTAACAGATAAACTACAATTTTATTTATCATAAAAAAGAAAAATAATCGGAATCGAAACCAAAATGTTGGTATCGTGACAACACTAATCCAAGCACAAACTCTCCTCTTCTAAAACAGGACACAATTAGTCGCTTTAAGTAAAGGGTTGGTTCAGCTATTTGCCCCAAATCCCATTTGATTGGATACATTCATTTGCAAATCCCTTGGTTCACAGTGAGTCATCACAAACAGTGCAACAGCTGACAAGAAGAAAAAGGAGAAGGGAAAAAGACACAAACAAAATGGAAGCACAAGACTAAAAACTGCACGATTATGATGGTGAGGTCAGAATCTGCTTTTTCGTTAAGCAACTAAAGAAATAAATCACATTACACTATTGTGCTCAACCACGCTGGTAAACATTAGAGATTAAAACCAATACAGCCAAATCCAAACAACCTTGATTGCCAGAGACATGTTTGAAGCTAGTTCCTGACTCCAGTTTTATGTGACAGCCTGAATGTTCAAAAGCTGATGTTTACCGTCTAATCGGGGTTAGTGTGCAAAACATGTCTGAAAGCCAATAGCAAGATGGAGAAGACAGATAAATGGATTGATGTTTGAGAAAGTGATAACTGATTGGAATAACCCATGGTGGATTTTTTGGCTACATAGATTAGAGAATAGTTGGCACACTTCCCGTCTCGTACTTACAGGACCTCTTACTACCAGAGGTTAATCCCTTTGGTAGCCTCTTTTAATTGTGACTGCTAATTAAAGACAATTAAGTCTGTTAGAGGGAGCCGGATAATAACACATAATTACACTAATAGGAAAGTTGCTTTTTGTTAGCAGTATCTCCCCCACCTATACTACTTTCCAGTGTCACATACAGACTTTGTTATTATAATTATAGCTTATATTCTGTGTGATTCCGACATGAGGACCTATTCATGAAATGTACCGCTGCTCAGGTAGAGGATGTACACTAGCAATGATATCGAATGGCAGTTGTTGATTTCGTTTGATAGATGAAGGGTTAGATTGTACCGTAGGAGACAATTTAGACTTGATGAGGTGTGGACCTTTGCTAGGAGCCAAATGTAGTAACTGAAACTCTTTACATTGAATTTAATACCCCTGCACTAGACCATAGCGCATAATTAAGCGATTTAGGTCACGATGTACAGCGGACCTCTGCTTTGCCTCTCTCCCGAGGTGATTCTTTGAAAGGATGAGGAACAGACAAATGAAGCTGCATGGAGAGCAAACTCCCTGCCGTGTCCCAAATGGGTTTAATGTTTGGCCTGCTATTAAGTTCTCAATCACACAATTTACCTCAATTTACCTCCTAGGGTGGCTTGCCTTCCCTTTCATCCCAAAGATTTATCACTACCCTCCCACACACACACTGCACAAGGTGTCTTTTATAATAAATAAAGCACATACTCACTCACAAAGCCATGTCCACGCAGATGTGCCAAGTAACTGAAAGTCAGTGTTTAAGCTGTGAGAATGTGTGTGTGTGTGTGTCTATTCAAGATGAGTTGAAGGCAGATGAGGAATGCAAGAGAGAGGACTTTAAAAAGGACTTAAAATTCAAAGTAAAAAGAAGAAAGAGGAGAGAGTTTTAAGAGGAAGAGAGATGGAGTGGGAAGAGTTTAGGACAACTAAGAGAAGAGTAGGAGGAGGAAGAAACAGATAGAGGTAAAGAAAATGAGAGTCGAAGTTCCTCTTTTAGTGGTTTTCCCTGGCTCATCAAAGGAAGCACACTTCTCCAGAGGGAAGTTCAATAGGCTGGATTACCAGTAAAGCATAACCACACAAAGGGAATGGTTGGAGAATGGAAATGGAACATAATCAAAACCACCTCATAAGACAGTCAAAAAAGGGAATATGACAAGCATCAGCTTCAGGAAAAAAGGAAAGGCTTATGAGGAGAGTGGAAGACAACACAGAGTCAGTGTGTTTGATATTGTGTACAGAGTAAGGTCAAAGAAAACGTATGCATTGGTGTTTTTTGACTGATCAGACATGAAAGCGGCATAGGGAAGGACAAGCACACACTGTCTTACACACCTTTTCTTTTCTTCCTTTCTCTCTTTTAGTTTCACTCTGATTGGTAACCCACTCAATATATGTACCTCCTTAAATTGTCCCTCAGCTTTGCATTATGTCAATTAGATTGAAAGGGTTTTTCTTAATTGGCATGGTTAGGTTATGTATGCGTGATGATTATGAAGCATCTAATGTCATAATGTGGAAGGACGCTACAAAGGAAGGAATGAAAAGTAATAAAGGAAACCGAGACACGATTCAACACATCAGGCCTGAGGCTACAGTAGAGGTTTCTCAATACTCTAATTTCCCCTCCTCGACTCCTCGGTCCTCCGGTAGTGGCCCGGAAATGGATTTCAGCGCGCCATGTTGAAGGACATCTCATTTCTCTAAATGCACACCGAGGACCGAGCGTCGAGGAGGCTCTCTGGAGGAGCTCTAACCGAGGAGACACTGATGGTTCCTCCACGGCTCCTCCGCGGATGCATTTCCGGGAACGGTGGAGGCGTGACGCACGGCCGGCCTTATCTCAGCCAATGACAGCTCTGCATGCATCCCCTGGATATTATTTTAGAAACTGCTTTCATTGCGACGAGATGTTTCCAGAGAGAACAGCTGTGAGGTCCGTGCAGAAAGCAGAGCAGTGTGTATAATATATCACTCAGTATAACAGGCCTACTCTCTTTGCTGTAGTTTAGTAGATAACTACAAACAAAGAGTCGATATGTTTCTAAGACCATTTAGTGCTTCACGTAATAAAATACACAACGGCTGTAGCCTGATTATGCTTTAGCAGCTGTAGGGGTGTGTGGTACAGTTTGTGTGTGTTGTACAGTGTGTAGGTGTGTGTGTGGTACAGTGTGTAGGTGTGTGTGTGTTGTACAGTGTGTAGGTGGTACAGTGTGTAGGTGTGTGTGTGGTACAGTGTGTAGGTGTGTGTGTGGTACAGTGTGTAAGTGTGTGTGTGTTGTACAGTGTGTAGGTGGTACAGTGTGTAGGTGTGTGTGTGGTACAGTGTGTAGGTGCGTGTGTGTGGTACAGTGTGTAGGTGTGTGTGTGTGTTGTACAGTGTGTAGGTGCGTGTAGGTGTGTGTGGTACAGTGTGTAGGTGTGTGTGTTGTACAGTATGTAGGTGCGTGTGTGTGGTACAGTGTGTAGGTGTGTGTGTTGTACAGTGTGTAGGTGTGTGTGTGTTGTACAGTGTGTAGGTGTGTGTGTGTTGTACAGTGTGTAGGTGCGTGTGTGTGGTACAGTGTGTAGGTGTGTGTGTGTTGTACAGTGTGTAGGTGCGTGTAGGTGCGTGTGGTACAGTGTGTAGGTGTGGTTGTGGGTACAGTGTGTAGGTGGTGTGTGTGTTGTACAGTGTGTAGGTGTGTGTGTTGTACAGTGTGTAGGTGCGTGTGTGTTGTACAGTGTGTAGGTGTGTGTGTGTTGTACGTTGTAGGTGTGATGTGTTTGTACAGTGGTGTAGGGTGCGTGTGTGTGGGTACAGTGTGTAGGGGTGTGTGTGCGTTGTACAGTGTGTAGGTGCGTGTAGGTGCGTGTGGTACAGTGTGTAGGTGTGTGTGTGGTACAGTGTGTAGGTGTGTGTGTGTTGTACAGTGTGTAGGGTGTGTGTGTTGTACAGTGTGTAGGTGCGTGTGTGTGGTACAGTGTGTAGGTGTGTGTGTGTTGTACAGTGTGTAGGTGCGTGTGTTGTACAGTGTGTAGGTGTGTGTGTGTTGTACAGTGTGTAGGTGTGTGTGTTGTACAGTGTGTAGGTGTGTGTGTGTTGTACAGTGTGTAGGTGCGTGTAGGTGCGTGTGGTACAGTGTGTAGGTGTGTGTGTGGTACAGTGTGTAGGTGTGTGTGTGTTGTACAGTGTGTAGGTGTGTGTGTTGTACAGTGTGTAGGTGTGTGTGTGTTGTACAGTGTGTAGGTGTGTGTGTTGTACAGTGTGTAGGTGTGTGTGTGTTGTACAGTGTGTAGGTGCGTGTAGGTGCGTGTGGTACAGTGTGTAGGTGTGTGTGTTGTACAGTAATGTAGGTGTGTGTAGGTGCGTGTGTGTGGGGAGGTGTGTAGGTGTGTGTGTTGTACAGTGTGTAGGTGCGTGTAGGTGCGTGTGTGTGGTACAGTGTGTAGGTGTGTGTGTTGTACAGTGTGTAGGTGTGTGTAGGTGCGTGTGTGTGGTACAGTGTGTAGGTGTGTGTGTTGTACAGTGTGTAGGTGTGTGTGTGTTGTACAGTGTGTAGGTGCGTGTAGGTGTGTGTGGTACAGTGTGTAGGTGTGTGTGTGTTGTACAGTGTGTAGGTGCGTGTAGGTGTGTGTGGTACAGTGTGTATGTGTGTGTGTGGTACAGTGTGTAGGTGTGTGTGTGTTGTACAGTGTGTAGGTGCGTGTAGGTGTGTGTGGTACAGTGTGTAGGTGTGTGTGTTGTACAGTGTGTAGGTGTGTGTAGGTGCGTGTGTGTGGTACAGTGTGTAGGTGTGTGTGTGGTACAGTGTGTAGGTGTGTGTGTGTTGTACAGTGTGTAGGTGCGTGTAGGTGCGTGTGGTACAGTGTGTAGGTGCGTGTAGGTGCGTGTGTGTTGTACAGTGTGTAGGTGCGTGTAGGTGCGTGTGGTACAGTGTGTAGGTGTGTGTGTTGTACAGTGTGTAGGTGCGTGTAGGTGCGTGTGTGTGGTACAGTGTGTAGGTGTGTGTGTTGTACAGTGTGTAGGTGTGTGTAGGTGCGTGTGTGTGGTACAGTGTGTAGGTGTGTGTGTTGTACAGTGTGTAGGTGCGTGTAGGTGCGTGTGTGTGGTACAGTGTGTAGGTGTGTGTGTTGTACAGTGTGTAGGTGTGTGTAGGTGCGTGTGTGTGGTACAGTGTGTAGGTGTGTGTGTGTGGTACAGTGTGTAGGTGTGTGTGTGTTGTACAGTGTGTAGGTGCGTGTAGGTGTGTGTGGTACAGTGTGTAGGTGTGTGTGTTGTACAGTGTGTAGGTGTGTGTAGGTGCGTGTGTGTGGTACAGTGTGTAGGTGTGTGTGTTGTACAGTGTGTAGGTGCGTGTAGGTGTGTGTGGTACAGTGTGTAGGTGTGTGTGTTGTACAGTGTGTAGGTGTGTGTAGGTGCGTGTGTGTGGTACAGTGTGTAGGTGTGTGTGTTGTACAGTGTGTAGGTGTGTGTAGGTGCGTGTGTGTGGTACAGTGTGTAGGTGTGTGTGTTGTACAGTGTGTAGGTGCGTGTAGGTGTGTGTGGTACAGTGTGTAGGTGTGTGTGTTGTACAGTGTGTAGGTGTGTGTAGGTGCGTGTGTGTGGTACAGTGTGTAGGTGTGTGTGTTGTACAGTGTGTAGGTGCGGTGGACAGACAGGTCTCAGTTGGTTGGTGTACTTTTAATAGTTAGTAAATACAACTTTTGGCCCGTAATTTCAATTCCCCATTTCAGCGACCAGAGAGGGGGGGGGGGGATATATCCAGTCTCTGATTGTGTTACGGTATTATGATGAGAGTGCTCTCATACTTGTTTGATTCTGAAATTGTATATATTTATATACATATATGTGTGTGTGTGTCCGCATCTGTAGCCTGTTATTGTCTCATTATACCGCACTGTCAATGAATTCAAAGTAAATATATAAGTGGTCATGAACTAGGGGTGTAACGGTTCACAAACATTTCGGTTCGGTACGTACCTCGGTTTTTTGGTCACGGTTCGGTTCGGTACGTTGTCGGTACAGCAGAATTTTTTTTCACAAAACAAAACATATATATATATATATTTTTTATTATTATTAAACTGTGAATATTCACTCAAATAAATACAAAATATAATAAAATAAACATTAAGGTGCAGCTTTTCGATGAACTGAAATAATCTGTATTTGAACTGTACTGTACTAGTTCCTAAGCAGCCAGTTTGACATTAGGACTTGCTTGTCATTGTATTTTCATGTTTCACATTGCTTGCCGAAAGGGCAGATCTGCTGGCACTAACAATGTCTCCTGCTGTGGAGAACACCCTCTCGCTAGGGACAGAGGTAGCAGATACAGCCAGGTAGCGCTTTGCTAACATGGCAACATAAGGATATTTGGCGTTTGTAATAGCTTTGGCTCGGTCTGAACTCTCTGCGAGTGGTGGAGGCTTAAATGCTAGTGGGAGTTGGGTTTGCACTTCAGTCTTTTTTCTTTTGGTACCGGTGATATTCACGTTCGGGTGATGCCTTTTCAAGAGTGTGCAAGTTTGATGTATTGCCAGCCGCGCAACCAATGTTAGTTGAACAATGCCGACAAACAGCTTTGGTTCGGTCCACCTGTCTTTGTCCGTCATCCTTGTACGTAACTGCGAAACCAAAATGTTCCCAAACCGGAGACTTCAATGATGCTGGAGGATTTTCGAGCTCAACTTTATCTGCGTTCGCCATTAATTTTCGACAGTTCCTCAAATTACTGACTACATTTGAACGCATCCCTCTGTCCAGCTCTCATAGTATGCCTCTCATCCAATGAAATGACTTGCTCGCTCTATGACGCGTTGAACCCAATGTGAGCAAATTACTCTGAATGCTGCGACGCAGCACCTGAGATTACTTCCAAAAAGTTGTTCACGTTCTCAATTTTTTACGTTTAACGTTATATTCGTTCGGTACACACCTGTACCGAACCGAAGGGCCCGTACCGAATAATTTCGGTACGGGTACGTGTACCGTTACACCCCTATCATGAACACATCTGTCCGTCAGACAGAGTGCTCTGCCTCCCGTCATCATTAATGGACGTCTCTTTAAAATGACCGCTCAGAGGAGAGGATTTCTCATTACTCTAACCGCCTGCTGCTTCCCCTCCTCTCTCCTCGGTTCCCCTCCTCGGCGAGTCGGCTCGCATCTCCTGTGGGCAGACTAAGTATCGAGGATAGGAGTCGAGGAAAGGAGTCGAGGAGGGGAAATTAGAGTATTGAGAAACCTCTCGTGTCACACAAATGCCCTGCTCTGAATAGGTATAGTGATATTAAATTACAGAAGGATGGGGTATGTGGGTGTGTTTTGTGAGTGTGCTGTGCAGTATGTGTGTGAGAAGAGAAAAAACACAGAGAGAGAGAGAGTGTACAGATTAGAAAGAGTGTGCTCAGGCTCTGCTGTATATGGCTGGGCTCCCCTGGGCAGCTTGGCTACCATGTGATGGAGAAGATAGCTATTTTCAGCTCAGGAAGTTTAACCTACTTATCTCCTCTCACTGACACTCCTCCTCCCTCCACTCCTACCTATCTTGCAACCAGCCTCCTCCCTGCCTCCCCTCTCCCATTCTTCCTCTTACTTCCTCCCCTTAACCTCTCACTCACTCCCCAGCAGTGAGTCTCTCCAATTCTCCTCTTTCACTCCAGGACCATCTGTACCTCCGTAATGATTTCCCATTAACTCTTAAATTCCCTTCTTAACTGAAAAGAGATCATGAAGATGTACAGTGCTGCGATCACAGAACACAGCACAATGCTCCATCTATTTAAGTAGTAGGATAGGAGGACTAACAAAAGACATCTCGCATTATATTACTTTTTCATGTGGTGTAGTTTATTTGTTGTACAGTAGTCCCTTAGGCTATAAAAAAGTGATATTAATGTTAAAAAGTCCAGTTTTAAAAGGTTAGGGAAATTGATTTTGGTCATGAGTAAAACAAGAGTCTACAGCAGGGGTGTCAAACTCAAGGCCCGGGGGCCAAATCCGGCCCGTGACTTCACTTCAGGCGGCCCCACATGCTTGCAAAAAATAGAATGTTTATTATACGGTTACAGGCCGATTTACAGAAGCACGTTGCCCATAAACTAAATGTCCCACAATGCATCTCAAATTTGACTTTTTTCTCAGAATTTAACTTTTTTTCTTTAAAATGTTACTTTTTTAAATTTATTTTGTGAAATTCTCACTTAAGAGACTTGCAATTATTTGCCCTAGACTTCTGCTTTCAGACGTAGTTAATTATGAAGTTATTACCCTATCCGATAATAATCCAATGCAGAGGCAATAATGGAATATAATACATTATTTTATATATTAAACATTTATATATGTATTTTTATATAGTCTTGAAGTTACAACCGGCCCTTTGAGTGCAACCATAATGCGAATGTGGCCCGCGTTGAAATTGAGTTTGACACTCCTGGTCTACAGCAATAGTAGCAGCAGCTCTGTAAAGCTGCAATGCTCAATAAAATCAAATCAAGTTTTATTTATAAAGCACATTTATAAACGATTTTTGGTCGAGCCAAAGTGCTGTACATATAATAAAATTAGCCTACAGTAGAGACACTTTACAGCAAATACAACAGCACAGATTGTTCAGAATATCAGTATGAGAAAAAACGACACCCTCTATCCTTAGACCCTCACATCGTACAAGGAAAAACTTCCAGAGAAAAACCCACAGTTTAAGGGAAAAAAAATGGGAGAAACCTCAGGGAGAGCAACAGAGGAGGGATCCCTCTCCCAGGACGGACAGACGTGCAATAGATGCCGTGTGTAAATCGAAGAGATAATACATTTTACAGCATATAGACCGAATGTTAATGCTAATATTGTCATGCTAACATCCTCCCATGACATTGCTAACATTATTGTGTAAAGCAAGTATAATGTTCCCCAGTTCAGGGTATGATTTAGTGAGCAAAGATGGATGTAATGTTTAATAATTCATAGCTCTGAGTTAGCTAATCCTAAATGACAACCTCTGACAAAAAAACGTAAACAGTTGAGATGTGACGAAAAATAGCAATCACGTTGTCTTCCTCTATCTGAGTGTGTAGATATAATAATAATATATTTGTCCCGATATATACTGTGCATTTCTAGTCCCAAGGGGTCCATGTCGGGAACAGGTAAACACAGTCTAGTATGTTTAAAGGATTTATTCTAATAGATAATCCTGACTTTAAACTGAGCCCAGAGACATGTCCTCTTGTGAGTCTGTAAGTTATTATTAATGCTATAAGAAGATATCACTGGTTCTTTCGACTTAAGACATTTGCACACAAGAACAATATTGCATGTTTTCTAATGAGGCCACTCTCAGACTCCAAATGCTATATTATTATTATTCTTCAGATGTCTTGTAGAATCTATATATCATTTTCAAGTTGGCTGTTTTCATTGGTCATACAATTGTGGGTTTTCATTCTGCAGTGTTTGTGATGCAGTGTGTCTCATAGTCCCTGTTGGCTGAGAAAATGTTTATGAAATGCTGAGTAATTCTTGAGATATGAGAAGGATGGCGTTTTAAAAAATCAGCAGTCATGTACTCCTTTGGTCCCCACACAGGTGAAAGGCTTACAAACAGTATACAAATGCAGACTGCGCCACTGCTGCGATGTAAAACTCCACATCTTGCTAATCTTGTGTTCCTGCTATTCAGATATCTGTTTTGCGGCCATGGCACCAAGTAAATACTGCCTGCGATATGCTTTACCTGCATCCATTCAGCAGATCGTAAAAGGTTTACCTTCACAGACTCAGGTTTCAGTTGCCTCAAGACGAAACCATAAGTCTCCTGGCACTGAATGAAACTTGTAGAGCTGACATATACTGATTTAAAAATGTAAAGTCATCATACCAAGTGCTCGCCTGATCCTTAGCTATTTTTTTTACGACCTATTGAAGTTATTTACTGCTTATTGATGTGCTTAAACAGACCTTGTTGGCTCAAACACATCTTAAAGGTCCCCTATTATACTGTTTTTCATCAATACATTATAGGTCTCAGATATATACAAAACATGTCTCTGAAGTGTTTTGCTCGAAATACCAAACAGATCAGACACTACCCGATCTGCAGCTCTGCCCGATCTGCAGTGCGCATGTGCGAGATGGTCCGCCATATTGGACAACTCCGGACGGCAACCCAAGTAGGACAACATTGACACAGTGGCTTTTGGCAAAGCTCAAAAAATAAACGAGAGAGAGATGAGTTATTGTTATTACAACGTGACTTCACTATTATTTAACAACTCTTTTTATTAGGTTCTTTTATTTGGGGTTAAGTACATTATCAGAATAAGTGAGAAATGGATTTAACTTCTGTTAGACAGCTATCATACTGAATACATATTTACTGTGAATGTGTACAAAAATGTATGGCATATAGCTGTCTAACAGAAGTTAAATTCATTTCTCACTTATTCTGACAATGTACTTAACCCCAAATAAAAGAACCCAATAAAAAGAGTTGTTAAATAATAGTGAAGTCACGTTGTAATAACAATAACTCATCTCTCTCGAGTTTTCCTTTTGAGCTTTGCCAAAAGCCACTGTGTCAATGTTGTCCTACTTGGGTTGCCGTCCGGAGTTGTCCAATATGGCGGACCATCTCGCACATGCGCACTGCAGATCGGGCAGAGCTGCAGATCGGGTAGTGACAAGCCCTACATTGCAGCATTACCCATAATCCCTTCTGTTTCAAAAGTGCTGATTCTCCGTCTGTTACTTTAGATGAAAATAAGGAGCCACTCCCCACGCCCCTCTGAGAGAGGTTAAAAAGAACACAATGGTGCTCGAGGAGGAGACTCAGGTGGGGCAGTGGTGGCAAAGTCGATAGGGACTTGGCTTGGTAACTGGAAGGTCACCAGTTCAAGTCCCGGCAAGATCAAGTGCTACCGAGGTGTCCCTGAGCAAGGCACCGTTCCCTACACTGCTCCCCGGGCGCCGTTAAAAAAATGGCAGCACACTGCTCCTAACACTAGGATGGGTCAAAGAGAAACAATTTCCCCACGGGGATTAATAAAGTATATCAAAATCAAAAAAGGTGGGGGGGGGAGGTTACCTTGGTTGGTGATTGGCTAATGGTTACACAAGCCAAAAAATCGTTATGACATCATAACGTGGCCAAAATCTGATCAGCTCATTTTCAGACAGGTTTTTATATAAATGGATCAGGACAAAAAGAGAGAGAATCTTTTTTCCTGAAACTTTCAGAGTCTCTTTACACAGAGGGCACACATGTTGATGTAGAAGAGACAGGAACAAGTAGATTTTGCTTAATAGGTGACCTTTAAAACATTTTAACTGAGGTAACCTCAAGAAAACTGTGTATATTTGGAAACAGCTATACTGTGTCAAAAAGGTCACCACAGCCAAAACAACACCTTCTGATCAGTTTTAAACAATCGAATTACAAAATAAATCTGTTACGTTCAGCCATTGTGCGTCTCCAGCCAGAGAAACAACACTAAATCATTTCAGCTGTTTATCATCTCTCTTGCCAGTAACTAACCTTCAATTAATGCGATGAGGGAGCCACAGATTCTAATGCAATTCCATGCAGTCCCCTCAAACATTTGAGCAACCCTCATCTTTTAATTACAGTTGACATGTGCAAGATATGTGCATACTGTAACCTTGTAGTCTGGCTTCATCTAAGGCAGGCCTTATTTTTTTTAAATGACATTTCGTGTAAAGTTATAATAAGTGAAAATGAGCTGCCAACCTGTAGCTTCCATCATTGCCCTCGTCCTTCCACAGTCAAATCAGAAAATAGCCATTAATTCTAAATGATAGTCTCAGCTGGGAGATATTTTTATTCTGATTAGGTGCCGGTGAGTGCTAATGACAGTGGAGGAAACAGACTAGAGTAAACCTAATCATTTGGTCCAATCATGAGAATGATTGGACCAAAAGCAGTTAGCCCGGCAGGTACAGTACAAGAAGATGTGAGAAATGTTTAACAGCAGAAGAAGAGATCACTTCACATTTTGTTCCTGCTTTGATGCAGTAATTTCCTTATAAATGAGTTATGCAAAAGGTACTCACTCTCCCTCTAGCCAATGTGTGTCCGTATGTTTGTGTACTCATCCACACTGACTGCATCAAGGTCTCAGGTGCTGTTTGAACCACTGACCTTCTCGTTTGAATTTCTGGTTTCCTGCTTAGGCAAGCACAAACCATGAATCCCACTTTTGCTATATCTTAACATGTTTAAGGGAGGCACAAGAAAACTATGTTCAATTTCGATGTCAAAAACAAATAGCCCAGCAGCCCTATGTGCTGACACAACTGAACCAAAGAGGTGTAACTCACTTGATTAACTTGAGGCACATAATGTTAAGCTGACTTTTAAAAAGCCAATACCTCCTTCAACTCCAAATCCCATGACCCCAATGAGGGCTGCAGGGGCAATGAGTCCAAACATTTCCGTAGGGTTTGTGTTCCCTCTGCAGTCATTCTGGGAATTAAGTGGCTTGGTTTATTGTATGGCTCCATGATCTCCCTCAATCAACTCTCCTTTCTCTCCCCCCTCTCTCTCTAAAGTAACAACCTCTGCCTTGTGTCTGATAGTAAAGGTCTCTCCATAGACACACACATACATACACAAACAGAGAAATCTCAGAGGCTATAAAAAGTAAACAGGATTAGCTGGCTATTCCTTGCTCCACTGTAAACGGCCTGTAATGGCAGCACTGCTTCTAAATCCCTCCATCTCTTTCTCCCCCCCCTCCCTCCCTTTTCTATTAAACATGGAGGTTAATCCTCAACCCCCTCCTGTCTCCAGCGCTGTGGCCCAGGATAAGCTGTCAGAGCTGGGCTGCTGATACTCAGCTCTCCTCTAACAGCCACACAGCCTGGACACAGCACATCCGAGTGTGTGTTTGAGTGTCTGCGTGACATTTTTTGTGTGTGCACGCACGCTTGTGTGTGCGAGGGCGAATTAACGTACAAACATATATACCTAGATGTCTGTGCGTGCATGTCTGGATGAGGCTGGTTTTTCACGTTTTGCCAAATTCAATCAGTCTCTCTCTCCTCTTTTATAATATCCAATCTCCGCTGGAATAAAAGCTAACTCTAGAGGACCCTAAGCAACAAAGTGCACTCAGTGCTGGCCACAACAACTCCTGCCTGAGAGCCACGGGCACAAGCACACTGACCCATACCTTCCGGTCCTCAGCACTTGGTCTAATGGTGGAACTGAGGGGCTGCATGGTGAATCACTAATGGCATACTCTTCACAGATATCACAAATGTCAATGTGCTTTCCCTCCCAGCCCTCTTTCACTAAACACGGCTCGGCCTGCTTGCTGTGGAAACAGCACAAGTCAATACTGTTCATTTTTAAAGAGGAGTTACAGGAACAAGAAATAGCGACTGGAACCACCCACTCAGCTTATAGGTCGCAACCTTTGTTTTATTCCATTTAATGGGAATTAAGGTTCCCCGAGCTTTGTAATAGGTTGCAGGTCCCTGTGAAGTAATTCAGGCTTTGAGGGACAGAATAATGAATAACCACATTTACCCACCTGAAGGCCATCACCTTGTTTTGACCCTCTTTACACTTAATAAAAAGGTAGGGGAAATGCTTTGTACAACATAGTGTACAGATCGCTAGACTTACATGCCATCTGAATATTGGAGGTTTATATCATCAAGCTAAAAAGTATATTCAACACTTTTCAGCAACATACTTAATAATAATAATCAAGTTTTATAGTGCTTCAAAAAGGAACTCAAAAACACTTAACAGAAAGAGCACAAGCAAATCCACATTTGGATGGCTTAAATGACTTAATCCACCCAAATGAACATTCAAGCAGCTGTCACTTGGATCCAACCATAAAGTGTAACCTCTTGTTGTTGCAATATACCAACTTATTTGACACAGCAAGTATCCACTATTTATTCCGACAAATGTCCATTCCTATTTCTGAGGTTTTAAATTACTGTCAGGATCTTTGATAAAGCTGTATATGCCAATACAAATATAAATGTTTCAAATAACAATGAATCTTACAGTGCATTTCTAGTGCGAAATATCCATATTTGAAGCTATAATTTCTGTCATGTGCACAAATCAGAAGCTAAAGGTTATGACATCTGGAGCTTAAATGAACATTGGCAACTATTACACCATGTTTTGTCGGCAACTGCAATAATTAAGTTTTAGATTTGCTTCAGTGAAGACAGACTTCTTCACCATAGCAACGGCAGCTAACATTCATGGGTATCGTAGTATTACAGCTATCTAACCAGCAGAACTAATCAAACTAAATCAGAAATAATTAAAAACCTATCTATTCATAAACCTATAGGGACATTTGATTAACCATGTGACTGTGTGTCTATGTTCAGAATCTCCAGTCCACTACATGACCATTTTCATATTTAATGCATAGCGTATAAGGACATTTTTCACAGTAATGTAACAGCGAAAGGGGAAGACGCTGAGTGTTATATGGAGACAATGTTTTACACTTAAAGGTTACACAGGGATAGATATCCACATAAGCCCGCAGCTCTTTATTTTAGCTACACTGGTTGTTAATGCATTATTACTAAGTGCATTTTTCCCTTCTCTCTCTCTTCGTTTTCCCTGACAGCTGACTGCCTTCTCTGTTTGGTTGAACATTTCCTTCCCAAAATCCTCCATTCCTCCCCATCACTTTCAATTTCTGTGACACCTGAAGTTACCCTGTTGTGCTTACTTGGTATCTGTTTAGCTGGCTCCAATTTTTCACCCTTAAAAAAGAGAGAAATTCTCCTCCAAAAAACTACTCGTAGATTCAAGTGTGTAACAACAGTTTTACCAAACACCATCTAATGGCGCATTTCCACTACAGCGCGGATTAAGCGTGCCGTGCCCGGCCCGTTTGTGGTTGCGTTTCCACCAGGGGTAGTTCCGGCTAGTGGGTACTTTTTCACAGTTTTTCTGGCTCTCCAAAATCGAGGTTCTTTCTGGGTCAACAACCGGGCTGAGTATGCTAAACTAGTGAGAGAATCGCTGGCAGTGGCAACTACAACAAGATGAACATATTTGACCGTGATTTAATTGTAAAACACGTTTCAAAATGATGCCGAAGTAACAACATACTGATACCGGTTAGTAAAAACCATGAATTAATGCTTTGACAAGTCTGCAGACAGACGGTAGGCGAAAAACCTTTTAAAATGCGTGTTTTCTGAATGGAGATCGGCTAAGCTAACCTTGTATATGCTCCGACCGTCCACACTCACAACAACGGCCTATACAGACATAAATAAACCAGAGACTGTATTCGCCATGACACAGGCAGTCTGTGGTTTGTACTTGTTTAACTTTTGTCTAGTTTCTGAACAGATATGAGGAGCTGTGAGCTCTGAGTGCTAAGAGCTAACGGCTGATGTTGGTTTTGTGTTTCGCATTCAAGATTACGTCACGGCTCCACCTACACTGCGTTACTATAGTTACTTCCCAGTTCCTAAACTGTAATGGAAACGCAGCATAAAGTGAGCCTGGCCAACCAAGGCCTAGCTATACCGTACTAAGCCGTGCGAGGCCATAACACTCTCATCATTTAAGGCAATCACTATTCTCATTGGTATTAGTATCATGCACACATGGAGAGAAATGAACAGCCAAAGCTCAAGGGAACATTTTGTGACCACAGCAGTCAAAGGCATAAGTAGGAATAACAACTGAAAGTGTTAACAAGGTGAAGAGAAGGTTAATGAAAGGAGGAAGAGAAAACTGCAAATAACAATGGAAAATATATCAGAGGGAAAACAAGCGAGCAAGAAAGTGGTTATTAATATTAAATTGGTTTATGTGTGTATACAACAGAAATAAACAGGTGACTATGTGGGATGTTTTACAATGAATTCATGTGAGTCTGTTGGATGAAGAGGGAGGCTGTGAGAGGAAGGTGAGCTGTCAGGTCTTTGGATGTCCATTAGCACAAAATAAATACAGGAGAATGGGTCAATGTATCAGAACAGGCATTACCCTGAACTACTAAAAAGCCTTCTTTAAATCATGTCAAACACACATTGCAAGCCACGTGAACTATTTATAGAAGCACAGGTTTATGCGCTGCATGCCGGCACAATCACACAGACATAATAATATGTCTTTCTTTTTCTGTTGACGCCTTGTCTCTCTCCCATCACATGGAAGAGTCAACCGCTCAAGTCAACCGCTTACTGACCTGGCCCCTGGTAGTAGCATTGTTTGCCCCCCCGAGTGCCACAGAGTAACAGGCTTTGCATAGGTGACTCACCGGGTCTTTAGCTTGCTGCGCTAACACGGCGTAGGTGGATATCCTGCTGCAGAGGCATTTGGTGTGGACAGTGGTTGACGCGAGCGTTTGGCAGCCTTCTGTGCCCCAGTTTTCTGCACCAGCTTCCCTGGAGGTGGGGAGAAGGGGGGGGGGGGGGGGGGTGTCAAGGGACATAAACAGCGACTGTGAGAAAAATACACACAAAACAAGCTGTCAAATGACCAAAACACGTCCATAGGAAATTCCAATACAAAGAAGGGGTGAAAGAGGGACAGAAAGTTTCAGAGCATCAAGGTTACCAAGTTCACCCATTCACTCTGTAGGTTTAATATGCAGTCATGGCCACACGCACGCCAATTCACTGACTGGCTCTTTTACTCCGCTGGCATTAGAAGCCAATGTCACCTCACTTGTTCTTAAGTCCGTGTTTGGCACCCTAAACACTTTCTTTCTCATCTTTGGTCTTGTCTTTTCTCTATTCCAACTCTTGGAAGAAAACTCAAAGAGACTTGAGGCCTTGATGCCAAGGTTGCATCAGCTAACATTTAACAAAAGACTAGTGCAGCTTAAACGGTGGATGGGGATTGTTCTGCACTAAATGGTCAATTGCTTTGACACGCAACACCTTTCTGGGTAAAACACTGCCTAGAATCACATGCAACCTTGTACACTTTATTACCCCACACGGCCTCCCTTTATTTCCCCCCTCCCTTCCACTTCCCTTTTTATGCACTCAATAGAAGGTTGAGAGTAGAGGTCGATCAATACGATTCCAACTGCTCTAATTACCCTGGCAGCTCAAACTACACATTAACCTTATGTTTAACCCTGGATACACTATTCTAGATATCAGATAGATAGACACAGTGTGGGAGAGGTGCATTAAGAGCAGCTACACAGGTGTCCTGTTTGGCCCAAAGCTCAATGAGACATGGGCACAGAGGCAACAATAACTCATCATTTTACAATATGTAAGGAGATTCTAAAAACACACTATTTCTGACAAAATTGTTTTGGGTATATCAAATGAGTGACTTCTGTAATTCATTTTGTTCCTTCTGGTTTGAAGTGGGTGGGGCTCGGTTTAGAGACGGAGGTGTTACATTAAACCATCAGGTCTTAGCACCATTTCAGTGACAATATGATGACATCTCATCTGATGTGGGTTGTTTTGCAACTGGAGTTAAATCTGAAAACACTCGTACTGCTTTTTGTTTTAAGGAATTCATTTGAAACATTTTAATAAAACTAATAGGCAAAACTATTTAAATTGTAAAAACATTTTTTAAGTGATTTTGTTTTGTGTCATACATTTGTTAATTTAGTTATTGCCTATATATATAGTAGACTGTATCCTATTGCAGACGATACGGTGCACATGGTGCTTTCCCAACTAATCAATGAGTAAGACCTTAATCATCTCCTCTCAAGCTGATACTGTAGCAATGACCATCAGCACTTTGACAACAACACTGTTGATAGAGAGAAAACTAACTAAATATGGACTTCAAAATATTGGGTTGCCTTGCTAATATTGTATACTGAAAATATATTGGATTTGGTGAATAGTGCATATTTGAGCACCACTTACATCTTGAGGGAAATAATTTGGTGACAGTTTCACTCTGAGAAATTATAAGCTGTTTTGTGTGTCTATTGTAACTTGAGAAATAACAAGACATAACATCTAAAAAAGAATAATACAAAAAACTTGAGCTGCACTGTTATGTGGCTAAGTGTACCTTTCATATTGGAAAACCCAACAAGGATAAATATATAATACAATTGTTCCAAAATAAATACATAAAAAAGAAAAGATTAAAAAAACTTGTCATGGAAAGACATTTGAATCCTTTTTTCTCTACTCTGTATTCAAAGTTGAAATTCAAAAGTTATGACTAATTTCTGACTTTTGCAACTTTTGTGCTTTTATTATTTTAAGAAGTCTGATTTTAACTTGTCATCTAAGATCAATAAAGTACCTCTTATCTTATTATCTTATCAAAAATCATAAATATATATCAAATGAACAAGTAAGTTTAATTACTTTCATCTTGACAAAAAAATATATATTCATAATGTGTTTTATTCTACTGTCGATCAAATAACGCCATCAAAATGTTAAAATAACATTGACAACATTTTACCAGAGCACAACCCAATGCATCACTCAATACTAAGTATACTTCTACTATGACAGGCCACTCAAACACAATCAGGGTGACATTAGATGACAAGCTGTCAACATTAATTCTCAAAAGGTATATCTGAATGTGAAGAAATGCACACACACAAACACACTTGCTTCACAATGTCAGTAATGAGATATGAGGACAGTTCCCTGATGATCATCAACTGCACTGTGACACTTCAAAGACCCGAAATTGAGTCAGAGCAGAAATCTTGACAGGAAGCAAAATGGTGCACAGATTTGTGTGTTTCTTTGTGCGTCAAAGGTGAATGAGAGAATACATGCACTTGTTAACTATTTAAATAAATCTTCCAAGTTGTGTACATTATGGTTTTTCAGGTACGATGTATTTTTCTAAAAACACATACATGTGGAATCAATTGAGCTTACAATGATTCATACAATGATTCATACAGTGATCATACAGTGATTACAAATAAATAATGTACTGAATAGGCGCGTTCACACCGCAGTACTTTTCCCACTTTAGTTCTGATACACAAAATGTTGCGTTCACACCCAAAAAACCTTTTTACCCCCTTTTCCGTCCCTGCTAGAGAGCAGGAACTTTCGCTTCATTCGTATGTCTGATTGGCTGGAAGGATTGCAAACCACGCCCTGTAAAACTCCCAAAACGTTTTGTGAAGCCGCCATTTTATTAACCTTGCATTAGCATTATTAGCATTAGCATTAGCCCAGCGCACAAACGCAGAGAGACTAACTTATGGCAACACAAAATAAAACATGGGAGCGGTGGAGATGAGGAGGTGTCGGCGTTCTGGCGATTTACTCGGAAGGCTTCAGTAGAAGCTGCTGGGAGTCCCAGCAGCTTCTACTGAAGCCAGTCCCCAACTCCGGGACTTCCGGCCGGGGACTTCGGGTGGCAGTATACGCCGTGAAGTGATTTGCGGCCTGCCAGTAAACCCAAAGCAGAAGAAGAAGAAGTGACGTCAGCGGCTTCATTTGCCTAATCCTCCCCCAGGGACTTATTCCGGTGTGAACGCGATCCGTGCTTAGTTCATGAGAACTAAAGAGTTCTCATGAACTAAGTTCTCATGAACCTTTGTGGGAAAAGTACTGCGGTGTGAATGCGCCCTGCGTGCAGAGTCCCAAAAGATGTCAAGTAAAGTTTTAACAAATAGCTTCATCCACACCAGAAAAGCAAAGCCATCTGTACTCTGACTACACATGCATTTATAATTGTATGCCACATGAGCAAATGTGACGTACTGAATTATGCATGTTGATTGATGTAAAATGCACATTTGAAAGTATGCACGTCACTTGTTTATTCACACAAATGATCTAACTACATGAAACAAGGACAGACACATCAAGTAGTCAATGTCAGTCTGATAGCAAACAGGAAGTTTGGATAATGAGAAACAGTCTGACAGCTCACAACAGGGGGGTGGCTAAAGATAACACCAGAAATACAACTAATCTCTGACCTCTTTGTTTAGCTGCTGAATTTCAAACAACAATTGACCCTTATCTTGCTGAGTTTCATTATTGATGTCTTTCAGCAAAATGTCAGCTTTGACTTTTATATAGTTATATTGCCCTCACAAAGTTGGATCTTTGATATTGCAGACAACGCTTTCTGATACACACGACTGCTGCAGACCCAGCTGGGCTTTATTAGTAACAAATTATCAGTGTCGCTAAGCTGGCAAGGAAAGATGAAAAGGACATCACTTTTGTTTTGAGTTTTTGTTTTAGTTGAATTAGCCGTGAGTTGCTGCCGACTACTCTTATCATGGAAAACAGAACCCAGATGTATAAACAGGTGAGCAACTATATGTATATAGCCCAGGGATCCCAAATGTATACCGAAAGATATCAATGTGGCATCATCCAAACAAATGCTGAGATGGGTAAATGTGTTTAACACCATCATGTTTGCTGGCATTGCATTATTCGACACATCTGTTGTTTGGTTTTGACTTTGACAAAAAGTAAGGTTTTATTTGATGGATGCTAGAGTTGGTTTTTATTTTGACAGGTAGTTATCCCTCAGTGCACATGGGGATTACAAAGGTTGGCCTGATCGACCAGAGGCATAATCAAATATATAGATTCAACATGAATGAGGGTCTACAGGAATGGTATTTGCTCTGCGAGGCTGTACTGAAGAACAGCATGGTTCTGAGATTAATGCTAATGTTAGCATGCTAACCGGCTACCATTACAAAAGCTAAAATGCTTCTCATTTAAAGGTGTGATTTTTGACATGTCCATAATTTTAGCAAAGAGATAAGGAACATTTAAAGGTTTTCTTTGGTCGTTTGACAAGTAAATAAATTATGTGATAGTGTAGCTTTAGTTGTAGCTTGTCATAGTTCAGAGTGGCAGGAAATCGAAATTAGCAAACTAGCTAAATAACCCGCTAGGTAATTAGCTAGCTTGCCAATTCCACTATTCTTTCATGCTACATAGGCTACAGCATAATGAGTCAACAAAGTTGAAACTAATCATACGCTAGAAAGGCTTACCAGTACTGTGACAAGTTTGAATGAAGCATAAAGTTGTAACATTTAACTTATTTACTCTGGTTCTGTATGCTTTTCAATGTTATTTACTTAGTCCTGCTGCTCGAGTCCTCACTAACACTAAGAAAGTGGATCACATCACTCCTGTTCTGAAGTCTTTACACTGGCTTCCTGTGTGTCAAAGAATAGATTTCTAAATACTGCTGCTGGTTTATAAAGCACTGAATGGTTTGGGGCCCAAAATACATTTCTGACCTCCTGCTAAATGATGAACCATCCAGATCTCTCAGGTCTTCAGGGACTGGTCAGCTTTCTGTCCCCAGAGTCAGAACTAAACATGGAGAAGCAGCGTTCAGTTATTATGCTCCAAATATCTGGAACAAACTCCCAGAAACCTGCAGGTCCGCTGCAACTCTGACTACTTTTAAATCCAGGCTGAAGACTTTTCTTTTTGTCGCTGCTTTTAATTGAACTATTCATATCTTAAACTGCACTGTAACTTTTATCCATGTATTTTTTCTTTTAATGTTTCTTTGATTAGCTTTTCTTTTTAATGACTGATTTTAAATGCCATTTTCTTAATGTCTTTTGTAAAGCACTTTGAATTGCCTTGTGTTGAAAGGTGCTATATAAATAAACTTGCCTTGCCTAGTCATTATTCAAAAACTTCACGCCAGTTGGTTTATAAAGAAGTTAAGCAGCTGCTTCTTTGATTTCAACTCCTGCTGCTATTGATTTTCCTAATATATTTTGTCATCTTAGCATTATACAACTAGCTAATTAGCATCAAACACAAAGCACAGCTGGGCTTGAGGTGAATATCATACGTCTATTTGGTCCTTGTGCAAAAATATTGGACATATTTAGATTTGACCCGAGGACCATTTTAGTGGTCGAATATGTACAAATGCATCCAGTGGAAACATGAATGAGTGTGCCATAGCAATCCACCAATTAGCTGTGAGAATTATTCATGATGCTGTAATACAGTGCTAAAGCATCATACTTCAACAGTTTGCCTACAAATATACTGTCCAATTGGTTTCCTAACCGTTTGTAGAAAGATGTTGCAACTGTTAAGAAAAATACTTCCTGAGCAACAGCATAAAGTGACCTTTTGTGTCCACTGAGAACGAATTGGCACCAACCCTTGACTGAAAGGGCAATGCTATGAAAGCCAATTGCACCCTGTTTAGAAAAAAAAAAGGTTAAAACATGCTTTGAATTCTTAAGTTGACGGGCTTGATGCAGGGATTTGAGCTGCATGGAGGTAAAGTCAGTGTAAAAGCTACCCTCCATCCTAGGACATCAAATATGGGGCCAATGTTTCTCATCCAAACTAGCAAAGATGACGTGATATCTGTAAGGTAGAGGGACACATACAGACACTAAGCCTTATGATAGGAGCTGAAGTGCTGCATTTAGGCAACGTTTAAAGTGTTGTCACTGTTATGTATTTGAACACATTTGACATGGGAACATGTTGTTCTACATAGCTGTCATTGATGTAATAGGGATTAACATTATCAGCTAATTTCAGCTGCTGGCAAACACTGTCAAAACTGATTCATGAGACGACCGCGGCCAAAAAATACAGTTTAGTAGTAAAATTGCACACTCTGTCCATTGCTTATTGCTGGTAAAATATGCCATCAGATTTGTGTGTAGTTGTGTCATCAGTGGCCAGAAGTGCAGGCAGTAAAAGCTATTACAGAGAAGGAAGATCAAAAAATGCGTGGGGGGATAAAGCAAATAGCAATACATGCAGATGAAGGCATTGAGGGATGACAACAGAATTTCACACATTGATGGAAATCAATAGCATGCAAATCACAAAACCTATCCTCATTACATAGAATGCACTTTCAAGTCAATCTGCTGTTATGTCTTTAGAAGTTAGAGGTATCAAGCTGAATGCAGTGCATGATATTGTGAAGCCATTAAGCAAATTGCTGCATGTACTCCCTGATGTTTTGATATGCTTTAAAAAAGAGAACTGTGGCTAGTCAATGTCTAAAACAGAATGAGAGATAGTGACACACATTGAAACAGAGAGCTAATGAGTCATATACAGAAAGGGCTATTGGAAATGAGAGGGCTTGTTGTAGTAGAGAGGGATTTTAAGGATCATGGAGGTAAGTGACCTCAAGTGGACACAGCTGCAATGGTTAAAGCCTACCACCAGCATCAATGGCACACTAAGGCAATAGTATGCTCGGTCATGTTTTAAATAAATAAAAACATTTCTCCATATTTTCTCTAAAATGAAGCGTTCAAAGGAAATGTAAGAATGCAAAAATAACACATATTTGGAAGATTTTCAGTATTTTAAGCCCCCATTGGTACACCCAAAATGATGCTTTTCCTTAGTTTGCCTGGTAGACCTTTATTTTGTTCTTGATTAACATTTCCGTGTTAAGGTAGGGTGATGAGTAGCTTTATAACTCTGAAGTCTATAGTTCCTACATTTAATATCGCACAGTCACACATGCATAACATTAACATTCGGCTCCAGTTTGCTCACATTTATGCTTGTATTCTATTGTGGCTCTGTGACCCTGTCATGAACTATAAGCGCTTGATAGGAACAGAGCTGTTAATGCTTTTAATGGAAGACAGGTCACAATGACTGCTGTCCAAAAAAGCCTATTTACATCAGACCTTCAAGAGCAGAGATTTAACCAGAAACAAATGAGTGAGAAACTCTGAACAAGGTTTATATATAAGCATCCTTTTCATTATCTTCCAACACTTCTAAGGTGATTGAGTTTGTGCCACGAGGTACAGTATTGCTATCCCTGTACAGTACACTTAATTAGATACGTAAAGATTCATACTGGTCATCCGGTGGCTCGGCTGTCTGTGAAATGCAACGGTTTTAATTAAGCCAAAGAATGTAATTTGTCATACTTCTATCTGTATTTTCTTGATTAGCTGAAGATGAATTATCATGTTTCAAATGATACAAAATAAACAATGTTTTTTCTTTTCATTTTTGAAATTATAATTCTTAAAGTAACAATTGTTAATAACTAAATCTCAGTCCATCTTTTGAAAATAAATGTCAAAACACAGCCTAACGGAGGCATCCGATAGTGCCCAAATGTACGTTTTTCCATCTCTCAATAATTGAATCGGTGATCTTATTAGACTCGCTTTAACAGATTGCACTGTTGAATATCTTTTTTTAATAGAGGAATAAGGAATATAGTTTCCTGATTGACACCTCGGAAATAAAAATGGAAAGAGTGTGACAAAATGTTCCAGTTGATGGAATACATTCTGGTGAATATTGCATCCCCGCCCGCCAGGGAGCCAGAATGCGCATTCACCAGAGTCAGCGCACATTGGCCTTTTACTCAATGCAGCTGGAAAGCACTGAAGCAAACCTTCACATGATAAAAATCATCTGTACTTGCTCAACCTTTCATAGCACCTAGTATGCAGTGCTGACCATCCCACATTGACACAGTACTCGCCACAATGTGTGTCTGCATGCATACATGTATTTGACCCAGATATTAACTCTGTAACATTTAAGCTTTCCTCCGTTCAACTAACTGATGTAAAGACGGGGTTTATAACCACAAGAACATGCTGTGAGATTATATGAGGCTTGCTGTGAAGTTTATGTGCAAAACCGTACTGCTTAAGATTTTAAATGTTATACTTTTAGTGGTAACTCAAACATGAAATATGTATTGATGTCCCATGTGTTATGGAATGATTCAGGGAACAAATAAAAGGTTTTCTCTCACCAGAATACATTCATAATGATTGTGGCTGTATAAAATGTATATTTAAAAAAAGAGAATTAATTAGTTTTCACAAGGCCAAAGATATGAACACTTATTATGTGTAAAGCGTACGATAGCACTTTACAAAAGTAACTCGGCAATAATCATTTATTTCTACATGTAGTTCACTGACTTTTGAAATGCAACTTGAATAGATATTTAATATATAAAAATAACTGTCCTTGCTTAATCTTACTTGTCTCTCTTGTAGCTCATGTCGTGACAATGTTGTATACAAACCTTAATTCATGCTTCTTTCATTCTTTGTTATTGACCTCCACCTCCCCGATCTGCTCTCTGGCATGGCCGTGGGCTAATTTATAAGCTTCTTTGCTAGGATTATCTTTCTTCCTGGTGTGCAAGTTAGTGAGCAAACAGGAAAAGCACAGATACAGATTTCAGCTACAGCCATAAAGGCCTGCCGTCCTGACTGCCTGCATTTCCAGTGACACGGCGCATGGCTAAGAAGAAAGTAGCTCCTTCAGAAAATGGATTATTAATCATGATCTCTGAAAGGGATTTTATTATGTTGTTTTTTTTATTTAAATTATATCTCGTACAATTGTTTTTTCCTCTCGTCAGGGACTCAAAGAGCACACTTCGGGCCCATGGGACATCTCTGAATCTCACAAAGCACTTACCCAGTGCCCTGTCAGCCTACTTGCAGGTGCACACACAAAAGGAGGATAATGTGTGAGTCAAGCTAAGCATGAGGCAAATAGAGCACTTAACTCAGGTTACATGATCTTGTAAGCGAGAAATTGCTGCGCTGATTCAGGCGGGAGATCTTAACAAAACAGCCTCAAAATGACAGGGAATAGATTTTAAAAGGGGAGTTAGATGTTACTTACCCAGTTGTTCAAAAACTGCTAATGTCCAACAACAAGAAGGCGATATATTCCAACAGAAGACTTCTTTTTTCTCTACTTCTAATCTAAGCTTCAAATGCTAACCACTACAAATGCCTAACATCACCCAGGGCAAGAAGAGGCAGTTCTAAAACTATCCCTGGCTGTACAGTAATATACAGTAAACCATTCCACTCCCCCGGTCACATGATGACGCAATCAATACACATAATGCATGACGTAAAAAAAGTCTAACCTAACAACCCTATGGTGCTTTACACATAACCTCATCACCCAATCAAGAAAGGAGAACTGTTCTTAAGAGCAAGCAGCCCACACTCATCCGTAGAGTCCGGTAGCAGAAATAAATCATATCTAAGGTTCAGATCTGACTGCTTAGATCTGATCTCAACAGCTATTTAAAGCAGCCAAAGTGCCCTTAAGCTAACTGTCCTTAACAAGAACCCGAGTATTGTGCTCTGAGAATCGAAGCTACCACGTGAAGGCGCTCTCCAAGGACTGTTGTGAAGGGGAATGAGCGGAGAGCCGGTCCACGTCTGTAACGCCCAATGGAGGCAGAGCCCTCATAAGCCCTTCTGGCCGACTCCCTCGCTCGCTGTTTGACACAGTCTTGATCCCCTCTGCTCTGTCAGATGGGAAAGTGGAGCAAGCCCCCCCCCCCCCTCCTTATGGTGTCTGTGCCGTTAAGTGTGTTAGTGTATGGACGTTTCCGAGCGTGTCTCTTTGACGACACAGAGGAAATATACACAAGTAACAAGAAAGTTGAAGCTATTTCAGATAGGGAGAGACAAAGGCCAACTAACACTTTAAACATAACATTACAATAGAGACATGTTATATAAATTGAATATTTTAGCACATTTTAGTTGGTCTTGTATAATGTACTTGTTATAGGTACGGGTATATGCTATTTTAAGGCTGAACTGTATGCTGTAACCCCAGGGATAACACTGTCTGTATAGCATGCATTCATTTTTCTATACCAAATTGACAGGTCAAGTGAATCTGGTGCTAGGCTGTAGGTTTCTCATCTCATGCTGACTTGAGGCTACATTTCTCCCTACTACCATACATACTAAGTGGATTGTTAAGTATTCAAGAGGGTGAAAAACGCACACTGAATTTATGCAGGGTATTCTCTTCATTCATTTATCGGCTTGTTTGCTACACAGGAGAGTAATCGATGGCATATAAATGGCCATTACGCTGCCACAAGAATGATAAAAGTATCATACACTTGGCTAAGGTCAGACCTTGTCGCTATGCCTTTTTGTGAAATGAATGTGATTACATTTTGGCCAGATTTGTGTCCAGCTAGTGCTTGGCAGTGTACAGATGAAATATTCCTTTGACTTTTTATTTAAGGTTGAAATCTTTCTCGGTGCCAAAGCCAATAGCAGTGCCAGATCAGTCGGAGCCCGGAGCAAGCGTCAATCTACCGTGTCAGATCAGGGACGTTAAAAGGTACTTGTGCTCTACACCAGGCTGTTATTACTGTATGGCGGTGGGGGCAGGGTGGGGTTCCCAGGTCTTTAACCACTGATCCCCGATCAAGCAGAAGACCAATGTGGATTAGAGATAGGATTAAGTGACCCTCACCCCTTAAAAGGCTTACTGTCATGCATCCATCTAAATGGTATGTGTTCATATCTAACTACTGGAATATTGTTAAGGCAAGGCAAGTTGATTTATATAGCACCTTTCAACACAAGGCAATTCAAGGTGCTTTACAAAAATGAAAAACATTCAGACAAAGGCATTTAAAAACAGTCATTAAAAAGAAAAGATAATAAAAGAAACACTAAATTAAGCATGCTTTCAATGGAGATTGCTCAGTTGTCTGCCTATAATGCATTTGAGCTTTGTCCGTGTGTAAGCTTATTTGAAATTAAATATATAATGCATTGTATATTTCATAAATGCCAGCATGAATCGGTTTGTCCTGATTCAAAAAGCAGCAGCTATAATCAGTGTAGCACATGTGAGTATGGTATATATACAATGTATAATGCAAAAGACATAACATAAGTACCGCACTGTACATTGAGTTGGTGTATATCAGTGGGGCTTCAGCCAGGCATCCCATACAGAATTGGAGTGAGGGTCAGAGCGCGGAGATGCCAGAGGCAAGGTCAGCAAACACGCAGTAGAACATCATCATTCCCCATGGAGGAGAGTGAGAGTTATTGAGGTATGGCAGAAACATGAAAGGGAGACACTTTGGAGAAATAACCCAATCAAGATTCAAGGTAGAAATGTCTTCCTAGAGACATGCTCAGAACACGTGTACATGTTTTATTCAGGGTAACCTTCTTTGCTTCCAATAAACTGAGCTCCTGTTTTCAAAACTTGTAAAACTTTTATGCGAGCTAAACATATCAGTACGTATTCGCGCCGGCAAGGCAACTGAATGAGAGTAGTCAGGCACATAGAGGGGAAGACAGGGAGGCATGGCGGGCGCAGCAATTTGGATGGGCAGATGGTGTCGACATATGGGCCTGTTAGGGGCAAAATAAATAAATAAACACTCACACATAAATACTGAGATGAACTGTGAGTGCCACAAACTGTTGGCCAACTTAGCCAGCTCAGAAAGAGCGTAAATGGGAGAGAGTTGACACTGAAATGTTTTGCAGATTTCAAAATATACGATTACTGCTTGAAGCAAAAAAACGTGCACACAGATAATTGTGTGGGATGACAGTAGGCTTTAGAGATGTAAGCCTCTGATCTCCAAGTAAGTACACATTACAGACATTATAATAATTAACGGAAAAAGATACAGGATACAATCTTTTTTTATGTGGGTGCTTCTGTGTGAACTGAATAAAGTGTTCATATACAGGGGAAAGGTTAAAAGTGATGTTCACGTCTCCGAGCTGAACTTCTGTTCTCCTGCTGTCTGGTTCAGCTGCTGCTGTGTTCGCCCTTCCTCCGCATTGCTATCTATACATTCTCCACCCTCTCTCCACCTCCCGCTGAACCTCAAAGCCTTTGGCTGCGTTAGAGAGACAGCCAGGTTGAGGTGATATCCTACAGCAAACAATCCTCTGCTTTGTACAACATGTTCTCTGCCCATATCAACTGCACACCCAGCTTTAGTCACGATCTGCTGCCCAGCAAAAGGAAGCGAATGGAGAACTCTATGTACTGTATACATGCTATATTTCTGTGCCTTTCTGTCCTTGCTTTTGCTTGTTTATATGATTTACATACTGTATAAACTGCCAATACTTGGATTTAAGTAAGGAAAAAATATCAAAATCAGAGTAGTTTGCGATGACTAGTTTCTTTTTTGTCCAGCCTACACTCTGAAAAACATCTGTGCAAGAAACAGCATGCTCCAAAGAGCTCATACTGTTAACGCAAAATAAGTCTCTGGATTAGCCCAACATGTAAACACACATCCTCAAGATGACTGTTGAGCAGCGATGAGAAAAGATGGGAGCTTAAAATAGACTTAAAAAATCACAATCAATTATAATAACTGGAACATTCTTGTTTATCGCTTGTATTTCAGTGTAAGTCAAACTAACTAGGTCCTGGTGAGTGAGTAGGCTTTGTGTGGGAAAGCTTTGAACCATCTGCGTGTACTCCCTGCCGTGTATGTATGCAAACATATTACTTTATTCCTGGCAAACACATTTGGATGTTTTCCACATTCCTTCCCACTCTGAGTATGAATGGTTGATAGACATCGCTGCCACCTTGCCACTTTATATTCCGTTTGCCTCTCTGCCCTGGTAGCGTCTGCACATTTAATTTGATTGCCGCTGTAATCTGCCGGCCAGTTAATTGACTTTGCCGAGCTTTGTTCCACTCCCACCTTGATGAAGAGGTGTAGTTTGATAAGTTACAGAATGTCTTATACTCTCCTGTGAACCTTGGGCCCCATTGTGTGCTTTGGTCACCGGGGAGTGCTGTTCTAGAGCAAGAAGACCTACTGTATAAAGTGATCCTGATGGGGAAGCTGAGCTGACCAAAATGTTTCGTCATCCATCTTGTTGTCACTGTAGAAAGTTTCCTTTTGTATCTGTCAAATCTAGCTCTTGGAAATCAAATCATATTAGGAGGCAGAGTAATGCCACCTGTATGGCATGTTTAAATCAACTTGAAAATCCAACACTGGACAAATCAATCTCCACTCAAGATCCACTTAAGTGTTCTGGAGCTGCTAAACGTATTTCTTCATCAGCAGTGGTTGCTCGGTTGTCATTGAACTCCACAGAGTTTAAACTCTTTCGGGGAACCATCCATGGATACTCAGCAAACCTAATCTGCTAATAAGGAACATGTGATACACTCCAAAGCTCCAGAACAAGCGAGAAAGAACTTCTCGGGTGGAATTGTCTTCTTCAAATGCTAACTTTTATTAAATGTTACTGCAAAATGTTTACTTCAACAGTCTATTTCTGTCCAAACAATATCCTATCCAGTACATATGTTTCTGGTTATATTAAGGCATAATTGTAAAAATCAATTCTTACTTAAAGCATATGACAAGATGTGTCATTATAATTATAATATCAAAGTGATGTATTGGCCTAAACGTAACAACATGTGTAGCGTTGCCAGTGAATTTCATCCATTAACTCTAAAACGAGAGGTATATCACTGTATTTTGTGAAAGGGTTGCATCTGCTTAGCTTAGCATGGGTAGAAGATATGGGCCATTTAAACATATCAAAGTCAAAGTGTATTGAGACCATAACATGGTACCAAACCCTAGCTTAATGGTCCTGAACCAGTTTTAATTTGTAATCGACAGAAAGAGTAATTACTTGGTGGGTTAATGGTTAAAACAGTGAAATCAATAGTGCTGGTTTACATCATGTAGTTCACCAGATTATCCACATACATCAATGAGTCAGTGGCCTACAAATGAGAGGAAACCCATTCGGACAAAAAATGAAGGCTTCAGGTCACTGGCTTTGAAATTAAGCCACATTTCCACAGTTCGGAATTGCGATTTAAATCTCCAACATGGTTTTGCGTTAAGGAAAACATAAAAGAAAGCTTGTAACAAAGGAAAAACATATCCAATGAGGCGTTCTCAGTGATGTTACTTGTGAATTCTTATCAACACAGAGAGAATGATGTTTGTTCTCATTGACTAATTTAATTAACACTAACACAGGGAACTTCATTAGACTGTTTTCACTTCATTAATTAAATTAATCTGACTGGGCATGAGCACACACACAAGATAAACAGCACCACACACACTGACAGACACATGCTTTGCTGCACTCTACTCTCTCACATGCACACATCAAAAGTCATTTAGAGTAACTTACGGGTTGCCATAGTCCCAGACAATGCACTGTGGATCTGATGTACCCTGCAAGATACAGGGTGGGGGGGGAAAAGGAGGGGGCGGGAAAAGAGAAGATAAGCGGTTATTGCCAGTCGAGAGGATGAGTGAGAGAGGGAGGCAGCATGAAGACGGAATGGCTTTTTGCAAGAGGAGAAAGAGTGATGCTGCATGGGCGATGGAGAGAGGTAAACAGACAATGAAAGAGAAGGATTGAGACAAACGGTGGGAGGGAAGGATGGAGGAAGAATCATTGTCATGTGACGGAGCAGCAAATAGCTGCAAAAAGAGAGAAGGTGTGTGAGCAATGAATTGGGAAGAGTTAGAGACAAACAAAAAGTAATTTCATGGACAATAATACACAGCAAGTTGGGGTCATAAACATCCAGTAGTGGAAAGGCAGTCAAATTATTTACCAAAGTACAACCACAGCGTGAAGTAGTAAAGTAAACGTCAACAACAATAAAGCCGTAAAATGCACTTAAGCATAACAACCTATGAGACCAACTGGTAAGTAAAGTAAAGTACTTAATAAATGCTGCATCTCTAAACAGCATCATGTTTATTCAAGAAGTTGATTCAAAACGTGTGGAAACAACATTCTGATTTCAGTCTAAAAAGGATGGTCATACAGCGCATTCTTAATCCATCGACTCACTGGATCCAAAAGCCAATCGCTTTGGTCGAGGGTCCGGGGAATCATCTGGAATTCGGAGCTCAGTCACGCGTGGTTGAGGTGGAAGACTCCCAAAGACTCAATCCGTGAATCAATCACAGGATCAATGTCTTTAACCGACTGATCACAACTTGTTCCACTGGTGATCTCGCCATTGATTTGTTTTTTAAAGAAACTTATGTGCCCTTTGAACCTGCACGCCTCATTTGGTATAAGGATTGGATAGTGATTTCAGGTGACCTTTGTGGGTGCTGGATTATGGCTCTTACATCGATTCCTGAATCAAAAGCATTAATTGTATCATACTGGTACCGTCTAAGAGAAACAGCTGATGTTTTCTACGTCCTTTTCCATGCCGCTTGTGTGACTAGTACATCGGGTTCATAAACTGAGATGCAATTCTCCCACTGATGCAGAGGCAACTGGATCCATTACATTACATTACATTTAGCTGACGCTTTTATCCAAAGCGACTTACAATAAGTGCGTTCGAAGAAATGCAAACTTGAAGAAAACAGAATCATATAAGCACATCAGGTTTCTTCCCTCTCTGTCCCAGTCTGTTGGTCCTCCCTGAGTCCTGCTTTAAGCCCTTTGCCTTTGAGCTCCCCCTTATGGTAAAGGGGATTATAGCAGTAAATCCACAGCCACTGTTCTGTTCAGCATAACATGGATGAGAAGACTCATCACAGTCTAAGAAAGAATTGAGAAAATGACCTCTATTTGAGTAAAGAGCTTAACGAAGGTTTTTTTCAATATCAACACTGTCTAAATAAGGAAGAGAACAAGGCACATTCAAGTCTAAACTATGATTTATATCCCTAAAGGCAAGGTCATCCCTCCTTCTCTGACTAGTTCGTAACTGATCCCCCATGAATCAGCGAGTCCTGGGGTTCTCTGCATGGCTGGACTTGAGAGGACGGGATGATACAAGGTTTATATACACTGGATCAGAGGCTGGGCGACACAGATTGATGGATGACAGCGCTTTGTTCTGCCTCGTGCGCAGACCGCCACCATCGCCGACATTAGATGTCCCCGGGCGTGTATTAGCGTGGCGGGCTCTGTTAGCATACAACTATCAATCAGCGTGCATCGTGGCCAGCTGTACGATGCTGCGGGAGTGACATCCCTGTACTCCCATAATGTCTGCTTCCTCTTTAGTGCCGATACGTTGCATAATGACAGCGTCTGCTCGACTGATGCCACTCAACGGGAGAGCTGTGTGTCTGACTCCGGCAGCTGCATGGTAATAAACAGGTCTGTCCTTTTACTCTCAAAAGGAACAGCTACTTCCTTCCAGGTATTTACATCTACAAGTGGTGTCTATTTGATGAACAAAAAAATCCTAATGCATATTGGCTGGGAATATGTTGGTCTGATCAGATGAAAGGAGCAACAGTAAAAGACCTCACTGGCTCAGGGAGTCTTAAAAGCCTCTTAATATCAAAGATTATAGATTCAGGAGATGAAATGGAGTAACCTGCATGATGCTTTTTGACTGATGAAAGTAAACTAGATTACACTTAAATGACCAGAGAGGCTTGAGGCTGATGTTTGGAAAGCTAACCAGAGCTGCTGTGGGCGTGGGTCCACTGGTCTACTGAGGGCTAACAGAGATTTCTAGCCTTCTGCTTCTTACTCGACATTAAAGAAACACACACCCACACACTTTAACAACAGGGAAATGTGTGCGGAGTCTGGAGCAGATGTCCTGTCAGTGAAGACATGACCGTGAACAGAGACCCCCACACTCCCCTTTGAGAAGGAAGCCTGAGGCAGCGGTTTATACGGCACTGCTTCAGTAGCTGGGTGTTTCTACACTGGCCAAGGTCGAAGTCAACTGCAGCTTATGACCAGGACAAAAGACTCTGCTCTCTTTCACTTCCATGCCCTCTCTGGTTCTTAAATAGCAGTTCAGCATGTTATGCATAATGAAGTTCCGACTTAGCTGAGCACCACTGAACATATAGGTTACACTGCCTTTAAAGTAAAAACACTTGAATGGGAAAAAACGTTTTCAGTACAGTTTCCCTCGATCCAATTATTCTCAATGTATTTCTCTCCTAAATGAGAAGATTGGTAACTTGCATACCTTAGCTTAGCATGAAAAAGGGGGACCAGTTAGAGTAAGCAGCTAGCTAGGCTAACCGGCTTTGCTCCATATTTAAATGAGCACTGTGTAGGATTTAGTGGCATCTAGCTATGATGTTGCAAATTACAACCAACTGAATACCCCAACTCTCCTCTTTACAAGCATGTCGGAGAATATAGAGAAGCATTCAGGTGGCGTAAAAACGCAGACCATCCCTGGAATCAGAATTGGTTTAATACGGCCACTGAAACATAGTGGTGCAAGCAACTCAATTTATTATGGGATCCACATTTCTGCAAATAAATCCTCCTAAATCCCAGACACTGCTTGGTTCAACAAACAAACATAAGAGTGGAATTGATCTCCTCATTTAACTCTCGGGAAGAAGGATTATTAGCGTATTTGCCAAAATGTCATAAAACTCCTTTAATCATTCTAGTCCTTCAGTGCAATAATTCAAAAACAAACTATTTTGGTTATAAAAAAACATTGTTCTTTTATTTTGCCTTTAAGAGATGCTAAAACCCTAATTAATTTGAAGTAGCAATTATGGATATGAGGAGTGGTTGCATTTCAAATTAAACCAAATTAATATTATACTAATCACTTGAATCCCTCCACACTGTCATTTAGTTTTTGTTGTCGAAGAGATATCCATTTTCTAAAGTAGAATTATTAATTATAAATGTTTTATATCACTTTAGTCAATTATTGATCTATGCTGTATTTTATTTTTACCCTAGACAAACTTTTTTTAAATCCTGCATCATAAAATAGGAACTTTCCACTTACTAGGCAGGAAGGCCTTAATAAAAGACATTATTCAGGAGGTAAATGGGAGATATTGGATTGACCATTCATGTTGCTTGACATATACAAAGTGCCTGTGTTGCAACAGTTATCACAATACGTATTTAAATATGACTAAATAGTACGCCATTTAGCCAAACAGGTATGTCTTGCTAATACTGGTAGAAAGTATGCATATGTACATCCCTGCACTGCACTGTACTGCCCGTAGGAAAAGTGTCCATCCACAGGGTTAAAAGAACAGAGCAGCATGCTTGGATCAGCATCAAGAAATTATCCTCTTAACAGAGAAGGGACCCATGGTATCTCTTCTTTGCCAAAAGTGTTAAAAGCAGAATAATAGGAAGATAAAATAAAGAGAATTGCCATAATTGAATAATGATTTAGTGGTTTAAAGCAGGGAGATGGAGTGGCGGGGGATGGAGAATGAATGCAAAGTCATTTAAATGAAACACTTTGCAATAAAGTTGACCCTCAGGTCCTGGCGAACATAGGGATAAAACTGATTTCATTGAAAATGTAAAATACATTTGTATGAATGTGTGTGTTGTGTCGTCTGGAGAGAGCTATTAAATATTCAACATTATTTTCAAAACTGTGCCCACCTTTGCACACAAGAACTGCTAATGAAACCAACACCTTATTGAGGTCATGATGAGAGCCTCTAATTAAACTTGCACTTAGTCCGTTCCACTGAAGACACCCCGCGAGTCGTTTATAATAACCCACGGTAATATAAACTGAATATGCACCGGGAGACACTGTGAAATAAGGAAGTCAAAAAGGTCTGCATTTATTCAGGCAATTCAACGAGCACTATGGCACTTTATAGCATGCGGCACTTTATTTCTCATCTGAACTCATGGGTCAGCTGGGAGAGAAGGAATCCTTTATTGCCTTCAACACATCTATTTTTCTTGCTCAATATACAAGTATCTAACAAAAAATGCAAACTGTTGCCTGGGAAAGATAACTTGTTTTCTGGTGGTTTTGGAAAGTTGACATGAGGGAAATATAAGAGTAATGTTCTCTTCTCTCAAATAACGATATTTTGAAATGATCTAGCTGAACAGACAGGGCTTTGTATCGCATGAAAACACATAAAACAGTAAAGACCTTATTGCAGGGTAAACTGAGAGATACAAAATACACATTTATTAATATTAAAAAAGTAACTTACATTGAAAAGTGGTGATAGCTCCACCACCACCATGGGCTTGCTGGGTTGTGGTTCCGGTCGTACTGTCACGGTAAGGATCTTCGAGTTAATCACAGCAGGGGCGCTGCAAATACACAATCAAGTGTATTATTTAACTGTACCACACATTCAAATTTGGATTTGAATTGTTTCCCTGATTTTGAATGAACAAAATAAATGCTGGTGAGCTGTTTGTATCTGCTGTTTTTCACTAGAAAAATACACATGCATGAATGCAATCTGACTCAGAAACATAGCCTTAGATGGTTTGTGAGTGTGTTTGCAAAAATAAATACATACATAAATAATAAAACCTAGAAATAAAAACCTAATGAGAAAGGGAGAAAGCCGGGGCCAGAGCTAGCACTTAAAAAAACTGACCACTGGACCTATTAGCATTCAGCAGAGCTACAGGGAGAAAAGGATTTGAACAGATCCAGCTCATCCACAACCAAGAGCACTGACCTGAAAAAAAGAGCCCAGGGCTTTCACAAACACCGTATCACAGTGGCTGTTTGACAACCTCCTTGTTTCGTTCTAACTTATATGTTTGCATGTTCGGTACCACTTTACAATAAGACTACCCTTATAAAGGGTTTACAAACAGTTTGTAATTCATTTATTAATTAGGTTGTGAACACTTTATAAATCCTTAATAAGCTTTTATAAGACATGAGATAAACAGGGCAACGGTGACCGGTTGCTTGTCAAATAGTGAGCCCACATGTATCTGTACTGCTAAGCCTTATTATAAATGGTAGTAACTCATTAATACATGGGAATGTGTTTTACACTTTACAATAAGGCTCCCTTTTGGCAGTTATAAATATTAGTAACTCATAAATAAATGGTCATAAGAGATGCCAAGAAACATCAATATGGAAGGGGAGAGAATCAACTCAGTGAGCAACAGATACCAAGGCTGGCTGATGAAGAAGACGAAGTAAGCTAGTGCCATTATAAGGCTTAGTCATCTTGCCAAATAGTGAGCCTGTGTTGATGTATGAAAACTATGTTAGAACTGGTTTATAAATGGTTCTTAATGATTAATAAAGTGTTTACAACCTAATTCATAACCTAATTATAAACCCTTTATGAATCCTTTATAAGGGTAGTCTTATTGTAAAGTGGTACCGCATATTCTATACGTTTTAGAACCCAATAAGCCCGCTCACATTTGAGGCACACTGTAGACTTCCAAAAATACATTGACAACGCAAAAGAAAGGAACACACATCAATGGGGATGCAAGACATTTGTCTGATAACTAGGCCAATACAAAAAGACGTGGAAAATAGACATCATGAGAGAGGAACCAGAGGTAGAATCGAAATGTTGGAACCAGATAGAGAAATTAATAGACAGAAGAAAGGGCACAGAAATAAAAAAAAAGGAGTGAGGAGAAAATAAAAGGTAAAAGAAAGGCCAGCGAATAAACAGTTGATCACATGAGAAGTACTCACTTTGGTGCGGGTAAGATGGTGCCCAACGTCCTGTACAAGATGGCTCCGATGACATAGTACATTGGAGCATCTGACTCTGTTTCTGTCTCTGAAACACAGGAAGATGTGCAACGGATCAGCCCAAATAGAGGCAATGGTTTGCTTAGAAACGTCTTCAAAAATCACATTAAACAATCCATCTATCCACCAGTTAAAGGTTGTTCTGTATACCTCTTTTCATTGTGTGCAAGGAAAGCGGTTGCTGAAAATCTTTTTGGACGGGTTAGGCTTTAGAGTTATGGAAATTAATTGTGAGTTTGATGATCCAAGGTTTAAATAAAAGACTGCAAATGATGATTGATTAGATATACCCTCAACTCTTTTTTTACCAGGTAACTTAACTTAAAGGGGACCTATCATGCAAAATGCACTTTGTGACACTTTAATACATAAATATGTGTCCCCGGTGGGTCGGGGAACTCACGCAGCGTCAGAAAATAAAACCCTCTCTCTTTTCCTCCGTACCCAAATCTTTTAGAAACGGGTGTACAACGAGCGGATACAGATTTCCATCCGAACTGACGTGTCCATCCGTGGTGACGTCGGCGGACCCACAGAAAGTTGCTATCAGAAACAATGCCTGACTTGTTTTGGACGTCTTTGTTTACATTAGCAAGCCTCGCTAACACTCAGAGCTAACCTGTACTGGAGAGCACATGTGTTTAAAAAGCAGGAAATAAAAAAAGAACTCACCTTGTGGTAAACCCGCAAGAGAAAAAGCATTTGAGCTCCATACTGTTTCAGAAATAATCCTTGACGTGGTTTAAACAGGATGGCGTTTTATCACAACCAAATGTAACGTTATCTCCGGTAGAATTCTGATCAGGCATTAGCTCCGCCTCCTCTTCTTTCTTTTTTTCAAGCTAAGGACCCAAGATCCGCGTTTCTCTAACAGGGCTTCAAAAGAGGGGTTTGAGCAGTATGAGGCATGGCTACAATGGGTGATCTGTTTGGTATTTTGAAAAAAAAACTTCACAGACATGTTTTATATAGGTTTGGCCCTACAATATATTTTTCAAATATAACATGATAGGTCCACTTTAATGTATCTATGCGCAAAGACACAGAGTAGTTGGTGAAGCAAACAAGCACAGATTTCACCTGTCTCATCAAACTGCAATGTCAGCTTAATTTGTATTTACTCCTGAGCTGTCACTGACAAATGCTCTGTTGAATACATCAAAATAAGAAAAGTTTGTTAATTGCATCACCTGATATGACAGCTACATCTTCCATACTCATTCCATACTCAGACTTATTCTTCCGAGTTAGCAATTCCACTATTTCAGGTGAAATAACCTCAATTTGTGTGCGTGAAGCCACTATTTCTGCCTCTTAGCAGCTCAATTAAGTCTGGTTTCTAAAAAGTCCATTTGTCTAACATGCAATTAACTAAATTCCAATTAAAAAAAAAAGGCAAATGTTAGACAATGGCTTCCTTTCTATTAGTTTGACCCTTTTGTCTTTTAAATCTGTTGCTGCGATTCTCCAAGCCACACTTCAACTTTTCCCTCCTTTACAACGCATTGCCTTCCACCACTCCCTTCAGTCTTCTTTCACCAAAAAGAGCAAGGGCTCCCAAGGAGACGTAGTGTCCCTCTGTAAATATCACTTTGTCTCAAGTGAGGGAAGAAAAAGAGGCAGAGAGCAGAAGTATGAATGAGGGAAAGAGTTCATGTTGAGAGACGCCACTCCCTCCTTTGCCCTTTCAGGCTGAGAGAAGCGACAGAGGATCATTGACACAGAGAGCGGAAGAGAAAGAGACAGAGGGGGCTGATGGTATCAGACGTACTGTGTGACTCATCCAAAATCTGTCTGCCTGCTGCCTAAGAAGTAATACTTAGGAAGAGAGATAGCTATGCACGACCGTTGAGGAGTGAAAGAGGACGACACAAAAAGATCCCGAACAGTGTTGAAAAAGCCCGATTGTTTGACTGTGAGGAGGCAACAACAGATCAAAGTCAGCACGTGAAAGCCTGTGAGTGTGATGGATCCTAATTGGACAGTGTCTGCAAAGCCATGCAAATGAGAAAGTCAGTGTATTGTGGGTAAATGTGATGGTGTGGCACTCCTACGCATGAGGATGATTAATACCACAAAAGCACTTAATCATAAAACTCTAATTTCCCAGGAACATACTTTTTTTGTCACTCTTTTTCTGAACATCTAAATGATTGGTGGTCAGCTGTAATCCAGCAAAATGGCAAACCAGTTACCAGCTGCAAACTTTAATATGCAATTTGTGATGAAAAATATGATCGGAGTTGATGCAAGGCAATAATTTGTGATGGTCACACATTGATTTAAGGTGTTTTTTCTAAACTGTAGTGGCAGGGGAAAAGGTTTAAGGCATGTTGATTATCATGAAATGAAATGAACTATGATACATGTATAAAATCCTCGCAACTGCAGTTCTTAATGTCCACTGTTATGTACGGTTTGAGAGGGTGGGTCATTAAGCCTCATCTACATATTCACCTGTCGCGGCGCGTCCGGGGCCTTTTTAGTGGGCGCGTCAACGGGATGCCAGGGGTTGGTTCTCACGGGAGGAGGAAGTGTGTGTGTGTGTGCGGCGAATGCGGGTATTCAGAGAAGTTTTCCTCAGCATGTGTTTATGTACGTTACAATGCAACGGGGAAAATAACGGAATGTGGATATTGCATCGATCCGACCAAGAAGCACGTCTCTGTGGAGAGGACGCGCACAGATAGAGAGAGAGATTCTCTCCAACACAGGGTGAGATCGCTCCTTTGTGCCACGCCGATCATCGTGTTTTTCTGTCTGTAACCTAAATAGGGCCACAAACATTTCCGTTTTTTTTTGCTGCCGACGGGCGCAGGAGCAACAGTTTTTTTGTCAATTAACTATAGTGGCCTGGATTAGGGAGTAAAGACAATTTCGGTTTATCGCCGAGCTGACTTTTTGTTGAGTTTTGTTTGTTTTGTTTGGCTGGAAAACTGTGAATATAATTGAATAACGTATAAAACCTGTCTTTGTTTATTTTGTGAATGTGTGGATGGAGACTGTAGTAAATACACTTCCGTCGGGACTATTTTGTGGAAAGAGTAGATTGTCCGTTTATCAGTTCTGTTTACCTTTAATATATTATTTCATATCAAGAACCCCTTGTGCGTTTAATTAACACAGCTATTTTTGATAGTTGATCGTTACAAATTGATGGATTTAATCAGAGATTGACAGCTCCATACAGACAGTCCCTAGTAAGAACTCCTTTTTGCATGACACGGAACATTTCAAGACATGAAAATAAAGGCATTACTTTTACCCAGTTGAACAGACTGACTGAATGTGCTGAAGATATGACTGCAATGGTGACTATTAAGGGTCAGTCATTTGCACTAAACCGTATCACTCAATAAGTAATGTCTTTAGCTCCTTTTAAACAGAGAATCCAGAGATCCGCATAAGTCCACCATCAGTGCAGGACCAAATTGTGATTCAAGCAGGAAGTGTGTGAAAGGGGCTTTAGTCTAGTCTGCCTGATTGCCTCATTGTCATTGATCCATTATCCAACTGAGGTTTCCGCAAGTTAGAATCCATGGCCCCTGAAATGTCAGTAGCCTAACTGTGTATTGATACATCCATGCTGCTGTTAATGGCGCTGACGTAGCAGACTGATTTTTAATTGTCACCCTCTCTCAATATTGTATAGAAAATATAATATTCTCTAAACTATTTAGCTGTTCAAAATGAAAAAGAATCGCTTACTGCCTCTACAGTATTTTTTTTGTCAAGAGGTAAATTAGATGAGCAGTAGCACTTATTTGTGTTAAGTGTGAAGCATGAGCCAGGAAGTAATGAGCTTAATTTAGCTTAATGGTAAACGGGACTTGAAAAGTGGGTGGCTCTGACCAAAGATAAAAAAACATTAAAAAAAAGCTAACTAATTAACATTACATTACATTACATTTAGCTGACGCTTTTATCCAAAGTGACTTACAATAAGTACATTCGACCAGGAAGACACAACCTTGAAGAAAACAGAATCATATAAGTACATCAGGTTTCATAGAGCCAAACATTTCAAGTGCTACTCAACTGGCTTTAGATAAGCCAGCCCTTTATTAGTATAAAAGTGCTTCGTTAATAGTTCTATCGCTCGAAGTGGAGTCGAAAGAGATGAGTTTTCAGTTTGCGCCGGAAGATGTGCAAGCTATCTGCCGTCCTGATGTCAATGGGGAGCTCATTCCACCATCTTGGAGCCAGGACAGCAAACCCACGTGTTTCCGCCGATGGGAACTTGGGTCTCCCGCAGCGAGTCGTTTGGCTGATGCAGAGCGTAGTGCACGCGCTGGGGTGTACGGTTTAACCATGTCCTGGATGTAGGAAGGGCCAGATCCATTAACATAACTGACACAGATTTTCTGGTTTGACATTTCCTATTGAACAAAAGCTGGATGCAGGGACTTAAGTCTTGCCCTGTCATTGTGAGGTTGCCAAATGCCAAAATGTCATCCTAACAGTTGTATTTGCGTAAGGATGAAATAGTCAGTAAATTGTTCCATGGGTTCTAGTGGGCCTATCTCCAAACATTGGAGAGGCAGGCTAGCTGTTGGCTAGGCGCTGCGGCATCCAATTTTTAAGCTAGGCTATTCACCCATTTGTACGGAGCCCTGGAGGGTTCATAGAGAGAAAAATAAATAAAACGAGGCCAGGCTTAACTTGTGCGCACGAGATGTAATTCGTGGCCTCAATTTAAATAAAACGAGCCCACGCTTTATTAATTTGTGCGCACAAGATACTTTCTCGTTCGCACGGGATACTTTCTTATGGTAAAACACATCGAACTGCCCGATTAGTACGCCATATCATTAGTTTTATGAAGAATATGTCCGGTCGCCAGGGCGTGCGTGTGCGTGTGTGTGTGTGTGCATTTGTTTATGATAGTGTAGTTCGTTCCGGTGCACTCCGGCAGGACTAGCACTACATCGAGATTAAGATTAAACACATTTCTTTCACTTGGGAATACACATATAACTATGGAGAACCAGATTTGTGTAAATTACTGTTCATGGTCATTTGAAAACAAATGCCGGTGGTGTCGGACATACAAACACACTGAGCACACACACAGGGCGGAGCTGAGCACAAACACACACACATCATGCACCCTGGACATCTCCTTCATAAAACGAGTAATAGGGGGAATACTCTGGCAGTTCGATGTGTGTAGAGGTGTGTGTGGTTAAACGTAGCAGCCTCGATCTCTATTCAGCGGTTCTAATGAAGGGAAACGCAGTGAAGTAACCAGTAAAAGGCACAGCTCTTTGCAGCTGGTGCTGCTCTTCTCAGATTCTGCTGAGTTACACGTTACTGCCTCCAGTGCCCTGTACGACGAAGCCAGTTCAACAGACCCTGGATATGTTTGATTTACCCGGCTTAACTAACCCTAAAAAACGCGATCTCGCTAAGCGGTCCTACCAAGCTGGTTATCAACTCAGTAAATCAACCAGGGTTTCTCTGTCCGGCTGAGAGCGCGTTCACGTGAAAGGGACGGGGTTAGCAATATTTGACCAATCACAAACATGGAGAAGCGTGCTGATAGCGCAGCGTCATACTTCATGAATGAATAGTAAATAGCAAATCCTGCTTCGTAGTACGATTTCATAAAGTGAAGGAGGTTTTCCTTCTTTCCAGCTGTGGGCAGCAGATACTGTGAGAGTCACGGACAGGAATTCATAGATCAAAGCAGACTGGTTTACAGACTCTTCTGTTTTGCGAATCCGGTGCTTAAACAAATAGCTCTAAACCCCTGGCCAAAATGCCCCTAAATGAAGGCGGAGTTTGAAATATATCTCAAATAATGTATGCACTGCCATTTCTCCACATAAACATAACAGTCTGCAATGAAACGGTCGTCTCCTCTGTGCTCCACTTCCTACTTGGCGCACCGGTAACAAAATACTTTCTCGTTCGCACAAAATACTATCTTGCGCGCACAAAATACTATCTTGCGCGCACAAAATAGTATTTCGTGCGAACGAGAATGTATATCGTGCACACAAGATCGTTTTTTTTCTTCTCCATGAACCTTTAGGGTCTCCGTACATTTTTGACACTATGTACTTCAAAGCACAAAAACAGGGTTAGTGGTGTCAACTTATTCCTAATAGACACATTACTTTAATTTGAACCAATCATCATAGATCCACCTCACTGGTGATAGTTTGATACTCTACTAAAAAACTGCGGGGTTCTTTAACACAATATATTAGAGCAGAGATTGTTTGGGTTCTTGCTCAAAAAATACTTCAAAATTAAAGGAGCGTAACTACATTCATGTACCAGCAATGGCATATTTGAAATATGAAGGCATTGCTGGATTGTATGTATGGATGTATGTATGGTCGTGTCTGCAAGACCGAGTGAGTGCCTGCATGTGTGTTTGTGTTAGAGAGAGTCAGTGGGGAGAGAGAGGGACTTTGTCACTTCGAAAATCGGTGAAGAACAGTCCCAGGCTCTGCTCAGTGAAGCGATTCATGAACCTATCAATGGGCCGCGTGTATGTTCAACTGTGTGCGCACATGCACACACAAAGGTGCCGATGGGCCTTTATGAGCATAGTTAAGCTGTCCATCTGAGATAGGCTTTCATTATGTGGTAAATGAACCAATCAAATAGATAGCAATCAACTGAAGACCTCAACTCATGGACTGCCAATAGGAAGAGGCAGAGTTCCTGCAGGGGCAAAGAGTACTAATAATGCCCTAACTCATCAGACGACATGCAGTTTGGATTAAACAATTTACCAAATAGCATTATGCCAAAGTGGCAATGGCATGCGCTGAATATCATATGAGAAAATGGCAGAGTAGATGTGGAACCGCCATTTGCTTTTATTACACGCACCGCATGGGACGTTAAATGTAGTGAAACAGAAAGGCTGGATTAATAAAGAATATCAAATACGGGTGACATCGATTGCAATGCAGCAGCATTATAAACAGGTGTTGCTTTGTACACCTTTGTGTATGCAGTTGCAACCTAACACGTTTCCTTTGAAGGATATTCATTTGCTGTTCCTTTAAATCCGGTAAAAACATCTTGGACAAAACACCTCAGGGAAACTCATAAACAGGTTGTGTTACATAAAAGATCAACGGTTAGGAAGGAAAGTAAAAAATAAGCATATTTCATGCATGATAAAGAGAGTTAAAGTGAGGTGTGCTGAGGTCGGCATACAGGATGTGTTGGATGCCAATCAAAGAGAGTGTGTCATCAGAGCGAGTCAGAGGTCAGACAGCTCTGCACTCTCGGCCTACAGCCATTCTGAACTTTAATTTGGGCATGGGGTGCCAGACAGGAAGCCTGCCAGTGTCATTTCCAGTGGGATGTGACCTTTGTCTTTGTCGGTAGTGGATTGCATCTGCCACAGCTACTCTCTTGTCTAAAAAACACTTTATTTCTACTCTTTTAGCCACTGAAACTATTTTAGCTCTCCTGCCTCCTGTTGTCCTCTTTCATTCACCTTTAATCTCCTCCACAGTTGGACGTGTGCATTCGGACACATTTATTGGCTTTAATTGAAACCACATGAAATTCCCAGCAGTTCGCTTTCAAGTGTGGCTAAAAACGAAGAGACGTATTTTAAAACTGTATGAGGACTTGATGCTTTAAAGGGAATGCGGCACACTTTCTCACGGATGAAAGACCGGCATCTTTTTGAGCAGCCCTCCAGGGTCTCTTTATAGTCCAAGTCCTTCCCAGCATTATCCTTCCATGCCCTTGAAAAGCCTTCTATCTGCTTCCATGGGAAACATCTGAGTGTAGGAATTCACTACGGGATAACATCTTGGTCCGACCTTGGCTGGAGAGAGGGTTGAGCAGTTGATATCCTCATATGTTCAAGATTCAAGAAGAAAAGTGATGATGACAACTCAAAGAGAGCAAACTCAAGGTTATGAGCTCAGTGCTCAAACCTGACTTGACTTCTGGAACTGTCTTTTTGCTTTATAAATAACAACATAAGCCTAATTTCGTTACTAATGGTGGTAACAGAGTGGTATAGATTGGTACAAAAAGCACATAAGTATGGACAAATCCCAGGAAGTGGAAATCTGTGTTAGTTTCCTACCTTCAGCCGGGTTGATGAAGACCTCTTTAGGGATGTAGAGCTTGTCCTCTGATGTTCTGGCCCAGTCCTTCATCCCTCTCCGGCCCTTCACTGGAAAGTTGATATCGCTGGAAACGGCTGACACTGGCTCTCTCTGGACGGTTATCACTGGACAAACAAGACATACCCCGTACACTCAATGCAGTGCAACATTGACAAAAAACTGGTTATAGATAAGTTGAGCAAAAAAACAATGGAACCATTATTGCAAGAACATGATTAAATAGTTACAAGGGCTTTTTTATATGAGCATTTCAATTGGATGATTTGGAAACTTACTAAGATTGTTGGTAACCACCAAGAAACTCTGGAAAGGCTTCTGGGCTTCTCCAATGAGGTGAATGAAATCTTCTAATATCCTCATCAGCAAAGCAGCACCGGGAGCGACCTTCGGTTAAAAGGGGGAAGGGTGAAAAAGTATAATGAATAATTTCTTCATAAAAGTATAATCCATTGAAAACTTTCTATGAGAAATGTCTCGCCCCTTGGAATAATGTTTATCCATGGCACTTTCTTGTGTTCCAGAATGGTTAATGGTAATGATGCAGGATACATTATATATTTTATTGGGACCAGATGGGAAGTAAACATACCTCCTCAAGGGCTCAAACGTGGTCCCACACAAAAAACACACAAATGTGCACATAAACACACCTAGTAGAGTTGATATATAGCCATTGTATTTAGTAAACAGTTGTGCTTTTATGACTAATGAAAAGTTATTGTGGGATGTGGTCATTCCCGCATTTTCACACACTTACACATATTCAAATGTACAGTTTTTACCACACACACTAGGGCTGAACGATATATCGTGTCATGGCGATAACTGCGATATGCGCATGCGCGATATTCACATCGCAGGGACGTGCGATTTTATAAATGTTATATAATAATACATTTTTATTTTGTTTCATTTTTATTTTTTAGGACTTCTGATATTAAGTAGGTGAATTAACTCAAACACGTCATGTTACAATTATTTTGCTGCTTGCTACAAAAGGAAAACTTGCGCGGCTCTCATGTCAGGGGTACTTGAGTGAGTGACATTCACAGCAAACCACCAATCACAATCATTCTTGATCAGATCACAGCAGGCCCCGCCCCGCTAGTTTGCAGACCGTCAAAACACCGGTAAAAAATGAGCGAGGCACAGGAGGACAATACCGGCGAGAATGAAGATTTACTTAAAGAAAAGCAACATCTGCCATCTGGAACTATTTTGGATACAAAAAGGTTCTTCTCTTCTTCATTCACAGATGAACCCCCTTAGTTGAGGGTAAGCAACATGCATTATCATGACATGTTAGATCATGACTTAAGGTATGATGAGTCAACCAGTTAAGATCCAGACGTCCGTGACTAAAATCATTCATCCGGTTAAATATAGTTAAAAAAAACGCAATTTCATTTTTTTTCTATATCGTGCAGCCCTAACACACACACACACCACACACACACACACACACACACACACACACACACACACACACACACACACACACCACACACACACACACACACACACACACACACACACACACACACACACACACACCACACACACACACACACACACACACACACACACACACACACACACACACACACACACACACACACACACACACACACACACACACACACACACACACACACACCCACACACACACACACACACACACACACACACACACACACACACACACACACACACACACACACACACACACACACACACACACACACACACACACACACACACACACACACACACACACACACACACACAAGCTTTGTATAAAGTGCTACTTTTTTATTGAGTCTTAGTCCCGTGTCAAATGTCCTGGTTAAGATTTTAAACTACATTTCAGTCTTGCCTTTTTGTTCGTCAATGATATTTCTTGATGTTGTTATCGTCACCAAGTGTTTAATATTGTTGGTAGATTCTTGTAATATTCTCGATTTAGTCATCAAATAAAAGGTATACACACATAAACACATAAAAGGCATTACCTGGTGGGCGTCCTCCCATTTCTCCACATTGTCCATGTCCAACATGAGGCTGACTACCTGGAAGAGTTTCTAAACACAAGACGAAGATGTTGTCAATGCAGTTACTTAAGCTATGGTGCTACTTTAGGTAGAAAACCTGAAACCACTCACCATTTAAAAAACAATATTGTATTTATTTGCACACATATGAGACTGAATCAAATCCAATGAGAAAAATAATGAAAGCAGCAGTACCACACTTTATTCTGTAAAGTCTAGCAGAGTTTATCCTTTATATTGTAACACATAAAACAATGTCTGTCAAAGAACTGACTGAAACATGTTGTTCTCTTACAGGCAGTGAAAAGAGAGAAAATGCTGCAAACAATCCCATTTGAGGCTCGAGCAACTATGTAGTTCATTGTTATGCAGACCACGTGCAGTAGAAAATGGAGCCTCTATATTGAATATATTTGAAGGGGTTGCAAATGTAACTGTGTGTGTGGCTGTGTGTTTTGTTTGGTGACTTGAGGGTGCTTTTAGAGAAGGCTCAGTGGATTTTGCTCACCTGCACGTCGTCGGGAGCTGGGACGTAGGTTGCTCTTTTGAAGGTGTCCGTCACATTTCGCAGGATCTCCGTGGAAAAGAGAAGGTCGCCACTGTAGTAGCTCCCTCTCTGCAAGAGCTCCAGGAGAGTCCTTACGATCTGAGACATGCCCTCCCCAGCCAGGGTCCTCTGACCCTTCGCGAGATGCTCTCGTAACTACAGTGTGCAGAGAGAGACAGAAATTGAAAGATGCTGATGGTTTCATCTAACTGCATGTAGTAGACATATTCAAAAGAAGTAGCAGGTGAAAAATGACAAACCAAATATAATGTTTTCTTTCCTAAGAAATCACAGGAATTTTAAGGGTGAGCCGAAGGGGGATGAGTATACGGTTCACTCTATGTTGTACATGGTTTGATTTCTGTTCTAGTGGTTAAAATAGGCGAGCAAGCAACACTCTCACGCAGAAATTGGATCTCATCACTTCAGAGACAGAGATACAGAGAGCAAGACTGAGTGAGAATGTGAAAGGCAGAGAGAGGGAGAGAGGGCGAGAGAGCCTGGAAGAATAGAAGATAACTGCAATCACAGAAAATTAATTATTGACTCCTGGTGTTAATGAAAGGTTGAAACAGAAACGAACAGTGCAATCAGCTCCACGGTGCACAATCCCTGACCCCCATCTCCTTCTGCCATCATCGAGGAGATGAGAGGTTAAAGTTCAGAGAGCAGGAAAACAGTCTGGCTGATGAACACATTCATTAGCTATATTCATTAATTGATAAGTGTGAGCACAAAGCTCTGGAAAAGCTAATTAGAGATATGGCAGGCCTCGAGTACAGACACTCGGTTTATTTTGTGTTAACTTTTTAAACAAAGAAAGTTGAACAGAGGTACAGGATGGGTGAAAGAAGGACAATTGAGGTAGAACATAATGTTTGAAAATAGACAGAGCCTTTCCTTTCTCATATATTCAATAATGATTCAGAAGATGAGTTACGTGGGAGGTGATAAATAACTGGCTGAAATGATGTAATCTAGATGAACATACACATTAATTGTTTTCCTTCTAGAGGAAGAATTTCTAAGTACTTACAGATAAATGTAAATATCTATATTCAAGTGAGACGCATCTGGCGAAGCTCGGAGGACCCCAGAAAGCAACTCCATTATTATCCAGCATGCAACGACGACTAGCAGATCCTAGAAAGAGAGAAATAGAGAGAAATCGTTTATAATGAATCTACAAAATCGCAGAATCCATTCCTTGTAATATTGTGTCTAAAGCATTCCATTAATGATTAATAACCCTGCTGCTGTTTCCAGGCAAATAATACATGATGCTAAATTAAGAGAGATGTTCATTGTTTTAAAAATGATTTTAGTGCCCAAAACACATCTTGCTTGAATTCTTGATCTAAGAGTTATTCCAATTTGTAACACTAATAAAGTCGGGGTTAATACAGAGGCAGTCAGCTTGATTAATTTGTACGAGAGAAGCCTGAGCACATTTACAACCATTTACATCATTATATGCACTTTTATATTATTACAAATTAAAACCAAAAGGGGACTTATTCTACATTTGCCTTTTCTTGGAGCAGAATTGTTAAGAAGAATTGTTTGGCAGCTGCTGACATTTCTAACATGGCAGACAGCAGACACACTGGAGAAGCTGCCAAAATACTTTACTAAGACACCACATGTTTTCCTAGCCAAATAAGTGTTTTATAGTATGAGAGTGACATTAATCAAATGTTAAGTTTCACAGTTAATTTAGTTTGAAGCCAACCATAAATGTAATATTCTTGAAGCTTGAATATTTTACTGGCAAGCTACCTGATTCCTGCTTTCTACGTGTTTTGATGTCAGATCCAACACCATAGTTTGATAGATGTAGAAACACGATTATATCACAAGCATTCTGAACCACATCTGCTCTTGGCTTAAACTCTAAAGAAGAAAGTATCTACAAGAAAATCAAGGCTTGTTCTTGTTTTCGTTTTTAGAAGTTAAAAGGGAATGCCTGGCAGCCAGCTGCGCAAAGAAATCCTCAGTTTAAATTCAAATTACTGTGATAAGTAATTACTGTGATAAGTAATAAACAAATAAAGTTTGACTACAATCAAGCAGGACATATCTGCTGTACTGATGAATAGATGCTGGGTAATGCATGAGTTGAAAACAGTATAATGTCAACCAATATTTTCTTGATTTTATTCGTTGATTTGAGTTACTGCAGTCTTTCTGTCTCCAAAAGCTATCTCTCTGCTGCCCTTTTTTTCCCCTTCATTTTCTAATTTGTCTCGTTCTTTTTTATCTCGTTTTAGTTTATACTGTTCATGTCACCTACTGAGTTTGTTTATGGGGATAGTAAACTTGATCCTATTGGAAATGCTTTATGTAGCCTGGTCTTTTTTCTAGTGCTAGCTTTTTAGTTATTTTCGATGAACCAATACATTCACGTTTGTATAGTGTAATGTCTGTTGATATACTAATGACTCCAAGCTTAACACCATCAACATCTCTAGAAAGCCTTGGCTAAAATATTTTTTAAAGCCAACATATTTTGGACTGACCTGTGGCGTTAGTTGGACACTTGTTGTAGACAGTTTCTCCAGCTGAGGCCCTTTTCCATGACATAGAGAGAAGGTTATCTTCGTTACATATCTCATGAGGAGCTGTAGAGTAAGGTGAGAAATGCACAACAAATAAAGTCAATCAATTTCACTAGCATAGCACAAATACAAACAATAGAAGTTGACAAAAGTGCTGAACTGCCAAACAATACAATTCAATACAATGCAATAAAAAGAAGAAAATCAATACACATAATAATAGTAAAGCAATTGCAGCACAATAGAAGATCAAGTCAAGGTGTCAAGTTTAATTCAATCGAATGCTAAGAGGAAGAGTTGGGCCTTTAGCAGCGACTGAAAGGATTCTGTAGTCGAAGCAATTTGTATATGAATAAAAACTGTTCCACAGATTAGTGGCTGACACGGCAAAAGCTTTGTCACCACCGTTTTTGTGTCTAGTTCTGGAAAAAACCAGGAGCATCTGATTACTCGACCATATTGCTCTACTTAGAAGTAAGTAGAGCAAATTCAACCATTAAAATAAATCCGGAAATCGACAGGTAGAGGGCAAACAAAGGGGATATAAAAGGATGTTTCCTTTTTCCAGGAAGAAGACGAGCAGCTGCATTCTGAAGTAACTGCAGATGACTAAGACAAATGTTCTACACCCACATAGAAAGAGTAAGAGTAGTTCAATGTCTAACTAGGCTTTAAAGGGCTAACAGCCTTGACCAAACAAAGCAAAATATATTGGTTCATGAAATAGAAGTTGTCAAAAATAATGAGAATATTCTTAACAAAGGAACAAATGGGAGAAGCTAAAGTGCTCATCCGAATAAGTCAGGTCTTCCGAGATAACATGCTCAGTCCAATCTTTATTAAGATTAAAAGATAAAGTCCATCCAAAAGCTGCAATTATTCCTAAGTATTTGGATTTGTACAGCATCAGTTAAACAATGCAAAGGAATATCATCTTTCTAAAACATAATGGACACAAAGGGCAGCAAATAAGATAAAAACAGGAGAGGTCCCAAAATGTAGCTTTGAGGGACGCCACAGGTAAGTAGGCCCAAAGCCGAAGAATATGAACCTAAGCGAACCGAGAAGGCAGAGAAAACTAACATAAAGCAGGCAGGCACACAGAAAAAAAGAGAAATTACAATGCACACACTCCCATAGACACATACATCGCAGGAGATAAGGGAGACAGAGAAGCACCAAAAAAAAACAAGATTCAAATCAATGTTCTCCTGCAGCAGCTCCCAATCTTATTCCCTTGTGCATTGCTCAGTGCTCTGTGTCACTGCCTCAGTACAGTATCTCATTCCCTCTTCATCTCACCCCCTCTCTTTATTCATCTGTTTCCCCCCCCCCTCCTTCTCTTTCATAACCCTGATGAAAAAAAAAAAACCGGGGGAGTGTGCTCTGAAGATATTCCGAGGGGGCAGACGAGTGTTGGCAGAGGCAATGCATAGAGATGAAAAGGGACGGAGAGTGAATAGAAAGAGAGAGAGATACTTAAAAAGAGAGAAAATATGATATGATGTTCCCCTGAAATGCCAACAGAAAGGATCCGCGTCTTGTGTCAAATATGGTCGGGAGTTACTCAAAACAAAGGGGTCACGATGGAAGATGCACTCTAAAGTTGATAGTTTGTAGCCTGTCAGAGCTAAAAGCAAGCACGTACACCAGAGTTCCCGTTAGCCGGTAATTACCGGACTATGACCGGTCAAATATGCTGAAGACCGGCAAATCTAAATCTCTCCGGTCAAAGTGTCCGGTCAAAATAATTTCCCCTTAGCGCAATACTGCATCAGTTGCGCAACTTGCGCCACTTATGTGACTTAATCTACTGTTAGGGCTCACAAACTACATTCAAATATAAAAGAAAAACCACTGGTAATAACTTCCATGCTGCCTGACAGCCTACTGTGCATGTGATTGGGCACAGATACACACAATCTCCAACAGGGACGCAGCAGGAGCCGCATGCAGAGAAATGAAACCAAGCAAGTTTCCAAGCATGAATAATAAGTACATAAATTAACAGTGTTATCCCTCATTTTCTCGGCTCACACACACATTCAGAGTCACTGACCAGGGCACTTCTTCTCATTACAGGCCCGGACCTCCTCTCCTGAGCCCTCACATGGATAGCCCTGGTCTCCGGTCCCCTCACACAATCTGGAGCGGTGCTGCAAACCCGAGTCACATGTCTTGCTGCAGAGGCTCCAGTGGTTCCAGGTGCCCCAGTTACCTCCACCTAGAACAGGAGCATAGCACCGCCGGAGAAGATTGGGGAGCAGAGAGGAAGTGTGAGAGCAGAAGAAAGAAGCATGTTAGGTGAAGAAAATATGGGTGTTGTTGATGAGTAGCAAATTTAGGTTACAACTTCAAGGCTTTTTAAATGTGTCAGTGTGGTAACTTAATTAATAGGAACCCATTGTGGGCCCTAGGCTCAATAAAACACACTAGTATTTTTTGTCCTCCGGGAACCCCAGTCCAAACAAATTGGGTCCCAACCCACAAATTGCTGGTGTGTGGACTAGAATCAAAGAAAACCATACAGATGCCTTTAGATAATGCATGTTTGTATAATAACGTTTGCGAGTGTGAATACTAATAATTCATTTGTACGCCTTACCAGTGCAGGAAGGGTTGGTGCATTCTCTGCTCTCCTGATGATCCCCATTACATTCAGCCCAGCCGTGCACAGACGCACTGCAGCGCCTCTGTCTCTGCTGGCTTCCCGTGTTACAGGTCACACTGCATTTCAACCACGGCCCCCACTCCAACCACTGGCCCTCCACTAGACAGCGGGGAAAGGGGGTGAGAGACATAGAGAGACAGGCAAACTAATGAGATTGATAGAAGATTTTTGAGACATGGGGAAATCAGGGGATATTGATTCAGATTGGTGAAGCAGACTTTTGGGTCAAGAAAGGTGCAAAGGCAGAAAAGACACAGGACAGAAACTGTGAGCGGGCTACAAGTAAACAGAATATACAATGAGTTTCCATTAAAAGCAACACACAAACAAATAAACATATTTCTTTCTTTTATTGACATTATAAATATCTGTAGTGGAATTTGCCGATTACTATTCATATCATGCAGTGTTTTAAAGAGTTCACACAGAGTACAGACTGTTGGGGTTTCATTCAAAGTGATATTAGGCTCCACATGTGGATTATTGACTGTTTATGCAGAAATAGATGAATACACAAATGAACATCATTTCAGTACAATTCAGACCTACCAGTCGTAACAATGAATGAATATCAAATAGCTTAACCAAAGCCTCATGAGCACAGGTGTAATCAAAGCCCCCACTGTCCCCTTTAATAAGAGAGCATTCGTCAAATGGAATATCCAAAATGCAAAACAATTATGAAAACAGGGAGTTTAATCATTAATTGGGTGCACAGTTAAAGATGTCTGGTATGCCATTAACTTCAAAGCTTGTAAAAGACCATTTTGAGGATCTGTGTCACAAAACAGAACACAGCGTTCTGCTGAGAAAAGGCACGGTAGCTGAAAGACATCTGTGACAAATATTCTTAATTCATTCCTCAATGTATTTTTAATTAGAACCCTTGAGTAAAACCGAAAAATGACAGGAGAACCAAATACTAACCCGTGACAATGTCCATTTATATGTTATAATACTCTTTATAAAGGGACTTAATATTGTATTGTTGCAAATGGTAATTATTGATCTTTTTTATGTATTGTTTGTTTATCAGACACACGGTGATCATTTGAATTGACAAACAACACAAGGCTTCATTGTGTTGACAGCAGTGTTACTATGTCCTGCCTCCAGCATATGGACCTGAAATATGCTTTGAATTGTCCTATTTTGCAACATAACTGTACTGAACAAAGTGTAATGTAATGTAGTGTTAATTGTAGTGTTAATTGAACTATTCATATCTTAGACTGCACTGTAACTTTTATCCATGTACTTTTTTCTTTTAATGTTTATTTTATTAGCTTTTCTTTTTAATGACTGATTTTAAATGCCATTTTCTTAATCTCTTTCATTTTTTGTAAAGCACTTTGAATTGCCTTGTGTTGAAAAGTGCTATATAAATAAACTTGCCTTGCCTTGCCTTGCCTAATGATTTTAACCTCGATTTTAACTGAAATTCTCACAAAACATTTAACTCAGATGACCTTGTTAAGGGGTAATGGTGAGCTAGTCAGCGAGCAATTATGTATTATATATTGTACCATCTATTCAGATCCAACAATGTTTTGCTTAAAAAGCGGCCAGCTCTTGAAAGTGATTGATGGAAACGGGCCTGTAAGACGAAACTAATACATTCAAACTCCATATAGAGCAGAGTGAGCATTATCTGTTGGTTTAACTACAATTGAAAGACATTTGATCAATCAAAATATTGCTGTAGAGCTTGCATACAACTGATATAAGTTGGATTTTTCTATTTAATGTAACCTTAAGTCAAGCCGAGTTGATGCAGAGGTCTATGCTGAAAATAAATATACATTATGAATGCTCTGATAGTTCGAGGAAAGTCTTTTTTGAATATGTGTAGAATGAATTAAGTCAAGGTAAGTTTAATCACATCTTAACAGGCTATGAAAAAGAGGTCTGTATATAGCTATTGTGTATGTGCTTTAATACATCAGCCTGTCTATTTGTGTTTATATTAAGAACAGCAATTCAAAGTGAGAACTATTACTTGTTTGGGCTCAAAATGATATATCGAGGCACACATTCTACACACAGGGGCTTTAAGTAGCAGAGAATGTGAAGTACAGTCCAGTAAATGTATTTGTCTGGTTCTCCCAAGTGGGAAGCCATTGCCATCTATCCTTGGTAATGTGGTCAATCACGCTGTGTGTGGCTTTTACTCTGTTCCAACAAGCTGGGGCCAACGCTGTTGGGTAGCATTTCAGTGTGAACGTGACAAAACAAACGGCATATAGAAACCTAGCATGGGAACTCTCTCCTGTGAGGGTTTTCTTGCTAGTGACTTCAACTATTAGACAGTATAGCAAATGACACATAGGGATTCATGTCTGACTGTTTATTTTATATATAGCTTGTTTCAGATGTTGACATTATAAAAGGCCTAAAATCAATTATTCATGTGTGACATTTCTGCTGGTTTAACTCTTAATCTGTTGATTGTAGTCATATGTGATGCATCAGCTGCCATTAACATTTACAGCTTTGCCTTAACATGCATGCATTTGCCTGATGTCTTAGTCTGTGTTTACATACGTGATGAGCCACTGTGAAGATAAGAAATACTAGTGAAAGAGAACACATTTGATTAATTCCTGTGGGTTTAACACTGTGCAGTATAGATAGAGCATATTATAGTATACTGTCTGAATATCTGCCTTCAAATAAGATCCAATCTTTGAGACATAAACACACAAACATACACACAAAGGATCCATCAGAGTTCTATTTTCTATGCATGGAGGATTTTGCCAAAAGGCCTGTGCTGGTATTCATAATTTCAAAGGACCATTTGCCTTTGAACTCCCATAAGCAAGCAGAATCTGTTGTGATAGATGCACACACTCATACACAAACACATAAACCATACGAGTACACACATACACACATTTCCTTCAGGCCCTTGAAGGAAGAGCCTTCCTCCCAAACCCCCTATTTCCATCACTGTTCCCAAAACAGCATGGCAAAACATCCCGGAGGCCATACTTAGGATTACGACGTCTCCCTGTTTCTTCCTCTTTGAGCCATAACTTTGCAGCCTCCTTGTCTGGCAATGGGGACAGTTTTGTTTTTAAATATTAACCTTATAAAACCACTGCTTTGAAAAAAAACATTAAAACAAAAAAGCCACACAAAAAACATGACTCAGTCGGGAGCATAACAACACTAAATCTTTAGCCAAGAAAGGCTTCAGTGGCATTCACATATATAATGTCATAAAGGTAAAATAAAAAGGATTCTTTACCTTAGCAATTGTAAATAAAAATCACTCACCCTGTTATAATTGCTTAGCCAGTGAGTGATTACATACGCATAAGCACACACTCAAAACAAGTCGGGATTTAAAACGGTTATTACACAAGCCGTCTTGTGTGTTAGTTTGTTGTGTCCATTGATGCCATTATTCCAATGTTATATAGAAACCTCTGAGAATGCAGCAAGCACACATTTAATAACTAGAATTAATATTCCGTTCTATTGTCAATGCTTTCATATTAAGTGGTTTTCAAAAGTGACACTTTAAAGAAACATTAACATCGCACAGTGGCAATATATGTGCCTGAAGTGTAGTTTCAAAATGCCAAAGGGTTTTCCTTTCATAAAGTTGATCACATCTAATGGGTAGATGTAAGTATTTTCATCTCAAATGTTTGAATCTGGAAACCTCCTCTGTGATAGGCTGAGGTAGCTGTTGGCCAACACCTCCCTCTCTGTTTTGTCAGACTGGTATTGAGAGCTTATTTCAAATCGCTATTCTGTCCTTTTCCACTCCAATGCAGCCTGATGAAGATGTTTCAGCTGGGCAGCCTGAGCCAGATTGGAATAAAGTCCCGAGATACCTTTGATACTAGAATTAGATGGGGCTGCACCAGTGACTTATTGCTGTTCTTGACAAGGTATAGACCTAACAGATAATCTCAGAGACAAAAGCTGAAGACCTCCACGGCAGGACTTCTTAGCAATCTAAACCGAGCCAACCATGGAGGAAGCATAGAAGTCCAACCTAAAGGCGTTGCTAGGCTACGACCCAGCACGATTTCTGGTGTGAGCGTTGAGGGGTGGGCATGACTGCAATGGCTGACCAGAGGTGAACATGACACTGAAAAGGATGCAGGAGATTAAGCAGTGAGCATAAAAAGGCGGGATATATGGAGGTTGTTGCATTCACGCCATGTCAGCAGAAAAGTTAGAATGGAAACTATTTCCCACTACTCCAAATTGGAAGTGTTCATGCATTATTCCAATTTGTTTACACCCATAACTAACATTGTCACACTATAGAATCATGGAAAGTAAGCCCAATTTAGCCATTTGCATTGTGGTATGTTAACTACATTTGTCGAATTCCAATAACGGGTGAAACAAATAGTTTATATTCTAGATCTTGTGTACAACATTAGACAGGAGAAAGAAAAAGGAAAGCAGCAAACTGTCAAACCAACAAGACAGAGTAAAAGGCCTCACTAGAGGTAATTGAGGATGAATTTAGGGACTATGGTGCATTGAGCAAAATGCTAACATCAGCGGGCTAACATGCTCACAATGATAAAGCTAATTAATTCCGCAAAAAAGTGTTTACAATATTTACTATCTTAGTTCAGCATGCTAACTCTACTATTTAGCACCACTAGAGATCAGTAGTTAAGGCCTCAAACAAAGTAAAATGTTAAAACTAAGAAAAGTCAAGCTGTAGCTAATGGAGGCTAGCGTGTATGTTTTTCTACTCAACTGCTCCTACAGTCTGCAAAACGGGACATAAGTGTAGCATTAGTCCAATTATTAATTAAGTAGAGGAGGGAGTAACTTGGTCACTACAAGAGCATAGTGGAAGAACAGAAAACATGAATGCAGTGACAAAGTGTAGATATAAAAGTTGTTTTTGAAAATGGTGATCCATGAAAAGACAGAGAGACATGCTGGTCTGGGTGTATCATGTAAATGGAGATGGTACTAACCAGGACACACTGCTATGTTGCAGAGTTTGGTCTGAGTCTCGGGATATCCACAAGCCATTGCCGCGCTTCCGTTTACACACTTCCTGGTTCGAGTCCTGGAGCCCCGCCCACAGGTCACAGAGCACAGACTCCATGACGACCACTCCTCCCAAAGCCCATGCACTGCAAACACCCACAAACATATGCACAACATGGGGATGGGAGATGAGGGATTGGTCGGAGCATCCCATCGCAGGCAGGAGGGTTAGAGAATGGGAGAAACATGAGATATCAAATGAGTCTGAGAGCACATTCCAAACATGAAGGAGGTGAACTTCTGACCTCCATAAAAAAACATTCCAGTTTCAATGGACAACAAGCATTGAGAATGTTGCTACATGAAAGAGAATGGAGGTTAGGATCGGGCGCTTTTTTAAGTCATGCAGCTTGAGTCATGATAACGAAATGAATGTGGAAAGTTTGCCTCTGAAAGTATTAAAGCTTTCAGTTAGTATGTAGAGGTACCCAGACGATCCAACACTCAACTGACTTCAAACACCAATTAAAGAATCAAAATGTTTCTCATCCTTTTCCCTCCCTTTTGTTTTGTATTATCTCTATTGCACATTTCAACCCTTTTTTGTTGCACCAACTAACAATGAAATACATTGATTAATAGAATACATGAGAAGAGTTGCCAAACATTTTTGCAGACAATGTGAATTTTTGTGATGCTGCTTGACTGACACCAGGTTCTTGCATGTCTTATTTCACAGTGTTCAAGCTTTGTTAGGCTGGCATATTGTGCCATTTAAGAGAACAACTAATACAAACAAACGTTCAAATAGGGCTAAAAGGGTATGATTATGTTGAGACAGATAGAGGAACAATTATACAAAATAAATGTTTATTAGGAGACACCAAAAAAGGTAACAATGACATAATGAACGTGTCAAAAAGAGGAATGAATTCAAACAGATATATTTGTAAAAGGAGGAGAGTGAATGTGAAAGAACACAACAAGATATGGGCTCAAAAAGTTTATCAGACTTTGGGATAAAAGAAAACAAGACGTTTTTTCGAAAAACACTGAAAGCCTCAGCCAGAGACCAGAGGAGATTAAGCCGTGTTGAAAGACATGGACAAAAGAGAGGTGAACATTTGAAGAGATGCTGAACGAAATATAGAAATCAAGATATAAGATTGGGAAGGGAGAGAAAGTTAGAGACAGCAGGATGAAGATTGCTGGTCCTGTGTTGAGCAAAGCTAAATAAATTATGGCGATAAATAATTTAGCCGACTCTGTGAAGCGAGGCTCAGAGGAGCAGGAGTAGAAGGCTGAGATAAAGCGAGAGTTCTATGGTATTAAGAAGTACAGAGATACTGCTGGTAAATAGTGAAATATCCTCAATTTAAGTTAAAAAGATGGTATCAGTGCTTCTTAATAAAGCTGCTCTACAAAATGGCTATACCGTATGTTGCAAGAGTAGAAGGAAATAAGCAGCATGGGGATTGTATCCGTACTTTAGTCTTAAACTTTATGAAATGCCTTTTCCAGCTCAAAAGTGGGCCGTGCTGAAATGAAGTACAAGCAAGATGTTAACTTAGCAAATATGTATTTTTTTAAACGCTTCCATGACACAAAAAAACTTCTAACATAGAGAATAGTGGTTAAATATTAACCCATTTGTTCGCTCATTTTAAATATTGAGGACGTATCTTTGAGAATACTTCATTAATGAGCTGTTTAATATTGATTTCGCATTACATACCCCCAATAGCAAAACATAACTCAAGTTACAATGGCAATAACTTTGTATTGTATCGGACTAAATAGCAGAATAGCGCCGGCTAGGTTAGCGTCAATCTTGGAACCGTTTGCTATCAGTTTGAGAAAGATTCAGGGACAAACCAAAAACAAGTTATCAAGACTGTAAGAATAATTAAAAATAGCTAGTGCAATCCAATCATTTTGGTAGTTTTAAGTCATACTCTGGCCAGCAATGAACAACCAGTGCAATCTTTTATTTATTTGAAATGTCATTATCATGTTACTGGTTTGAAAGCATTGTTTGTACTGCAGTATAAAAGGCAATGTTGGGTTCTTAATAGCGAAATTAGTCTGGCATCAAATATGGAATAAGACTGATTTCCAAGTCCTGATAAAAATAAAATATAATCCTCAAAGTGAGGCAGATTTCTTAGGTGTTTCTCATCCCACACTGCCAAACTTTTTCAGAAGACAGAAGCAACGTGATACAATAACAAGTTCAAAAATAAATACAAATACAGTCAATCAGCTCAGTAGGAGCAATTGTAACCTTCCTTTTTTCTAGCACACTACAAGATTGCTTTGTAGGACATTACTTATTCATTGAAATTGAATCTTCATCTATCAAACCCCGTAAAAAAAAAACACACAATTCAGTCGCAGTTCTGTTATTTAGCATATTTTTGTTTTTTACTTCGACACTACAAGATTGCTTGTAAGACATTACTTATTCATCCAAATGTATTCTCCATCTCTCAAACCAAGAACAAGTCCATCCGTCTGACTGTGCAAAGCCAATCATTTAGCCTATCAAATCAAGCGAGAGCAGCTTTGGGTCTAAGACACATTAGTGGAAAAAATATAAATTGGAGAAACAGATAATCAAATTAAAGAGTAACAAACACATACAAATGTCTTCAGAGACAGCATTTAGGATGTTCTTACACCACCTATTGGTGACAGAGTAATCACTTCCCATCGAGTGGTATTTCCAGTCATAAAAAAAGCAGTTCTTTGAAATGTGTTGTCTATATTAACAACACTATTAACATAAAACAGCTCTTTGTAGTTCAACTGTGCACATTAAAAGGGATGTTATTGCCATCCGTGTTGCAGTCACAGAGGGAGATGGAAAAGAACATGTTTAAAGCAGCAGGACAAAAAATAAAATTCAAATAACAACCTGATGAACTTTGAAACCCCAAAGTGACAGATATATCTCTTAACACCCATTCACAAAGTTAATGAACGCCAGATATTCATCTTTGCAAGAGAATGGTGAAAAAATAGGCTCAAAGAGAAAGGAGAAAATGTCCATGCACACTTTTCTTTATTCAAACATGCATACACATTTAGCAGCTATGCCTAATTAGAATGCAACACTATAATTCTCGTCTTTAATATCTATTTCATTTCAAATATAAGTACTAACGATGTATGATGTAAAAAGATATCGGCTTTAACTTTTTCTAGCTTTTGGAAATGCATATTCTCTAATAGGACACATGCATCATATTGATCCTAAGAATGACCATCATTAGTAGCAGTTTCCTCTGGTTGTAGCACGGCAGAGCTGCATTATTTAAAGCTGCTTATAAGGCTCTGTGCAAGTGTAGTTTTGTGTGTTCTTCCATTAGTTTATGTATCCTCGCATGCACCCTCGGTCTCTTTTCTAAATCATTACCGGAAGTGTGATGTAGCAGCGATTGACTACGCACTGACCCACACTCACTGTATTTATAATGCACAATTGTTCCGCTCCATATTTTAAATGTCACTGAATCTATGGTAAATGAGCAGTAGCTAAACGGAACAGAAGTAGAGGGATGCTACTTTACTTTGCACGCCTTGGGGCATAAAAGACTTCAGTACATATTTTAAAAAAAGTTAATTTGCCAAAGCAATTACTGCCTAGTTTGCTTTGTCAAGATGCAGTGCATTACTTAAAATTGATTATCTGTATCACCTTAATTTAGGAGTTTTATCCTTGAGAAAACAAGGAGATTTTTATTTTTCTATTTTCACTTCATTGGCTTTCTGTCCAAGCTACTTTTCTTTGATGTTCCCTAACTTGTGCAGACACACATACACGCATGCACAGAGTGCCCAGAGACATATCCACCCACACTCATAAAATACCCATACATCTAAGTCCTAACTTTTGCACAAACACAAATAAATGTTAAAAAAAAAGCCGAAAATTGAACATTCTGGCCAACTGAATTTAAGTATGCAGACTGCACTCTCCCCACCTCAGGATACTCTGGGAGAAACTGTGAAATAGTGAGCGTGTTCACACTTATGTTTGCTTGTGTGCCTTGTATATTTTTGAGTGCATAATATGCATATGAAACAGAATAGAGGATGTTTATTAAGAACATTTCCCTTGCAGATCTTTCAGATAAATCAGTGAGTTGGCTCGATTGGCCGTCATGTTCTAAACATCAGGGTTGAAAAGGCTCATGCTTGCATGCCTGAGCTGTTTATGTGTCGGATTTTCTCAGATTCAAACTGCATATGTTGGATCTTAGAGCATTTGATGTATAAGCAAGGGAAACATTATATTGAGATTGTTATATATGCATGTCATGTCTTTTTGTTAGGCTTTAATCTAAGAGCAAATGGATCAACCAATCCATCAAATGTGTTGATTTTAAATCAGATTTAAAAAAATTAAAAAAATTCTATCACATCAAGTTCATTAAACACTTGTATGTCTCTTTGCTTACACCCCCACATTCTAAGTCTACTTGAATTTGGTGTGATCCCATTCAGGCAATCCCAGAGGTGCCACTCCCCCCCTTCAGAACCACGTCAGGAAACATCAGAGGAGTGAGGGAATAAATGAAATAAGAAATGGCACATAACACAACAACCAATATCCCATCAAAGGAGCGGCTGAGGATATTAATTTCGACACTGAATGGAAAATGAGGCACTTAGATATACAAATCGCGTTGGCGCATTTGCATAAAAACAAGATTAGCATATGCACCGACAGGGAAGGGGAAAATCTGCTTCTCGTTTCTCCATTTTCATATTTTCTTTATGGTTTTAAAGACTTTAATAAACACTGAATGACACCTACATCTGAAGTAAAAGCACGAGTGTGCAAATAAGAAATCTGCAAACTCATACCAACATACAGAAATCGCAATTGAAACTCACTGTTTTGCACTTGAAGTATAATGATAAATAAATATCTATTAAATAACAATAGCAACACATTATACATACATTGTGCACACTTAGAAGCAAAGACCTTGAATGAGCACAAATGTGGTACAGAGGAATTAACATAGGGAAAGCTTGTGACATTTGAAAATGTTGTCTAATTTGAAGGTTTTCCTATAAAATAGTTCCTCATCCACTGATTTTCAAGCAATGTGTGGAAAGGACCTGTCCAAAGATGGCGCTCTTTTTAGAGGCTAATGCCCAATGACCCCATCCTATGCTTTCCCGATGACACTTAGACAGAAGTCGCTCCTTTTTTAATTATTATTATTATTATTTTTGTAAGTTATGGGCTCATACTTTTCAATTCATAATCCGTCATATAAAAACATCACTGTTATTATTAGAATGGAACTATATGGAGGACATTGGTGCTGTTGTTATGTGATGCACTTTCTCAGGTGCCACAGGGATCAGAGATATTAGCCTACAGATGTCAAAAGAAAATAAAGAATCATGCCTTCTTCCTTCCCTTAAGGAAAATACTTGTTCAGGCACTTAAACACTGCTATATTTAAGGAGCCAAGAATCTAATTTCCAGGTTTTGACAGGTTCACACGTGGACAAAATATCCAAGGCGAGATTTTCCACAGTTCATTTTTTCCCACTGGTGTATTTCTTCATGTGAAGCACCATGGAAGTAGACAGGCAACACAATGTGAAGCTAACAGATACCTTGACTGTCTCCTTTGTGGTTAAGACTGTAGCGCCAGAGCCTTGAGCTTGAAAGAGTACTGCATTGATTGAACTTAGCACTAACGTAAGACTCTCAGGCTCACAATGGACAGTTCAAAAGTATCAAAATTGATGCAGCAGAACAAGAGATATTGCCTTTTTGTGCCATACATTTGTCTCCGCTGTCAAGCCTTGGCACCTACATTGCCTGTAATGCAACTAAAGTGCCAACGGTTCGGTCTGAGTTGCGGGTGTGTCACGCTATATTTTACCGAGCAACACTGAATCTTGGTCCTTACTGGAGCTGAAAGTACTGAATCAGGATTTCATTTCAAATGCAATCAGGACAACCAATCAAACCAGAACAAGACGGGAAGCACTTCAACATTTCATCTAGTGAAGACCTACACAGGCAATCAAACCCAGAGCGGAACTCACATTATTCAGAATGAGAGGTACACAAGTTCCCCCAGCGACTTGATCTGGCTTGATTGTGTTGTGTGTTGCTGAGGTGCTCATCAGTTTGATCCAGCCTTTTTGGAGCAAGCAGACAGGGTTGAATTGGCAGAGCAGGCTTGCATATGAACATTTTACTTGATCAGTTAAACATGTTTTGGAGAAGCCGTTAAATCTAAAATGTCAAAGCAAAAGATGCAGTTGCTGTTGTTTACATGTTGATTTGGTGTTTTAACTGTAATGCCAACATGCCAAGGGTGATTTTATTGTTGTATTCTTCTTAAATGTCCATGTACAGTAAGCTTAGTAAATGTTACCGTTCATTGTTAATCAAACATCAGCTAAGTGTTCATTATACCAAATGCCTGCATAGGTAGATATAGAAAATAAAATGGAAATAGGAGCAATGCTGAACGAAAAAGTAAAAGAGGAGAGCTGGATATAGAGAATCCAGGAAGTATGAACTTCTGAGCTGTGGAAAGTCTAATAGACTTGCTGACATTGAGCTTAGGTGTCACGTCTGTCTCCCCCTCTCTCTTCCTCACTCTTCCTCTCTCCCTCTCTCAGCTGGCCAGCAGAGTGAATCGAAATGACAAAATTAGATTCTCATTCTGTGGGTTCTTTTCTGCTTGGTTAGATTGTGTTTTGGCTGAGTAGATCCCATGTGATGTGAGTGGTTGTGTGTGTGTGTGTGTGTGTGTGTGTGTGTGTGTGTGTGTGTGTGTGTGTGTGTGTGTGTGTGTGTGTGTGTGTGTGTGTGTGTGTGTGTGTGTTTGTGTGTGTGTGCTTGCCGCCTACCTTCCTCAAAAGTGACAGTTTTCACACTGTCATTATTTTTCTTCAGTTTTACAGCTTTTCTAACACATTCTAAACAGACAAGTACATGCTGCATGGGTGAGTGAGGCGCTTAGCACAAAGCTTATGTTTTAAAGCTGCCTTTAGTCAATCTGTACGTTTAAAAAAACTAAACCAAACCAAACCGTAGCCTGGAGTAAATTCACATACTGTATGTATTCGGTCATTATTTTTGCAACAATGCTAAACCGTTTTCGTTTATTTTTCCCTTATTCTCCCTCCTTAAAAGCCTGGGGCATATCCCAAAACACCATATGGGTAGAAAAGCACCCTGTAGAAGTCAGCAGGGACTGAAGAAATTAAGAAAAAGAGGCTTCCGTGGCAGTTATTTCAACCCCTTGCTTAATTAAACGGCACAAAATACAATGCACAAAGAAAAAGATAAAACCCTTATTATTTTGTGCTTGTAAGACGACGTTTCTAATCAGTTGGCTCCACTCTGGGATTTCAGGGAATGCTGAAAGTTAGTGAACATACCTGAGCCCGAGATGCCCGGATCGCCCGGACAGGAAGCGGTGTTGTTGCACATGCGTGTTTCCCGCAGGGCTCCGCTGCATAGTGTCCCATAGGGAGAGGAAACGCATGATCGCGTCCTCACTTGCCAGCCTTGCCCGCATGTAAGAGAACACACGCTCCACTGAGACCACTCCTCTGCCGCAGGGTCGCCTGAAGAGCAAGACGGAGGTGGACAGAGACAGGGTCATTCTCAATGATTCTAGTTCTAGGGATTTTACCGCTTCTGAGAGAGTGAAAACTGAAGAGGCAGTTGTTCTGGGAATGATCACAGCCCACTGACACAACAGCTTATCGTAAAAAAACAAGGCTTTAAACCAAAGTAATAAAGCATGGGGGATGCATCCATGTAGTTCTAGACATGGATGTTCATATTGTCTCGTTAGATTTGTAAGTGTTTAGACTGTGTAATCGTAATACTTGTACCATGGGGGTATACAGCCAAAAAAAGCCACAACAAAAACGGAGCTACCGTAACTTTGAGTGAACAGCACTTAATTCTCCCTCCAAATGTTCCCAGGACCGAACAAATCATCACGCTTGCTTTTTTGATTCATGTTGGCAATTCTAGGTTTATTTACTGAAATAAAATGAAAATCCCTACAGTAGGACGGCAGTGACACGTTGCATTATTACAGTGGTACAATACAAGAAAAACTAAATTGTAATGCATACATTTGTCAAGAGAAAAGCCTGGGACTTTTCAACAGACTCTAGGATTAGTGTTTATTTCCCCCCCTGATAAAAGCACAAGATATTTATTTTGAGCTCGGCTTACAAAGGGTACATTTTTTCAAGTGTATAATCTTGACATAAACTAGCTAAAATGCTCTGTCATTACCCAATAGTCTGTATGATATTCCTGCAGAAACAAGTATGGGGAATTTGATTCAAGCTCCTTAATGTGAATACACCTTGATTGAATATTCATAAGGATGATGATCCTGTTCAATCCAATGAATACTCATGGAATTATGATAACACAAGATCTCCCAGATAATCCAAGATGGATTGCTTTAGTTGTTAATTTAGTGGCAAAGATTGGGATGTTTTGTGGGGGATTGTGAGTTCTGCAGGCGGCTGGGAAGAGACTCCCACTGTTCCCTCCGAGTTACGCCCTTGACAGCGAGAAAAAAAAGTGTGAAGTCATCGCGCTTCTCTCTTTCTAAATTGTTTATGAGCGCCGTGTCCTTTGATCGAGGCGTCATCACATGGCAAAGAAGGAAATCTAATTAATTGCATGTCCGTTAATCGCATTACATCTTCATTAGCATGCCGTGAGTCAGGGCTTAAGCTCATCACACATGCCTGGAGGAGTGGAAGAATGGGGAGAAGAGGGGTGGGGGGGGGGAGTATGAGAAGGACAAGACAGAGCCAGGGGTTTCACTTGTGGTAGGAACTCCTTCCTCCACACACTGGGAGCTATGAATATGTAAATGTGTGTGTGTTTATATGTGTATGCTTATGGGCACAAATGTGTGTATGACCTATTCTAACGCGGGTGAATCAGCCACCATGTAATGTCATGTATGTATAAGACAGATTCCTCTGCTTATATAAACTACATGTGACATATTTAACATGGATCATGTCATAAATAATCCCATTAGTTATTTGTAATCCTATTCATTATGTACGATTCGCACACACGCAACGGCCAACTACAGTAGCCGCCCCGGAGATCAGACAGGCTTCGGAAGGTGAATATAGAAATGATTTATAAGGAACTTTTTTATTTCGTGAAATACACCGCCTGTTAAGTTGAATTCTTGCGTCCCAGGCTGGACTCATGCACACATTACTCACCAGTTTGTGCCTGAAACACACCTGGCTGGTCAGCTGATCGAGGTCTCTGGGTCTTCACCTTCAGATCATCATCTTCAAATGGGTCTGAAATGGAAAAAATTTAGATTTTACTTACATTTAATTGTTCAGCTTGTATTGAATAGCACAGCTGGATATAGGTAATGCAGCACGAAGTTGAACTCTAAGAGCATACATGCTGGTGTGTAGATATCAACCTCCTTTACTACAAACATTTGTGCCAAGACATACAGATCGTTGTTTTTAAAGCTGTAGTCAACAAGTCTTCATAGGCATCGATATGTACTTTGTGCATTCAGAGAAGTAAAAAAAACACGTTTTTTAGTACATCCAAATACGACTCTGGCAAAAATAATACACAGACGCCTACATTTCCTTGGCTTGCTCTCTGTTACAGAATATTTAAAGCACACACCGATACATTTCAGCACACATCGTACTGAAATGTAACAGAACGTCAAGTCTACAGTATAATCTCAGAAAATCAGGTGGATGCTTACCGTCTCATTAGAGGCAAAGCATGAAATGTCAATTAAATATAGGTTGAAATGCAATGTGAGGAACGATAAGTAAGCAAGCTATAAAAAAAAGCCTTGACATGGTTATGAAAATGTACAAATAGTAAAGCTACACTGGAGAATGGCCTGGATCTGATTTGTCAGAGAGCTTATTTATATTAGAACACCTCATATAAATGTAGAGCAATAAGGATTTGTCGAAACAGAACGATTGCCTTGAGAGGAAGTTTGGAGAAAGCGAAATCATGCAACATATCTAAGTCAGTTTATCTCAATTGGTACAAACATACTGAGGCACAGTCTTCTGATCTGTGTGCAAATGGATTTGTAGGCTTAGTTTCAGCAACTCAAGACTTAATCAACTCCCTCGGCAGTAGAAACAATCTTTGATTTAACAGATCAGTTTTTACTTGGGTACTTTTTGCCTATGGGATGTTCTGCATTGCTTGAAATTACATGAAGCAGCTGAAACATACAGTTCACATGAAAATGTCATTGTGTGTGAATTAGATTACAGAGTGCAAAAGTGAGATTTCCCACATTAACTTCTGTCAAAATGTTGGCCTGAGGAAGAACACATAGGCACACACACACACACACACACACACACACATATACCATGCATACATCACTTCAGGGGACATTACATTGACTTACATGCATTTCCTGGAGACTTATCCTAACCTTAACCATAACCAACACATGCCTAACCCTAACCCTAACCCTTACCCTTACCCTAACCCTTACCCTAATCCTAAACAAGTCTTCACCCTAAAATGAATGATTCCCCTTATGGGGACCTCCAATTTGTCACCATAAGGGAGGCGATTCCCCACACGTGTCTGTGTAAACAGATGTAGGTCCCCACAAGTATAGTAATGCTAGCCACACACACACACACACACACACACACACACACACACACACACACACACACACACACACACACACACACACACACACACACACACACACACACACACACACACACACACACACACACACACACACACACACACACACACCTCGTAGTTAGGGTCTGATTGTTCGAACGCCCATCACAACCAGCACTCTAATTTGGCCTTTTACAAAAATAACCCTTTGAAAGGAATAAAAGACTTGTACTTGTCATCGTCTAGATCTCGCCTTTTGATCGATGTTGTCCAACTCTCCCTCCCATTCGCTTGTTGTGCTTCGTTCTCAGCAGGACCACTTGTGCTTGAAGGCCAAAGAAAAATATTCTTTCTGTGAAATAATGTGGTATTTGTGTTGTTGTGCTGTGTAGATAATATCTGCATCTGTCCCTTGTTAAAACAAACGATGCATGAGTGTGTTTTTTCTCTATATTGAGACGAGCAAATTGTGCAACAGCGCTCTGAAAGTATTTCGAAGACATATTTTATCTAGTCGACTCTTTGCCTAAAAAAGACTTCTAGAATACTGTTGCGTTTCATATGACAATCAAACAGAAAGTAGTGCTGCACATACCAGCAGCTCTGGGATTTACAGGTTTTTATTAGCTATAGTCGGGTCAGAGCACAGTACAAACGCCCACTTGCTGAGCTGCAGGTTTTACAGTAATATCTTACACCTAAAACCTTGTGCAAGGATATATTGCTCCTACTCTGAGCTAGATATTTGTAGCTTGCAATCGACAGTCCTTAGTTTTCTACATTCATCTTCACTGTTATCTCCCACCATAATAAGATGACAACTCATCCTAAACAGTCGACATTCACACAGAAGGATATAGTATACACTTTTGTTTTACGTAGGTAAAACTAGAAACGATTTTATTAAAGGTCAACTGTCTACTTAATGGATTCTAGAGTTACCTCAGTGGGAAATCAGTGACTCACAATATATCACCATTTTCAACAAGATAACTCAGAGTTTCACTTTAAACAATTCAGAAAAATTGATCTATATTGAAGGCTCAAGACAAAGCTCCGATCCGTGTGTCTGAATCATCTTATGGCAGATTCGGCCACAAATTAAGCCATTGTGTGGGAGCACATTTAGCCTTTTGGGATACAGAGGTTAGTGAAGCAGGGCAGTGGAGTAACGTCTCACATAAAATGACCAGTGAGGAAAACTTTTCTCTATCTCTTTAATATCTCTCTCTGTCTCAATGTGTCTGCTTTCTCACCCTCTCTCCCCCAGGTCTACAGCACAGAGGAGGATTTAGATGGACACCGCTGCGGAGTCCGGCATAATCGAAGGTAAAGATCAATATGGATAAACCCCTCATGAGTACTGACCTTTACAGTCCCTACTTTATTGTTTAATGTTCTCGAGCACACTTAAATGGACACATCATTGCACACTTCATCCAATCTTCTTGCCCTCTCTCATCCCTACTTTGTTACATCAATTTCAGCTGTTTCTTCATCTCCAAAGGAATCTGCTTTTCATCTGTAGCTGTCAGTATCACTCCAATCGGGAGAAAGGTCGATAACCCTATGATTGGTCAGGAGCAGAAGTGGAGATTCAACATTTGAAATGATGCCTTAGTGTCCTCTGACAGAAGTGTCAGTGGGGTCCTCGAATCTTGCCCTGACAAATGAACAAATGCTTTAGTAACAGTACAGTGCATGGGACATATAGGTCATTGTCATTTGTTATGTAGGGTTTAAGGGCATTTCAGTCCACACAAGTCAAGCTGCCTTTATAAAGTGGATTAAACAAAATGTTGTTAAAAGAATATGAATACAACTGATAACAGTGCAAGACCCTGCTTTAATAACCAATTTCATCCGTCTCTTATTTTAGGACAACCATTTGATTTGTCTGCTTTTTTTGAACCTGCTAAGACGAAAGCAATACTTCCCAAAGTCATTCAAGTCTTTGCTCTTTGATCTCTCTCTTTCTTCACAGACCAAACATTTTGATAAAGTAGCATGCCATGTATAAAGACCGAGTCACATCCACAGCGTGGTGATCGCTATCGCTCAGCAGGCAGCTTTGTCAGCTTCCTAAACGGTATGCAAAGAGCGACAGGATACCCAAACACACAAATGAATACATAATATTGGACACATTAAAAATCACACACGTAAGCAGTGTCACCAAATCTCAAATGTATACCTTCATGTAGCTCAGACACACGCTGAGACACACACACACACACACACACGCACGCACGCACGCACACACACACACACACACACACACACACACACACACACACACACACACACACACACACACACACACACACACACACACACACACACACACACACACACTTACACAATAGGAAGTAAATATGGCTGATAAATAAACGTCATGCAGTAAAGCGGTTTTGAGCCTGTACAAAGCAGCAGGCTGGGGAAAGGGATTGGGGCAGAGCCAGTTAGAGCCACAGGCTCCTTTGTCAGACTGAGCCAGGATTTAAGCCTGCTGGGAAGCCTTTATGTGTGTGTGTGTGTGTGTGTGTGTGTGTGTGTGTGTGTGTGTGTGTGTGTGTGTGTGTGTGTGTGTGTGTGTGTGTGTGTGTGTGTGTATGTGTATGTGTGTGTGTGTATGTGCGTGTGTGTGTGCGTGCGTGTGTGTGTGTGTGGAAGGAGAATGCATATGTTAACATATAAAACAGCTGTGTTAAGTATATGGCATGTGCAAAACAGTGGCACGAGAATGTTTGCAGTTGACTACTGTAAGCTCTTTCAGTACAGCGCGTTTGATTGAATGCACACACTCCTAAACACGCACAACAACACACACACACTCCAGAACACACACAGAGCAATTTCTCAGCCGTACATCAAATCTGAGTTTATAGCACTCTGGTGCTGTCCATTTACTCCAGGGTCCATCTGGGAGAGCCCAAACTGATAGAAGCGCACCATAATGGACTTTTTATAAGCTACTGGACAGACAGACCCACTCCATCTCTCTCCCTCACTCCTCTCTCGCACTCAGCAGCAGATATGAAGAGAGACGTTGAATCAGTTTGGTGCAGGACAGCGTCTGCTTGGCTATGGGGGCCTCAAGGTCATTTGAGTGCCCTCAAAATGGATTCAGAATCGAGTTTTCTCATCCCCTTGGGCTGACGGGTTTGTTTCACACCTACACACACACAACATATATACACAAATCCTCATAAGCCCTGGTATACTTCCAAACTGCTAAATTGGCTTTGTTTCATTTCACTTTCATTCTCCATCTCAAATTGCCCTTTTTCCCCGTTTTTCTTTCTCTTATTAGATATTTTCAAATCTTCCAATTCCCACACCACAGAGTCATTTGGTCTATCGTTCTGCCCTCCACCCCCTGTCTTCTACTTCAGCCTCTCTATCTCTCAGTTCAATAACAATATGATAAATTCTAGGGATTTACAGTCCAGCGGACCCCAAGGAAAGCTAGAGAGCTACAATCAAAGAGCAATCAATGCAGGGATGACCAGAACAACTCATCTAAAGCGGGGCAAGCAAGATTACTGTGTTGCATTTGCCTGATCAATTGCAGACAATTGCACCCATGGATTAGCATGTTTGTGCAAGGAACTCTCTGTATGGTGCTTTGCAGAAAGATAGTGAAGTGTTTACAACACAGCTAGAAGCATGTTAAATGAAATGATGCCACTTGTATAGACTATTCTGCACAGTGTCTATTATATTATATTTTCTTGCACTATTATCTATTTTATTGTGTTGCACTTAGGAGACCTAAGAATGTCATTGTCATAACTACACTGTAGCTATGTACGCCTTGAATTTTGAATGTTATAAATGTTTCACATGACCTGCTCCACATTTAATACAGGGTATATGCAGGAATCCTGAAGTCAGATGTAAAACCTTTTAAGACCTTTTTTAAGACCCTTTCCATACATGTTAAGACCTCATCGCCACTTGGAGTTTTAACCGGTTACATTGGCGACACACTTTACCTCACATTGACTATATTCAGTATTGATTGTCCTTCCTCCTTATCTTCCAACCATTTGGACGCACACTTGCATTTCCCCATAACAATGTTGTTTAACAACCGGCGTAAATGGAGCTTCGCGCTATCAAGCCGTGAGCGTGCGATGTCCTGTTCAGATGACGTCAAATCCAACGGGATTCCATAAATAAACTACACAGAATCACACTACACACCTACGCCATGATTACATTCAGGCAGACTGTAGAATACAACCTCTTTGGACCATTTATAGACTTATTGAAAACAAGCTACGAAATGTAATTCCTTGGAAAATGCCGTTTAATACTTTTGAATAGCCTTCATTTTCGCTAAATTGATTTATCAACTTTTAATACTTTTTAATGCCCCGCGGACACCCTGTAATAGCCACCCTCTCAATAATTGTGATACTTTAGATGAAACAACTAGAACAAACTTTCTGGTGATGTAATACCTTATAGGTAAATACACATCTGAGTTGACAAATATGACATGTGGGGTACCTCAAGGCTCCATCTTGGGGCCTCTTCTCTTTAACGTCTACATGCTACCACTGGCTCCGATAATGAAAAACAACAAAATAAGTTACCATAGCTATGCAGATGATACACAAATGTACGTAACAATTTCACCAGGAGACTATGCTCCAATTCAAACACTGAGTAAGTGCATTGAACAAATCAATGACTGGATGTGTCAGAACTTTCTCCAATTAAACAAAGATAAAACTGAGGTAATGGTTTTTGGAGCGAAGGCAGAACGTATAAAAGTTAGCGCTGAGCTTCAGTCTGCAATGTTCAAAACAACAGATAAAGCCAGAAATCTAGGTGTAGTCATGGACTCTGACCTGAGTTTCAACAGTCACATTAAAACAGTTACTAAATCAGCCTACTATCACCTAAAGAATATATCTAGGATTAAAAGACTAATGTCACAGCAGGATTTGGAAAAACTTGTCCATGCTTTTATCTTCAGTAGACTCGACTACTGCAATGGTGTCTTCACAGGTCTCACTAAAAAATCTATTAGAAAGCTGCAGCTGATTCAGAACGCCGCTGCTCGAGTCCTCACTAACACTAAGAAAGTGGATCACATCACTCCTGTTCTGAAGTCTTTACACTGGCTTCCTGTGTGTCAAAGAATATATTTCAAAATACTGCTGCTGGTTTATAAAGCACTGAATGGTTTAGGCCCAAAATACATTTCTGACCTCCTGCTAAATTATGAACCATCCAGATCTCTCAGGTCTTCAGGGACTGGTCAGCTTTCTGTCCACAGAGTCAGAACTAAACATGGAGAAGCAGCGTTCAGTTATTATGCTCCAAATATCTGGAACAAACTCCCAGAAACCTGCAGGTCCGCTTTAACTCTGACTACTTTTAAATCCAGGCTGAAGACTTTTATTTTTGTCGCTGCTTTTAATTGAACTATTCATATCTTAGACTGCACTGTAACTTTTGATCCATGTACTTTTTTCTTTTAATGTTTATTTTATTAGCTTTTCTTTTTAATGACTGATTTTAAATGCCATTTTCTTAATGTCTTTCATTTTTGGTAAAGCACTTTGAATTGCCTTGTGTTGAAAAGTGCTATATAAATAAACTTGCCTTGCCTTGGTGACGCTAAAGAAATGCCAACTATCAAAGTTAGATTCGTAGTTTGGAGATAATGAATGTTAAACATTTCCATGAAATGGAAAAAAAAAGTACAACCAATTCATACTTTAAAGATGCTAGCATGGCTAAAGACAAGCTAATAGGGTGCAGGTTCATGGAGAGGGATTTTCAATGTATCTAAATGGAGTAAAAACAACAATTATGTAATTGAAAAGCTTCTGAGCTTTACACACATCTAGGACAAAAGGTCTCGCCACATGTCCTCCTCCCTTCCCCTTATTCTTTTCGTTTATTTTTGTCTCCCTTACACAGATCTCCAAAAAGTATCCACATTTTTTTTCAATAAACCTATTTTAGAGACATTTAACCATAAGGATTTCACATGACAACAGTGATAAGTATAAATGACACAGCCAAGCGAACAGACCGATTACTGCTCGCATTTGCCTCTGCAGTGGGATGCTGTTGCCGTAGCAACACTGTCATGCTGACGCTGTAAAGGAGCGGAAGGGATTCTGGTGTGGAGGCTTGCAGAGGGACGGAGGGAGGGAAGGAAGGAAGGAAGGAAGTGGATTATAAATCAGTGTCCACTCTTTGTCGACAGTCCTGTGTCTGAGAGGTGAATGGAGTCTGAGGACGGTTGCTCTTAACTGTGGTTTACGGCACGATTGTGAAAGCTACAGCATCAGTATTCCTTTCTTTATTATTGTATCTGTCCTTTTCCCTTGCTTATTTGTTGGGTTGCTTTTATGTTCGGTTTATGATTCAAATATGTATTTTTCTCCTTTTTTTGCTGTCAATTACTTCTTGTTCCGTCTTTAAGTCTTCCTTTTTCTATTTGTCTTTTAAAAAATAACTTTCTTCCTTTTTAATTTCTCTTTCTTTCAATATGTCTTATATTCACTAATTTAGTTTGATGCTCTCAACACTTATCTAGGTCTTCTCACATTTGTGTCTACAGTATCTGCATCTTCCATACATCATACATGTCAATGTTGGCACTTATTATTATTTACTCATAGCATTGATTCCTCTTTCTGGTAGTCAACAAAAAGGCAGTCTGTGTATCCTCCTAATAAGAACACTGTGTGCATTCTGTGCCTGCAGCAGAAAATGAGCCACATCTGTCCACAGGCAAATGCATTCGTGCAAGTGCTCACACACACACACACACACACACACACACACACACACACACACACACACACACACACACACACACACACACACACACACACACACACACACACACACACACACACACACACACACACACACACACACACACACACACACACACACACACACACACACACACACACACACACACACACACACACACACACACACACACACACACACACACACACACACACATACACACACACAGGCAGCATTTGCATGGGCACTCTGCCCACAGGCTATAGCAACCCAGGGCATACTCTGGCAGGTGTTTTTCATGAATCATAAGAGAGGGCCATGAGGAGAGTGTAGTATAGCCAGACTTTGGCTCTCCACCTGATAGAAGGGCATAATAAATGATACTCAGACGCTGACTCTCGCCCTCGCCCTCTCTCCTGAGTATACAAACACTCACACACCACTTATCTCTTCTGTCAACTACTTTTCATCATAGGGAGGGGTCAGCGCAGCAGGACAGGGGGCCAATGCACGCTTAATGCAAAGGGACATGCACCCCAACATTTATGTTCCTACACACAAAGAGGCATTGACAGACATGTTTGGCTTAGCGGGGGTAATGTTCAAGTCCACAGCAAGATAGGGAACTGAATCAGACCTAGTTTCTGCTGTTTTGTTTTCTAATCAAGGTGAATCGGAAAGATGAACCAATGTGAGAAAAAAAGGCAAAAAAAAACGAAATAAACTAAAGAAGCTTAACTATTAGTAATACAGTCAAGCATTGATAACCGCAGTGGTGCCATGGGTTTGGTTGGTTGTTCTTCATTCAGATGGAACTCAGATCGAGTTGTGATTTGAAATCTGAAAACATATTTATTGTTGTGGTAACATTGTCGGATCTGTTGTTTGATCAATAGATGTTATCTTTTGTGTATGTTCTTCTGTGTCATACTGTTGTGCTTTGGTACAGTCTGACAAAGTACCCAAGGTGCTTTGTTAATATCTGCTCAGATTTACCTTGGAATGCTTTGTTACAGTATGTTCTGTTTTTTTCCACATGTGTACTCACCTTTAGATATAAGGCAAGGCAAGTTTATTTATATAGCACTTTCCAACACAAGGCAATTCAAAGTGCTTTACAAAAAATGAAAGAGATTAAGAAAATGTAGAAACTATAGAAACTCTTCAACTGAATCCATAATATATTGTTAGTACTAGATTGTGTAATTTCTCTCAATATCCGAAAAATACTAAGCTATGCCTTTGGAACAACATGTTCGATAAAACCAACACACATCAATGCGCTCTGTGTGCCCATTCAGACGAATACACAACCATAACTTCATGCTCACCTAAAAGGAACATGCTCTCTCGCACACACACGCTGACATACACCCACATTACGCACTCCTGCATGGCCCAATTGGCTTGTTTAGAAATGTGTTAGAGATGGAGTCAAACGACATAAAGAATCTTGAAAGCTGAAGCACATATCGACGCTGTGACATGTTGAAAGCACTTTCATACATGAATCTATCATAAAAATGTAGAGCTTTCTTTTGCTAAAGTGGATTTTGAAAGGATTATGTGTCCATACAATGGCACCCACTGCTTCTTTCACCCTCAGCTGACTACAACAACCAATCATATTGACGCTCAGTTTTTGGTAAAGTTGATTTGCATAAGATTTAATGTTCATGCACAGTATGGGATTGATTTTTCCTAACTGGTGCTCAGATTCTTCTAATTATATTCCCTTTTCTAATTGAGCCAATTTGTCACATGTTATTGTATCAATCTGTCATTAATGGTTAACTACGTGAGATACGTATCTCTGACCGAACTTCCTTAGGACAAACGGATGTCCCTGCTTAAATTATCATTATTTTGAAATCATTATCCAAGGGACTTAAATTGATCATAGCCATCAGGCCAGTTTCCTCTGATTGGTTAGCTGGCCAGCTCTGTTGTGATTGGTCAACCACTTGGAGATATCCCACCCCTTGGCCTTTCTTAGCTCATCACGTAAAGTGTGATTTGTTAGCCTTTGCAGACCATTTACATGCACACAAACCTATGTAACACACTACAGGAAAGGGAAACCCAAAAAGCATAAAAGGACCCCTTTAAATATAGACCTACATATCTTTCTGAATCAGAACAGTTTATCTTGCTGTAAACCCATATCCAGAAAACGGTCTTCCTGCTTGTGGTGCATTGTGGACCTTTGCGCATTATCATCTGTGATATGCATGCTTGGTAAGGTTGAAGTTATACCGTGACGTGAAAACATTAATCACAAAGGTCCTCGTTCACAATAACTCTCATTAATTTGGCACAGAGGATTAATATCTGGCATTATCAAATGTGACTCTGCCAACTTTTTCCCTGGTGGATTAGAAAGAGGGATTTCACAACATTGCTGCACCTGCAGAAGATTGCATCTGCAAAAGTTCAATCGTAACTTTTGAGCCCATATAAGCTTTATAGATCGTAAAAAAAAGTGAAAGGATGGCTGACAATGTAGACATAACCCTGACACAACAACGAGAGGGGATGAAGCAAGGAAAGATGGAGAAATAGACATGGACGCACAAGTACTTGACACTGCAGGCAGACAGATCAAAGGATACATATTGAACCGTAACACTGTTCTGATACGAAAAAGTACGTCTGTATCACAGTGTTTTGAAAACTGTCGAGTATCGAGATATGATGTTTGATGCAGTTCGAAATATTACTTGTTCACTTGCCTGTTATGTTTGTTTCACTAGTATTAAAGCTTCCATATGGTCAATTAACACATTTTGTTTTACTTTTACAGCTGATCATTAAACTACAAAAGATCTTTGACATCTTCCGCTTTTTTTTCATTCCACATTCACCTAGGAAAATATCCGCCAGACCTATTCTGCTCCTACAGCACGGTTGTATTACTCTGCGCTTGCTTTAGCTATGTGTAGATGATACACTGTTTGTAAGCAATAATAGTTATTTGTGTTGGCATCCGTGGTAAAAATATCGGCGTCTCCATGTGAGTGCAACCACTTTCCTCGATTCACCTTTGAGAATTACATAAAGGAAGCTCAACTTGCTCAAAATCAACTGTATCATATGGTTTATAAATAAAGTAAACTGTTTAAAAATACACTTTTGCTAAATGGTATTTAGTGAAAAATACTGATTTTCTACATAAACAAGTAAACCCAGATATTGTTATGTCACTACTTTTGAAAAAAATCTAACCAACTAGAAATGTTGTGTATATGTACCAACAATTAGATTGCGGTAGGGATTTTAACGCCCCAAATGTTGAGGCCACCATGCTTAGTTAAATGATCCTGCCGTGAATCATCAAATAAAACTATCTGTCCTAGATTTCTCTATGGTTACTCGAGCAGAAACAAAGTCTGTGTGGGTGTGTGCGTGTACACGTGCGTATATTTTCAGTGTGTATTAGTGACTGTGCATGCTTTTCCATATGAAAAACACCCCTCTATCACATAGCACATAGCATAGCACAATGTTCTTGCGAGAGAGGATTAAACTAAATTGAATATTCTAACATTTTCTTGAAAAAGTTGTCTCCTCTGTGTCCTCCTTTGACTTCCCTAATGTCCTTTTGTGTTTCACTGAACTGAAAAGTACAAACATGTACGTTTTTTCCATCCCATATTCAGATGTCTCACCATCTGTCATTTTCAAAGCCTTGTTTCTTTTGGTGAAAAACCAACCCTAACCCTAACCCTAACCCTGTGAACAGTGCTGATAATAGAAGTGATAATTTAACATAAAACAATTAACATAAAACCTTGGTATTCTGTACTGTGAAAATGTAAAGTGTCAATCCCAACGAGAATAAGCATTCCTCTCTCACAATAGTTAGCAATTGGGCTGCTGCTTAGATCACACAAGCTCCAGAGCTCTGAATCTCCTCGGAGCTAATTCTGCTCAGTGGAAGTAAGAAATGTGTGCGTCAAATGGCTATCAAGACGAAAACAAACATACTGTGGGATGTCGCTGTTGCTGTTGTTGCTGAATATCGCATATTTGTTGCCTACATAACTGTAAGAGCTTTATAATGTAGCAACATACAGTATGGAGGCTCTGTTTAGAGAAATCATGTTTATGTTTCCTCAATAACAGGAGACATGACTTGGCACTAGGGATGGGTATCGTTTGAAATGTATCGATTCCGATTTCGATTCCGGTTCTGCTTATCGATTCCGGTTCTTATCGATTCCCCGTTTCGATTCCAAAATTGTAAAATAAAGAGGTCAAACGTTTAGATAACAAAAATATATTTATTCTTAAAAGCTTTAACTGAAATTGTTACTAAAAAATATACATGCAATACAAATGTATTGCACAATAGCTGTGCTTTATTTTAACTGAGCTATGCCTGTGGCAAGCTATTAACAGGCATTACACTGTGCCTTGTCTTTTTCTTTTTTAGTGTAGTGGAGCCTCACTTCAGAGCGTTTACCGCGACCTATCTTTGGTGTTATGAAGTGACTGAGCTCGTGAAATGTCTACGGGAGGGCGGGGGAGCATCGCTGCGGGGCAACTGTGGACCTCTGTCGCCTGTCAGCGCAATTTATATGATGCCGTTAAAAAAAATGAAGGGCGGTGCCGGCCGTCAGCGTACCGAGCCGGCCGTCAACGGCCCGCTGACGACCGGCCGTTCTGTGATTCTCCAGGTCCGCCCTGTATTCCACCGGGTCACCGCGGTGCAGACGGACCCGCTGGAATACAGGGTCTACCGCGTTTAGGAACCGTTAAGCAGAACCGAAATTGTGTATTTTGTATGGGTACCCGGTACCCGGCATTTTCTTATCGGTTCTCATCTGGAACCGAGTTTCGGTTCCCAACCCTACTTGGCACTACATGATTTAACGCAATGTAGAGAACCAAGTCAGGTCTACAGTAAATGTCGGTTGATACTTTGATAGAAAGAACCTTACAGGAACACAACATACATTTTTTAGAGTACAGTTTTACAAGACGGCACAACACTGGCATCGTACAGTAAAGGCTAATTAGTACTTTTCCTTTTCTTCCAGCATGCCTCGCGGTACCATAAGGCATTTCAGCATGTTCCAGCGGGACTCAAAGCCCTAACCCCTGCAGTGCCAGACAGATATATCTCACTGAGCCGCATGTGTGAATGGTCTTTCCTTTCCTGATACACATCCAATATACATCATTTAAATTATGTACATTATTGTATAGAAAAAGCTTAATTTGTTCACTACCTTACCTTGGAGGTATGTTGATTTCCTGGATCAGCTCAATGATATACATTACTTTACATTACATGTTAGACGCTTTTATCCAAAGAAACTTACATACGCAATACTGTGGGCAATCCCCACAGGAGCAATTTGGGGTGAAGTGTCTTGCCCAGGGACACAACGACATGCTGACTGCAGTGGGGTTTGAACCTGTGTCCCCCTGATCCGAACACCAACGGACAACCCACTGCACCACAAGCCTCCCCCATTCTGAGATAATTCACAGAGCCATGGCATTTCTGTTAACAGAAATAGACAACTGGTGGAAGAGCTTCTTTCAGCGTTAAATTGATCTTATTTTGAGGTAAGATTTTCCTCGTGTCAGTCGTTTAACTAAGATCCATTTTCTCACAGTTCTCCTTCAATGCTTTTCTCAAAATAGAACAACAAATAAACCATCACACTCTCGTCCCTGATGGGCGTGAACGTGCCACCTCAACAACAGCATCACTCATTATCACTCTTGCACCTGCTGTTACACCTGTACCATGACTCTCTCTGGCCAATGGCACCAGACAGGCGCCTTGCCCAATCATTGCTGTCTTTACTCTATCACCTGTCTATTACTCTTCTTCTGCCGACCCCTCAGCAGAATGATTACCTCTTCCTTCCTTTGCCTTCTATTACATTGCATTGCCTTTTTTGCAGATTCCCACAAATGTGCAAATGGTTGTCTTGACACAAGTAGAAGCACAGCCTTACATGTCTTCTTTATTTGCCTTTATCAAAGTAGAAGCCACTCTAAGGGATATCACAGAGAGCTGTAAAATATAAAATTGTTCTTGTTTTTACTTTTATTTTTGGACAAATCAAAGAACATTGCACGCCTTTTGATGCCCTTGTAAATTTGAAGATAAATCTGGTTGTATTGGAATTGGTGTGAAGAAAGTCTCGCCTTTTCCGGAAAGACACAAAAGTATAATGCTAAGGATAATCGATGAGAGAGAAAACAATACAACTAAACAACTCGGACACAACACACAGCTTCAAAGCAGCACAAGCGCTGCCTCACAGTCTGCTTTCCACAGATTCAACAGATGGTGCATATTATTTTAGTGTAAACACAATAAGGTCAAACAATAAGCCAATATGCTGCTTTCACCTGATTTTAAACAAAAATAAATGAGGTAATGTTAATGCAGTGCAGCATTTGTATGGTAAACAAGTGGTTTTGCGATACCAGGTTTCAGTTTTACATTCATTTGTGTATTCTAATCATAGACTGTATATATAATGATATATAATATATATATATAATATATTCTAATGAGTGTTTGTGGCTGTCATAATGCTGCACAAACAACCTGCTGGGAATTGAAGAGATGCAGGCAGTTAACAATGCCACCAACGCATTGCATCATCATGGAAATTCACACATAAATCTACCTGCCTCATCGTATTTTATTCAGTGGAGTTGACTTTCGTCTACTTGTGATAGACACCCTTATTTTTGGCTGGACCTTATACCCATTATCTTAGACTAAGGAACATTTTTAAGTTGTTACGATGTTTGGAGTGTCGTATTAAGAGCTACTAGTTTTCTATTTATTTGTGTGTTTGGAAGTAGTTTTTTTCTGCCAGGATAGCAGATCAACTTTTTGTTGAGTTTGTCTATTGTTTCCTGCTTTTCATAGGACTCTTACAATTGTTTTTCCTCTTTATTCCCTTTATACGCCTTCTTTCAGTATCCATAAGTCCGTCTCCGGGATTTACCATGTCAGCTGAATCTCAGGCTGATTAATCACTTGATTACTTCTAGCCAATAGTCCCATTGATTAACTTAGCCACACGATAGCTTTCTGGTCTACTCCCCCGAGTGTAAGGACTATTTTCTGAAGGGAAGCCAGTCATGACCAGAGGACTTCTGTGCAAGCTTCTTACACGGAAGCTCACCCATGTGTGTGACATCTTGGAGTCATAACACACCATTGAGCAAAGAAGATTGAACTGCCTTCGACACAAAGAAAGAGACATTGCCTTTTGGTCGAAAAGTATCAAATGTTCAAGGATATCGATGTTCTAGATCAATAAAGTATCTTAAAATCATGGACACCTTGAAATGTTGGGTTGCGCTCTTTAAAACTAATGTTTCAAGTTATCAGTAAGTTCAAAAATAGAATGTTAAGCAATATTTGATTAAGTGTCCGGGCATATCTTTTCAATACCCTAATTCTTTAGAAAACCTCTTGAGCTGCAGCGTACTGCATCCTCCACAAACATTCAAGGACCAGTGTTGCTTTTCGTCATCGGATCAGTCAACAAAGCCCCTGTAACTTCACTTCAATGCTTCTCACTGTGCTAAATATCAAACACATCGACAAGCACACACACAAACACAAACAAGTGAACACAAGCAATGCAAAGCTGGTTCTATCCCCAGCTTCGTAGGTGGTATCTGGTAGAGCAGGAGATCATTAAGTGAAATGAAAACACAGATTCAAAGAGAAAGGAATATAAGCTGGATATTGAGACCTGAAAGTCTGCTTTCAATGCCTTTCCTCTCCCCACAGGAGAGCTTTCTCAGGGTATATGCAGGAATCCTGAAGTCAGATGTAATACCTTTTAAGACCTTTTTTAAGACCCTTTCCATACATTTTAAGACCTCATCGCCACTTCGAGTTCTAACCGGTTACTTTGGCGACACACTTTACCTCACATTTATTATATACAGTATTGATTGTCCTTCCTCCTTATCTTCCAACCATTTGGACGCAGACTTGCATTTCCCCATAACGATGTTGTTTAATAACCGGCATAAACGGAGCTTCGCGCTATCAAGCAGTGAGCGTGCGATGTCCTGTTCAGATGACGTCAAATCCAACGGGATGCCATAAATAAACTACACAGAATCACACTACACACCTACACAGGGGCGGTTCTAGGGGGGGGGCAGGGGGACCAGTGCCCCCCCCTAGTAATGTAATCATTGCGTGGGTGACCTACGCAATGATTACATTCAGGCACACTGTAGAATACAACCTCTTTGGACAATTTATATACTTCTTGAAAACAAGCTACAAAATGTAAAACCTTGGAAAATGCCGTTTAATACTTTTTGAGACCCAGCGGACACTCTGTTTCTATCCGTGTCTACATGGCTTGTATGAGGACCACTAAGTTCCAGAGAGAACATGATGAAGAACATTGAGAGGAGGAACAGAGAAGGGGGTTCTCGCTTGACAATGCTTATCTCCAGCAGCGATTGAGCGCTCTGGAGTTTGACGGTATAGAGATCTTGAATTGAAACAGTGAATGAATCGGAATAATGCTTCTATTAATAAAGCAACAAAAACAGCCTCTGAAAAAATCATATAAATTATACAGTTCCAACGACTCTCTACACTGTAGAGTCGTTGGAACATAAAAGCAAAAAAAAAGCATTTATGAATGGAAAGATAATATAACTGTATTCGGTCAACGGAAAAGGCTTTGTTTTTTGGAGTGTGGTTGAGTCAACCCTTTGGTTAGTCCAAGGATCATTACTGTGGTAACATCCCCTTAAGCCACGCGGTTGATGAGGGAAAGCTGTCCGAGCGAACCATCAATAACATGGCTCCCAGCTCTGTTACACTTCATCAAAGCCAACAGCTGCAAGAGCTTCTTTTCCTCCTAGATTGCTGCTGCACACTCACAAGTGTGTGCGCCTGAATCTGTGTGCGTGAGTGTGCCTAGGGAAAGGGTAATGAGGACCGCTGGGGCTCGTTTAAACAACCAGGGTTCACTAGCAGAGAAGTGAGCTGGAGCTCCAACCCTCCCTGAGCGGGCGCGGGGGGGGGGGAAGGAGCAGCTTCAGTACTTCCAGTCTTATAATCTCTGGCCCGCATCGCATCAAGACTCGACTACAAGCTTCATATCCCTCACTCTGACCCCTCAGCCCCCCCACGGAGCCCACCACCCTTAGCGGCCCAACAAAGCTGTGCACTGTGGGTGTGAGCGGCAGAAATGTGGTTTGGCTCCATACTGTCTTCCCACCTCCACATTGTGAGATCTGGAGCCAAGTTTCAGACACTAATGACCAACTACAGTATGCTACTAAACAGAGTTGGAAATGATTTGGCTTGTACAAAATTGAAAAGATTAGTTTTTATTGTTATTATTATTTGAAATTATAGATCTTTATTTTATTTTATTATTATTATGATTATTAAAAAAGCACACAGATTTAAACATACTTCTCGGAAAGGGAAGAAGTTATTTATGCCAGATTTGGCCCTAATAGCTAATTAATTCCCATCAGCAGTCCCTGGACAGGTACACACAGAATAACAACAAAACTAAATAAAGATTGCATGCAACACCAAAGTGTGACACCAACAACGTGAATACCAGCACATTCATCCATTACAACAATGACGAATAAAAAACCTGAATCAAAGTCTAATTATTGTTAAGGTTTCTCAATTTCCTATTTTTTGCTCCATGGGAAAAAGAATGGAAGTCTGTTCTAGCCCAGCTGGAATTATATTCCATTGCTTGTTGGTGAAAATGAAAAGCAGATTGTGTAAAGGCAGTGTGCCGCAGTGGGATGTTTAAGTCTGAGTTTGGAGCAGATCGAGAGATTCTGCTCATTTCTCCGACAGAGCTGAAAAAAAGCTCTTCAATAGTGAATGAGTAGCATTGTAAATTATTTTGAGTGGCAAGTTATGAAAACATGACATTTTTAAAACTTCAGCGGTTTTAATTGGATAAAAAAACCTTCATCTGCAGTGAATGAAAGATTTATTTTCATTAAGGGCTTATTTAAAAATGAACTTGTTTCAGCAGTTTTACTGGTCTGGGACCAGGAGGGTACAAAATAATGAAGATGCAAAACAAATCTTACAAAATGTTTATATTTAAAAGTTTGGAATGCGACCCATCAACCATTATTATATGTTATTGTTGACACCTTGTAGCTACCGACTTTTTCCTATGTTTTTATTTTCCTCAGGTTATGCATAAAGACACACAAGCACAGGTATGCATACAAACAAACACACACACACACACACACACACACACACACACACACACACACACACACACACACACACACACACACGGAGGGAGCTATGTGCAGCCTTTAGGGAACTCCCCGAAGCATTTATTGACCAGCGAGAGAAAGTGGCTATTAATCTGACAAAGGCTTAAAAGCCTGTCACCGTCTATTTGTGTGTGTGCGCCTGTATGACCTGTGAGTACATGCGTGTGGCTACTTACTGCATACAATTATATGCATTTACAGACGTGATATGCGCTTCTTCTTAATCATGCATAATTAAATAAATGTATTTATATTTATTTGCACGAAGAATAAGATGCATTTAACACTAATAATGTGTAATATTCCTTAGTAAACATCCAATTAAGACATTAATCGAGACAGAACAAAGGAAAATGTGTAAAATAATTCATTGTGGAGTCAAAGGTCTGCCGCCTGACACCTTTTAAAAGGTAAGGTGAGCCCGTCTAACCTTCCATTCCAGCAAATCACCATCATACTGATACTTCTGCCAGTTCAACACCCCAGAGGGAAACCTAGTGGCCTGACAGAGCAACAAGATAATGAGAGGACTGAGAGACGGACGCGGAGGCAGAGGAGGAACAAGGGAGAACGAAGGACATGCAATGACTCGAAAAATGTCTGTGAATTTGGGTGCATCTGTGAGTGCTCTCATGTCTCCATCCATCAATTAAAGCCTCGATCCCCCACTCTTCATCTTGGCAACAAAGAAGCATTTTATTTGTTAAGCATTAAAAAACCATTCTGCGGGAACACAAGGGTGCTGTGAGGTCAGAGCGGCGAGGGAGAGAAAAGATCTGTCTTATGTCGCTGTGTTTCTCTGCCAAGAACATCAACTTGGAGGAATCTGTCTCCGGAGTCTTGTTATTGTCGACTCAATGTTAGAGGCCATCGTGTTTTGAAGTGTCACACATGAGCGCCAAACTGGTGTGCTTGGATTCAATCAGCTCACATAAGCACTGGCTGGTGTTTTCAGTGTTTTTCCTTCACATAAAAAGTGGTTTAACGTGTTGTTCGTCTTTTGCACTGAAGCAAGTGTACCCTTTTTCTGTGTGTATGTGCTCGTACCTAGAGCGTGCGTGCCTTTGCTGTGTCCTTTGTGAATGATGGCTTTGCTAAAGTGCTGCGAAGAGAAACATTGGTTTGCTCCAGCCTTGATTCATTGCTGGTGTGAGGGAAATTTGCATAGCAGGCAGACTCGGGGCAGATCTGGGCTCTCGTTAGCCAGGTGGCTAGATACTTCATCATTATCATCAGGCCCGCGCTTTCCGTTCCAGCCACCGTGCCCTTGCTCATAATCTTCAAGCGGGCTTTGCAGAGGAGAAAAACAACTGTAAAAGTCGAGAACGAATTAGGACGCTCTGCCTTGTGGCAATGCAGTGTGGGTAGAGACATTTGTCTTGTATCAAGGCTTGCTGGCTGATCAGTGGTCAGTCACCTGCAGTAGGGTTCACCTCAGTTTGTTATTCTCTCTACACAGGTACTCCCCTCCTTCTCCCCCACTATTTGTCTGTGTCTTCCTGACAGGCTCGCTGCAGCGCTTTCGGGGACAGTGCTTGTTATTGAGGACATGCTGACGAGTGTCGATCGATACGACGCTCAAACCGCAGCATCCGTCTGGGAGCTGTGTGTGTGTGTGTCCGTGCACGTTGTGTGTTTGGGCATCTGTGCGTGAATATCTGTCGGTGTATGAGCAAGATGTTTTGGCACTAAGGATGGATCCATGCGCTGTCATTCACGGCATTGTGCCCTTGAGGTTGTCAGCTCTCATTGCGCGGTTGTTTGTGTGTGCACTTGTGTGTGTGTGTGATGGATTTAGATATCAGTTTATGGGGGATTATATGGACAGCTTCCCCAGCTATTTTTCTCTATGAATATTTTACCATCATATAAACAAAATGCAATTTCAAGGCAGCTGTGCACATGACACAGACAGAGAGGGCAGAGAGGAGCGCTGGCTCTGTGCCTAGCCTGTTTTTCTATCAACAGAAATTATAGGTGGGGATTAGAGGGGGGCCGGAACAGATGCAAATGCTCCCGTTGAAGAACTTTAACAAAAATGTGCGTTCCAAAATACCTATCGAGTTCCACTTGACCACATTTGAGTAAGAATTGGCGGCAGAGGCATAAAAAGTGCTTGAAGCAGGGTGCGAAAGAAAAGGGAAACGAGACTGAGATGGAGACTAAGAGTGTTTCTTCTTCCCTGAGTCTTAAATCCGCCATGGGGAGCTGCTGGAGTGTGACAGTAGGCTTATAACAGCCAGTGTGTCGATAAATCCCAAGCGCATTTATTTCCCGCAAGACCAAGGGAGCATACCTAGCTTTTTATCCCCTGCAGAACAAAAAGCCAAGGTGATTTTTTTTTTCCATATTCACTTATTTGTCCCGTTATTTTTATATTACTGGGTTCACACGCATCATAAACGTTTATTTTATTCCTGGAGCCTGAACGGAGCACGGGCATTATATATGGAATGTTTGTGGCCTCCTTAACTTTTCATATCTCTCTTCGCTGCCCGTTTATTAGATGGAAGACCTCTTCATTTGCATGATAGGATTCATGCTAGCTCACTGACACATCAGGAAGAAATGTGAGGGATTCAATTCCCTCCTCAAAACATCACATTAGATATGCAGATTACTGTAACGTCCAAAAATAAAAGGCAATAAAACACTAATGGTCGACTCGCAATAATTAGAAAAAAGGCTAATGGGATCATTATTCAAAGTTGCTCTGACAATTAAGCACGCCATGTTTGTCTGAAAAGTCAAAGAAGTGTCTCACAACCTCTTTAATGGAAAAGTCATTAATTGGGGAACAACTCGTGACTGTGGAGACCTTTTTTATTTCCCTTCTTTTGTTTCATATTTGAAGCGACCCATGCAGAACGTTATTTAATTATTCATGTGTGGCGCCTTTTATGATATTAATAAAGCATGCTACACAAATAAACAATAAAACATATAGAAAAAGGAGGGAACTGATTTGATAATAACCATGTCTGCATGTGAGAGGTAAAGTAACGTGTTATAGCAGAAAGTTTAATACAGCGTATTTCTGGTATATTCATTTTAATGATGTCACCATATAGGATGTGTGTTAAACTTGAATATTCCTAAAATGATTTTAAGTAGAAGTAGATTAGCGCAAATTGTCTTTTCTTCCACTTTTGTGTTATAATCAAAAGGTGTTTTTTTTGGCTATTTGTGAGTAGGTAAGGTACAGTACAACCTGTGCCTTGAGTAAAATGATTACCCGTTGATAAGTATTTTTCAGAAAGTCATTTTGGGCTTTCAAAGGCGGAACTCAGTAGGTTATCTGTAAGAGTTTTTTGTATGATCTGGAAACTTAAATTAATAAAAGGAGAAAATATTGTGTCAGTTCTTGGACCTTCTCAAATATAACTATACTTTAATTACAGTTTCCAGATATTAGAAGAGGCCAGAGACGATGTGTGTTATTGAGTCACACAGTTAGAGGGACAATGGTCCTTCTGAATTATCAATAGATGTATTCATGTTAAGTGAGCTGACTTCGAGGTTAGAGGAAGTTCAGAGAAGGCCTTAGGGTATAAGAACAGTTAACCTTTGTTAGTTAACTAATCCTAAGGATGTCATGAGACGATGACGTTTAAACATATACATGTATAGCTTTTAGACAGGAAAACATGTGACCTTTGTGTGATAGCCTGCATGATAAGATGTGTGTGCGTTCTGTCAAATAGTCCTTTGTATGAATAATTCTACTACTCCAAAGCATTGCTGTGGGACTGCTGGAGGGCAGAGGGACATATACACACACACACACACCCACACCCACACCCACACACCCACCCACACCCACACACACACACACACACACACACACACACACACACACACACACACACACACACACACACACACACACACACACACACACACACACACACACACACACACACACACACACACACACACACACACACACACACACACACACACACACACACACCACACACACACAGAGTAAAGAGAGGGGGCGAACCAGATGGAGTCAACGGCTGCTGATCCATTGCCTAGGGTTCGCCCAGAAGTGAAACCGGCCAATGGAGAACTACCAGTTCACGGTCTAGGGCTCGCCCAGAAGTGAAATCGCCAATAACAAATAGCTAGGGAGGAGCAACATACACAACTCCTCCCACATAATTGGTATTTAAGCTGTCCCAATGTTCATACTCGGCGCTGTCTTCTGACTGACTGTCATGGTACGTATATCACACGGTAGTAGAATTCAGCCCGGAGTGCTCTGTATTTTGTACTGTTGCAGGGTACTCTGTATTGTATATAGTTGCTTTTACCATTAAACTCAGCTTATTGCTTATCTCATTCCTCTGTGTTCGAGTCCTTTCCTTGTAGGAGCCTACTCATTAACGGACGGCGCGGAGCAGAGGTGAACCTTCCACCACCGCCATTGGGTGGTTAACATACATGCTTAAAAAAACAATGTCACACACAACTGGTCAAGGACATTGGTGAGGACAATCCTTTTTCACCGCTTCTTAAACCACCACACCCTGACATCTACGTGGGTGCTCCATCTCACACAAACATACACACACAACTGGTCAAGGACATTTGTCACCGCTTCTTAAACCACCACACCCTGACTGACATCTACGTGGGTGCTCCATATCTCTCTCACACACACACACACACACACACACACACACACACACACACACACACACACACACACACACACACACACACACACACACACACACACACACACACACACACACACACACACACACACACACACACACACACACACACACACACACACACAACTCAGCATGCAAGGAAGCAGGCGGTGATGAAGGAGGTAGGGGAGGTCTCACAGAAACTGTCTGATGAGGGGGGGGAGCATTATCTTGAAAGCAAAGAGCCATGGATGAGTGGAATAGAACGGTGGATGTGGGGAAGGCTGGTAAGGCAACACATGTGAGAAACCGCCAACACACACACATGCAGTCAGACAGTTTCCCTCGTGTTTTTACTAAACTCGTGGGGCATGATTTCCTTGTCTTGTAATGATTTCTAAATAGGGCCTCACTGCCCAGGGAAATATTTAATTGCCACACACCGGCTGGTGATGCTAATGCGGGCCGACAAAAAGAGCGCGAGAGGCAGAGAGAGAGAGGAGCGTGTCCCACTTGTTTTTGAAGTTACTTTGCAAGGGCATGAGCGACTGTCACTCAGTGGTCAGCGTTACACATCTGTGTGTCTATCATGTTTCAGGGGTTTTGTGGTTTTAGCTACTGAAAGGGGCTGTTGTCTGTCCTCTAAAACACACACACACACACACACACACACACACACACACACACACACACACACACACACACACACACACACACACGTCCTCCTTCATGCTAAGTTCTTTCTGCACTGCCAGATTTCATCTCAGTAAATATTGCGTCTCCTTTGCTGCAAGCTTTTGTGTTTTTGCTTACTGTAGTGTGTGTATTCACTAGTGTGCATGTAATCTTGTATTTCATCAGGTGTCATCACTACCCAGTGAGACCCAGCCTCAGGAGGAGGACCACGGTTCTTTTGCAACCCTTACTGTTAATTTACACAATGGCTGGTGCACAAACACAATGGTACATACTGTAGGCACACACATGCATGCACTTACACAAAAACAGGTGGCATGTGTACACGCAGGCCCACAATGCCATGCTTTTCCGTGGCGCGTGTGGGTGTTTGTATTATGCGCATTGCACAGCTGCGTTTTCAATGAAAATGTGAAAGTGACCAGCTTCCAACAAACAGAGAACAAAACATATTCATACCTCATGACTAAGGGGGAAAACATAGTTATTTTCTGTTCAGTAAGTGAAATACAAAACACAATATCATATTATGGTGGCTTGTATGAGTGAACAAATCTCTGGATGTGTGTGTGTGTTCGGGAAGTTTCTCTTCCTGTATTAAGATAAATAGCCATGTCTATCATGTAAGGCTGTGTCTGGCAAACAGATTCCCCTCACGTCAAGCCAGATGAACACAAATGAGTTCCCTAGAGGAGACATTTCAGAAGGAAGAGTGTCCATGTGACACTTATCGGGAAGGACATCTCACGGGTAAAGAGGAGGTGTGGGTGACAGGTAGAAAGTCAGCGTGGCTGTAACATACAGCAGCCCTGTATTTAACCACGGAGAGCGCTCATGACTACATTAACTCACAGGCCTGTACATTGATCTGAAACGCAGTGCAGCAACAGCATGGATATGAATCTTGTCTTGATAATGTGATGTAAAAAAAATAATGCATTTGCATAATGTCAGGCTATTTGTCATGTGCCCCTTGCTGCTTGGTATCAATAACTGCCTTCTGTCTGTCACAGAATGTCTCTCCTGGCGGCAATACCATCAGCTCACTTCTGGAAATAGATGGAAGCCGCACCTATAGAGCCTTCAGAATGGTATTAGATAACCACGGGTTGTCAACGGCTATGGCGCTCTCAGTATCATTCCACCTCAGAGGTGACAGGTCCCACGCACACTAGATCACCGTGCTGTACCAAGAGGTAATTATGCCGCGGCTGTAAATCTTCTCCATGGCTCGGAAAGTTAGATCATCTTTTCACACGCCTGCATGCGCGCATATTGTCGGGGATGCACACATGCTTTATGATGCTTGCACAGAAGCACTGCTGTGGGCTCAGGTGGCCAGTGGTTTGCCACATGGGTCACAACACTGAGCTTTCCACGCACGGTTACATCTGTACAGTAGCCTGCATGCTATTCACCATGTTCAGAAATGATTTAGAATTTTTTTTATATCACTGACTTTTATAAAACGAAACTATAATATGAGTATTTTTATCCAACCCAGTCTCATGGCATTTTGTGTTATAGTCACGAAATAAATGAAATGATTTGTGTTCACCAACACGATGTTCCCTTTTTTTTTGTGTCACACAGAACGATTTTAAAAGCAATGTATTTATATTGGTAGTATGTGTTGTGCCTGCACCACGTCTTTTTGTCCGGTCGGGTCTCGGAAGACCGGAAGCTGTGTGGTTCATAAAAACATGTTCTTACTCAATATCAAGCCACGATTATTGTTTTTATTTTAAAGTGTATAATGTCGGACTTTTTTTACCATCCGTGAGGAAAAGAAATGGGGCTCAGAATATTGAAATATGTATTGTTAAAATATTTTTTTCCTTCTAATTTGTTATTATTTGGTGCAGGCACGAAACATACTACCAATAGAAATACATTGCTTTTAAAATCGTTCTGTGTGACACAATTTCTTTTTTTAAATCGTGTTGGTGAACACGAATCAAGAGATAAAATGTCTTGACTTTAACACGAAATGCCGTGAGACTGGGTTGTTTCATTGCAGTAATCCAACGCTCTTTTAGTTACTAATTTTAAGATTAGTAGCTTTTTAAGCAAGGTCAAAACCATTTTCAAGAGGAGTGATTTAGTTGGCAGTGACTCAGTGGATGTTTTAAACAAGACTTAACAGGTCTATCAAAACAACTGCTTTAAAAATGTTTTGGATATTGGAAATGCTTTGTAAGACCTCAAGGTTTGCACACAAAACATTTAGCTAAGAACCGCTAAACCAAATGATTCCTCTTTGTTCACATAAACAAACATTTTTCACATGTTATGTTCTGATTCCTTGATTTAATGAAGCAGAAATACCTGTTTTAGTATAAAAAGTGTTCATAAATTCATTCTGCTGTGGCCAGTGCTCCAAACTGCATGTCAAAGCTTACAAAAAATGTCCACAACAATGGTGGAGTTTGTGTTTGAAGAGATACACAAACATAACACTTTTAAATAAAACCACAGCAACCAAACAGCATGTCAAACCTGTCACAGAGGTTTGCATGCTTGAGTTTGAAATTGCAATATTTTAAATCATCACGCAACTGGAACTTGAGCAGACACACATACGAAAACACAAGCCTGCAGGGATTGTATCATACGACCGTGGGCACAGGTGCACTATGGGATGCCTGTCTATTTTCTGCAGTTAATCGATCACACGAAGCCAGTGGACCTTGACTAGGAGTCACTGGGCCAGAGAGTGATGTAGACGGTCTGAGTGTGTGTGTCTCGTGTGTGTGTGTGTGTGTGTGTGTGTGTGTGTGCGTGTGTGTGGTGTGGTAATACATCTCCGTACTCCATTATCATCGAATTGCTCTTCGACCACTCTAGTGCTGAATGAGCCTTCTGAGACTGTCTCTAGCTCTGAGGCTTTTTGTCATCCGCTCATTCCCACACAGAGAATACACACTCATGCCTTCTCACACACACACACACACACACACACACACACACACACACACACACACACACACACACACACACCACACACACACACACACACACACACACACACACACACACACACACACACACACACACACACACACACACACACACACACACACACACACACACACACACACACACACACACACACGGTGTCCCACGACGGGTAGTCATCAGAGGAGGGGAAGGTTCTCTAGAGGTTAGCTAATTTGGCCCACTGGTGCTTTAACCACATCTCCCTCGCTTCACTAAATCTCACATGCTCACATGTCGCTCCCAACTTCCGCTCTCCTAAAATATCCTGCTCACAAATCTACTCTGCCCTCTCTGCCGCTCGCCTCTTAACATCATACAACTTTTATGAGGTGCAGACAGAGTAATCGAGCTCATTCACAGCCGACCTTTGGCCCTCATCCTATCCCCTTCTACTGGTTAAATCCTCTGGGATCTGTTAGGAGTGGGAGGGATACTTATACACTCTGCTGTACAGTAGTCTACGAGCAGTATATCATTATGTAGAATGGATTTTAGCGGCATAATGTATTTTTCTCTCCAATATCTCCCTCTATATCACCACATTTTGGACTGAACCACAAACACAATCCAAAAAATGGTCTTCATTTTGATCATATTTGAAAATGTAAGTTATAAATACATTCTCTTAGTGCATATGGACGTAGAATATTTTGGAAGAGTATGTGTAGGTGTCAGTAAGTAAGAATGCTTAAACTGCAAATGCATTAAAAATCTACACAGAAAAAAACGCTTATAATTAAGTATATAAGTGTTGCCAGTATATGATGCAACAAGACAAAGAGGTCTATTTACTGCAAGGTACACAATATAACTTTTCCTTTATTTTGATATATGACATTTTTAATAGCATCAAGAGGAAGTTGGCCCATGGTGCATTGCCTCTGAAATACTGCCAAGGCCAGGCGGTGTACTGTATACCAATCCCTACAGATCTGCAGAGCTCTATTGAGAAAATGGGAACGGACAGGAATGGCAAGGTGTGTATGTCTGTGAATGTGTGTGTTGGGGCTTTTTCTGGAGCATAAAGGGGCTCAGTGCTCTCAGAGGGAGAGAGCCATAGCTCATGAGTACAGAATACTAATCCTGTTGCCACAGACACCCTGAGCAGAAACAGACACACAAATGCAGTTTTTCTCCATTCATTTAGGAAAGAAAAATCACTGTAGTGCACAGCACGCAAGTGGCACTTTTCCCCATGTCTGCACGTGTTCATTGTGTTGCTTCAGGGTTATTAAAACACCTGTATATGCTGTACAGTAAGGCAATGAAGCGTGAAAATAAACACCTCTCTTGCCTATGCTGCTAAAGACACACACACACACGTCTCCGCTCTAATTACCAGGAAAGCAGATAGTATTCCATGAGGAAGGATGAGTGCCTGGGTGTGTGTGTGTGTTTGCCTGTTAAGTGACGGACCGCTGGCTCCTGCTAAATGCAAGGGTGATCTGGTCTCAAGTGTCCCAGCCAAATCCCAGTCCTTTCTCTAGTTTTCTCTCTATTTGTCCCCCCTTTCTTCCTCATTGTCTCCCTCTATGCCTCCCTCATTCTGCTTATAAAAAAACGAACTGCGTTAATGCTAATTCACAGTGATTATGTGGATTTACCTGTGTGTGTGTGTGTGTGTGTGTGTGTGTGTGTGTGTGTGTGTGTGTGTGTGTGTGTGTGTGTGTGTGTGTGTGTGTGTGTGTGTGTGTGTGTGTGTACAATTCATAGATGCTTAAAGGTGGGGTAGGTAAGTTTGAGAAACGGCTCAAGATACACTTTGTGTTATATTTCATGGAATACTCTTAACATCCCGATGGCAATGAATATATTAAGTGCTTTGACAAAAATCCATACAAAAATGTCATCTGTGGAAGCCGTAGTACTGTGTGGAAGAAGAATATTACTGGACAATACATGTTAGTTCTTTATGGTCCTAAACCAGTCCACTTCACAATATAATACAATGCTTATACAGATACAACAAACATTTACCAAAGAGTGTCTGCAATTACTGTTTGACTGCACAAAAAAAACTGAACTTACAAAAATTACTATCAGTAGCGATAACCACAGGTGCCTATCTTTGTCATATGCAATTCAAAAGACACCTGGCATAAAGAAATAAGTATTTTTGGACAATATGGTAGATAAAATGTGTCTGTCCTTCTCCTAAAGCTTACTTGAGGTAGGTTGACCTGGTTAAAGTGTTTTATTTATTATGTCACACTGTATTTTAAACCTGCTGTAACTTTGTCATAAAGCAAATTATAGCATGATTAGCAAAAATGCAAGAGTGGAAATATCAACTATGATGAAGCTTCCAAATCCACCCCCAAGTTAATGTTTGCAAGTCAACTAATTCAATTAAAAGGCTGTAATGTGGTTGCAGCATGATGGATGGGCCAACACATAGAGGATGGTGTAATTTCCCTATGAATGATTGATGGTTGATTGAGAACAATTGTGTTAAGAAGACCATTCGCTATGTAAAGATATTCCTTGGATGAATGAGCCGTCTACATGTCAACACAACCCTTGACAGCTAGCATGAGAAAACCTATGCTTTTACAATAACATAAATCTGCTTCTTGATAGTTATAGAGCTAACCAAGGGAGGGCCGTATCTTCCCTGTGGATCTGAATACCTTAAAGAGGGACAGGAGGCATCCATCATCCGTCATGGTGGCGTATTTACTGCAGTGCTAGTGCGGTAAATGGCAGCATTAGCACACTTATATCAAAACATAAGCACAAATGCGTAAGACTAAATGCTTAAATCATAAAGATCAAACTAAATAAAAGTACATTTAAAAAAGAAAAAAGAACATATTCGATAAATATTTGATAATAGGCTAACTTGGTTTATTGTATTGGGAACTTAATTGGGATTATAAATCTGACAATTAGCTCTAAAAATTAATTATCCTATATCTTTCTGAAATCTGCTGTTTCAGTTGGTGAGCATTCCTCCTGTAATGTGTCACTGCTATACGAGTGATTTATGGATGAATCATAACTTGAAACGGGCCCTGAGCCTAAAACCATCTCTATTAATGCGTGATTTGATCCAATTGATCTTAATACAAAAATACACCACTCAAAACCACTTAACTGTAATAACATCAATTCCACGTATGTTTTGAGGACATTAAAAGAAAGCCCAAGGTTCAGCAGCAGTCCTTGCAGCTCGGTGAGGCTGTACTTGATCTATCGCTAACAACACATTTCACTATGTTAGCAACTAAATATGAAGTACAGATCAGGCTGATGGGAATTGCAATGATGGTGCAGGTATTTGGTTATAGAAAAAAGTGTTGCACATGTTTAATATAAGACATCATGACGGAACTAGGTTACATAAGGGATATTTAAAGGGAAATACAAATGTCTGCACTAAAATTAAAAGGCATAACATCACATTTCAAGGCATTACATCCAATAGTTCTCAAAAGTTTTCACTCAAACCCTGTGGGAACAATGGTTTTCGGTCAGTTCATTAGATGTTAACGCAATTAAATTAGACTAATATAGAAGTGAATGTAGATAAACAGAGAGATGTTGTAGTTTCTCTTAGAGTTCACAGTATTACATAATATTGTTCCTTTGGGTGGATTATTGGCATGTTTGCAGAGTGAACCGCGCCAATTAGATTCCAGTTATTTCTATTGCATGGCTCTGACAACATACTTACACAAATACGTAGAACTCTGGGGAGCCTCACCTTGCTAAGGGGAAGGTTATCGTTTTTCTCTGGATTCAATCAGCAGGGGGGGATTGTATCATCTAATACACTCAGAGAGGAAGAGGGACAGAGGCAGAAACATGGTGTAGGAGGACTGATACTTGAGACAAAAGCTAGAAGGATAGAGGCGCTGGGTAAATTAATGCCAAGTGTCAGGAGAATACTGAGTTCATGCTAATTGCCTGGAAGCTTTGTTGGCCTTTTTTCCATCTTACCTCAAAGACACTGATGTTGCATACATGTTGGTTAGCGGCTGGTCTTTCTATGATGAAACTCTCAACATGCATAGAGACCGCTGTGAACCGCAGAGATGCCTTGATAAGAAAGAAGAAGCCTTTGTGTGTGGAAGGCAGTTTTCTTCCAAACAATTCCCCCATGTCCTAATTACCCTAAAATAGCAGAATTACTGTAAACCTAACATTGCATTTTCAGGGTGAGAGCCAGTATCTTGCCCACATCCTCCTCCTGTCCCCCTTCTCTCCCTTTCTAAAAAAGAACAACAACACTCTTGCTGAGTCAGAGGCTCTTGAAAGCAAAGCTTAAATTATTACTCTCCACCTCTACTTTGTGTAATCTCTTTCTCATGTTTTGACTCAACCCTTCTTACAATTCTTCCTTTTTAACTGCATGTAAGAAAACACTTGACAGGAGCACATTCTGATCTATTTTTGTGTAAAGTGATGACCCCCCTATTTATAAAAAAGATCACAATTGGTTAGCTAATCCTTTTCAGTTATTGTTAGCCACATAGGAACATTATCGGGGGGGTCTCTCTGGTCAAATAGTGTGACAGGAAGTTTGAACTGAAGAGCGCAGCCCTTACTAGATGCAATATATTTGGAAAATGTGACAAAATGATTGTGTTTTGGAGAATGTATGCACATCAAGACCAGGAAATAAGCGCATCCTTCAAGACAAGCGTCATGTGAACGAGAACTATCAAAATAAATGCCCCAGTAACAAATCTGATAATCGCAGCTTTGGCCATTTGATCTCTACTGTAGCTCTTTGTGTCTTCAGGTTGAAATATCCATGGAACATTTTACTGAACCACAAATTGTTCTCCTTGTCAAGGCAGCATCTAGCATCGAAGCTCTCCACCATCAATGTGTGTGAATGAGTTGAATTATTGAGTGCTTGGGTGAAAGCGCTATAAAAACACATCCGTTTGACCTTTATTCATTCTTTGAATTGAAAACGTAGTCTATTCATTTTTTATTTGAAAAGAAAAATATTGATACAATGTGTTGTTATTTTGTAAATTGTTTCTATTAAATAAAATGTGCCCATGTATTTTGAAAAGTATGAGGATGTCCTTTAACAAAGTACATTTAGTGATGAGTCCGCTTGCAGCTTGAGAGACGCAGTCATAGATTAACAGTCGGCTAACTTTTTTTCTTTGAGTGGAACATTTTGCTCGACACAAAGGCTACCCATTTTAAGGCACCGCTCAGCAAAGTTGTTATCTTCCAATTGTGATTCAAGCTGTGTTGGACAATAGTCTATTATACAGACTGACCTTCACTAGGCTCATTTCATTTCTTTATCATGGATCAAACAGGTAGATTGACCACATTTACCTTGTATACAATTAGGTTAACCGAAATGACATAATGTCTCTGTTCAAGTTGGATTTGTTAGTCATGAAAGGTAATCAGAGCAAATACATTTGTGTCCTTCAACCTCCCTGTAAGAAGAGGAACAAATAAATGTGTTTAAAAAGTAAACATCTAATGAAGATTTGCTCCGGGGAGTCTGGACTCTGCTATTATAATTTAAATCCATTTTCTTATTCTTTTTTAATGTTAGCCATAGGGTTCCGGTCTTTGTCCATCAAATCTATTAATGTATTAACCCCTTAACACTGATAACATCTAAACCACATATTGATGTTAAAGGTGGGGTAGGTAAGTTTGAGAAACCGGCTCGAGAAACACTTTTTGTTATATTCCCTGGAATGCTCTTAACATCCAGATAGCAATGAATATCTATAGGTTACTTACGTAACCCCAGTTCTCAGAGTAACATGAAATGAGATGTCAACGCGTATGCAAACAGAAGCATCAATCTCATTACGCCAATCCTGATTGGCTGGTGATCTTGACGTCAACGTCAGGGAATCCACCCACCCTTTAAGTAGCTTGCGCTACGACGCAGCGTCATTCAAAATAAGCACCTCTTCTCGCTTCGCCTTAGCAAGAAGGGCCGTCTGGTGAGACATCTCACTTCATGTTACTCTGAGAACTGGGGTTACGTAAGTAACCTATAGTTCTCATTCATAACACTCCGTTCGATGTATCACTATGGGATATTGAAACTCCCGTATTGCTAGACATGCTTATCTCGAAAATCACCAAAACAACCAGAACTTAACAGGTAGAACCCTGTCTCAACACGGGACCCAGCACTGCCTGTAAAAGCGGACAAAAGTGAGCGGCGAGGACCAGCTCGCTGCTGCACAAATGTCTTGGATGGAAACACCCTTGAACAAAGCCCAGGATGTAGCCAGTCCACGAGTAGAATGAGCATGCAGGCCCGTTGGTGCCTGCAAACCTTGACTCGTATAAGCCAGAGCAATCGCTTCCACAATCCAGTGGTAGAGCCGTTGCCTGGTAACGGGCTTGCCCTTCTGAGGGTTAGCCCAGGATATAAAGAGTTGGTCATTGCAACGAAACTCTTTTGACCTGTCCATATAGATGCGTAAAGCACGAACTGGACACAGCAAATTCGGCCGCTGTTCCTCAGAGGAACACAGCGGCGGAGGAAATGCCACAATGTCAATGGGGGTACATGAGCCAACCACCTTAGGTATAAAGGCAGGGTTGGGCTTCAGCAACACTCTCGTTTGCCCCGGGGCAAACTGAGTGCATGAAGGATGTACAGAGAGCACATGAATGTCACTGACTCGCTTGGCAGATGCCAGAGCCAGTAACAGCACTGTCTTCAGTGACAGGTGTTTCATGTCAGCTTCTTCCAGGGGTTCAAATGGAGGTCGAGTGAGCCCATCTAAAACCACTGCCAAGTCCCATAAGGGCACCAGTGACCTAAAACGGCAGACCAAAGGATGTTGGCTAGCCGTCTTTCCCTCAAAGCCCACATGGCATGCAGCAATAGCAGCCAGGTACACTTTGATCGTAGAGAAAGCTCTGTGTTTATCAATTAAGTCCTGTAGAAATGATAGAATCACCCCGACAGGACATTGAAAAGAGATGTGTCCTTTTTGAAGGCACCACTCCTCAAACACCCTCCACTTACAGTCATAGAGAGACCTGGTGGAGGAAGCTCTTGCACTCTGAATAGTGTTTATCACCTTCTGAGGGAGCCCCACTGTATTCAGATTGTACCACTCACGGGCCAGGCCCATAGTGCCAAGCGCTCTGGGTGTGGGTGAAAGATCGTCCCCCCCGCCTGAGACAGTATGTCCCTGCGTAGTGGGAGCTGCCACGGCTGCCCGCACAGCAGCTGATATATCTCCGCCAGCCAGTACATTGCAGGCCAGTGTGGAGCTATCAGGATAAGTGTGTGACGTTGTTCCCTCACTCTGGCCAGAGTTGGGGGTATCAAAGCCAGGGATGGGAACGCGTACAGAAGGACCGGAGGCCAAACGTGCGCGAGCGCGTCCACGCCTAACGGTGCGTTTAAATCGCTGTGAATACAGAATGCCCGAGAAGTGAGGGGGGGTGACAGCGAATTGGAGCCTGTAGCCCCGTGTTACTGTCTTGAAAACCCAAGCAGAATCTGTGCGCATCATCCACTTTTCGCTTCTCAAAGCGAGCGGAGATGTCACAAATCTCTGTCGTCTGCCCTCAGTGTCTCTATTTGTTGTGTTATGGGGCACTCTAGTGTCTGAACACGGTGGTACCCTAGGTTGACAACCCCGGCCGACACTGCGCATGCGCGTGGTGGTGATGCCTTCACAATCCCGTCTATTGTCCGCCTTTTGAGAGAGGTTGCAGCCACTCTCAAAAGAGGGGCAGACGACAGACTGTTTATTGTTTTTATTGTTTTTCTTTTCATTTTTATTGACTGCGCTCTTGGCTTCAAGCCTGGAAACGACAGTGGAAAATTATTTATTTTGAAACAACAATGATGACATGTGTTTGTGTGACTTAAACAGGCAGCGGAACTTGCTGTCTTCGATGTTAAGTCCATTTCCCTGATGGCGCGAACTTGAGGATGACGTTCTGGCATCACTCGAGGGGGCGGGAAGATGGGGGCATGGCGGCTCCCCGAAAACACATGAGCATCCAACACTGGAACGTGCTCTAGAGCTGGGGAACAGGGAACTTCCAGCTCCTTCATCGAGGAGAGGAGAGGAGGCTGTCAGGCCGCCCGCTTCTTCTTCCTCGCCTGGTGGCTGAAAACCTGGGTAGGCTGCGCCTGAGCGGCAGCTGCCGGAACCGGAGATTTTCTTGGCCAGCTCCCTCTTGCCTCGTGCCTGGGCTGGGGACCCGGGACGGGCTGCGGTCTCTGCTGCTTCGGTATTTTGAACCGGGCAGGACGTGAGACAGCTTGAGTGAAGGCCTGCCGCGGGACCATTGGAGGTGGCGGCTGGACCCTTCGGGGGAGACAGAGCTGGAGAGCCTCGTCTCCCTTCCTTTTTGACTCGCATCTCAGCTGCATTGAAGCTAGAGCGGAGCCAAATATGCCCTCGGGAACAATAGGCATGTCCAGAACATCCTCTTTTTTCCGGATCTGGTTGAGCCACCATTATTCCCAGTGCTTTGCCCGTGGCTTGGACTGCACAGCGCTGCACACGGAGGCAAATGTCCGTGATCGCTGCGATCTCGTCTCACACGGCAGGCTCAGGTTTGCTCGACATGTCTTCGCAGAGCTCCGCCTGGTAGGCGGTCAGCAGCGAGGAGACGTTGAGTGCCCTGGCGAACAAAGCTGCGGCTTTATAGGCCCGTTCGGTCATCGCTGACTGGAACCGGTCTGCCTTTTGCCGGTAGCATGGGGTTCCTGCTCGGTGTCGAAGCCAGCCTCGGTTGGAGGTGGGCTGCCACCAGCGGTTCCATGGGCGGCATGCGGAGCAGGCCGAGCCTCTCCATACCGTCACAGTCCAGGGAGGAGGCACCCTGAATTGGGGCCTTGTTGCTAAAGGGACGGTCTCTCCACGAGACCGACACCTCGTCCAGCATCTCCGGAAAGACTGGAAGGAGCTGCCTCTTCGTCCTCGCTGCTTGGGGCAAGTTCTTCCCCTCGTAGCGAGATCTGGAGGTCTCCTTGGCCACTTCAGGCCATGGGATGTCCAGCCTGGACGCAGCGCGTTGACACACGGCCTGAAAGTCCATGCTTAGGACGGGCGAAGCTGGTGTGCTCTCGCCCGGGGGAGCGGACATCGCTCCCGGCTTTGCAGCCTGAGCCGATGAAACGAAGATGTCATCCTCATCCGAGTCAGACAGGAGGAACTCAGAGGTATCCTCTTCGTCCTCCATATAGTCCAACTCCAGGACATCCTCCGCGGGTGGAACCATGGTGAGGTCCAATTGGGAGCCCCAGCTTGACACAGCGCGGGGCTCCGCTCTCGCGGCTCTTGCCGCCACCGGGTCCCAGCCTGAAACGGCGTGGGGCTCCGGTTCAGCGGCCATCGCTGTTGTTGAGCCCCAATCTGACACAGCACGGGGCTCAATCTCTGCGGCGGACGCCACCATGTCTCGATTGCCGGCCGGCGAATCAGCGGACATGAGGGGGTCCTGACCCGACAAGCTAGCTTGGCGTGCTAACCGTCGGCGGAGGCTCTTAATGGTGAAGCGGGTACAATGCCCGCACGAGCCGGGGTTATCGATAGCCTCCCGGGCGTGTTCCAGTCTGAGGCAGGACGAGCAGACCTGGTGTGAGTCTGTGCCTGAAATCTTAAACCCGCAGCCGCATAGCCGAACCTCCGAGTCCCTGACTCCTCTGGTGTGAGGGAGAGAAGGGTCCATCTTCGATCGCCGGGGTGTCGGCGTGGAGTGGACACGCTAGTAACAGGTACGTTACTGAGAAAAAAATCCAACCTTGCCGTTGGTCCGAAAGGAAAAAAGGCGACGGTGTAGATTTTATTCTTTAAAGAATATTAACTGGTGTGTTAATACCCTTTTTTTCTATCTCTGTCTCCTCTGGTGTGAGAGAGAAAAGAGAACGTCCTCTTTACCGTGGTGTCGGTGTGGAGGGAAGAAAAAACTAGCAACAGGTATGTTACTAGCTTGAAGAAAAAATCAAACCTTACCGTTATTTCGACAGAAAGAACGGCGAGGCAGATTACAATATTAACTGGTGTGTTAATATTGCTCAGTCTTCTTGCAAGCGCCCATCGACCGAATGTTAGCTTTGGGTTCAGACTGTGGACCGTTAAGCTAGCCCAGTTACTGATAAATCGAGATGTGCTCTGAAGCGAGAAGAGGTGTTTGAATGACGCTGCGTCGTAGCGCAAGCTACTTAAAGGGTGGGTGGATTCCCTGACGTTGACGTCAAGATCACCAGCCAATCAGGATTGGCGTAATGAGATTGATGCTTCTGTTTGCATATGCGTTGAGGCCATAGACTGTATATATAAATTGGTTGAGGCGCATCCCATAGTGAGACATCAAACGGAGTGTTATGAATAAGAACTTAAGTGCTTTGACAAAAAATCCATAAAAAAATGTCATCTGTGGAACCCGTAATACTGTAAAAAGCACGACCAATCATTTTAGCCGGCCCGGCTAAAATAACTGGATGGCCTACCTGCCTGTCAGCCTTCCATCGGGGCACAAACTTATCTCGTGCCCTCATTGGTCATGTGCGCATTCGTGTGTGTTTGAGGAGGGGCTCTATAAGGAAGTGGCAGATTTTCTCCGGTTGTGTATTTTCAAATTCTAGCGATCTCGAGCCGGTTTCTCAAATGTACCTACCCCAACTTTAAACAAATATTGTCTAATTTTCATATACATTGGGTATTAAGGGGCAATACTAGCTCAATTATGCTATTTTTAAAACACTTCATTTCATTTTGTATATAGTCTTTGTGTATAGTTCTATTCTTGCTTTTATTCAACACGAAAAGGCATCAAATACATGTGTCTGTCTTTACTAAATCAAGCATTCAATCAGCAAAACCCCGTTGGATTGGACACACTGCCGATCTCACTTCCAGTATGTGTATTACTCTCAATATAAGACCAACATAAAGACAGCATTTTAAAGCACTGGAGACTTTTGGCCACATTCTTCAATTATTTTTATTCTTGCTTATGATGCAAGTCTTAGAAACCAAATACTGTAAAATCATTCCCATACACACACATATTTGTTTCTTGAGAGATTGTGCGACTGCATGTCAGGTCTGTAAAAAAAACAAGATCCCCAGGTTCTCCTGTCAATCAACAGAAATCACCCTCCAACAGCCCTAACACAGACACCATCATAACTGACACTCAATTTAGTTTGACACAAAAACAAATATACCGCTGTGTATCAGCTTCTCATTTTCACTCATTTTCTTCTCCTCACCATGGTAACACTTTCATTGATTTGTGTGCTACCTTTCCCTCTTGGCCTCTACAAAAACCTTGGTTTTCTTTCAGCCTTAATAAGTCAGTAACATCAAATTGAGCTTGTGGTTGATCTACTGTTTGAACAGTAGATAGGCTAGTTCTGAAATTGAAAATTCAAGCCAACTTTCCACAATGACCAGTCCATGAACGTATAAGCTGAGCTGCAAGCACTGCACACATTCTTTTTCCACTTTCCTTACGTTTTTTACTGTCCTTGTTACTGAACCTTGTTACGAAAAATGACAAAAAAGTGATTCTAGTTATTAACAGCAGCACGGCGTAATCTCTACCTTAGCTGTCAGCAGTATAAGATAATATTCCCAAACACAATACCTCTCTTCAGACAAAGGTTTTCACCTCAAGACTCTAGTTGGATGTTTTTGTACTGTGTAGAAAAATCAAGGTGAATGTGCTTTATAGGTAAGAGGGCCTATCAAACCCAACAAAAACAGAACTTAAAAAAAGTCCTAATGCAAAGGAGCAACAAGAAAGAAGATAATCTCCATTTAACACATACAAAGAAACTATATGATTGGTGTATAGATACATTCTCTATAGCATCAACTCTAGGTCACAGTTTTGATTTAACTTAAAGGAAATACTCTGGTGGCGGTGATGAACTAAAATGGATAAGAAAGCTTAAGTACAAGCACTAGTCCATCTCGGTATGGATAAAACGCTTATCTATGTTGCTTAAAGGTACACACACACACACACACACACACACACACACACACACACACACACACACACACACACACACACACACACACACACACACACACACACACACACACACACACACACACACACACACACATGCCTGCATATTCCTGTGTGGTGTGTGTGCTAAGGGGATGACTGCCTCGTGTTCAAATCATTGATGTATGAATTACCCTGCGCATCTGTGTGTGTGCATAGGTGTCAAATCTGATCTTGTCCTAACATTGTCAACAGATGGTTTCTCTCTCACAGACACACTGACACACACACCGACACACAACCATACACACACACCGACACCGAAACACACCAACACACACACGCACACACACACACACACACACACACACACACACACACACACACACACACACACACACACACACACACACACACACACACACACACACACACACACACACACACACACACACACACACACACACACACACACACACACACACTGAAGTATGCGCCACACCTCTTAGCCACATGGGGGAATATCTAAAATATAGATCAGAGGGCTGAATTTCTGACAGACATTCACAAATCTTTTGAAGGAAGGTTTAAAAGGGCCGCCTTTGAACTGCTTCGTTTTTTTAATTAAAAGGGCAACAAACAAAATCCAAATAATAAATTCTCTGTAAAGCAGAGGCACGTGGCCTCCCTAAGGCCGATCAAAAGCCAGGATAACATATTGTTTGTAATTGTTATTGTTGCTTGTTTGCAAGATGGAGTCACAAGATCTGTTTATATGAGGATACATTATTTTATGTTTTGTAATGTATAAGCTAACATCAGTGTCCCTCTACCATAATTATGACTAAGATTAAGTACCTCAAATCAATAGTGAAAAGACACCATGACACCACGTCTCCACCTTCACGTCACTGGTTATAGAAGGTTCTGAAAGAGCTGGTTATAAAATAGTTAAGTGTGAGCAGTACTGTGAGGCATTTTGTTTGGTTGCCTCTCAGTGAAACGCTCTGAGTGAATGTTAGTTCCCTTTAGTAAGTAAGCAGTGATGTTGTATGTGTCAAGCTTTTAGTTAAAAAGGTAAGAATGGACAGACTGAGGCTGTAATGCACCATCGCTAACAATTTCAGAGCAATAAAGAGTTTTCCGTCTCGGTTCCGACTAAAGAGCCTCTGTGTTATAGGCACAACTCATAACCCTTAGCAAGACTTTAGAGCCAAATGTAGCTACGTAAGTCTGCTTTGTGGACAAATGATGTGCGGTTCGAAAAGCACTTATATTTGCGGCGTGAATATGACTCAAGAAACAGCCAACTATGCCTGCAGTGAGTGGAAGCAGCTCCCACTGCGCACACACACTAGCCTGCTTTCGCACATCCACAAACACTTTTATTCTTAAAGTACCATCACAAATAAAATGGGATATTTTAACTTTTAAGAGCAGGGAATACTGTACCTTTCTAGTATTGGCAGATGTTGCAACACTAGGTACTATTAATAAATAACATCTGTCTACAGGGCATTAATCAAATGTTCATTATCACAATGCAAGTGTGATAATGTTGTACATAGTCCTACCTTGTCGAACATCTCGGGGTGCTATGACGATTGCTTCATTGGAGTGCAGCTCAGTGACGCAGCAGTCATCAGGAAGAACCGAGCCGTTGCTGAAACTGTGGGGCGTCTCCGGGAGCAAGGGAACAGGTGGTGCCATGATGTTGTGGTTCGGACAGATACATCCCGTCTGCGTCATCCCACAACCATCTCCGTCAGAAACCTCCTGGTCTCCATTGTGACCTGTGCGTAAACACTCCTCAAACCATCTGCAGAGCACGCCGCAGGTAAACTGGCTGGAGTTCTCGTTGTTAATGAGCAACACCTCTACCAGCCTCAGCTCCAGTATTTCCTTAGATACCTGGGGCTCGTCCGCGGCTGGATGTCTCGTTAGACATAGCTGGACGAAGTTCTTATCAAACTGTAGGAACGAGTACGGTCCCTCTGAGTTGGATTGGCTGCCACACAAATCAATGATTTGCTGATCCTTAGCAGCGGCTGTTTGTAAGTGGAGGGGACAGCTTTGATTGGCCAGGTGGTAATCAAGGGAGAGGAGCATGGGGGAGTGTGTTCGGCAGATGACAGGGTGCCGGGTGAAGCGGAGGTAGAGGGAGTACTTGGTGGGATCAGGGTTTTCCAGGGACCAGGAACAGCCCGGCGCCCTGGATGGAAAGAGCTCCCTTAGGGAGAAAGACCCATAAAGCACCCCAGCTACAAGGCTGGAGCATGGTGAGGAGATGGGCGAGGGGGCCCCCTCTGCCCCGGTGCTAGGGACGCTGTTGGCAGCCTCAGTCAGGGCAGAGAGAGGAGCTACAGCGAGGGCAGACACGGCAGCCAGGGCCCCAGCCACAGCCAGGAGAGAGGACAGCACAGACAGACACACCCCACCAGCAGTGTTCATCCTATGACATTCGTCCTGCAGAGGAAGAGAGAGCAGAGAAGGCGGTATGTTAGACACATCAGGAAATATCTTCAACTAGATAAAACCAACATGACTTGGGCAAAAAGTAGAACTTATCAGTATTCCAGTTTAAGTCGAGACAAAATAATCTTGTCTGGTTGGAACTAGGACGAGTTTCTAACCTCGCCTCAGAGTATAACATAACCAAGTTTACAGCAGCAGTTCTCATGAAGTCGTTCTTCAAACGCACACATACAGTGCCAAAAACAGAAACACATCCCTGCTGGGCTGGATTAAAAAGGGTTGATGACTTGGCTTTTGAGACATGCACTGTGGGACCTGCACAAGCCTTTCCTGCTGATACTTGCACACAAGCACACGGGCAAATGCACGTACGCACAGACACACAGCACCACCTGCTGAGCAGCTCCCCCAAGGCTCAGGCAAACGATTACCATCTCCAACACAGTAAGGGTCCGCCAACAGCCTGATTTTCATCACACAATACACACACTCCTGACACAAAACCCATAAACAGCATATACATTGTTTTAGTATTTTGCCTGAAACTACTTCAATACCCTCTATATTTTTGTATACCCCTTGTGTCTGCTCCATCACACGAGAGTCGCAAGTGGTTCTGCATAAATGTAGTTTGAGACTGATGTGTGGGAGACTGGAAATGTTTGTTGTAATCTACTACTGCAGCAACCCTATGGCATGATACCCAGCCACCCAGATGGTATATACTTTAGTAATAACTGTAACCTGGTTGTGGTTGGCAGTTTATCCGTCTGTGCTTTATATTCATATAGGTTTAAAACTGTAATGAGATCTAAAGGAGCACTCCGTGTCCAATTGTGGTCTATTTAATAACCTAATAAAAGATTTTTAAACGAAATCTTCTCGTAAAAAAAGGCAGTTAATGGTATCCATTACTTCTCTTCTTTGCTAAAAAGGTTTACCAGCTAGATAGCTAAAAACGCTAAAAGGAAGCAGAGCTATTTCAAATTGAAGGCCTACTGTTCTCACACTACCATCCTCCTTTGGACAAACAACAAGGCTCAGATGCAAGATGTTCCCTTGTTTGATCCTGTAAAGCACTTTGAATTGCATTACTGTATGAATTGTGCTATACAAATAAATTGCCTTGCCTTGCCTTGCCTTGTTATATCAAACTGTTCTTCCTTGTAGCACCAACTGAGGTCACCGAACATGTGAAGCAGCCTCTAAGAAGCAGGTTTGTCCTTTTAGAGCAAGTACTCCACTTCCCTAAGGCCCAGGTTAATGAAACACAGCAGTATCATGCACTTCACAGGGTTTATCCAGGCCTGTTAATGATGTAGTCTACAGCATTAGACACATGCAGGCCCTGGATAACAGGGGCTAGGAACTGTGGTTACTTTACCATGTCAAGAGATACCCAACAAAGGTTGGACAGTAAGAGGCACTTGGGCTTATAGGACGGTGGTGTTAATGAGAGCTTGAAATACATGGAAAGCAGACTGCTGATGGAGGGAGGCTACAAAGCAGGGGAGATGGACGAGGTAATTATTGCAATTATACTGGAATTGTGAAAATATGTTAGAAATGTGTATCATCCCAGGTTAAAATGCATTCTGCTGATGCTGGCTCAGAGTGATAAACAATGCAGAAAATGCTTTACTGTCATGCTCGCGGACGGTACACATGCACATGGTGTTTCTGATGGACACAGATTGTCTTCTGCAGATATGAAATGTGTAACACTGAGTTCACAGGAAGGTTTGTGCAACCTCTAGTTCACCTTGCTGAGCAGAAGAAATTGTGGAGTAGAATTAGCTGAGTTTAATTTGTACAGTGCGGCTAAATTGGTTGGAATAAGAGTGGAACAAGTTGCTCAAAGGAACATTTTAAAGTGAGGATTTTCTCCTCGTTCTTTTGTAAGTGAAGTAGATGTCAGGGTAGGGTCATAATTGTACTTTAGACCACAATAAAATAAGACATTGTAATTCCTTTAGCTTATCAGGCAGTGATTATTGTAGGAGAAGCTTCTACCGAGAGACAAGTAACTGAAACACAATATTGTCCTGACCTCTACTTTCTGATTTTGTTCCTGCTTTTCTTTCTCTGTCTTTCTGTCTCTGCTCAGACTTGGCTTTCCCTTACAGAATTCTCACCTGCAGATTTTTGTACACAGAAAACATGACATAGAGGTCTTTTAAACAGCGTCGGCTCCGGCTGCTGTGACACTTTGACAAATGCATGGCAGTGTTGTGAAAGCTAATGTAGCATGTTGTGAAATATGCTCAAGGACATCATGCTGTCTGGCATATGATGGGGTTATAGTCAGACTTTGTCACTTGAGCACGCTCAGATACTTTTCACAAATATGCTATGATATAACATCCATACAGGCTCCATCGCAGCCACTGGCACATATCCCGCTAACAACGTGTCACTGAACCGTTAAATCCAGGGATTCACTGGGAATGTAATGCAATATTCTGTAGTACAGAATATGACAAATAGCTTTTCTGGTTTCCCCATGACACTGAGCTTTTACATATCAGGTATATGCTTTAAAAAGTGCTTTTTTTTTCTCTTTACAAAGAATAGAAGTCTATCTTGCCCAATCAAAAGTGTGGATAGATGGTGTTATAGGCCAAACCATGCATAGGTTAAATCTTTTGCGTATTTCACGGATGAGAAGAAGTCAGAAGCGTTAAGCACATTTTATTTTGGGACAATGGGCAATGAATATTCATAGACCCACAATCTGTGCAAGAGAAGGCCCTAAAGTGCTGTTTTCATGAGGCCATTCTTTCCCACTTCACTCCAAAATAGCACTTTACTGTCGGCACCATACATATTCATTAGCTTTGCTGTCTTCCTACCCCCTTCCACCTTGACATTAATGTTATCACCAAGGATAGCAACATATGACCCTCATTCTCTTTCCTCCATGTCTCATCTGGGTTTCATTCTATGATTTTGTCTCCACTGTAAAACTCATACAAAAGAGAAAAGTTCTGGAAGTATCACTGTCTCCATATAAGGGATTATCTTACTAATATATACATATCAAAGCATTAAGTTATACATTACATGTCATTTGCTAGACTCTTTTATCCAAAGCGACTTACATACATTCGGTACTGTGGACAATCCCCACAGGAGCAATTTGAGGTGAAGTGTCTTGCCCAGGGACACAACGACATGGTGACTGCAGTGGGACTCGAACTTGCTACCCTCTGATTCGAAGTCCTGCACACTACCCACTGAGCCACAGCCTTATACATTCTCCTTTAGTTTTATGTGTACGGAAGAAACTTGGCAAAAAAGTCAAAACGTGTCGCTTCTCTGCTCTGCATTTATTCAGCATTCAAACAGACTCTGGGATTAAATAATGTTGACTGTATTGCTTCCCCTACAGCGAACAAGAACTATCAACCAATTATATTATAAGCCCCACAGTCTTGGTACACATGCTGGAAAGTTTTACCAGCTTTGGTTGTGCCTGCGTTAAAATGCCACTGTAATGTGATTTGGAGTGACTGAAAAATAAAGTGACCGCAGACTGATGTTTGAGAACCTCATGCTTTGGACAGAATGAATGCACTGCTGATGAAATCATAATGTTGAAATTCAACTTAACTATCTATGCTTAGGAATTATGCAGAACAAAAACACAAGCACGGGAAATGTACAACATTTTAAAAGTGTAAAAGGTTTATATAGTCTCAGGCTCCAAATATTTTGTCCTGGATTGCAATTGCAGTCATATGCATTGTAATATTGTAAATGATAACAATCTAGATGAGATTACAACAACAAAAAAAGACTATTTTTAAGAATAAACTACTAAGGTTTAGTAAAACATAATTGGTTAATTATATGTGAATTATAATTTCAAACTGCACATGAACATTGGTCCTCTGGATTACAGTCATTTTGCTTGAGGCGGGGAGGCGTGTGGCGCAGTGGTCTAGTGCGTTGGTGTTGGGATCACAGGTTCAAACCCCACTGCAGTCAGCATGTCCCTGAGACACTTCACCCCAAATAGCTCCTGTGGAGATTGCCCACAGTGATGAGTATGTAAGTCGTTTTGGATAAAAGTGTCTAACAAGTAACATGTAATGTAATGTTTGACCCTCCAGCCTGTTCTCAGTCCTCCGTGGGCTAGGATTAGTAAGGAACTTGTCAAAAACAAACGATATCTTGTAGTACATTTTTTTCCATCAAAACCTAATTTACATGGCAGTTATACCGTATGACAGTGTCATCTTTAAGCGACGACAACGTATTTGTAACTGCTGTTATGAGGCATCTGATATGCAGTATGGAACAGACAGACTTGCTATCCTGTAGACCAATGCATACTTATTGTGGCTGTATGAAATGCCAGCGGCAAAGAAAACATATAGTATAGTTTATCATTCAGGGTTATTACATTCATCTTCAAAGAACAAGTGCAAGGTTATTTTTACAAAGAGTGTTCCTTTTTTAGATTGTACATTCCTGTATAAAGTAAGCAATAACAGAATAATCTTTTGCATTGAGGTTCCAGTAAACCTTTTTGTTCCGGTGAAATAATAGAGTGGAATAGTTTGTGGGCAACACACATAACAATATCCCTCGGTAGGGCGCTCCTGTTTTGGGAAATGCATTTCAGGAGGGTTGCGATGGAGCATCTTAAATCCCCCCTCAACGTCTCAACCCTAACCGCTTATTATTATTATCCCCTTCTCATCTCCAGCTTCACCCCATTCAGAAATCTCAGCCGTCCTCAAAGTCAAACTTAATTTATTTACCCACATCTACCCATCCATGTCTGCTCCGTCTTTCATCTCGATAAGATCTTTCGGCTGCAAACCAGTATGGAGAACCAATGTTGTTCAACTAATTTAACCCGGTTGACATTTCAGAAGTCAGTCTTCTGTTTGTCCTTTTATCAAGCTCAGCCCGGCGCAGTGCTTTTAACTTTGCCTTATCAGTTATTCACAAATGGCAGACAAGCCGAGAGGATCTCATGCTGTGAAAAGAGACAGCAGAACTAAGCCCCTCAATCACAGCAAAGGCCATCTAGTTTTTTAGGCTATGGCATATGCTACACACAAACACACCCATGCACTAATACATATTCATACATTACCGTCAACTTGACATGTGACATGTACATTGAACAAGGCGTAAACCATAAGTGTGTGAGGATACTGAGTACGGAATTAATTATGCATTGTAAAGCACTTTGAGCATCTGGAAAAGCGCTATAATAAATGTAAGGAATTATTAATTATTATTATTAAGTCAGGTTGAGAAGTGGGGCAACCGATGGCATACACGAGTTTTAAAGAAGATAATCCACAGAATGACACTTCAAAGTGCTAAAGACAAGTGATGGGAGGGCTGGATATCATTGTACACTTTGAAAACAGAAAACTACAGATCATTACATTTTTCTGGTTTATCCGACGCTTTGTTTAACGGCCTTATAAACAAAGTTGAGATGATGAAACCAAAACAGAAGCTGTAACAGTTTCATTTGGAAAGCTCTGTGCCCATACTGAGTTGTGGATGATGACAAGTTGTACTAGCTTCGTAGCAAAGATAGCATTCTCTATTGATGGAGCACAGTATATGTCATTATATACCCCGTTTATCGAGGCTCTTTTTGTATCTTGTTTCATATATATATATATATGTCACACTGTGGGACTGCGAGAAACGGTATTTCAAGATTTCTGTATGTATAACACATGTAGAAATGTTGACAATAAAGCTGACTGACTTTGACTTTGAACGTAAGGCATTTGAAGGTTTTTTCATTCACAATTGTGTATTCTTCAATTGCTTGGTCTCCTGGATGCAAACTGTTTAAAGTCAGATTTGATACGTTAAGAGCAAAGATGTGAAGGTTTCAGAGGCAGCAGTCAGGGAGGAAACAATATGTTGTATTATGATGTAAATGGAAAGTCCCTTTTTTTTTTAAATGACTTCATGACTGCAATTTCCACCAATATGAGAACCATAACATCTGTAATCAGCAGCACAACAGAGACAGACGGTATACAGGCTCTGAATACGAGCTCTGATTAAACAGAAAGGAAATGACCAAAATGGCTGCCAACACCATCAGGAAGCTATTTTCATGGGAGATTGTAAAACCCTGTAGCAACCATCAGTCCTGTATTTATTATAGGGTGCAGTTTGTGTCATTATCCATACTAAACAAACAAACAGAAGGAATGAAAACTCCATTCGTTGTATTGTGGTAAAAATTCATTGACATGTCATCTCACGTTGCTTTAAGAAAACTACACCTCATTAACCAAGCACTACACTAATATATTTACACTGAAGCAACACCATTATTCAATATACCAATGGGGAAACATTTAAGTTAATTAGTAGATGGTGTCATAGTCTTTAAAACATATCTGCTAAGCAACATTAGGTCAATATGTTTCAAACCAGCATGTCAGTATTGATCTGTGTTGCTCCAACCGGGAGATATTGATAATGAAAGTCATTCATTTCACATGAGTGAATAAACAAGTTGAGTCCAAGTGATTTGACGAAGGGAAAGTTGGCTTGCATAGCGGCAGTATGATTTTTGGTTTTCATTTTTTCTTTTACAAAATAGTACCCACATTAATATGTCCTCAAAGTGCACCACTTGTTGAACAGTTGTTCACCAAAGGCTTAATAAAAGGATTATGATGAAGAGGTTGTAAAGAGTCTGAAAGGACTTCTTAATTGAAGTTGTTTCTCTCCTTTACAGATGATACATTTAAAAACAAACACATGCATGGGAAGATGTCCAAATGAAAAGACTAGAAGAATCCACTTACAATCATATATCATCTCCTTGTATAATATTCATATATGATTTTCCAACACTTGGGCACATCCATTTGATGCAAACCGAATACAAAAACAACAGAACACGATGTCTTTGTCAGGAGGCTAATTTATTTTTGGCCTCACTTACAGTAAGAATCAGGATCCTCATGCACAGTGTCAATGTGAAACAAATACAGGATGTTTGTGATCACAACGACTCGCATCGAAATTTAGAATTAATATAATAAGCATGCATTCTATTGTAAGTTGGCTGCTTCTTCCAGGACTTGGAGGCAGAGTTCCCGTTAGAATATTTGTTCGCCGGTCAACATGTCCGTTAAAGTTTAAATCTTCCGGACAAAATTTGAAAAGTGCCGGTCAAAGGTCTTCTTTGTTATTTATTGAGCTTTAAAATAAATTGATATGATTCAATATTAAACATAATTATAGTAGATTAACTACATTATTCAAAAGTGTACAGTAATTTATATAATAACACGGGAATAATAAACGGAGCGCTCTCCCTCTCCTGACAGCCCGTCAGTATCATGCAGCTCGCGGATCCAGTAATGAGTGACCCCACAGTAAAACTAAACATATCTATAACTAGTTTAGGTAGTTTGAGAGGTCATTAAAATAGCTACGTGTGATATTCTAACCTGAAGTGTGTTTTGTTCCGCTCACCGCTGCAGGTGATTATGCAGAGCTGCGTGTCGACTCGTCAGCAGCAGCTGATCTCTCTCTCCCGTCAGATTAGACTTCACTCGCGTTTATGTCCATATCGATCAGATCCAGCTAGTTCTAGCTAATGATAGGACTACCTTATTATAAGACACCTAAACATTAAGCGTCGCTCAACTGGGTGAGGCCGCAAAGTATAGCGCAGCATTATGCATGTGTTTACATGCCCACCGGAACCCCGAGGCATTACCAACAGATCAACGCACAATCAACCCATCTCTTTCTCCACATTAGTGTTAGACATTAGAATTGACTATTCTTGTCTGTCACACACTCTTTTGTCTGTCACATAAGTGGCGCAAGTTGCGCAACTGATGCGGTATTGCGCTAAGGGGAAATTATTTTTGACCGGACACTTTGACCGGAGAGATTTAGATTTGCCGGTCTTCAGCATATTTTACCGGTCATAGTCCGGTAATTACCGGCTAACGGGAACTCTGCTTGGAGGTTGTATTCAGTGTTGACACTTTATGACACAGGTCTACTGAACACTTTCATGTTGGGCTCATTCTTATTTGAATGCGGTCTCAGGGTAATCTCTGGTTGTCAGCGTTAGCACATCCCATGGTGCATTAAATACTCCTGCTGACAGCCAGACATATTATAGGGGCTTTATTGAAGTGAAAATATACTTTATGCCACTGCATACTGGAAGCATGATCTCACAACATTAAAAAATGTACGGTCATTTCAGGATCCATTCCGCTGTCCACTAAAAAAGCGCTGTGGCAAATTATCATCATAAGGTTTTTATATTTCGATAAATCACAACTTTACTATTAAATGTAATAATTCTTAATTCTAAATATTACATATTTAAGTTCTACAAAAACTAAAAATGCTTCCTTTAAAATAATTCAATTGGTTGGTTGCCTATTATTTCTAAATAACTCGTCAATTTCAAAATTGTCAAACTGTTATTGTGTGTAATATTTTCAGCAAGTCCCACAACATTGCTCGACACAACTTCGTCTCTGTCGATAGAATAAACGACCATCATACGCAAATATAGAGTTTTGAACCCATACATTCTTTTAAAAGCTAAGAATCGTAATGCTATTGTCTTGTTGACATAAACACAACGGGCTGTTACTAACTGTCCTAAGGTCTGGCTGCCATTTCCAGTTGCTGCTCATCCTGCATAGCTGAAACATCACACTGTGCTAATAGACTGATAGACTTTTAGCAGAACGTAGATGAACAGATGCAGGAGCATGTGTCAGGCTCGACCCTACAAACCCCAACACACCCACTCAAGCGTCTTCACACCCTTAACCTTGTTGTCAGGGTTCGGAGAAAAAAAAAAACGAAATGTCACCATCTGTTGAGTGTTTGGACAGGATCTGAGGCGACACACATGCACACAGAGTCATATCCTGAACTGAACTGAGAGCAAAGCAAGCCTTCCCATTGTGTGCAGAACACACTGGGATGTGCATGCATACATCTGCATACATCTGTATTTCGCTGTGTGTGTGTGTGTGTGTGTGTGTGTGTGTGTGTGTGTGTGTGTGTGTGTGTGTGCGTGTGTGTGTGTGTGTGTGTGTGTGTGTGTGTGTGTGTGTGTGTGTGTGTGTGTGTGTGTGTGTGTGTGTGTGTGTGTGTGTGTCCAATGGGAAGTTGGAAAAGGGCCTTGTAGTATTGTGGTGGGCCTGGAGGGAATTTGGGTTTCATTGTGAAATAGAGAATCACAGACTGAGGAAGAGTGTGATCGGCTTTCCTCTGCAGCATATCCCTGCCAACAGTTCAGCTTACACCAGCTCGTTTTCTCCCGAAGACAACACAAATGTATGGTATAGGGTAGGAATACAGAAAAGATGGGTGTGGGAGGCAGAAACACAGAGAGAATACTTTGAAGGAAACATACTGCCCTTTCTAAGTAGTCTACGTTTAACAGCTTGCTGTTATGAGAAAACAAACTTACTGAAGGTCCTGGAAAGTAAAAGCTCAGTAGTGAAAATTGTTTTTATTAAGGTTATCAATTTATTGGCACAAAAATGTAAGAAAAAAGAATGCTGGCCATTTTTTCTTTCTCTAATGGATGTGATTTGGCTTATTTGGCCCAATGCATATCATTGGATTGTATTGTTTGCACAATTTTGTGGATGAAGATTTAACCACGAAATGACACAGCCAGAGAAAAATAATATAATAAAATATATACTGATGCTTTCATTTACAATGCATATACCACAATGTTTGTCATCAGAATAAACAATAAGAAATGTATTGATCAATAGGCTCGTTAAATGCAACAAAGCCACCAATTAGATTCCAAATTCACGAGGGGAAATGTGGCCAACTAATGACTCCTTTAAATATGAGCAGCAATTGATTCACACCAATATTTAAAGAGCATTACTGCTTCTATTTCACTGCTGGAGTCCTGATCATGGATTTGGGTCTTAAATATATATATTTAAAAAAATGCACATTTAAAGTCATCTGAATGGCATGTTGATGGCTTTAAAGAGGCTTTAAATTCCAAAACTCATTTATTGAGCGGAAAGAATGTTGCATGGAGCGACATTCACTAAAAAAGACAATATGACAAACAAAGCAGTAGTTTATTGTAATTGTGGCTGCGGGATAACAAAAAAGTGTTACAGTTGAGGTAAACATGGAGTGAAAAGGGCAAGATGGTGTGTGTGTGTGTGTGTGTGTGTGTGTGTGTGTGTGTGTGTGTGTGTGTGTGTGTGTGTGTGTGTGTGTGTGTGTGTGTGTGTGTGTGTGTGTGTGTGTGTGTGTGTGTGTGTGTGTGTGTGTGTGTGTGTGTGTGTGTGTGTGTGCAAAATACCACATATATCTCACAGTGTGAAAACTACCTCTGAAAAAAGGACACATTTGTATGCTAACAAATACAGAACATGTTTGAACTGTGTGTGTGTGTGTGTGTGTGTGTGTGTGTGTGTGTTTTTATATATAGCCTAAGTGGATGCAAATCATGACCACAGAGTGAGGCAAGTTTACTCACGTGTTTAAACACACACACACACACACACACACACACACATACTGTATACATGCTTCCGGACTTGTGGAAATCGGAGAATAATTCAAATGGGCTTGTACTCTCAGCCTACATGCGTGTAGTATATGAATGTATGAATAATAAATAAAATGAGAGCATGATGGGAGAAAAAAGCTCATGCTTATACGACACCAGGAATAAACGTGATTCGAGCTTTGCTCAGCTTTGACAGCTTTTGCCATGGCCAAAGTGGTGGAATAACGTGCTTATGTTAGGACTAATGAGAAACCAATTTAATATATATATGCTAACTAATGCTGATCAGTGGCTCAAAACGAATCATAACACAGAATATGATTCTCAACTATCCAGCTCAGAAGCAGCCAAACCTTATTAGCGTGTTTCTGTTTGTGTTTGTGTGTGAATGTGTAGGTGGCGGTTGCCTTTATCTCCGAATCTCTCGTTTTTATGTAACATCTCTTCCCTCTAGCTGCAGTAGAGCAGATCAAGCTCTCCCTCTCTCTTTGAAGTGTTGCCAGGCAGGGTATTTATTTCATTATCTCCTCTCCCACTCTATTTCCTCTCCTTGTTTTTAGGGCTTGCTATCAAGGGGAGGACAGGAGTCGAGGAGAGGAAAAGCTGACGGTGCAGGTACGGGCCTTCAACTGTGTGTTCGTGTCAGTGTGCTGTTCACATCTTTATGTGGAGGATATGTTCCCACAAGAAAGGGAAGAAGGGAAAGTCTTCCTTTTTTCCCCTACTACAGGCTTTTTTTATAATAGTGGTTTGATGTTTATTTTGGTCTTATAGTCAAAAGGATAAATGTCAAATGTATTTAAATGTTTGTGTGCACTTCAAAGTATGCCACAAAAAACAGTGGGGCTCAGACAGCCTAAATTACTGGGAGAAGGGAGATACTGAATTGGCAAACACAAGATCACCTACTGAGCATGCTCCAAGCAAAGTATCCATCATGTCAGCAAGAAATACACAGAGACCTTGAAGAGGATGTGAATGTACCCTTGTTTATGACCTTTCTCTCTGTTTCTGTTTGACACGTGTTACACCTCCGCCGGGGGTCCAGGGGTCAACGTTCCCCATGTCCACAGTAAAGCTGTGTCACCCACAGGGTCACCGAGGAGAGTCGACCTTTCACACACAAATATTGACCCATGAGGTGTCCAGATTGTGAAGTATTGCCGTTTTACACCAGTGTCTGCTATATATACCCCATTGTAAGCAGAACACTATGAACATTCATTGCGTTCATTGTGCTATGGTTATTTTGATACATGTTGCTTATATGATTTTTTAAATATAGATATGGTCAAGTACATAGCTTGAAGTTAAAGTCTTATTGCAGGCATGGAGGCCATAAACACGTGATCTGCAGTTGAATGTGGATCATTTAGATCAGACTATGTTTACAAATCCCTCTATGAACTCACAAATAAAGTGATTCACAAATAATTGATTGCGGCTGCGGATGATAGCACGATGAATCTTTCTTTCACTTTCTACCACTTATTGCTCTACTGTATGTGCAAGTCCAATTCACAATTAAAAAGATAAAAGTCATAATGTCCATGGAGGTTTGAAGCTGAGTGGAATTGGCCTTTTTTTGCAGAGGGAGAGGGAATTCATATTAATCTACTTTATTATACAATACACTTATTTTTCAATTATAATTCAATATATTATAAAAAAGAATACTTGTAGGGAAGCTTGATTCCTTTAATTAATTCATGACACAAAAGCGTGTTGTCACTGCAAAATAGATGAGACAGAACTGAGCATTACTGCTGCCATCAGGGCCGCCACTTGCGGACAGGCAAGGCAGGCAACTGCTTGGGGCCCCGGACCAGATGGGGACCCCCAAAGAAGGTAGATAAAGAAGGTCCACAGCAACGACAACATGAAACACCCTTTAATTTACTGCAACGACATGTCGGGACACCCCCTAAAGGCGGCCCCATGCATAGCGCGCCGGAAAATGTTGCTTCTTATCTTAAATGTCGTTGCCTTGCTCCGCTCCGGGGGGGGGGGGGGGGGGGGGGGGGGCAGTGAATGTTTGCCCAGGGCCCCCACAGACTCTAGAATCGGCACTGGCTGCCATGATAAATGGAAAGTCTGGGCATTACACCCCTGTATATGTATAATACTACTAAGTCTCTAATTGTTGTATCATTTGTAAATAAATGGGACAATTTTATGCCAATATACTGTATGCATACAATGTTAATGTAATGTTCAAATAGCAAAGGATCACCAAGATGCTTGGCAGCACAGTACAGGGTACTGCAGATTCCTTCTTGTCGTATTTGTGCAGATTTAGTGGCTGGAAAAGCCAAGCAGTCCCTTTGTGAATTTGCCCTTTAGTCTTGACAGCATCGTGAAACAGCAGACATAAGATAAACAGCTTGTTATAAATGCATTAGGATGTTCCACTGAATAACATTTCAAAGTGAATTGCTCTCCCACGTCCTCCTATAGCAAAGTGGAAAAGTGACCAGAAGAGTAAACAAGGAGATTTGAAACAAGATTGGCTATTTTAATCAAAATGTGATGGTAATTGTTCAATCACAGCTGTGTTTAACTGGTGTTTAAGTGTGGTGGCCTAGAAAAGGTGCATTTGAGGTAAAACAAATTAATCATGCTTTCAAACATAATCAAGCTGATTTGTTTAGAAAATATAAAAGCTCCACAGTTTACGGGTGACTTAATGAAAGCTATTTTACACAACAAACACATGCATACAAAAGCGTCAACACACTCCTCCACACTATAATTAACAACACACCAACACTAAAGCCATAGTTATTATAGAGAAGAAGTACCAACATGACCGGCACCCATGATAACATTTCCGGTCTGAATAAGACGACATCTTTCATATTTTTAACTAAAACACATCCAATTTCCTCCTGCTTACACAAAGTGAAGTATTATAGAACAGCTTTACCAATAAACTTCTATTAAAAAAAGGTACATAATGCTAGAATATACAACAGTGTTAAACGTGGACATTTTCAGTTATGCACTGAATTCCACAGAAGAATAAATCGGGAGGAAATCCTGGGGTAAACCTCATAATGCACAAATATTTGTTGTAAAAAGTAACCCTGAATAAGGGAAAGCTGTGTTTGCCAAACTGAAGGCTAAACTGAGTTTTCAGAGTGCTTTCTTATTCAAAGACCATTACAAAGAAATGAAGAAAACAGCCAATACTCTTTTTGTTCAAAATACAAAAGGCACATTTGAAAGCTTAAACCATTTTCTAAATTCCTCCAAACAGTCTAGCATAATTAACTGTAAAGTTGTTTTAATGTTCAAAGGGAAAAAAGGAAAGGAACCGAGTTAATCTACAAATGAGTTAAACCTACAGAACACTTTTAAGCTGTAATGCGTTATGTAAACAGAAGTCTGTCTCCTTCTATTTTATAAACCTCTAACCACTAAATAACCCTGTGTTACTAACAGACACACATGCATTTTGGAGGATATAAACATGAATTAAAAACCATAATGAATGGACTGCAGACAGCTGCCAGCACGGGGGGGGACACACAGTTGCATGTAGGAGAAAACTTAAGCTGTCATGCTGGTCTAAAAGAGTTACTTACATGAAGTTAGATCAAGACAAATTCATAAAAGGTGCACCAGTTCCCGCACATTAATTCCCAACTTCAAGTTTTACATTTTGAGGACTAAAATAGATAGGGAATATTAAAATATTGAAAATGTGACATCATGGCTGTCAGGTGAAAATCTTGTCATTACAATTTTGGTATTCATGTTTTCACTGTCACTGAAGGATGCTCAGCTCCTCTCTGGATTGAGGACATAGCCAAAGGGTTTAAGACACCTTTTCAAAAGAGATTAATAAGAGAAAAACAGCTCCTGAAAAGTTGACATTTCAGGGTTCTGCGCCCTTTTCCAATGAAAATAATATGCACAATCTCCCTTAACATGCAACAACTAGTAGTAATGTGTATGTTTAAAGCCATGGCATCTTGGTGACACTCATGTATGTGATTCCATATTTTGATTCTAATTACCATTACAATGTATGATCCTGCCTTAAAGGTCACCTATTATGCAAAATCAATCAACATGTGTCCCCTCTGTGGAAAGAGACTGAAAGTTTCAGGAAAAAAGATTCTCTCTCTTTTTGTCCTGATCCATTTATATAAAAACCTGTCTGAAAATGAGCTGATCAGATTTTGGCCACTTTATGATGTCATAACGGATGTTTTGGCTTGTGTAACCATTAGCCAATCACCAACCAAGGTAACCTCCCACCTTATCACCTGAATCTCCTCCTAGAGCACCATTGTGTTCTTTGTAACCAAATGTCTCTCAGAGGGGCGTGGGGAGGGGCTCCTTATTTTCATCTAAAGTAACAGACAGAGAATCAGCACTTTGGAAACAGGGCTGAAACAGAGGGGATTATGGGTAATGCTGCAATGATCTGTTTGGTGTTTGGAGCCAAACACTTCAGAGACATGTTTTGTATATATCTGAGAATTCTAATATATTGATGAAAAACAGTATAATAAGAGACCTTTAATTATTTGTTGCTATGTTTTACAAAGTAGTCAACACATCCAAGTAATTGCAATACTAATTCACCAAGACGGCACTCAGCAGGTTTACTAACTCTGATACAAACCATGTTGCATCCATCTTCAACTTCTTTACTAACACTGGCTTGGTCCATATATCTCATTACCACCCATCGAGCCCACATCTCCCCTTCCTGAACAACGCTCACTTCAACTTTTCCTCATTTCTACCTTTCTTCTCCCTTGTTCATCGTCTTCTTCAAATCTGACATCTGCCTTAAGGAAAGGGGGAGAAAAAACCCTCCCTCGTCTCCCCCCAGCGTTCCCTCTTGGGTAGGGCTGAGTATACCTCTTCTTTATTTATCCAGACCTGTCTTTCACAGGGATATATTTCTTGCCTTCTTCACTTTTTCTTCTTACCTCGTTCACTGACGGATATATGGAGAGAGCGATGAAAAGACGAGAGGGAGGGCTTGCAATAACAGACAGAAAGAGAAACGATAGAAACGAAGTTGAGAAAAAGAGAAAGGCAGGAAACAAATGTGTTTCCCTGCATGAACTCTGTACAGAAATGGTCAATTTTGATAATGACCATCACATAAAAGGACGTCTGAATGAAACACAGCGGTCATGGTATAACTGCCACCATTTGCTCACTAAGGGGCGGCTGTGGCCCGGGAGGTAAATGGTCCTGCTCCAATCAGAAAGTCATTGGTTCGATCATCTGCAGGCAACATGTCGATGTTTCCAGGGGAAAGAGATTCAACCTCAAACTGCTCCCAATGAAATGGCCAACAGTGTGTAAATGTGTGGTAATGTTATTGATAAAGAGGCTGCCATCCAAGGTCCAACCTTCTCAGGGATACTGTGTCAGTGAATGCTGACTTGTATATGTACAACCCTTTTAAGGTGTCACAACATAGGGCTAAATGAATGCAGTCCATTTACCAGTTACTGTTATTATGGGGTGCCAGCCTTTTATCCCCAAATGGTGTATGAATAACACGTCAATTTCTAAAGTCATTTTGGTATTTTATCACTAGGCCTTTTTTTTTCAGGTATCATTTCCTGTCGCAGCAATATTAGATCCTCAGAACCCTGGAAGTCAGGTGGAGAGGTATAATGTATGTGCCTTGTGTAGAACCAAAAGTCAGTCATTGACTCATTGACGTTACGTTGACTATAACTGATGTTATTAACTTAGTTTAGATGTCAAACATGGACAGTCATTATGATTCATCCTCTGGGAATCATGAATGACTTCAAAGGCAATCCATCATTTGTTTTAAATACATTTCAGTAGGGACCGACAGACGGACGGACGGACGGACATTGCAAACCCCACAGAAGATCTGAAGATATAGCAACAAAAAGAAAGGAATCTAGATAATGAAAAGATATGGCATCAATGATAAAGAAAAGAGCAAACACAGAAAATATGTAATATCGTCCAACAGACGAAGTGAAAGCCACAAACAATGATGTGTCTAGCCTTTGATGAAAAGAAACATCAATAAGTATTTGTTTTGAGGCAAAAAGGAAATTGCCCCACCAAACCACTTATGCTCTTGTTGGTGTTCAATCAAGCGAGGACTATTGAAATGCAAATGTTAACGACAGTGGCAGAGGACAATCATTCTCATTCAGACAGAATCTATGGCTGGATATTTGGAAACAAAGGGACAAAATAAATGCTGCTCGCAAATTAAAATTAAACAATTCCACTAGAATTGACATTGTATCCCAGCGTGGACTCATTCATCTTTAATAAGCTCCAGATCACAATAAGATAACTGCACAGATAGTAAGACTAAAGCAAGACTGATGCAAGTAAGACTAGGGGAGGCCATTTTTGACACCTTAAAGGTCACCTATTGTGCAAAATCCACTTTTTCATGTCTCTTCTACATCAGCATGTGTCCCCTCTGTGTAAAGAGACTCTGTAAGTTTCAGGAAAAAAGATTCTCTCACTTTTTGTCCTGAGCCATTTATATAAAAAACGGTCTGAAAATGAGCTGATCAGATTTTGGCCACTTTATGATGTCATAACGTTTTTTTGGCTTGTGTAACCATTAGCCAATCACCAACCAAGGTAACCCCCCCCCCCCCCCCACACCTTATCACCTGAATCTCCTCCTAGAGCACCATTGAGTTCTTTGTAACCAAATATCTCTCATACCTCATTCACACCAACGCAACTCCGGTTCAAGCTCCGTGCTAGAGCTTTTCAGGTTCAGAACCGGAAACCCCTCAGCTCACACCGACAACAACAACAATGGCCGATTGTGCTCCAGCTTCCTCTGTACCTCTTCGGAAGACCAGATTCCCAGTAGGTAGCTGGTCTCTTCAGTGGACCACTGCTGCTTGTTAAGTTTCTCCATCGTTGTGTACAAACTGGATAAAACGCCGGCTTTTTGTTGTTGTTCAGGAGTTGATCCCGCCCCTGCCCCCGCCTCGACGTAAGCGTGACATATGTGGTGCTTTTGCTCTGGCCGGACAATTTTTTGGTGCTTGAAACGAACCGGATTCCGGAGCTAAGAGGCTGCTCCGCTGCGGTGTGAACAGGAAAACCCGGTGCTTTTCAAGCTCCAGCTCCGAACCGGCCCTGAAACACCGTTGGTGTGAATGAGGTATCAGAGGGGCGTGGGGAGGGGCTCCTTATTTTCATCTAAAGTAACAGACAGAGAATCAGCACTTTGGAAACAGAGGGGATTATGGGATGCTGCAATGATCTGTTTGGTGTTTCAAGGCAAACACTTCAGAGACATGTTTGTATATATCTGAGACCAATAATATATTGATGAAAAATAGTATAATAGGAGACCTTTAAGCAAAGCTAGAGGTGTGTTGGCATCTGAGATCCATTCCAACTCTAGAGACCTCCAGTAGCCAAGTTCACAGAGAAGTCAGACAGAAGTATGAACATCATTTAAGTAAAAAAATGTGCCTGCAGATCTAAAGTCCTTGAAGTTAAATCACTGCCTAGCAACAAATGAAAGAACTGTGACTACAAGCGTCTACTAACCAGTGCTTTCAACAGTCTTTCTATCTATTAACTTCAAATTACTTCTAAATAGCTGATGACTATTTGAAAGGCAGAATACTTTTGGGGAAAATAGATTCTTGCCTTGACTATTACATCAAATGTTGAGTTTTTTTTTTTAAACGTACCACCCAGGGAAACATTACAAAAGTGTCCCTGCATCACTTAAACAAGCATTGATTTTCATATTTGTGAATTAATAGGATGTAATAGCAGTCTGAAAGTCAGAAAATCAATCCAAACACTTGCTTTAGAAATTGGTGTACTTTTGTAAACTGCCAAGAGCGGTGCCTATTTTTCTCATTATCTAAGCAATCAATGCATTTCTAAATGTCTCTGATAGCTTAAATGTTCCTCTGTGAACTTCAAGGTCCTAAAATGATTATAGCTTTATGAATTATAAAAACAGTCACATTATCACTACAGGTGTACAACAGGCTTGTAGAAAATAGTACCGCAAAAATAAATGACTGGAACAAGTTGACTTTGTCTCCAAGTGTCCTCTGTACAAACACTTTAGATTGTTGGGTCAGCCACTAAAACAAAGGTTGTCATCATGCAGTGGCGAACCGTGTCTATCACAACTGGACCTTCTGTAGACACACACACACCCCCACGGCATTATAATGTCCGTCTTTTCACTGAATTGTCGTCTTGAAAAGGGTACTCGCAACAATTCCGCAACAACTTCATCTTCACCTGTTGCACTTGTCATTTCAACGTTAAAAACAATAAGACGGCATGGATTGCTTCGTCGCATTCATCTACTGTAGGTCCTTTGTCTCGAGCCAGGTAACTAGGGGGCCTTCTAGAATACCCTGGAACCGAGGGAAACTCTGAAAGAATACGCCCATTGGCTACAAATCAATATATGATTGGTTGATCAAACTGTCAGTCCAAACGTACGCTCTCATTCAGTGCAACGGCCAGGGCATTCGATCAAGGATGTAGAATACCTTGGTTGAAGGATATTTTACACAGAGACCCAGAACAAGATCTGATTGGTTGCTTTCTTTTCTAACACAAAACCACTGAAATGCGTAGTGCATGGTCCGAGAAGGACAAACAAATCAACGTAACACTGTAATATTACAGATCAACAACACGGATACCATTCTCATTTATTCATTTTATATACATTTTATTTATATAATTAAATCGATTATTTGTTTGTTCCAGGGTATTCTCTGAATACCTTGAAGGCCCTGACGGTTCGCCACTGTCATCATGTCATAGTATACTCTTTACTAAATGTGCAATGCCACAGGCTTTGCTGGAGTCATATTGATCGGAAGCATTTTATTTGAAAAATATCCTACATTTTAATTGAAAGCAATCATTCTTTACACCTATAAGACATTCAGTATTGGCAAAGTAACAAGGTCAAAATAACAAGAAATGTACATCGGTACTACTTACTGTCAAATTAAAGAGCTATGCAGAGGGCAACATATAAGATCTAAGTTACTGAGACATAACCTTCCACAAAGTTTCACCTTCTACTAATTCCACACCCAATCAAAAGGCAGCAATTACTCAAAGAAATGGTGATCCACCATCTGAGGTAATCAAAAACGGAGTAGAATAGGAGGATGGATTGGGAAGGGCAGATGGAAAGGGAAATAAAAATGAAATGTGAGCAGACAAGGCAGAAGGAAGGAGCAGCAGGAGGAAGCTGTTAAAAAAACAGCGGTGTGTGAGACGATGAGAGAGTGTGGTATCCTGAAGGACACAGGTCTGAGAGGTGGTGAGCAGGGGGAGAGATAGAGAGATGGAGAGAAAGTACAAGGGAGGAGATGAGAGGGAGAGAGGGCGGATTAAGGGTGGATGCAGCCTGCCTTCTCTCCTTTGGGCCACAACTTTATCTCCAGCTGCAGACCGGCAGCAGCGCTCCAGAGAGGAACAACGACCCAGAGGGACTCAGGGGGAGGCAGAGGGCAGAAACACACGATGATCCCAAAGTACTGAAAGCACCAGCACACAATCACACACCAGGGTACATGCACACACTGTATTTATGTATCGTGCACCCTGCAATCAAAAAGAAGCACACACCTGAATCTGTTCACATGAATTGGAATACATGTTATACAAGCAGAGAAATAATAAGTGTTTTGTATTCTTCACGGCAATTTTGGAAAGCATTTTTGTATTCACCCAAAGCAAAAATGTACCAATTCAAAAGTAAATTGTATACTAAATCTGTTTTCTTACAATTATAGTAGAACACAATATTTAGAAGTAAGCATGCCAAGCATATTGAAACAGGATGAGAGAACTTATTCTAGTATTGCAATAGAATCGCATCAGTAAACCAATATATCTTGTACATGAGGAAATACAATCTTTAGGAACTGTACGTTTCCCATTACATTTATCCCAGACAAACATACATCCAAACCGCTTAATCACCACATCTAGGTTAACTAAATACTCTGGTAGTCTAAAAACTCAGAATGACCCAAAGGAATAAACGAACGATATAAAATGGATGACAAAATCTGCGAGCCTCTCTGATTTCCATATTTCTTAGTACATATATTAAAAACAAACAAGGGACACATTGGCAATCAAACCATTTTAAACAGTGTCCATAATTTGTTGCTTGAGTATTCAATTATGAAGATTCCATTTGAATGCTTGAAGACGAGTTTGTTCCCTTGCACACAGGACACAGCATCATGAGATGACAACCTCGAGCATTTCTCATGTCTTTTTTTTCTTCTTTAAATGTTTTCTGCAGGAACCTTTTGGTGCTTTTTCCGAAATCAATACCACCATCATTAGAGCCATTTTAATTCCTCCCATTATGCCTCTGCCCCATGAAGTAATTCTCACCTCCGTTTATCTCTTCCACTTTTACATGTCATCAATATCAGCATTTTATTAAATGCTGTATTTCTTCTGATAACAATGAAGGCAATTGTGAATTGCAAAACCTGCAAACTGTGATGAGTAATGGCTGCGAAAGTTCATTTTAATTTAGGCCCTAAACTTTATAACATCACTAACGATTTCAGATTAATGTTTTGCAGCTAAAGCACAACAACGTTTACATGGCCACCCTATCCATCAACAGTAAACTGGATCCACGTGATCATCCCTGCTGACGCGTTTAGACCCGCATTCACTCCCTCTATGGTATAGTTTGCTAGAGAGCGCAGCAACAACATAAATCATCTGGAAGATCGGACATTAAGGCGGCTTGAATTCCCCGATCACTTGCACAGGTGATGCAATTGAATCATCCTTATTTCTGAAGGTCACACAGGATACAATTGCCAATGTTCAGGGTGTTACGCATAGGTAATATAAAGAGCTGCGTGATGAATGCACTTCTCCCGGGAAGTAATAACTTAAACAGTATTCATTTTGCAATGAGTAATGAGGATTGTGTCACACCCAAACACTGCAAACCCAGAGCATTGTTGCAAATGTTTAAAAAACACATTTAAATATCTCTAATATGGCTTTTAATTTGGGTTAACTTTCAATTATCACAGGTATCATTGTCCATGTTTACAGTATTTTTTCAGTTTGCTTTTATTTCAGTCAGACAACTCACTGGTCTTAATATGTTTTATTCAACACATCCTCACTCCCAGGTCGGCCTATGTTGACGTGTATGTCAAGTCCCCTGTCCGTGCCGTTTTTCCAACGCAAAGGGGGGGGCCTTAAGCGTGCCATTTTCAACCGCAAGGGGGGGGGCCTTAGCCGTCCATTCCAGCTTTCCGGGATGTCCATATGCTTCTATGGACGCCCATGGAAGGCACGGCATTCGTTATTGTGGCGGCTGCCCTTAAAGGCAATGGTGAGCGTGCCATTCTCATTGGATAACGGAGAATTGTACACCCGGAAGTAAGTATTCCCCTTACTGTCGATTGATTTTACAGTGATATCTGCACTACTCATCGATTAAAAAACACCAGATTATCCTTGTTAATTACAAAACATTGATTGGTTTAAATTGTGTACAATGCTTTTGTATTTTTCCCCTTCGATTCGGAGAAACAAATATGTTTTCGGAGTAAAGGATGGCAGAAGACACTACACTACCCAGAATCCCCAGCTATCGTTTGGACTACACCATGTGCTCTGTTTGACGTCACGTGATCTTCAAATTTCTCCCTGCAGAAAAAAAAACATGGCCGAACTTCGTTTTATTCTCGATGGAAAATGCCTATTTTAAAGTTAGTTTGGCCATTAAAATGCGTTTTGATGTCATTTGATGCGAGAAATATGAGTTGTTATTTCAGATTATGTGTGCAGTGGATGTACATGATCTTTAGTTTGCTAGTTATTACGAAGATTACTTCAGGAAATTGCGTCCATAACGTTTTCATTGTTACCAAGGTGGTTGCTAGGGACGCTGCTATCGATATTATTTCTGTTATGTTGTGTAACTGTTTAATGGTGTTATCTTTATTGCTACCCCCTTCCCCGTCAATGTATAGTGTTGGTCCACAGCGCAAACATATTAGTTTAACAAAATCCGCATCTAAAGATAGCCTACGTTATTTTCCCCTGTGCAATTCCAGTCTCACATCTCACAGCACATCGTCATTAACAAATACCGGAAACAGACCGAAAACATTAAAAAAAAATACAATAATACTTTATTCCGAGTGTGCTTGCTTTTCTCTTTGGAAGTCATCACATAACGGCATTGTAATACACGGTTCGGCTGCATTAAATATTACATATCTGCCGTAGTTCTGTATTTATAGAGCCCTGATGAGAAGACTTCTAGACAAACATGAGGAACTGAAAACGTGACGTGGATCATAAATATATCAGCCATTAAACAACATCTTACATTTATTTTCACACAATACGTCTCCTTGCAGTATCAACACTAATTCGGCTGACTTTTATATTTGATCCAATTGGTAGATAGGCTGTATTTACACCATAAAGGTGCACAGCTGATATAAAGGGACACCTAGTGGTCAAAGCATGTTATTGAATTTCATTATTTGTATTATTAGATATTAATAGGATCCCTATAAAGTATATTAATTACTCGTTATTCTCTACTATTAGTTAATTAAAGACTGTATATAATGACTATTTTGCACATCCCTTTCAAGATTTCAAGATTTTCTAAGGTTTATTGACATATCATATAGGCCTACACAACTATGGTGTAGTTATGCATTGAATGAAAAACTTGGGTCGCAGGTTCCTCAATAGTGCATTACAAGACATCTATCAATATTTGTGCATACCTCCAGCAATGTTAACTATGTTGAAGCACTTATTTTAACTGATATTATACATAATGTATTATACTCTTATAAGATGTATGTAGATATTTCATCTCCGGCCTTGTCAGGTCAATTGAACAATCAATAAATAAAGAACACAGAATTGTTGAATATAAAACACAGAATTTGTGTGATTATACTAAATGATTTACAAATAAACACCACTGCATATTTAACTGTTACACATGCTGATGTAACGCAAATGTTCCAACTTGAGATCAATAAAGTATATCTTATCTTAAGCTGATCGATGGCTACTGCCATATTTGCAAATGTGCCTCTGAACCTTAACAAGTGCATGTTTCAGGCTTTTCAATTAATGTAATGTAATGTTATCAATTAACAACAGGGGTCACAAACATAAGACCAGCTGTTAAATAAAGCTCTTCTGACCTTAGTTGGCATGTGTGTATATATATATTAATGCTGCCCATTATGGGCACAAGCAATTTTCACCCATTTATTAATTATATGTTTTAAATGTGAGTGTTTCCTATCCCCTAAACCTCCAGGGATGTACACAGTTTAATACTGGCAACTTCTTATTATGGGAAATACGAAAACGTCTTTTAAAACTACAACTCCCAGTAGAGACGTGCCATAGATACAGAACATGTTGCGAAACAGAATAGCCAGCATTTGTAGTTCTGGGGACGGGGTGGGGGAGGGGGGGACGCGGTGGTCCCGTTCAAATCCAGTTTTGGACAGTCTGCCGTGATTCCATCCCATTTCAAGTGCTGTTCGAGGCTCGGCGTAACCCTCGGAGCACACTCTCCAATCACAGAGCTTGAGGACTATCACGGTGTTTGTCAAACAGAGCACATGGTGTAGTCCAAACGATAGCTGGGATTCTGGGTAGTGTAGTGTCTTCTTGCCATCCTTTACTCCGAAAAAACATTTGTTTTCTCCGAATCGAAGGGGAAAAATACAAAAGCATTGCACACAATTTAAACCAATCAATG